>NC_141685.1:1938354990-1939691775 GCF_964263255.1 Lissotriton vulgaris
GACGCCCAGTCGAGCCGGAAATAGCATCGCACACTTGAGTCACAAGTCCCGCAAGCGCTATTTCACTCCCTGGAACCCCGTCCTTTGTCGCTGGACTTGAGGAGTGAAATCCGGATATATGGAGACTGAACTGTTCTCATATTTCAATGGGACATGCCTACGCGAGGCCTGAAAGATAGCGTCTCGATCCCGAAAGTGGAAGAGCCTAGCGATTATAGGCCTCGGGGGATCCCCCGGTTTAGTTTGTCCACCCGGGAAACGATACGCACGCACAACCGCGAAGAATTTGCTGAGGCCAACGGGAGCAAGATGAGTGACGATCAGATCCTCCACAAGCAAGTCAACGGTGGTGGCGGCGTGGTTCTCAGGCACACCCACCAAACAAATGTTGTTACGCCGGGCCCTATTTTCATACTCGTCCAGACGTCTGGCCATCGTATCTTGCGATGATCGCAGGTTACCAATCTCCGACTGTGTGCATCCGCCATATTAGTAACGAGACTGGAGGCCTTCAGATCCAAGGCCTTGACCTCTCATTGGTCTTAGCCAAGTCCGCTCTAATAAGGTGACATCAACGGCCACCGTGTCGATCTTGGACACAATAGCTTCATATTGTAGCCCCATATCAGCCTTCATCCCAGTGATGGCACGCATTAGGTCCTGGAGCGAGACCTCCAATGATGCCATAAGGTCCGTCCTCGGGTCTTCAAGACTACGGCCGGCACCACCGGGGGAACCCTTCGGTTGCGTGTATCGATCCATAACGTTAGTTTGGACGGGTCCCCCACGGTCGGCATCTTCGTCTTACGCTTCTTGACTTCAGGTTTTGTCGCCATATTAGAAGCCCGAGCTCCGAGGGGGCCCTCTAGACCTGGTGAAAATGGCAAACGTCGTTGAGTTGCCAAAGCGGAATTTCAGTCCAAAATCGTAGAATGTGAGACAAGGGATATGGCAGGAAAGCACAGCGGGCCAAGGCCACCGAAGCCCGAAATCCGGACCACTCTCAGAACAGTCAATTGGGAGGCTGAGGAGAAATCAAAACTGAAAGTAACAATGTCACCGGTAGGAAGGATGCCCCTTCGCCGCTGTTGTTGACTTACTCCTCGGCCAGCCAGAGCAGCAGAGACCCCGGTCTCGTTCGGGGGCAGGCCAGAAAGTTGAAGAAGATGTAAAGATGGTTCCCGAAGTCCGATCTCAGTTCCTGAAAGTATATTAGGATCAGCTAGAGTAGATCTTCAAAAGCCCTTGTTGAAAATCAGGATATTTCAAGGATATTTGCGAAAGGGTGGCGTGGGAGCCCTCTGCTTACGCAACCATCTTGGATGCCCGCGTAGCTCCCACCCCTCCTCTTTATTTTAAGGTCTTCGTCCTATGTTTGTTTTTTTCCTCCCTGGAGAATCTAGATTTTACCTTGACTAGATGAGTGTATCCTTCCTCTGCTGACGTCTGGGAGCTATTTTTTCATTAGTTGTCAGGCTAGCATTTCAGCCTCAACAACCACATGGAGAACATATGCTATGATTCCTTCGCTCTTCGTTTTCATCCTTCCCTGACATCACCTTCCCAGCCATATCTATATTTCCCCCTGTTCTGACCGACTTTTTCGGCCCTCCTTTGAGGGAGAATGATTGAAGGTGACTCCAGCCTATTACCCTTCTAGTGCAGGGATTAGAACTATAAACAGGGCCTATTCATCAGGCACAGTAACACACTTTCGTACCCTTTTCCTTAGATCAGGGCTTATAAACTTAAGTTAGGGGATAGATTCATTAGTATTAGTGATAATCCGTCCTTTTGCAAGAGTGTTAGTATACCTTCTATGGAGTTATGCTTATTTCGGGCCTTGTAGGCCTCAAACGGGAGAGACTCCATCTTGCTTTCTGCCCCGGCAGCTTGAGATGCTTCTAGGCCAAGTGTAATGTTTTAGTTTCGAAGTGTTGTTCGCTTGGAGAGAACCGGCTCAGGCTGGCCTTATCGAAAGACTGTATTTTTCTCCACTCCGAAGACACAACATCAGGCCGGCCGGCTGGGAACGTGTCCTTGGTACGGGGAGGTACAAGAATTTGGTGGGCGGCAGGTTACTGGCCGTAACTTTCCATGAAAGGACAAGCTTCCATATTAGCGAAAGTGTTAGGCAGTGAGTCAGTCAGTCTGTAGGCGGCAGCTAGCCGTTAGCATCAATGCCATTAATTATTTCCAGGCAGACAGTCGCCATCTTGAAGTCCAAGAAAGATCTTGAAGCTGATACTCTCTGAGAAAGATTGAAGGAAAAGGAGAAGTAGCGCAGAGCGATCAGAGACAGAGGGAGAGACAGCAGCTAATAAAGAGGAAGGTTCCAGTGACTTGGAGGGAAGCAGAGGAGACAGAGCATAGCGGTGCAGACGTGTACTCGTGACTGCTGAGGTGTGATTCAGAGACGAGCCAAGGCACAGACGAGAAGGGAACCTAGATGACTGTTGAACCCCGACTTCGTGTCCATAAGGTGAAGTCTGACCAGTACTTATAGTGTGCACATTCTAACCTTTCACTTTTCTTTGCAGGATATATGTTATAGTATAGCGTTATGCTTTTATAATCATTGTAATAAAATACCCCAGTTCTTAGTGAACCGACATGTGCCTTGTATTCTTGTTCAATCAGGGTAACCTGGTCTTCTAGTCAGACATCGTTTTCATGAACGGATGCAAATCCCGGTCCGGTAAGAGGTGACTGAATATTGAGACAGAGAGGGACCATTTGATGCTGAGAGCAGAAGGTACATGATTCAATTTGGAAAGCTGTGCTAATTCATGTTATTGTAGTATCATCCCGAGTAGCCGATGAGAGATTCCTTCCAAAGGTATTCATAGGAGAGTGATCGTCGTTGGTAAGCGGCGTTAATGAGAACACCAGGTGGGAGACTGGTGCTTTGATCCGCCGGATTGCGGATCGGGTTGTAAGTAAGCGAGCACTGGGAGGGAAATCAGTGTAGGTCCGCCGGATTTTGGACCCGATAAAAAGAGAGCACTGGGGCTGCAGCTCAGTGTGTATGGCACGCCGGATTGCGTGTCGAGTGAGCACTGAGGGTGATCAGTGTGTAATGGTGCATAATCAGAACTGCCTCAGGGTAGATTAGTCTGGGCCTAAGTGGCCGTGAGACTAGTTGGTATGAATGGGATATTGTAGAAAACCTATGCATGTGTATTGCTATTTTCCCCATCCTTAGGTACGAGATGTACATACATATACATATACCCATTGTAAATACGTTCTAAGGAGGGAGGTGATTACGTTCCGACTGGGTTGGAGGGGCTCTCAGGAGCTGATCCCATCTGGTTCGAGAATCCGGTCGTTACACCCCCACACTGCCTTATTATCATGGTCCATTTCCCTTCCTACACACAACACTGATCACGCTCCGCCTTTCTCTGTCTCTCTCTCATCCCCCAACTCTCTATACTGTTTCCTTCACCAGATTAGCAACCGGGCCAAGTGTGCAACCCTCAGTCTTCTCGGTATACTGAATGTAGGTTCCTAACCTCTAGAGGCAGTAGAGAGGTCAATGTAACATGCTTCATTTGAGTGTTCTTCTAGACCATTTTACAATCTTATTATGATTCTTGTATGTTTATATTACAGCTGCTTTGTTAACGCAGTCAGAGGGTTTCCTCTGTTATGAGCCCCAATGTACCCCAATATAGGCCTGGGTAGTTGCAGGACCTTTTACCTACATTTGTCCTACCTTGCTCTACATAATGGCTCTGGTGCTGACCTTTTACCTAGTTAGGTGCCGAATAAATGTTGTGTGGTTTTCTTAGAAAACTAGCCTCATTTATTATGCATCGTCATCCTTTGCCATGACACATCTACGTAGAATCCCTGAGGGTACCTTTCGGGTATGTAAGCTCCACATCTTCGATGGGCAAACCAGAGAAGAAAACGTCTATTCTGATATGAGATTCTGGAGTCCCTGTATGCAGACACTCCAGCACGCAGTGGTCTGACATCCACTGCGGCTTGTCCAACTCGAGACCACATGGGATTGATGTGTTTTATCTAGGACCCCGATCAATATTGTGACCTCATGCTCCTATACGGCTATAATCAATACATATCCCTTTAATGGCCAAAGAATCAGAGCCATATTTCAGTAACTCGCCTCTGCAGTCCATGGCATTCCATGACACAGCAGAAGCCACTTCCTTAGATTCCTAGATAGCACACCGAGTTCTTTCGACATACCAAACCCCCAGCAACCTGGGAAAGCCCTGCTTGCTTTGTTTTGATTAGTAATAGAACTCCTGCGAGCACTGTAAGAACGACCAGTTCTTAGTGACATCTTTATTGACGTCTTATGTCCAAAAACTTACGTCAAACTCGGCACCTTTCAGGTATAAATATACCAACGTTGCCTTAAGCAAACACACGGTGGTGGTGAATACTGGAGACGAACAGCTGTCCCCTTGCAGAGAGCCCAGCAGATGCGAGAAGCCCACGGACGCTGCCCCTCCTCCTTGACTCGCTGAGAAAGACGCTGTCTTTTCTCCTGCCGAGAAAATCCAGCTCCGGCGTTTCCAGCCTACCCTTGCGGGTGACTGGAATATCGGGTCCTAAGAAGGAGATACCAGACCTCCTACATTCTATTCCAGAGGTACGGTGCTGACTAAACCCTTAGAGAGAATTCTTGAAACAAACTCTTGGCAAAACCAACTTAACTTAAACTGCTACTTACTTACTCCCTCCCATGTATTAGGCTTAGGTCAGGTACACCGGGGTAGGCGTAGTTAGAAGCACCAGTTAAGGTCGTTAGGCAGTGTATATATGAATGTATATATTTTATTCATTTTGACTATCTTATGGCTAAGAAATCCATATCAATGCTTTTACAGTATTATTTCGTAATACTCCTTTTACTGTACGCCTTTTCATAATAACAAGTCTTGCAATTGTGGCAATTCATTTCTCTTGCATGAGAAGGAAGACTGGTCAATGAATAATATCTTTTATTGAAAATGCCCGTCTCTCCATTCTCTGCACTCTGGTGAAAGTAAATCTGCACAACTGACTGAGTGAAATAGCTGTCTATTGTTTCACACGACTCTAGAGATTGACTCTTATTCTGAGGAGCAAAGTTGTCATGTTTATGCAGTTGTCGAAAGCTGAATCCCTTCTTGTCTGAGACAGTGAAAGCTGATCACTTCCTTATTCAGTCAAGAAAGTTTCCAGTGACCTCTGAGCTAGCTGGCGCAAACCTAAATTAGGTCTAACATAGTCAGTAGAGACCTAGAAAACCTCAGTCCTACGTCTACACTGCTGTTTGTTATTCCAATGTGCAGGGCCTATAGGGAAAATAGGAACTACACTACAGGGTCCTTCTTACTCTCCCTTCAGGTAATGAGGTTGGCTCTTTCCTTGGGGGATTCTTGGCTATACATCTACATACATTCTAGGTGCACTTAGGTACATCTAGTTAGGCTTTGCATCTTAGGAGTACTCATGAGTACTGCCATGTATATAAATATATATATATATGCCTGCATATATTGATTGTTTTAGCACCATGGTAGAATTCTCCCTTTTATTTACTCTGTTGGTGCTTATAACTATAGCAAAAACCACAGTTGATGGAGAGAATGCAGAACAATGTCATAAATTCACCCCAGTACAGAGATCTGGGCCTAAATCCATCGTTTTTTTGCACTCCACACCACCCCAGTTCAGACATGGCCATATGCAAATCAGTCTGACCCTGTGCCTCATGGGAACAGTCCAGCCCGAACTGCCAAGCCATGCCTTCCCTAGACCGGAAGCTCCGAGGACCGGTTTCTGGCATTCCAGCCGTCTTCAGCCCGGCTTGCTTGAATCCAGTGGTATGGAGAGCATGAGACTCACGTCTGAGCATACCCATCCACTCGGGGTGACAAATGCAAAAACCACAGTTGATGGACAGAATGCAGAACAATGTTATACATTCACCCCAGTACAGAGATCTGGGCCTAAATCCATCGTTTTTTTGCACTCCACACCACCCCAGTTCAAACATGGCCATATGCAAATCATTCTGACCCTGTGCCTCATGGGAACATACCCATCCCACTTGGGGTGATAAATGCAAAAAAAACCAGTTGATGGACAGATGGATTTAGGCCCAGATCTCTGTACTGGGGTGAATGTATGACATTGTTCTGCATTCTGTCCATCAACTGTGGTTTTTGCATTTGTCACCCCGAGTGGGATGGGTATGCTCAGACGTGAGTCCCATGCTCTCCACACCACTGGATTCAAGCAAGCCGGGCTGAAGACGTCTGGAATGCCAGAAACCGGTCCTCGGAAGCTTTTTTCCGGTCCAGGGAAGGCATGGCTTGGCAGTTCGGGCTGGACTATTCCCATGAGGCACAGGGTCAGACTGATTTGCATATGGCCATTGTCTGAACAGGGGGGATGTGGAGTGCAAAAAAACGATGGATTTAAGCCCAGATCTCTGTACTGGGTGAATGTATGACTTTGTTCTGCATTCTGTCCATCTGAGGAAATAGAAATTTTACTCGGCCAATGTGTCCCCTGTGTGTATCCCACGTTTAGTGTATGTTCATGTTACCCATGCATATTTCCCTCTCATGCCTGTAATAATAATGCCTCTGCATTTCCGTCCCTCATTAGAATGTCAGTTACTAAGCCTTCCATGAAAGAAACGTTAATTCTGCACTGAGGCCTATGTTGCCAATGTATTTGCATTATGCACGTTTAGAAGTCGAGATGAACCCGTTTTGTGGCTCAGCCTGAGCCAGGACCCGAATTAAGGTTTTTCATGACTCCAGACACTCTGAAAGCTGCAGCTCAGCTACGTATCCCTGACCTCTCACATACTTTCTGCTCCGCCGAGAGGGGCCCAGTCCGGCCTGCCAAGACAGTATTTTGCACACAGTTATCTGCTTGCTCCACAGAAAACACATTCCTGCCTAGTGAAGAAGGTAAACAGAACCCGACTACAGAGATAGAGCCTAGCCTTCCTGTCTCAGTTTAAGTGAATTACAGAGCTCGCATCCATAGAAAGCCCATGGCCCCCACGCAATGCACAAAGAAATATATGCCCACACCGGCTCCTGGTGATGAGCAACCTTTGCTTGAGCGACCTTTACTTCAGATAATACATCCCCGGATTCAAGCTATCAGATAACCAGACGAGCAGGTCGTCCTGACACTGAAGGTCTCTCTACTAGATCGAAAGTCGGCTCCCCCCAGCTTCCCCCAGTTACACGTCAATTGCACGTCATGACCAAGTTGCGCGCACAAGTAGGGTAAAGGTTCCAGCTGGCCATGCAGACCCCCTCCATGTATCCACCCACCTATGACACACCTATGACTCCTTAAGTGAACGCCTTCTTACACGCCCTCTTGCACGCCCATATGCTCTTATCTCTCTCTTTCTCTTGCTCTGCCTGGAGCGCTCCGCCTTCTCTATGTAATGTAATGTATATCCCATGTATAAATATTATACTCTGTGAATAAAGTTCAGAAGACCCTTCCTGAACCTTAGTGGTGATGGAACCCGATTCTCCCTTAACTCGAGTTACTGAAATAAAGCCCTTTTGAATCGGACACCACGGACTCTGCCTCTCATTATATGCATGACCCATTGTTTAAGTATAGACATTCCGACAGGGTAATATTTTATTTACCACACATCAACTGTGGTTTTTGCATTTGTCACCCCGAGTGGGATGGGTATGCTCAGACGTGAGTCCCATGCACTCCAAACCACTGGATTCAAGCAAGCCGGGCTGAAGACGGCTGGAATGCCAGAAACCGGTCCTCGGAAGCTTGTTTCCAGGGAAGGCATGGCTTGGCAGTTCGGGCTGGACTGTTCCTATGAGGCACAGGGTCAGACTGATTTGCATATAGCCATGTCTGAACTGGGGTGGCAGAGTGGGCTAAAGAACGGTGATGGATTAAACCCAGATCTTTTGACTGGGTGTGAGTGTTTGATTGGTTCAGATGCTCCGTCCATTACCACCCCTTTTTTTGTACCGCTTTTGGCCGCCATAAGTGTGGCAGGGTATGCTCAGACGTGAGTCCCTTGCTCACTTTGCCACTGGATTCAAGCAAGCTGGGCTGAAGACGGCTGGAATGCCGGAAACCGGTCCTCGCAAGCTTGTTTCCGGTCCAGGGAAGGCATGGCTTGGCAGTTCGGGCTGGACTGTTCCCATGCGCACAGGGTCAGACTGATTTACATATAGCCATGTCTGAACTGGGGTGGCAGAGTGGGATAAAGAACGGTGATGGATTAAACCCAGATCTTTTGACTGGGTGTGAGCGTTTGATTGGTTCAGATGCTCCGTCCATTACCACCCCCTTTTGTACCGCTTTTGGCCACCATAAGTGTGGCAGGGTATGCTCCGACGTGAGTCCCTTGCTCACTTTGCCACTGGATTCAAGCAAGCCAGGCTGAAGACGGCTGGAATGCCAGAAACCGGTCCTCGGAAGCTTGTTTCCGGTCCAGGGAAGGCATGGCTTGGCAGTTCGGGCTGGCCTGTTTCCATGAGGCACAGGGTCAGACTGATTTGCATATAGCCATGTCTGAACTGGGGTGGCAGAGTGGGCTAAAGAACGGTGATGGATTAAACCCAGATCTTTTGACTGGGTGTGAGTGTTTGATTGGTTCAGATGCTCCGTCCATTACCACCCCCTTTTGTACCAAAGCATCTAGAACAGCAAAACATATAGCAAAAACACAGGAGGCAACAGCAAATAATGGAAGGGAGACCCACGCCAATGGTGCCAGGTCTAACACGTGTTCCCTCCAACTGAAATGTGGGGAGAACTACCCACCCCATGGGAGTTCTCTTCACTAAGGCGGGAAAATCTGTACAGACCATCAATATTGGCATGTTCTGTACCAGGGCGGTGTTCCACCATGAAGTCCATCCCCTGGGGGGAAATGGACCACCTCAACGGCTTTTGATTCTCACCGCTCATGTACATCAACCATCTGAGGGCTCTGTGATCTGTCTGAACCTGGAAGTGTGTCCCAAACAAGTATGGTCTCAACTTCTTCAGACCACAGCAAATGCCTCATGCTTAATTGCACTCTACCTCTGTTCCCATGGAAGTAACCTTTTACTGATAAAGGCTACAGGTTGGTATAGGCCCTCCTCATTTATCTGTGAAAGAACAGCCCCCACACCATGCTCTGAAGCGCCTGTCTATACAAGGAACTCTTTAGAGAAGTTGGCTCCAGAAGCTCGGGCGCCGTCCGCATGGCAGTCTTCAAGGCATCAAAAGCTTTCTGACAGGTGTCAGTCCAGTTCATTTTCTTGGTTTGCTTATTTGAAGTCAGCTCTGTCAAAGTTGCAACAATGTTGCCATAACACTTGATAAATCTCCTGTAGTACCTAGTGAGTCCTAAAAAGGCTCTCTCTTCTGTCTGTGTCTTGGGCGGTTCCCAAGCCAGGATGGTCTCAGTCTTGGGGTGTAGGGGAGCCACCTGGCCGCTCCCAACCTGGTGTCCCAAGTACACCACAGAATCCTGCCTGATATGGCACCTAATTGCCTTTATCGTGAGGCCTGCTCTCCGCAGCACCATTAACACTTCCCAGCGGTGGTGCAGATGTTCTTCCCAACTGGCACTGAACACTGCAACGTCATCCAGGTAGGCGGCACTGAAATCTTCCAGTCCAGCCAACACGTGGTTGACCAACCTCTGAAAGGTGGCAGAGATATTCTTCATCCCAAAGGGCATAACCTGGAATTGGTAGTGCCCATCTGGTGTAGAGAATGCTGACCTCTCTTTTGCCCCATCATTTAAGGTGATGTGCGAGTACCCAGACGTGAGATCAAATGTGCTGAGGTACCGGACGGCCCCTAACTGCTCAACGAGCTCATCAGCTCTGGGGATGGGGTGTGCGTAAGTCTGGTGACTGAATTGAGCCCTCAGTAGTCCACACAAAACCGGAGTTCTGGTGTGGCACCCGGTGCGGCAGCCTTTGGGACCAAGATCACTTGACTGGCCCAAGGACTGTTAGAGCACTCAATCACCCCTAAGGCATGCATCTTTGAGACTTCCTCCTTTATGCAAGCTCTCACCCTGTCAGTCACTCTGTAAGTTTTGAGCTTAACAGGAGGACTATCCCCAGTGTCCGCATCATGGACACACCATTCAGTGACACTGGGTTCAGGGAGAACAGATCAGAAAACTGTCCCAACAACTGGCGACAGTCATTCTGCTGCTCAGGGGTCAAGGTGGAAGAGAGATTTACACCATCCACTGACCCATCTTGCTCTGTTGCAAACAAGATGTCAGGCAGAGGCTCAGTCTTATCCTCCATTCCATCACCTGTCTCTAGGAGCATGCCCACTTCGGACCTCTCTAACTGGGGCTTCAGGCAGTTGACATGTAGGACCCGCAAAGGGTTCCTTGGAGACCACAAGCCCACCAAGTAGGTGACATCACTTTTGTGCTCCACCATCTCAAATGGTCCGATCCACTTACCCTGGAACGCACAGGGCTCCACGGGGCCAGGACCCAAACTCTCAGACCAGGCTGAAGCTCAATCAGAGTGGCATTCTGATTGTACCACCGCTTCATCTCTTCCTGGCTGGCTTCCAGATACACCTGAGCAAGTTTCCTGAAACGCTGGGTTTGGTTTCTGAAGGCTAGCATGTGACTATATACGTCCTGGGGAGGTTTCCTGGGAGCTTCCTCTCAACCTTCCTTTACCAAACTCAGAGGTCCTCTCACAGGGTGACCATACATCAGTTCAAAGGGACTGAACCCTAAGGACTTCTGTGGCACCTACCAGTAAGCAAAGAGAAGGCATGGCAAGAGGACGTCCCACTTACGCCTCATAGGTTCCTCAAGACCTATAAATATGCTTTTGAGGGTCCGGTTGAATCTCTCAACCAGCCCATTACCTTAGGGGTGGTAAGGAGTGGTGAATTTATAAGTTAACCCAAACTCCTGCCACAGGGACTTCATATTCTTGGAAATAAAGTTTGTAATATGGTCTGACACTACCTCTCTGGGGAACCCCAAACAGGAGAAAATCCCCATCAACGCACAACCCACCACAGAGGCGATCACAGTCTTCCGGGTACCGGGTGGCATGGTCCACCAAGACCAGGATGAACCCGTTGCCCATGGTGTTCTTGGGATCAAGAGGCCCCACAATGTCAATGCCCACCCTTTCAAAGGGGGCGCTGACCACAGGGAATGGCTGGAGAGGATCCTTGTACTTCTGCCCACTCTTTCCACTTTCCTGATTATGCTGGCAGGTTTTACAATGAGTGTCTGAACTCTTGCACATTTGGGGCCAATACAAGTGGGTGACAAGCCTTTCAAAGGTCTTCTCCTACCCCAAATGTCCTGCTAACGGTACATCATGAGCCAAACCCAGTAGGAAGGCTCTGAAGCACTGGGGTACCACCAGCACACAGGCTGACACAGGCTCAGCAACCTTAGGTTGGCTATACAGAGACCATTCTCCCAGTAGATAGAATGTGATCCAGACTGATCACCTGCAGCATGGTTAGCAGCCTTTTGCCACAAACCCACAAGAGAAGGACTCTTGTTCTGCTCCTAACTCGTCCCTGGAGGGTCCTCCTTCCTGCTGCTAATGGGTCAGCTCAGGCAGGTCCCTCAGTTCAGCTACCTGCTCCCCTGTAGGTTCCAGGGAATCCCACTCATGGTCTGCCTCCTCCCTGACCATCTGAACGGTGGGGGCTGGCTTCCTGCACCCCCTGCCTCTTCTCCTTAAGGCAGGCACTTGGGCCACTCTTTCAGGCTCCAGGTCCTCTTGAACACCCTTACTGGCTGCCATGGACCGTGTGGTCTTACACACCCACTCAGGCAGACCCAAAATCTCCAAATGAGCACTTCACTCCACCTTAGCTCATGGGAGCTCTCCAAATTGTCACCTAACAGACAGTCAACAGGCATGGCGGGCCTCACCTTGAAGGGTACCAGAATCCCCCCTCACTCAAAGGGAACTGGAGCTACCTTGCAGTAGCTCTCTGTGTTGTCAGCGGCAACAGCTGGGTAAAATGCATTGGGGACCACCTGCTCTTCAGACTCCAGGCGACAACTGACAGCTGTCACACGTGCTCCGGTGTCTCTAAGAACCTCCACTCTATGGCCATTGATGGTCACCCTCTTCCTGTACTTTTTAGTGTTATCAGGCAGCTGGGTCTTGGGGACCACCTCACAGTCTCCTAAAGAGACTAGAGACATCTCTGCATGAGCCCACCCACCTTCTGCACACATCTCCTCCCCCAGGGCCACACTAGCTATATGCCGGAGTGGTGCACCAGTGGGTGCTACTTTGTCTTTCTATGGGCACTGGGGATCATAGTACCGGTGGCCCACTTCCCCACACATAAAACATATCATGGGTCCCCTATGAACAGGTTTACCTGTCGGGTCCCTGGCATTTTATCAGGGGGAGGCTGAGAACCCTTCCCTTGTTCCCCTTGGAAATTACTTTGGGGCCCTTTCTTGAACACCCTCTGTTTACTCTTGCCCCCCCCCCCCACTCTTCTGCTGGGGATCCCGCCCACCTTTGGCGGAGTCTCCCACATGACCCTGTTGACCCGGGTGCTCACCAGTGTTCCCAGGAAGCTGCGCGGCTGGGCGCCCGCGCACATCAGTGCCCCCTGAGCGCGCACTGCTATGTGTGTGGCGCGCACACACATCTCCGAGAGAATTCGCGCCACAGAAGCAGCGCGAAAAACCGGCAAATTCCTTTTGTTTTCTAGAGTGTGGCTTTGAATCTCATCGTGTGCTTTTGTTTATGAATTTGTGTTAATTGCAGAGCCCATCACGAGCTGCGATTAACATGAATGCTTTAAACAAAAGCACACAATATGCCCTTCAGCCACACTCTGGAGAACAAAAGAAATGCAGCACCAAACACAGCGTGTGCTTTTAGAATCACCTAAAAACAAACGATGTGTTTGTAGACTTGCAACATTTCTTCTCTTAATAGAGCTGGGCTGTGTGAAGTGTGATTCTGTGTCTAAGTTTTCATGTTAATTGCAGCTCATGGACACTGCCTTTAACATGAAAACGTTAAGAAAGGTGCACAATCACCCCACAACTGCACTCTATTAAGATAATAAATGCAGGAAGCCTACAAACACGGCATCTAACTGGCACAGTACAATCCAATCTGTTATGAGAACTTCCCCCAGCAGGATATTATTTCACTCCCCGTAAATCTCAGCCACCATGGGAGTCCAGGGCTTCCAGGATTACATCGAGAAGCAGTGAGAACTGACCTCCCCTCAACGACCACCATCCCTACTTTCTGTACCTCTTAACACTTGTAATCCCGGCCTCCCAATTATGTCCCCTATGCCGCCCGATCTGTTTTCTGGCCCTTCAGCTACACCAGCTGCTCACAGAGACACCCCTTCAGTGTCTGACACTGCTCCCCCTCCCCCCCCCCTCTCTGCCTAACAGGGCCTCTCGGGCCGGGGCCGCCATGATGAGTGCCAAAGTGTTGGCAGTAGCCACCTCCCTCCTGCTGACAGGGCTGCCTGCAGTCACGGCCTGCGCTGCAGCCAGCCCGGTGATTGTAAACATAGGAAGTTAATGAGCGAGAGTTCCTGCTAGGAGGGCAGAGGCCACACAGCTCAGCCTTTCACACCCACCCTCCCATCTCTGCCTATCAAGCCAGGCCCTCACGCCCCTCCCGACCCTCTGATAACCATCTTGCCTGCCACCTGTTGATGGTTGATCAAACCCCCTGGGCACGACCAGTGTTGTTTCCATGGGATTCTCACATTCACAAGTGTCCTCAAACTGTGCCTCATGGCTTGTCACACACCGCCTAAATATGTCACTCCTTTAGCCCGCTGACATTTCCATTTTCATGTTCCGACAGTACAAAAAGAATATCGTATCGAGTTTAATTCCTCATTGTCAGTTTGTACTATACAGGCCATCCGTCCCTTCAGCCCCTCTTTTGTCCTTCAAAAATGCACCCTAATTATGATCACCCTCATGTCTTCTGCAAAGCAGTGTTTTAACTTACGTGAAACTCACTGTAAACATTCAGATATCTAAAAGATGTTTGTAAATATGTTGTATATTTGTAATGTACAAAGTGCTCTGATCTAATCAGATAGTTACATAGCCACAGTTCATTGTTTTTTTTGCTGTGTTAATCTAATTGGTTTAATGGAGGTAAAACAATACTCCAAACACCTAGAATGTTTTTAGTTAACACACTGAAGTCCATACTTTATGACCTGAATGGAGGCGATCACCTTATGGATACTGGCCTGCTCTATACTACACTTTGCTTGTTTTAAGGTATACTAGCAGCCCGCCCCAGCGTTGCCCGGGGCAGAAGGGGGGTGGGGGCAGCATTTTATGCTTGCATGCAGTCATGGCCCGTCCCACCGCACGCAATTCCGCAAGAACCTTCTGCGCCGATCTACACCCCTTCATTAGCCTGCTGTTAGTTGGTGGCTCCAGTATTGAAAGGTGTTCTCTGAAAAATTAAGTATTTAGTGATAATTAATTTGCTATTTCAGTCTCTGATCTGTCGCCTAAAAGTTAAGGTTAAAACTCAAATTTTTCCCTTTTAAGTGTATCTGCTGGCTTCGTGTCACCAAGGGCGCAGTGCTCCCACCCTGGGTTTTCTTTGACAAATTGATGAGTGGTATTTTAGCCGTATTTTAGCCGGCCTCCTGCCCCCTCGCTGCCCCACAGACTCTGCGGACCTTGGCTGTCTCCCCGGTGTATAAATGACCTTAGCTTGCTCCATTTCACGCTCAAATGGAAGCAGACTTGAAGCACACTGCAGCCGCCCGGCTCCCGCCCGTCCCTCCGCCCGTCCCTCGGTGCGCACCTGTGGCGCTTGACTTACCTCACCAGCCGCTCCTCCCCGCGCTGCTCCTCTCCGCCGCTTGCAGCTCGCCGCTCGTCGCTCCTCCCCGCCTGTCCGCAGCTCCTCCTGGCATCATGTTCTCCGCTCTTCCTGTTGCCTCAACGCCGCTCCTCCCCGCCCTCCCGATGTCATGACGCAGACGTCGCGGCCGGCGCTACTTGCAGGGGACTACTTTATTTTTATTTCAAATTTTTTTAAACAACGTATATTTTTTCTTTTTATGTAGCCTATGTCCTTCTGCTCCCCCTGAGGTTTTCTAAGATGTCTTGGGTGTTTAGATTGGTGGTGTAGTTTTTGAGTTTACCCGCCTCAAAGGTTTAAAGTTCTTCCTTTATAATAGTAGTATAGATTTTGCTGTAATCTACCTTTCAACACAAACTAAAAGGCTGATAATGGACAACAAAACGATTGAAACCAAATGCCTGAACCAGATTTACTGTGATTTTTGCCCAATGGTATTGAAAATGAATGAGAAAAATATATAAAAAGTACTTCCGAAACCCCATCCCCTCGATCCTCCGTCAGGCCATTTGCATACTGTCCTTACAACTTTGTAGAAACCTTTGCAAAGCTGATCTACCTCCATCTTTTAATTAGTCAACATAGCAGCATTACCCCTAACCATGTTTCTTTCAACTGGACTGGTTAACACTATCACCTTGTAGAAAGCAGCTGTTGTAATTCTTTCTCTTTAGTTCAGTCAAAGGCGCATCTCTTGCCTCACAGTTGTCTGTCTCCTCAAACTTTTATTAGTTATCCTTTTTATTGTTACTTTTGGATAACCTCCTCGTCTTACTTCTCGAATCATCCCATACTTTTCTGCAATGTCTTCAGTTCACGGTCATATTTGGCTGTCTCATTCCAGATTCCTCCTTCTGACATTTGGCTGTCACCATGCATTCTCTTTGCTCTGCACTGTCTATTTTTCTCACAACTCCAACCTCCCTACTGGCCATTCCTATATTTTAAATGCACAGACTAGCACTTTAATGTAATAGTTCTGAAAAGTACTTATTTTTTCAGTCAGTCAAAAATAGTGATTATTTATGGGTTCCGGAGTGGCGTGCTACTCGCCAGAAAAGCGATTCAACACCCATCGGCGGTAACAAGTGCTATATGAATGCAAAACTTTCTTCCCCATTTATCCCTCCGCTATCCTTCTCACTCCAAGTAACCGACTAATATCCACCACTGAAATTATTTCATATTTCATCATATTAATTCACCACTAATCCTTTATAGGCTTCCTGAATAGCGTGTGTCAACAAGCGCTATATAAATACAAACCTTTGTCCTCCTCTATCCTTCTGCTATCATTCCAAATCCAAATAACTGACTAACCTATCCACCACTTAAAATGTACTTGCATGTTTCACTATACTAATTCAATACTAATACTCTATGGGTCCTGGAGTAGCGTGCTACTCACTGAAAAAGCGCTTCAACGCTTCAACAGGGGTAGTAAGCGCTATTTAAACACAATTACAATACAATAAAGCGGGAGCACAACTTTAGCAGCCTCTTGACGAATTGGACAAGTTTATCAGTCACATAACAGGACTATGGTAGAGCAATGTATATTGGGCTCTTCCTGAGGACGAGTTATTTAGTTTGTAGTTTTATAAAGCGTTACAGGTTGCTTTTTGGATGCTTCCTAGCATTGGACGTCGATGTGATAGAACAGTGTGCTCTAGCAGGAATTTAGATGGTTAGGTTCTGATATGGTAGGGTAAGAATTTATCCTGCTATTCTTAATTTGATCTCCATATTCCGCCATGACTTAGTGAGTTTGAGAAGTTTGCTTTTTAAGTTTTTTTCCGAAATGTATGTTGTTAGACTTGGTTCCCATGTTTAGATACAGGAAGAGAATGTCCTCCTTCATCATGACAAATATATGGTTATGCATGAAGTAACGTTTTCCTGATTCTCAGGTGTGTTTTTCAGCCTGAAGTAAATTTAAATGTTGTAGTACATTTTGAAGTTCATTTAATATTGCTCAAAAAGCTGAGCCAGGAGGTGCATGTAGTTGTTGAACAATAGGCACGTTTCCAGTATGCCACAGTAAATCATGAGGATAACTTCGATCCAGACAAAGCCATATGTTTTGGTTGTGGTCCGAGAAAAACTTTTGTGTTCATGCTAGTCCAGTCATGGTCATGCATTGTTTTAGCCTTTCTGCTAGGCAGCTGATGGGTCAAGGACTAACTGACAGATTTCTTGTCTTTGTTCTTGCAAAGTGGGAAATTGTCCTTGGTGTAGCGCAAGTTAGAGTCCGTGTCCCTTAAAGATGTCAATCCTTGCTGGTGAATATAGTGCATATATATTCGTATTCACGTTTTTCAAGTTGTCTTGTAAAATCTCCGGACTTTCAGCACAATTCTTGTACTGAGCTGTAGAAGAGTAAGAACATTTATATTTTGAAAAAGAGCATATGGAATTGATTCAGTGTTTGTCAACTTGCTCCATGAAATCACCCACCAGGCAGATGATGGAAGACTCCCTTAAGGTTGTGCAGGAGCTAAATATGCAGTGGCACCATGCAACTATTGGCAAAGCCAAGATTTTTGGCTTGCATAATTATGCGTGACACACAGGATGGTGTCTTTGGTCCATGCAGCGGACACTAGCATTAAAATGCGTTAGTCGAAAGCCTGATGCAGCCCCACCCTAACCCAGACCTGAAACTGCATTTGTTAAAGTTTTCATGTTAATCGCAGCGCCCATCATGAGCTGAAATTAACTTGAAAACTTGAACAAATGCATACAATCAACCCACAGCCCAGCTCTATTAAGAAAAGAAATGCAGCAACATAGCTGCCAAGGTTACAAATTGACATGTGGGACAGTTTCAAACCTGCCTTAACAACATTCACTTGGATCTGTTCGTGAGAAAATGCACCGTCTTTTCACTTTTTTAAGCAAGTTTGGAGATATTTGGTGCTGCACCCACACGCGCGGTCTGGTTACTGGCGCACATAGCCTTGGTTGCAGCGCACATAGACTTTACACTGTCGCACACAGAGGAAAAATATTAGAGGGAACATTGGTGCTCACCCAGCAGTCCGCCTCCTCAGCAAGCTTCCTAGGATTAGTCAGCTTCAATAAGGTGCTGGCATAGCTCCTGAAAACAATTACTAGGCAAGTGCTCCCATGCAAACAAATCATAGAGCCCCTGATAATCATTCACTTTGCTACCCTTCGCCCAACCATCCATGGCTCTGCAAAAAAAGTCACATATTCTACCCAAGTGCTAGACTCCCATTTTTTTTCAATTCCTAAACCTTTGTCTATAAAGCTAAAGGGTCCACCCATACCTGGTCATTAAGGCTTCCTTCATTTGCACATAAGAATTCTGATCCTCAGAAGGCAATTCCAATAAGGTATCCCACCCATCACAGAGGAACCGCCCCCACAATCCTGCTCCCCAATCCTTCTCAGGTACCCGGTGGGAGGTCACAGCTTTCTCATAGGCTTTGAACCATTGCCCAATATCTTAATTCTTATGAAACTCCTTAATGACATCCTTTATTTTATTTTTTTTGGAGTTCAAAACTGCTTTATTGTGCAAGATGAATCGTAATACACAGCTTTTCGTGCCCACAACCCGGAGGCCGGCAGCATAATGAGGTAACCATAACACAGCCTTGTGGCCGGCATCCCTGAGGCCCGGCGGCGCAGTACATGTGTGAGGGAGGATATGAAAACAGCCGGCGTTGTGGGGCAATGAAGGATGAGCAGCAGCAGAACAGTGTTTTTTAAATGTTTTGTTCATGTTCGTAACTGCTAACAGAAAACCCCAACGGTACAGAAACTAAGAGGCAGTTCATGTTCGCACAGAAGGAGAATAGGTAGTGAGCTAGTGTGGCAACCCGGGCAGGCAGGGATGGGCACGGCACCACAGCCGCAGCACACCTGTCCCAAAATTCAACCATCAGTACCATAAAGAGCAATGCGGATGGTGTCACGGAGTGTTAACTAACAGAAGGGGCGCCAGCATGTGTCGGATATGGCGTAGGGAATCCCTGTACGATAGAGGGGGAGTGATAGGCAACATAAGGAGGGAGGTCTACGATGTTGGGTACCGCGTGGGGCCCGGAGAGTAGGTAACAATCACTATGGCCAGAGGGGAAGAGGTCCCGGCGAGAACCGCCCAAAAGGAGATGCGGATGCGTGAGTGGGATCTATGGACAGGTCCAGAGTCCAAGCCAGGACGTTAAACTGTAACAGGGTGGTCCTCGGGTGGATCTGCATTATCGGAGCGTGCGAGCAGATAGCTCACTAGTGGATTCCAGATGTCGCTGGGACGACTTGAGATGGGCAATAGCTCAGCGAATGTAGTATGTTGTTCTTGACAGTAGTTCAAATCCGCCAGCCAGTCCTTAAATTTGGGCGCCCTGCCTCGGCCCCATCGGCATGCCACACGCCTCTTGGCCAAGAGTAGTGCGGTATCAATGAATTTCCAGCAGGATCTAGGGATCTGCAAAGTATACCCAAGAAGTGTCACCAATGGATCCATGGGCACACCGCCTCCCCCGTCATCTCCGTGAGGGCACCTGTCACCTGCCGCCAGTAGCACGCCACCTGTAGGCACTCCCATGCCAAATGCAGAAAGTCTGCATGTTCGGCGCGACAGCGCTCGCAGCGATCATCATCTGCCAGGCCAAATCTGCGTTTCCTCGCCGGCGTGTAGCACACCCGTTGTAGGAATTTATAATGGATGATTTTTAATCTGCTACTAGCAGAGATGCGGGAGGTGAGCGCACAGCAATGGTGCCATTGCTCGTCGGACATGTCAGTGGCCAGTTCGGTAGACCAGCGTGTCCGTGCACTAGATTCCGGCATCGGAGCAGCGCCCTTGAGCTGGCGATAGAGGCCAGAGACCAAATGGGCCCCGTCTTGTGAGTACAACAGGAAATGGAGCGGAGGCAGGACCTCGGGTTCGTCGGGAAAGTCGGGCAGAATGTCTTTCATCCCCGCTCGCAGACGTATATAACAAAAAAGCTCAAGAGGGGTGTGGCTATGCGTCGCAAAAAATAGTTCCGCCTATTTAAAATTACGTCAGAGAACAGGTCGCCCCAACAGGCAATGTGAATCCTGGCACAAAGGTTGCAGAATCCTTGTTCCCACAAAAGGGTGAGATTAGGTTGATAAGTGAGCGGCAATCTGGGCGAGTAGGGTAGGTGACATGACAAGCTCTTGGCTATACGGCGCCACGCGTCCAATGTGCATGAAACCGAAGTATTCAACGTGGTTATGGATGATTCAGGGCAATGAAGCAACCCATTGAGTGGGAGAGGATGCACTATCCAGTCCTCCACCGCTTTATGCGGCATGAAAGGGGTGGGAGCCATCCAGTGGTAGGCGAAGTGTGCCTGCGCGCACTGGTAGTATGCCTCAAAATCAGGGACATCGAAACCTCCCTTGTCATAGGGGAGGGTTAGCGTGGACCATTTGAGCCGGGGGCTACTGCCTCCCCAGAAAATCCTGCGCAACTCCATCTTCAGGGTTTTGAAGAAGAAAGCACCGGGGAAATAAGGAATGTTGAGGAAGAGATAAAGGAAGCGGGGAAGGATTACCATTTTTATGAGGGATGCCCTTCCAGCCATGGAAAGCGGCAGGGTGATCCAGCGATCCACAGAAGCGGTCAGCTTGGTTATTGCCACTCCGTAATTGGACCGCAATGTCTCGTCCCTATCCCGGGAGATGCGAATCCCCAGGTACCAGAGATCGGACCGGCACCACTCCAGTGGATAGTCAAGAGGAAAGTCAGTCACCGCTTCCGTCAAGGGGAAGAATTGCAACTTGGACCAGTTGATATGCACACCTGACATCCCGCCGAACGTAACAAATTCCCTGAGTAAGGGATTGAGGTGTGTCTCAGGGTGCTTAACATATAGCGTGATGTCGTCCGCATATAGAGACACATCTATTTGACGCTGTAAGCATTGCACCGCCCCGTCTCGGTGTAGTTGACGCAAGCGACAGGCAAGAGGCTCAACTGCTATGGCAAATAACAGGGGAGAAAGTGGGCAACCCTAAACGCGTGCCCCTGGTAATTGCAATAGGTTGCGACAGGCGACCGTTAATCAACACCCTCGCCGTGGGGCGACTATAGAGTAGGCGGACCCAGGATATAAACAATTTTGGGAACCCCATGCTGGCCAGAATCGAGAACAGGTAAGGCCACTCAACTGAGTCGATAGCCTTGGATGCATCAAGGAAAACGGCTGCAACAGGCATATCGGGATGAACTGTGCGGAGCAGAGAGAACAGAGTACGAAGGTTGTGGGAAGTGGACCGGCCCGCCACAAAACCAGACTGATCAGGCAACGCAATTCTAGTTATCAGCAGCGACAGTCGGGTGGCCAGTACTTTAGCGAGTGTTCGAGGCATGTGGGCTGCTGAATTCATATCTGTGCATAGTCCGCCACCTAGTGTTGGGTCCGGATGATTGCACATTGTTGTCCTGGAAGAGTCTTCGAAGTATCACGAGATAGGTGGCTCCTCCCCTGGACTACAGTGCGCATGGGCATCGCCTCCATCCCCAGATTGTTTTTTTCCGCCATAGGGTTCGGATGTGTTTTCGGTTCCCTCCTTCGGAACCGATAGTTGTTCGATTTAACTTGAGGCCAAAAGGTCTTTAGGCTGGGCGTCGGTATAGTTGCGTTCGGGTTCTCTTACTGACTCTCAGCTCCAATCTCCTACTGCCCTTCCACGTGCTTCGACGCGGACGGGCCTACACTACCACATTTGCTATGGAGCGGACTCCATTCAAGAAGTGTCCGCTATGTCACTCGAAATATTCGCACCTCGACGTGCACCCCGTGTGCAACACATTCTTGTCACCGGATCACCGTGAAGACACCTGCATGGCGTGTTCAAAGTTTAGGAGCAAGAAAACTTTGAAGATTCGCCGGGCTAATCGACTCCAGGCACAGTTGTCGGCTTCGGCACCCCCACCTGATGACATCTTTCAGGAATCGATCGAGGAGGAGGACGACGTACAGGAGTCGGACTCTGGCCCTGCGTCCGAGGAAGAGACCTACGACGCGGACGAGGAGGCCTGCGACGAAGTCTCCGGTGAGGTAGGGGACGACGAACTGATTTGTGCCACGATGGGAGATAGCTCAGAGGAAGAGCATCCCCAACCGGACTCTGGGGTTTCCCCCCGTCATACGGCCCAGGTCGAGGGATCGCCTTCGGGCCTTACCCGAGATCTTACTATAAGTCCTACGTCCCCGCCTCCGGGCCCGGTCACGGACATTTCTAGCAAGAAACCGAAAGTGAAGCCAACCGGTCCCGCACCCTCGGATGCGAAACCGAAACCGAAACTGGCGTTGGTGAAGAAGGTTCTGGAGGCGTCAACTTCCACAAAACCCAAAATGGCCGACTCGAAGAGCCACGCCAAGATGGCCGACCACAAGAGCCGCGCCAAAATGGCCGACCCGAAGTCCTCTGGGTCGGCACCGAAGGTGAAGACTTCCGACGCGGCTGCGTCGGCACCGAAAGGGGTCGCGGACCCGAAGACGGCTTCGAAGAAGCGTCAC
This sequence comes from Lissotriton vulgaris, assembly GCF_964263255.1. Classification (NCBI taxonomy): domain Eukaryota; kingdom Metazoa; phylum Chordata; class Amphibia; order Caudata; family Salamandridae; genus Lissotriton; species Lissotriton vulgaris. Next base: position 1,938,377,408 of record NC_141685.1, read on the forward strand.
GCCGACGGTGCGACAGGCCAAGGGGCGTCGGCACCGAAGAAGAGGCCTGCCGGCGACCGGGCTCTCGGAGACGAAGAGTCGCTCGAGACGGTTCAGCCCTCGGCATCCCTTACAAAGAAGGTGGGAGAATCCTTGAAGCGGATCCAACAGTCCACTGTGGTTCCCAGCCAGGACACTGTCGTGCCTAGGCCCACGCCGAAGCCTGCCAAGGAACAAACGCCCATCCGTTTTACCCTTCCTCCCAAGTCGGCGCCGAAGGCCTTCGCGCCTAAGCAGGGCGGACATTCTCAGGAAGTATTGACGCCGAAAGCTACCTTGGTGGTGTCGAAGCTTCGGCTCCAACCGCTCGCGGTGGAGGAACGTCGAGAGGTGACCATCGACGCCAACACCGGAAAATTGTCGCTCCTCAAACGAAAGATTACGTCGGAGCCGCCATTGGAACCTTTTAGGATTCCACTTAAGAGCAAAAAGTACTCTGCGGACTCTTCGGCTCTGATGGAACCTCTGTCTCCACAAGCCATGGAACGCTCGCCGGCACATTCCCCAGTGCCTGATGTGGACGAGGAGGACGACGAGTACAACTATCCTGCGTACTCGGATCCGGACGAGGAGCAGGTGCCCTGGACGGCAGGAGGCGACACGGACGACCTGCAGTCAGGCCAGGACACTCAACTTTTCGCCGCGAAGACGTCCCCGACGGAGGACTCGGCGGCGTTTAATGCATTAATAGAGAGAGCTGCAGCGAACCATGACGTCGAACTGCACTCAGACCCTGTGGATGCGGACTTCTTAGTCGACACCTTCTCGGTAGCCGAAAAGCAAGTCAAGACGCTACCTATGCTCAAAGGGGTGCTGAAGCATGCACAGGAGGTGTTCAAGGAGCCCACCCGGGCGCGGGTGGTCAATCCTCGCATCGACAGGAAGTATAAGGCGGCGCCCACGGATCCCACGTATATTAAGGGACATTTGCCATTGGACTCCCTGGTGGTGTCCAACGCTCGAAAGAGGGCGAATTCGCAGACTACTGGTGATGCTCCTCCCCCAGACAAAGAGTCAAAAATCTTTGAGGCATCAGGCAAACGCATTGCTGCACAGGCAGCAAACATCTGGAGAATCTCTAACACCCAAGCCCTGCTTGCACGTTATGATAGGGCCCATTATGACACATTAGAGGCCATCCTACAACACTTGCCTGACCAATACAAGGAGGCGGGGGAGATGCTCATTCAGGAGGGTAAACTCATTACTAATGCATCCATCAAATGTGCCCTAGATGTAGCAGGCACTGCCTCCAGGGCTATCAATACAAGCGTGTTACTTAGACGCCATGCCTGGCTTCGAATTTCTGGGTTCAAGCCCGACATACAAACCACATTACTGGGTCAAACGGTGAATCCTGACCATCTGTTCGGCCCTGAGGTGGATGCCTCCCTAGAAAAAATGAAGAAAGATACCGAAACTGCCAAGTCTATGGGGGCTTTACAAAGTCAGCAGTTTCGGGGTGGTTCCTTTCGCCGCTCCAATTCAAGAGGCACCTCAAGAGGCCAGGCATCCCAGCCCACGCAATACTACAAGGGTAACACCCAGTCCTCGTATAACAACAACAAGGGCAGGGGTGGCTACAGAGGCAATAATATCAAAGGCAGAGGACGTGGAAACAATGCCTCCAGGTCCACCGCCTCCAACAAGCAGTGACGTCTTGTCACTTCCCCCCGATCACACAACACCTGTCGGGGGGAGACTACAGCAGTTCCTGCCGGCGTGGAGGTCCATCACCACGGACAGGTGGGTGAGGTCTCTTATCCAGTACGGGTACTGTCTAGAACTTACGTCCATTCCACCGGACATACCGCCAAGAGGCCGTGCTATGTCCGACGAGCACTTGACCTTGTTGCAGCAAGAAGTACTAATCATGCTGCAAAAAGGGGCGATAGAGCTCGTTCCATTGCAAGAACGGGGAACAGGGGTTTACTCCCTGTATTTTCTAATTCCCAAAAAGGACGGATCACTCAGGCCGATCCTGGACCTCAGGCCCCTGAACTGGTACATCAACTCAGAGCACTTCCATATGCTCACATTGCAGCAGGTGCTTCCTCTGCTTCAACGGGGGGACTTCCTAGCAACGCTGGATCTGAAGGATGCCTATTTCCATATTCCCCTGCATCCTTCGCACAGAAAGTATCTCAGATTCAAGATCTTAGACCAGCATTACCAGTTCAGAGTCCTGCCGTTCGGGGTCACCACGGCACCAAGAGTTTTCACCAAATGCCTAGCGACTGTAGCAGCGCACCTCCGTCGCCAGCACGTCCATGTCTTTCCATACCTAGACGACTGGCTTATTCAGGCAAAGACGGAACAGCAGTGCGTAGACCACGTGTCACGCACCATTCACCTCCTGCACGATCTGGGATTCTCTCTGAACTACCCAAAGTCCCATCTCCAGCCCGCCCACGTGCGACAGTATCTGGGCGCGACGATCAACACTCTGGCGGCCACTGCGCAGCCGAGTTCAGTGAGAATCGCCGGTATCCAGGCGCTGATCCAACGATTCAGACCCCAGACCTCGCTTCCAGCGAGGGTGTTCATGCAGTTGATAGGCATGATGGCCTCCTGCATCTCCATTGTCCCGCACGCGAGACTACATATGCGTCCGCTTCAGGAGTGCCTGGCACGTCAGTGGACTCAGGCTCATGGGCGACTGACAGACCTAGTGTTGGTGAGCGGTCGGGCGTACAACTCTCTGCATTGGTGGAATCCACAAAACCTTTGCAAGGGCCGACCATTCCAAGAGCCTGTCCCACAGATCATCCTGACAACGGACGCCTCTCTCCAGGGATGGGGAGCGCATGTACTCCATTACACAGTGCAGGGACTATGGACACTTCAGCAAAGGAAGATGCACATCAATGTGTTGGAACTGATGGCAATCTTCATGGCCTTAAAGGCGTTCAAAGTACATCTGTGCAACAAGGTCGTGTTGATCCGGACGGACAACATGACGGCCATGTACTACATCCAGAAGCAAGGGGGAACACACACTCCACAGCTGTCTCATCTGGCTCAGAGCATGTGGAAGTGGGCCATTCAGAGGAACATCTTCCTCATGGCAGAACATCTCCCAGGCAAGGACAACCAGATGGCGGATCTGCTCAGCAGACACAGCCATCAGATGCACGAGTGGGAGTTACATCCATCAGTACTCCAACCGTACTTCCAAAGGTGGGGTCATCCAGAGATAGACCTGTTCGCCACAAAGGAGAACGCAAAATGCCAAAGCTTCGCCGCCAGGTTCCCACACCCCCAATCACAGGGCAATGCGATGTGGATGAACTGGTCAGGCAGATTTGCGTACGCTTTTCCCCCAGCACCTCTGATACCGCTGGTGGCACGCAAGCTCAGGCAACACTCGATGACGCTCATCCTGGTTGCTCCAACGTGGGCTCGCCAACCATGGTACACCACGTTTCTGGAACTCTCCGTGGTACCGCATCAACGGCTTCATCTCACTCCCAGCCTGTTGACGCAGAGCCATGGCGACATTCAGCACCCAGATCCGCAACAGCTCAACCTGGCGATCTGGCTCCTGAAGTCCTAGAGTTTGGCTACCTCAATCTTCCTCCCGACTGCATGGACATCATTCGGGAGGCGAGAAAGCCCACTACTAGAGCTTGTTATGCGGCTAAATGGAAGAGGTTTGTCGTCTACTGCGTGGAGCACAGCATTGACCCGCTAGACGCTTCCATTCAAAACATCATATGCTACCTCTTTCACCTGTATCGGTGTAATCTTGCCTACTCTTCCATCCGCATTCACCTGTCGGCTATGGCAGCATACCTCCAGAATAGGCAACACCTGTCACTCTTTAAGGTCCCTGCTATCAAGGCTTTTCTGGAAGGACTCAAAAGAGTCATTCCACCAAGGACTCCACCAGCTCCGGAATGGAACCTCAATGTGGTTCTTACAAGGCTGATGGGTCCCCCCTTTGAGCCACTACACTCTTGCGAACTGCAGTTTCTGACCTGGAAGGTGGCTTTCTTAGTAGCAATCACATCGCTACGGAGGGTTAGCGAACTGCAGGCGCTCACCATCCAAGAACCTTTCTTCCAGGTACATGCCAACAGGGTGGTGCTCCGCACTAACCCTAAATTCTTGCCCAAAGTGGTCTCACAGTTTCACATAAACCAAACTATTGAATTGCCGGTGTTCTTCCAAAACCCAGAGACGCTGGCGGAGCGGATGCTCCACACTCTTGATGTGAAGAGGGCCTTGATGTATTATGTGGACAGGACAAAAGATTTCCGCAAAACCAAACAACTTTTTGTTGCTTTTGCCACTCAACACAAGGGAAATGCAATCTCCAAAGCAGGAATAGCTAGATGGATAGTAAAGTGCATTCAGATCTGCTACGCTAAAGCAAAACGCACTCTCACTATACCACCGAGGGCCCACTCCACTAGGAAGTTGGGGGCCTCTATGGCATTCTTAGGTAACATTCCCTTAGAAGACATCTGTAGAGCAGCCACATGGTCTACCACTCATACTTTCACTAAGCACTACTGTGTAGACGTGCACTCAAAACAACAGGCAGCTGTTGGTCAGGCTGTTCTAAGAACGCTTTTTCAGACTGCTGCAGCTGGCACGGGCGGCCGCCGCTAATGGAGGGACTGCTATGTATTCTATGCACAGATATGAATTCAGCAGCCCACATGCCTCGAACTGCAAATGCTACTTACCAGTATGCATCTGTTCTTGGCATGTAGGGCTGCTGACATTCATATCGCCCACCCTCCTCCCCGGCGCCTGTAGCAGCTGCAGTATGTATTTATATACAAACATATGCTCATAGCATGGTCATCACTCACTTCTTCACTCCATCTCTGCCTATGGCTAAAAACAATCTGGGGATGGAGGCGATGCCCATGCGCACTGTAGTCCAGGGGAGGAGCCACCTATCTCGTGATACTTCGAAGACTCTTCCAGGACAACAATGTGCAATCATCCGGACCCAACACTAGGTGGCGGACTATGCACAGATATGAATGTCAGCAGCCCTACATGCCAAGAACAGATGCATACTGGTAAGTAGCATTTGCAATTTTAACATCACAGTTTAAGAGGGAGAGTGGGCGATAAGAATTGCAGGAGCTGGGATCTTTGTCTGGCTTTAGGAGAGGTGATCACCACTTCGCGCATAGAGCAGGGAAGTGCACCGTCACAGAGCGACTCCGAATATACCTCACTAAGAACAGGGGCCATGATATCGATGTACGCTTTATAAAACTCGGCAGGAATGCCATTGAGGCCTTGCCGTTCTTGAGGGACATAATGGCCTCGCGGACCTCGTCCAGTTCGAAAGGTGCCGCCAGGAACGCCCTGTCCCCATCGCTGAGCCAGCACAGCGCCACATCATTGAGGTATTCAGCATAAGACATGCCGGACCCAGTGGTGGAAGTATAGAGCGAGTTGTAGTGCGCCGTAAATGTGTTGAGTATCTCATCTGAGTCCCTGACTGTGGCTCCGTAAGTGTCCGTGAGTTCAAGAATGACATTATGTGCACGTGGAGTTTGTGTGAGTGTGGCGAGCACTTTCCCAGGCCTGTCTCCCTCGCAATATTTCCGGGCTTGCCAATGTTTACCGCGGAACTTAGCCTCCCTGGCATCTTCCTCCTCATATCTCGACAATGTCTCTCTGAAGGCAGCATGCGGTTCAGGTCCAGTCTCAGTCACCATACGGAGTTCCAGAGCCCGCAGCTCTTTTTCTAACGTGCTAATCGTATGGAGGATATCGCGCAGAACACCATGGCTCTTGGAGATGCAATATCCCCTAATAGTCACCTTAAATGCCTCCCATATATGTTCGACCGTGTCAACTGAGCCCTTATTTCTGGGAAAGAAGGCTGCTATCTCCTCCCCTAGTTCAGTGCGAAACTGGTTGTCCAACAGTATTTCAGGGCGGAGTCTCCAGTGTGGCCTCGGGCTGTCCCACCCAGGTGTACGGAAGTGAAGCAGGAGGGGGCTGTGATCAGAGTATGTTCTCGGCAGGTGCACTACTCCCACCAATTCCGCAGCTGTACCTCTGGTGATCAGAAAGTAATCTAAGCCTGCCCATGTTCCCGTGTGTGAGGTAAAATGTGTGCCTTCCCTCCCATGTGGGTGCGAGTGTCTCCAGGCATCCAACAGCCCGCCCTCTGTGATCACTCCCTCCAGCGCCTCTCGTGCTCTAGGCTTATAGGAGCAGACTCCGTCTGCCCTATCCAGCTGAGGTACCAGCGCCAGGTTGAAATCCCCACCCCAGACAACATGTCGTGACCCAGGAGTCATGATCTTGCCCCACAGAGTAGTGAAGAATGCAGGTGTATCGACATTTGGTGCATATGTTACAACAAATGTGTAGGTGTCGCGACCCAGTCTACCCCATAAAAATGCAAAACGCCCCTCCTTATCAATCAGTTCTCCATATCTCTGAAACGGTACACTTCGGGCGACAAGAATGGCTACCCCCCTCGCATAGGTGGAGTATGAGGAGAAGGTGCGATCCCCGGCCCATCTGCTCGCAAAGGTGGTCCTACCTTGTGGCGGCAAATGGGTTTCTTGCAACATGGCAACCTGGACATGATGTCTATCAAGATAGGCAATGACATTGCGACACTTTTTAGCATCATTCAAACCCCGAACATTCCAGGACAAGCAAGTTAATTGTGCATTAGCATTTAGCACAGCCATAGATAGATCAACAATAAGCTCAACAATGCCAGCCAGGGCAATAACATAGGGCCCGCCCCCACCCCGCCAGCGCCGGTGCACACACCAGAATAGAGTCCGCGCATGTAGTCCAGTCGATGAATGCCTCCTCATAGTGCAACCCACCCCCCCTCCCACCCCAGCATCCCAATCATGCCGGCAGCCATGGAGCCCCACCCAGCACCCCTCCCCCCACCCCTTCCCCCCCCAACCTCAGCAGCAACAACAAAAACAACAGCAGTCTTAAGGGGCTCACCCAGTAGGGGTATAACATAGAGTACGCACAGCCACTTCCCGGTCCATAGCTCCAATACTGTACCGCCCTCGGTGGAGGCTTGGGCCAAGAGAGTGGTCCTTGGTTTACATTACCACAGGAGTGTTGAGTCCGTGCAGGTCCAACATGCGTAGTAGTCCCAGTGCCTGCGCTCTAAGCAATAGAAAGAGTTCAAACAGTGCAGACGATGCGCCTAGTGCAGCAGGTGTCAGCAGTCAATGATCGTGTAGCTCCGGTGACAGGTCTGCGTCCTCTCGGTCCTCTGCGGCATCGCGATCCTCCCTGCGTGCTTTCCGGAGCGATTTCAGAAAATCCTCCACTTTCTGCGGGTTTGTGAAGAATCGCTGCTTTCCCTGGTGTGTGACCCGCAGCTCTGCCGGGTACAGGAGCGCATAGTCCACTTGGGCTTCTCGCAACTTCTTCTTTACTGGGAGAAATTTGCATCGTTCTTCCTGCACCAGTGGTGTGAAATCCGGGTATATGGAGAAAGTGATGTCATTGTACTGCAGTGTCCTTTGAGACTGGGCCGCTCTCAACGCAGTGTCGCGGTCCCGATAATTCAATAGTTAAGCAATAATGGGCCGCAGTGGAAGTCCAGGCTTGGGCACAGGCGCCAAGGATCGATGAGCTCTTTCCACAATGAATTGAGGAGAGAAGGCATCCTCTCCAATGGAGCCTTTAAGCAGTTTTTCGATATATAGTTCCATCTTACCCGTGTCTGTGGATTCTGGCACATTAGTGACTCGTATGTTGTTCCGGCGGCTGCGGGCTTCCAAGTCCTCGTTTTTAGCCGCTATGACCCTGAGCAGATTGTCCATCCTAGTCAGTTACGTCGTGTGAGTAGAGGCGGCATCCGTGTTGTCAGAAATGCGTTGTTCCGCAGCTGTTAGCCTCTCCTCGTGGCGATCAACCTTCTGCACCAAGGCGTCCAGTCGAGCAGTGACTCCATCGACTTTTTCGACGACAGTGGCGAACCCCTGTCTCATTTCCTGAAACAGGCTGTGCAGGTCAATGTCTTTAGCGGGGCCTGCGCGCTGGGCCCAGGGTCTGCCGGCGCCGATTTAGCGCCTCTTTTGGCGCCATCAAAACTGAGCTTTTCCTGGCGGTTATCGGGCCGCACCATGGAGGCAACAGGTCGCAGCACCAGAGTGTCGCGCAGTGTGTCAGCGCTTTGGGCCCAGAGGTCAAGCGAGCGAGCGCAAGGGCAGTCTGATTGCGCAGTCCGCACAGGTAAGCTGCGATGCAGCAGTCGCCGGACAAGGTGGTGCCGTTGCGGATCAGTAGATGTCCAGCAGGAGGGCGCGGGCACCCGGCAACCCCGTGCTCCCCAGGTGCTCCGGTGACGAGGGATGACAATGCCCAGATGGTAGTGGCACTACAGCTTCCCCCCGCGGAGCAGGCAGGCCATGGATGCAGTCACGCAATGCGGCAGCAAGTTTGAAGACCTTGATCACTAGGCCCAGGGGAAGACAAAGTCCAGTTTAAATAAGGCACCGTTGGAAATCTCGCAGCGTCCAGGCACAGTCCAGGGCCCAACCACGTAGCACGATGGCAGGGGAAAGAGCCAGATCAAGCAGCTCAGGGGACACGGCCTCTATTTCAATGATCCCTGGGAGTGTAGAAACAGGCAGGGGCACCCTCTGCACCAAGCATAGTGTCCAGTTGTTTCAGAGGCAGAGCCAAGTGCAGCGGCCCCCCGCGCAGCGGGACTCAGGTGCGACCGCCGCTCTCCGATCCGGGCACCCTCCGGTCCGCGCCTCCCCGCCGAGAGTGTCAGCTTGATGAAGGCCTCTCTGGGCGCTCGGGGGTCGTCCCGCCCCACGGCGCGCCTGCAGGTGCAAGTATCAGCACACCTGCGTCCCCGGCGGTAAGGATCAGCAGCAGCAGGGGGGGTCCACACACGGGAGGGGGCGACAGCCACTCACCCCTGCTCCGAGACTCCGGGCGGCCACCCAAGCTCGCGGCCTACCTCCTCGTGGCCGTCCCCGGTGTCTCGTAGGTGGCTGCAGCCGGCCCTCTCCGCACGCCGGCTCCAGGGCAATCGCCGGTAGATTTTCAAAAAACGATAACTCCGGCCCCGAACCTCGTAGCGATCCCAGACTTGGGTCGAGTGTGGGTAGCAGCTTCCTGCAGCAGACGAGGGGAAATCTGGCGATTTGGCACCCTGTGGCAAAGGATATGCGAAGGATAATTGACCAAGGGATATGCGAAGGATAATTGACCAAGGAGCGGGAGCTACGCGCCTAGGTTGCCATTCCGCTTGTGCGCCCTCTAGCGCCCCCCAAACTCCTTAATGACATCTTGGGAATGAACACTCTTGTTTCTACAGGCACAGATGGTGCGTTGCCACCAGAGGGAGACATTTCTAAACTCTTAGCTTTCAATTCTAATTCCCTCAACATCCTCTCATGCTCCAAATGCATTCTTTTTTCCTCCAAGGCCAACTTCCTATTCTTCAACTCCATCTGCCCACCTATTTTGAGCTTGGCCGGCTTCATCTTATGCATTATATCTCTCTCCCTATCCTCCAACTCTCTTGTGGACAGTTCCTTTGAAGAAACACTGCTGCCTGCTCTGGAAGGCACCTTGCTCCCATCCAGGCCCACTGGCCTCTTTTCTGCACATCTAAATTCTCTACTTCCTCCCTAGGCTCTTCAAGATGCTTAGTGGCATTCCTAGATTCTACCCAGGCCTTCAGCGCCTTCTGGTATTCCTCTTTCTTGGTGAGGCGTTTCATAGAGACTTTAAATTTGCTGCAAGCAGTTTTGAGGTACAGTGTAAGTGTCAATCCTGTCTTCTTTAAAATCAATGTCAACAGATGCAATTGATGCTGCTTTGCTCATGGTGAAAAACAGTTGGTAGTTCTCAAAAAGCAAAAAGTTACAAGGTAAATTGTACCAAAGAGTATGTGGTCCCGTTATGGATTGCACTCAGTAGTAGTGTACACCAATCACTGGATATGAGTCACAAATGCAAGTCCAAATCCTCACCGCTGACCACCAATGTTAGAACTGGGGGTCTCTAGTTGGCAGAGGTAGGTATCTTTGACCAAATTTAGGTTTTAAAGAGAGTCATTGAGAGGATGAAAATGACGAGGACTTCATATCCTATGAATGATTCTCATTAAGTAATTCAAACTGCCTCCGCCACACAATATTCCATATCTGAAAAATGGAAAACCAAAATCGGCAACTCAGATCAAAATGTAGATTTTAGATTTTAAACACTGTAAGCTTGGTGTTAATCAAATTTACCAAATACTAGGTACAAATTAATGATTAGGTTATATTTATTTGACTGAAGCAGAGTTCATCAGGTGAACTGTCAGAGGCGAGAGAACCTTTAAATTGCCTGATCTATTTTAAAATTGAAGTGAAATGCCCTGCCTCCCAATGTCCATAATTGGGTAATATCTCCGAATTGTAAATGGTTCATTATTATTTTGCCAGTTTGTAGTGACAGCCTATTTTTTATTTTTGTTAGGTCTTCAATTATAATTTTTAAGATGAGAGAGAGGCGATTTTAGCAGAACATGAGAGATTGAGACCTGTTAGCACTTCTCCCTGTGGAGTAGAGGTACACATCCAAAAAAAGGTGAGACCTGCAAAAATAGACAAATTATATCAAGTTTGTTGCTAGTTTACCAGTCACGGCTGGCATGACTCGCGGGTGCGGGGGTTTTGACGTATATTTAACAAGGACCCCCTGAGTTCATAGACATAAGGTTCCTAGACCAGGGAAAGAGTAAACATTTGATATGTAACAATCTAGGCAACCATGAGAATCAATCAAAAAATTAATAAGTGGAGGGGAATTAAGCTACAACATTGCTTATTGAATTCGACAATTTATTAAGGATTTAAAAGAACAATATCGCATTACAAGTTTAATATGTATGTTAAAAGGTATAATTTAGACAATATAGACTTAAACACAATACATAAATCACATTACATAGATCACATTACGTATACAAGTACATATAAAGTTAAAAAACGAGAGGTGGCAAATTGGTACTCTACGCGCGTTTCGGCGACCAGCGCCTTCTTCTGGAGCAGCCACAAAAATTTCTAAAAAAATAAATATACACAAAAGTAGAGATTACACACAGTGGAAATAACATATTATAAAGTTTAAAAAACAGTTTTCAGATTCTATAGTAGCTTAAAGTTGACCTTCCTATTTACAATAGTCATAATATAATGACAATTTATACTTTTAGTTTCATTTCCTTGCAATACTAACTATTTTGGGGCGGAGAACTAATACAAAATTACATAAATGGACCCTCTGGTAAGTGGTAAGTGGGAACAGCAAATCCCTCCCCAAGACCATTTGGTTCTTAGTGGACCCTTAACGAATGGGCAGGTAGTGATTATAGTTGTAGTCTATACTTACAAAGTTGTTATATTGCTGTAAGGGATGTACTTTGCTTTCTTAGTTTCTGTAATGAGCAATCCCAACTGTCTGGTTACAGGAGCTTAAAGAGGATGTATAGTGAGAATTTACCAGAATAGTCCAAACCTATTGCGACAATGATATATATTTAGCAGTTATAAGGCACTTAATGATGTAAGGATGTAGTGTGTATAGCTCAATCGCGGGTGGGGGGGGGACATGTGGGGGGTGGCGGGTTTATTTAATAATAAAAAAAATTCAACTTTCCTTCCTGCCGGCAGGTTCCCATATCGTCTCTGCTCCTCTCCTGGAACAGGAAGCAGGCTGCCAGGCTCTCAATCCCACCCCTAAGTCAATTACAACGCTGCAAGCAGAGTTGTGATTGCTCGGGACACCACTGCTCCCCTGCCTAGCCCGGCTGGCAGACCAGACCCGCCCGCCGCAACCACACCCTTCTGCTTTCTCGCAGTGCGAGAAGTAGGCACATAAAATGGTAGGTTTTACCATTTTATGTATCTGCTTATCGCACTGCGAGAAAGCAGTGGGGCAACGATCCTCTGCCCTAGTGGAGGAGCTGCCCCTGTAGTTTACTCTTTTAGAAACATCTCATGCTATGTTTAAGTTATGTTAGAACTCTTCAGATGAGGAATTGTTGAATGCTGATTTGCATGCAGTTCCACATTTAAATGATCAAGGTCAAAGTACTGCTTGTTTGAGAGAAGTAACGGAATTTAGAATGAGTACAATGCAACTGGAGATACCGTGTAAGCAGCCTTATAATGCAAATCAGCACCACTGACTGCTCCCTCCTGAAAGGCATTTGTAAGTGTTTCTTCCTGCAGGTAATTCCTGTCTTTTTTTACAAATAAATATGACTATGACATTGGATCCTTGAATAAGAATGGGATATAAAGCAAAACCTATGACTTGTTCCATCATCCAAAGAGTGCTCATGAGAACAAAACGCATGTTCTGAGAAACCTTTATATGACTGTATTCAGAAATTAATTAGTAGTAATAAAGTAAAAGAACTGAACTTATAAAGACTTCCAACTATACCCAACTGTAGATACAGTGAAAAAGATACTGGAATATTGATTCTCTGGAGGTTCAAACTTGAAACACAATTGTGACTGTTAATTTAAGTATGCTTTTGCTATTTTTGGTTACATTCGCTTAGCTATAGCTGAGATATTTTGAATTTGGAAATACTCATATAGCACTCAAAGTGTCACTTTTGGGTATAAGTACCAGGGCTCTGACACTATCAAATCAGTACGCTACTGGATCTGAGAAGAAATCTGCTGGAGTAAAGACTGCTGTGCTAAAAGGATTGCCAATTTTCTGTGACTGACTGTTCTGAGGAAAAACGTCTATGCTTTGCTGAGCTGTCCTACCTGCTGATCTCCGCCCTGCTGAGGACAAGGACTGGCCACCTTTCACTTGAAGCCATTGTGACTCCATGGACTTAGTGGCTTGTTTCCTCTTTTATGAAGACTCAGGGACACAAAAGACTTCCTGCAATTTTGCCGTCTAGGAGTCCTACCCTTGCCTGAGGTGCCCCCTCCTGTTCTGAACCTCAGAAGTGGGTCCTGCAGCTGCTTTACTACAAATACAACGCAACGTCACCACTATACTGGTCGGAACGGACGCATCCCCCTTCGATGCAATGCAGAGGCCGTTCGATGACAGTAGTTTCACAGCCTGCGAGGCCCGATGACAATGCTCTGTGTGGCCCGACGACAATGCAGTGCATTTGTTTCTACGGAGCTTGATGACGACACGGGAACCCACTGCGTGAATCTGAACTGATGTGTTGTGCTCTCGATGTTGACGTTTGCTCTATCCAAGGTACTTGGTCAGCAGGACCTGTATGAGTCTCATAGTCTGCCTGCCCTCCATCGCTGTCTGCCTGAATTCTGGATTTGTACCTGTCCCTCACAACCTCCAGTCACCTTTTGACTACTAGAGACTTCTAAGAACTGTTTTCACATTTAATCATTAAAAATTCAGATCTCGAGTTCTACTTATTGGATTTGTGTCATGTTGGTCCTATTTTACCCAGATAAATATTCTCTATTCTAAACCTGTGTGGAGACCTTTTGTGGTGTTTTCATTGAGTTACTTTACTTTAAGTGTTGCACAAATACGTTACACATTGTCTTTGAAGTTAAGCCTAAATGCTTTGTGCCAAGCTACTAGAGGCTGAACACAGGTTAATTTAGGGTGTGTATCTCACTTATCATGAATAGTGTGGTGGTCCCTACTTGGACAGGGTACAAACCTCTGCCTAGAGACCCCATTTATAACAAGCACACATCTTGAACTGTTGCTTTTCGTGGTGCTCTCAAATGTGACAATCTAGAACAAGCATTGGCATAGCCAATAAGTTTCACCTTTGGGACCTTATAAGTATTTAGCCATGCAATAGTTGATGTTTTTGCACCAAGGATATTGTGCTGGATAACTAAACACTTATAAGGTCCCAAACGAGACAACTATTGGCTATTTTCCTTTGACCCTCTACAATTTCTTGAATAGTAATGGATGGATGTCAGATTAAGATATTTTCTTTTCTTAAGTCAAGCACTGGCTAAACAATGATTTATTGATTGGTATGGAATACTTTAATTAAGTTCTAAGATTCTACCTCACACTACCCCTGGAAAAAAACTTTAAACGGTCCGAGTTCACAGCCCAGCAGATAACATGCTAATAAACAGGTGCATTTGGTGCTCAATTTGGGGGTTCAACAGTAGTCTAAAATGCTCCAGGACACCAGGTGAAAAAAAAATATTGTTATAATTTGAGCATAGTACACAGATTTCCCCTCGGAATCCTGACTCAGTTCCTACAAGTAGGGTCAAGTCCAACAATATGCTAGCCCAAATCCATGCACAATGTGTATAAGTATGGCATCATTTTGTTTTGCATATATATCTTATATGCCAAAAGTTACTGTATTTCTCATTTTTTCCTGAGCAGCATCAACTGTCTGAGGAAGGGGCTACATTAATTTTAAGGAACAAGGGGCCAGGTGTTCATGCTACCTCAGTAGAACTTTTTACTGGAAGTCTTACTGGTATATTTGGAATAGACTGCAAAACAAATGCATAATCTAGTTCCACTTTTGAAAAGCAAATCAACGTGTGGTCGGTCAGCCTTGCTTGCTTCCCTTGCCCACTAATTGCAACACCTCTGCGTGTTAAACCAAACTGCTTTTAGAGAGCAAGCAACTGTGTGGGCTCTCGCCGATAGTCTCGTCATTAGGTGGCACATTCTATAAGTTCTCTACTGTATACATAGCAAGAAATGTACATTTGTGAAACAATTATCAAACCTAAATTATTGTGGCAATTGTTCATTATCATAGTTATGTTCCAATTAGCTGTATATAATAGGTGTGACCATAAAAACTTGCACTTTGTTCTGGATTTGTGCCCGTAATTGCAGGGGGGAAAAATAGTTAAAGAAAATGTTGCTTTTAGCCACGCCTCTCACCGCACCCGACTAGCAGTACTTTCTCAGTTTCCTTTTAAACTGCCTGCCTTTCGACCACTGTTTTCAAACATGTGAGCAGGGATTTGAAGAACCAATGTGTGCATTTTTTTATGCTTCCCGAAGACGTGCACTCTAGTTATTGTTCATTGACACTTTAAAAACAAGTAGCAGGCTCGTCGAAGAGTAGAATCCGAAACAGCTAGGTGGGGGCCCGGAGTGAAAGAACAGGCAACCCGTACAGGGACTGTTTGTACCACAGTCTCTAGTAGGGAGTGCGGAGTTTCCAAATGAAATTGGAAGGATTGACTTCTAGTGTAGAGCACCAGCTTCTCTCTACATCAACGACTACCATGTGAAGCCCTCCGTTGAGTCTGAACCCAGTGTGACCAGAAAATAAAATGCAATGTCCGAGATGCATGCAGCGCAGGTGCCGTTTAACACATACATTTAATTTCCCTCACACAGAAAAGGAATACATGCATCAAGTTGTTTATGGTAGTAAAACGTGACTTTTCCGAAACATCCTTAGAGTTATTGAAAATAGAGAAATATATGGAGGCTGTCTCTGTGGTGGGGGGGAAGGTGGGGCGTTAAAGCGGCACAAGACCAGGGAGAACAATATGGGTACAGAGTTGTGTGTGCGCGCTAAAAGAAAAAAGAAAAAAAAAGGACGCGAGTGGGTGTGCTGCGGCAAAAGTGAAAGCCGCTGCGCGTGTAAGGGTGGAAAGCCATATGGCGCTGCACAGCGCACCCTCGCGTGTAACAGCAAGCTCTAGGCTCATTGTAGCATTTTCTGAAGCCCCCTTACTATAAGTCTCGAGAGCAGCGCATGCGCTGGCTCAGCAAGACCTAAAAAGGAGGCACAGTTACATAAAGTAATTGCCTAGGATCAACCATTTGCCAAAGTGGTTTCAAGCTTTGTGATTGAACCATTGGATGGGAATCTGCTTCTATCCCATTTTCGTCATGAGAAGTGATCTTTAATAGTACTGGTGTGTAATACTTGACATGAATTCCAGCAAGTGAGTATTACTCTTTCTAGGGATGTTTACGAGGCTCTTTCCTCCACCACAAACATTTGGAAAATATCAGGTTAAGTAGTGCATTTAATCAGTTATCTTTTGAATGTTATGCCAAAAATGTTGTCACGGTGGCCTGCCTCTCCCCCAGTATGCAATGGTGGTCCTACCTAATTCCAAGAATGACCTCCGGTATACCAGCTCCAGCATTTTGCCATACATGTCCCATATGTCGAGATTTATGTCTAGTGCCAGTTTTTTTACCACAGATGTCAAGAATTACCTCCACAATTCAAGCACTTTTGCCACAGGAGACCCTCATACCATGAATTATGCCCAGTAGGCTAGCAGCAGCATTTTGCCAAGGATTACGTCAGTGTTTTACCACTGGTGTCCCATATGCAAAGTATTTCCTGAAATATGTCAGTGTCAACATTTTTCATTGATGCCTTTTATGACAAGAATAACAACCAATAGACAAGTTATAGCATTTGGCCACTTGTACCCAATATGACACAAATTGCCTCCAATATACCTAGGCTAGTGGCAGACTCTTAAATACACAGTAATTTCATCAATCAGTTCCCTTACTCATCTCACTCAGACACATTTGCACTCCCTCTTTCACTCCTTCACACTCATTTGAGACTCCTTCACACTCCCTGTCTCTCATTCTCACAGTTTTACTCTGTCTCTCATTATTGCTCAGTGTCATATACTCTGACGCACTCGCACTTACTGCCACTCACTCACACTCCCTGTCAATCATTCTCACACATATACACACACTTTCTTTTACATACACACACTTTCTCTCTTTCCATCTCTCTCTCCCTCAAGCAGACACCATTTGGCATATTTATTTTCATTTATCTTCATCTACCAGTTCTGGATGGATCCTTAGGGTAGGAACAAGCACCATTCAACATTGAGTACTGAATCTGTCATTTGAAAGATGAAACATGCACAATGATATGCAGGCCCTACCTTTCAGCTTTTTGCTTTTTATCTCCCTCTCCCAATTTACCAAGAGTTTGGGTGGCGTCACTGAGGCTCCTGACCCCACCCAACCCTATGACGAGATTAGAGAAATGAGGTGACAGGATGATTCACAAATACCTCAGAGCTCTACACGACTTAAGCATATAACTCCATAGGCACACTCAATGGGCGATGCTGCAAAACATCACAAATGGGGTGGAACTGAGGACTTGTCCGATCCCTAGGGCCACATAGATGGCAAAGGCTCCTCTATGTTTCCGGAACCAGCCACCAGACAGAATTACTGCCTCAGGCTTGCTGTTCTTCAACTTGAAGGTTGACATTTTTTAATTATATCAATAATGAATAATAGGTTATTATTTACTATTGGAATGCTATAAATGGATCAGAATACAATGAGGGCAGAGCCTCAATGCTCATAATGACAGGCCACCACTGCTCATCTTGTGTCAAATTTTACTGCCTAGTGTTTTTACTTTTGAGGAGCTAAATCAATACATTGCAGTAAATAGCTACCCTTATGACCTATTACATCAGATTTATACAAGAAGACTTCCTGGTAAATAATCACAAAGTTATCTTCAAGGAAGGCAGAATACTTATAGGAAATTGTGTTACTGGTTGATGGGGTTGAATCCCTACTCAAGCAGCAACCATAATTCCTGTCTGGGTGAAGTAACAAGCAAACCACAAATTAGCCTGTGCTTAACTCTCTGACACAAATCCGTCAGGCTTAACCCTATTGGCACAAAGCAGTCCGGCTTAACTTAGAGGCAATATGTAAATCATTTATGCAGCACTTCAAACAGTATAAAAGTGATAACACAACATAAGAAAATCTCACACTCATTGAAAAAATAGAGTAAAATTTAATGATATATGAGACCAAATTGGCAGAAAATCTGATCAGTAGAACCAGAGATATGCAATTTTTAAGATTTAGTAAAGAAATAGTGCCTTGAAGCACAAATTGTCAGCTGTGGCTCTCTAGTAGTGCCGGATCGGTACAAAGTCACAAGTTCAGGCTGACTGCAATATAGGGCGGGCCGGATAGAGGGACCAAGTTAGGGCCACTGAACAAAATTCAATACCAAGTTGCGGAGTGTACAAGATCCTGCGGGTACGATGCGTTGCTCCGTGGCAGTTCCAGTGGGCCGTAACACGAAGTCCTGGATCATGGATGCATCGATCATACGGTGGTTTTGAGGAGCTGGGGTGCTGTGATGCAAGGTCCTGTGTCGATTAGGCTTTATGCGGAAGCAGTTCCGTAGGGTTGCAAGGCCCTGCAGCAGGAATGGGATGTGCAGCAGCGGTTCTTCTTGAACCACAGCTGGGCTAGCAGAGCACCTTCAGGCCCACATCTGATGTTACAGGACTGGGGTGGCACCACTTGAGGGAGCTAGACTCACAGCAGACGGATTCCAGGTGCTAGGTTCAAGGTGGTTGGAACCTTTTCTGTTCCTGAGACTGTGATCAGGGGGCCAGCCAAATAGGCATTGGAGTCACTCTGGTAGTCCTGGGTTCAGGATGCAGGTCCAGCACTTCTCTCTCAGGCAGTAGTGCAGTAGAGTAGCATTCCTCCCTGCAGAGCAGCACAGCAGTCGTTCTGAGCCTTCCAGAGGTCCAGAGGTGTACAGAAGAGTTGGGTCTGAAAGTCCAACATTTAAACCTGGTGCCCACTTTGAGGTAGAAGGATTCGCAGATTTCCACCTCCAGAGGTGCTTGGAATTTCTTTCCTCCCTGCCCTAGCTCGTTTGGGGTTGTTAGACCTAGGGTATCCTAGACTACATAGGGTAGCCTGGCACAGTAGGGGGAACAGCTAATCTCCAAGGCGTTGGTTAAGTGCTTACAGAACCCACTCACAGCAACCCAATGATTTACCACTAAAAATAAAGGACACTACACCAATTTAGAAAAATACCAGTACCTTTTATAAAAGTTCTCTTTGATCTTTTCTTAGTCAAAAGCAGTATACATTCAGTTCAGCATAAGTTTCCATATACAATTCACAATCTTCAACACTTTTCTCAATTCAGCGAAGATTAATCAAAGGTACATTACATTTGAGGTAAATCACCAGCAGTTACATCAGTATTGCTTCCTCAATTAGCTAATATAGAAGGGAAAATTCACTGTATAGGTTCAATGCGCCACTTTACATAACCTGGCATGTACATTACCCATCTGCACTCAGGGTCCAGAACAGCTCAACAGAATTCTACCCCCAGCAGCGTTCCTCACAAAGCTTGCAGCCAGCTAGATGGCTAAAAGAAGACAAGGCAAATTAATTATGCTTTCTTGTGTCTATTCTATTTCTATACCCCTATTGGAGATGTTCTGACTCATAGGGGTTCACTGCCTGGAGGGGTTTTCAGGGTGAACTCTGATTGCTACTGGCACCCTGTAGCCCAGCTTCCAATACCCTTGCTTAAGGCTCGTGTACTCGGTGCTCCGGTTCCCTTCTAACTCCCCCAATATCTTAATGTTATTCTCTGAGGGATAGAAACCAAGTTTCTTAAGTTTCTGTTCCAAACGGGATGTCAGTTGACAGTTAATCTCTCTGTCGGCGATTCAGGGGACACTGTTCGCCGGCTGTGCCGCCTCCCGCTTCCCCACGTTTTCCCCGCTTACTTCCTCTGAAGAGAGCAACCCGACTGGAGTTGCTCGCACGCTCCGGTGACTTGTTCCAGCACCGTAGATGAGGGCTCCGTGGGAGTTGGCGACGGGGGGAAATAAGAAGTTATTCCGGTCCGTGCTGCTCCTCCGGCGAGTCTGTGACGGCGCTTCAACCTCCTTCCGCGCTCCCTCAGGCCAAAGCTCCGCCTCTTCCGACCAGCTTACTTGGCTTCAGGCGCGCCTCCTCTGACGCCGCCGGGTTCCTCCCGTCTCCGGACTCCGCCTCTCCCTCAGCGTCGACTCCTCCCGTCAACAACACGGGTCAGCTGGGCACTTCTCTCGTTTCCGGTCTCGCGTCAGGGATCGACTTGGCGTCAGCGTCTCTCACAGGTAAGAGCCACAGCTGATTCTACCGCCTTTCTCCTCAGGGTGTGACTCTGACTCGAGTGCTGCAGTTGCGGCTGTCCTTACTCCTTGCCCCCGGATTCCTGGGCCAGTCAGCGCGTCACTGGGTCCAAATTCACCTGCTCTGCACACGGCCTTCAGGGCGGGGCGGTCAGGTCACTCGAGGGCCACACTACATAGAGTTGCAGTGATTTATAAAACTTGCCACAGAGTCTCTGGTCACTGTTTATGAACGCCGTGACAGTGGGGTTTGGTCAGCCTAAAAGGGGGCACTTCCCAGTAGAGCGACAGCCGGCCCCACAGGTCGATCTTGTCACTACTAGTGCGCAATCCTCCTCCTCAAGTCGCCTCTCTCCACACTGGTCACTCCTGATAATGCACAAAATGGCTGCTGGTCACTGGCCTTTTATAGGCTGGCCTCAGACCCCTGGAAGCCACTAGATGGTTCTGGAACCTTCCTCATGTTAGCCTATGGGTCTGTCTTCCTGGGATGTCCGTTATGGCAGTTGGTGGACACCATTTTAGGTTCCTGAGTGTCCCTAGATTTTCCAGAAGCTTAACTAGGCCTCACAGAGTATGAAGGGGAAAATGGCGTCATAGTCAAGGAACACCTAGCCCCCTGACAGCACTGAAAAATCCTGGTGAACATAAAAATAAAAATAGAAACACTGGGAGGCTAGGGGTGACAAAAATAAATAATAATGGTTAGAACACCCCCAGATGCAGACAGGTCTAACAGGGGTCATAAAAAACTAGTGTCAAACCGTTTGTGGGTGTGCTCAGGCTTTGTGATATGCTAGTGTGGTAGGTGACATCTCCTCCCCTTTTTTCAATGTCTGAGATCAATACACAAGTACCAACTGCCTGCTACACCTAATCTTGTGACCCAGGAAACAGGCACAAAATGGTTGGGACAAGTAAATGCCAACTTTCTAAAAGTGTCAATTTTGGAATTGTGCTTTGAAATCTGACTTTACCTTTAAGGAGGATTTTAAATTACAATTGTTTAGACACCAAACTCTGTATTCTTACCTGCTCCGAATTGAAAGTTAGCACCTATTGAATGTAATAAAGTAACTCAATGTTATCCCGTGGGAGAGGTAGTGCTTGCAGTAGTGACAAATGAATTTGAGTTTTCACTACCACTGCATGTAATAGTTTAAGGGAACATTTCCATATTTTTAAATACACTACACCCTGCCCTCTGGGCTGTTTAGGGCCTACACTAGGGCTGACTTCTATGTATTAAAAAAGAAGGTTTAGGCCTGGCAAAAGGTTTATTTTGCCAGGTTGAATTGGCAGTTTAAAACTGCACACATAGGCTGTCTTGGCAGGCCTGAGACATGTTAAAAAGACTACGTAAGTGGGTGGTACAATTAGAGCTGCAGGCCCACCACAGAACTCGTAAATCCACTCGCCAGCTCGCTATGGCGAGCCAGATTTATTCAGGACAATCGATTTTAGTGCTTACTCGCCATTTCTGGTGAGTAGTAAGACAAACTGACTTTAGACCTCTATTTCTTAAAGTGGAGCGAATGTGACAAGATAACAAGATTTTGTATTAAATCTTTTTATTAAAGAATGCAGCTCATACAAAAACGAAGATGCCTTGCGGATCAAGAATACGCAATACAACAATAGAGGCATTAGAATGCTATGACAGCTACCATGAAACAGCCCCAACTCGCCGCAATACCTTCCCATGCCCGGGAGAAATATAAAGCTGAGCCTGCAACAATGGAGGAAAAACAATACACTATTACCACCACCCACCCCACCCCCAATTATTGCTCATTCACTCTTGTCACATTTGCTTGGCTTTCAGAGAAAGAGGTCAAGTACATTACAGTTATGTCGAGGAGATTTCTCAAGTTACTACACCTGCTGGACTAGTAAAACTTTTAGGATTTTTCAAGCCCATCACTAGTAGCACTTAATTTACAGGCCTTGGATACACGCAGAACCACTTTATTGGGGAGGTACAAGTAAATTATGTGTGCCAATTGTGTATAAGTTGATCTTACCATGTTTTAAGGGATAGAGCAAATTCACTTTGCACTGGTTAGCAGTGATTAAGTGCCTAGAGACCTAAAGTCAGCAAAAATAGGAAGATGGAAGTCAAAATATTGGGGGAAAACCACGCGAAGGATGTCGGGTCCAACAATACTCTATTTCAATGTTAATATTACCGGTTTCCTCTGACGTAACAAAGACCAATTTTAAGAAAGGCTCAACACATCAGTGAGGACAGTGACTGGTATTGAAAAAACGTCTGGGAGATGAACATGAGAGAAGCGCTGAGCTTTGCTGCAGACAGAGTGTCGCGCAGAGTTCATACCACTGGCTTTCTGCATTGTTCACTATCTCCAGAGGGTGGAAGGCAGCTGTTCAGGTTGCTGGGTATAAAGACGTTCTACACAGTGCTGTGAAAATGCTAATTAACGATCTGTTTTAAAACTCATTAGCATAACGTCTTCTCCAGGTGCTTTCACAGCGTTCACAAATGTGTTCACTATCCATCCATTACTCTGGCTTGGCGCTAAGCAACGCCTCTGCTGAAGGACGGGCGTTGAGGGTTGGTGGAATCTTGGAGGATTAGACTAAGCACATGGGTGAGAAGTAGACGTCACATGATGGCTCGGCTTATTTTGTGGAAGAGGGTCCAAGAGGCCCTCGTGTTGAGCCAGAAATATTCATATGGCTCGAGCAAGTGGCTCAACCACCTCTAATTTATTTTTATTCAAACGCTCAAAGCTTTCTTCTGTAACTGAAGCCTTCTTTGATGAAGGAAATATGGTGTACAACTACCTGTTTTTGTTATTTTCTGATTTATTTGTGTTTAAATTTTCAATGTATGTTGCGCACTGGCGTCCTAAACTAAACCCGTTGTTAATGTATTTAAATATGTTTTTTCAGGCTAAATTTGTTGTAACAGCTTCTTTTGGCGTGGAACCTGGAAGGAGGG
Organism: Lissotriton vulgaris; assembly: GCF_964263255.1. NCBI lineage: Eukaryota > Metazoa > Chordata > Amphibia > Caudata > Salamandridae > Lissotriton > Lissotriton vulgaris. The sequence continues at coordinate 1,938,400,328 of NC_141685.1, forward strand.
TAGAGTACATACCATTACTCGAGAGAGCCCTGGACATGGTAGATCACAAGCCTGAAAAAGTGCTTATTTATCAGCGGCCTAACATGGTAAATCAACCGATTCTCTCTTATGTTCCTTTAACATCCTAACACGTGAATGGCATTACTTTAATCTTGTCTTCGACCAGGGAGGACGTTGCATGGGAGAAAATATTTTCATTATTTGTTTTGTTTTGCATTCAGAAGGGTAACTTAACAATTGCATGTTTATCCGTTAATGATGTTGGAACATCACTAATGCATTTCTTATGTCTGAAATCTTTAACTGCGTTTGAGAAAATTTTCCAGCTTTTTAATTATGAGAAATGTGTGTGTGTGTGTGTGTGTGTGTGTGTGTATATATATATATATATATCTCAATCAAAGGTTTAAGGGATCATTATGGTTAGTTGAAAATGTCAGTAAAATATAGCATTTTAAATGAACAAAAACCAATGAATTTGACCATTTATAGTTATCTCAATTAACTATAACTCATGTCCTAAAGTAACATTATCACATATGAGAGCACATTCAAATATGCAAGTTAAGCAGTTCTGCTGTAGAAAAAAATAATGAACTAAACTTTTGCTTCATCTATAATAAGAATCTAGCCCACATATATGGTGCAGATGATCCCTGACTTGCCCTTTAGCTCACTAATAACATTGTCTTCAGGGCGGGGCAGGAATGTTTCTTAGTTCATGCAAAAAAAAAAACACTTGAAATCAAATATATTATGAAAGCATAAAGGGATAGTGCACTGTCATTTAAAAACCACATTTTCCAGTGAAACTGACACAAACCTTCCCACTAGCCTGCAGTTATACTGATAAAACTATATAGCCTGTAGACATTAATCTGTGGAAACTGTGTTGCAACAAAAATACTTATCATTTGCATATCACCAAGTAAAATGTTATGATTTTGCATTACACTTGAATTACAAAAAATTTGCTTTCATGACTACTGAAATATATTTTGGAATGTTTGTACAGTTCATTTACAAGCTTTTTAAATGTTTTTAGACAAACACGGACCTCATAAAGTCTTTCACTTCACTATTTCTACAGCACCATTGTCAAGCAGTTCTCTTTACAAAATCCTCTCACTTAGCAAGTCAGAGAAAGATAAGTAAACACCAATCTCCAAAATAAAAGAAGCAGCATATTGTAAAAAGACATAAGCAGGCATTTGACTTCTGTCGCTGAACACAGAGCAAATGTGACAAGATAAAAACAAGATTTAAAGTCCTGTTTATTGCTCATTCACTTTCTAAGTGAAGAGAACACCTGTTCTCTGTCAACTTGCCAGAAAAGACCAGTAGGCCGTAAAAATAGCTATAATCAGACTCACATGCATCAAAGTGTTCGGTGCTGGAGGAGGAGTCCAAGGTCCCAAGGCTCCAGTCGGTTCCCCAGCCAGCACCTATTGTGGTGCGGATGGGAACCGGCTCTTTAACTTTGCTCCTGCCGGGGCAGCATTTGGATTTTCCACTGCTCCCATGCAGACAGGAGCAAAGTTGTATTCCCTGCTCTGGAGAGTACGTGCGTGGTATGCCCTCATTCATCCAGGCATGGAACTATAATGTCCAGGACACTGCAATGAAATAGGGCTCTAGGAGATTAGGTCTCTGGAGCCGGATCAACAGCTTGGGGAGGATACATGCCCCCTCCCTTTATTGAATTTTCTGCTCCTGGGTAAGGGTATCCAGTGTTACTCCAAGGCTCAACAAGGGGGCTGCGCACTTCCCTTTCCTTAATTTAAAGTATTGTCCCAGGGGATGGCATCCCTGAGCCTGTCCAAGGCTCAGAGACCGAGGCTGCATGCCCTCCTGCTTAATATATATTATCAGGCCTATGGAATGGGTCCCCAGGGCCTCCCCAAAGAATGAGAGAGCTTTTCACCCCATTACCCTTAGTATAAATCACCAGTACTTAGATATGGGGGTCCCTGTGGCCTCACAAAGGCTTGGGGAGGGTGTTCATACTCCCTCTCCCCCCAAAAATTCATCATCATAATAATTTTATTTCGATCTCCAGAATCATTGAAGTACAACATACATAAAAGGCATAAAACATCCTAATAAGAGGAAGATGAATATCACCAGAGATCAGAAACATTTGAACATTCATTAAAAGTACATTATAATAGAAGCAAAAAAGTTTGATATACATAATACTATAAAATTAAGAATTTGTTGGCAGCGTACTTGGTACAGTTTTAAAGTGCAAGTTTAGACCACAAAAAGTGCAAGCGTTCGTTAAATACATTATGAGAAAGCAAAATAGTCAAAGGAGAAGGACTTGGTGCCGAGCATGGGTCAACATAGTTACACAACATCAAATTAAGGGTAAGAATAGCAACTGCCAAATATGGCATTCGTGTTACTGCCATAATGGCATTCTAGGACAGGGGCTGGCTTATACCTAGGATGCTTCCCCCTATTACAGGATGTGCAAATAAAAATAAAGTGATTTGTCAGACAATCTATAGAGGACATGCAATCTCACAGGTCATTATTTGCAAAGTAGTTTTTTTAAAGCAAAGGTGGGTTTACTCAACATGACGCTCTCTGTTTCTTTCGTAGAGCCAACACTTTACTATTTCCTAAACTGCTACTGCTTGTATACACTTGCTACACTAGATCCCACCAGAGTTGTGCAGGGGATTTCGGCTCAGGCTCTTCATCCCGAAACAAGCCATAGAGTTCAGTAATTAGACGCCTGTCTATGTCCTTGCTCAAAAGCCACCTCTCAAATCTTGTCAGGGTTCATTGTGCTGCTTCTCTAACTGCTGGGTGCATCAACCAATGCCTTTTCTGGGTGTAGCAGTATCTTTCGCCCTCAGGGATAGAGAATTCAGCACGCAGAGTCACAAATGGGATGGGACCCTCTTCATCAAAGGAATGTCCCTCAGAACGGGATTCCAGCTGCTGCCAGACACCGAACAAAGCATCGTCCAAGCCTGGAATAAAGTCTCCATTCCTTCTCGGACTCGAGGGGTATCCTGCCACATGCCTCAACAGATTGGGAAGCGATCAGAGTTTCTATGATTAACTTTAACGGAAGCCATTGGTGTTCCATAGCCACTAAGCACCCAGGCTCGAAACCGATTGCCCAGTCCAAAATGTGACAATATCTCAGCCAAGTAAGGCCAATTAACGCGGTCAAATGCTTTCTCAGCGACAATTGAGAACAACATGACCTCGCCTTGTCTATCAAGTGCATAATCCGTTTGGTGTTATCCAAATAATGTTTATTCGGGATAAACCCAGCCTGGTCGGGATCCACTAGCCCAGGTATGAAGGGTCCGAGGCGAGCTGCAAGGATTCCTTTGAACAACTTTGCATCAACGTTTAAGAGGGAAATAGGTTGGTAGGACCCACCCTGTCTTTTATCTTTACTAGGCTTCACTATAACTGCTATGGAGGCCTCTACCATCGAGGGGGGAAGTGTGGCCGAACTCGTGATAGAGTTAAAGATCCTAGTGAGAAGAGAGGCTACTGATGAACAGAAAGCTTTATAAAAGGCAGCCGGAAAGCTGTCTGTGCCGGTGACTTATGAGGCTTCAGCCTCGAGATAGCATAGATTACCTCCTTTATCCTTATCGGAACATCTAAACTAGCAGCCTGAGTTCCCGTTAAGCGAGTCTCCTTAGCTCTCTCCTAGTAGGCTGTGATGCCAGAGGGAGGTAAGATCCAGCGCCGAGTAGGGAAGCTATAAAAGGACCTGAATCTTGCTGCCATCTGTTCGTCTCCCGTAAGCAGAGTAACTGCCTCCGTCTGCAAGGTATCAACCGTGGTGGCCTGCCATTGCCCCTTAAGTTTATTCACTAATAATCTCCTGTATCTTTGCCCCCCTACATAAAAGGAGTGTTTAAAGCTCAAGATTGCATACTCTGCACAATCTACATCTAACCGTGAGAACTGATTTCTAGCGTTCTTCAGCTGTCTCCACTCTCTAGGCGTACCCGTACGGTGGTGTATACAATAGAGCTCTTGTACCTGCTGCTGTAGTTGTGTGCGCTTATCCCTCCTGACCTTATCCGCTGCTGAGATAGCAAACATTTCCCCCTTATTGCTGCCTTCATAGCATCCCATACCATCAACGTTGGCAGGTCCGTAGTATCATTGACCATGAGGTAGTTCCCTATTGCTTTTCCTATCTGTCTAACCACTTACAGCCTGTGGAGAAGAGTCTTACGTAATCTCCAATTGCGAGAGGAAGCCTCATCCCATGTGGGAAAGAGAGTTAACAAGACCGCAGAGTGGTCGAACAACGCACAGGGCTTTATCTCCACTAATTTGGTCACTGCCTCTACTTTGCGGAAGCCTAAGAAATGATTGAGTCTCGCATAGGAATTATGTGCGTGGGAGTAGAAGGTACAGTCCTGTGAAGTAGAGTAACTTTCTCTCCAAAGATCCAGTAAACCGATCTCCTACAACTAGAGGGTCCCTCTTGCGATGATAGCTCCTGCCGCTCCCTGTCTCTGTGTTGAGCGGTCTAACTCATTGTGGAATACTAGATTGAGATCTCCCCCAAGGATCACCCAACAATCTTTTGTTGACCTAATGTCCGCTACCACCCTGTGCAGAAACTGTTCCTGACCCTCATTGGGAGCATACACTGAGCCTATAATCAGGAAGTGCGGTCCACAATGAATTCGATACCCTAGCAGGCGACCTTTAATTTCAGACATTTTTATCCCCACCTTCCCTCAAAAAGAGCATTAGAAAAGTAGCGCCACACCAGCTTCGTTACGCGGTAAAGAAGAGAAGAACTGCTGGGGAAAGCTTTAGATTTAAGTCTATGCCAGTCACTAGCCTTAAGATGTGTCTCCTGTTATAAGCAAATGTTGACTTGGTAGTATTCCAAATAAGAAATGATTGCCCTCCTCTTAACCGTATTGTTCAGCCCTTTGACGTTGGCGGTCAAGACCCCCAGGCCCTTCCCTGTAGATGCCATAGGAAATAGCACTCACCAAACCCCAGTTCCTCCGACCGACACTTCAGCCCCAGTGATATCCCCTCTAACCTATACCTAAAAAGTTACTTACTATGTAACTTTATAATGAGCACTCAAAAGCAAACCTCACAACAAAAACAGTTAACCATTGTCCCTGGATCGAGGAATAGGTAGAAAGATCCAGTCCCAGTCCAGTGGAAAAAATTCAGGAAGGAACTCTGGCCATCCCCCTCAACTCTCCCTCTGCCTCCCTGACCGACTACCCAGCTACTCCCATAAATCAATCAGCTGGTCCTCAGGCTTGGTCCTTCGCTATAGAGTTGTTTGAGAGCTTGTCAAGTAGAGCCCTGTTCTCTGAGCCTGGACCCCCCCACACAACAGGAACCGGCTTTCACCTCTGGTGCCCATATGCCCCTCGAGCTCTCCTCTCTACTCCTGATCGTTACATCTCCTGAGAATCAATCTGCAGTAGTTCACACAATTCGACCAAGGAGCAACATTGATGGAGTTCGTCCTGCCAGCGGAATATTAATCTGAAGGGGTGGCCCCAAGAGTAGGGGATCTTCTTATCTCGCAGAAAGGCTGTAACAGGTGAAATTCCTGCTTCTTCTGAAGTGTGGAGGTCCTGAGATCCTGAAACAACTGCAGGGGAGGCCCCCGGAACAAAATAGGTGGTAACAATCGGGTCTCCCAGAGGATACATTCTTTCAAGGTAAAGCTGTGGACACAGGCAAAACGTCCTCAGTCTGCGGTGATCCAGTATTCCAGCGGCCCACCCTATGGTTCTGTCCAAGTGGATATCTATTGCTGGCATGTCCCCTAATATCTTGCCGAACAGCATCGCCACGTAGGCTTCAACATCCCCTTCCTCTGCTTCCAGCGGGGCCTCCTTTATGCGGATGTTGTTCCACCTGGAGCGGTTTACGAGGTCTTCCGCATGAGCCTGCAGGTCAAATTTCTGATCTGTGAGACGTATAATCTTCTGCTGCAGTGCTCTATTTCTTCGTCTCTGCAGCTCTCCTTGCCCTCCCGGGCATCCACTCAATCACCAATAACCATCCCCTCCTTTCTTATCGCCTGCAGTTCACTGGCTTGGTCTCTCTTGACAGCCTGCTGGTCGTCTCTCAGGGACGAGAACAGAGTTCCAATGTAGGAGCGTGTAACCAGGGCCTCAAGCTCCTCACCTGATGGTAAGGCCATTCTGCCATCTACCCTCTGAGTATCCTCCTCCTGGATGACTGAAAAGAGGCTAAGACACTCACAGCTCTGTCCCAAGCGACACACTAGCTTCAGTCAAGCACGCTCCACATCACCAGGGGACTAGAGCCCTGATCCTTTTTCTCCACTGTGCTCCTCGCAGTTCATACCCTATATAGGTGACCCTCTCTAGAATGTCCCCCCACGACCAACTGTCCAATTAGCTACCCCACCGGGCATCTCAGTGCACCACTAGACTCTCCACTCTCAACAGTCCAGGTCCCCGCAGGCTTTCTCCACTGTTTTCCCTCAACGCCAGGTCAGCTGCGCTGCTGAAGGGGAGGGGGCTGACTCACAGACTATCTTGGTCTCCATGCCCACCACTGCTTACCACTTCCTGCTGAGTGGCTGCTCTCTAATACCACTGGTGAACGGGTAGCTTGGCTCTGCCGGCTCAGCTGAGCACATCTCCCACCAATGCCATTCCCTCTTCCAGGGGCCGCAAATGGTCTCGGAGGCAACCCTCACGCAACCATCAGATTTACCTCAGGCAGGTTTCCGGTGCAGTCCACCGAGGCCTCCTCTCCTCATTGTCACTTCCAAGGGACAGTCAGAATTGGCTCCACAAACCCTCTGGGGGTCTCATAGCACTCCCAATTCACACGAGCAGCCACACGGTCCAGCAGCAACCTCCTCTCCACGCTGTGCCCGCCTGCCTCTGGGGACTTGCACTGCAACCGCGACGGGCCAACCAAGCCCCTGCTTCACCGCGGACCTCTCCTCACTAGGGGCTAGTCACGCCCGTAGCTTCACGTCGACTCCGGCCTGCTTCTCCTCACCTGCAAGCGGGAGCCTCCTCCCCTTCCTGGGCGACAGGGGGCCAGCCAGCATCTCCTGCCATCGGCTTCAGCCACAATCACTTGATGGGAGCAGAGCCTGCTCAGATCCGGAGCACCCCCTCCGATAGGCTACTCTCTGCCAGGACCATGACCTTGAGCCTCGGCCGCACCCTGCCTCACTCTGGCCTTAGGCTGCCCTCCGGGACCGCCACACTACCAGGGGGTCCCCATGGCGACCCTGCTGGTCTATCTACTCCCCTCTACGTCCCCGCCACAGCCGATTGGACCAGCGGGGAAGCTGCGCAGTGCCGAAGACAGAGAGAACGAGACTCATGTCTCACTCGGTCACCATCTTGGCCATGCCCCCAGAACTAAAACTTTTGTCCAAAAATGTTTCCTTCAACTTTCACACCTCAGCATCACTCCTAAAGTGGTTTCTTCTCCTAAGGTGTTGGGTTTCACTATCAGACGAAATCTCACAATGATTTGCCACATCACAAAGCGTGCTAAAAATGCATCATTCCATCAGTTCTTATTTAAAAAAATAATAATACAAAACAAAACACATATCACACACCAGTTTCAGAATGGCAATGCAGGCCTAGTTCTCTCTCATCTTGGTGGGACAAAACACTGTTCTCAGATTTCTCAAAATCCACTCTGGCTTCCCTCAGCGGCATTTTCCATGTGGCAGTCCATCTATCAGGTCTTATAACACCAATTCTAAGTAAACTTATTGGCTCCCCCTTGAGACTAGAAATTACTTTAAAATAGCCTTCATAACCCAAAAAAACAGTGCAATTGGTCACCCAAGTTACCTGAAAAACAAGCCCTAGAAACACTAGCAGCAAATCTAGCCACCTAGTGGAGATCTGTAAAACCAAACTGATAATGAACCAGATATTCTCCTACCAAGCTCCAGGAAGAGGGATTCAACTTTCAGTGAACTTAAAACTGTGCTTTGGGAGGTCTGTACTGGAATGCCTATTTTCTATCAAGAATTACATTTATGGGTAGACTGAAGTCTCCCTGTCATCTTACTAGAAAGGAAGGTGCTGAATAATGTTTCTTTTCACACGTGTTGAACATGGGTCCCTTACCTTAGGAGCACACATAAAAATGTGACGCTTTCTTCTAGGACCGCTGCCCCTTCCCAATCAATTTGGCACTCTTGACACATTCATGTCCAACACCTAGCAGCCTGTCTCTCACCATTAGACTCCATTACATGCAAGCTGGTTTACTCATCCTCGACATAACACATATCCTCTTATGGCGTACACCCCCTTCCCCTACCCGCTTGCTTCACACTTCCTCAACCTCTCTCGTCTTGCCTACTGCATAGAGTGCAGTTCTGTAGAGTGCATTTTATTTGTTTTATATTTTATAATGGTTAAAACAAAGCAGGGATAAGAAAATGGGGTAGAGAACATGATACATGAAGCAATCAAACACTGCAATATAGGTGCATCATGTGGTACATAGCATACGGCAACCCATCAAATGTAGTGCTCCCTGGCTTCAGTGGGGACATCTCCAGGACTTATGCATGCTATGGCAATTGCACCCATGATGACCAGACCGTGTAGGGATAGCTGAGGAGAGGGCAGGACAGGAGAAGTGGGAGGGTGGGGAACCCACAAGCCTGGGAGAGGGCGATAGACAAGACATCTAGAAGAGAGAAGAGAAGTAGGAGGCAGAGGGGGAGGGGGCTGGAGGAGGAGGAGGAGGAGGAGGAGAGAGGAGGGGACAATCTGGGAAGGGAGATAGTGGGCGGGTACCCACAAGGGCCAGGGTGAGCATAAAGATCTAGGGCAGCTGGCAGTACCCGTCCCTTCTGCAGAGGACAAATAATATCTAGCGTCCGCCTTCCTGAAGGAAAGGTGCCCAGGTGAGGAGGAAGGTCTCACCTTTGTTCTGTAGGTTATGGATGACTTGCTCCTACAAGTCCATCTGGTACATGGCCGAGAGCCATTCGTCATGAGAGGGGGTGATTGGTGAGCGCCAGGAGCGGTGGATGTAGGTCTACACCTTAGCAAGTGCTGTGTGGTGTAGGCGGCCCTGAAAACCTGAGATGTCTGGGGAGTCCGTAAGGTTTTGTAGTAGGATCAAAGGACGGGGCAGAGGTGCTGACTGACAAGGTCTCGCTTATGGTGTTGCCAAGTAGCTCCCATAAGGATTGGACTGTGGGACAGTTGCAGAGTATATGAACCAGGTAGGGATCGCTATTGTAGCACCAGCACTTTGCGTGGGGAAGCAGGCCTGCCACAAGCAATTTTGTCGGGGTCCAGTGCCGGTCATGTAGGAACTTAGAGACAAAACTTCAACCGCGCCTCCAGGGCACCACGATCCAGCGCCTCCAGGAGTTTCGCCAAGTCCTTCAGTTCATATTGTACCTGGAGCCTGGTTTGCCAATTGATGCAGAGATTATTGAGTAGGGTAAAGAGAATAAAATGGCGACTCAAGAGGCTGGAAAACTGGAGGGACCAGGGTCTTGCATCCACCCATTAGATGAGGTAATGCTGCAGCTGGAAATACCATTAGGACTGATGGGATGGGAGGCCAAACTCCGCATGGAGCACTGCAAAGGGTTTGAGGGCTCCTTGCTTGAGCACCTGTTGCCCGCAGAGTGCCACACACCCCAGTTCATTACCTCGCTGCCTATGCTGAGGCCAGGGTTACTCCACAAAGGCGCATGTTCATGGAGGAGAGGGTCAACTCGAAAAGGCAGTGGTCCTCTGCCACAATTTTTCCATTGTTTAGAGCATCAGGTTCTTAGGCCCGGTATGGGTGCATCACCTTCATAGAGGGGGTATAGCCCCTGAGGGCAATCCAGCTTGGTATGTTCCGCCATTGCCCACAACTGTAGCATCCCATGAGCATGTAGGTGAGCTGGGCCAAGTGAAGAGCCAGGGCGTGATGCTCAACTGAAGGGAGACGCAGGCCGTCAAAGGATTAATGGACCAGGAGTTTACTACTAGCCACCCGGGGCTGAGAGGACCCCCAGACGAAGAACCTTATGCCCTTGTTCATGATCACAGCAATGAACAGGACACCAACAAGGGGAGCATGCCAAGTACATAGGTGACCCTGCCCGACAATGAGAGGCGGAGGTGGGCTCACTTCTCGAAGTCCAGCCTTATGCGCACCAACAGGGGGTCGAGGTTATCCATCACTGTGCGGCCCATAGTAACAGATAACCTTCCACTGAAAAGGATAAGCTGATATTGTGGCACACGTGGTAACCCAGAACATTGGAAATGACTTGTTTTTGTCCTAGTTGACCCAGTAACCAGAGAGCGCAGCACAGCCAGAGACGACTTCCAAGATGGCCGGAGTGAGGGGGAGAGGTCCGAGAGGGTAAGCAGGATGCCTTTGGCATAGTGATAAATGGTTGATGTCCCTCTTGGAGTGGGGATGCTGGTTAGACGCAGGGATTGACGAAGAAAGACTGCAAGAAGTTCAATGGCAAGAAGGAACAGAAGGGCTGACAGCAGGCAACCTTGCTGTGTCCCTTAGTGAACTGGAAACTGGTATGACAGAAATCCCCTACAGTTAACTTTGGCGGTGGGTAAGTCATAGAGCCATCAGACCTTAGTTTTAAAGTCCTTACCCAGTCTGAATCTCTGGAGGGTCCCAAATAGGTATCCCCACTCCAGCCTTGTTGGCCTCCAGGGAGAGGGTAAATGCATCTTCATGCATGTCCTTGGCTGACCACAGGGCGTGAGCAAGTGTGCAGAGGTGGTTCCTGGAGGAGCGCCCAGGGATGAACCTTACCTGTGTTTGATGAATTGGGGACTGGATGTCCCCATTAAGCAGGGAAATGGGTCTGTAGCTCCTGCAGAGTAGGGGATCTTTCCCGGGTTTAGAGAGAGTCACGATTAAAGCTCTGTTGTAGATGGAACTGAGAGAACCCGAGTGTTCATCCTTGTGAAATCCTCATAGAGGAAGTCCACCACATTCTCGCTCGCCCACTTGTAAAACTCTGCAGGGATGTCGTTTTCCCTTGGGGGCTTTGTGGTATATATACCGGATTAGGCCAATCGGGCCACAGTCAGAACCATCAGAACAGGTCAGTAAAATGTAAACCACAACCAGTAATTACTGGTACCATAATGACCTAAGCATTATCAAATTAGACATAAACCCACACTAGGCCCAAACCTCATCAGCATAAACACATTACGCAATGGGCCTCACCAGCATAAACACATTATGAACTAACCCCATAAGCATAAACACATTACGCAAAAAGGCTCTCCGCAAAACATCATAACATAACATTAGGCATAAACACATTAGGCCCAAACCTCATTAGCATAACCACAGTGCGCATTAGGTATCCCCAGCATAAACACATTAGCGTAGATACCATGGGCCTAAATCATTCTTTAGGCAACACTCCTAGTAATAGCCACATTACGGAATTCGGTAGAGCCAGGCGCTATACCACTGTCGCCAAACTGCCCCCAGGCCAACTGGCCTTCTCAAAAAGCTTGAATGCCCTATGTACCAATGTCAGGGCCGGCTGCCAATTCTGCAGAAGAAAGTGCGCACAGGCACTGGCTTGAACGTTGCAGCTGCCCACTACTTGCTGGGCAGCTGTTGAAACTCTTTGTAGGCATGAGCACCCTGGGGGCCCTCTAAACAAACATGCTCAATCGTTGCAGTGGCACGCTACGGGCGCGCCACTGAGGAAACTGGCCCCAGCACTGGGGAAGAACTGGTCCCCAACATTGCTGCTGCATTCTCTCAAGCGGGGCAGCTGGAGGAAAATGAGCCCTGGCATGCAGTGCCCTGAGAGCCCCACTCCGGCACTCTAACTTGCCAACTGCTTCCAAAAAGCAATGCCCCCAAGTCCCACTACGGGACTTCTCAAAAGAAAGAGAAGGTGCTCTGAAACGTTGCTGTTGCCCGCTACTGCGGTGCAGCTGAAGGAAGCCAACAAGCACTCCATGCCTCGGGAGAGCGTCCCCAAGGGGGAGGCACAGATTTTGCGCCTCAATTACACCCCCCCGATACACAATACAGTCCCACTCACTGGGGCTGGTCAGGACGCCTATGATCTCCTCTGGTGCAGCACACCACGGGAATCCAGCAAGGCTCAGCTGCCGTCACTTCCCTCTCTTCAGGTGGCATGCGGGGCTCTCTCCAGGCATGGGAACCCCGCCGACGATACCACCTCTCCCCTTCGCCCGGTCACGTTGTCGGGACTTCTCTGGCCTCCCCAGGACTCGGGGCAGACGCTGGAGATCCTCTACAGGGTGTCCGGGGCTTCCCTCAGCTCTCGGGAACGGCATGCACTTCCGGGTCGCCTTCTCCTTCTGCCGCGCTGCCATTGGCGGCCGTGGCAGTCTTCACCTTTGGCCGCGCTGCCAATGGCGGCTGCGGCAGCCTCCTCCTCTCGGCCCCGCCCAGCGACAGGCATCTCGCCTGCCTTCCTGGTAGCTGTGGATGGCTCGGGCTGTGGCAGTGAAACGCGGGGTGGGCTCTCGCATATTTCAAATAGCGGAGACCGGGGGTAGGCACCCGCCAAAATATCGCATAAGCGGGGTGAGCACACACATATCCAATAAAGCCACAAAGCAGGAAGGGCACCCGCCTAAATAGCAGGAGAGCGGGGTGGGCGCCCGCTTTCCTAAAAACAGTCAATTATAAATCCAAACACGGGGTGGGCCCCCGCAATGATGCCTGTATCACGGGGAAATCCCTCTTCACAGACGGCAGCTCAGTAATGCGGCAGCTCAGTAATGCGGAGCATACACGCTACTCTTCTTGGGCAAATAGAAGGAAAACCAGCACAGCGCTCCCAGGGTGAAAAAAGCAGAACAAGCTCCTCCAAGGTCCTGGAGGATCACAAGCAAAAAGGGTCCCAAAAGTCTTTTAGGAATCAAGGGGGCAATGCAGGGCCCAGGGAGGCAAGACCTCATGGCAGCCCCCCCTGGGCCCCAGCAGCAGCACGCCCGGCAGGAACAGCACACCAAGACTGAACACTTTTATGGGGTCACAGCACCTATATTTATATTACAAAATCCCATTGTGTCACAGCACAGGGCTTGGGGATACCAGTCAGAACTGGTTTAGAGGAAATTTGGAGCACTTTGTTTTGCCCAGCTCCTCTCCCCCCTTTTTTTCAGGTGGGGGCTCAGTGATCAGACACACCACAGGGGGTGTAGCCAGCATTGTGGAGGGAAGGCATAGCCCTATTCAGGTCCCAGGTGCAACTCCTCCCACCCATCTGCATGCAGATCTCTCTATTCATCACTGGGCTGACTCACCCTGTCTCCTAGCGCCACCTACACCCCTCAGCTCCTGTCACTCACAAGCCAGACATGCAATTCACATCAGGCAGGCAGACACATAGTACACAGAAATGCCAACTTCTAAAAGTGACGTTTCTCCACCAGTCACCATAAATCTGTGCAAACCATTGCGCAGAATTCATCCTCACGAGTTCATACATACTAAACTCGCCCCTGCCGCTCCCCTCATACCAGGATTTACCACGGACACACTCGTCCCCAATGCATTCCTATGGGAGGACAGGCCAATCTCACCATACATACACAGAGAGTGCACGCACTTTACACTGGACCACAGTGCTAAAGTGCTCAGAGGCCAACAATCAACACCAGGTTACAGAAAAAGGCTAGGAGAATGCAAAAAGTTTCAGGGTGAACCTGACAAAAGGGCCAAGTCCAACAGAACGTTACTAGCTGCTTTTATTTTGCAACAACTCTGTCCATGCCTTTCACATGGGAACTGTTTGCTGTGTTTGTTCTCTGCCTGTTCCAGGAGTTTATTATGAACATTGTGAGCAAGGTCGATAAACCATGCCCTTTGTTCTTCTGTTCTGGTCAGGCCCTAGCACTTAGACACAACATACCAATGCAGCTGGTGAGAGACTAGCATTTTGATATTACGGGGATTCATGCATGTGAAATACAGACTAGGAGAGGGATCTTTCCAGGGAGAAGAGCAATGCGGTGCCTATAATGTAGATCTACTATCTAGGCACTAAGGTATGGAGTCTGCTAACAAAGCCCAAAGATCTTCTGTTATATAATAGTACCTATTCCTAGCAAGGGGAAGGAGGTTAGGCTGAACTGTCTTTTCTCTATTGTCTTTTCATTATGACATCTCCCCTCATAATATATGACCTTGTTGCTATGCTGTCAATATTTGTATTATGCATTTGTCTGCTTGTTGTGACACGTATACTGCATTATAGAGCATGATAGTTCAAATAAATATTCTCAACTATTTCATGTCTCTGTCAGACTTTACTGTGGACAAAACAAGAGTGCAAGCGAAAGGGTTTTGCCTCGCTACCGAGATTCCTGAGAGTCAGGAGTGTTGTGCTCTTGGGTGTCTAATCATTTGCTTCTCTGTGAGTGTGTAGGAGAGCGAGTGAGACACTATAGCTAGTCTGCCCTGGGGTTGTGGGAACTAAGGTGGTGGGAAGGCTTAGCCCGCAAACACCGAGGTCCCATAATCCTGCGCATAGTTCTGTGTATGTGCAGAATCCCTGCAACAATGTGAAGGCCTTCGTTGCGGACATACTCAAAGCATTACAGTCTATATGATTTGAATTCAGAGAGAAAACCTTTTGAGAAGTACCACTTGCTTGCAGCACTAGTTCTACCAAACACAGTCCACTCTATCAATATTAACAACCACCACATAGCATTTAATGCACCTGGTTCTTTTTCATGGAAATGCTTAGAGGCTAATATGTGAATGCTAGAAGCGGCCTATATTGAAAGGCCAGGCTGGGAGGTGCTGTTGGTGAACGTACAGGAGATTGTCATTTTCAAGGTTTTTTTGGGATAATATGTAACGAGAGACTGAGTGAGTGACTGCAGTACTTGAAAGCCTAGTTACAAACATGTTAACCGTCGAAGACATACATGTATTTCACTGGATATACTTTAAGTGACTATAGGATTTTTTGTTTAGGAAACTGTCCCTTTGGTTGCTGGACGTGACCTCGACTGGAATGAAGAGCTCGCGAAAGCCCACCCCCATGACTGTGTTCCTGTCCTCTCAGATCACCCCCTCTATGTTCTCTATACATCTGGCACCACGGGGATGCCTAAGGTAGGAAATATATATATTTATGGAAACCCTAATGGTCTGTCTGCGAAGTCTCCCTCTCTGGTCACTGTATGCAGCATCCTTTGTCGAGCATGTTTTATGCACTGGCTCATTTAAGTCAATTACCTGCCTGTGTACATAACTCGCGTTACCAGAAAGGGTGTTATTCGAATGAATCTAAATCTCACAGAAAGCTACTTAGTGGAGTTTGAGTTGAGGTGGTTCTTTGGCAATCCTCTGCAGTGTTGTATGGGACTGTTGAGCTGTGTACTTGGAATGCATACAACTAAAACAAGAGGCAATTAAATGGCACAAAGGCATGGAAATATTCTAGAAATAATATGCCAAGTACCCTTGTTTTTTTATTTTATTGAACCCTTACTACTAGTACAATGTGAAAATGAAGGGCTCAGCAGCGACATGGGGATTCTGGGAACACTTGATGATGTGCTGTACCACACCATAAACAATCTACTAAACCAGCTCTCTCCTGACAGGCTTTTCCACTTCCTCTCACAACTCTTCATGCTTTGCCTTTGGAGTCTCAAGTTCTTGTAAAGCATGGTGCATTACACACCAAGCTCGACACCTATAAAGCGACACTTTTCTAAAAGGAAAAATCATTGTTGCTGGAGAGTCAAGAGGATAAGAAGCAAAGACATAGCGCCAAGATATCTAAGCATTCAATCAGGCCATTTGATTAGCACCAAGAAATCGAGACAATATTCCTCCAACTATTTGCATAATCCTTCATCTTTCCACAAAGACCATGCAACCCAACTCTTTTCCCATGTGAACACAGAGGACCCGATCACGGACCATGTAATTGGACTGGAAAGGGGTTTCCGGACCAATCGGGAACTGGACGGACTGTAGAATGTCATATTCCTTACACCCCCGAACATTTCTTCAGATGAAATCTGGTGACCTTTAAGGGTGTTTATAGGACGAAAATGTGCCAGTGTGATATTCTGGATTTCTTTGGTCATTCCCAATTTTCTGGGGGAATTTGGAATCCCATGGTATTACCACATCCCAAAATTACAGCTACAGGCGGCATCTGTAATTTCAGGGGCAGTAATACGAGAATGGTTTTCCCTGCGAGACCCGTGATGGGGCCATGGTGTTTTTTTTTAGTTTAATTCTGCATTTCGCTGGCTCACTCCACCAGATGTTATCCTGTTACTATATTCTACCTCTCTGAGTTTGGAAAGTACCTGTAAAAAATCCCTGTTCGGTGCTCTGCTTCCAGAAAAAAGTGATGGTACTCAAGGGGAGAAAATGAAGAAGTGCCGGTACTCAGTACCAGTGAGTACCGGCCCATTTAAAGCACTGCTTATAATGTAAGTGGGCATTGATAGATGGGTCAGTAGGATTTACTGGAACATCTGTAGTGCCAGTAAATAATACACATAGGTGAAATATGCCTTAAAGTGCAGTTTCACTCCACTGAGGGCTACATAGTCTAGTGAGGTGTCAAACTGAAACATGCACATATGGACCTGGATGGTGATGGCAGTAAAACCACGGACAGCTGGAAGGAGATGCTCCTGATGGACTAAGGACTTTGCAGCTGATCCCCAGGACCAGATGGGTCGCTCCAGTGCCAGTACTGCTGGCCCCCTGAGGACTAGTTGGGGAGGACTTGGGCTCCACTGCCACCACAGGTGTGCCACACGACAGCCAGGAAGCCTTGAGGCCTGAGTAGGATGGAGCAGAAGAGCAGGCTGGCGCAGGGAGCCAGTGACACCAACTCTCCACAATGTGCACCCCTTTTAGGTCAGGGGGGCTGTTGAAACTGTTCTAGGTGGCTTAGGCTCGCTGAAATAAGCAAAATAAGCCCAAGATCAGGAATATTGGCCCAATGTGGCCCGAATTATGCCCCTTTAAATATTGGCAAATTTAACATGCCTAAACCGAGTGATGGAGCATGTTGGGCTCTGTCGTGGCTTCTAAACTTACTCTCAGGGTGGGCCATTGCCCAGGGGTTAGCGTGAGAAGGACTTTACCACTATTGGGCAGAGGGACGTGTGTCTGGCCCCCTACTCCATAAACTGCTTCGGCCTAGGGACTCCAGCCCGCAAGGCCCGAATTTAACAAAGAGTGCTGGACTGCATACACAACCTGGCAAATGCTTGGATGGGGCCTAGGGCTCCATCATGGGCCCCAAAGGCAGCCCCATGTAGGGGAAGGAGAACAGCAGAATCCCAATCCGCCCGCAAGGTCGCGTGAGGGTAAATGAACAGGCCGGCTCCCGCAACAATATTGTCTAGTGTCGGCCATGCAGCGTGCCGGCAGGGTAGTGCGCAAGTGAGCTCCCCATTCTTCCTCAACAGGAAAATATACTCAGGGTGGGACCGGAGCACCCCTCTCCCTAAAAATATATAAATGAAAAATATGTGCAGTGAGAGGTATGCATAAACAAAGCTGCCGAAGCTGCTCATTATCTCTGCATGCTCCCGTCGAGGAGCGCCCTATAATGTTTTTATTTCTGATTCGCCACTTGTTTGTGATGCCCCAACAAAGGGCAGGGGCACCATCAACGTACCTGGAAAGTGTTGTGGGTGGCTGCAGTTAGTGCAGAAGCACCTCAGTCTCCCTATGTCTCCTGGTCACCGGATGGATGACCTGGGGAGACACTTTCAACATTGTTTAAAAACTCACAGGACTGGAACCTTTGCTCTACAGCTCTCGAGTCCAGGGACTCCAGTGGTGGGTCTAAAGGCTGCATTTTGTGTGGCCAAAGGTGGTAAAAGAAAGACTTGGACACATGTTATGTTCATTTGCAATTCTTTATTCAAAGGTTCTTATTGACAGAGACAGTTGTTTAGCATTGCAATGCTTTCTATTACCCATCAATGTCTTTGAATGCTGAATGCTTTAACATTGACTCCTAAGATGTGGTATTGTTCTTATCATTGACAAACCCGAAATGCTTGCCTCAGATTTCAATGTGGTGACCCATAATCATAGCCAGTAGGATTGTATTATATTGCAGGCTCTAGTACCCATTGACAAAGCCAATAGGCTTCTTTTATTTCAAATAACACCCCTTAAATTGTGATGTTCTATCTGGTATAGGTGGGTGGTGTAATGACTATGAGATGTGATTTCAGAAAGTCTTCAAAGGTATTTCCACCAAACTTATGTATATATTTGTAAAATCATGCATACTATTTGATAGTGTGCGTGTAATAAATGTACTTTTCCTTTTTTAAAGAAAAAGCGCTGACTAAATATTGATTTATTAATGTTATTTCTTGCCAGAGAATGGCGATGGCCATTCATTGCTCTGCATCTCTACCCTAAGAGAGTCACGTGCTAAAATAATTGGGTACTTGGATCCCATTAAGGAGACAGTTGTGGACCTATTACTTGTGCAAGCCACTCATCCAGCACAACCAATAACCCAATTTCTTAGAAAAAGCAGTACAAATCTGACAAGGGAAACCCAAAAAATAAACTTAAATAACATTTTAGAGTAAAAGCATCAAGAAAATACAAAGCGATAATCAAAAAATACAGTTCATGGTTGACCTGGGCCATAATGTGATTTCGGGTCAGACATGATTGACTGGAAGTCAGGCAGGTAGAGCAGAGGATGGGTAGGCTGAGCAGGTCAATCTGTAAACATTTTTACCTTCTCAATTTATCTTTTGGAGCTCTAAGTCCTCTAGCAGGGCAAGGTAAGACGTTAAAGCCGCAGAGGGTTCCTTGAAGTCTGACTCAACATTGGTAAGCTCCTACTAAAGCCATTGGTTTTTTGGCACCAAACTCCTTGGAGAATGGTTCACCACTATAATAGGTATAGCAAATTGCCTCAGTCTAAGGTTCACCATCGGACTGGATGACACGCTTTGATCTCAAAATCCAGCAGTTTCTGGAAGATTCAACCAGCCAGGCCTCCATGATACTGAATAACTTTGCCACAAGTTATAACTGAATATTTTGCACTGCGGCAAAAAACAGAGTGTAACAGATCTGATTTTCTTGTCCAACAAGGGAAGATATCTCCCTGGGGAAACGTCAGCACCTTATGCCTGTCCTAAGAAGTTATAAAACAATGTTTTAGTGTACTTGGAGCAGGTAAAAAGAGGCCAACATCTTTATCTTTATAAAGCAGTCCAAGCCCCTGTGTGACAAAAAGAGCCTTCAGTCTTCATTTCCCAGAACTCAGAATGGGTCTTCTTTTCAGGTTTTTCTTCCCAAGTTAGAAATGGTCTGAGGAGGTGGTAGCGAGGTGCAACTCTTACCTGGGCAGTAGCCACTGATTGTGAAATTTCCTATCCTAAACATAATCCTAGATACTCTCTCACAGAATTTCCATCTTTCTTTTAACATTTCTTTTCTCTGCTCACAGTTCTCCGTTCACTGCAAACCTTAACAGATTTCTTAAAACGAAAAACTACAGGGACCTTGTCTCTCCCTTTAAATACTTCCTTGTTGAGCTATGGATTCCTCCTGCGAGAACTAGAAACGGTTTCCCCTGCTTCTGGCATCACAGAAAGAAAATCTATGTTGGCTTTGGGAATGAATGGTACCAAGCCATTGTCTCCGTGAAGGAGAGCTTTATCAGTCAGCCTGAAATGTACCTTCAGTCTTTTCAGGAGGGCTGTGAAGCAATCCAATTCCAGACCAGTTTACTTTCAAGTAGTACAATGTACACCTTTGTAAAGTTATTTTTCCGCTAAAGTTATCAAAATGTACTTTCTCCAGTGAATTATACTTTAAAGCAAATACCTTTCCTGAATGTTACAGTGCACCGTTTTAGTACCACCAAAAAGTTGGTCCATAAAACTGAAAATTCATGGCTCTCTATGCAGAAAGGGCTGAATTCTTATACTAACTTTTCCACCTGGTTTAGAACAGCATTGCTTTCTTATACAATACTAGCAGCCCGTCCCGACGTTGTCCGGGGATGGCCGATGTTCAGTGTTGCCTTTACTTTTTGTTTGCATTAGTAATGTGTGTTTAATTCATCAGCAGGTTTTCATTGAGCCACACCTAATTTTGTTTTGCTGTCCATGTTGAGAGTGTTCCCCCTGTGTGCAAATGTTGTTGTTTTCCAAATGTTGTATTTTGCGCCGCAAGTGCAGCGAGTGTTACAGTGGTCGCTCAGATGTTTTTGCCTGAAATTGCTTGTTTGTGAAAGGGGCTTTCCTTGTTTACGTTTTCGATCCCTTTACTAATGTTTTTTTGTGTTTTTATCGGCGCAAGTACTGGCAGTGTTCCACTGATAACGCAGAGTGTTTGAAATTCAGAAGTGTTTGTGTAAGTTTAAAATTTTGTCCGCAGCATACGTAAGTCTCGTTCATGTTCCGTCAAATGGCTTTCTTGTCTAAGAAATGGGCGCCTCTTTTGTTTACGTTCCTCCCCCTGTGACAACGTTGTCGTTTGTCAAATGGTTAAACATTTGTTATATTTTTGTATCACAACTCGTGTGTGTGTTAATCATTGTGTGTCGTGATTGGTGGGCTGTGCGAAGCAACGCGAATGATAGGCGGCCCTTTTTGTAAGCCTGCCCCCTGTGGCACTGTATTATTATGGAAGGCGCGCCCCTTTTTGGATGTCATCCCACGAAGGCGTTAATGTTTGAAGGGTAGCGCCGACTAATGTGCGAATGTCGAGGCGAGTGATAGGTGGCCCTTTGTAAATACGCAGGATGCACAGTTAAGTGTGTGCCTTGCACAGTGAAATCATTGAAATCACATTTGCGCTATGCACATTGAAGTGTGCGGTGAATTGTGTGCCTTGCACAGTGAAATCAGTGAAATCGTTTGGCATATGTTTATTGTTTGTACTTTGAGCCATGCCCCTGTAAACGCCCACATCTTTTGTTTGACACGCCCCTCTAAACTCCCACATCTTTTCTTTGACACGCCCACGCTAACGCCCACAAGGGACTACTTTCCCACTTTTGGCGTTTTTGCTTTTTTAATGTATATGGTGTCCACATCTATAGCCTATGTCCTTCTGCTACATCTCCCCTTTCAAATGGTGTATTGGGTGTAGTGATTGGTGCAGTACTTGTTGAGTTTACCTGGCTCAAAGGTTTGTGTTCTCTCTTTATAATAGTAGTATAGTTACACACATTACATGCTTCTCTACAGGCGCACACTTCAGCTGAATGTTTAACTTGTATCATCATAGTCTATTAGACAGTAATTATTTTTGAAAATATTGTGCTAAAAATGAATGTTTTATCTCATCAGGTGATTCAAGTTTAGACGTTTTCCATAAGAATATGGTGAGAGAAGTGTAGTGTAGTTCCTATTTTCCCAATAGGCCCTGCGCATTGGAATAACATAAACAGTAGTATCGACGTAGAAGTGCGGATCTTCCAGGCCTCTACTGACTATGCTAAACTTAATTGGGTTTGTTACCAACTAGCTCAGAGGTCACTGGAAACTTTCTTCTCTGAATTGGAAGTGATCAGCTTCCCTGGTATAGACAAGAAGGGATTCAGTTTTCCAACAACCGTGCAACATGATAACTTTGCTCCTCAGATAAGAGTCAATCTCTAGAGTCGTGTGAACAATAGACAGTTATTTTACTCAGTCAGTGGTTGTGCAGATTACTTTCACAATATGTAGAGAATAGAGAGACGGGCGTTTTCAATAAAAGGTAACATTTATTGAACAGTCTTTCTTCTCGTACAAGAGAAATGAATTGCCACAATTGCAAGACTTGTTATGATAAAAAGTACGTACAGTAAGATGAGTATTACGAAATAATACTGTAAAAGCATTGATATGGTTTCTTAGCCATACAATGGTTTAAAATTAATAAAACATATATACATTCATATATACATTAGGCTAAAATACTCAACTGGTGCTTCTAACTACGCCTACCCCAGTGTACCTGACCTAAGCCTAATACTTGGGAGGGGAGTAAGTAAGTAGCTTTAAGTTAAGTTGGTTTTGCCAAGGTTTGCTTCAAGAATTCTCTCTAAGGGTTTAGTCAACACCATACCTCTGGAATAGAATGATGGAGGTCTGGTATCTCCTTTAGGGGGTCGATATCCCAGTCACTCGCAAGATTGGCTTGGAAACGCCGGATTTCTCTGCAGGAGAAAAGACAGTGTCTCTCTCAGCGCGTCGAGGAGGAGGAGGAGGGGCAGCGTCCGCAGGCAGCTTGCATCTGCTGGGCTCTTGCAGGGGACAGCTGTTCAGCTCCTAAGTTCACCACACCATCGTTCGCTAGTTAGCAGCGATAGCAGTAGCGATAGCAGCTATGGTATCATCAGCATAACAGCAGCTTCGTCAGCAGCGATGGCATTGAGGCAGCTAGCGTTTGCTTAAGGCAACGTTGGTAATATTTATACCTGAAAGGTGCCTTGTTTGACGTACGTTTTTGGACATAAGACGTCAATAAAGATGTCACTAGGAAGTGATCGTCTATCAGTGCTCATTAGAGTTCTATTACTAATCAAAACATAGCAAGCGGCATTTTCCCAGGTTGCTGAGTTTTATCTTATTGAAGAACTCGGAGTGTTAATCTAGGAATCTTCGATAGTAACTTCTGCTATGTCATTGCACTAATTGGCTGCAAAGGAAGTGGCAGAGGAAGCAATTCTGAAATGTGGCTCTGTTCGTGTGAGGCCAGAGACGAGTTTCTGAATATTGCATTTGATCGGTTATGCCAATATAGGGAATAAATGGATTTATAGCCGTATAGGGGCATAAGGTCACATTATCGATCAGGGTCCTAGATTAGAACGCGACACCCACTCCACGAATTCATGTCCATCAAATTACTAAAGCTAGAGAAATAAGATGCATGTGTAACATTGCCCACCCCAAAATACATATATGCATTTGAAATAGGCGTATTTGAAATACGTGAAAATATAGGTACTGTACGCTTTTGAAGCATAGAAATCATTCAAAAATTATAGCATATGAAATCAATGAACGATTTTGCAAAAAGAATTACACATGAAATATCTCTGAATACAGAAAGGAAGGGCGAGATAGTTTCATCACATATAAATGCATTGCAATAAAATGTGCTAGAGGCTGGTGTAAATTTATTATGTCTCTAGATGTATTTAAATAGAAGTCGAATCTTCTGTTCTCTAAGAATAGTTCTACTTTAAGCAAAGAATTTTTCGTGCCAGAAAAAAAGGGTGAATATTAAAAAGTGTTCAATTCAAAAGAATTCTTGCTGAACGGGGAAAATAGAGTTCCAACGCTTTTTAGCAGTTTTTGTTGTTCAAAACTGAAGGCCGAATTCAGAGTTCATGGGAACGCTGTGTGTCGGAATGCTTCTCTAAAGTTATTGTTTGTGTTCGGGTGAGAACATCATATCAGACAGGCTCTCAAAGAATTGGTCTACAAAATCAGGTGACAGTTCGACCAAATTCGATAGTGCTGTAACTTGGCAGGTGTGAGAATGATTGCTGTCATCAAAGGCTGGATCAGCAATGTTCACAGAAGGTCGTACCTGGGTGATGTTGCTTTTGTCACTCGCTCCACTGTTACCACCTAGTCGTAGTACAGGAGTCTCAACGAATGTCGTCATCAGGATTGGTAGCCGCTGGGTACAACACAATGCGTGAGCCGTTATCGGACTTAGCAAAGTATCGATATCCATTGGTACTGCTGATGGAAGTGCAAGACAGGTGTCCAACACGCACTCATCTCCGCATAGCATACATCGTAGTACAGGTAAGATGCAGTTTTGCCATATCGGTCTGAATGAAAGGAACCAGGTCATGTTTAGATCTCTCAGCCTGGCCAATCCAAGGACTCTAGTTATTCTGTCCCGGTAGCGCACTGCTAGGATTGTTTCTTTCATTCCCATAGGAGTCATGTCTGAGCTGTGGCTTGCCATATCGAAGCAGGAGGGTCAAAAATAAAATCCCTGCTACAAGTCCCAAAAATAGGGGTATGCCGCCAAAAACAGAGTGGACAAAATTTGGAACGATTCCCAGAATTGCTTTAAATGGTGTTAGCAGTCCCGTAAAAATCGTCTTAAATATGCCTGGGATGCCTGTGGCACTAGACATGTTAAGGAGCTGGCTCAACATTTCTACGAAATGCACGGGGCAATTTGTTGGTAAAAGGTCATGAACCTCCGTAGCTGTCCTTGCAACTAGGAGATCATACGTCTCTTTTGATGACGTTATGGACACTGTTGTCTGCAAAAGCACAGACTTCATTTTGCTTAAAGTATCAATTCGTATAGAAGAGAAATGCAGACTAGGCCAGATGGGAGTCACTATGTCTCCAGGGCCGCACGGAACAATGCTTGCATACAGCATTTGACCATGGAAGTTACGCTTACGAGATACGCTTTTCCTGGCAAAAGGCCACAACATCTGTGATCCGTTCTTAGAATGTAACTCCCATTCGCGAGTTGCATAAAGAAAGGCTCTATCTGCGTTGCAGGTGTGACAAGCTGGTGGCATGAAAGGTTGTTAGAATTACCTTCACAGGCTCCGTGTAAATTAATACCCTGGCACAAAAGTATACCGCTTAGTGAACGTTTACAGTTTTCACCACTAAGAAATACATTTTTGTCGCTGTCACTATAGCATGAATCTGTGTATGGTAATTTCCATGCTGACTTAACATATCCTTTACCTAATTGTTCATACTGGCCAGTAGGTATGCATTCAAGGCACTTTTTAAATCGGAAAGTTGTTATCGGAATAGTGATAATTCCGTGTATTATCCATTCAATGATAGGACTTTCTGACATTGTCAATGGTAATCTCTCAAGTTTTTCGATGCTCAGGATTGTGTAGTCTGCTCCTTCCTGTGCCAAGCTGATTTGTTTATCAGTAAGGTTAAAAATGGAAAACAATGACGTTGTGTTGATTAAACGCCAAGGCACATAGCCTGAACGAAGATTTTGCAGCGTCCAGCCTAATTGTACAATAGAACGTAATTGTGACTGGCCATGCTGTAACATTAGCAAGTCTCTGTCTATTATATCAAAGGCAGAGGATACAATATTGTCCAACGAATATATTCTGGAGGACAGAGTCATTAACCCATTGTCCACTACAGAAAGTGATTTTTCCAAATTAATACGATCAATTTCTCGTATTTTTTCAGCTGTTTCCATTTGTGTGACTTTCCAAGCCTCGTTGTATGCAGCATAGATGCTGGCCGCTATGAAACGCTTTTGACGCTGTTTGCGTGGTCCAAGAATGAAATCGCGCAAATCAGCACCATCTTTAAGTAAAGATAAGTGTTGCTTAATTTCAGCCAGTGTGGATGATCCTAGCCATTCGAGGCAGAGTTTCCCTACACTGTATGTTGTTACTATCCCTGGATGTTGTCTCTGGGAGTATCTAGGGTCTTGTCTGGTCATTTTTAACCCCTGTGTTTTGTTCAGGAATCTATCTTGACAGTTGTTTGTGTCAGTAGGCCAGATTAACCACTTTTTCCAATCAGGATGTGTTCTGTTAAAATGTAAAATTTAAGTTACGTCTATCTCAATATCTGTTGTTACATTCTCAGGTATTGGCTTTGGAATAGACGGTTTGTTAAGGTCTTTGATCTTAGCTAGGCCAAGACCGGATGTTTGGTGAATTGTGTCATTTCAAAACATCATTTGTTCTGGTATCATGCAGGTTCTGAATAGTGCTTCTATGCCTTGTACCTGCCAATCTTTTGTACCCCAAATGGTTTTTGTTTCAATGTTATTTTTCCAATAATCAAAACCAAATGTCATCATTTTTTCATAAAATGCTTCTGAATATATCAATTTAGTGTTTGTCAGCATTGTTTTCATTCCTGTTTTATCTAACAGTTTGTAATAAAACGTTTCTGCATCACTGGTGTTAAATCCTGAGAAGAACTTGAATTTCTCAAAGAATGTTTTAGAACTGCTTTTAGGTGGTGTAGCACAATGTTCCCATTGATTATACTTAAAAACATTTCTAGGCTGTGCAGATTTATGCAAATAATGATCGCCATAATGTGTAAAACAGAACAACTGTTCATAACTAGACGAACCTTGTAAATAATCATGTTCTGTAAATCTAGCTGACATTACTAAATCAAACATCATGTCATTAATACTGTTAAAGTCCCAATCATCAGAGAATGTACTAGGTTTTACAAAGTCACTTAAGGAAACCTTCAGTTGATGAGGATACTTCAGGATCTCGACCGGACCATAGATCTCATAGTCAGTTTTCTCCCATACTACCCCACCGGGTATTGGAATGGCTGTGACGTTTACTGTTGACAGTTCTCTTTTCTTCACGTGGGATGATCTGTGTGGTTTGAGGACTAAGTTGATGTTCTGACTTGCTGTGTCCATTGTACTATATTTTCCCTCAATGAATTTTCCCAAACAATGTACCATGATGAGCCAAAGCAGGAGGAAAAATACACCTAGACCGAACCAGAACTCTAACCATGGGGAAATAAGGTAGATTTCCTTCAGTTGATGAAAGAGTTCCGTTACTTTTTCTTTAAAAGTCTTTTTTGTTTCTGGCATCACTTCGGGGTTACTTTGATCCTCGGAAAAGTTGTCGAAGTCGATGAAATAACCAGAGGCAGTTCTGTCAATTGTTGGGATTGTTCTTTCAATCTGTCCCTCGGTAGCACTTTCTGATGCCACATTATTGTAGACTGGTGTTTCTTGATGAACTGTTTCAATCTGTGTCTCAAGAGGCACGAGTTCCATGGCATTATTGCATAGTCCTTCTCTGTGCACTGCAGGCTGATCGAATGTGATTAGTCTTTCAGTTTGAACCTCTTGGATTGTTGCAAGTTTGGGTATTCTGTTGTTTCTTGGGAGTCCACTGGGCCTACTGTTGATTATAGGCCACATGCTTGTTGTTTTACCAGGTCGATTGATACAACTCTGTTCTCCTTTTTACCAGCAAGGGGCGGTAGTACTACTGATCTTGTTCTGGTGACTGCCAAGACAGGTACTGCTTTTCTGTAAGAAGGCCCAAATTCCTTCTTCACCGCTATTTTTTCTCTGACTAGATCCCCAATCTTTGGAATCCAGACAGGCCTTGCTGGGGCTGTTGCTTGTGGTGCCTCGTCAGTGGTATCCGGCTGTTGCTTTAACTTTATGTTGCTTAAGGATTTTCTTGTACCACTGATATCTGACTATCGAGGTCCTGAACCCTCATTCTAGTTTCGAACAATAGTTCGTATGGGCTGAAACCTTTTAGAGAATTTCTTGGCAAATTATTAAGACTGATCTGGACACTTATTAGATGTTTGACCCACCCAGCGCCTGAACCTAATACCTTCGCTGTTATAGATCGCTTTATGTCCCGGTTTTTTCTTTCTACCACACTGTTCCCTTCGGGGTGTGACGGACAAGCATACCGCAATCCAACTCCCATGCTGGCCATGGCCTCCTTATAAGCTCGAGAGCTAAAAGCAGGACCCTGGTCAGAATGGAACATGGCAATTGCGTATGTGCCGATAAAGACTCGCAGATCTTTTATAACCGTTCTGGCGTCAGCCGAGCGCTGGGGCCACATTTTTTAAGTGTGTTTAGCCTTAATGATTAATAGGACGCAGGATGGGATGTAGACATCGTTACGCTGTTTCTGATTGGTAGCCGGTAGCATAGTTCACTACTGCGATCCCTGTTGCAGTTTTCACAGTTGTTTGCATATATTTGGTGTTGTACACTCATTCCCGGCCACCAGTATACTGATTGTAATTCAGTCAGAGATTCCTTGATCTTTCTGTGCCTAGGACCCAATCCCATGTGTGCGTCTGCTAATAAAAATATTCTCCGGTTCGTGTTTGGAATTACCCTATCCCCCACTCCAGGGATTCAGGCAAAAGCAACGGAGTTTGCATCGATTATGTATGCATAATTGAGTGGATAGTTCACGGGTAGTGCCGCACAGTCGCCTTTCACGGTCGTTTTTACTGCCAGCATAGTTTCCCCGTCTATGTATTTTTCTGCACGCTTTTTTGTGGCTACGGAAGCCGGTTTAGTTGCTTCCGCTGTGGCTGTATTAGCCAATGAATTCCCTGCAACGTGAACGCCATCACGTTGAAGACTCTGTGCGTGTATCACGTGAGTCTTTTGTAGTTCTTTCTGAAAAAGAGCTACCTGTTTCCAGAGCAATTTATGCTTTATTGTGGCACCTGTGTCATCTTTGAAACCATTTTCAATCCAGCTTTGCAACTTATTATTGTAAGAGTTGACGCAAAAATGAGAATCGCACACGATTAGTGTCGGGAATTCACGTTCAGCATTTTCAAGCGCCATCTTTATAGATCTGATTTCAGCTCTCTGAGCCGAACAGTTTCTTACTGATTCAGTTTTTGTTATTTTCGGTCTGGATTTACCGCAAAGCCAATGACCTTTAACAATCGCACAGGCTGCATCGTAGGATTTGCTCTCTACGTTGAAATGCTGTACAAATCTATCTGTATAGATTATACAGGCGTACTGTGGGAGAGGCAGAAGTTCGATTGGCAGAGGATATTCTTCTTCATATTCTAAATCATTCAGTTCTTCGAATTGCGCGGCGAAATAGTATTTCACTTCTTCCGCTCCTAGAGAATCTACATACTGTATCCATTTCGGATCCAGTGACACTGTAGGCAGGTTTACTGGGCTGAATAGCGCCTCGAAGGTGGATTCCGCTGTGAGGATATTAATCCTTTTGCCGTGTGCTAGTTCTCGTTCATTCACTAATGCAATTTGCACTGCTTTCACAGTTCTTTCTGTGTGACTGAATGTTTTTTCTGCCTGTGTGTACAAGTGAGATTTAATTGAAATTGGTACCTTTTCTCCCTCATTAGAGGTCAGGTACGTGAATCCGCATCTTCCTGGGATGACTCGGATTACAAGATCGCGTGTGTTGTCACGTGTATCTAATTTTGTTTTTGCTAACATGTCTTTGCAGTGATCTCAAAATTTCTGTGTGTTTTTGAGTCCAGGTGATTTGTTTAAAATCAGGTTTAATTAGTTCGTAGAGAGGTTTAACCCTCTCTGCGTGATTTAGAATGTAAGTTCTACCGAAATTCAGAAAGCCTAGAATCGATTGTAAATTCTTCAGCGTTTTTGGAGCTTGGAGTACAGCGCACTTCTCTAAGAAATTGTCCGCTAGGCTTTTTCCTTCACTTGATAATTCGTATCCTAAAAAATAACCCACATTGGCTTTGAGGTGTTACAAAATCTGAGGCCCATCTCACTCCTGCCTTTTCTGTCCAAAGTGGCGGAGAAGGTGGTAAACACCCAAAATATGAAACATGTGGAGGAGGCGGGATTGCTCCATGCCACGCAGTTTGGCTTTAGACCGCGCCACTCTACTGAGTCTGCCCTTCTTATGGCAACAGAACATCTGAGACAGGGCGTAGATGAAGGGCAAACTATGGCCCTGATCCTGCTAGACCTCAGTGCGGCGCTCGACACTGTAGCACATACCACCTTGCTACAGTGTCTGAACAGAGGTGGCATCGCTAACACTGCGCTGAGGTGGATCCAGGCCTTCCTTACGGGGAGAAGCTTTCAAGTGAGGCTAGGCGACTGCTATTCTAAAGGGGTACTTCTGGGCCAAGGCGTGCCTCAGGGCTCGTCCCTGAGCCCGACCCTTTTTAATATGTATATAGCGCCTGTAGCCTCCATTGTGGAGAGCCATGGCCTCAAATTGGTATCATATGCCGATGATACGCAACTGGTCATCTCCCTGTCGCACGCGCCCTGTCTTGCTGCAGTTGGCTTCCGGTCGTGCATGAAAGAACTTGCCGATTGGATGGCCATCAATTGTTTGAAACTTAATGGCAACAAGACAGAGGTGTTGGTGGTAGGGAGAGCCCAGTCTGCTTGGTCATCGGCATGGTGGCCATCCTGTTTAGGACCAACTCGCACCCCCTGCCAGGAGTAAAAAAAACCTAGGGGTATGGTTTGATGCGGGTCTCACTTTCGGGCCCCAGATCAACCGGGTGGTCGGAATGTGCTTTGGGGTACTGAAAAGATTGAGGAAAGTCTTGGACCTGCTGCCGATGGAAGCTCGTCAAACCCTGGTACATGCTTTGGTGACCGCCAGGATGGATTACGGGAACCTGCTGTACCTGGGGGCACCAGAGAAAAGCATGGCCCGCCTTCAAGTGCTGCAAAATGCGGCAGCTCGTCTGATCCTCAGGCTGCCCAAAAGGGCGCCTTCGAAGGTGGCCCTGCAGAAGTTACACTGGCTCCCTGTGAGGCGCAGAGTCGAATATAAAGCCCTCTGCACTTGTCACCGGATTCTGAATGGCAGGGCACCTCGACCATTGAGGAGACTGATTGAAGTCTACGAACCTGCCCGATCGCTCAGATCCGCTGGTGGGGGTCTGCTTAGGATCCCCAGGGTAAAGAAAGCGCGCATGGGAGGCAGATCCTTCAGGTTTCTAGCGGCAAACTACTGGAATAAACTTCCAGTGGACTTGTGCCTGGAACCTGAAGAAGCAAGGTTTCGAGCGAAATTAAAAACCCACCTCTATGCTAAATAACTGCCTGCTTGGCAGCTGTGTTCCCTGTTTGCCGCCTCTCCCACTTTTTAGCGCGTGGACACGCCGGTGCGCGTAACTCAGCGCTTTATAAATATCCCTATTATTATTGTTATTATTAATACTGTCAGATGGGCAATTCGAGACTTTTTAAAGTTGAATTTATAACCCTCTGCCGCGAACCCAAGTATAATGGTGTTCACTCTTTTCAAGTGAGTATCCAAGTCGTCGTCTGTGAGATAGATATCATCTACGTAAGATAATGCCTCATCATCATATATTTGTAGTAACTCTGTTACTCTAGCTGAGAATAGTCCTGGGCTGTTCTTGAACCCCTGTGGGAGCCTACAGAAGTTTTTCTGAGACCCCATTACGGAGAAAGCGGTCAAGTACCTGCTTTCTGGTGCAATGTTTTGACAAAAGAAACCATTAGATATGTCTAATGTCGTTTTATATTTTTTCCTAACTATGTTGTTCATTAGTGCAGCACTATGCAAATTTTGTACTGCAAATGTTTTGCAACATGCATTAAGGTGTCTGTAGTCCAAAACTAGACGATATGAATTGTCTGGTTTGGAGACAGGAAACAAAGGATTGTTCATTTGAGGGGTGCATGTTTCAATCACCCCCTGGTATTCAAATTGATCTAAGATCTCCCTGACTTGTTTTTTAGCTTCTTGCTTAATGGGATACTGCCGTTGGGCAGTTGGTTCACTTTTTAATTGGATTTTGTGAGGAGGTGAGTCCTCATCCCATCCTGCATGATTTTTATATAATGCAGGTGCCTGGGCTACTGCCCATTTCCTTGCATAAGTATATTTTTTGTGAATCGGAATATGATTCGAGAAGGCAGGCATAATCATTTCTTCGCCACGAGGGCACTCCCTGACAAACTCTGGGGGGCAATCCTTTTCAGCTAACAGAATATCATAGCCTTCTGAGAGTTTATCCCAAAATAGACCCCTTATTTTCCTAGTCTTATCACCCTCTATATGCAATGTTATTTTGTATATCTTATGGGGCTCGCTAAGTCTGGTGTCGGCAGTTTCAACCTGAATGTATTCATTCGTGTCCACTGTCTCCAGATGACTCATCAAGATCTTGCGGGCTATACTGATTTCTGCTGCACTGTCTAACATTGTCAGTGCCCACTCCCCGTTTTTCAACTGTGTCCTCAGTATTCTCGGCATGGTTGATTACTCTAATACTGGCTACCTTCTGTTTTGGAAATTGAGATTTTTTACTCTGAGAAGGTTCCTTGTCTTTGGACTTGGTGTGCTCTCCTGGGTCTGACCGTCCTCTTCTTTCCGATTTCTGCGAAAAAGATCGAGAGGGACGTGTATCAATACTTTGATATCTATCAGGTTTTTTCAAATTATCCCTATTTCTAAGGTTATATCTTTTCTCAGAGGGCTCCCTCTGGGGAGACTGGTGTTCTCGAGTCGGAGTTCTTTCCCTCCATCGAGGAGACCTTCCTCTGGACTGGAAAACTTTTTCTTTGGGAGTGGATTGTTTATTTCCATCCCAGCTCTTTTTAGGAGTGTTTGAATTATTTTTAATAAATAATTTTTCAGGATTTTTGAGCAGTTGGGGCTTTACTGGTTTCCCGCCCAAGCTGTCTCTACCTAATTCTTCATAGCATTTCTATATGATTCTGGCAAGCTCAATTGGCTGATCTGTTATATCTGTTTCCTTCAACTTCTGGCGGATCGCCACAGATGCTGCTTCTCCTTTTATGTTGGTTAGTAATATAGCCGAGACCTGCTTGAAGTCTTTCAGTAATTTCATACCAAGAGAAGCAGGTTCTGGACCGTATTCATTTTGAATCTGTCTTAGTACATCTGGTATTACCGCCATAGACGGAACACCATGTGTTTTTGTGTAAATGGAAGCAAAGACTGTACCCCAAGTGTCACAGTCCTCCACGTGTGGTGCGATTCCCATAGGAAGGCAGATGGTCAAGATTCTGTGTTTCTCGATAGGGGTAGTATCCGGAAATACTGCCTCTATTTGAGTGAATTTTTGCGCTAACCAGAAAGGAATTTGTTCCCGTTTTATGGGTGTTTTACCAAGACATGACTGTATGTTCTGTGGTGTAATTTTATTAGTGTTCCCCTGATGAGGGGTCAGCTGTGGTACATTAACAGCTGGTTGGACTGTAGCAGTCCGCATTACATATTGGACTAATTGCCTATGTATTTTAATTAATGTTTTTAGCTGTGCTAAAAGTTCTTCTCTAGACATTTTATCAATGTCCGGATGTGGTGTGTAGCTGGCTAGAACCGGCCACGTTGCTCCTAGTCTACCTAGTGGACCGAGCCTGGTAATATGATCATTATGTTTTAGGGCGCCATTAAACCAGAGCAGGTGCTCTTGGAATTTTAGTGGGATTTCAGTCTCCTCGAAAGGAGCGTACTCATCCGGTGGTTTCTCTATTTCGTAATAGTGAAACTCTTTTGTTCTAGCGTTTGCCGCTGGAAAGTTTATCCATGAATAGAATACCTCTGTCTGCCGATATTCGTGTGCCTCTATCACGAACATTACTGTACCACCTTGTGGTGTCAGTCCGTTTTCTATAAGTTTTAACGTTATAGATTTTCTTAAATGTACCGGGATGATTATTGCACCCGGTTCAGTCTGTAGGAGACTCGTGTCTTCCTCTATTGGTAGGGTTGCCAGCCTAGCTGCTTCCCTTTCTTCTTCACTGTCTGACATTTTATTGTCAGAAAGGTTTTTGCAGAGCAGGTCTCCAAGGAGACAAAGATTAGGTGCACAATATTTTGGAACACTGTATCCTTCAACGTTGAATAAACCAGAGCTTTACATAGGAATCTCTTCCTACTGAGTTCGGGCGGATTTTAACCTTCCACCCACTCCAGACGTCTATTGGAGTATTTACGATAGAAAGGGGTCTGTGTGAAATATGCACGACTGAGTTACTCTAACGTCTTGCGTTAGTTTATCGCCTTACCAAACGTTTGGGCGCCATGTAGTGTAGTTCCTATTTTCCCAATAGGCCCTGCGCATTGGAATAACATAAACAGTAGTATCGACGTAGAAGTGCGGATCTTCCAGGCATATACTGACTATGCTAAACTTAATTGGGTTTGTTATCAACTAGCTCAGAGGTCACTGGAAACTTTCTTCTCTAAATAGGAAGTGATCAGCTTCCCTGGTATAGACAAGAAGGGATTCAGTTTTCCAACAACCGTGCAACATGACAACTTTGCTCCTCAGATAAGAGTCAATCTCTAGAGTCGTGTGAACAATAGACAGTTATTTTACTCAGTCAGTGGTTGTGCAGATTACTTTCACAATATGTAGAGAATAGAGAGACGGGCGTTTTCAATAAAAGGTAACATTTATTGAACAGTCTTTCTTCTCGTACAAGAGAAATGAATTGCCACAATTGCAAGACTTGTTATGATAAAAAGTACGTACAGTAAGATGAGTATTACGAAATAATACTGTAAAAGCATTGATATGGTTTCTTAGCCATACAATGGTTTAAAATGAATAAAACATATATACATTCATATATACATTAGGCTAAAATACTCAACTGGTGCTTCTAACTACGCCTACCCCAGTGTACCTGACCTAAGCCTAATACTTGGGAGAGGAGTAAGTAAGTAGCTTTAAGTTAAGTTAGTTTTGCCAAGGTTTGCTTCAAGAATTCTCTCTAAGGGTTTAGTCAACACCATACCTCTGGAATAGAATGATGGAGGTCTGGTATCTCCTTTAGGGGGTCGATATCCCAGTCACTCGCAAGAGTGGCTTGGAAACGCCAGAGCTGGATTTCTCTGCAGGAGAAAAGACAGCGTCTCTCTCAGCGCGTCGAGGAGGAGGAGGGGCAGCGTCCGCGGGCAGCTTGCATCTGCTGGGCTCTTGCAGGGGACGGCTGTTCAGCTCCTAAGTTCACCACACCATCGTTCGCTAGTTAGCAGCGATAGCAGTAGCGATAGCAGCTATGGTATCATCAGCATAACAGCAGCTTCGTCAGCAGCGATGGCATTGAGGCAGCTAGCGTTTGCTTAAGGCAACGTTGGTAATATTTATACCTGAAAGGTGCCTTGTTTGACGTAAGTTTTTGGACATAAGACGTCAATAAAGATGTCACTAGGAAGTGATCGTCTATCAGTGCTCATTAGAGTTCTATTACTAATCAAAACATAGCAAGCGGGGTTTTCCCAGGTTGCTGAGTTTTATCTTGTTGAAGAACTCGGAGTGTTAATCTAGGAATCTTAGATAGTAAGTTCTGCTATGTCATTGCACTAATTGGCTGCAAAGGAAGTGGCAGAGGAAGCGATTCTGAAATGTGGCTCTGTTCGTGTGAGGCCAGAGACGAGTTTCTGAATATTGCATTTGATCGGTTATGCCAATATAGGGAATAAATGGATTTATAGCCGTATAGGGGCATAAGGTCACATTATCGATCAGGGTCCTAGATTAGAACGCGACAGAAGAGTCGCAGGCTTAAAATATAGGATGACTTTTTGAATCAATGTTTACCAAGCCATTGCCTTTCAGAAGGACGGTTATCAACAAGTGAACAAAATAAAACTCTATATCTATTATATTTCTTGAAATATATTAGGGCTGGGAGAATTTTTAATTATGCTGGATTAATCGGTATTATTTTAGTAAGTATGCATCTCTCTTGTGATGTGAACTTACCAAAATTAAGCAATGAAGCCAGCTTGAGAAATGAAGAGAAGTTTGCGACAAAAGTCCTACCACAGGAGCACAGGGACAACAAAGTAACAGAGAGCTGGTGACTGCTACTGCAAAATGCTCCCTTGGGCCCATTCTGGACGTGAGGATACATTTTGCACTAAGAAAATAGCAGTAAATGCTGGATTACTGCTCTCACGCAATTAGTCATAATTATGCCAGCTATGCTTACCCTTACGATTTATAAAAACGTGTTAAGCAACCGGGTCCTTCTAGGCTTTATATTCACACAGTATACATTTTGTACAGTAGTCACAAATACCTCTTTATACATTATCTCTTTTGATATGTGTTTTCAAGCTCTAGGGTACAGTTTCAAGCATTACCCCCATCTTAAAAATGTCCACCAGAGATATTCCATAGATGCAGACCTTTCCACTTGACCAGCTGGGGCTGTATCGCATAAAAGGGTGCATAGTCTAGAGCTGAACTTGGTGCACCCTCGTTGATTGTAACTTGTGCCCACCACGGCTGTGTTTAGGACTTACTATTTTAAGTTTTTTTGTAGTGATTCTGTCAAATCCAGTGGGTCATTTCCAGTGGTTTTCCAACTTTTCCAATTCAGCGGTTATTGGTGATTTAGAGCCAAGAATATTGTAGGGGCAGTGCCTTTTCACTTATTACAGTATTGTTTGCTATTATACCAGTGCATGTGCAGTATGCATATTGAAATTGCAGGAATAATACTATATATCAACAGTTTCCAGCTAGAGTGTTGGAAACTGTTATCAGTGATACAGAATTTATCCATATTTATACGCCTCGGGTATAACCGACCAAGCTGTCATAATGAGATTGCAACCTGCAATAAGCAGTTCATGCAAAATGTTCTTCACCGAAATCATTATCCCATTTGGCTGCCATAGATTGGAACATATTGTTTTCATCAAACCACCATCTGCCCCTGTTTCATTACCTCACCAAGCCAAAATAATGAGTGGTACTTGTGATCCTCCAGTCACACAGATCTCTGGAACCAGCAGTTAACCCTCCCTCCAAACTCCCCCTTCCCATGCCTTATTGTAGCTGAATCCTGTGAACCCAAGATGGGGTGACGACATCACTCCTGGCCATTATGGACACGGTCTCCGGTCCTGAACCTTTTACATACAAATCTTAAACTTTGAGGGAGGCAAACTACTTTAATTGAAACAGCTACAACACCCAACATGCATTTTGCTATTAGAAATGGACTGGACTGGAGGCAGTGTCCGTAAGTACCTGAAGTGAAGTATCCTGCACAAACGTGGCACATCTGGCGAAGGTGCATTACTCAAAGAACCTTTTCAGTGGAAACCTGCTTCCGTCGTCCCACTTCCTGTGACTCGGTGTTTTATGACTGCAGAAGAAATCATTCAAGCCTAATCTGGTATGTTCCTCTCATTCCCTTCAGTAGCGCATGGACAGAAAAGAGAAATTGGAAACATTATTCCTCTGTCAATATTTTACACTAAAAAGCTATACTACAAAGACGTTCATGAGGCAACAAAAACTACTAAATACTTCTACTTAAAAATGTAAAAGTGATAGAGACCGAAAAAACAATACACAGTACTTGTTGCTCTATGTAGTACGCATTGCACTCTCAGTCCATCAAGCCCCCTGCTTTGCTAAAGAAATTGAGTGCACAATGGCATCAGTATCAGAGGAAGGCACAACCAACACTAAATAAAAAAAAAACAAGAGAAGAAAAGGAAGATTCAGTTACAATAATTCCCCAAACTCCTCACACATGCATCCAAAACTCTACATGATGTAGGACAAGCATATCTCAACCACCGCCTCTCATTTCACCTACCTGCCAGACAGCGTTGCTCCTCCTAACTTGCCCTGGCCACCTTTCCTGTTTGATTAAAATACAAAAAATTAAGAGGGCAACCACAGATCCTAAGGTGATGTTATTCCTTAAAGAATGGAGCATGAGTCGGTTGTGTTGGTGGCTGCACTGCCGCTTGCATACAGGATGATGGCTACAGGGAATAAATAACGGACACCAAGCCACATGTATTTAGGTGTACCACAAATGACCATGAGGTCCAGGCCTTGGGTCCTTTTATTTATGACCCCGTCACGTCATGGCCAATACCACTTGGGCCATGGCAATCAGACCGGAGGAGGCATCGCCATCATCCACAGGAACACCATCCGCATCACGACCAACACCGACGACACCCTGACAACCGCCGAACACCTGCACTTCCAGATCCACACCGACCCCAAGACCACCCTCAGAGGCACCCTCATCTACAGACCCCCGGGACCACGCACACAATTCAGCGAAGATATCGCCGACTTAATCAGCCCGCACGCCCTCCCCTCCGCTGACTACATCCTCCTCGGGGACCTCAACTTCCACCTGGAGAGCAACAACGACCACAACACCACCACCCTGCTGGACAACCTCGCCAACCTCGGTCTCAAGCAGCTGGTGACCACACCCACCCACCTCGCCGGACACACACTCGACCCCGTCTTCTCATCCAGCAAGGACATCGTCTTCAGCCACGCCACCGGACTCCACTGGACAGACCACAGCTGCGTCCACTTCAGCTTCAGAAGAACAACAATACACCACCACCAGCAACAGGTTGCACGAAGAAGCTGGAACAAGATCACAGCCGACCAGCTTGCCGCATCCCTGAGCCAGCGCCCTCCCACCAGCTCAGCAAACCCCAGCCAGGCCGCCGACAACCTCACGAAGTGGATCAACAACTGCGCAGACAACCTCGCCCCACTGAGGACCCCGCCCAGCAGACCCTGCAGTAAGAAAGCACCTTGGTTCACCGACGAACTCAAGAACTCCAAGAAGAACTGCCGAGCCCTCGAGAGAGCCTGGTGAAGAGACCCAACACCAGACAACATGACCACCCTCAAGCTCGCCACCCGAGAACACCATCAACTGATCCACGCCACCAAGAAAACCGCATTCAAGGAACGACTGGACAACAACGCACACAACAGCAAGGAACTCTTCAACATCGTGAAAGAGCTCTCCAACCCCAACGCCGGAAACAACAACATCACCCCATCTCAAGACCTCTGCAACTCCCTCGCCTCCTACTTCCACAATAAGATCGGCGACATACACAACAGCTTCAGCACACAACCAACGCTCCCCACGACCGCACCAACGCCCCCCACCACCACCCTCCGCGCCTGGACCCCGATCAGCACCGAAGACACCATCCGCACGATGAACTCCATCCACTCCGGATCTCTAACCGACCCCTGCCCTCACCACGTCTTCAACAAGGCTGACGCTGTCATCGCACCCCATCTGCGGGACATCATCAACACCTCCTTCGACACCGCTACCTTCCCGGAGAGCTGGAAGCACCCCGAACTCAGCGCCCTACTGAAGAAACCATCAGCAGACCCCACCGAACTCAAAAACTACCGCCCCATCTCGCTCCTCCCGTTTCCAGTCAAAGTCATCGAGAAGACCGTCAAACAAACAGCTGGCCGCCTTCCTTGAGACAAATGGATCCCTCGACCTCTCACAGTCTGGCTTCCGGGCCAACCACAGCACCGAGACCGCCCTCATCGCAGCCACCGATGACATCCGAGCCCTGCTCGACAACGGAGAAACAGCGGCCCTCATCCTCCTGGACCTCTCCGCGGCGTTCGACACTGTCTGTCACCGCACCCTAGTGCAGCGCCTCAGCAACGTCGGAAT
This sequence comes from Lissotriton vulgaris, assembly GCF_964263255.1. Taxonomy (NCBI): domain Eukaryota; kingdom Metazoa; phylum Chordata; class Amphibia; order Caudata; family Salamandridae; genus Lissotriton; species Lissotriton vulgaris. The sequence continues at coordinate 1,938,439,295 of NC_141685.1, forward strand.
CCAAGAGAAGGCTCTGGAGTGGATCATCTCCTTCCTCGCCGGAAGGACACAGAGAGTCCGCCTACCCCCGTTCAGATCAGAAGCCACCGAAGTCATCTGCGGCGTGCCTCAGGGCTCCTCGCTCAGTCCCACCCTCTTCAATGTCTACATGAGCCCCCTTGCGGCCATCGCACGCCAACACAACCTCAATATCATCTCCTACGCCGACGACACCCAGCTGATCCCCTCCCTCACCAACGGCCCCACCACCGCCAGAGCCAACCTACACGAAGGGATGACAGACGTTGCCGAGTGGATGATGACCAGCCGCCTGAAACTGAACTCAGACAAGACGGAAGTTCTCATCCTGGGCTTCTCGCCCTCCGCCTGGGACGACTCCTGGTGGCCCCCGCCCTGGGCAGCGCATCCAAACCGACAGACCACGCACGCAACCTGGGCTTCATCCTGGACGTCTCCCTCTCCATGACCAGACAAGTCAACGCCGTGTCCTCGTCTTGCTTCAATATCCTGCGCAGGCTACGTAAGATCTTCCGGTGGATCCCCACCGAGACCAGGAAGATGGTCACCCAGGTCCTCGTCACTAGCCGACTGGACTACAGCAACACCCTCTACTCCGGAACCACTGCCAAACTCCAGAAGAGACTCCAGCGGATCCAGAACGCCTCAGCGAGACTCATCCTCGACATCCCCCGACACAGCCACATCTCCGGACACCTGAGAGACCTGCACTGGCTCCCGGTCAACAAGAGAATCACCTTCCGTCTCCTCACCCACGCACACAAAGCCCTACACAACCAAGGCCCAGGATACCTCAACAGCCGCCTCAACTTCTACACTCCCACACGCCAGCTTCGATCGACCAGCCACGCCCTCGCCGCCGTCCCCGGCATCCGAAGAGCCACAACAGGAGGAAGGTCCTTCTCCTACCTGGCCGCCAAGACTTGGAACTCCCTACCGACCCACCTCCGCCTGACCCAAGACCACCTCGCCTTTAGGAAGCAGCTCAAGACCTGGCTGTTCGAGCAGTAGCGGACCCCCCCTCCCCAAGCGCCTTGAGACCCTCCGGGTGAGTAGTGCGCTATATAAATGTTTTTTGATTTGATTTGATTTGATGCGTGACAAGTTACTTTACTTTTCTCCCCTTCTCTTTTCTGGGACCGCATCCCAACATAACATTCCTCCTTTACCCAAACAAAACAAAGCATAGGAAGAACAAAAACCAAACTAGAAAAATACGCTCTAGCAGGCATGGCAATTATACATTTTCAAACATCATGTATAAACTGTAACATCACAATACTACATACTTATCACCAGAAAAAGATAAACAGGAAACTATTTCTCAGCACTAACACATTGAAGATTTAGAGGAAGACTATAGTTCGCTTTACAGGAAATCCTTCAGCTTTCTTGATGGCGCTGGCCTGAGACGTAGGTCATATCTCCCCAGGACTTGCTAACTGGGACCAGGTTTGTGCTGAGAGGGCTTGTTTTGTTGCTTGGAACACTTCCTCCTGAGCAGGTCTCCATCCCCAAACTGCATTTGTGTTGGTCAGTTTCTTAAGAGGGACTGTGAGTGTGGTCAAGTTTTGGTTAAATCGGCCACAGTATGGGACCTTCTCCAGGAAACTGTGAACTCTTGTAACGCTGGTTGGAGCTATGGCTAACTGAATGTTCGGAACCTTCGCGGGAGCAGGCATGACCCTGTGTTCAGAGAACCAGTACCCGAAGAAAGCAATCTCTTGTTTTCTTTTTTCACCTTTCTTCATCCCGCCATCTCTTTCTTGCTAAAGTGAGTCCCCCGCGAAACGGGGGCGGGGGGGGGGGGCAGTGACTGATTTTTGCTGTTCCAATAATTGACTCCCAGGCTCAAAAGCACGCAGGCATGGCTTCATCATCGGACCCCTTGTTATTTGCCAATCAGTGTAATGTTTCCAGACCCTCTCCCAGCTCCGGGGATCACATGCTATGTCCATCTGACTAATTATCTTGATATTTTTAGTGAACTATGTAAAGAGCGGTGTTTTTGATGATTTACAAAGCATACATATCACTTGTCGTGCTAACACTATCACATGCAAAACTAAAAACTTTGTTTTGGCAGAGTTCAAACCAAAGTAGCCATCAGGCCTGATCCCAAAAAGTAGAAGCTAAGGGCTTACCTCTATATGATGCTCTATTATATTGCTGATGACATTACATACGGTGTACCAATTTGGACTTCCGATAACCTGCCCAGCCGTTCTTGACAGCTTACTCTAGTCCGATAGGCGCTGTGGGTCGTAAAAAGATGATGTCCCTTAAGTGAGGCTGGTTTCTCCACTGCATATAAAGTATTATAGGATGCTTGCCAAATCTGCCTCATATCTCCCTCTATGGTTCCCTCTTCCTATATGGAGGATAAATCGGGCTATATCTTATCATCAGCCTCCAGAAAGTCCCAATACCATACCAATACTTCCTTCTTTAATGGCCCAATCTTCATCACCTTTTCAAACCATACCTCTTCCTCTTCCTCTACTCTCATGAGTTGCCCACCATGATTGTAGCTGATAACATTTAAATCTCGTTAGCTGGCCATTAGTACATGCACTTAAAACTTGCCACCCCACCAACCGGATCCTTCTCTCAGGTCTGCCCATTAGTTCAGACCAGCTTGTTTTAAGGAGCCACTTTACTGGTCCTCCAAACATTCTGGTGTACCCGGGGAATTCCAGACTGGAGCAGAAGATGTATAATTTGGGATACTATAGCACTTTCTGAAGTATACCCAAGTTCATAACGCTGTTATCAGAACTTTCAGCTTAATTTTTTTAAAAGTATTTCTGATCCCCATATTTGAACAAATCATGACTCTGTCCCAGTTCATTAAGCATTGCCTCGTATAGTTTACCCATTGAGGATCGATTTGGTTTATTGCCCAACATCCAAAAGTTCTTAAAATGGAATGCATAACAATAGATCTGAAGATCATGAAAAGCAAACCCTCCATCCACCAACTTCCTCCTAAGTTTTTTTCAAAGCAATCCTTACTCCCCTTGAGGCCCAAATAAAACTTCAGATTTTTTCCTGCAGTTTAACCATAGGCACTTTGTGGAATATCAAACTAAACAGAAAAGTATTTTTTGTGAGAACAATCATCTGAACCAGATTAACTTTACCATAGATGTTAAGTAGCAAATTGGACCATTTTTCTAAAAGTTTCTCTATCACTTGACTCACTTTTATCAAATTAACCCGCAGGATGTCCTCAAGTTTCTGAGTTACTAAACTCCCAGGTATCACATCTGCAGTTTCACCCCCTGGTTAATCATATCCGAGTTCCAAGCCATTGCCTCGTTTTTTTCTGCATTGACCAGATACCCCAGTATTTTATCAAATTCTGCAGCCCCCTCAATTAATCTAGGTTTTGAAAATTGCGTGTTCGTTGTATACAGTAACATATCATCCGCATACAGGACTAATTTGAGCTCCAATTCAGTTGATTTGAATGAAACAATGAAAGAATCTGCTCTAATCTGATGTACAAAAGGTTCAAAGTAAAGATTAAAAAAGAGGGGGGATAGGGGACAACCCTGCCTTGTGCCTCTGGTGATCTGAAAAGAGTGATAGCTCTCCATTTACCAAGACTCAGTTGGAGCCCTATACAAATTGTATTGTACTTATCATATTTTGAGGAAATCCAAAGCTCCTAAGGACTTCCCATAGATACTCCCAATGAACCCTATCACAGGCTTTAGCCGCATCCACGGCCACTACCATTAAGGGAGATTTTTGAGCATCCACCATATCGATAGCACCCATTAACGAATATGTAAGCTCATTTAGCTGCCGCCCTGGAATAATCCCCCTCTGATCCATGTGTATGACACTCCTGATCACTCTCGCTAACCTGGAGGCCAATATGAAAAGATCTTATAATTGAAAGTTTAATAGGGATATTGGTCTATAAGATTCTATTCTAGCAGGATCTTTATCTGGTTTTAGCACTAGAACTATGGTGGCCTTTAACCATGATGCTGACACTTCTTCCCCTTTCATATATATTGCATTAAAGAGCGCCTTTAATATGGGGATTTGTTTCTCACAAATTGCCTTGTATAGCTCAGATGGGAGACCATCCAGACCCGCTGCCTTACCACCTTTTATTCTTGTACACTGGATCTTTATCTCTTCTTCTGTAATCCCTGACCTTAATATATCCCCTTGTGCCCTTTTTAATCTAAGTAGACCTTTATCCGTTAACCAAACACTCTATTATCTCCTTTTCCAGCTGTATGTCCTCTTTGTATAACCTACTCATATGCTTCTAAGCTTCTCCTCTGATCTCTGTATTCGTATCTAGAGGCAGCACTGATTCTGAATCCACCAGGACACGTATCATATTTCTAGCTTTGTTTGCTCTAACTGTCCAAGCCAAGTGCGAACTACATCTTTCACCATAAGAGAAATGTTGCAACTTACTGACTCTATCCTAGATTTTCTTTGCTGGCTGAATCTCATACTTTGCCTGCATATCCTTCAATTCTCCCCGCAGGATAGATATCCTTGCTGAACCCTCTAATGAAGCATCCTGGAGTTCTGTCTCTTTTGTCTTTATTTTAGCTTGCCTTGTCTTCTTTGTTTAATGTTTCTCGCCGCCTCCTAATCATTATGGCGCTATTTTGGATCTTGGTTATCACTTATAAATATCCCACACTATTGGTAGGCTAGCAGATTCTTTATTAATTACTAAAAACTCAGCGGTCTTATCTGCCAAGTCAGCAACAACCAATTTGTCCAACAATATGGCTCTATTTAGAGTCCATCTTCTCTGTCGCTGCTGTTCATGTAGTCTTAGATAGAGAGTCACGGGGGAATGATCTGAAAGTAGGGGAGGGCCATGGATCACGGACTCTACTTCGTTATATAGGGAATAGTCGACCAAAAAAGAAACTATCCTATAATGATGCCCCTATTTTTTGCTATAGAAAGTGAAACCCTTGGTGGAACCCATCTTCCTATGCCAAGCATCAAACAAGTTAATTCACAATCATATCTTTGAGCTTACGCAAAGTCTTAGGTGTACTTGTATATTTGGCTCTCGATGGTCTATCTAGGTCCTTATTTAATACAATATTAAAATCTCCCCCTACAACAATGGGGACAGACACTTCCAAAAGATGGCATTGCAACCTATCGAACGCTTCTGTGTGTCGCTATTTGGACAATAATAAGTTGCACAGACTATCAGCTTATCCCTGACCAAAAGGTTTGCCACCAACTATCCACCCAAGCTATCTGTATCAAACCTTTGTAATTTTATTCCAGAGTTATTCCTTATAACTAAATCCAAACCTCTAGTGCTACACCATTTGTCTTAACAAACTACTTCTTGAACCCACCGTAACTTACTAAAGCAAGTTATACTCTCTTTCCTCGCTAGATGGGTCTCTTGAAGCATTATGATATGGGCCCGCTGCCCTTAACAAACTCTGCCACCATTGCCTGCTTTCTCCTGGCCCTCAAACCATTACCATTCCAAGTTGTTATTTTAATCTTCCAATCCATGCTCTATTTCTTGGTACTCCAGTGCTCCTACCTTTGAGCTCTCCTGCTTGACATTTATATAATCGGATTTTCCTAGGACTTGTATTGTTTCTTATTGTTACTAAATTGAGAGATGAAGACTTTCTTTGAAAATGTTCCCTCTATGCTCTCAACTCACCTGCACCCCCCATTCCCCTGCCCCCTGAGGAACCCGCTTCTATCCTTAGGCGATTCATCTGCCCTTCGCTCCCTCCATCTGAGAAGAAGGTGCGTATCTCCCTTATACGTGCTTTGCATAATAAACTATTTACATATCTTTTTAATTTCTCCCCCCACTTTTTTCAGAGAGACACCTTTGTTTTTGAGGTAACATCCGAAGCCATCTAAGCTACCCGGACATTGATCTCTTCTGGGTCCCGAAGGTTGTAAATCTTGTTCCTCCACATGATCCTTAACATTGCCGGAAATTTCATCTGTACCTTGGCCCTCATCTTCTGAAGATCTTTTATCCTAGAACCCAGGTCCCATTACCTCTGCGCTGTCCTCTTTCCAATAACATACCTGACTCCGTCGGAGACGGTCGCTCCCCTCCCGCCTTAACGTCTGGTATCGTAGCGATCTGCTGAGCGTGCCTTGCATCTATTAGATATAGCGCTTTGTATCCAAGCAGCGTTTTGGTGCCTGAAGTAATCTAGACTGTATTTTAACTTAGCGCTTTTGTTGACAAGCAGCGTTTTGGTGCCTGAAGTAATCTAGACTGTATTTTAACTTAGCGCTTTTGTTGACAAGCAGCGTTTTGGTGCCTGTAGTAATTTAGACTCTATATTCACTTAGCCCTTTTGTTGACAAGCAGCGCTTTGGTGCCTGAAGTAATTTGTTAAATCTGAATTGCAGTAATTGTTACAGCGCTCTGCTGCCAGCATTGTTTGCCATAGCGCTTTGTGGCTAGTTAATCAGTGCGTCCTGTTTACCTTTTGGCTCGCGGCCATTTTGTTGTTGTGTATCCCAGCCCGTCCCCCCCACCACGATCCCGCCTCCCAGCTGACCCCCCCTCCCACTGGAAGATAGGAGCTGACCCGACCGCCCCTACGCTGTGACCATACCTGACTCCGTCAGAGACGGTCGCTCCCCTCCCGCCTTAACGTCTGGTATCGTAGCGATCTGCTGAGCGTGCCTTGCATCTATTAGATATAGTGCTTTGTATCCAAGCAGCGTTTTTGGTGCCTGAAGTAATTTTAACTTAGCGCTTTTGTTGACAAGCAGCGTTTTGGTGCCTGAAGTAATCTAGACTGTATTTTAACTTAGCGCTTTTGTTGACAAGCAGCGTTTTGGTGCCTGAAGTAATCTAGACTGTATTTTAACTTAGCGCTTTTGTTGACAAGCAGCGTTTTGGTGCCTGTAGTAATTTAGACTCTATATTCACTTAGCGCTTTTGTTGACAAGCAGCGCTTTGGTGCCTGAAGTAATTTGTTAAATCTGAATTGCAGTAATTGTTACAGCGCTCTGCTGCCAGCATTGTTTGCCATAGCGCTTTGTGGCTAGTTAATCAGTGCGTCCTGTTTACCTTTTGGCTCGCAGCCATTTTGTTGTTGTGTATCCCAGCCCGTCCCCCCACCACGCTCCCGCCTCCCAGCTGACCCCCCCTCCCACTGGAAGATAGGAGCTGACCCGACCGCCCCTACGCTGTGACCATACCTGACTCCGTCGGAGACGGTCGCTCCCCTCCCGCCTTAACGTCTGGTATCGTAGCGATCTGCTGAGCGTTCCTTGCATCTATTAGATATAGCACTTTGTATCCAAGCAGCGTTTTTGGTGCCTGAAGTAATTTTAACTTAGCGCTTTTGTTGACAAGCAGCATTTTGGTGCCTGAAGTAATCTAGACTGTATTTTAACTTAGCGCTTTTGTTGACAAGCAGCGTTTTGGTGCCTGAAGTAATCTAGACTGTATTTTAACTTAGCACTTTTGTTGACAAGCAGCGTTTTGGTGCCTGTAGTAATTAAGGGCCAGATGTAGGTAGGCCGTTACCGATCGGTAACGGCCGAAAATACCGATTTTGGGCCCTTACCGATCGGTATACAGCCATCGAGATGTAGGGCAAAGAAAAAAATCAAAATCGGAGCGAAAACCGAATCGGAATGAGTACCGAATGGAAAAGAATCCGATACGTACATACCGAAAATCGGATATGTAACGAATCGGTAACACACCGAATCGGATGCAAACACCGATTCGGTCCATGTACCGAATCGGTAGTGACACCGATTCGGAAATTATCCGATTCTGTCCATGTACCGATTCAGTACTGACACCGAATCGGAAATTATCCGAATCGGTCCATGTACCGATTCGGTACTGACACCGAATCGGAAATAATCCGAATCGGTCCATGTACCGAATCGGTAGACACACCGAATCGGAATAAAGCCGATTCGGTCCATGTACCGAATCGGTAGATACACCGATTCGGACATGAGCCGAATCGGAGAACCTACCGATTCGTATGAATCACCGATCGGGAAATTCCCCGATTCGGACAGATGGGGAGATGTAGGGAGGCACAGAAACACCGATTTCGTCTCAAAATCGGTAGAATTCACTCGGTATTTACCATGGATTACAATCAGGTGGTAACCAACTCCAACCCATAAAAACAGCCCCAAAATGCATTGCAACTTGCAGGATGGCAGCTTTTTATGTCATTGCGAGGCGGCTACGGCTACAGCAGGAAGGACAGAGGGAATGGCAAAGAAATGAACAGGTCTAGAGATTGAGGATAACCCTGTTCATGCTCACAGAGGCAGAGATCCTACAGAGATACAGGCTGGACTCTGACACCATTCTTGAGCTCATCAGGGACCTCAAACCATTGTTGGACCACCACACCCCAAGGGCACACGCCATCCCAGCACACGTCCAGGTGCTATGCAGCCTACACCTGCTTGCGTCTGGCAGCTATCAAAGTGGAGTTGCAGCGGCAGGAGGGGTGACCCAGAGCAGCCTGTCAAGGTTCTTCCACACATTCCTTGACGCCATGATACACAGGATGGACCAATACATCTCTTTCCCTGCAACCCACGCAGAACTGCTACAAACTAAAGCTGACTTCTACCAGATGGCACAATTTCCCCAAATCATTGGCTGCATAGATGGCACGCACATTCCGATTTGCCCACCAGCGGACACAGAATACATATACCGCAATCGGAAGTCTACGCACACCATCAACGTGCAGGTGATCTGCAATGCGAAGTGCACCATCACAGACCTGGTAGCAAAATTCCCAGGGAGTACCCACGACTCCTATATTTTCCAACAGAGCGGCATCTATGCACGGCTGATGGCTGGCGAATTTGGTGAAGGATACCTCCTAGGTGAGACACATCATCAGACCCCCATAACACAAAGTAGCTAGGTGGAATACATGTATGCATGTGTGTAATGTTACCCCTTTCCCTTCCAGGCGACAGTGCATATGCCCTCCGCTCATTCATACTCACCCCCTACCTCAACCCCTCCACACCCAGCCAAAGGAGGTATAACCGGGCCCACAAAAGCACAAGGAATGTCGTCGAACGGACCTTTGGCATCTGGAAAAGTAGATTCAGATGCCTGCACAAGAGTGGAGGTGCAAGGCAGTATACCCCCATCACCTGCTGCAAGATCATAGCTGTATGTGCAATGTTACACAACCTTGCGGTGAAGAAGGGCACTGAGGTGGAGTTGTCTGACTACGAGGACCATGACGACGACGAAGCTGTGCCACTGACACAGCCAGCTAGGGTGTCTACGCCAAGTGATGGCAGATACAGACGTGAGGAGATTACAGAAAACTATTTCTGAGTGAGTACAGATGCACAGACAGGTAAATGGTTGTGGTGAAAAACAAATTTTAATACTGTTGCAACACAGTTACTGCACTGATGTGCAACAAAAAAAAGGTGTAATAGCTAAGAAAACAAAAGTCTAAGGTCCAGGTTGCCTCACCCGCCCTTGCAAGCCTATTTCTTTGAGCGCTTGGCAGCCCCACTAGGGTGTCCCTCACCCCCTTCAGAATGACCAGCGGCTTCTGCGGAGCGCCTGGTGCTCCTGCGTGGCTCTGACGCAGCGCTGGCCGGGCTGCTGCGGCTGCTGCTGTCCCCAGCATCCCCCAGGTCCAGGGCAGGATTAGCGGCAGTGTTTGAGATAATCATGGCCTCCATTGCTGTAGTGATGCGGGCCATTCCCCTTGTTATCTCGGCGGTATTTTGGGTGAGACTTGACTCCATGTTGGCACCGCGCTGACAGAGTTGTGCCGTTGCAGCAGCAAGGCGGCTTATGGAGCTGTTTTGCACCCGGGCATCCCGCCTGCGCGACAGCTCATGCTCCTCTAGTCTGCCTCATAACTGGGTAATGGCAGTGGTTAGCCTGCCTAGACCTGCTGCTACCTCCTTGTTGGTATCCACAAAGGCCTGAAAACCTTTCACCATTTCCCCCATCTGCAGGTTGTGCTGCAGGAGCTGGCGTTGGCAGGCCATGATGGACTTCGCCTGCTGCCTTTGGATTTTCACCATATTCCCTTCAAGGCCCAGGAAGACACTGCCCTCCGGTGCTGGCGCTGCAGTGGTGGGAATGGCACGGCGCCGGGTACTGCTGCTGCCGGCCTGCTGAGTGGGCTGGGGTGCCACTGGTGGGGGTGTGGTGCTGGCCGGGGCCTGAGCCCCTGCTCCCGGGACAGGGTGTACTGGAGCCACAGCCATATTCGTGGCAGGAGCTGGTGTAGGTGGATGGAGGTCCCTTGTCGGGGAGTTCTCTGGGGAGAACAGCAAGGGGGGTGTGCTCGGCATTTGTGGGGAGTGAAGTGAATCATAGTCAATTGCCAGGTCTCCCTCAATACCCAGCCCTATGGTGTTTTCCTCCTCCTCCTCGGCAGCCTGACTCCTGCTCGGCCCTGCGAGTGCACTGGTAGATGGTGCTGCTGCCTCTGTTGTCAGTGGTTCTCCGCCTGATGGTGCCCCTAGGTACAAAGAAGCATTTGTAAATTGAGTGCCGATGTATTACAGTCAGTACAATTAAAGCATTCCACATGTCCTTGCATCTCCTTAGAATGTGTTCCACTGTTTCCTGTCTTGTGATTCTGCACTGCCATATTTTGCTAACTTCTGCTGACTACATGTACCATGATGCTTGTCTCTTGTATGTTGGTTACAGTACTGTGCTGGGGTTTGGCTGTGCATTGTGTCTAATGGGGAGGTGTCTGGTAAGGTGTTGTCATGATGCGCATGCTTCTTACCTGTAGCTGTGGCTCTGGCTGAGCTGTCCAGGGTCCCAATTCCGGTCACGCTCTCCCTCTCAATGGTGCTGGAGACCAGTTCCTCCAGCTCGGTGAGGGGTGGCGCCGGGTTCCTGCCTCCACCTGTGACTCCAGCTTGCCTCTGGATCTCAGCCATCTTACGTTTGGTGAGGCTGCGGATATCATAGAAGCGCTTCTTCAGCTCATCAAAGGACCTGGGGGTGACACCTACAGCATTGACCTTTTGGGCGATTTCACTCCAGAGCCTCCTCTTGGTGCTGTCTGGCACATTGAGGGACAGCTTCCCGAATAGCTGCCGGTGCACCCTCACCACCTCCTCAACCAACACCTGCAGCTCGATGCTGCTGAACTTTGGCTTCCTCTTCTGGCTGGACTTCTGGCTCTCACTCTGGTTTGCCATCTTGATCTGAACAGTTCTCTACCTCCTACTCCCACTGCTGCTAACTGTGAGTGTTCAGCTCAGGCTGGCTCTCCAGAAAGTTCTTAATTAGCTGCACCTGCCAGGGTTGCCACTCCCTGTTTGGGTGGGGGAGGGGGATCCACCTCATTGGCTGAATCGGCTTTTACCGAATCGGATTTTACCGATTCGGATTTTAACAAATCGGTAAAATCCGATTCGGATTTTACCGATTCGGTTTCTTCAATGCATTCCTATGGCCTTTTTGCCCATGGGTGTGTTTTCATACCTCCGATTCGGTAATTGCCGAATCGGATTTTACCGACTCGGCTATTTCCGATTCGGTGGTAGCCGATTCGGCTATTTCCGATTCGGTGGTAGCCGATTCGGTACTTTCCGATTCGGTCCGTGCCGAATCGGTACGTAGCGATTCACATTACCGATGCCGACCGATTCGCTATTATTTCGCTGTTTGTTTGCTACATCTCGTTTTCCGATTTCAGAATACCGATTCAGCCCGCCTCGGTATTTTGAATTCGGAAAATCCCTTTTACCTACATCGGGCCCTTAGACTCTATATTAACTTAGCGCTTTTGTTGACAAGCAGCGCTTTGGTGCCTGAAGTAATTTGTTAAATCTGAATTGCAGTAATTGTTACAGCGCTCTGCTGCCAGCATTGTTTGCCATAGAGCTTTGTGGCTAGTTAATCAGTGCGTCCTGTTTACCTTTTGGCTCGCGGCCATTTTGTTCTTGTGTATCCCAGCCCGTCCCCCCACCACGCTCCCGCCTCCCAGCTGACCCCCCCTCGCCCCTCCCCTTCCACCATCCATTTATGACAGATGTCTTTGCGCGCAGCGTTCACGCGCAGCGATCGCGCCCCATGCGCGCCGAAGGTGCGCCAAAGGTAAGCCCGTCTACGCCCGTCTGCGCCTGGACCACGCCCAGCGCCTGTCCCCCTGGTTCCCGCCGCACCCTACCCACTAGAACCACATATGATGCCGCTACTCTCCTCGCCCTCAACCCCGAACGCACACCGCAATGCTGCGAAGCCACCCCAGGACGTACCCACGGCCCATTCGCCTGCCTCTCCTGCAAGTTCAACTGCTTCAGGACCCTCACCAAATCCACTTCCTCCATACACAGCTCCGACTCTAACCACCTGAAATGCATCCTGCTTAACACCCGCTCGGTCCACAGACACGCAACTGAACTCTGGGACCTACTCGACACTCCGTCACCGGACATCGCCTTCCTTACAGAAACATGGATGAACACATCATCAGCACCCGACATCGCCATAGCCATACCGGACGCTTACAAGATCATCCGAAAAGACCGCTCCATTCAAACAGGAGGAGGCATCGCCATCATCCATAGGAACACCATCAAAATCACGACCAGCTCCGACAATAATCTTGCAACCGCCGAACATCTCCACTTTCAGATCCACACCGACCCTAGGACCACACTTAGAGGCACCCTCATCTACAGGCCTCCAGGCACCCGCACTCAATTCTGCGACGACATCACGGAGTTCGTCAGCCAACATGCCCTCGCCTCCGAGAACTACATTCTTTTAGGAAACCTCAACTACCACTTTGAAAACAAGCACGACAACAACACCACCACCACCCTTCTGGACAACCTGGCCAATCTCGGACTCAAACAACTTGTTGACACCCCCACCCATGTAGCCGGACACACGCTCGACCCTATCTTCACCTCCAGCAAGCACATCTCCTTCGATCGCACCACAGCTCTCCACTGGACGGACCACAGCTGTGTTCACTTCAGCTACAAAACCACCCTGACCCACAACCGCCCTCAACCTATGCCGCGGAGAAACTGAAACAAAATCACCTCCGACCAACTCCTCACATCACTCAACCAAAACCCTCCCACCCTCTCATTGGACCCAAACCAAGCGGCCACCAATCTCAAGCAATGGATTACCCACAGTGCTGACGAATTAGCACCCCTGAAAAAGCACCAGATCAACTCTACCAGCAAAAAGGCTCCCTGGTTCAATGATGACCTTAAAAATCCAAGAAGCTCACCGCACCCTGGAGAAAACATGGAGAAAAAACCCAACCACCGACAACATGGCCACCCTCAAGGCAGCCACCCGCAAACACCACCAACTGATTCGATCCGCCAAGAAATCAGCATTCAAGGATCGTCTCGACAACAACACTCACAACAGCAAGGAACTTTTCAACATCGTCAAAGAATTCACCAACCCCACCGCAGCATCTAACGACATCACTCCCTCCCAAGACCTCTGCGATGCGTTATCCTCCTTCTTCTATAACAAAATTGCCGACATCCACAACAGCTTCGAGAATAATCCCAGCGATCAACCCTCCCCACCCCCATCAGATCCTACTCCACCAACTAACAACCTTAAGGCCTGGAACCTAATCACCACTGAAGACACCATCCGCCTAATGAACTCAATCCACTCTGGCTCGGCGACCGACCCCTGCCCCCACCACATCTTTAACAAAGCTGACTCCATCATCGCACCTCATCTCCGTGAGGTCATCAACTGCTCGTTCAACTCTGCCACCTTTCCAGAAAGCTGGAAACACGCCGAACTCAGCGCCCTTCTGAAGAAACCCACAGCAGACCCCTCTGAACTTAAAAACTACCGACCCATATCCCTCCTCCCATTCCCGGCCAAAGTCATTGAGAAAGCCGTCAACAGCCAGCTCGCCGCCTTCCTTGAATCCAACAACTCCCTAGATCCATCTCAATCCGGGTTTCGAGCCAAACACAGCACCAAAACCACCCTCATCGCAGCGACCGACGACATCCGAACACTACTGGACAACGGAGAAACAGTGGCCCTCATTCCACTCGACCTCTCCGCCGCTTTCGACACAGTCTGCTACAGCACCCTTACACAACGCCTCAGCAATATCGGCATACAAGGAAAAGCCTTGGACTGGATCATCTCATTCCTCGCTGGGAGAACTCAAAGAGTCCGACTCCCCCCTTTCAACTCAAAGGCCACTGAAGTCATCTGTGGCGTACCACAAGGATCCTCACTCAGTCCCACCCTCTTCAATGTTTACATGAGTCCACTCGCCTCCATCGAGCGTCAACACAACCTTAACATCATCTCCTACGCCGACGATACCCAGTTAATCCTTTCCCTCACCAAAGACCCTAACACCGCCAAAACCAATCTTCACGAAGGCATGAAAGAAGTAGCCGAATGGATGAAACATAGCCGCCTAAAACTCAACTCAGACAAAACGGAGGTGCTCATCCTAGGACCATCCCCCTCTGCCTGGGAGGACTCTTGGTGGCCTTCCGCTCTGGGCACAGCACCCACACCCACAGACCATGCACGTAACCTTGGCTTCATCCTAGACTCCTCTCTCTCGATGTCCAGACTAGTCAACGCAGTCTCATCCTCCTGCTTCAACGTACTTCGCATTCTCAAAAAGATCTTCCGCTGGATCCCCCTCAAGACAAGATAGACTGTCACCCATGCACTGGTCACGAGTCGACTGGATTATGGTAACACACTATATGCCGGAATCATAGCAAAATTACAGAAAAAACTCCCAACGCATCCAAAACGCATCAGCGAGACTCATATTAGACCTCCCTCGCCAAGATCACATCACCGAACACCTAAAAGACCTCCACTGGCTTCCCGTCAACAAAAGAATTACATTCCGCCTTCTCACCCACGCACACAAGGCCCTCTACAACCTAGGACCCGAATGCCTCAACACTCGACTATTCTTCTATAAACCCAACCGCCAACTAAGATCGTCCAATCAAGCCCTCGCCGCAGTCCCGCGTATGCGAAAATCCACCGTGGGTGGCAGATTTTTCTCCTTCCTTGCTGCCAAGACCTGGAACTCACTCCCCACTCACCTCCGCCTTACCCAAAACCACATCTCCTTCAGAAAAGAACTTAAAATATGGCTATTCGACAAATAACGAACCCCTTCCCCAAGCGCCTTGAGACCCTCTGGGTCAGTAGTGCGCTATACAAATGCTCGAACTTGAACTTGATAGGTGAAGTCCTCGTACTTCAGGGTTTTCTCCTTCAATGCACGACCTAAGACCAACTTCTTTACAGCATAGGTAAGGAAATTTACAAGAATTTTTCTTGGGGATTTCTTATTAGCAGTTAACTTAAATGGATCTCTATGGACAATTTGGATTTCCTTATCCATGTCCACATCCGGGCTATCGAGCAAGATCCCCTCTCTTAGTATCCTGCACACAAACACTTATGCATCTCCTTTCTCTGAGCCTCTGAAACGTCAATAATCTATTATTGCACCTTGAGTGGATTTCAAACCTTTCAAAGTCTTCACACAGGATTTTATTCTGTTGCTTTAAGGCCTCAATGTCCTTAAAATTAGTATTCACGGTTATTTCTTTCATTTTCTTCTTTAAAGTAGATTACGTCTCGCACAATCATCTAGTTTTTCCTCTAGACCCACACATTTTTCTTGTATGCCTTTCTGATTTACTTCTCGGTTCTCGGATTTCTTCATCATATTAGTTCTCAGATTCAGCAATATTCTTTCTAACTGATCTTGTGCTCTAGCTCCCATTTTTGAATTGTTTTCCAGGGCTTGTTGGCTAATTTCTTCTGATGCCTCTAAAGTGTGTGACACCACTGTTCTTCCCGTTATGCCCTGCTGCTCCTCCTTGTCTAAGTCAGCTAGAGGGTCAAAACGATTGCTAGTGGCAATAGGGGTCTCATTAATATTATGCAAAGTGCCCTGATCCCCTTGGCCCTTGGGTTTCTTATCTTTTTATTTGGTGCTGACTTCAACTGATATCTATTTTTACTATCAGTTGAGGGCGTTCCCCTGGATGTGAGACACTTTCTGAGATACTTTCAGGACTTTACAAAGTAGCACCCTTGCAGTTAGCTTCCCCCCCCATTCCTAACTGCCCCCATCCCCAAAAAGTTAAAGGGCACCAGGGAAAAAGTCCTTTGTTCAAACAACATTTGCTGCGTCCCCTTTCAACCCACACTGTTCTGTTCCTTCTTGTGGGAAACATCTGCCAACCAGACCCTAGGCTGTTCTCTTTTGTGCTGCATTTCTAGCTGTCCGACCTCTGCTGAGCTGTCTTTCTCCACCTATTCCTGCGATTGTGCTGATTCTGCCGGAGCCAACCTGGAAGCCTCCCTGTGCCTCAGCAACACAAAAGTGTCGTAAGGAGGCAGACAACGTGCTCCACCAAAACTCTCCATCCTGCCCTATGTCAAGGCACACATCTGTTAAAAGTAAAGTCAAACCCAGCCCATGGCACTTTCAGACTTTTAGTAAACAGCACGCTCTCTTGGACTGGCACCATCTGTACGGCAGTTTCCCCAACAAATTTGCCCCTTCGAGGCTCTGGAGGGGGAGGGTCCAGAATTGGCTGTACCTGACCTTGCATCCGAAGAAGTGTAGTTTACAGCCTCCAAGGTCCAGGCCCACAGGGGCTACAAACTACTCAAACCTCCATCCCCTTTTCCACTGCAGCCGCAAAGTTGTGCACGATTGACCGGTGTAAATTTGCATCACCTTTTATCTCCCCAGATGGAGGAGCATTACTTCATATCAGTGGGTGCTCAAAATTGGTTCAGGATGGTCACTCCTTCCCTTTTCTGTCCTACCCTCCTGACATGCCTCCTACACCACAATGTCTTTACTGTGGACCACTTGCCAACATGGGGGAAAAGTTCAGGGTGTCTTGGACAAGGCAGCCGTAGAGTGGATATTGCCAACAGAGGTCTGGGCTAGTTGCTGTCCCGGCTATTTCTTGGTACCAAAGAATAGCAAAGGCTCCCCCTATCCTGGCTCCTTGCCCCCTGAACTCTGTCCTAAAGAAAAACAAGCTCAAAATGCTCACCATGGCTCAAGTTTTGTCTATCTTGGATCCAGGAGACTCGATGGTGGTATTGGACCTGCAGGACACAGATTTCACCAAGACAGTCCTGCAATGCCACAGACTCTATTTACAGAAGCCTGTGTAAGCCACAAGCACTTTCTTTTCAGTTCTTAGTGTTTCTTTATTGGCCTAACCTGTGCACCTTGGGTGTTGACGAAAGTGATGGTGGTGGTTGCAGCCTACTTGCAGAAGTTGGGAATACTAATCTTCCCATGCCTCGACAACTGACTGGTAAAGGCGGGCACGCTTACGTTAATACAATGGCCAACTTGTTGGCATTGTTGGGTTTTCTCCGTCAGTGTGCTGAAGTTGCACCTGACATCTTCACAATGGCTTCCTTTTATTGGACACACAGGTGATGGAAGGATTGCTTGCAATTTGTCTAACCACTGGCAATAGCTCGAGGTAGGATCCCAAGTCATCGTTCTTTTGCTCACCTTGCCATTTCCGTTTGGACCCAGCCATGTGCAAATCACTCTTGACCCTGCTCCAATTGACACAGTCCATCCCAAACTGCCAGGTTAGGTCATCCGTGAACCGGAACTCAAGCAACTTAAGACCAGTTTTTGTTTGCTGGTGTTCCTGTTCAGAGGAGGCCTGGCTTGGGTTTGAATGCTATTCTGAGTGAATGCCAGTGGTTTACTTATTGCAAGCATCCTCCCATCACCTTATGAGTGTCCCTGAGCCATTCAGGACCCGGTGCTCTTTCTGGCCTTCCCTCCACCTCAAAGAGTCCTGGACATTTGGGCTATGTTCCCAGTGTTTCCAATACTTGATCTGGATCTGGATCTCAGTGAGGGCAGCTCTGAGATGACTTGGCCTTCATCCTGCTTGTGGATTACTCCAGGTGGCACATTCAGGCTCTAAAGTGGGATCTGAAGTCTCAGTGCTCAGCACCAAGGCAATAGAAGCTTTTGGATTCTATCCAGGTGTTGGAGAAGACTGTGAACGATTTATAGTGGTGCTTGCTAGGCTGCAATTTACC
The DNA here is from genome assembly GCF_964263255.1 of Lissotriton vulgaris. Classification (NCBI taxonomy): domain Eukaryota; kingdom Metazoa; phylum Chordata; class Amphibia; order Caudata; family Salamandridae; genus Lissotriton; species Lissotriton vulgaris. The sequence goes on from NC_141685.1 coordinate 1,938,457,416, forward strand.
TGGTGACATATCCCTCTTCTTACCACTCCTAGAGTTGATGGCCATGGTGGATACATCGTTGCTGGCCTGGGGAGGTTCTCTGACTGAGGTGGAGATCAGAAAACTGGTGTCTGGTGAAAGATCATCTCTAGGTCGATTTGTTGGAGTTGCTGGCAATTCGCTTGGCAGTTAAAGTGTTCGTCTCATCCATCACCGGGAACAAGTGCAGGTCCTCAAAGTCAAAATCACTGTTATGTGGTACTGCACCCAATTGGTTAAGTGGGGTTATGGGTTCTGTACCAAAAGCCCTGATGATTGAGCCACTGTCAGTGGCTCAATCATCAGGGTATCTCCCTGATTGTGCAGCACCTGATAGAATCTGTAAACTCTAAGGTCGATGAACTCAGCCAACTTTAACTATTGGGTCATGAACGGTGGCTGCACAAAGGGATGGCAATTAGAATCTTCCAGCAATGGGAAGAACCCTCACTTAACCACTTTTAACCACTGTGGAAAACGTTCAGTGTCAAAGCTTTTGCATATTGGAGTTCCCAAGGCAGTTCTTACTTGCAGACATCTTTCTCTTAGATTGGAACTCGGGACTCTTCTACGCCTTCTTGCCTCTGCCTGTCCTGCCCAGTGTTCTGAAGAAGATCAAGAACAACCAGGCCCAAGCCAAACCTAGTGGCTTGGGACCAGGCAAGGAGAATGTGGTACTCAGAACTTCCAGCCATGAGCATCTGTCTTTAGATCAGACCACACTTTCTGTAGGATCTCCTGTTGCGGTAGCAAAGTAAAGTCTTCCACCTGAGCCTGCACAATGCCACCTACATGCGTGGAGATTGAGTGACGACAGCTGATGGCTTTTGATCTTTCTCCTAAAGTAGTTGGGTCATAGCAGCCAGACATCACTCCACCTAAACATTTATGTAGGTTGCAGGGAGAGATTTGTTAGTGGGTTTTCTTTCTGTAACAAACAGACTCTACAGGCACAGTTAGCTGACTTACGTCAGCAGAATCTTGCAATATCAATGGTTTTAGGTCACATTATGTCTCTTTCAGCTTGTTTGCGACTACCTGATCAGCCTTCTCCTTTTATACCACCTTTTGTCATGCAAATTTTGAAATGGCTGATTCATATGTTCCCATCATATGTGCCCCTTTTGAACCAATGCTCAGAAGTTCTTTATGTCTCCTCAAACTGAAAAAGTAATTCCTTATAGCGATCACGTCCGGTCATCTCATGAGTGAATTACAAGCTCTATTTATCTAGCAGCCATATGCCAACGTTTTTCTGGGCCAGGTAGTTCTTAGAAAAAAAGCTGCATTCCTTCTGGAGGTTGTCATGTTCTTCCACATAGGACAGACTATCACTCTGCCAGGTTTCTTTTCCCCTCCTCATGCATTCATTGCCATGATCCCTGGAGATCCCTTCTACATCATTCACACCAGGGAATTTAGGCTCTTTGTAGATTTCTCTGGGGAAAAAAAGAGAAAAGCTGTACAGAAAAGAGCCATGCAAAAACAACAATTGATGGACGGAATGTTGCACAATGGCAAAAAATTCACCCACAGTCACAGAGCTGGGTTTAATCCATCGTTATTTTGCTCACCACACCACCCCAGTTCAGACATGGCCATATGCAGTAATAGAACCATCCCAGATGGATTGTCTTGTGCATCACGATATGTTATGGCTAGCCAAGAAACAGCTGCTGGGGGGCTTACGTGCACATTCTACCAGAGCAAAGGCTGATACCACTGTGCTGGTGCCTGGGGTTCCAAACTTAGACATCTGATAGACTGCTATGTGTGGATCAGTTCACACGTTCACAAAGCAATACTGCTTGGATAGCAAAGTCCAGCAGGAGGGCCAATTTGACCAACCTCTCCTGCAGGACTTCCTGGTCTGAGCCATTCCACAAACCTGCCACCTGGGGAGGTACTACATTGGTATATATTCACAAGGCGACGCATCTGCAGTGAAAAGTATCTTTTAGAAGAACAAGTTACTTACCTTCGGTAACAACCTTTCTGGTGGATACTTCATCGACCAGCAGATTCCTTACTGACCCAGCCTCCTCCCCGTTCTGTGGAATGGACTCCTTTAGTCCATATTAAGAAGAATCCAAGCTAGAGATCTGCACACCTCACAATCTGATTCGAAGGACTGCGCGTCCAACGGCGCAGACCGAGATTAAAAAAGAAACTGACTTCAGCGGTCGGAAGTGACGGCTGTGTAGGGGCCCCTACATCATATCTGCTATGGGACGGACTTGACTCAGAGCAGCACGATCCACCTACCGAAGCGCAGAGGAATTGCTGGGAAAATGTTACATTCCAGCCTGGCACCTGTGGGTATTCACAAGGTGAGGAATATGTGGTTAAATAGACTATACAACAGAATGGCCTTTACCGCAGGTAAGTAACTTGTTTTTTATTAAGTTAGTCTGGGCTGAATTCAATCATGAAATGGCAGCAGATTCATTGAATTTAGGGCATGTTTATCGTGCTTCATCTGCTATTTTAAAGTTAATCTGGGGGGCGGCCTTGGGCATATGAAGTTTTTCCGGGGTTGTTGTAGGCGATTCTAGAACAGTCCAGCATCAATGCTCATGTAAACTCCGCTTGTTGGGAATCGAGGTATGAAGTCATAGGAAGGATTTTCCTGAGCAAAGAGGTTAAAAATTGTTTTTCTGTGCCATTGTTTTTGTGATGCAAATGTAGCTACAGTTTTGAAAATAATGTATACTTTTTCACATTCTTTGTAGGGGTTGGGGGTGACTTTGTTACTCACACTGCCCACAACCTTCATACAATACCGTATTATGCGCCATTTGCAGAACCAATGAATTAAATAAGCAAAATCTTTCCCAGTTTGCAGTATACCGATTGCCTTCTGGGACCAGTACGGAAACAGTCACCCTTTTCAACCGTTGGTGTTGATTAACAGAACTGTTGATTTCTAACCAATAAAGCCCCTAATGTTTTGTGCCTCGGAACACTGCTTGACTCGGATATTGGAAAATGTTATATTTCACTGTACTTCACGGATTGAATTTTCTTAATTTGCATTATAGCTTATATGTTTGTTCCATGTTTTTCATTTAGGGTGTTGTCCGAACTACAGGGGGATATGCAGTTATGCTGAACTGGACGATGTCTGCTGTCTATGGACTAAAGCCCGGTGAGGTGTGTAATTTATAAAAAGAAAATATATTTTGGGGGGCTTTTTATATTTTTATGAGTACGTAAAGTCTAAACAATATGTTTTCTGTTTTAGGTGTGGTGGGCCGCATCCGATTTAGGCTGGGTCGTTGGACATTCCTATATCTGTTACGCTCCACTCTTGCACGGCAACACAACCGTTTTGTATGAGGTACTGTTATGAGACAGTCTCTTGTTTTTCATGCTTGTGCATCATTTATCTGCCGGTTTTCTATATCAAGAACTGGGCGGCTAGTACAATTATTTTAACCTGTTTATATTCAAGTGCCTCCCCTCCCCCTGTATCAAATTCGTCTGCGTATGTGGTCCATGCATGGTTCTTGTACACTACTGTTTACATATGGATCAGCATACCCTGCCTTTTTTTACACTCCTATGTTATTATTCTTTTTAATTCATCACTCTTCTGGAGACTTCCAAAGTGGTAAAATCTATGTAGGGTTTCTGAATATCTATAATTAATATCAAAAAGCTGAATTTACGTGCCATGAGCTACATCGGTATTTCTTATGTGCTATTCTGAAAATCTGACATGGTTTCTTTTCTTAGTCGTGAGTTGAGGAGCCCAGCCCCAATTGTAACATTTGTTCGGCTCCCAAATGAATCCAAGTCCTGAGAAAGGGAAGAAAGCGAATGGCAAATATTTTTAAATCATTCACTTCATTATTTTTAGTTGGTGACTTTTAGACATAAGCATCAATACTCGTTAGGTCGAGTCTAGTCAGCACATGCGCTGTCTGCAAGACCTGCTGTAATCAACAAAACAACTTTATTCCTGCCTGCTGCTCACTAGAGGGTTCACTGCCGCGTTGCTCTTTTTTTGCTGCTTCCTAATTTGTTTGTGCAGCCAATACCTTGCTTCTGTTCTGTTAAAGGCTGAGGAGCACCGGCCAAGTACAGTTTTCTTACGCTTTCCTTCGTTATCTATCTGTTTTGTGCGAAAACTCTTTTTTTGTTTAGTTGTTGTTTTTCGCACGCCTTACTTTCATTAGCCTGTCCTGCTTTTGATTTGCTTAATCTTTTATTGGCCGCGCATGGGGAAGGGCAGGGGCAATGGGTCACGAAAGTGGGTGGTTTCACCTTGTGGGCGTGAAATTTCCTGTCATAGTCCAACTTGAACAATAATAAGTGTCGTATCAGCTTCTCCCGACCTGTCCCGCTTTTCATTTGCTTTTTCTTTTAGAGGCTGCACATTTGGAAGGGCGGGGCAGTGGGTCACGCAGCGGGTGGTTCACCATGCCAGGGTGAATTTTTCTGATCTTGTTTTTGAAGTTAGACAAGAAGTTCTGTATCAGCTTCTCCCAAGCGGTCTCTCTCTGCATCCAATCATTATGTTTGGGGCACGCCCTGGGCTTACAGCGACTCTAAAAGGATGGCACCTTCTGTAGCATCATTCACTTAAGGGGGCCTAATGTGACATGATTCACTGAGCATGCCCCCTTTATACCACAACATTCTAGACAGACATGCATCACAAAAGGTGAGAAAGTTGGTCTCACCATCCCACTGCAAGCAGTGCAGCCGTCCTGAACTTCAATGCCCCAAACTCCCTTGGCTCTCCCCCCACTGTTTGCACACTATGCCTTGTCCAAGGATACCTCTGTCCTCTATAAGAATATAAGGTGTGCACATGCTCTGTTTTGAATTCTCTTCCAGCAGTGGGATGCGGGTGGGACAGCTGCAGCTTGCCTTGACCTTTATTTTTTTTTCTTGTATATATATTTGTTCATGAGTGTGAACGTACAAAGTGTCCAAAAGAGCTGAGTTCTAAGGTTGCACGATAAGATGGTGCGCGGCAGCTGGCTCCTTTGCTCTGGTGCAGGGAAACATGGGAAGTCAGGGCTGCGAGGGTAGTGGAGTCATAGGTAAACTGCAATGGCTGATGAGGACTCTCCAGAACAGCTTGTATGTATATGTATTGATTTTTATTATGAATTGTTCTGAAATATGGTTGTGAGACATGTAAAGGTCTCTGTAGCTCAAAAACAGAGCTAGTGTTTGTTTGCTAAACACTGTCCAACACCTCCTTAGTAATAAATATTATTTTGGTGTTGCAACATTATTTTTTGGTTTGAAAGTGTAATAGTTGCACTGTCTTGATGGCCTGTGGGACCAATATCATGGTTTCCAATTGCTTGTTTTGCTACCTCCTTGAAGGCCAGAGATGTGCAGTGTTCAATGGTGTGACGTGTAAAGGCGCTGCTCTGCTCTAAAAGTCTGCAGGCGGGAAACGCAGAATGTTGATTGTGATACTGCTGTATATAAACAGGGAGGGTCGTGAGTCTCGCTTCTTGATAGCTGCTACACTAAGCGCAGTGGCGGCTGGTGAAGTTTGAGAGTGATGTGGCTGGGCTTCACTGGGGATGGGAGGAGGAGGAGGGTAGGGGTGGGCGGAATTTGTGTAATCGCGTTACGCAAATTTCCGCGAACATGCAGAAATTCCGGAAACACGCGGAATTGCTTGTTCGCCATGCTATTTTCCGGTTCGCAATAGCTGTTTGCGTGCTCAGGGGGAAATATCTTGCGAACACGCATTTTGAGAATGCGAACAAACAAAAAATTTCACGAAGTCGCGGCACGCAGAATTTTGGGCAATTTCGTGTTCTCCGTGGACTGCAAAATTACCCAAATTCCGCAAGCGGAACGGAATTTACCGCAAAGGCCAAGAGGAGGGGTCACGTTTGGGAGGACATGACATTTGTTGGGAAGCTAGTTGACACTTACTGTACAAATGTTATTTAACGAAAATGAGATAAAATGATACAGCCTATTGGAGTGTGCTTACACTATTGTCTAGCCACATATACAATATGTACTGAAACATATTAGCAACATTCATGCTAACTATACTGACAATGTACACAAACTGGATAAACACAATGTGCAAGCACAGTTTGCCACACAGACTGTACAAACCCTATACAATATACAGACACAGCATCAAAATAACTGTACATTGATTATATGCACACATACTGTACACATGCACAGGTCCTAAACAAATATACTTTACAGCATTTATGTGTATGCAGACTAAATAAACCACTGTTATTCTGAGCACAAATAGCATTGTCACTATACATACTCTTTACAATCCTCTACAAGCTAATACTGATAACAATATGCTGAACAAGTAGAGCATGTAAGCACACATCATGCCCAAAACCTGCAGGATACACACTGTTTGCAGTTAGACCAAAGTGTACAGTGAAAACATGCATGTGGGCTGTTCAGCACTCAGAACATTCAGCAAGCAGACAGGTGGCAGGATACTGAGGTACCCCAAGCTGCCCTCGGAGAAGACAAATGTAAACTCTTTTAAAAGTCAATAATGAACATCAACTACACAAACCAATGGTCTTTATAGATCCTCATAAATATCCAGTCATCCCCAGCTAGGAGATAAATAGAAGTTTTCTTTTCAATCAGATATTACTGCAAAGTTGTAGTCAGAGAGACTGAAAGCGAAATGGGACAAATTCTATTGCTCAAACAGAAAATAAAATCCCGAACTTTGCCTCGCTCAAGTACATGCAAGCTAATACACATATTGCTTGGACTTTGAAGGGCACAGCTTTCAGGCCCCGAGCTAACGGACATCAATTTTAACAGGCCTCCAATAATTGCAATGAACCAAATGGCCCAGGGCCAGCACGCAGTTTTGCTGACCTGGTGACACGGAGGGAAGCTTCAAGCCAGGCGAGTCGGCGATGCTGACTCCTTCACATAAACACACGCACCTCCAGTGCGCAACACCTTGTCCTTATTTTGACCATCCCTACGCTTGCTGGCAGTAAATCTGAGGACACATCGGAGCGAAAATGGCATCCAGCTTTAACTATAGCGCGGGAAGCAGACGCCTCGAGTCTGCACAGTGTGTCTTCAAATACCTGATGACATACTGCACAGACTCGATTGCTTAGCTTCCCGTCTGCAGCCTCTACTACACCCTTTTCCAACTCGTCACAGGGTGTGGCCCTTAAAATTTAAGTGCCCAGGGCTAACTTTACCCCTGTGTCATCAGGGTGTGGAAACTGGTCATGGATGCAGTGTCTTTGCCGAGCTGATGACATCACAGGCGTCAGGGCTGTGAAATTATCAGCCCGGCAAATACTCTAGACTTTTGGCCCACCCAGGGGGGGAGCATATTAAAGAAAAGTGTTACATCACTGTCCTCATAGTGACAACGAGTATGGTGAGCGGGAGTGTACAGCAGCTCCCAGCAAGATAATTAAATGCCTATAAACTGTGTTCATTTTTGTAATTTTAAGTAACTGTTTTAGCATTGCTTATTGCTTTAAAGCTTTCCTTTTGAAGGTGAATATAAAGGGGGCCGAGCCCGCCTTCCTCGAACATGTGAAAAAAATCGCACAACACTTCTTAGATAAACAGATCTCGCCTCTTCTAAGCCCTGTATTTATACTGAACATTTGATGCTAAATAAAATTATATGCAGGTTCTTTGAGTTTCAGTTACGTGCGGATGTACAGTATTTTACAGACCTTTACTGCAGAACGTTTCTTTTCTTCTCTACCCTACAGTGGATGTTTGATGTTGGCTTAATAACAGTAGTATTGCTCACAAATTAGTGAACAGCCCGCACATCAAATTGAGCTAGTAATTTTAAACAAACGATTGAAATGCAGTAGGTCTGGCATTACTGAACGTTTGAGCTATTGGCGTTGCTAATAATAATACAACGCCAATAGCTCAAACTTTCAGTAATGCAAAACCTATTGCATTGCAAATGCTTGTTTTGTATCTGCAGTGTGTTATATCCTTTGTCTCCTAGTTCCTTGCTGCTCAGCCTGTGTGAGTGTGATGCAATAGAATGTTCATGAGTGCATAGTTTTGCTGAGTGGTCAGTTAGAATGAGTGGGGCTGAGCAGCAGGATGCTGCTCCCGGTGGGGCCTTTACCATCTTACTTGTAACTAAATAAACTATATAATCTACACTACTGGCTACTGGGCTAATTACCTACAAGGGCCCTACTTTGTTTACAAAAGTGGCGATGATTTTTCCAGAGTCTGAAAAGAAGCTCTAAAATAAGCCTGATCAACGCCTAGGATGCTCCCATTAGTACTTCTGCAACAGACCGCCTACAGAAGTATGTTTTGGGCGTTGGACATTGTGCGGCTTGAATGGCTTGAAACCTGCCATCCTCCAAACTGCCTACACATTAAATATTTGGGCGTTGGACCTCAGTCTACACAGTAAAAAGCCAAACAACAGCCAGCCTACAATCCGCCTACACAGTACAAAATTTGTTGTGTGACCTTATGCTTGAAACCCGCAGCATACAGGCAACTTACAGATTTGGACTATTGGAGCATTTAACATTACGAGCTTGAAGGCAGAGCAGCCGACTGGAAGGTCAGTTAAGGGCGTGTATGCTGTGTGATGATTTCTAACATTCATATGGTGAGAACCCACAGCATCTGTTTTAATGACCAATCTTCAGCCTTGTATTGGAACTACTTTTTGGTGCTTTGATCTGCTTTGACCACCTTTTACATGACTCAAGGCAATTACTTTCTGAAATGTGTCTTTTTTTGTAACGCTGAAGCTGTTATACACTCTATTGGATTATGCTGTGATTAGACTTGTGAAATGAACCTGTGTCGATGTATGCAGCGCACAGCTGGCAGTGTGGTTATCCAGCTGTGCAACTGAGGAGGGGCTCCGCAGAGTCCGTAAGACACCTATTTGGGCCGTGCTGAACGAAGTCTATGCCGCTGGCCGCGCGACGCGAAGGGGAGATAACGCGAGACAGCGTCTTAGTGCCACATGCCACGCGAGCAGAACATTAGCGCGCCGGCCCGAGAGCCGCCCCTTTGCAAACGGCCAATGAGTGGCGAGACTGTGCAAGATGGCTAATTAGGCATGCGGGTCAGCGAGGGGCTGCCGCATTGGATCGCCTGTAAGATGACCCACCTTATTTGCTACTTGTTATGCAAATAAACCTGCACCACCGTTTTCCACATTTATGTCTCATGAGTCTCCTTGGTATGAAAGTTGTATGGGGCTCAAGGTGGAGCGAGCGCTGGCGGTGTGGGCACTACGCCGCTGGCTGCGCGACGCGAAGGGGAGATAACGCGAGACAGCGTCTTAGTGCCACATGCCACGCGAGCAGAACATTAGCTCGCCGGCCCGGGAGCCGCCCCTTTGCAAACGGCCAATGAGTGGCGAGACTGTGCGAGCGGGAGGCGGACTCACGGGACCTATAATTAGCAGAGCAAGCATTGCTCGGTCTTTTCCTGCCGCGTTTCCTGGGCTGCTCTGCGCTGTTCCCACCCTGGCCCTGACCCAGCAGCAGAGCGGCAGGCGAATTGTGAACAACTAATGGTCTGTTTTGTGTTGCAGGCGGAGTCACAGGGCGATCTGGAAGCAGATGGACAGTAAGGGTACCTCTGCGGCAGAAGGATACAGTCAATACCTCTGCCTGGCACAGTAGGGGTGCCTGAGCCAAGAACCTGGAGCCGAGGGGGTTCCAGGAAACAGCGTCGGCGCCCCGTTAGTCCTTCGGGCGGTCGGGGGGCCTGAACCGACCGGGGGTGACAGTCTCGCCACTCATTGGCCGTTTGCAAAGGGGCGGCTCCCGGCCCGGCGCGCTAATGTTCTGCTCGCGTGGCATGTGGCACTAAGACGCTGTCTCGCGTTATCTCCCCTTCGCGTCGCGCGGCCAGCGGCATAGACTTCGTTCAGCACGGCCCAAATAGGTGTCTTAAGGACTCTGCGGAGCCCCTCCTCAGTTGCACAGCTGTACTCCAGAGCTGTGGCGGAGTACAGGGCGATCTGGAAGCAGATGGACAGTAAGGGTACCTCTGCGGCAGAAGGATACAATCAATACCTCTGCCTGGCACAGTAGGGGTGCCTGAGCCAAGAACCTGGAGCCGAGGGGGTTCCAGGAAACAGCGTTGGCGCCCCGTTAGTCCTTCGGGCGGTCGGGGGGCCTGAACCGACCGGGGGTGTGCCTAATCGCTCCGCCCTGACAGGGGGGGCGGGAGTAGACCGAAATAAAGTATTAACGTATTGCACCGTCAAGAGCATCGACTTACCGTGCAAGATGGCTAATTAGGCATGCGGGTCAGCGAGGGGCTGCCGCATTGGATCGCCTGTAAGATGACCCACCTTATCTGCTACTTGTTATGCAAATAAACCGGCACCACCGTTTTCCACATTTATGTCTCATGAGTCTCCTTGGTATGAAAGTTGTATGGGGCTCAAGGTGGAGCGAGCGCTGGCGGTGTGGGCACTATATGCATTAACGTTTGTGGAAGTTACCACCAGGCGCGAGAAACGGTGTGTACCTTTTAAAATTTGAATAAGGCACTCACTGGTTCTTCCAAAGCAACGTCGCAGAAACTGGATTCTGCTGTGACGTGAGAAACAATCATTCTGGAAACAGAGCTGGACTGCTGGTAGTTGCATTGTGGGCGAAACCTGTGATGTCGTTGCGTTCCTCTGACACAGCACGTTTATTGTTGAAGCAGCGTAAGGTGGTCATTACGTGATTGCTCTGCAACGCTGTTTGTGTGGGACTCCTCGAGGACATTGACAGGGGAATCACGCGCATTCAAGATCGAAGCGAGTTTGTGGATTGCGCGCCTCAGCAAGCACCAAACGTGCCTTCACTGTGCATTCCAAGTTTCTATAGGAGTGTGTTTTGTTTCAGCCGTGATGCCCTATGCTCTGCCAATGGCTGTCTAGGTGATTTGAGCCCTGATGAAACATTGCTGAAGACTGCTAATTAAGGCATGAAAGGATAAGGATTTTTATTGGCACTGTGGTTTTCTAGAACTGATCAACTGTGAGTGGAGTTATAATGTACCTCAACTTTCGGCAATAGATTAACCCATGTGATGGGTATGAACTTAAGAACATGCATGCAGGAGCTGTTAACCAAGTAATTGGTGTATTCATTCTGGTTATTTTGGTAGTGGTCTTGGATGAGAGACTCCTCACCAATCACATGACTGCTATTAGTAGCTACTGTTCGTATGCACCATGTATATTTCTAATGCTATGCCTATGCGTGTGTCTTTAAGGTTTCATTGTATTTATTGTTGCCATACTTCATATGTTGTTGTCTACTGTGGTAGTGATGTTTGTAGGAAGCAGTGGGTATGGTTGCACTTTAGGATGTATGCATATTTTTTTTTGTGTATTACATTTTCTGATGGTTGGATCTTACCTCGAGTGAGAGGTGTGTTCCGTGTGTTGGGTCGGATGACGTTTGAGCATGCTGTGAGTTCTTTTAGGTTTAAAAGCCTTTGGGTGTGGAGGTTTTATCCTGCCTGGAACATGTGTGTTCCCTTGCTTAGTTTGATGTGGTGTTTTGTAGTGGTTCTGCAGCGTGTACAGTGCTGGGGTGTGGAGATTGCACCCTGCCTGGACCATGTGTGTTCCTTTGCTTAGTTTGACGTGATGCGCTGTAGAGGTTCCGCAGCGCGTACTGTGGTGGGTTGTGGAGGTTGCATCCTGCCTGGAATATGTGCGTTCCTTTGCATAGCGTGATGTGGGTTAGTGGTGTTTGCAATGAACTTCCTTTACAATTCTAGGCATGTAATGATTATGAATGTGATCATCTTACGTTCTCTTCCTTTACAAATCTAGCAATGCAGTGATTAATGCTACATTATCATATGTGACCTAATTTTATTTTATTATTTTAAGGATGAAATGTGATCTTTCCTCGTGCTTTAGGATTGGTTGCTTACGTGTACAGCAAGTGTGAATACATGTTTTCTTTCACTTTGCTTCCTGTTGTTTTTATTGTTTTCGGAAGGAAGGAGATGTGTTGTATCCTGTGTATCCTAGTTCCTTGATGCTCAGCCTGTGTAAGTGTGATGTAATAAAATGTTCATGAGTGCATAGTTTTGCTGAGTGGTCAGTTAGAATGAGTGGGGCTGAGCAGCAGGATGCTGCTCCCGGTGGGGCCTTTACCATCTTACCTGTAACTTAATAAACTACCTAATCTACACTACTGGCTACTGGACTAATTACCTACAAGGACCCTACTTTGTTTACAAAAACGTGGACACAGACGAAAACGCTTGTTTCCTCAAGCGGGTACCACATTGTGAATGCATCTAACGTTCCTGGGATTAAATATTCCATCAGAAAAAAATGATTCTTATGAATCTTCTTGCAGACTAAAGAGTCATATTGTACAAAAGAGAGACTAATATTTGAAATCATATGAATGGGTGCCAGAAATCATTTTTCTGAAGCTCTGCAGTTAAAGTACACTAGTTTGCAGCCGGGTTATCTCATCTTACTGAATAAATGTAACTGCGTTCATTGTCCACCGTGTTCCCCGTTCTTACTTGATAACGCAATTTACTATACGTTTTAGGGCAAACAGTCAATACCGTATGCTATTAGTGATAACAGATTGCATTTAAACAGTAGCAGTTTGTGATCAGTACTTATTCATCGTTATATTACGAAGGCATGAGCTTGTCCGTGCACTTGTATGCCCTTTCCGGCACATTAGTTCTACCTGCAGCCAGTTGTAAACTCTGGCAAATTCGTCGATATAGAATACACCAACGAAGGAGGATGTGTACATCAGTAGGGCTGTCAGGACATGTATTTCTGTATTGCAGAGAGATGCTGTTTTCCCGAGAATTCGTAAAAATTGCTCTGGTACAAGTGTAAAATCATTATAAGAAAATGTGGGGAACTGGGTGAGAGGTTCTCACCATGACTGATTAAAAAATGTAAAGTCTGTTAACATTCCCGGCCCCATTACAGATTAGACGCACAGTCTCGGTCTCTGGCAGGTTCACCTTTCAAAAAGTGACCCTGGAACACGCTGGGGCAGTGCACCCTATCAACATGATTGTGCTGCTTTCAGCTCAGTCGCATATTTGCGAATGACCTGAGAGCAACTCATTCAGTGAAAGTTGGATTGGGTTCCTTCAAGTCGCTCTGGGTTTCATACAGCCTGATTCATCAAGCCGAAATGGGCTCGCAAAGGGCCAGATTCTGAGAATCTGGCCCTTTGCGAGCGCTATTTTTGCATTTGGGATTCATCATCCCAAATGCAAAAATCGGTAATAGCGATTTCGCTTTTTTACGAGGAATTACATTTAAGGAATCTCTATTTGAGATTCCTTAAATGCAATTCATTATCCATTTTAAAATTGCGAATTCGCAATTTCGGCCCGTTATTTACCGCGAGGTCAAACCTCGTGGTAAATAGCGAAAACTTAGAAAAATGCTTTTATAAGCATTTTTCTAAGTTGCATGTTGCAGACACACATGTCCTTTGGACGTGTGTGTGCGCAACACCTGTTCGTATTTACTTTTAAGGGGTGCTACAGGGTGTCCTTTGGACACCCCTGGCACACTTTAAATCGCTATCTTATTTGCGATTAGCAAATTGCTAATCGCAAATAAGGAATGAATGGGGAGTTATTCCTTATTTGCGATTAGCAATTTGCTAATCGCAAATAGGGAATATGTAAGAATCGCATTTGTTTTTGCGATTCCTACATGAATGCCGTTTTGCGAGTCTGGAATAGCGATTCCTTATGATTCGCTATTTCAAACTCGCAAAACGGCACTATGATGAATCAGGCTGATAGTGTTTGAATTTGTGTGTGGGCGCCTGTTCCTACATTCTTCCCTTTTTTTGCGCAATTTTTGTATATATATTAATTTAATCAATTTTCAAATGTAAAAATGTCAATCCCCTGGAACTTTTAGACTGTAAGGAGGGCACAGATTCAGCAGGACGTGAAGTAGACAAAACGGACAGAAAAACGCAAAGAATAACTAGAAAATGAAAATCCGTTTTTATTCCTTAAAACTCAAGAAGCTGCAAATATAGGAAAAGGCAGCTTGTCTGAGCTGCACCTCAGTGACTAACACACCCCTGCCAAACCCAAGCAATTTTTGGGGAACTGCACTGTTGACTCTTATGCTGTTGTAGGGGTTGCTGCATTTCAGTTCTCCTGTGAGCTACAGAAGTGCAATGGGAAATGGAGCGCAGCAGTTCTACAGAGCACACATCCTCTCATGAATAATTAGGTCGCTTTTTAAACTGCATGACAAGAAAACGTTCCTGTTACCCAAGGAATAGCACAGCAGAAGTAAACAATAGTTATCTATCAGACAACTCCCCAGAAAGCGTTCATTGCACCACAATCATTAGGAAAAGCCTGGCAATGAATCTTGGGCAAATTCTACCAGCCATTTCACAAAAGAGCATTGAACCAACAGGATGGTTACGTAAGAAAGAGATTCAGAGATTGCATACAAGGCAAGTAAATCTATCATTTGAGCAGCGGTTGCGATGCTGGTAGGTTAGACTGCTGGACTGGGACTGAAGTGGATGTTGTTGGGAGAGACACTGGAAATACAGCAAATAGGTTAGTTTTCAACTCCTTTATGAATTTTAAGGGGTATGTGGTGCCTTTTGGTCTGGGAGAATGGTGTACTATATCATTTGTATATGAATTGAGAAGGCTTTCTTTTGAAAATTGTACTATTTGAGTATGCTTGGGCTTCTGATATTGCATCGACAACAGAGATAACCACCTTCTCTTTTGATGAGCCAATTACTATTATTACAAAGGCAGAGGTTTTGGCACAGTTGAGCGGCATTAAGAATTTCAGGTTCAGGTTTGAGTACCACAGGATATGAGGAATGGACAGTGATATTGGGAATGGAAGCAAATTCCTGTTTTACTTGAGTAAGCTTCAGGTCAATCAATCAGCATTTGCATAGTACAGCACTTCACCTCTAGTTTATCTCGGCCCTGAGGGTGCTGTGTCTCAGTCAAAAAGCCAGGTCTTGAGTTTCTTTCTGAAGTCTGCCAAGGCGGGTGCTGTTCAGATGGATTTAGGCCCAGATCTCTGTACTGGGGAGAATGCTTGACATTGTTCAGCATTCTGTCCATCAATTGTTCTTTCGCATTTGTCACCCAGAGTGGGACCTATATGCCCAGATCTGGGTCCTGTGCTCTTCATGCCACTGGAATCAAGCTAGCCTGGCTGATGAGCAGTGATACCCCAAAACCGGTCTTAGGATGTTTGCTTCTGGTGCAGGGTGGACCTGGCCTGGCAGTTCCAGCTGGACTGTTCCCATGGGGAGCAGGGTCAAGACTGATTTGCATATGGCTGGATTTAAACTGGAATGGAATGGGGAGCATCTCTGCGCTGGGGAGAACGTTTTAAATTGTTCAGTATTCTGTCCATTAATTGTTCTTTTTACATTCAGAGGTGGAGGGGCAGGTTGTTCCAGTCTTGACAATGTTATAAGAGATGAAGGTTCCTTGGCAGAGGCTGTGACAGATACTAGGGGGGTGTGCGAGGGCGAGTGAGGCAGAGCGCAGGTGCCTTGAGGGCAGGTAGAAATTCAGTTGATAGTTGATGTAGAATGGTCCTTGATCGTGTAAAGCTTTGCATGCATGAGTGAGGATGTTGAACTGGCATCTCTTCTGGATGGGGAGCCAGTGTAGGTTTCTGAGAAGAGGGGTGATGCAGGTTTGTTTGGGGAAGTCCAGGACGAGTCTGGCTGCTGTGTTCTGTATGGTCTGAAGTCTTTGAGGAGCTGGGTGGGATTTCTCGTGTAGAGAGCATAGCCAAAGTTGAGGCAGCTGGTGACGAGGGCCTGCATGACAGTCTTTTTGGTGTCATTGGGATCCATCTGAAGATTCTGCGGAGCATGTGAAGGGTTTGGAAGCAGGAGGTGGTGACCGCGTTGACTTGCCATTTCATGGTAAGTTGGCTGTCTAGGATGATGCTGAGGTTGCATCCATTGTCTGTCAGTGTGGGTTTTGGTCCGAGTACTGCTCGCCACCAGTTGTGGTCCCATGTGGAGGTGTTCTTCCCGAAGATCAGAACTTCTGTTTTGTCAGAGTTGAGTTTAAGGCAGCTGTCTCATACATTTGGCTACGTTGGTCATGGTGTTGCAGAAGTTGGGTTTAACGTTGGAGGGACCCTCGTTGAGCGAGAGGGTTTGTTGAGTGTTGTTAGCATATGTTGAATCCATGGGATCTGACGATGTATAAGAGGGGAGTCATGTAGATGTTGAACAGGGTGATGCTGAGGGATGGTCCTTGGGGTTTGCTTCGTATGATTTTCTTGGGTGCAGAGGTAAAGGGAAGCAGTTTTATACTCTGTGAGTGCCTTGAAAGGAAAGAAGTGGTCTACTTGGGGGTGTTTTGCTGTATGCCGACGTTATGGAGTCTGTCAATGAGGATGTGGTGGGAGACGTCGTCCACAGCAGAGGGGTAGAGGAGGATCAGGGCCATAGTTTCTCAGCAGTTGAGGAGAGTTCCGATGTCAACTGTGGCGGCAATTAGAGCGGTCTCAGTGTTGTGGTTGGCACGGAATCCTGATAGAGAGGAATTGAGTAGGTAGTTTTGTTCCAGGTATTCTGTGAGCTGTTGGTTGATGGCTTTCTCGAGTACTTTGGCTGGATAGGCGAGCAGGGAGATTGGTTGGTAATTATTGAGGTTGCGGGGTTGGCAGAGGGCCTCTTCATGAGGGGTCTGACCTCTGTATGTTTCCATCTGTCTGAGAAGGTTGCTGTGGAGATGGAGGTGTTGAGGATGCTTGTGAGTTCCCTGCAGATTGGGTTGGTTCCGATGTAGAAGAGATGGTGGGGGGCAGGAGTTGATGGGGGCCCTGTAGTAGATGAACGACATGATGGCAGGGGTGGTCTGAGTAATGAGCGAAGACAAGGTGGTTATCGAGCAGCTTGTGTTCACTATTTGATTGAGGTTGTTGAGGCTGAGAGTGGTAGGTCAGGGTCAAAGGTGTTATAGATGGAGGCAGTCTTGTTGTGGAAGTAGTCTGAGCTGGTGTTGCAGAGGTTTTGGAGGGGCCAATGGTGTTCTCTGTGGCTATCAGATAGGAGAATTCCTTGACAATTTTGAATAGTTCCTTCGTAAGATTGGCTGCGGGTTCGATGCAGTCAGTGACGGCAGCTCTCTTGGTTTCCTTGATGCGCAGGTGGTAGTTGCTGAGGGCTGCTTTGTGAGCGGCTCTGTTGGAGGAATCCTTGGTGATGCCCCATTGCTTCTCAACTTGGTAGCAGTTGCACTTGGTGATTCTGAGCTCTGGGGTGTACCAGTTAGTTTGTTTTGAGGTTTTGCTGGTTTTTGCTTGCTTCAGCGGGATGACTCCGTCGCTGCATTTGTTGATTCAGACGGAGAAGTTCTGGACGGCCTGGTCAAGGTCCGCTGACTTTTCGGGGTTGTGTGGTGCTCAGGGCGTGTGTTCTTTGAGTCCCAGTTACCTTGCCCTAGCTGCAGTGGGTGGAGCTGTGGTGCATCGCGATGATATGCTGAACCTCAGAGATGGTAAAGTAAACAATGGCATGGTCGGTCTAGGTGAGTTTACACATGGGTAAAAATGGTGTTGAGTACGGGTCCGGCTTTTTACATGTGTATGGTAACCAGTTGGGTGAGGCCAATGTTGCTTATGTTTCTCCTGGAGGAAGGTAGCGTATGGGTCATTGGGGTCATCGACATGGAAATTGAGATCGCTGAACTGGATGTAGTTGTGGGAATCGATGGCAAGGGGGGGGGCGATGAGGTTGGTGATGGCGTCGCAGAAGGCTGGTCGGGGTCCTTAAGGTCTGTAGGCAAGGGTGCCTTATATTGTGGTCTTAGCATCAGTTTGTATTTGTAAATTGAGTTTTTCTATTAGGTGCCCGGGTTAGGCCCAAGTAGTGGAGGTACACATTTTTCTTAATATTTAAATAATTTTGCACAATAACATTTCTGCTGTGACCTTTTGCGCATATTTGCATGCTTGACAATGCTGGATTAGTTTCTCAGAAAAAAACTTTATTTACACAGCTAGCTTCGCATAACATTATCACGATCCCTCGAACACCATGTACAAGGCCTCTTGACGCACGATGAATACATGTTCTTCTATCTTCATCCACGGGGCATCAGGGCTATCTACATATCCATAACATCGCTAATCTATACGCACTTCACAAGGATGCTTTTTATTATAAATAATGAGCATCCCAAAAGATTAGCAGCCGAGGCACTTCAGCTGACACCGAGGGTCCCTGCATGCTGAGACTTCACCACTCAGTGGTCTGACATCTCCGTTAGGGGGTGTCCAGTTTGTGACCAAGAAGGGCTCCTACATTCTCTCCCGTTAGTTAATTGGGTTGGATTGTCCCTTGGGGGGGGGATTATTGGCTTCACACCTACACACATTCTAGGTACACACAGAGTGGGATTTGCATAGTAGAAGTACGCCTGATACTGCCTTGTTTATCTGCCTGCATATAAACACTGTTTTAGCACAATGTTAGAACTCTATCTACTATTTAGTATTTTGGTGCTTGTCCTCACTTTCATCTGCTTCTGTATCCTGATTATCGCAGCACATGTTTTTTTATATAAGAATAACGCTGGTTCGGGGGGCGCGGCCAAGCAGGCTACAATGGCAGCTGTGTCCTGCTGAGGCTCCGAGATCGGGCCTGCATCTTTCCCGTTTCCAGACGTCGATCCCAGCGGCAAAAACGATATTCAGACGCCGGAATCTACCCTGCGTTTATCGATGCCCTCACTTCGTTGACACAGAGTGATTGGGCTGCAGCAACTTTAAAATATCGGACCCGGGCTCCCGACAGCAAGATGGTGCCCGCTCATCCCAGATGGTGCACCTAGAAAGCCCGGACAGGCACCACGAGACCTGCGCTTGATAGCGGCTATGACAAATTACCTGCAGCGGAGGCGGGAGCGAGGGGGCCTCACATCGGGGCAATAAAGCTGCAAAAGCCCCGGCCATACCTTTGAATACAGTAACGGAGAGAAGTGAGAGGCGAAGATCCGCCATTTTGGCTGGTGTGGACCCTCTCGCCAGGTGAATGTCCCGAAACGGCACCCCATTGTGCGGCGGCCGGGGTGGCAACCCCTCCCACCGGTGGCCCGGGGAACCGGGGGCCGACTATTACCTCTGGCCCAGCAGTGACTCCCTGGGCGGCCCCCCAGCCGGAGCTGCGTGACTTCAAGATGGAGCCTGGTGCCCGCCGCGAATGGCGCAATTAACGTCTGGGGATCCTGAGAGACGCTCTTCAGAGGCAGTGAGGTGAGCAGAAATCTCCCCCCTCCCACGCAAGAATTGACCCCACAATTGAAACCCCCCCCCCTCAGGCTGCAGCTTAAGGAACTGGGTACATCGGAGCTGAAAGCTGCCTGACCTTAATATGGAGGCATAACCACCTTGATTGACCTTGCACCAGCCAGCGCACAACAGCATTGAGGAGGCGTGAGGCCTTGACTCTGACCCACTCACGGCCCCCACACTAACCCCCGCTCTCCGGACAACATGCACATTGTGTCTGGGCCATCCTGGCAGTGATCACCACCTGCAGTGACCAGGACGATAGCACAAAAAACCCCTCTCTCACCGGACTGCTACACCCCCTTGCTTGGTGAGTGCTGACCCCTCATGCAGACCGCCTGACCCGACGATTCGCACACCTCGCAATCCTAGCTAATGCTTTTATCACGCGCAATCTCCCTGGTTGTCATCATGGGGAAACCAAGGGCGACCCAACATACATCAGTCATGTCATGGCATGTCAAAGGTTTTTATATAGCGCAACTTATCACCGCAAGGTCTCAAGGCGCTTACAGCAAAAAAACGATTGATCATAAGTGAGGCTAAAGCAGTACAGAAAAGAATGAAAATAATTACTTGCGGAAGAGCCAAGTTCTTAGTGCTTTCCGAAATTGCTAATGTTCAGTAATGGATAGGAGGTGAGGAGGCAGTTTGTTCCAAAGAAAAGGGGCAAGGTAGAAAAAAGAACGGTGACCGTATATCTGGAGGTCCAGACACGCGGTTGGGACAAAATCAGTGCCCGAGACTGTCCTGAAAAACATGCCGAATACCCGGACATGGACAAACACTACAGCGCCACAATCTGACCCTTCGATCTCGGACAAACTAGACCAGGTATTGGCAGCTATCAAACTCTCCAGAATGTCCATGGAGGAACGGCTTGGCACCCAAGCGAAAAATGTCAGCCTTATCCGCGACGACCACCGCAAACTGGCGGACAAAGTGAAGGACGGGGAAAAGACACTAGCCGACGTACAACCCGCATTCAAGACGCACCAGTTGACGCTACAGGATGTCCTACACCGCCTAGCCATCATGGAAGAATGCACAGACAATTTGGAAGGACGATCACAACGCTGTTCTATCTGGGTCTGCCGGAGGGAATTGAGGGCACGAGCCCGCTGAATTACATGGAAGCGTGGGTGAAATCCTTCACCCCGAAGACGGACCGGACGACATTCTTCTCCATTGAGCACACCCACAGGGCCCCGGCCCGCAAACCACCACCAGGAGCCGCTCCAAGACCGATGTTGGCGAAGTTCCTACATTTTCGTAACTGGGACGCAGTGCTGCGTGCAGCCAGACTGGCAAGCCCCCTGCAGGTGGAAAATAAACAGATAATGATATTCCCGGATTACGCACAAGCAGTACAACAACAACAGTCTTCATTTTTGGACGTGAAACATCGACTCAGACAGAACAATATCCAGGATTCCCTGCTCTTCCCGGCTCGCCTCAA
This sequence comes from Lissotriton vulgaris, assembly GCF_964263255.1. Taxonomy (NCBI): domain Eukaryota; kingdom Metazoa; phylum Chordata; class Amphibia; order Caudata; family Salamandridae; genus Lissotriton; species Lissotriton vulgaris. The sequence goes on from NC_141685.1 coordinate 1,938,478,196, forward strand.
GGTCATCCATAACGGCTCCGCTATCTTTTTCACCACCGCTGAGGAAACACATGATTGGGTGGATCATCACTGCTCGCAGCAATCCAGAGGCAAGATCATACGGGACCCCACTCTAAAAATGCCACGAACCAGAAGGCGCACCCAGAAGCAACAACGCGGCGGAGCAAATAACATGACCGGATCACGTACCCAAGACCCTGCAGACCTGGAACAAATCGTGAAAGAACGACGAGAGGCCCTGCAGGCAGTGATCGACCTTCAGGCATCCCCCCTTACAGAGGACATAGATCGACCCCCACACAAATTCTCATCAAAAGGGGAGAACAACAGCGATGGAACACTATCTGGCGAGGACTCCATTACATCCCCTCTGGTCACTCCTCAGACGGCTGACGTCATCCTAGATGGACAAATGAGCACCTTCTCGACATGAGATGTTCTTGCTGAGAATTCAGTGAGAGCAGATGCACCCTAGACTCACTAACTAGTCACATGCAACATAGCCATCTTATGACATGCCTCGGGCGATGCCCACTGATCCTTCAAAGGCCCGATCAGCGAGCTGCCTCATACTTACACTCTGCCTCCCCACTATATAATGTTACACCCTCCTCGTCTGGGAGAGTAGGTTTGGAGGTATCGTTCCCAACGATGGGTCTTTGGTATTGGGACTGTTTCCCGACCACAGTTGTACAGTTTAACACCCCAGTTCAGCAATGTCCCAACCCCCTCATGGAACAGCATACACCAGGGTACCCAAAACACAAGAACGAGCGGCGCTGTGGGCTGCACGTGCCCCATACCCGACCAGGGAGTTATCGGTCCCTATGCTCCAACAGATACATGTCCCTTTTGATGCGCACTGATACCGAAACATGGCAATACCCACGCAGCACACTGACATCAGCATCCCCACACTCCATGTCAGAGGACTCCATACACCGAGCAATCGTTATGCAGTATACTCCTATACAAAACATCACAACATTCGGATTGCGTTCTTACAGGAGACACACCTCACCGCTACCGAGATAGGCAAACTACAGACTAAATGGCGTGGAACCATATGTGCCATGACATACTCCGCATACGCACATGGGACACTGATCTGGGTTCGGCCAGGGACTCCATTTCAGGAACTCAAGAGGTTGATGCACAAAGACGGCAGATACACCCTGTTAGAGGGACTCCTAGATGGGCAATCAGTACTCCTGGGTAGCGTATACGCCCCGAATGTAGAGCAAGATAAATTCAGGGACCACCTCACTGGGATCCTGGCCGAATTTACCTCCATTTGCTGGATTCTGGGTGGGGATTACAATTGCACATTGGACCTCGCCTTGGATCGTTCCGTAATCGTGACCTTGTTAAAGCCAAACCACGACCCGCGACAGATGGCCTCTTATCGCCCTATCAGGCTCCTCTCCACCGACTGTTAACTCCTTGGGAAGATATTAGTGGACAGATACACGCAAATTATACAACCTCTGGTCCACTCAGTTTAATGTGGATTCGTCCCTGGTAGAAACACATCCCAGAACATACGACGAATATTCCACATCCAAGACCAGGTGAGAGACACACAACCCTGGTCAGCCTGTCTCATCCTAGACCTTAAGAAGGCCTGTGATACCCTCACTTGGCAGTATCTGTTCTCAGTCCTGCAACGGACAAAACTGGGTCCCATCCTCTTAGCGTACACACAACACTTGTACACCAAACTCACCTCAAGTGTCCGCATAGGGCGGTACATCTCGGCGGAGTTCTCGGTCCAGAGGGGCACGAGACGAGGCTGCCCACTATTGCCCCTTCCTTTCGCCCTCGAGGTCGAACCCCTAGCTATACGATTGTGACAAGAAGGGACACACTGGGGCATTCCCATAGCAGACATCATACATAGCGTCTCCATGTATGCCAATGACCTAATATATGTACGAGACATCACCGAAGATTTAACACCCATCTGGGCAACGCTAACAGATTTCGCAGAAGCCTCTGGGCTAAAGGTGAACTGGGATAAATCCACAGTATACCCACTACATCCGAGCCTACCTGGAGCGCGGAAGCAACCCGGAATCCATCTCTACCACTCCCCAACTGACATATTTGGGGGTAATCACCGTAATGCACCGGCTGGCATCAGATCGGCAATCGGATTCTGGAGGAGCCTCCCATTAGCCTCGATCGGCCGAGTGGCTTCAGCTAAAATGATAATGGTTCAGCAGTTGCTATACCACTTCACAAACTTACCAGTAATCCCACATAGAACCTTCTTTCGTGACTTAGACCCGCTTCTCAGCGCGCTAATCTGGGAACCCACCAGATATAGATTAGTATTGAAGACACTACTATTACCCAACATGCAGGGAGGACTGGGCGCTCCATCCTTTGAATCCTATTTCCTAGCTGCACAATTGCAATGGTTATCCTATTGGACGGCAGGTAGGCCCATCTCTGAACTCCATCACCTGTTACTACCTGGCCCTAAACCAAGACGTACATATCCCTTACAAGTAGCAGTGGCATGCAAATATATGCAAAGAGTACACTTCATGTCACCGGGGACACCCCCTTACTCCCCTTTGTTCACGTTGGTCGGGTGGCCCAAACGCGAAAACTATTACACAACTAACATGCTTACCACATGGACGCACAGTGGCATCACCGAGATAGAGTCCTTATTCGAGGACAGACAGCTCAGACTGTTCCAATGCCTTATGGACGACTATGTTCTTCCCCTGGGCAAGTTCCTACTTCACCGACATTTCCTCGAGAGTTACCGACCGTATCATGACCTTTCGACAGGAGAACCAAACACACACCCAGTCATTCACACAGTCTTACATATGGGAGTGGGACGACATTTAACCACATGGCTCTATAAAGCCATATGAGAACTCACAAACAAACCATTAGCGACCTTATGAACCACCTGGGAGGAAGACATCAGACGTCCACTGCATGAGAAAGAATGGGAGAGGGCTCTGGAATACCCCAAGAAGGTGTCTAGAAACGCATGCTTTAAAAACATACAATTCTACATACTCCATAGAGCGTATCTGACACCGGCACGCCTTCAACAATTCTACCCAGACACACAGTTCCTTTGTCCTAGATGCCAATCACAGGAAGCAGACTTTCATCATATGATCTGGAGTTGCCCCACAATCCGACCATACTGGCAAAGCGTTCATGACTCTCTTAGAAACCTCACAGGGCTTACCTACATGAACACATGGGAGGCCAGTGCACTAGGTATTTTCCGGAAACAGAAACAATACAAAGTACACATTCAATTTATTTCACTAGCCGTTTTAGTAGCTAAGCGGAGTGTGGCCATGCACTGGCCTTCCCCCACAGGCCCCCCCTCGCGGCATAGGTGGGAGTGATACACAAATGGGCTGCAGCTAAGGAAGAAGCGCTGCGGGGATACGCACGCACCCCATCTCCATGGAGTGGGCCCTACTACTACACCGATTCAAGCAATCGACACCTGGTGGGGACCCGGGCGGTGGCATGCACACGCCAACGGATCCACCACCACAGGTGTAGACCACAAACACACATACCAGATCTCCCCCGGTAGCGCGATCATACTGCTAACGGGCAGTCGCACCACACACGGCGTCACACTAGACGGCCGAATGTTGGAGCCAGACCAACCGATATCTCCCCTACATTTCCAACAGCACACAGCTGTATAGATTGACGAGACACGTGTCACCCTGATGCCGCATCCGACATCTGATATCAGTACCCGGAAATTCCATGAACTATTTCCCAGTTTTTATACCCCTGTTCAATAAGGCATGCACATAGCCTAAGACCTCAATGTTAACAAAATGTCTATGGACCAACTCCTTTTATGGATAACGCTATACTGTGATATGAAATGTACCATGCAATCCAACTGAATGTATTCTTTCTTTGCTATTTGTCACTGTAAACTATAAATGCCAATTGGTTCAATAAATATATTGAAAACATCCCACTTTGTATTCTCTGTAAAATTCCCTGAGAACAAGTAAGCATGAGTGACTGGGCGAAAGGTTCTGTTCTGGTACCACTAGCCCTGCGGAGTCAGGATTGTCATGTTCAGTGGTTGCCAGAAACCATTCGCTCCCTGGTAAGGTTAGGGGGCTTATGGTGGCACTTTGAGGTCGCTGGTCTGTAGGCCAACATACCTTGGGGGAGTCCCCTACTGGGTCCAGAAGATTGGGGACCTGGTCAGGGAAATAATTATGGACAAAAAAAGAATTTGGGCCATCTATCCTGGCTGTCAAAGGTACCAGAACTGTACTTCTTCCGTCCCTTGCTGGCTGCCGAGACAAAAGGTTTGTCTCCTTTGATCTGATCAAACCACACTATGTGGCCGATTCTCAACAGCAGGCCGCGTGGGCTCCTGGTTAGCCGCCACACTCCTCTTGCTACCATTCAGGGAGTTCAGAAAGGAGCTTTAATAACTAAAGAAGATTCCCCTCTCCAAAGAGAAACTGCAAACAACAATGAAGTATTACTTCTTGTTGTTGAAGCAACTAAAACTGTACAGTCAATGTGTGCAGAAACACAAATCTCAATTCGGAAAATTGACAACGTCTACGTTAATATGCCACAGGTCGAGGCATCTCCCAGTTCAACAAAATCTGCAGAGCTGCCAAAAATAGACCGGACGGCATTTGGGTGGTTTGTGCATTATGACAACTTCTCTTTGGATTCAAGTGACCCTGAGATACCACGGCCTCTCCCTTTCAAACTACAAGTACATGCTGTCTATCTTTGGCTGAAAAACAGATACTTTGTTACTTCTTGGTTACATCTTTGGATTATAATTTGATTACTATTCCTGGTCCTCTGGATTGGTCTGGTGACTGTCTTTTTCCTACTTCTGAATGGACACCATCTCCCAGAACACTTGCAGTACACCTTGTGAACTTGGTTTTGAAACCACATGCATCATCGCACCGTGAATTCAGGGACCTGTCCCTAGTGAACATTACAGCAGTTCAAATTCCGGAAGGAATAGTTTGGGATAGGATATCGTCTGATGTGTCTGGTCCTACTGAACCTTTACAAATACCTTATTTGTTTAAAATTTCCTTAAATTATATCATCACCTTTAGTACTTTCTCTGATGATTGGGACATTGAAACTGTGCATTCTTTGCTTACAGATCTAAAGCAATCAGCTGGATTTTCTGCTGATGAATTGTATGATGGTACATTTAAGTTTGGTGATATGTTGCTATGAAAATTATGGTCACCACTTCTTCCACAAAGCTAGTATCTCACATGCTCTTTATAATTAAACTTAATGGGAACACTGCCCAGCACAGTCAAAATATCTTTAAAAAACATTTTCACAAAAGTTTGCTTATTTGTCTGGTTTTGACGCATCAGACCCAGCTTCCTATTATTAGAGGCTTGCACCTACACCTGCAAAGAAAAATATGCTAACAAAAACCAAACTGATATTCTCTGCTTCCTATATTTCCCAACTGTCTGTACAGGGTTTCGACATTTGGAAAGACACCATAGATACAAAATCTGTCTGGGGGACAAAAGACTGGCAGGTTCAGGAAACTGAGGCCTTATTCAGAACCTGCCTCATACCACATCAAATTATTTTCCTGAACAAAACAGTGCAACAAACTTCCTGTCTTGGAATAGCCAAGTGGAATGATTTGAAAAACATTGTATTCCTGCATTCGCATGGTTTTAGAACTGGATGCATTTAACACACTTCAGTGAGGATACACTAGATAACATGATACAAAATGGTTCTTTTAATTCATCAGACCCCCAATTGGAAGGGATGTTTGGTTTGGCCTGGGGACACAAATTAGTGCCAATCTAGATTCCTAGGCAAAACCGAAGGGTTTAGGATCAGTAGGCCTGATCATTGGTATGTACAGTCAGAACACTCAGGTGGTGACATCATATAGTGTTGGAAAATTGTGCCTTGATTGGCTAAAAACCTCAACACTTTCTCAGTTGTCTCTTCTTTCTGATCTCAGGGATTTCTTGTTAGGTCCATGGAACCTACCTCAAAAGCTCTTCTTGTGTGCAATATACAACAAGCTATGGAAATGTTTTCAACCGGAATCTGCTGAGACTGTACAAGATTGATAGGGCTAATTTAGAAAAGGCTTTGGCTGTGGTTGATAATGGTATGAACACATTAACATCCAGAATTAATGCACTGGGCAACATAGCATCTTCTGCAATCTCTTTCAGTCTACTGATTATCGCATCACATGTATTCTATACAAGAATGACGTTGGTTCAATAAATATATTGAAAACGTCCCACTGTGTATTCTCTGTATATTTCTCTCAGAGCAAGTAAGCATGAGTGAATGAGCTACATGTTCTGCTCTAGTACCACAATCCCTGAAGGGTCAGGATTGCCCTGTTCAGTGCTTGCTAGAAACCATTCGCTCCCTGATAGAGTTTGGGAGGCGGGGGGGCAGGGGAGGCTTATCGTAGCACTGTCAGCCAGCTAGTCTCTAGGCCAACATATCCTGCAAGGTGCCCGGGATCAGTCTAGGCACCTCACCCAAGGTTTACGTTGTCCAACAAAAGCACAGGTCCTGTGGATTAGTGAGAACTAGACAGCAGTTCCAAGATGGTCATCGTTGATGACGGTGCATCAGATGATTTCCTTGAAGATGATGGTGATGACCACGCCATGTTTATTGGTGCAGTCTCATCTTGCAGCCATCAGGAGTGGTGGTGGTATTGTCTGGGTTTGAGAAGGGGCTCATCAACGTTTCAGTTATGAAGTCCATATCAGGGGAGAGAGTGGTGATGGTGTCCCAGATTTCATGGTAGGTTCCCAGGAAGATTCTAGACATTAATCTTTATGGTCTGATGCTGCAGAATTGAAGTTGGTCATTGTCATTGACTACTAAAAGCTTCAGATGGGTGTCATGAGCGTGATGGTGTATGTGCCACCCATGATTGGCCTGAAGGACTCCTGTAGGATCCCACTAGTGTTTTAGGATCACATTAGAGAGAATTGGGTCTGATGTACAATGCCCTTTTACGATTGCAAACAAAACGAAAGCCATTTTATGAGTTAGAAAAACCTTTCTGACTTATCAAAGGAGTTTTGCGATCCTTTCCGATTCAAAAATAGGATGCAAGTAATAGAGGCATCCTCCTCCTATTTCCAATTCAGAAAGGAATACAGCAATGGTTTACAACTTCAATTGTGATCACAGATCTGACCCAGAGTTGTGATGGTAACTGATTCGCTAAGGGGAAGGGATGCTTCTAGTGCAAAGGGTGAAGGGGCTCTTATATTGGGAGGAGTAGGCTATGATGCCGGGACCAATATCTGCTCCTTCTGGCGTTTTCCAAAACTGAAAATGTTTTTAAATTTAAAAACAGCACTGGTTCCTTTAAGGAACTTTCGCTACATTAAAAAACAAAACGCATTCAGTTTTTTAAGACCATCATAGACTTGGTGGTTTGTTGACCCTTGCTGCCCACCATCCCTGCGATTGTGGCCAATCAGAGGTGGTGGCAAATTGTGACCTGTCTAATGAATATTAATTAGGCAGGTCATTCTGCGACCCCCTGTGATTTCGTATTTTATTAAAACGGCCCGTAGGTAGATAGGTCAGTACGCAAAATTCTAATCCATTCACAAAAGGGGTTTGTGAATGAAATAATAGTATATAAGGCCCATTGATGTCTGCTTAACTCATAAGGTATTGTCCACTGTGAACCAACATCCTGACTGTTGGCCAGAAACAGACATCACTAATCATAGGTATGCAAAGAGCATCATGCAGGACTTGAATAGTAGATGTTTCTGTTCTTCAGTGGGAATGCTGCTGCTGTGATGGTAATATAAGAATTTGTTAGTTTCAGTGCAGGTCTGTAATTAATTAGAAAATTTACTTTTAGTTTTTTCTACAAGGAAGAGGATTAATATACAGATGGTTGTGGAGTTCCTCTAGGTCCAAAGTTATGTTTTGAGTAGAGGCAGAAGCCGACCAGTCGTAAGGGTTGTGGAAAAAAATCCCTTTGGGTAGATTAGGGGACAATGTGTCTCCCCTATGAAGAATTTCATGTAAGAAGTAGAAACAAGATCATATTCATTGATGTGTTTTGAAATTAGGTCAAGGTGGATGTCAACTTCATCTGTCACAGTTTCATTTCCAGGAAGTGGCAACAGAGTGGATAGATTCAGGGTATTGCACCTTTTAAGGGTTACATTTTCTGAGCCCAAAAGTATTTTCCCATACTTCATCATTTGATTATTAGTCAAACACTGTACAGAGTATGGGCCCACCTGTCTTTCCACTGAATGGGGAACAAATATAGTCAGTGGATGTCCCATGACTATGCTTTCACACTGTTCAAGACTCACACATTCAGATGCAGCTACTTTCAAACATCCAGGCAAAGCTGCAGCAACAGGCCCACAAGTCACAAGGTGGATGTGAGATCCCTTAGCCTACAGGCTTAAAGCCACTCCATTTTGCTACCCTAAATAAGATGATACAACATATGTTTTGGCTTGTGCTACACCCAACATAATGATATATATATTTTTGTTTTTCTTAAAGATTTGTCAATGGTGGTGTACATTTTAACAGAGAATGCGGTTACTGGCTCTGAGAATGGCTTCACATACTATTTGACTTCTTCACTGGTGGTTTATTGGAGATTGCATTTTGGTGGGAAGATCAGTTTGGTATGAGCAGTGTGGAAGAATGTGATTACTGTGTGGTGAAAATGTTTTTGAAATTTGCAGCAGAGTTTATCTTGATTATGTTTTTCATTTATGTCTTCAGCACCAAGGGGCAGATGGCTTAGATCTGGGAGTTCTGAGTTTTTGCAATGAATATATGTCTGTGTGATGGGTAGTAATATGTAGTTAAATGGACCTAGTGTAGCATCGTAGCAGTTGAGGCCTTTGTTGAGGGATTTTAAGTAATGTGCTTTAAGCATAAAAGCATTCTTTAGGGTTTTCATGCTGGAAAGGTTCAATTGTTGTCATGTAGTGGGGTCTGGGAAGAGTAGAGGAGTACCCTTACTAGAAACAAATGGCTCCCCATGGCTGGCTTTTCAACTTGTAGTTTTTGACCCAGATTAAAGCTGAATTTTCAGCCACCTTTGTGTCATGTTTTCATTTTTGTAAAGCAATCATTATTCTGTAATTTGTCTCCTCCTGATTGAGTTGGTCATTTATTTTCAATATAAGTAAGTCCTAGTGTGTTTCCTTGTCTAATTAATTGGAGACTGCCTGGCACTCAGATGTGCACAGCCTACTTCATCCATTTGCTCATGAGAGTGGTTTCTCTTCATCTGGGTTTGCTTCACATACACACCTTGTATCTCACCACTTCATAGCAGTGCAAGAGGGATTTGAGTCTCATGGTCTCTGATTGATGTGGTTACCTTTACTCATCTCAAACTTGAAAAGACATATCTGTATTTTACCGCCTTTCAACACAAAACATGACCCAAAATCTGGGGATTTGCTGAAACCAGTTTGTTAGTGAATCAACACTGTTTACTCTTTATAGTAAAGATGCCATGTGTCATCTGAATGACTACAACCTCTGGTCTCCTTCGAATTTACTCCTCTAAGTACCTTTATATTCAATCTCTAAAAGGAAAGAGAGGATTGGTTCTCATTGACAATATGGCTACTATGTTTTATAGAAAGATGGAAGGTGACCTCCTGGTCATCCTGTTATAAAGTGTGGGTGCCAGCTTAGTAGATGTGAAGAAAAGGTTTGGCAACTCAGTAACCCTTACGAACTTGGGTAAGAGTATCTACTGAAGGAAATCGCCTACCAGGAGATCATTTACAGAATAAATGATATACACTGGTAAATACTTGTGCATCTATGAAATGTAATGCAGCAACAAAGTAAAGTATAGTAAAAAACAGTCGTACAAAAGTAGTGATGTAACAGTCACCTAGAGTATTGAATTCCAGACAAAAGATGTTGAAAAACATTTACAAGTGGATTGAATAAAGCAAAAAACACACATTTATCCAGTTTGTTAGTTGTACTTCACTACACACAAACCCTTTATAAGACAGGTGTGTTTTAACTACACTCTTAATTCAGGGAACATTTTGGCGAACGTATCCTTGTGATCCTGCTTTGATTGGTCTGTAAGTAAGAGGGTAGTATATGTTGACATTTTGGTCTGACTAATGTGCTAAATAAGCACGATCATCCTCATCACTGATTGCATTTGATGACTGTCGAGGACCCCTATTTTGGTTCCAGATAGAAAGAAACAGATAAGTACACCTGAAAACCTACATGTTTTAGGGTGAAGGCATTGTCACTACGACTGTGATAGCATGCATGTAGCACTACACACAAATGGTGTGGTGAACAAATCAGGTTGAGCAATTAGTGATTAATCAAAAAACATGAGAACGTACCATCCTCTAAGAGTGATGGACTGGGAATAATCTGAAAATAGATCAGAGGTGAGTGAAAATCTATCTATATATTGGTGCAGAACATAAAACATTTATGTTCTGCACCAGTGTATAGATAGATATTCACTCTTTATATAAAAACAACCACTACTCACTACTCTTAAGGTACCACAATGTGTAGATAAATCCTGAATGTACTTGGATTAATGCCACATCTTGTATAGGAATCCTGACTTTATTTGGAGGGGACAGGCATTAACCGAAATGAAGTAGGTAATTGTTATAATCTGTACGACCTGTACCGAAAAGCTAGGGCAAGCTTGCATCTAAATACTCACCTCTGAATGTTTTTCATAAAGTCACCTCCACGTGAGAACCACAACTTAAAGTCACAAAAACCTATGGGAAACATCCACAGCAGGGAACCAGAGTCTATCTGGCGTCAATGGTGAGCTGGCCTCCCAACAGAACCTGTTCTACACAAAGACACCTGAGCGATTTTTAAAAAACTTTTCTTAATCTAACACATTTTTATGTTTTTCAGCCTACTCTTAGACACAAACAAAAAAGTGTGACAGGATGTCCTCACATACCACCAGGTCTCATGCTTCATCATAAGCTATCCCAATGATCTTCAAACACACAGTTTGATGAAGAGCGGGCCTGCGCCCTTAAATCAGATATATTTACAACAAGGGGTGGTGAGGGACAGAGTCTCTGAATTAAGCAGAAAGCTCTCACCCAGTCAAGAGATCAGGGCTAGATCCAACACCGTTTTTTAGCTCACTGCACCATCCCAGTTTCAGAACCTGGCTGTATGCAAATTAGTCTGTTCCTGTCCCAGTGCATGATGGGAACAGGGCAAACCAAACTACAAAAGCCAATTCTTACACTGGGAAGGAAACAAGCTCCCGGGGACCGGTTTCTGGCATTACAGCCGTCTTCGGCCCGGTTTGCTTGAATCCTGATGGTGCAATGAGCAAGGGTCTCACATCTGAGAATACCCTTCCACGCTTAGGGTGGACAAAAATATTTACAACAAGGGGTGGTGAGGGACAGAGTCTCTGAATTAAGCAGAAAGCTCTCACCCAGTCAAGAGATCAGGGCTAGATCCAACACCGTTTTTTAGCTCACTGCACCATCCCAGTTTCAGAACCTGGCTGTATGCAAATTAGTCTGTTCCTGTCCCAGTGCATGATGGGAACAGGGCAAACCAAACTACAAAAGCCAATTCTTACACTGGGAAGGAAACAAGCTCCCGGGGACCGGTTTCTGGCATTACAGCCGTCTTCGGCCCGGTTTGCTTGAATCCTGATGGTGCAATGAGCAAGGGTCTCACATCTGAGAATACCCTTCCACGCTTAGGGTGGACAAAAATATTTACAACAAGGGGTGGTGAGGGACAGAGTCTCTGAATTAAGCAGAAAGCTCTCACCCAGTCAAGAGATCAGGGCTAGATCCAACACCGTTTTTTAGCTCACTGCACCATCCCAGTTTCAGAACCTGGCTGTATGCAAATTAGTCTGTTCCTGTCCCAGTGCATGATGGGAACAGGGCAAACCAAACTACAAAAGCCAATTCTTACACTGGGAAGGAAACAAGCTCCCGGGGACCGGTTTCTGGCATTACAGCCGTCTTCGGCCCGGTTTGCTTGAATCCTGATGGTGCAATGAGCAAGGGTCTCACATCTGAGAATACCCTTCCACGCTTAGGGTGGACAAAAATATTTACAACAAGGGGTGGTGAGGGACAGAGTCTCTGAATTAAGCAGAAAGCTCTCACCCAGTCAAGAGATCAGGGCTAGATCCAACACCGTTTTTTAGCTCACTGCACCATCCCAGTTTCAGAACCTGGCTGTATGCAAATTAGTCTGTTCCTGTCCCAGTGCATGATGGGAACAGGGCAAACCAAACTACAAAAGCCAATTCTTACACTGGGAAGGAAACAAGCTCCCGGGTTTTTTGTAAATCGTTTTTGGCCACTATAGGTGTGGCAGGGTATACTCAGACATGAGTCCCTTTCTCACTGCTCCATCAGGATTCAAGCAAGCTGGGCCGAAGAAGGCTGAAATGCCAGAAACTGGTCCCCGGTAGCTTGTCTCCTTTCTGGTGAAGAATTGGCTGGGTAGTTTAGTCTGCCCTGTTCCCATGATGCACTGGGCCAGGGACAGACTGATTTGCATATAGCCAGGTTCTGAGCTGGGATGGGGCAGTGAGATAAATAATGGTGATGGATCAAGCCCTGATCTTTGGACTGGGTAAGAGTGGTCTGTTTAACTCAGACACTCTGTTCATCACCACCCCCTTTTGTAAATCGTTTTTGGCCACTATAGGTGTGGCAGGGTATACTCAGACATGAGTCCCTTTCTCACTGCTCCATCAGGATTCAAGCAAGCCGGGCCGAAGAAGGCTGAAATGCCAGAAACCGGTCCCCGGTAGCTTGTCTCTTTTCTGGTGAAGAAGTGGCTTGGTAGTTTAGTCTGCCCTGTTCCCATGATGCACTGGGCCAGGGACAGACTGATTTGCATATAGCCAGGTTCTGAGCTGGGATGGGGCAGTGAGATAAATAATGGTGATGGATCAAGCCCTGATCTTTGGACTGGGTAAGAGTGGTCTGTTTAACTCAGACACTCTGTTCATCACCACCCCCTTTTGTAAATCGTTTTTGGCCACTATAGGTGTGGCAGGGTATACTCAGACATGAGTCCCTTTCTCACTGCTCCATCAGGATTCAAGCAAGCCGGGCCGAAGAAGGCTGAAATGCCAGAAACCGGTCCCCGGTAGCTTGTCTCCTTTCTGGTGAAGAATTGGCTTGGTAGTTTAGTCTGCCCTGTTCCCATGATGCACTGGGCCAGGGACAGACTGATTTGCATATAGCCAGGTTCTGAGCTGGGATGGGGCAGTGAGATAAATAATGGTGATGGATCAAGCCCTGATCTTTGGACTGGGTAAGAGTGGTCTGTTTAACTCAGACACTCTGTTCATCACCACCCCCTTTTGTAAATCTTAAATCAGATAGGCACTTATTACTAACTAAGGTCTATGAAAGATATACTTAAAAACCAATGTGGTGACCCAGTCGGGCTTTTATACTATATTAAAAACTAGACATGGGAAATAGGGGACCTAGTACCACAGCCCCACTAACCCGTCAACATGTTTCTGCCTAGTGGCTCAACAGAGTCCATCGCATTCATCACGACAGACATCAGATCTTCTTGCATTATATACACAGTGTATATGTCATTATGTCGGTGGTCTAACTCTTGTAGCCACCCTACGTTCCTAGGTCCCTTAGGTCCCTGAAATACATTAATAACAATGATGTGTTACCAACAGAAATTTACAGGCTGATAATTTAGGATAAAGCATCCTTTAACAACATGTAATCCTCAATTGAATGTGGTGTAGTTGTGAAACTGCACTCATATTTCACACACATATCTAAGTGTCATGCTGTGAGACTGGCTCACAATTAAGGGTCATCTGGGCCCCATAGAGGAAGGGCTTAGGAACACCTGTAATCAGACACCATCTATATCTATACTACTATAATAAAGGAGAAACTTTCAGGCTTTGAGGTGGGTAAACTCCGGAACCACTGCGCCAATCTACACACCCGATACACCGTAGAAATTGTCAGGGTGTGTAGATGGTTATAGGCTATATAAAGTTTAAAAATAAACCTTATTTAAAAAATGTATTTTAAAAAAAAAGTAGTCCCCCCAAAGTAGCGCCGGCCGCGACGTGCGTGCTCACGTCGAGGAGCGGCGTCAGAGGAGTGGCGGACATGGCGCGGGGGAGGAACGGTCACGTGAGGAGCAGCGGACAAGCCAGCGGCGGTGCGACCAGCGGGGAGGCGGACATGGCGCGGGGGAGGAGCGGCGGCGGACAGGCGGTGAGGAGCAGAGCTGCGAGGAGCTGTCAACACAGGAGCGGCGGCTGAGGTAAGCAGGCGGGTGTCGGGCCAGGCATGGGACGGGGAGTTACAAACGGCAATGTCGGGGCAGGCGGGGTCGGGGAAGGCGGGGGACGGGGACTAACACCTCCATTGACTCAGGCCAGGCAAGGGTTGGGCCAGGCGGCAGGTGGGGGACGGGGCGGGTGGGGGCACGGGCTGCTGGGCAATGTCAGGGCAGGCGGGGGTAGGGGGAAGCCTGAAAGCTCCCGGACAAGGTCGGGACGGGCTGCTAGTAATAGATAAAAAAGGGATTTTCAACCCTGTTGCATTAAAAAGAATTAAAACTTACAATGTAGAAAGTATTGCTTCCCACCACTACCCACTTACTACACCAAGGTGCATTCTTCATCGCCCCCCTACTGGTACTTGCTCCTTCCTCCTGATGATTGTGGGAGTCACTATGAAGCCTTCTTAAATACCCCAATCATTACCCGTGTGACAGCAGCAGGATGACCAGGGTAATACGAAAAGCAATCTGTAAATGCCTGTAGGACCATAGTTTTAACTGAGCATAGTTAACACTGTCCATTTCACACAGATATTTTGACCTTTGTTTATAGTGGTAAATTTCCAGATCAATCTGTTTTCCCTTCAATAATAGAAGGTAGTCACAATTGCTATGTTTCATGAAGAGTTATTTCTCTATCACACACCATTTCATTTTCCTAGGTGAGTGCCCATGTTATAGATAATACTACACAAATGGGGCATGTTCAATCCAATCCACCATCTTATTCTTGATTTAATTTTTTGCAGATACTTTCTCTCATTTTGCCAATATGAGCTAACCCACAAAGTCATAGAATGCCGTAAAATATATATTTCATGTTGCATTCAGAAAAATGATTGACATTTCGCCACATAACTTCAGCATGCCATGCAGTTGCCACAGTGGTAATGTCCTATTACAGGTGGTAAACCCATACTCTGTAGTATGGATTACTGGGTAGGTTCACAATATACTTTAACTTGCCTGTTTCTCAGGTTGCTACCTCGTTTGAATGCAAACGCCGATTTTTCAAAAAATGCTTGGGCATCATTGAGTAAATTGCAATGGTTAAGATTCACTATTTTCATTTGATTTGTATGTGCGCCAAAGGTGGATACTAATCTTGAGTTTATGAGCTTCTCTTTGACCTGAAGTAGGGTTTCTCTATGGTTGTAATATGCTCTTTTCAATGTTCTCCTTTATAATCTAGAACAGTAACCTCAGGACTTCAGTTTATTAGACAGGATTTTGACTATAGCAAAGGTAGTCCAATTTCTTGATAAAATTACATTTTAGACGTAAAAGCTGTCTGAAAAGGAGATTGTCTCTAAGGCTCTTCAGGTGGTGTCTGTTGTATTTTAGTTAGGTATTCCTGGCTGTATGTTTTGTGTATAAAGTGTTGTACAAAGTGTGATCAATTCTTTGATGGTGAGGTTGAGGAAATCAATTGTTGCTGTATTTTATTCAACAGTAAAGATGAGATTGTTATTAAGGGCATTCAACCTTGTATGGAATTCTAAGAGTTCAGAATCTACGTAATGCCACTTGGAGGACATCATCAATATTTCTTACCCATTTGGTGATATGTGAAAGATACAGACTAGTTTGTGAAAAGATAAAGATAAGTCCATCTGAAAAATTCCCATTGTAGGCCATTTACTTCAGCATAGTGGATGTGGCAGTCTGCTGTTAACATAGAAATGTCATTGGGAGAAGATGTCTCTTTTTCCCTGGTCACTCCCATTGTTTTTTTTTTTGCTAAATGTTATTGCTGGTTTTCAGACTCTGCACACTGGGGCATGCTGTCCTGCGCATAGTGTATGTGTAGAAATTGTCTAATCCCTAATTGGCGTACTTAACTCATCTATAAAGTCATAGTATATGGTGTGGAAACTGCTCCTATGGCTTGGAAAGCCAAATGTCACCTCTGTTCTGCAGCACATGTTGTGCCTTCCACTAGTGTAGCAAGGAAAACCTGGCTTCTGGCCTACCATTTTAGCCTGCCTGCTTCAGTTTAAAATTTCAGTACAACCTGTTAAAATAACACTTGTTGACTGGTAAAAAACAATCTTTGAAATATTAGTAAGCTTCCCCTATGTAATCCTTGTTGCCCACAAGGAAGCGTGCTGGTATTTAAAAGTGGGACATGTAGAAAATTATTGTTAGCATGTAAAATATTCTTGGCATGTCTCTACAGTGATGGGGTTCAAAAAGCTATTTTCACTGTGACAGGCCTAGCTGTCTCATGGAGAAAACAAACTGCAGATTAAAGTACTAATACTAATACTGCTAACTCAGGGAAAGGACCAGCTAGAAAAATAATTAAACCACTATTTGTAATAGGTATTAAAATATTAAGGAAAAGTAACTTTTAGAAGGTTACCCGTTACCTGCCTGAGTTTTCAGGAGGGCAGTTTGCATTATCTATCCACCTACTTCCAGCCAGTGCTCAACCTTGGATGATTTGTGAGACTAGAGAATTATTTTGAATTCATTACCATTTGTACACAGTATTTTTCAACGCATATTAGAGATAAATAAGTACAGTCATGCATTCAGGCAGTTCAGATAGAAAAAAAGGAATATCTTTACATGTACTGAAAGGGGTGTTGATGGGATCATTAAACAGTATAGATATTATACGGTCCAGCATTCTGAAGTAGTTCAAACCGTTGCAATTTCAATAATGATATCAAAAGATAAAACAGAACTCAAATTAAAATGGAAACTGTGTAAACTGTGACAATATATTTGTGTGACTACTCAAGACATCGATGTGGTATGTCTGGCGGGAACGGAAGGGCAGAGAGAGTAGAGGACCCCCAGGGGGGGAAACTCGCTGGGTGTTCTAGGTCATTATAGATAGGGGGACTGGTGTAAGGGGGCTGGTAGGACAGGGCGACTTGGTCGTGGAGCCCAGGACAAAATCAATACAACAGACACGGTCATGGAGGAGTGTCAGCATATTTGGTTTCTACCATTTCCAGGTATCTCTGCGAATTTGAGGGATGGGATGGGGTTGAGCGCCATGTCCCTGCATTATGCAGAGAACTCCTCTTTTCTTGATCATCTTGACTGTATCTACATAGACAACCTGAAAAGATCTTTCCTTTACTCTCAGTGCATTCAAATGTAAACAAATCTATTGCTGATACTAGGCTACTGCACTCCCTGTTACTGACTTAATTCCAGGTTTCACCATAACACTCTAATCCACTGGTCAGGAAATCTAGTATTAATGCTCCTTCTTTGAAATACATTTTGCGCTGCAAATTGATTCCTGTTCAGATTACTCAGAGAACAAAGCACTGTCCATTTAAACAAAACTGGCAAGATGTACAGTAGCTCTGTTTATTGAATAAAGTACCCCTGTCGTACATTATAAGGATAGTGCAAGTCACTAAGGAGTTCGAGGGCCACACAAAGGAACAAGGCCGAAGGCCGAATCCCTTTATCACATCATGGAACTTCGAGGTGACTTGCAATATCCATTTATTGTAGGGTAGTGAGTATTCGGTTCCTTAAAATACATTGTCAAACAATCACTGTAGGACTTGGCCTTTTTGGATAAAGTTCCCTAAACTTTTTGCTTTCCCCCTAGACCATTTTCCTGACATAGAATAGCCAATTTGGATGCTGTGGGTACTCTGCCACTGTTGATCAGTGACAAAGTACTGGAGTTCCCTGTTTAAAATGTAATAATGGTGATTGGTTGGCCATGATTGGTATGTTGCCTTACTAGTAAAAGTCCCTAGTGATGTGCACTGTGTGTGCAAGGGCTAGTAATGGAAGGGCGCGCAGAGAAGGTAATTCAGGCCTTCAGTGTAGGGCCCGCGCACAGAATGCTATGTTAGCATGTAGTGCTGACAAGCGCAACCACTTGTCAGGCCTGACCTTCCCTTTTACATACACATGGGGCACCTATATGGTAGGTACCAGGTAACCCCTTGGCAGGGTGCAGTGTAGGTAAAAGGCAGAACATAAACTGAGGTGTGTGTTATATTCTGACAGTGAAAAACTCTCCATTTCGTTTTTCACTGCTGAAAGGCTATTCTGCCCGTAGGGCAGAATGGGGGAGGCTCGGTGTTGTGTTTGTTAGCCTAGTTTCCTGTCAGCTTGTAATGGAGAGGTGACGTTTAGTATGTATGGACTCACAGTGTCATAATGGATCTTTCTGTGATGGTGGTTTTGTCACTGTGTGTTTATAAACCATTATTTTAGAAAGTGGCTGAATTTTTGTTCTCTGAGCATTTCTGTGTGTCTCTGAAAAATGGATTGTCTGTCTGGAACTGAAAGGTGTGAGGAGCTGGGAGAGGTATTGACCCAGGGAGGGGTTGAGATGGCACCAGGCTGCCCTGCATCTGGAGAGTAGGGGGAGGAGAAGTCCGGGAGGTGAAAAGGCCTGGGCTGGTGCTATAAACCAATTGACCCATCTCCTGCTGAGTGAGTAAGGATCCAGACCCCCCAGTATCAAAGGGAGAGATGTGACACTGGGAGGTAGATACCCAAAACTGATTTAGGGCGGGGTCAGGGAGCCCTGAGCAAATACAAAACTATTAAACATTAAGGGGTATAACTATGAGAGCCGAAACCCCTGAATGTTGGAATGAAACAGATATGGCTTGAGACTGAAAAGGCTTGGACCCAATCTATGGTCAAGAGAAACCTCTGCTAATGAAGGAGCAACTGAAGAGACTGCTGTGGATAGACCAATCCTTGCTTCGTGATCTGGGGATGGTCTGAAGTTTACTGTTCTGAAATGAAATGAAATGGGGTTTTATAGAGCGTACTCCTACCCTGAGGCCTCGTAGCGCTTAAGACGGGTGGGTGGAGGCAGCTATCAGACAGTGGAAGTTACTGGAAGAGGAAGGTTTTCAGAAATTTGCGGAACTTGAGTAGGTCTGGTTCACTACGTAAGGTAAGGGGCATGGAGTTCCAACAGGAGGCGGCGTTCCAAGAGAATGAACGCCCCCCCATCTGGCTCATTTAATTTTCCGAGTTGCTGCCAGGAAGGTGGTACTGGAGCGTAGAATTCTTGGGGGTGGTAGCAGGTGACTAGGGAGCAGATCAATGCAGGGCCTGCGTTCCATATAGCTTTATGGGCTATGCACATCGCCTTGAATTGGATCCTGGCCTGTATAGGCAGCCAATGGAGTTTTTTCAAGGCGGCTGACCCTGAGTGTCTCCGCGGCAGTCCAAGCAATAGGCGAGCTGCAGAGTTCTGAGTGACCTGAAGTTTTTTGATGGTGCTTGCCGAAGTACAGGGCGTTCCCGTAGTTCAGGCGGGACAGGATAATAGCCTACACCTTGATCCTCCGAGCCTGAAAGGGGAGGAGCTGCAGAATTTTCCTCAGCATCCTATTAAGGCCGAAGCAAGTTGCAGAGAGCTTGATGGTTGAAACCTAAGGTGCTGTCTAGCCATACTCCAAGACTTTTGATCTGGTCTTTGGGTTCAGGTAAAGTGCCCATACAGGTAGGCCAGTCAATGGCTGCTCTGGGGGATGGGGTCTTACCCAGGAACATCAGTTCCGTCTTGTCCCCATTTAATTTCAGATGGGAAAGTGCCATCCAATCGGCTACTGCATCCAGGCAGCTACCCAGAGTGCTAGACGAGCCCTCTGGATGGTTGAAAGCAACCCCCAGTTGGGTGTTGTCTGCATAGGTGACCATTTCAATGCCGAAGGGACACACTCTCTGTGCTAAGGGCTCCATCTAAATATTAAAAAGGGTGGGACTTAGGGAAGAGCCCTGAAGGACTCCGCAGTCGAGGGCCCATGGTTTGGATTGAGTGGCACCCTCCGAGACCTGGAACACCCGGTCTTCCAAGAAGGATTGCAGCCAGGTGAGAGCTAGCCCTGTGACTCCGAGGTGTCTTATGCGTGAGAGCAAGATGTTATGGTCCACTGTGTTGAAGGCGGCACTAAGACCCAGCAGATAATTGCTGTAGTGCCGCCTTGGTCCATGTACCTCCGAGCTGATTCTGTCACTGCTAAAAGGGCAACTTCCGTGCCGAGCTTTGGGCGGAAGCCTGCTTGAGAGTCATGGAGTAGGTTGTTAAGCTCCAAATGTTTGACCATAGTGGAATTGATATGCATATCTAACTAAGGAAGAGGCTGTTGGGACTGTGCTTGGAGGCGCTGGGTACCCCAGGGGCCTGAGGTGAGCTGACTCCCTGTTTGGAAATACAGGATCATAAAAGTTTCCAGAGAAGTCCATAGCAACGCTGTGTGTGCGTGCGTTTTGCCACTTGAGGCTTTTAGAAGTTGTGCCTTGTGATCGTGGGCACACAGCAGTAAGCGAAGTCTCAGACGCGCAGAGTGCGTGTCGTGGTGCAGCTCTGGTGTTGGTGAAGAGCTCCTGGGCCTTGTGTGCACCAAAGGAAGAAGAGAGACTCGAACGCGCAGTGTGTGTGTCGTGGTGTAGCCAGGGTGTTGATGAGGAGCACCAGGAAATTGTGTGCACCAATGGAAGAAGTGAGCCTCGAAGGCGCAAGGGTGCGTGTCATGGTGCAGCCCGGGTGTTGGTGAAGAGCACCTGGGCCTCGCAGGCACCAAAAAGAAGATGCGAGTCTTACACATGCAAGAGTGTATGTCGTGGTGCAGCCAGAGGGTTGGTGAAGAGCGCCTGTACATTGTGTGCACCGGGAGACGAGGAGAGGCTCAAACACGCAGGGTGCGTGTTGAGGTGCAAACGGAGCGTTGGTAAAGAGCGCCAGATATTTGTGCGCACCAGAGAAGAGGCATGTTTCAGACGTGCTGTGTGCATGTCAAGTGCTACCTAAGGTGCTGGTGAGGAGTGCCTGGTTAGGGTGTGCACCGGAATGAAGTAAAGTCTCCACAGTGCTGAGGGCGGGTCTTGGTGTAGACTGAGACCGCCGAGTGAGGGCCAAGTCATTGGAGCCCTCAGAGTCAATCAGCAGCTGGCAGCCAAAGAAGGGCTAAGTTGCCAGCCCAAGTCCGGGCAGCCCGTGACAGAGTTCTGGATCAAGGCCCAAGTTGCTGACGCCCGGACGAGAGTGGGATCACCCCCCCTCCTCCCCCCCCCCCCAAGTAACGTGGTGGGGTGCGGGCCCTCTCTCTGCCTCCCGCTTCCGTCAGTTGCACGAGCAGTTGCTTCGGCTTGGATCCCGGCCAGTGCTGACCCGAGACGGGGCAGTACTGGGGCCAGAGTGGGAAGCAGTACTTTTTGTGTCATCATTTGATCCATAGCGGGGGCACTGTTAAAGGAGCACGTAAAACTGTCGTATTACACTTTACATTATTGCTGCTAATGAACTATAGAACTATCGTATGACACCTGATCTCATTTGTGCCTGACGAACTTTATGCTTGTTGCGCTACGCACTACGTTATTTTCTCCCTTGCATATTACCTGAGGGTAACGTGGTGCATTGCATTATTTCTTCAGTGGACAGTATCTGAGTATAATGTGGCACAGTGTAGTATTTCTTCATTGCACCATACAGGATTGCATTGTGATGCCTTGCTTTATTTCTTCCTGGTACAGGGCATGCTGGGGGCGAAACGCATTACAGTATTCCTTCGATTGCAAATTACATTACTGTGGCGCTACATATGGCATTGTTTCTCTGTTGCACAGTATAAGAGAATATTGTTACGCCTTGCAGTATTGTTTCCTTTTGCAACGTGTGTGATTCTAGCAATACGACTTGCCTAACCTTTTTGGAAACGGTTAGACGTGAGCTTAACTGTTGGTTAGAAGCTGTGGGTGGGGATTAGAACCTACCAACCCACCAGAAAGATACTCCCCATTGTTAAGTGTTGATTTTGTATTATGTGGTCGTATCGTATTATTGCTTATATAAAGATTATACTTATTTTATTAATACTCGTGTGAAGTCTGTTTGTGATGACATCATGGGGTTACTGTGAGCGTGTTTGCACATACTGAACACTTGTGCCTTGGAGAGAAGCTTGGCTGCTTGTGCCAAACTACTAAGGGGGTGAGGAGGGCTATCTCAGACGTGTCCTTCCTTAGCCTAATGTTGAAGCGAGGGGTCGGAGACGCACGCCTCCAGCATTTGGTGGCGGCGGTAAGCGACAGGGAACTCCACTTCCAACAATCACCCTTTCTACAAACTGCTTAAATTCATGGTGTCTTGTTCTTTCATTTTGAGACAAGAAAAATAGATGCAGAATCTGTTCTTTGAAATTAAACACTCCAAAAAGCTAGAATCAGCTTAATGTAGGTGAACTTAAAAAATATCATGGCTCAGACTGTGTAGAAACATGCAGATATTGTATATTGTATGTAATGGCCTATAGGGTGGAAAAAATAATTGTGTTGACATGAATTTCATCTTCCTGCTCATTACTTTTGCTGGTCCCTTTATGGTATTTCTTATTATTATAAGCTGCCAAGGTGGTTACTGCACTGAGTTATCTAATCAGGATGTTTTGGGAAAGTTGTGGGCCTGAGCTGGCATAGTAGGAGAGAGAAGGAAAGAGAGAGAGAGAGAGAGAGATCGATATCTGCTGTGATGGCATTGTTACTATCATATGATATCAGAGTGTCATTGTGAAAAAAGCGGCCCTGGTGTATAACTATTTGTGTGACCTAAATAGGAGCTTAGAGGGAAAAAATGGACCGGGTCGCCCTCAACAAAACCAACAACAAAAGACCCTGTCCAGAGGACGCTGCTTGTGTCAGTTACTTATATAATAGGACAGTCTAAACGTACTGATAACTATTATCCTCCCCTATATACTCCGTCCAAAGTTTTCTTGCAATTTAGAATAAAAACCAAAGGCCAGACCTCCTTGACAGTTACACAGAACACCATATAAAAATGTCTGACACCTCTAGTCAATACCAGACATCCACAACATCAGTGTTAGACCAAGTTCTACTTCGAAAAAATGTGTGGGAAACGAATGACACCTCACGGAAACACCACCAACGGGGTAACTGGTATGTAATTTTCAGACAGGCCCCTATCTCATCATCGGTTGTCATCTGATTCTCAAAGAAAAAGGAGTGTCCAAAGCAACAAACCAAACAGTGCAACAAACAGTGGAAGCAGAAAAAATCTGCTAGTGACAAAAGACTTGCATAAGAAAGTGCATAAAACACAGCATCCACTTCTCTTTGGTAACTTTATTCATAGAGAAATGAATGTCTGCTGTTGAAATAAAAAGGCTGGTAGCTATTCATGCATACCATTACCTATTGCTGACATGTTTCACTGCCACAGCAATTTTGGCAGATTCATCAGGGCTGCACAATATGCTGCCATTCCACTATTGGACACTTGTACTGTGTTAACTGTCAAAGAAATAGGCACATATAGGTAGTTAAAAACATGCAGTCTCACCCTTGTACGCTGTATGTGTGTGTAAAAACGGTGTCAAAGTTATTTACCCATAAGCAGCCTGAATGCTCATACCAGCTGCCTGGGGATCCAATGGGATACAGAAGTGCTCATAAAGTGAGTCTCCACCTTCACATAGATTGTACATATCAATCTGGGGGCATAAAAACACATGATAATGCTATCAGCGATATTTCAGTGGGGTTAGCATCTTCTTGCAACATACGGGGCTATCCCTTCTTCAATAAGAAACACACTGTGAAGCACCATAATTTCTCCACTGCACTTCTCTTCCTCATGTTGAGAGCCCCACACACACACTCACGCTGTTGAATGGGCCCCCAATCATACTGGTGACACAAGTTGCCTCAAAGGTTTCTCTAACAATATACGATACCGTCCCAAGCAGTCACCACTCTCACGCGATTTCTAGTCTCACACCCTCCAAAAATTCAGTTTTCTCTACATATGCCCTATGTTCGAGCCACATATTAAAACGCGTTTGTTTAACCCATTAGCCGGTGCATCATGCACACACACTCAGCAACTCAACTTCTCACCGTGAAGCCGTCCAACGAGCGCCTTGTCTAGATCGTTATTGTCTGTGTCCAACTCCAAAGCTAATATGCCTCCGTGGTGCGTGCAAACGCCGCCGCGTTCCGATCACATGTGCAACTATACCCACCATAGCGGCCATTTTAGAGCAGTCACTAATGGCTAAGAAGTATTATGTACGCCCTTAACTTCATTATAGTGCGCACCCGGCAACATACATTATTGTTCATATAATTGATTATGTTTATAATCCTCTTATACGCATTTAAGCGTTCACTTACAAGAGGTAAATCGTTCTACTGCAACCCCTCAAGGTACATAGATCACGTGATCCGATGCAGGATATGGCGGCCATCTTAGACTAGTCAGAGATAGATCTGTTAGGGATAGAATTTTGCTAGGTACTATACACATTACGGAAAAACACCATAAGGTGATAGAACCACTCAGCATGTAGATGTTTTGTAGGTCCATCTTTCAGAAAGAAAGGTCCAAAATGGTGTGGACACCTAGAAAAAAAATATATTTTAACAATCTCTTGCATCACTGGAGAATGCCTGTTGTAGCTCTGAATGGGACATATGCACAGCCTATTAGGACCCTGTATATCATGCTCCATTATCTGTTTCCTCCAAAAAACATACATTCCCCGGAAATGTTGAAAGTCAAGGGGGATTACTCTGCATTCATTGATACCAAAGGGCAAAGGAAAAGGACACGGAGCCTACATAGGTACAGTGTAAGCATGTCCCACTGTGTGTGTTGTAGTACCCTGTCAAGATGAAACTACTTAGGTACACTCATTGATATGGTAGGGAATTTAAAAGGTGGGCAAAGAAAAACGGACGACCAGGGGGCCAAACTCATTACAGTTTAATCCTGTTCCACTCTGTATCAGGGATTGGCTCATTCTAATCATTAGTATCGCTAAAAGTTGAGCGAGGAACTTCTAAAAGAAATCCTTGAACTTGAAGAAACTATACAGCGTGATACCACCCTGCTTGATACCAAAGAGCAATTGAAAAAGATCCAAGATGATCTGACTGATTACAGAAATTATATGGTAACTCAGAAATTGAAAGGTTTAACCCGAAACTTGGAGAGATTCACACATGAGTGGGCGTTCCCTTATGTAAAAGACGAATACTATCAGATACCACAAGATTCTCAGACCTTTGGCGGGCGACAGATGGGTCGAGGGGCAAGGCAACAAACTAGACAGACCCCAAACCACTGGACATTTGACAATACTTCCAGTGAAGAACATACACCACAGGGTAACCGGGTGAGATTTAACCAGCAGGAGCGGAGCAACGAGGATTTGGGTGCCTTATTGAGGTCTTTTTTGTCCCAGGGCCAAAGGAACAACCATCGAGGGGGAGGCCAGGCAGGAAGGGGCAGAGGCCGAGGCAACCACCCTAACCTGTCCAACCAGCAAACATTCTCGCCCAGAATGACCTGCAGCAGAGGCAGGATACAGAAATGAGGGAGAGTATTGTAGTGAATCTCTCAGATCACACACTTACAGGGAATGAAGAGAGAGTGCTTAACAAAGGGCTTGGGTTTATTCCCACCCCCACTCATGATGCCTTTAAATGTAGGCTTGAGTTCCATGAAACTATGAGGAAGATTAAACTCAAAAAGTTTTTCAAAAATAGAAAAACTGAGGAAACCGCATTTTTTGGTATGGACCTGAGAAAACCTTCTATTTTCTGGCCACCATCTTCCTCTAATGGCCCAAGGTGGTAGTGTTTGAGTCTCCGGTGTTGAAGGACATAGAAAGAATTGAGAATACGCAGAAAACGTTTGAATACAAGAATATGACCAAGGAC
Organism: Lissotriton vulgaris; assembly: GCF_964263255.1. Taxonomy (NCBI): domain Eukaryota; kingdom Metazoa; phylum Chordata; class Amphibia; order Caudata; family Salamandridae; genus Lissotriton; species Lissotriton vulgaris. Next base: position 1,938,504,284 of record NC_141685.1, read on the forward strand.
GACTGAGAGGCTTTTAAGAGCCTACAAAATAATCATAATCTGACGATTAAGTCAGCAGATAAGGGCGGGGCGATTGTCCTCCTGAATTCTGTAGACTATGATGCTGAAGTGAAGCACCTATTGAGCGTAAGGACTAATTACCAGCCACTAAGCCGGGATCCCTTGGAAGATCTACTTAAAATTATACGTGAGATGGTAGGGATAGCGGAGGAAAAGAAATGGATTTCGGTTTTTCTCTGCCCACCTTTTAAATTCCCTACCATACAATGAGTGTACCTAAGTAGTTTCATCTTGACAGGGTACTACAACACACACAGTGGGACACGCTTACACTGTAACTATGTAGGCTCCGTGTCCTTTTCCTTTGCCCTTTGGTATCAATGAATGCAGAGTAATCCCCCTTGACTTTTAACATTTCAGGGGAATGTATGTTTTTTGGAGGAAACCGATAATGGAGCATGATATACAGGGTCCTAATAGGCTGTGCATATGTCCCATTCAGAGCTACAACAGGCATTCTCCAGTGATGCAAGAGATTGTTAAAATATATATTTTTTCTAGGTGTCCACACCATTTTGGACCTTTCTTTCTGAAAGATGGACCTACAAAACATCTACATGCTGTGTGGTTCTATCACCTTATGTTGTTTTTCTGTAATGTGTATAGCACCTAGCAAAATTCTATCCCTAACAGGTCTATCTCTGACTAGTCTAAGATGGCCGCCATATCCTGCATCGGATCACGTGATCTATGTACCTTGAGGGGTTGCAGTATATCCATTTACCCCTTGTAAGTGAACGATTAAATGCGTATAAGAGGATTATAAACATAATCAGTTATATGAACAATAATGTATGTTGCCGGGTGCGCACTATAATGAAGTTAAGGGCGTACATAATACTTCTTAGCCATTAGTGACTGCTCTAAGATGGCCGCTATGGTGAGGATAGTTGCACATGTGATCGGAACGCGGCGGCGTTTGCACACACCACGGAGGCACATTAGCTTGGGAGTTGGACACAGACAATAACGATCGAGACATGGCGCTCGTCAGACGGCTTCACGGTGAGAAGTTGAGTTGCTGAGTGTGTGTGCATGATGCACCGGCTAATGGGCGAAACAATACGCGTTTTAATATGTGCCTCGAACATAGGGCATATGTAGAGAAAACAGAATTTTTGGAGGGTGTGAGACTCTAGAAATCGCGTGAGAGTGGTGACTGCTTGGGACGGTATCGTATATTGTCGGAGAAACGTTCGAGGCAGCTTGTGTCACCAGTATGATTGGGGGTCCATTCAACAGCGTGAGTGTGTGTGTGAGGCTCTCAACACGAGGAAGAGAAGTGCAGTGGAGAAATTAGGGTGCTTCACAGTGTGTTTCTTATTGAAGAAGGGATGGCCCCGTATGTTGCAAGAAGATGCTAACGGCACTGAAATATCGCTGATAGCATCATCATGTGTTTTTATGCCCCCAGATTGATATGTACAATCTAAGTGAAGGTGGAGACTCACTTTAGGAGCACTTCTGTATCCCATTGTATCCCCATGCAGCTGGTATGAGCATTCAGGCTGCTTATGGGTAAATAACGTTGACACCGTTTTTACACACACATACAGCGTACAAGGGTGAGACTGCATGTTTTTAACTACCTATATGTGCCTATTTCTTTGACAGTTAACACAGTACACGTGTCCAATAGTGGAGTGGAAGCATATTGTGCAGCCCTGATGAATCTGCCAAAATTGCTGTGGCAGTGAAACATGTCGGCAATAGGTAATGGTATGCATGAATAGCTACCAGCCTTTTTATTTCAACATAAGACATTCATTTCTCTATGAATAAAGTTACCAAAGAGAAGTGGATGCTGTGTTTTATGCACTTTCTTATGCAAGTCTTTTGTCACTAGCAGATTTTTTCTGCTTCCACTGTTTGTTGCACTGTTTGGTTTGTTGCTTTGGACACTCCTTATTCTTTTTCTTTGAGAATCGGATGACAACCGATGATGAGATAGGGGCCTGTTTGGAGATTACATACCAGTTACCGCGTTGGTGGTGTTTCCTTGAGGTGTCATTCGTTTCTCACCCATTTTTTCTAAGTAGACCTTGGTCTAACTCTGATGTTGTGGATGTCTGGTATTGACTAGAGGTGTCAGACATTTTTATATGGTGTTCTGGGTAACTGTCAAGGAGGTCTGGCCTTTGGTTTTTATTCTAAATTGCAACAAAACTTTGGACGGAGTGCAGTGAAAGGTCCCCTTATTAGAACAAAAGTATGTAGGGGAGGATAATAGTTATCAGTACGTTTAGACTGTCCTATTATAAAAGTAACTGACACAAGCAGCGTCCTCTGGACAGGGTCTTTTGTTGTGGGTATAGCTATTTTTGACCTGTAGTTGTGGACTAGATTGAAGTCCACCAATTGACCAGCAGTGTGTAACTGATCTGTTTAGTAATTCCATACCTGTTCATTTAGTGATGGCTGGTTTGTTCGCTGTGCAGTATTAGTGATGAACAACCCTTGTAGAAGATATGTCTTATGTGAATGTAAGAGGTGTACGTTGGATGCCAACCACTGATTGTTATGGTATTAATGTAGGCCTGAGATGTTATATATGAAAATACATAACTATAAAATACCCCAGAAAACCATAGGTCAGCCCTTCTTAACTTTTCTGCTTATCGAAAGCAGTTTGCTGTTTGGCCTATTTACAAGATGTGGACTGTAACCTGAAGATTGAGTTTGAGGGTGCGACTCTCTGTCCTGGTTCTGTTAATTGGATATGTGGTGGTGAAGTTGTCTTGGAAATAGATGTGTTTTCAGCTGTCTCCCAAAGTGTATATCCTTCTGGATGCTTCGAATTCTGGCTGTTAGTGAGTGACCGAGCCTAGTGATTTGTACCCAGAAAGTGATGACTCCTACGAATTTCTTATGGTAAGGTGGTATGACGATAAGTGGTGCAAGCCTGGGGTGCAGTATCATGTTTTGTTTTTATTGCTTGAATTTAACTCGTAGGTATAGAAGTCCATTTCCTTAGGAAGCTCTGTGGACAATGCAAGTGCCTTGAACATTGTCTTTTTAGCTAGTGGAGTGATTGTAAGACTGTAGTCGTGTTCTATTGGGTGAAGTTGGACTTTGGAGGTGTTGTATTTTACATATGATGACTGCACCAAGGTATGAGCTGTTGACATAGTCAAGCTAGGAGATTGAGTGTGAGGATGGCTTGCAGTTTCTGTTGAACATCAAGGTATGGGATGAATGGGAAGATGAAGCATAATGTTGTCATTGCATAAAAGGCATTCTGTGTGACGTTGTTAATATTTGGTGTCCTGTATAGGACTGAATCCATAGTTACCTCTAGGTTTCTGACTTCTCTAGATAGTGTTAGAGGGGGTCATGTTGTTTAGGCAATATGGAATTAGGATAGTATTTGCCATTGTCCACGATTCACAATCTGACTTTGCGGTACTGAGCTTTAGATGATTATTCATCATCCATGTATTTGTAGCCCATAGGCAGTCATCAAGTTTTAAATTGTAGAGGTCTTCCAGGTCATACATTTTTAAAAAGATGTGGATGTCACCTGCATAGTTGTAATGGGTGAGGTTAAAGGACTGAATAATATAAGTGATATGATGGACCCCTGTGGCATGCAGTGTTGTGTGTGAGAAATAGATTTGAAAGGTGGTACCAACACTAGATTGCAGTCGCAGCTGAGTGGCCAGGAATTCAATGGGCTGGAGCTGGACTCCCTTCTCACCTTTCACATATTGTATGTCAAACAAGAATTTGTTTTGGGGAAAACATGGCTGCTTGCTAGGTGCGGGCTGCGGATGTCGTTCCAAGACGGGCAGTGATTGTTATGAGTTGGCGTACTGAGTGAGATCCGGCGGGAGCAGGGAAGGCTCCGAGTGTGCGGCGATTCTTGTACTTGGAAATTTTTGTTGAAATATGATGCGGAGGATTAAGTTTACTGGCGATAAACAACAAACTGTGGGCTGCAGGGTGGTGTATGGCGGCTCAGCTGCACGGAGCTCGGTGTTACGGGAGGAGGCTGCAGAGGCGGAGTCAGGAGGGCAAGTGGAGCTCGGCTGGGAGAGAGCCGCGTTGGAGGTTAGCAAGAGCCGTCGGGCTGCAGCCAGAATTCTTTTTTGAGGCGGAGGACAGGGGAGAGGCAGGTCAGCAGATAGAACAGCCACGAACTTCACGAAGGAGCAACTCTCCCCATTAAAGGTTCCAAAGGTATCTGTGCCACACATTTGTTCGCAGCAGCAGTCCCAGGACACTTATGCTCTTAGGTTAAGCAAATGTGACTTGTAGCCTCCTAAGGGGGGGAGGTACGTACGAAGGAGGTGTTGGGGGGTTTTGTTGGGGTTAGGAATCCTGTGGCTGAAGCAGGGGTAGCGAGAAGCTCGAGTGGGATTTCTAGATACGCATTGAGGAGTGCTGGGAGGGGGGCGCAGAACTCCTACCAGAACAGACAAGCGCTCACTCTTCCAACACTAAAAAGCTTACAGAGACTAAGGTTAAGGGTAGGCTTACGGTTAAAAACAACAATAATGGCAAAAGCTGTAAAAAACTGGGAAGAGCGGGTTCATTAGAACACAAGATTAAGGTGACTCCATCACTCAGGTCATTTTTTAAGGTGGTTCCAAAGACTCTGATATTGAAGGGTAAATCCCCTACAATGTCATTGGAGCCATTGATATCTTCTAAAGTTAGATTAGATCGAGTGAGTAGTGAGAGTAGCTTGGTAGGTGTTGGCGACGGGTCGAGAGAGGTGGTCGGTATAGATTTGATTGGTCCAAGCACCAGAGTCCAAATCGGTTTCAGTCCTGTCTTTAGACATGGAGGAAATGGGAGACAGAGACGAGGTGAATATGTTTTATAGGTCCCGGAGGTAGCGAAGCCAATTTTATCTCCGCAGGTTATACCCCCTGAAGTAGGTGCAGTCATTATTGACCCACCATGCAGTCCGAATATACTAGGTGTAGAGGCTGACCAGCCCGACCAGATGGTTCAGGAGAGCGAGGCAGAAATGGAACAGGTGAATAGTGATCTTTCTGTTATTATCTTGCTTAAAAAATTTAATTTGGAGATGCATGAGAGATTAGAGGTATCTGAAATGAATCAGGAAAGTATCAGGGCGGCATGTGGTTTGCTAGAGAAGAAGATAGACGGCCTGAGAAGCCGCACAGTGGCACTAGAGGTTGAGGTTAAGGACCTTAGAGAGGAGATGATGGTAAATCATAAAGAGTTAGAAGTAATCAAGGTGAAAGATAGGGAGCATGAGGAGAGGGTAGAAAGATTGGAGAATATGCAGAGAAGAAATAACCTGAAAATTTTAAAACTCCCGGAGGGTAAAGAGGGAACTGATATCAGAAAATATGTGGTAAAGTTGCTGAAGAATGAGTTGCAGTTGGAGAAGACAGAGGAGGAAATATCCAGGGACATACAGAGAATACATCGCGATCCATTCAGTTTGAATCCGAATGGTGCCAAACCCAGGAACACTTTTATTAATTTTATGTCATACTCTTTGAAAGAAAAGATATTAGCAAGCGTCCTGAAGAGGAAAACAATTGAAGTAGAAGGTGCCAAGGTGGAGGTAAGATCTGATCTATCCTCCGTGACTGCTAATAGACATTGGGAGCTTGGCAAAAGGATTGATCTGTTGAGGAAACTGGCGTTCTCGGTCCAATTGAAATTCCCAGCACTGTTAAAAGTGCTGTGGAAAAACAAGATGCACTCCTTTGGTTTTGTCGATATGTTTGATACGTTTTTTTTTTTTGTTTTTTTGTGGTGTAAGATTTTTACTGACAATTATCATCAAAATAACAATAGTACATTTAGTCAGTAATACATTTCGTACGGTAATGCAGTAGTTTGTACTTTTACACAGCTATTCAGCCGACAACCCTCCAGTTCGGCAGCGAATGTCAAAGATGATGCGGAATGCCATCAGGATATAGTATTCGAAGTCATGAAATCTTACGTTTTCAAGTCCATTTTTATATTTTGTTTAAAAAGAAAATAAACAAAACAAACTCAATGGCTCATCTGTGTTGCATAATCACAAAGAAAGAAGAAAAAATGCTGTCAATGAAGTATGCCGATCCCAACCACCCAGGTAAATACCCCTCCCCCCTCAAGCACCACGCTAAGCCGAAATCCCCATCAACAAAGTAACATTTCCGATCCCTCCCCAGAGCACCCCCTCAAGTTTGATACGTTTTTAGAGCAGTGCCAGTCTAGTGATTTTTTATTTAGGTAGTGTTATCGCCACATTCTATGTTGTTGGAGGTTTTGTTAAGTTTCTTATGTTTTCGCTCCTAAAGGATTATACGCGGTTACGTCACAGTTTATATGTAATTTATAATGCTTGGTTTTTTTTTTTGCACTGCCCGCCAAGGGGCACCCATAGGGCTTATTAGTCATGGGTAATTGGTATGGGTTTTCCGGGGAGATGGGGGGGATCATTAGTTTCTTTCGTGGGTTGGGGAGGGCAGGGGGAAGGGAAAATAAAGAAATATCCTCAGAAGTACTTTTGCTGCCAATGGAAAAGAGGGCGTGAGAGATTGATTGGCTATGTCTGGGGTGAGTAGGGGTAGTTCTAATGAGTTGAGAATTTTATCATGGAATGTAAATGGGATGCGAGTGAAAAGAAGAAGAGATTTGATTTTGAAATATTCGAGGGATTCTTTGGCTCAAATAATATTATTACAGGAGGCCCACTTATATTGGCATGAGAGTAAGAAGTTGTTTGCAGGTCAACGGTGGTTGGCCCATTCAGTTTATACTCCCCAGACAGCTGTTACTAAAGGAGTCGCAATTTTAATTAAACATTGGTTAAATTTATCGCTGGAAGGGAAAGCAGCCAGTGTAGGAGGGAGGTGGCTGATTGTTAAGTTAAAGGTTTCTGGGCAAGTGTTTATTATTGTGGGCTACTACGGTCCAAACCAAGACCATATTGGACCTTTAGATGATTTGGCTAGGGAATTATTAAATTTTTCTGGACATATCATCATAGCAGGGGATTTCAACACAGTGTTAGATCACATGCTAGATCGGTCTGAAAAGAGTAGGGCAGTTGTGAATTCTGAAATGTCTAATAGGGTTAGGTGGATGATGTCCCAGTTGGGTTTATGTGACATCTGGAGATGCAAGTATGGACAGCAGTTAAGGTTTACTTTTTATAATAAAAAATATGATCACAAATCGCGTATTGATTATTTTTTGGGTGGATCGAAGGTTGGTGGATTTAGTGGCTCAGGTGGCCCATGTAGGAGTGCATCTCTCTGACCACTCAGCTATTTCTCTTCGGCTGGTAATAGGGGATGGCACCTCGTGTTCAATTTGGAGGTTGGATCGCACAATACTTTCGGATCAGGAAGCAATAGAGCTCTTGACAAAAGTATTTTTTTATAACAATCAGGGATCAGCAAGGATAGAGATTGTATGGGATGTGTATAAGGCATTTCTACAAGGGAGACTGGGAGCTTTGGCAGCTAGGAAAAGGAGACTCTACTATGGCAAGGTTACAGACTTAGAGAAGAAGATCTGGAACTTGGAGGCCGGCCTCGTGAATTCTGGTAGTCGGGTGCCTAGAGAAAGGGTCCTTCAAGAGCTCACGGAGTTAAAGACAGATTTAGAAGGAGTCTTGAGAGAGAAAGTTAAGGAGAAGTGGGACTCCAGTCAGCTGGCCCACTTTGAATTTGGTGAGGGCTGCAGAAAATTGTTAGCGTGGAAGACAAAAAGTGACCAAGTTCGTAATCTGATTAAAGAAGTTAAAAATGTAGAAACCGGTTCTAAGATTACGGATAATAAGGGAATTGCTGCAGCTTTTCACGCATATTTTGGGAAGGTCTATAGGTAAGACATGGTGGTTGAGGATCAAGCAACGCGTAGATGGTTTGAACTTTTGGTTCCCCTATCGGATGAGTTTAAGGAGGTGTTAAATCAGGAGATTACGGAGATGGAGGTTGAGGTGGTTTTGAGGGGGGGAAAGAGGAAAGACACATGGACCAGATGGTCTTCCCGCTGAAGTTTATAAATTGAATTACTGGTCGGAATTTTAAGGCCGATCATGTGTCAGTTGTTTAACGAGATTTTTATGGGTAATGCGTCTCTGCCCACTTCTTAGAATGAGGCAAATATAACATTAATATTAAAGCTAGGAAAACCACCAAAAAGTGTTGAGTCAATCAGGCCTATTTCATTACTTAACACTGACTACAAGTTTTTTGCATAAATTTTGGCAGGGAGGCTGAACAGTGTCATTCCACAGCTAGTACATGAGGATCAAAGTGGTTTTATTAGGGGCAGATATTTGAAAGAGCTCACTTTTTCCCTTATTGGTACTATTGATATGGCTTCTGTCCATGATCCTCCCTTGGCGATTATTGCTTTAGATGCCGCCAATGCGTTCGATCGAGTTAATTGGGTTTACTTGCACGCCCTAGTGAAACATCTGCATTTGGGACCAAATTTTAGTAATTCCCTTTTAGCGATTTACCAGGCTCCTAAATCAAGAGTGTTAGTAAATGGGACGCTGACCCAGCCAATTTATATTATGCGAGGCACCAGACAAGGGTGCCCGCTGTCACCATTGTTATTTGATCTATATATCGAGCCCCTGGCGCGCAAGATTAGGTCTAATGAGAATATTGCTCCTTTTGAGTTTGAAGGGTGGTCCAGGAAGATCGGGCTTTATGCAGATGACATAATTATCTTTACCCCTAAATTACAGGAATCGATGAGATCTCTCTTAGCTACAACTAAAGACTTTGGGGCTTTATCAGGTTATGACATTAATAAAGAAAAAACAGAAGTTATGGCCTGGAATATGAATACTGAGGGTTTCTTATGCAAAAATGAGATGAGGTATCTTGGAGTAAGGATAATGCAGAACATTTCAGATCTTACTAAAGTCAATTTTATCAGGCTTAAAAAGGAGATAGCCACAACTTTACAGGGCTGGTCGCATTTGCCGCTTACACTGTTTGGTCAGACAAACTTGGTGAAGATGATGATTGTGCCAAAGTTAACTTTTTTATTTGAAACAGCTCCTCTGATGTTTAGAAGGACTAGTTTGTTAGGTTGCAGAGTGAGATTAGCACCTTTCTCAGGGCATCAAAAGGGTCCTGGATAAAGCTTACGAGAAAACTTATTAAAAGTGTTTTAGCAGCCTCGGACTTGCAACTTTATGCATGGGTTTTTTTGTTGAAAAATAGTAGAATGCTGCTGGATACTCCAGCCAACACAGTGATTGGGAAAATGTTTGGATCTATGCTGAAGAAACAAAATTATAATGAAAATGGTTTTATGCATAAATTCGCTGATGCGAAATTTACCAAAAAGATCAGGTTAAAGGTTTTAAGAGACTTAGCAGAGACATGGTTCAGAATTAGGAAGGCTTTAAAAATTCCTTATTATAGCCAAATGGCTCTGGTCTAGGGACTTGCTGGCCCGACCACTAAAGGAGTTGGGTCTTTAGAGATGGAAGCAGTTATTTCCGGATGGAAAATTAGTTTCATGGCGGTACTGTGAGGAGGAAAATAGTAAAAAAAAGAATTTGTTGTGTGAAAAGATTGCACAACTGTGCAGGGCATTGAGTCATGTTGTTCTTAAATTAGCAACTTTCTTGAGCTTTTGTTTTCCTGACACATAAGCGGTTGTCACAACCTAAACTTACCAGCCATTCAGAAGCAATGTCCAATGAGGATCCTCTAGATTCCAATATTGCATTGTGCTTTGATTACCCTTTTGGTCTGGGGCAGAGTCATCACAAGTCAGGTACGACTTTCATTTGACTGAGATTGCTCCAGCCTACATCCTTTTTAGCGACACTGGCTGGTTGTGAAATATAGCTTTTTGAAATACTGTATCTGCCCTAGAGATGACTATACTATACTATATCTATATCCATATATCTATATATATATAGATACTTTGCTATGTCAATGTGCCTTCTTCAAATTATGAAAATAACCCAACTGGCAGTACTGTGCATCTGATATAATGCAATATAGCTTGCCATGCCACAGAGGGCTAGTATAATGGACTGTCTATATTTCAAAAAATGGTTTAGTATCTAGATAATCGTTCCACTGTCAATATGCTGAGGATTTATTTCCTTGAACTAAATATTGTGACTGAAAGCATTCCTACTATAATTTACCTCTCTAGACATCTCCGCCCATTGACTAACATATCCTGATTTTTAAAAAAATAGTTTTATATAGTTTAATCTCAGATGTTTTATGTATGTTCTTTTTTAAATGGATTGACTCTTTGAAAATCGTCTTTACCTAAATTATATTCATATCAAATAAATGGCTTTAGTGCGGGCCTATGTAGATAATGTTACGTGGTAACATTTGGGGTACTGTTTTTTTGGGAGAACTGTAGTAACCTATAGTGGTAGGAATTTTTATAGATCCTCGCAGATTCTGGAATATTCCTTCACAAAGCTGTAAGGAAAACCTATGATTTAGCCAATGTTTGGTGCTTTCAGGGCATTCTGGGTAAGAAAATATATTGGAATCCTCGCAGACCACACTGCCCCAGACTACCTTCGGCACCTTGTTTTCAGACAAGTCTGGCCCTGGCAGGTTTCCCTGGGTCCAGACCGGGGCATGGGCAATATTCTGTATCTAGCAATGTTGCCAGAATGGGTTAATTTGCAAGGCAAAATCTTGATGTTTCCTTTTTGTGTGTGGGCATTTACATTCACTACCATAGCCCAGCCACACATGCAGAGTACTACTGTTATTGGAAGAAGTGTAGGAACACTGTGTTGTGAGACATTTGTGTATCCCCGCAGATTCCATTTGCGTGGTCTGCTTTCATTTTGTTTTGCTGTGATGCACCATGCACAGCAAGCTATGCAATATAGAAAAACCAAAACAATCAAACGTTTGACTTGCGGTAAGCATTTCCCCTGCATCCTGACTTTGATTTTGGAAAAGAAAATGTTTTTGGTGTTGCACGATGCAGCCAGATAGCCTGTTCAATAAAAATGGGCAACAGATGCAGGGAGATGATGGCAAATTGCACTCACTTCTTTTTTCCAAGGTCGTAGGGGACTTCTCTAGTTCCAGAGGCTGCCAAGATGATATGTTTGTGGGCCTGTGAAAAGTGAAAAGCACAGTGGCCAATGAAAGGTGGCAGATGTTGCTGGTGCGCATGCACAGCCAAGAGGAAGTTTCACATACAATTCATAATCTCTGGTATGTTTCTGTCAAACAAGGGAAACCCATGGTTAATAGGAGGCTAGGTGTGTATATATTCATAAAGGAACAGGGGTCTCTTACAGAAAGGATGTCAAACAAACAAATATACATAGAAATACTGTGAGCTCTATGCGTTTGATCCAAATGGAACAACATATAGATTTATTTAGTCCGAATAAAAAAACCAATGATGTGGGAAAACAAACACAAGAAAGTAACATAAGACTTCTAAACTCAGTCATATTAGTGTGATTAAATAAAACACAATGGTTTAGTCACCATCTGTCAGTACCTCTGTTAATGTTTACAGCAATGAACTGTTATAACAGTTGAGTCAAGGTCTTTGATATATATATATATATATCATATTATAGCATATTGCGTATAGCATATTGCGGCCTCAAAACCACAGTGGAAACTCCAGGGATCTCTGGTCCCTGGCGTTTGCAGCCGTGCAATGGCCATCCAACTGTCCTAGTTATAATAGGGCGGTCAGAAGACCGCCACTGCTGCATCACCATGACCTCCTGACCTATAATCAGGCCCATAGTCTCTGGAGGAGAGGGTTCGGGAGAGAATTTAAAAACATTCAAAGGTGCAGAGAAGATAGAGGAAAAGATTTTCGAGAAAAAGAGAGGAGAAAGAAAGAAGAGTAAAGTGAAAAAGCAAGAGTAAATTGGAGAGAGAGGAAGGGGATGATAGAAGCAATGCAGCAGGGATACCAGGAAAATGGGTGAGGGAAACAGTACAGAGATTAGGAGAGCATGAGAGCTAGATGCACAGAGGACAGTTGATTGGAGATTTTAAGTGGAATCTATAGCTTAGCATATTTTGTTGTTTTTCAAGATCTTAGCGTAAGATACAAAGGTCACCTTGCATAATAGTATTTGAAGTTCTATAAAGGTCTAACCATTGCTACTTGGTTCACATTGCTTTTACAAACTGATTAACAATGGCAACCCCTTGTTATTTGTTACTACCTGCTCTTGGTGAGAAGTGTTGAAGCCTTTCCTTTATATTTATATCAGTCATGCCTTATGAAGGTAATTTGGCTTTCTATTGTGCATTTAAATATGGCAGTCTCTTAAATGTTTCATAACATGAAAAATGAGTTTTATGTGCACTTGTAGTAATGCCGAACATTCTATCTGCAAGTGAATATTTTCGACTTCTAGTGCACATGGTAGGCTTCCATGCTGTCTACATTCGCCACTCACAAAAGTGTGCGCTCATCCAAGCAATGTGAGGCGCACAGAGGGTGCCACCTTTAGGATTCTATGCAGGGAGTCTGCTGCATATGAAAGTGAGGACAATGTAGCATCCAAATGGGAGGTACCATGCAAGCATCATCAAAGAGAGAGGCTATCACAGAGCTGGATCTTAGATGCAAACTGTGAAACCACCACTTAGCATCTTAGAGGCAGTGCTCCTGCCTTCCCATCGACAGCTTCTCTAACTGTGAATGGAACTGGTGTCCTCAGCAAGGTCACAGGCCTCAAATTAACCAATCCCAGGCTCACACATTCACCTATCATTTATTATCCATATCATCTTGCTGGTCGATATCTGACACATGTCTCCTTTTGTACAGCATCTTCTCACAACCTACCTGTAACTATGAGAGGTATATGCCCATGTCAGAGCCTGCTCAAGTCTATTCAGTTGTGACTGGTGCTTTTTATCAACTGTAATTGAAATATCAATTTTTGGTCACAACTTTATAGTAAAATTGATCTTGGCACCTTCACAGCTTTCCCTGGAAAATTATATTTAATTTCTATTTAGTTTCATCATTGTTGCAGCGCTAAAATACACTGTTCATCACTAATTTTCCCAAATGTTCTTGTTGAATATGCTCCAAGCTGTCTACAAAGCCACATTTAAGTAGTGGCAATTTAAATTAAAACTTCACTTATAAAGATTGGTGGAATTAGGTAACTCAACACTTGGCATATTAAGTTTCCTAACTTTACTTTAGGTAAGGGGTTATCCCTTCAGACCTTCCAGGTTTAATAATTTCCTGATGGAGAATGTCTCAGGTAGGACATTCTCAAGCCAATAAAAAATAATGTTGCCTGTGGAGGATGTCCACCTCTGGTAAGAGGTGTGGGAGGCAGGACTGCAAGCTGAGGCCGGCTTATTAATATTTTTTTTAAAAGAACTTCATAAGCTATGCATTTCACAAAGCTTGACCAGTTTAGAAAATACACTAAGTTGTGAATCAGCTGACTTTACAACATTACACCCTTCTACTTTAAATGCAATCTAATTCATAAGATTTAAAGTTGGATTGTAAAAAGTTGATTAGAATATAACTTTAAAAAATCCACATATTCCTTCATACAGATTGACATGGTGCGCACCCTTAATATCAAAACCAGAATATTTATGGAACGGAATATTGAAGAGAGAATATCAGATCCAAAATATTGACAGGCAGTAGGAATTTACTGCACACTGCGCCACATATATGTAACTACACTATATAAATATCTTCAAGTTATGTAGATTTGGATGTAGAAATATATGCATTTATCTTTCATTATTCTGACCTCAATATTTTTGCACTCCGATCTTCTGGGGGGTATATTTAGTAGTATAACACATCACACCAATAATAAAAAAAAAAGTCAACAAAAAGCATTATGTGCTTTAAAACCTTCCATAATGTTCTTTTTTCAATACATGTATTTGGGAAAGAATGCTCCTATAGTGCACAGCTTTAATGTTTGGTTATAACTGAGGGGCATGCCCCTCCACCCCCCCCAAAAAAAATTGCTATAGACCTGTTTTACTAATTATCATCCTTTTCAATTTCCAAATAAATCTGGTGAAACTGGATATACCAGCAACTACACGTTTATCTTCGTAGTGGCCTATGTATTGGTAGGGCTTAGTTCACCTTCCTCCAGATCAACCTGCCCGCAGACGCGCTTCACCCCGCATTCCAGTTATAATTGTATTTTTTCCACTGCGTCCAAGGAGTTATGAGGATGAAAGATGATGAGCTTCTAGTACGAGCATGACTGGCTTGATTAGCTTGTACCACTGAATTTCCTACGTCGACTTCTTTTTTTTACCGCACCATGAACAAAAACAGATGGTTGATGGAAGGTTCTGTGATATATGAAATGATTAATAGAATCTTCTTCGTGCTGTTAAAGCTATGCGTGTGTCATTCAGCTAATAATGTCTAACTGAAAATAAGATTAGCATTATGCCAATGCTTCAAGCCAGTTGGAACAGACTTACTAGTTAGTATTACATTTGCCTGCACCTTTATAAAGCAAGTCTCTTTCCTCCAGATGGTGATGTAAAAGGTACATTAGAAATACAGCCTGTATATAGTAGAATAAACATTATCTGTGAATGGTTTAATTTTAAAAATGTGCATTCTGACTAAGATCATTAAGTAATCCTCATTGTATTATGCGTTTCCACAGATGAGCGGTTTCATGTGTTGCATTTTATCGTAGGACGACAGCTGCAGTTTAATGTGCAAGTACAAAGAACATATGTTTATTACCTGTTTGCAAGTCTTAGCTGCAGGCTTTTTATGTGAAGATTTTGTAGCACACCTACAATGAGCACGCATAAAATATCAGTCTAACATCAAATGCAGTTTTCATGAACAGGTTGAATAATTTCTGCAACTAATAAACCTGACAAAGTTATGCTAAAAAGGCACGTAATATAATTGGTTCACCAAGGGCGCACTGTTTATCATGTACAGCTTGATGTTGTTTTTCTCAAGAGGGTGAATCAGTTAGGATATATATTAATAGACCATCCGTCCAGAGGTTCTTATTAAATCATCGATAAATAACCTGCTTGCAGTCGGCCTTGCTTGCTTTTCGGTAGCAAAGGGAGAACAAGACAGGAGCGATTGAGAGGCACAGAAATTATAAAATTACTATTGAGTGAGTTCGGAATAAAGGAATTAATGTCAGGACTAAAGCATTAAAAATGTCACAAATGTGGTATACTAAATCAGCATAGTAACCAGCTGAATAAGCCTAACCACCATACGACTCTACAACAGGTGCCTAAAATGATGGATGCAACATTGTAAAATGGTTAGCAGGACCAGCTCATGGTTCTCGTTCATCCCAAACTATAGTTTGATTCTGTGACAGCAATGGCTACTCTCCAGTGAAGAGTTTCAGATGTCTCTCTGGCAAGAGCGAAGAAATAAGTGAGCTCAAGTACATGTAGAGATTGGTATTCGCTACCACAGGCTCTCGTGGCTAAGTATGGGTGAAATTTGTGCGAAACCACAAAAAAAATCTGCGAATCAGCGGATTTTACTGCAAAATCGTGGATTTATTTTAAATATGCACTGGCGTACTTTCTACTGGCTAATCCAGTAAGTGTTCCCTCGTTGGGTAAATGTATAGTGCTTTTACTACACTTCAGCTGCGTAAAGGGCCAGAAGATGTGTCTCCAGTGACCATGTGTGCCTGTAACAAACTGCTCCAGTGACCATGTGTGCCTGTAACAAACACGCAGTTTGTTACAGGCACACATGGTCACATCAGCCCTAAAAAATTGCGAGCAAGGTCGAGGCTGGGCAAGTGTCCTTTATCCACATATCTGCCGCCGAAAATGAGCTGTAACCTTGAGGAGGTCTCTGCATCCATGAGTTTCCCGAGCGCCCTCCCCGTGTAGTTCCTGTGACCAGGAGCCTGTTTTCCCCTTATCTGCTGCCCTGCTCGGTGTCTGACCCTTTATAAACAAGAGGCATGTGAACTTGCATTGAAGCCCCGTCCGTTTGGCCCCACCACACACACGAGAGCTATGAAATGTATTCCCACCCTTTCCCCACTATGATGGACAGCTTACTCATGGGACCTCGGAGCCTTTTGGCACGGTGGCACACCTCAGCGCCAAAACTATTAGTTAATAACTTCTTGCCATGTTAACCTATGTGGCAGGGGATTTGCAATGGGAAAAATGACTGTGGCCAACCAGAGGGCTCATAAAAACATCTTGATTAAGGACCCTGCCTATATTTACAGGACTCACCCACTCCTGGAACACCTAGGGGAGACTTTAGGGGTTCTGAATATGTCAACATATTGCCTATCCTCACTCCACAGTGCTCGTAGTATAAAATTAGATTTTGGGAAGCACTTTACCACAATGTTGAGAGTGAAAAGTGCAATTTCACTTAATCTAGGGCATCCAAAACTCATTTTTATAAGGGTCCTCCTTATAAATGCGCTACCCCGCACACCTAAGGGAGACCCTGGGGGTACCTAGTATGCCCAAACGTAGTTTATCAATTTTTAAGTTCACCAAACTCGCATTGGGGCACAATTTGTATTTTAAAAGCAGTCCTGCAACCCAGGGCCTCTTTTAAAATGACCTCAGGCTGCAGCAGTGCACACATGAAAGTGCAGAAATGGCTTCTGGCCTCTAAACCTCCATGCCCTATTATATACTAGGGAAGATTTAAAGGTAGTTTCCATCCCCCTGCCCTATTATGTACTAGGGGCTTTATAGGGGAGGTCATGCAAATCATAAAGGTACCTTAACCCATAGTGTACCCTAGTGTATGTAGGTGTGTTCACTGTATTCTAAATGTGTTTTCACAGAGTCAATTACTTGCTTGAAGTAACACTGGGAAAGGAAAGGGTTGTGTGTCCTACCGATTATTTTTCCTTGCCTAATCCAGTACATCCTCTAGCGTTAATGTGTGTAGCGAATGCTGATTTTTCAGGTTCTCTACAGGTTGTCTGTTTCATATATTTCTGTACTTTGGGGAAAGGGAGGTGTTTGCATTTCAGTTGTTTCCTTCTCACTATGATTTTTTTCTTACAATTACTTGTGCGTGGCTTTGCTTTACTTACCTGTATTTCCAAGTTTAGGCTGCAATTCCGATAAAAGTATGAGTTTGTTCTACCCTAATAATGTTTTCAGTTAGACATCATGTTCACTGGACTGCTATTTCGATTTCTGAGTTACCACTTTAGTGAATAGCTTGAAAATTCGGAGTGATATTTAAGCGGTTCTAAATATTGGTTAACAATGCCTCGGTTCATGTTGCCTGCCTCCTTTCTCCTCAACAATAAGTTATGCTATTTCATGATGGAGCAAAGTTCTCTAACTGTCAGCAGCTCGTTCCGTGCCTAAAGGAGGTGTCTAACTGGATGCAGGGCCGTCTTTAACGTCAGCGAGGCCTGGTGCGACAATGCTTGTTGGCACCCCCACCCTCCCAATGATCTCCTTCACAGCGGATTCCTTCACCACGACCCTTTAACAGTGCCCCTTTAGTCTCTATAACCACTCTGTCTCATGCATTTCCTTAGTTTTATAGCGCCACTCATACCAGTGTAGGGTGTCAGAGCACTTTACATCAGACACACATTACACAGACAAATGTCAAAAGTGAGATCCCCTTTGGCCAATTTCAGTGACAAGCACTCACTCCACAACAAACATTCATGTAGTCAAAGAGACGAAATTCACACCAGTATGATGAACACAAAGGAAATGTAAAAAATTATATTAAAAAGTATACAATTTATTCAGACAATTGTTAAAAGCATATCAGCCCCTATTTAAAAACATGATCCAATCCTATCACGAATACAATGCTAGTCAATTGCACAATGCAAAAAAAAATATCAACAAAAACAAAATTGCGACAAAAAATGGGAAACACACTAAGAAAAAATAGTTCCTATTGCAAAGAGAGAAATACACTAGTCGACCAGGGATCCATTCTGAGCAATATTCCAGTTTTCAGTCAGAGTTTTTGTCTCCACAGACTTAGAGTAATTATCCCTCACATGGGCATCGAAATGTTTCGGTGGGCAAATTGATAAGTAGCCAACACCTTCTACAGGAAAAACTCTATTCTTTCCCACTTTAACATTTTATATCTTTGTTTTATGATTTGACAAAGACCTTCCAATGTTTAAACTGATGGTAATAAGCAGTATATCAATATCTGCATCTAAAAAAGCGGTAGCTTGATCCTAATCACGTGATCCACTTCAGCGTTGTGGGTTTGTTCTTTAAAACCCGATGTATTTAAAAACACTGAGACGCCAGCGTTCTCTGTTACTCCAATATCAGTGATTCGGGGCATACGCCTCCAAATGTTACACAGAGACAATAAATCATATGTGGGTAAATCAGTGTACATGAAAGTTTGCATAAGACAGGACTGCAAGGTGTAGGAGTCACATGTCACCCATACTGGTAGACAGTAAAGTTACGAGTGCTTGGCCAAGAGAAGCATGAACTCAGAATTTAAAACGTAAAATAATGGTAGATGTTGTCTTTACTAATAAGAATTTGATTTCCACCCAAATGAACTCTTTCTCAACATTAGGATAATGAAGACGTACTGGAGAAAAAAATCATAACCATACCTTGCAGTTTGCCTGCAGCTCTTTGATAACACTTAATAGCAACTGTTCTATTTTATGATTTTAACCTATAAACTGCAAGTAACAAAAGGATCACTCTGACAAGAGCAGTAACTGACCGAACTAGCAACATTATATTCACTGTGTGATCTGCATGGTACGCGTGCTTTGCACAGGCATATTAACCCTCTGTGCTACCTTATGATGAGTCAAAACTTTTGCTTTCTCGCCCTAAGAGTGCCAGTTATGCCTAGACATGGGTCCTGGGCTCACTGTGCCACTGGAATCAAGCTATCCTGGCTGAAGAGGGGTGAAACCCCAGGACCGGTCCTAGGATTCTTGTTTTCAGTCCAGGGAGGACCTGGCTTGGCAGTTCGGGCTGGACTGTTGCAGTGAGGCACAGGGTCAAGACTGATTTGCATATGGCTGGGTTCAAACTGGAATGGCATGGTGAGCAAAAAACGATGGATTTAGGCCCAGATCTCTATACTGGGGTGAATATATGACATTGTTCTGCATTCTGTCCATCAACTGTTGTTTTTGCATTTGTCACCCCCCCCCCCCCCCCGCCCCCTCCCGGGATTGGAATGGATATGCCCAGATGTGGGTCCCGTGCTCTCCATGCCACTGGAACCAAGCTATCCTGGCTAAAGAGGGGTGAAACCCTGAAACCGGTCCTAGGATGCTTGTTGCCAGTCCAGGGAGGACCTGGCTTGGCAGTTCGGGCTGGACTGCTCCCATGAGGCACAGGGTCAAGACTGATTTGCATATGGCTGGGTTCAAACTGGAATGGCATGGTGAGCAAAAAAACGATGGATTTAGGCCCAAATCTCTGTACTAGGGTAAATGTATGACATTGTTCTGCATTCAGTCCATCAACTGTTATTATATTTTTAAATAAACATGGGTGATGCATTCTTAAGGGAGATTTGTATGGGTATAGTTCATACAACATGGTCTGAAAATGCTCGGCTTTACATCTCATAGTATATTTGGCAAGTGGCCTATAATACATTTTATATGTGCCTTACGTTAACGATTATTTTTATACAATTGATTAAATTGTGTATTTAGACATAATAATAAACACTTCATTTGATAATTAGATAAAAATTAGGTCTTGGCTTGCTTCCAGTTATTTGCATTCCTGGTTTAGATGGGCGTGAGCTAAAATTAGCAATCAGCTTGAACACTAAGATTGTTTCCGAATTAAATCGTTTACCCTCCACATCCAACCTGCAAGTACTGAAAAACAAATTATTCTTGGGTAAAAAAAAAAGGCTAGGTAGCACATTTGTTATCTCCATGGAAACTTGTCGGAATACTTGGCATTTCCATTAACACCATAAAAGGTAGAGCCGAAATAAGAAATCACATAAAGTATTCAGAGAAGCAATACATTATCAGCACTCAGCCGCGTGCTTTTTTTTCTAATGCGAACATTTATTTTTATGAATGCTGATGAGAAAATTAACAGGTCGGAACTTAGACACATGCAAATTATTCTTGAAGTGTATTGCGAGGGTGTACATCACTTGTCAATCAGGGTGTCATTCACAGCTTCTCCAGTACTATTAGTAGTTTGAGGATACAGGATTACATATTCCATTCAGTATCTGCTCCCACTCACCTTACCCATGGCTCCCGCTACGTGGGCAGTGACCTCTGTGGAATTTTCTGAGCAAATCCACAGACCCACGAGTAAAGCTGGAGGTTTGTATCCATAATGCAGAGATGCATTGATTTCTCCCTCAATCACATGTGCACTGTAGTACCTAATGGCAGCATGGGTATATTGCACTGGGGCAGAATTAAAAAATGCAAAAGTGGAACGAAAAATGCTGCCAATTTGAGCCTCTTAGTGTTGATAGGTGGTCACTCTTTCCTAATGAGGATGCTGTATGGAATATCACAGAGATAAGGCTTGTACAAATTAGGAAACGGACTACAGTTGCACTCCCACTTAACGCCCTTACACTAGATCAGGAGCTGCGTGCATGCAATGGAAGAACAAATTCTGATAGATCGGGGGTGCACACATTCAACAGGGTTAACCACTCTAGTCTAATTGATTAGTCCTTAAGATGTAATCTATGGAAATGGACGAAAAGAGATGCCTGAATCCACCTACAAGTAATTTATTTTATTGCA
Organism: Lissotriton vulgaris; assembly: GCF_964263255.1. NCBI lineage: Eukaryota > Metazoa > Chordata > Amphibia > Caudata > Salamandridae > Lissotriton > Lissotriton vulgaris. The sequence goes on from NC_141685.1 coordinate 1,938,525,045, forward strand.
GCTTTAATTCCATGGACTACAGATCGCCAACTTTCAGGCTTTTAGATGTAACTCCTACACTTGCATTCTGTACATCCTTCTAAACATCAGTCGAGCGGTGGCTTCTTTTTAATGCAGAGCCAGTTTCTGATCTTTAAAACATGTTTGCTGGAAAGGTGTAGCTTGATGTAATTGGGCTGGTGAAAGTAACAACCTGGTCATGAAAAAAATAAAAAATAATTCCTCGGTCGCCGTGGCAACTAAGCATTCAACGGTAGGATGGAGATGGCAGAGTCACACAGAAGTGAATCTAGAGTGCTTCATGGTGTGTCCTCACGTTAAGTACCAGAGGGAAGAACTGAATGACACATAGCTCGAGAAATGTCCGAGGGGATGAGAAAAATGCGAAAACAATCAACTAGTAGTCTTGTGGCCTGAACCTTCAGATGAAAGGTGTGAATGTTGCTAGCACAACTGAATGATACATTAACTGAGGTCTTCCAAACTATGTTGTTGTAAGAATAACAAAGTGTTGTTTAGCGGTCTCGCCATTCGTGCTTTTTGTAAACTTTCGACATCTCTAAACAGTGGGGTGATAGATAGTATAAAACAAGGCTCTGACCCCCAAAATGTGCGTATTAATCCTTGAATGTCCATAATAAGTTCTGCTTCCAGAGAATCCTAGGAATATTATGGCCTATAGCTTGAAACTGGTGGAAGCTTTTTTGATCTAATAGGTATTTAGATCTCGCCTGAGCCAGCGCATGGGCTTCTCTGACGAGGCATTTAGTAAGCGCTTTTTAAAGTGCTACCAAAGTGGCCACCAGCTTGCGGTCACGCGCACAAGCTTGCGTGCCACGCTCCGCCTCTGCTGCGCGTGCATCCCTCGCGTACATTACACAGAGCGCATCTTCATGATCACTTTCGCTTTCACCGATCACTTTCGTTTTCACGGCCGAGCAGCTTTACTTTTACTGCTGCACGGCCAATGCTCGTTTTACTTCCTAAGGGCGTAATCACATGTATTTTGGAGTCGTTGCTTTTGTTACTGTTTTCACACAATTTAAAACCAACAAAAGTTCAATAGAAACCAGGCACATGTTGGCACTTTCAAAGTTGCAGCCTTCCCTAAGAAAAGCATGTTCCACACGTTACAAAATTCAGCAATCCGGTAAAGCCTGCGCAAAGTCGGTCATACTTATTGTATCTGGGCATCATCCACGCGAGTCTATCTGCATTCCATGGCAGATTCTGGGGCTGTTCCTAAACCTACAGATACTAACATATGGGCACAACAACGTTCCACCTTTCAGAGAGCTAAATGTACAGTTCACGACTAGTGCTTAATAAATAACGTGCAGGCAGAGCGACTCCATTTACAAAACTCTGCGGGCGTGCATTTTCCGCATAATTATGGATTTGCCACATTTGCCGCATAAGCTGTTGCATTATTTGCAGATTTTTACAAAAAATTTCATACTCAAACAGATCAAGTGTTTCTAAAGAAGTGGTTGCACGTGTTGCAGGAGAGGGGAAGGTCCTTAGCATAGATTAACTGGTCAACTTTTTGTAGCTTTTTAGTGTATTTTGCATGCTGAGCTTGTAACAATGAGGTGAAACGTCTGCCCAGTCAGTGCTAACATAAGTAAATATGAAAAAAGAATGACGTAATACTATCACAAAAAATGCTGCACTACTCTGCAAGACGCTGAACATCCTGCGATTCTGGGCAAACCACTAAATCTCCCAGTACCTAACAAAAATTAATGTGTCCTCATGTAATGCAACTGGTACTATGGAAAGCACTCTGATACCCGATTCGGGCCACGTTTGCGCTATGTAAACTCTGTATAAAATAAACAAACATTGGCATAGCCAATAGGTCTCGCCTTTGGGACCTTAAAAGTGTTTAGCTGTGCAACAGTTGGTGTTGTTGCACTAAGGATATTGTGCTGCATATCTAAATACTTATAAGGTGCCTAAAGCGAGACCTTTTGGCTGTGCCAATGCTTGTTTTGATAATGCATACCCAATTCCTTCAAAGAGGCTGTCTTAGTACCCCTACTGAAAAAGCCCGGAGCCGACCCGGAGGAACTCGCCAACTACCGGCCTATCTCTCTCCTGCCCTACCTATCCAAACTCCTGAAGGCACATGTCACCAGCTGCCTCTCTCAGTTTATCGAGCGTACCAACTACCTCGAACCTAATCAAGCCGGCTTTAGACCTGCCCACTCCACCGAGGCTGTGATCCTGGCAGTTATGGATTCTCTAAGGGGCAATGCTGATAAAGGGTTTCCTCAGGCGCTCGTCTTATTGGATTTGTCGGCGGCGTTCGACACGGTTGACCATAACATCCTTCTCCACCGTGTCGAACAAGCCGGCATCCGGGGCCTGGCTTTAGCCTGGATCAAATCTTTTTGACAGGCAGAACCCAGGCGGTACGTCTAGGCCCTTTCTTGGCCGCTAAGGAACTACCACCTGTGGAGTGCCCCAGGGATCGTCCCTGTCCCCCCTGCTCTTCAATCTTTATCTCCAACCGCGTATCCATTCCTTGAAGAGGTGGGACATTACTGTCTTCAACTATGCAGACGATCTACAAATTATCTTCCCCCTCAACTCTCCTAATGCAGCCCTTGACTGTCAAGCGGTTATGCTACACATCCAGCAATGGTGAACCTTAACCAGTTAAAGTTAAACCCGGGGAAAACAGAGCTAATCCTCCCGGGTAATAGCCCCATTTACTGGGGCCCACAGTTCTGGCCGGTGGAGCTTGGCTCCCCGCCTGTCCCGGCGAAGTCAGCTAAGAGTCTCGGGGTCATCATAGACACAGAGCTCTCTCTTAAGCCTCAGGTGGGTGCTGTTGTATCATCTTGCATGTTCCAGCTAAGAAAAATCAGGAAAGTCTCCCATCTCCTTACACCTGAGGCCCTGATACAAATCTTGATTGCCCTGGTGCTCTCCCGCCTGGATTTTTCTAACTCTCTGTACCATGGCCTACCCAAATATCTTCTCCACAGGCTCCAAATTGTGCAGAACCAGGCGGCCAGACTGGCCTATAAAATCCCGAAGTGGCAGTCGGCGAAACCACTACTCTGCAAACTCCATTGGCTGCCGGTCGAACAGAGGGCTGCGTTCAAGATCGGCTGCCTCACATTCAAAGCTATGTTTGGAACTTCTCCTGCCTTCCTCAAATCCTTAGTCACTCCCTACTGTCCGGTACGCAACTTACGGTCCTCTCATCGCCATCTCTTAGCTGCACCCCCAATTAAGCTCAAAAAATTTGGTGGCTGTAGATTTGCCCACTTGGCCCCCAAACTTTGGAACCCGCTGTCCCTTCCGCTTAAATCTTCCAACTCCCTTCTACAATTCAGAAAACTCCTGAAAACCAGTCTTTTCACACAGTCTGACTAGCTCCCCTCCTTCACATCTCTCAGCACCCAATCAGCGGCAGGAAACCTATAGTGACAGAGCGCTATATAATACTCCATTAAGATAAGATAAGAGAAGATAAGAATGCGAAAATGTCTGGTGCTGCATATATGGCATCCACTTCAATATGAAACCTCCTGGCTCTGCCTCAGAAAATAGCCTCTAAATGTACAGAAGGCATATTTATAAAATACCCCATAATTACAGTCATCAAAATCATTTAGAAAAGTAGAAGAATGTGGTTGCCTCTACCCTTCTTAGCTTTCAAAAACGAGTACACTCTTGCAGAGCTGGTGTTTGCCTGGTCTTCTCACACAGGCTCCACAAAAAGCCTGGCAGATGCTTGAAGCCACTGGTTTCATACACTTATTCCATATCTGCTTTTACCACAGCAAAACATCACTAGACACCAAGAAAAAACCCAAAACCTATTTTGGATTTAAGGGCGAATCGGTGAGTGAAAAACAGCAGACGGCCAAAGAGTAAACAAGGCTGTTGAAAAAAGTCTTCAGGTAAAAAGAGTAAGGCAGTGAAATTCCTTCGTATCGAAAGGTGAGATGAATTGTTGGAAAATATTATTTTAATTTAGCTTTATTTAGTTAGCGAGTTAAAAAAAGTGGGTTTTCTACAACCTGAGTGAAAGGTAACGACATTTCCTCATTTCCTAACTGCTAACCACTTTATAGTTTAATTGATACTCACCTGTGTTAAAAAAAAAAAGGTAAGGTTGTAAAAAAAATCATCCTTTACTGTCCATTTGGACAATATCTTGCTTGGTGATATTGGCAATAAGATTAATTCTATGGTGGTGATATTGTGCTTCTGGTAGTTGCTGTTCATCTAAGTTAGGATGAGGTGCAAGCAAGATATTGGATGTCAGAAGTGGAGGAGACTTTAAAGGAGAGGTTGGTATTGTCGGCATTTTGGTGAATTGTAATGTTATTATTGGTAAGTACAGCCCCGAAGGGCTCCTTTTATAGGTTAAATATGACGGGGGACAGAATGAAGGAGTGAGGGACTTTGCAGATGATAGGGATCTTCTGGGACTTAGAGGTTCACATGTGAATTAACTGGTGTTGGTTGGAATGGTAGAAGGAGAATCAGTGAAAGATGATGCCAGGGAATCCAAATTGTGACTTCAAAAAACCTCAAACCAGTTATTAATTAAAGTGATATATAGTAATCTACTGAATGGAATAAAATACCCTAAACTCCTGGATGTTGTTAAAACGACCTCCACCTCAACATCTCTCTAAGTCACGTCCTATTGGCAAGGAGGTCACATCAAAATGCCTAGGACAACGATTCTCTCTGGTGCTGGCACTAGAGGGACTGCTTTTTTACCATTTCAGGTCAGCCTGCACTGGAAAAGCTCTTCTTTCTTTTCTTTTTTGTTGTTGTAATGACAATCTGCATTCATGGCGCCCTGACATCCTTTCTTTAAAATTAAAAGTGAAATGAGCTGAGGGGCTCTTTACTTTCACTTGCATTGGTGCTTGGGGCCATAACTCGGCCCCCGAAACAAACTTTGATATGAGAGTCATCGTTGACAAGAGAAGAATCTTCCTTTTCAAAAGCTATATCTTCCTAGTGGATCTCTTCTTATAAATCACCCTCAGAGGGCAATCCCCAAGCAGGAATCCGCTCCATTAGTGCCAGGGAGCTATTTCTATGAAGGAGGAGCATCCCCTTTGTGCAAAACCCAGTGCTCTCCCACACCTAAGCGCTTAGCAGTCTTTCTGCAGTGCATCAGGGCAGAAGCAATCCTGTCAGATAAACTTTTCTGGAGAATTATACTAATTTAAAAAAGGCCTAGATAGGAAATCTTCAAATTCAATTAATTAAGTGATACTACACACAAAATAAGTCTCTTGAAAAATAAGCATTGTAATTACATAAATTGTAAACAATATAAATGTGTGCCGCAGGGCAGTGCTCGTGAGGAGTGCAATGTAAGTGATGAAAGTGTGAGCAGGGAGACAGCCTTTACAACGAAACTATTACAGCGCATGACATTACATCGCATGTCGTAGCAACGCGAAAGGATTTAACTCCAACATCTTTCCTACTGTTGGACACACTAGAATTGCAATACAAAATACATCTATTCCAACTTCCAGAGCCCCACCACCCCCGACAGAAAGTTGGAGTAAATGTTTGCATTGCAACGGCATGCGATGTAATGGCATGCGTTGTAACGTCACCTATTCGGTGAAAAAGTCTTTATCAGAACGAAGACAAAACGAAGACACCCTGTATAGTGGAAAACTATAAACATAAGCTATGAAGCATGTAAAAAATAGTATATTTGGTATTTCAAATATGTTACCTCCTCAAAGGAGTTGAACGAAAAGAAGAACAAAATTGCTGTATCATTGAGGCTAAAAAGCTTCCTAAACCTATGCCAATTATCACTGTTCAGAGTGATGAACATTGTCAATCACTCGTACTGGGAACACATAAATGAGAAAATAAGGACTGACAATAATCAAAACTAACCAAATAACAGTCATAGATTAATTCCTTTACAGTCTGAAAAAATAAATAAAAAAGCCTTTAGGCTAACACAAAACTATCTGAGAGGGTGGAGGAAGGAGGAAAAATAAAGACAACATGGCCTTATGGAAAACTATAAACATAAGCTATGAAACATGTAAAAACTAGTATATTTGGTATCTCAAGTGTTAAATATGTTACCCCCTCAAAGGAGTTGACCGAAAAGAAGAACAAAATTCCTGTATCATTGTGGCTAAAAAGCTTCCTAAACCTATGCCAATTATTGGGCTAATATGGATAAGATGAGCTCCCAAAACCTGTTCAGAGTGATGAACATTGTCAATCACTCGTACTGGAAACACATGTATGAGAACATAAGGACTGACAATAATCAAAAGTAACCAAATAGCAGTCACAGATTAATTCCTTTACAGTCTGAAAAAAGAAATAAAAATGCCTTTTGGGCTAACACAAAACTATCTGAGAGGGTGGAAGAAGGATGAAAAATAAAGACAACATGGCCTTACGGTGGTCCTCCTCAGTCAGGAATATGCGCTGCCCGGAGTAGGATGTTTATATACACAGGCAGGGATGCTTAGTGTCTTCTTAAGAAAGCAAGAGCACGAGTGATTGATCCTAGAAAGATCAAGAGTACATTCGGCTAAAAAGGGGGAATGGGGAAAATTCCATAGGTACAAAGGATTGTATGATGTTACTTAGCATGCATTTACATAGCATGCTTTTACAACGCGGTTTTTACTTCGCAAAAGCATTTACTTTGCATTTTTTTAGTACGCATGTCATTACTTCGCAAAATTAGTAATAACATTAGAATTTGCTTTTCTTAGCGGTACCTTACTTCGCATGTTTTTACTACGCGTTCAAACTGTTTTTTTTTAATTAATATTTTTATTTATAACCTAACCACTGGGACGGGATGCCAGGGAAATACGGGATTTGGGTGGGTAATTAATATAAAAAATATCGGTTAACTACATCACTACCCTAAAACCCTTTACAAACTAACCCCTACACTACACATACACTACAACACTACCCAAACCCTAAAACACTACCCCCTACACTACACATACACTGCAACACTACCCTTAACCCTAAAAACACTACCCTACACTACACATACACTACAACACTACCCTAAACCCTATAATACTACCCCCTACACATACACTACTACACTACCCTAAACCACCACCCTACACTACACATACACTACAACACTACCCTAAACCCTAAAACACTACCCCCTACACTACACATACACTGCAACACTACCCTTAACCCTAAAAACACTACCCTACACTACACATACACTACAACACTACCCTAAACCCTATAATACTACCCCCTACATGTACAGTACTACAATACCCTAAACCACCACCCTACACTACACATACACTACAACACTACCCTAAACCCTAAAACACTACCCCCTACACTACACTACAACACTACCCTAAACCCTAAAAAACTACCCTACACTACACGTACAGTACAACACTACCCTAAACCCTAAAACACTACCCCCTACACTACACATACACTACAACACTACCCTAAACCCTAATACACTACCCTACACTACACATACACTACAACACTACCCAAAATTAAAAAAAAACTACACTACACATACACTACAAAACTACCCTAAACCCTAAAACACTACCCCTACACTACACATACATTACAACACTACCCTAAACCACTACCCTACACTACACATACACTACAACACTACCCTAAACCCTAAAACACTCCCCCTACACTACACATACACTACACCATTACCCTAAACCCTAAAACACTACCCCCTACACTACACATACACTACCACACTACACTAAACCTTAAAACATTACCCTACACTACACGTTCACTACATTACCCTAAACCCTATAACACTACAAATACACTACTACACTACCCTAAACCCTAAAACACTACCCCCTACACAACACATACACTACACTAAATCCCAAAACACTACCCTACACTACACGTACACTGCAACACTACCCTAAACCCTAATACACTACCCCCTACACTACACATACACTACAACACTCCCCAAACCTTAAAACACTACCCTCTACACTACACATACACCACAACACTACCCTAAACCATAAACCACTACCCTACACTACATATACACTACAACACTACCCTAAACTCTTAAACACTACACCCTACACTACACATACACTACAGCACTACACTAACTACACTGCCCCACTTACCTCTCTCTCCTAGTGGTCCCTCTCTTCACCTTCAACCATAAATAATTTTACATTTTTAACATTATTTAAAAAAAAAACGAAAAACAAAGTAAAATAACGCGTAGTAAACAACATTGCGAAGTAAAAGGCATGCTAATTAAAAGCATGCGAAGTAAAAGACAATGCGTACTAATAAATGCTAAGTAAAACGCCTGTGAAGTAAAAGATGTGAAGTAAAGGTTGCTTGCCGTACAAAGGACACTCTGAGTAAAAATAAAACAAAACACAAGCAACAAAAACTCTAACCGGAGTGAGGAAGGTACAGTGTCACTTGGCAACAATAGAAACAGTTAAAACAAATACGCATGTGACGAAATATACCCCACTATTTACATTGCTTGTTTAAATTAATTTAAAACAACTGTCAGCCAAACAAATAAAGTAACACTCAAGGAAATGAAATTAGCCCTTTGTGAGCTGTCCACTCTTACTGACAAATCCATCATGCTCATTCAAGCCTTTGTTGCTCGAGCCATGCATGCATCCATTTGCATTCTTGTAAGTTTAAAATAAATCAAATGTCCCCACCCAGAGGATTTGTTCATACTTGTTCCAACACCAGCCATTTGAGATCCTCAAGTTTATGATCATCAAATTGTAATGATCCACCAGAGGTGCTTCTGCAGTGGCACAGGGAATATGGCTTCAGTGCTGTAGCATGCGCTGCTTGAATTCCTGGGTGGTCTGACCTGCATAAGAAACATTACCTGGGCATTGATTAGCCTAAATGATGTTCCTCCTATTGCAGTTCGTAAGATTTTGTAGGTGATACTTGTTATTCTGAACCTGGAATTCCTTTTTCCATGCACAAATGACAAGCCTTACATTTGGTGCATTTATAGTGTCCTCGCGATGGTGGAAGATTCAGAAAGGACTGTATTGTTACCTATTCTGTGGTGGTTGGGAATGCCCTAACAACAGAGTCTTTCACATTATTCCCTCTCTTAAAAGCCAAAAAAGGACATGTTTTCTGTGTCGTTCCAGTGTTTGTGTACCACTTTTTTCATATGCCATTGCTCACTGTACGGAATGTAGTGAGACAAACCAAGCGTTTCTGAAAAGTCAAAGATGTACAACAAATCCGGGTAAGATAACATTTATTTAAACTTCAGTAGAAGCGACCGACCGAGTTAAAGATCTAGCTGCAACTGCCCGTTTATCTTCAACGTTCTTCAACTAACTTAGAATGCAAAACCCAAAGCGTCTTTTTCCCCACAATTGCCCCAAAACACTACATTTTACAATGCTAAAAATGCACTGCCATGTTCACGCCAAACAAAGCAATAAATACATTATTACAGAGATTTAGCTGTTTTTTCCTCACTATTGTTATTCCCAAACACCTACATACATGATCGGGGGCCCATTTGTAGATCATAACCTCCAAAACAGACGCGGTTTGCCTAAAATTAAATAGGTCACACATGATCACATAACTTCTCTGGTGGTTTCCCCTACATTGCAGTCCTCAAATTCCTTCCAACACTAGGTTGAAGAACCAGGGTAGAATCATCAACCCCAGGACGAGGTCCGTTTCTTTGTAAAGATAACTTCTCTCTGTTCCACAACCTTCCACCTTCAAATTTAACCAGTCAGTTTTTGACCTGCACAACTGTTTTGGGATTTGAAAACTTGGAATAACTCTTGGCTAAAATGCCTGGAAGTTTCATTCTGACCCAGTCCCCCTCTTCCATATAATGACAAACTTATATTCCTCGAGTTACACATGCATATGTGTTAGACCTGGCATCCTTGGCGTGGTTTTCCCTAACTTTTTTTCTCCACCCCATGTGTTTTTGATGCTTTGCTGGATTTCGTTTTTGTCACAGTTGTCTTCTCAGTCACAGTTGTCTTCTCACTCCACTTCAGGGTGATGCTGAAAGGGGTCCACCTCCTGATTTCCCTGAACTTTGACTATTGTACTAACACAAAGCGTAGAGGTAATCAAGCGAGGGAAAGGTAAGAGAAGGGGCAGCAACGGAAGGGATAGCTGAAACGACAAAAGAGAAAAGGGTTATAGCATTCAATCCTAACTACTCTCATGTATTCTTGCTAATAACCTCTACCTACCCCGTCAATCAGGAGGTGAGCCCTTCCTCCCTAGTTTAGCAGATACTTCTCTACATTATGGTTGCTTCCTAAAAGACAAACCCAGAATTAGTTCCAGTTCACAGATACTCAGAAATGAAAGAACAGTAATACCTAAACAAACATACCCTTTTTCTCGCTTCCCCATAAACAATAAAGAACTCTCTCCAGTAACCCAGAGGCCGAAATCTCACTGGAATGAATGAAGAAACTGCAGTGTACTGGCTGACAATGTTTCTGTGAAATCCCAGTCACTGTTAACAGGCCATCCAAGTTATGAACAAAAAAGAACAACAAATATACCTAGCTGGGCCCAACATTAAAGGAACACTCAAAAAATAGGTATAATAAACAAGGTACAAGTTGGAATTCTTTCGCCGTTGCCTGAATCCAAACAACTACGTCTCAGCCAAGAGTCGATAATGCACAAAACCTTCCCCGCTGCAACCGCAAGCGGGAAAGGAACCAATGCAGAAGAAACGTAGTAGCGCTCTTTCCGCCATCACAGAGCTCCGCGCGAAAGCGTCTCAGCCAAGAGCACGTGAGTTTTTCCCCGGTGCTGCCGCAAGCGGGAAGAACTGAAACAAATGCTTTATCCTCCTGGAGGTTGCAAGAAGAAACCCCTAGGAATCCGGAACGCTTGCCATCACAAACGCGATCCCCATCTCGCTAGTCCAAACAACTGTTCCTCCGTCAGGAACATACACGGAAACAAACAAGGTTCGGAAAAGGTAATCACATACAGCGTGCCCTGGTGTTGCGCTGGAGTATATGTCCAGAACTCCTTCCACTATATTGGCATTCTGGCAGTTGTAGTCAAGTAGGCAGTATTTGGCAGATCATGACAGTATGTCCTCCCCCCCTAGCGCCTCTTAGCACCAGGCTTCCCCGGGTTCCGGGCATAGAACAACTGCACCGCACGAGGTGCGTGTACTCCTGATTTCGGCTCCCACGAATCATCCTCAGAGGTGTAACCTTTCCAGGAAACCAAGAACCATAACTGCCCGTTCCTATAGCATTGTTGTAGGATAGTTCAGCTAACCACAACAATGACACCCAGGAATCTCCCGCCTCTACGGCGTAGCATTGCAAATATTTCTTAAGAGTCTGATTCAGTCTCTCTGTCTGACCATCAGACTGAGGATGGAAGCTGGTCGACAAAGCATCCTTCATGTGTAATGCCTTGCACCACATGTGCCAGAAACCTGCAACAAATTGTGGGCCACGGTCTGAAATGATGATTTTAGGGATACCATGCAATCGAACCACTTGCGTCAGCAGCAACTGAGCGGTCTGTGCAGCCGTAGGAAGATTCCTACAAGGGATGAAATGACCCATCTTCGTCATGCTATCCACCACTACTAAGATAGCATCACATCCCTTGTCCAAAGGCAACCCTAAAACAAAATCCATACTAATCACCTGCCACGGTCTTGAGGGGGTAAGCAGCGGCATCAGAAGTCCTTTACTCTTTGTTTGTTCACTTTTTGCCCTAGCACAGGTTTCGCACTGGTCGATCCAAGTTTTCACGTCTCTGGTCAGGCCCTCCCACCAGAACTGTCTCTGCAAGGCATGAACAGTTTTTTGATGACCCGGATGACCTGCCACCATAGCGTTGTGACACCAGTTGAAAGCCATCCAACGAAGAGCATGCGTGGGGAGGAATAGCTTGTTGTCACGCATCGGCAAACCATGTTTGAGAAACCTTTGTTTTTCCTCTGCGGCCCACTTCTGCCATTGTACCAATGAACAATGTTCACGAACGGTGTCAAAAAAGTGGTCTACTGTCGTGGAGCACAGCACCATCTCTTGTGATAAAATCGATAGTGGCTCCCCTTTTACAGATGTTTCAGAGTCCGTTTGTCTAGCTAGGGAGTCCGCCTTTCTGTTTTCTGTTATGGGACGAAAAGTGATGGTAAAGTCATACTCTGCAAAAAACATCCAGCGCATTTGCCTTTGTGAGAGGTGTCTGGCCGTCTTCAGGTACTGAAGGTTTCGATGGTCTGAATACACCGTGACAGGATGTTGTCCTCCCCCAAAGATAATGCCTCCATTCTTGAAAAGCTCTCTTTACAGCAAGAAGCTCCTTCTCGGCCACCGTATAATTTACTTCTGCAGGGTTAAGTTTCTTAGACAGAAATGCTATGGGGTTCAGTTGGCCCGTTTGCTTGTCTCTTTGCGATAGAACAGCCCCTATCGTCACATCCGAGGCATCAGCTTCCACCACAAAGGGGACATCTGATTGAAGGTGTCTCAAAATGGGGGCCGAGCAGAAAGCCTCTTTCAACTGATCAAACGCTACCTTAGCTTCAGGGGTCCAACAAAAAGATACACCCATTCTCAACAACCGGGTTACTGGAGAGGCTAGCTGTGAAAAATGTGAGATAAACCTCCGGTAATAATTGGAGAATCCAAGGAAACATTGGACGTCTCTCACACTCCTAGGAACAGGCCATTCCCTAACAGCTTCCACCTTTCTGTCAGCCATCCCAAAACCCTGGGGACTCAAAATCACACCTAGAAACTCCACCTCAGTGACCCCAAACTCACACTTACTGAGTTTACAGTACAAGCTATGTTTCTGCAGTCTTTTGAGTATTAAAAGAACCTGACTGACATGTTGAGCTGGGGTATCCGAGTAGATCAGGATGTCATCTATATATATAACTACAAATTGGTCAATGTAGTCTTTCATGATGTTGTTGAGAAAATATTGGAATGCCGCCGGGGCATTACGTAGCCCAAACGGCATTACAAGGTACTCAAACAAGCCAAAACGTGTTTTGAACGCTGTTTTCAACTCATCCCCGGCCTGAATGCGCACCAAATGGTACGCGCCTCGCAAATCCAACTGTGTGTAAATGTTGGCCTCCTTCACTTTATTTAGTAGAAAGGGGATGAGCGGAAGAGGATAGCGATTTTTGATTGTGATTTTATTCAGCTGTCTAAAGTCAATACATGCCCGTAACTCGCCATTACCTTTCGAAATAAAGAAAAGAGGCGAGGCCACCGGAGGGCGTGATGGGCGGATAAACCCCAGAGAACAGAGATGGTCCAGATATGCCTTCAAGTGTTTTGTTTCGGACTCCGACAACGCATACACTCGGCATGACGGTGTCTTAGCCCCCTCCACTAAATCTATACGACAATCATAGTCGTGGTGAGGTGGGAGCCTCTCTGCCTCTACTTCACTGAACACGTCCTTATACCCATGATATTCTGTGGGCAAAACGACCTCTTTCTCTGCTGCCGTAGCTACATGGGGAGCCTGAGCCAATGATAGCGTGTGTGAGTCATAATGTCTTTTCAAAGATTGAGATACACAATGATCTCAATCAAACTGAATGGTTTTTTGCTTCCAATCCATGGTTGGATTGTGTTGCCACAACCATGGCATCCTTAATATAATCTCATATTGTGGAGCCTCTATCATGTTTAACACTATGTTCTCCACATGATCCCAAGGTTTTCCCCAAAGACACAGTTCCAACAACTCTGTATGCAACACTATGTGACCGGATTTCAAAGGGGTGCCATCCACTGCCAAAACTATTTCGGGTCTATGAGTGGGCACTTTCACAAGCCCTAAACGCTTCACCAAGCCATAATCTATGAAATTCCCGGTAGCACCGGAATCTACCATAGTGCGTACTGGATGTTGTTGCTGACCCATCCCCACGAGCATAGACAAAACAACATGAGACTCTGAACCCATCCTATCTGACACCTCTAAAGAAGGTATCCTCCACTCTTTGATGGACGTTTCGTCTCTCTCAGATCTACCACTCACTTCCTGCCCTTCAGATGAATCATCGGCTGACATACCAGCTACCTTTTTTGCCGGGAAATAAGGACTCCTTTTCTTTGGTTTCATAGTACAATCACGCACATAGTGTCCTTTCCTACCGCAGTACATACATAAACCTTGAGCACGCCTGCTTTCTCTTTCTGCCTTAGTTAAAGGAGGACGTACAGCAACAATATCCATAGCTTCTGGTCCTGATTCTTTTGTAATAGGGGGACCAACAACCTCAAAACCACCCCCTATCCTATCACTCCTCCGGCGCTCTCCCCCCTCTCAGAAAGACGATGATCTAACCTTAAAGTAAGATTAATTAGGTCAACACAGCTAGTGGGCTGTGGGTCAATGTGGGCCAACACATCCTTGATTTCCTCATTCAACCCCTGGTAGTATAATGCCATTCTCTTCTCTTCTGGCCATGCAGTTTCTACTACCAGGCGATTGAATGTGGTCATATAAGTTACAAGGTCCTTCTTCCCTTGCCGCAATCCCAATAAATCGCGATCTGCACTGAGAGTTGTTGCCCGTCTATCAAAAAACCCTCTCAAATTCCCTCCGAAAAGCTACCCAGTCTGTCATCAAGGGATCATCATTTAAATGTTTATGTGGTTTCTCCCTTCCCAAACCCTCAACATCTCCATCCCTCCCGAATGCCGACCCTCAACAAATTAAGGTGGGCAGCTCAATATAAGATCCCTACAAAAACACCACATGGAAGTCCATGAGCTACTGACAAGCTATACCTTAGATATTCTATTTCTCACGGAAACCTGGCTACGAGACGACATGGATTCGGTCATCAACCTAGCCACCCCCATAGGATAGTCTACATACACGCTAAATAGACACGCAAGGGAAGGCGGGATAGCGATGATCGTCAAGTCCCACTACACATGCCTATTCACCAAATTGGATATTGAAGGCAGTGAATGTGCCCGCTACAATGTCAAAATTAACCCCCAGCTCACCCTCGTGGGTATCCTAATTTACAGACCCCCAGGTTTAGATAGTAGCTTTATAAAATCGCTCCTCGAAAATGTGTGTTCTCTGGTTACTGGAACAGCGAAATTCAATATAGTGGGTGACCTAAATATTCACTTTGACCTTACCACTGACAACAAGATAAGCACTCTGTTAGCTGACCTGGCCGCTCTCCAGCTCTGTCAGCTCGTTAGTGGTTCCACACACAGAGGCGGCCATCTTCTAGACCCTATCTTCTCCAATATGACCGATGTCACTGTAGAGGCCCCAATCCCCATGACCTGGACAGACCATCTATTGGTGATTATGACAATGCCCATTGGGGGCGCTCCTAATATAAGACCCGCCCAGCAAGCGCTGAAACGGCCGTGGAGGAAGCTCCGTCTCGAAGACTTTCACACACTCCTCATAGCTGACCCCCCTAAAACCAATGAGGACCCTGACCAGGGGTATGAGGGTTTCTGTAACTGGATAAATCAGGCCCTCAATGCACTGATACCGGCTAAATGGATTAGGGCGCGCTCACAGGAATCCAGTCCCTGGTATAATGAAGAACCCCTCCCTTAAGAAAGAGTGTAAAATAGCCGAGCGCAAATGGAGAAGAGATTATGATCCTACACTCAAAACTCTCTATGTCCAGGCACAAAAAAGTTATCATCGTAACATCTGCAGGACCCGAGCTACTTACTACGCGACAGAGATTAGCAAAAGCCAGAACGCCTCTAAAACCATCTTCAAAATATTAAAAGAGCTCAGTGGAAAAAAAACGGTAGAAATATCTAACACCTCACCCACATTGTGCGAGAACCTGGAATCTTTTTTCATGGATAAAATTCACAAAGTATACAATGCCTTCCCAATCGCACCACACCTCAACCCCTCAGTCACTATGACCATGCCCAAACTTACCAACATACCTGCGCTCAGTCAAGATGAATTTCTTAAACTCTGCAACAAAATCATGTCAGGCTCACCTGCAGACCCTCTAAAAGCAGCACAATTTAGAGAAGCAGACTGGACAGTACTTGGCCCGCTCCGAGACATTATAAACTCGTCCTTCTCAACTGCCAATATTCCATCCAGATGGAAGCAAGCCTGGGTCTCCCCTATCATAAATAAACCTACGTTAGAGCCAAATTTACCCGAAAATTTCAGGCCTATTTCACTGCTCCCTTGGCCAGCCAAAGTGGCGGAGTCCCATGTCAACACCATCCTGACCAATTACCTGGTGTCTAATTCCACTCTAGACAGGTCCCAACATGGCTTCCGTGCTGGACACAGCACCGAAACGGCCCTACTGAGTGTGATGGAGCATCTCCGGACCATACTGGACTCCGGCGAGACGGCAGCACTGATTCTTTTAGATCTCAGTGCTGCCTTCAATACGGTCTCACACAAGGTGCTGTTGTTCAGGCTTGAGGAGGCAGGAATATCAGGACAGGCCCTCAACTGGCTTAAGGCATTCCTATCGGGGAGATCTTTTAGGGTCTCCTCCCCGCCGTTTCTCTCTAAAGAGTGCCCCATTAGACAAGGAGTTCCCCAGGGTTCTGCACTCAGCCCCACGTTGTTTAACCCTTTCGCTGTGGCGGCAATTCCGCCGCAGCGCTAAGGGGGTGGGGCGGCCGCGCGGCATTCCAACGCTTATGACGGAACCGCTCAGTCATGGCCCTCGGGTGGGCTGTGCTTGTGACGGAGCTGTTATGTCATGGCCCCGCCCGTTCTTTAGAATGTCAGCGCAGGCGCAAAATCAGCGCCGCGCAGGCGCGACGAGCGGGCCATGACGGAACCGCTCCGTCACCAGCACAGCCCACCCGAGGGCCATGACGGAGCGGTTCCGTCATAAGCGTGGGAGGGGTTAATATTTATGTCCAACCGCTGGCAGAGGTAGCCAGGAAACGTGGGCTGTCTCTAGTATCCTATGCTGACGTCACCCAGCTAGTGGTAACATTGAAGGATGAGGGCGGATTGAGCGCGCAGAATTTTAAACTGAGCCTCATCGACATTACTGGCTGGATGACGTCAAACTACCTTCAGCTTAACGCCGGCAAGA
Source organism: Lissotriton vulgaris (assembly GCF_964263255.1). Lineage (NCBI taxonomy): Eukaryota > Metazoa > Chordata > Amphibia > Caudata > Salamandridae > Lissotriton > Lissotriton vulgaris. The sequence goes on from NC_141685.1 coordinate 1,938,542,176, forward strand.
CGGAGGTCTTGCTGGTGGGTAAAGAGACAGCGGCCTGGGGAAACAAATGGATTCACTTGGCCAACTGCCCGATCCTAAAAGTCATGTGAAAAACCTTGGAGTATGGTTGGATTCCGCCCTTAACTTCACCCAGCAGACGAAAAAAGTTGCTGCCACATGCTTTGGGATCCTGCGGAACCTTAAGCCGATCTTAAAGTTTTTTGACCCCAGACACGTCAGCTCGTGGTACAGTCAGCCATCCTTTCGCGGCTGGACTACGCAAGCTCCCTACTGTTAGGGGTAAACGTAGCGGAGAAAGTAAGACTGCAACGAGTCCAGAATGCTGCAGTAAGAGCATTAACAGGTCTCCCCCGACATCAGTCAGTGGCAAATACTTTAACTAAACTCCACTGGCTCCCGGTGGAGAAGAGGATCCACTTCAAGACCCTATGTCTTGCATTCAAAATCTTGAAAATGGCCTCCCCACCTATGCTAAGTTCACTTCTTACAGCATACGTGCCCCGACCTACTTTGCACTCAGAAGGTCAGAACTTGGCAGTCGTCCCCGTATTAAGTTAGCCCGGATGGGTGGACGCTCCTTCTGGTATCTTGCTGCTAAGCTCTGGAATGCTCTGCCTTCCCAGATTCAGGGACTGAACGATCTTCTGTCTTTTAGAAAGGCCATAAAAACCCACCTCTTCCGCTAAATGATGCTGTGTAAAATGCAAATTTCTTCTGCAGCTGTCCTCCCTCCTTCTTTGGTTGAAAGCGCAGGGACGCCCCTTTGCTGGGGCAGCCGAGCGCTATATAAAACCAAATAACATAACATAACATAACATAATATTACGGACCAAGGGAACCGCCCAATTAGCTGCATCTTCAGTAAGGTCGGAAATAGCAAACGCCACCCTCAAATGGTTATTGGGAAAGGAAGCTGGTCTGAATGAAAAATGCAATGTTATTTGAGTTAAAAAGGTCTGTATTTTGAAAGGGTCCCCTGCATAACGCTCAGGGCAGGCCAATGGAATCAGAGGAGGCACTGTAACCTGTATCTGTGGAGAGCCCCCGAAGCATCAAAAGGGTTTCGGGTTTGCCTATCCACCCTTTCCTTAAGGGTCGCTGTTTCAGCACGAGAGTTTACTAGCTCTCCAGTGTCGTCATCTTTCAGCACCCTCTCACCGGGAGGGTTATATTGCTTGGGTATGCGATTCTGTCACAGTTGTCTTCTCCTCGGGATCAGGGTGATGCTGAAAGGGGTCCACCTTCTGATTTCCCCACACTCTGACTATTGTACTAACACAGAGCGTAGAGGTAATCAAGCGAGGGAAAGGTAAGGGAAGGGGCAGCAACGGAAGGGATAGCTGAAAAAACAAAAGCGAAAAGGATTATAGCATTCAATCCTAACTACTCATGTATTCTCGCTAATAACCTCTACCTACCCCGTCAATCAGGAAGTGAGCCCTTCCTCCCTAGTTTAGCAGATACTTCTCTACTTTAAAGTTGCTTCCTAAAAGACAGACCCAGAATTAGTTCCAGTTCGCAGATACTCAGAAATGAAAGAACAGTAATACCTAAACAAACATACCCTTTTTCTCGCTTCCCCATAAACAATAAAGAACTCTCTCCAGTAACCCAGAGGCCGAAATCTCACTGGAAGGAATGAAGTTACTTAAGTGTAATGGCTGACAATGTTTCTGTGAAATCTCAGTCACTGTTAACAGGCCATCCAAGTTATGAACAAAAAAGAACAACAAGTATTCCTAGCTGGGCCCAACTAAACGGAACACTCAAAAAATAGGTATAATAAACAAGGTACAAGTTCCAACCTCCTCCGAGGCTTACCGGCGTGTAGCTTCCAAACAAATGAGACTTGCGCAAACCTTTCATGCAGGATGCTATGCCCAATGTTTATAATTGCGCGGAATCCCAACGAAATCCTTCCCCGCTGCAGCCGCAAGCGGGAAGAAAGCAAATGCGGAACAACAGTTGGAATTCTTTCGCCGTTGCCTGAATCCAAACAACCACGTCTCAGCCAAGAGTCGATAATGCCCAAAACCTTCCCCGCTGCAACCGCAAGCGGGAAAGGAACCAATGCAGAAGAAACGTAGTAGAGCTCTTTCCGCCGTCACAGAGCTCCGCGTGAACGCGTCTCAGCCGAGAGCATGTGAGTCCTTCCCCGCTGCCGCCGCAAGCGGGAAGGACTGAAACGAAGGTCTTTATCCTCCTGAAGGTTGCAAGAAGAAACCCTTAGGAATCCGGAACGCTTGCCATCACAAATGCGATCCCCATCTCGCTAGTCCAAACACCGTTCCTCCGTCAGGAACGCACACGGAAACAAACAAGGTTCGGAAAAGGTAATCACATACAGCGCGCCCTGGTGTTGCGCTGGAGTATATGTCCAGAACTCCTCCCACTATGTTGGCATTCTAGGAGTTGTAGTCAAGTAGGCGCCATTTGGCAGATCATGACAGTTTTTGCTGGATTCGATGCTCTGGGCATTTTGCCACTGCTGATGAGTGTCAAAGTGCAAGTGCTCCCTGTGTAAATTGGTATTGTGATTGGTTCTCCATAAATTGGCATTTTTTTTTTTAACTTTATTTATTGGGTTTTGTAAAGCATACAAAGAACACAAGTAAGAAGGCGGGTCAGGTACACAGAATAAGAAGTCATCATAATAAACACAGAGCACAGACAGTACATCGGAATCAGTATGGATGGCAATAAACACAGGACAAGGTTGGCACAGTTCAGGGCACATAAAGCAACAAGGCAACACCACATATCCAACTCCATTACATCCTCATCACTACATCAGCGTGTGTACAGCAATCACTGTATACCATACCATGTAAGAAGGTTAGATTCATAACAATTTAATACAAATAATAATAAAGAACCCTTTAACTACATGTTACAGTGTGTATTGTTAATCCATATTCAGTTCCTTCTGTTGTCATTTTGAGTCCACCTGTTACTCATATTCCTAAATTTCTGTCTTTTCAAATAGTATAGTGATCCCCATTTAGGAACTTTAGTCGGGGATACCTCCTACTTATACACACATAGAAAGGAAGAATATCATGACGGGGTGACAGGCCGTTCTTGCCCTAGCAGATAACATTTCAGGGGGGCTCAGATGTCTGTTGGTCTGGAGGCCACAGGCAATAGTTCAGCATATGTCAATAATTGTTCCTGACAATAAATCAGGTCATTCAGCCAATCCTTAAACTTAGGTGCCCTCCCTCGACCCCATCGACAAGCCACCCGCCGTTTTGCCATCAGTAGTGCAAAGGCAACAAATTTACGGTTCACTGTCGGTAGCAGTGTCACGTGCCCCAGGTGTGCAAGAACTGATAAATTGCCATATTTGATCTACCAGTAGGTCCCTAGTAAAGTGCAGTGAGTATGCCAGAGCTGGTGAATCAAATGTTACTGCTGGGCCTGCAGCACTGATTGTACCTCCCATCCGAGTAGCCCTGAAAAGATGTCTCACGCCTGCCACCGCAATGCCTATGTGCAGTTTAACTGCCCTATCGACTTGGCAAGTACTTGCCAGGCCCTACCCTTCCCATTTCTTACACATAGGATACCCCTATGGTAGGCCCAAGGTAACCCCCTGGGCAGGGTGCAGTGTCCGTGAAAGGTAGGACATGTGCTGGTGTGTGTAACATGTTCTGATAGTGAAATACTACCAATTTCGTTTTTCACTATTGAAAGGCTATCTTGCCTTATAGTACAGAATGGGGAATGCTTTGTGTCATTTTACAAGCATATCTTCCCATAGGGATAAGATAGAAAAATTGAGTTTGGTATCCCTGAAAGTGGGGTTTAATAACATATCTTTTAGTAAATATGGTTTTTAAGTTTTGTGTTTGAAAATACCACTTTTAGAAAGTGGCTATTTTCTTGTTCAACCATCCTGTGTGCCTGTGGCTGTTTGTGGATTGACTGTTTTCAGTGTGACAGAGACAGAGGATGTGCATTCCCTGTAGACAGCCTCTGGGGGTTGAGGTGTGCCTGGCCCTTCCTGTATGACCCAGCCCTGAGCTGAATAGGCCCTGGCTGCATATAGAGTGGTGGGAAGAGATTTACCCTGCACCTAAAGGAGCCTGTATCCCTTCCACAATGCTGTCTCCACCTTCTGCGATCATGCTGGACCAGTGAAGGCAGAATTGGTTTGAACTGGGCTCAGAGCCCCATGCACAAAGAGATCAAAGACATTTTAGGGTATAAGTATCCGACCCAAAACCCCAGACTTTAGACTACTGCATGAATCAAGAGGAACCTTTGCCAAGGAGAATAGCTGGAGATATTGGAGGAGGAGCGCTGCCCCTTTGCTGTGTGCTGTCTGGGGTTGTCCTTCAGTAGCTGATTCTGCTAAGGAAAGGAAATGGACATTGCAGTGTACTGTGTCCACCCCCTGCTTGAGAGGATCTCCCAGGGCCTGTGCATGCTGGCCTCCTGTCGTAGGAAACTCAGGGACATCAAAGTTCCCAAGTTCTGTTGTCAACCTGCACTGTGTGTGCATCTGTGCAGCGCTCCATGACTGTGTACCTCCATGGGGCTTGGTGGCGCTGGAAACTTGGTTGTGCTCCCTTTTGAGGAAGAGGCCGTCTGAGAAAATCTGACCCAATCACCACCTTCGGCCCGAGTCCGAGGCCAAAGCTTCCCTGGAGAACAAACAGTCAGCGCGGCAGCACAGACGGTTGCAAGGCGTTGCCTGGCAACAGAAGTCCACCCGCATCAAGGAGCCGCGATCGACCCAGCTCTGCCTAGCAGGACGCCAATCCAGACCGCCGGGTAGCGAGGGCACGCTCCGTTCAGGAAGGAGCTGTTGTGCTTCACCATTCCCCGACTGCAACTCATTGCCATGAAGGGGATTGCACCGCCCAGCTACAGGATCGAGGGAGCCTCAGGCCTGTATGTCCTCTGCCTTCTGCCTCACCAGCTAAAGTTTTCCCCCGCCACCAGAGTGCTGTCCGAGGCACGGGTGACCGCAAGAGGGACGTTGACAGCGAGAACAGCCCCCACAGGGGCCTCCTCCAACATGTGGAGAGTCGGAGGTGTGCATCAAGGCCCAGGTACGCTCACTCCAGTGGTCGAACCCCGACGCTCTGGTCCTTTTTTTCTTTAATAACTAGGAGTGGGTTGCAGGCATAACAGTACACTGCTTTAGATCAATGGCAACGGAGGCACCTATGACACTTGATGGGGGAATACTTTCTTCTTTGACGTGATTATGGGGGCATATTTTACTTGTTTAAGTAATTACTGGCACTTGTGACATTGTACGGAGGCATGATTTCCGCTTTAAGTAATTACTGGAATCAGACATCGTACGGGGGCATGATTCCTTTGTGAATGTGATTACTGGAGCCTGAAACCTTGGTGGGACACGACCTAGCTACTTGGTGGCAGTTAAGATCTTTTTGAGGATACCAGGACATTTGTACCCCGTTGCATTCGGGACAAAGACTGCATTCCAGCTACCTAACACCCAGAGCTAGCCCATAATTAGGTGACCCATGAAAGTTGTTACATCTTCGGCCTTCAGTATAAGAAATATGTCTTTGCTAATATGATTTGTGGAACTACCACTTCTTTTTAAAGCAACAGAAAGGAGATATATATATTTTTTTACAGACCTTACTGTGGAGTTTCCTTTGTGGTGTGTCTAGTGTGTGGTGCGCAAACGCTTTACACATTGCCTTTGGGATAAGCCTGACTGCTCGTGCCAAGCTACCAAGGGGGTGAGCAGGGGTTATCTTCAGCGTGTAACTCCCTTGCCCTGACAAGAGCGGTGGTTTCTGCCTGGCTTAGGCAAATTCTCTAGTCAACCAGAAACCCCATTTCCAACAATACCTCTTTTGCACCCTTTCTCCATTCGGTTTAACCAAAAACAGTTGCTCTTCAGACACATCCAAATTCCTGTTCAAGGTTGCAGTAACTTGGTGGCAGGTGCATACCCTCTCAGAAGTCTAAAGGGAGACAGCCCAGGAATAGCATTGTACATTGTCTTAGATCACTCTGTTATACCTTTCCACCACCCGTATGGCTTCAACTGGACTAGGAACTGTGACTTGTCACAAATGGCACAAGGAACACAATCCTGCTCAAAGTGTTTCACCTTCCTGTCCATACCAGGCCACCCGAATCCATTCCTGATTCCCCTCTTCATAGCTCACATGCCCCTCATGGCCTAATCTTAAACTCTTTAAAAATTGGGATGTTGGTTGAGGGGGGTATGATCCCTTTTCAAGCAACAGCCACATTCTGGTCAGGGTGAACCACAAAAAGTCACAAAATTAACCTGAGCTATATCCCTCCAGTAGATGTGAATTGGCTGTTTGGCTTGTGATTGGCTGGAGCTGGCTGGTGTGCCTGGCTCCAGTTGTCAGGATGGGTCCCTGTGGTGAATGGAGAGATCTGCATGCTTGATGGCAGGAAGGAGTGCACCTGGGACCTGAAGCTTGGCACAAGGCAGTCAGGCTTAACTTAGAAGCCATATGTAAAGTATTTATAAAACACTTAAATAGCAATAAAGCGAAAACATGACACAGGAAAAATCTATCTAATTTAGAAAAATAGAATACATTTCAATAAATGATTTGACAACAACAACAATCAAATCAGAAGAACAGTGTTTATGAATTTTTAAATTTTTTTGTAAAATCTAGCGCCTAAAAAATCAATGCACAAATTACGATCATTTAGTCACAGAAGACTTTGGCAAAATTGAAAGTTATGGCTGACTGAAATAGAGTGCGGTTCAGATACATGAGGTGGATTGGACCCATTCTCATCATATCTTCAGTCTCAGTAGAAATTTTGAAGAAAAGTGTCTGAGAAGGTAAAGTTCTGCATGGTAAGGCAGCCAACTTTGTCCGAGGAGGCAGCCTCATTGTCTGGGACCCACTGGACAAAGTCACAGTGTTCGAACTTAGTCTCTTTTATGGAAGTCAAAGATCTCTAGCAAGACGAAGTTGCAGGCTGTAGCCGATGAGGACTCCATGAGGTCTGATTTCCCTCCAAAGAGGCTTTGTTGCGGAGGAGGAGAATGTAACAGGATCTACAGAGAAGTCAGGTTGACTGGAGGTGCCCCTTGGGCAGATCAGTTAGCCGGTGGGTCTTGTTCTTCTCTCATTTCTCAAAGGACTTTTTGGCAGAGCATTTTCAGTCCCATGTTTTTAATTCGGGCTAGCTGGGTATTGTTAGCACCACTTCAAGGGTCTAGGACTGGAGAGGCACCACGTAGAGGGTCAGGACTCACTCAGGCTGTTCCAGGTGCTTGACCAATATACTTGGCGCCTTTTCTGCCTCTGAAGCTGGCTCTGATCAGGAGGTCAGAACCCAAAGCCCTTGAAGTCACTCTGGAAGTCCTGGATTTAAGCAGAGAAGCAGGTCTCAAGAAGCAGGGCAGTACTCTGCTGGTGCAAGACAGGCTTCAGGCAGCAGGGCAGTCCTCTTGATGTAGCAGGGTAGCCTTCTGAAGTACACAGGAGGCCACAGGAAGCACAGCAGCCCTCAGAGACTCTTCCACAGATCCAGAAGTGAACTGAAGAGTAGGTCTGAGGATCCTAATTGTATACCTGGTGCCAGCTTTAAAATGAAGAACGTCTAGAGTCCCCCTCCACACACAGATGATATTGAAATTGTCTCCCCCCCTGCCCTGGTCTGTGATGCCTAGTGGCTAAAAAGGCTAAGTGAAGTTTTTGCGTGTGTGGGGTGAGGCACTGTTTTTTGATGCATAGGTGGGGTTGCGAAGAGCTCCACCCTCCCATCCTGTTGAGATGGCCTGTCTTGCCAAAACCCAATCACCCTAGTATGTGACTGTCTAAGAGGAATGCGCAAAGGCCAACCACCAACTACACCTAGTCAATAGACCCTGGAAACTGTCTGCAGGCACCAAATGGTTAGGACAAGGAAATTCCAACTTTACATTTTGAGAATTGTGACTTAAAATCCGACTTTACCATTAAAGAGGATTTTAAATTACAATTCCTTAGACACCAAATATGAAATTTCTACCTGCTCCCAAACAAAAGTCAGCACTTATTAAATGTAATAAGGTAAACCAAATGTTATCCAATGGGAGATGTAGGTCTTAACAGTAGGAAATAACACGTGTGAGTTTTTCACTACAAGGACATGTAAAACCTAAGAGTAAATGTCCAACTTTTTAAATACAATGCACTGTGCCCCATGGGTGGCTTAGAGCCTGGCATATATGTATTACAAAGGGAGCTTTAGACCAGGCCTGCTAAAGGGTTTATTTTGTCAGGTTTAATTGGCAGTTTACAATTGCACACAGGCGGTAATAGCAGGCATGAGATGTTTTAAGGGTTACTTCAGTGGGTGGCAACCTACGTGCTGCAGGCCTACTAATGGCATTTTATTTATCAGCCCTTGGTATATGGTATACTACTTTACTAGGGGCATATAAGCAAGTTAAATATGACAATTAAGTGTAAAACAATTTTACTATGTTTTAAGGAGTGAGCACAAGCACTTTAGTCCTGGTTTGCAGTGGAAAAGACTACAGAGTGCTAGAAGCAAACTAAAACATTTTCAGTAAACAGGAGGGGCAAGTCCAACACAAGATTATCAGTATTCCATCACAAACATTCAACTGTGAAACACATGCTTGAATGAGTTAAGAGACTCAATTGTTCTACACAGTGGCCACCCTTTGCTTTCAAAACTCATAACTTCTTAATGCATCATTACTCAACAGGGCAGCATTCCCCTCTTCCTCTTAAATACTGTTCTCCATTAGATTCGATGTAATTCCAATTACATTAAAATTCTCATCCTGCGTCTACCCAACCATTGTCGACTCCTTCAAAGGCAAACATGAGAGACAATCTGAAAAAATATTCTAAGTACCAGCAATATACACCAAATGGTACTGGAAACCTTGAAAACTGGATTGCTCTTTTGCAGTTATGGGTGTGGTTTTTATCACACCTATAGAGGTGAATAAATTGGTCAATGACTTGTGGTCAATGTGAATGGTATACTCCAGTCCTCATAAACAATTCCAGTGATGATCCGTATCCCACCAACAAGCGAACTCTTCCCTCTCTATTACCGAATAGCGGACCTCAGCCACTCTAAGAGCATGTCATGCAAAAGCGACCACTTCATCTCCACTTCCACAAGTCTGAAGAAAATCAGCACCCAACCCATGCTAACTAACATCAGTGACCATCACACAAGGATCATAAATGTCAAAGAGCTGAATGGGAATCGCATTGACAACATGACTTGTGATAACATCAAATTCTCTATTCACATCCTCACCCCCGCACAAATCTCGAATTTTTTCTAAGCAAATAGTGTAAATTATGTGTCCTCTCTGCACATTTGGGAATGAAATAAGTATAAAACTCCAACATACCAAAAAAGACCTCAGTTGGTCCTTGTTCGCCGGAGCAGGAAGCTCAGCTATGGCTAAACCAGACTTTCCTTTGGCTCGAAACCCTGAGGGGTTAATTTATTACCAAGATAGTCCACACTCTCTACTGCAAACATTAACTTATTGGCATTTAGAGTAACCCCTCTCTCCTTTAACGTAGATAAAAGAGGAGCCAGCGTCTTTTCCATTTCATGACCATAAAGCCAATATATTGTCCTGGAAGCATCTGACATTTGAAATGTCCTTATATTGTGCCTCTACCACACATTGCTAAAACGATGTAGGTGATACCAATCCAAGCAGCATACACTTAAACTGGTAGGCCCCTTTGGGAGTTATAAGGATGTGAGATGCCAAGAACTATGATCGAAAACCATTTGGTGATATGCTGATATCATGTCTAGAGTAGAAAAAACATTGGCACCCTTAATTGAAGGAAGCATTTCAGTTCTTTTGCGTAGAGAATTTTTGTCCACCCAATTTCTGTCTCTCAGGTCAATGCACATTCTTAATGATTCATTTTACCTTTGTGGCCAACACCACCAGAGGCAACTACTCAGGACTCTCAATCAATTCAATAATCCCTTGTTCTCTCAAATACAGCAATTTGTTCCTTAGTTTGTCCCTCATATTAATATGCATATAACATGCCTGGTGCACCACAGGGAGTACTCCACATTTCAAGATAATTTGATGAGTCAGGATCCTAAGTTTCCACAAATTTTCTTCAAAAACCTCAGGAAAAGCTTTTACCCACGAGCACACATCCACTCTAAAAGGCAATGTAGACTGTGCCATTACCACTGTTTCCTTCAAACCTTAACGTAGGATCAAATCTCACACAAAACTTCAGTTGGTTTACCCCCATAGGCAACAGATATCCTGTCTGTCATATTAAGATCTCCATAGGATATAATGTGATGGTAATAAAGGTGACTGGATCTCTGCCACATTTGTGACATCGTATTCCAGTCAGCCAAGATATAAATTAGGCCCTTAGTGTTTAATTGTCATACCTTTCCCACTCCTTCAGCCCTGTGAGGGTAAAGAACAGATCCATGGTTTGCCATAATGGTAACTAGTACACTTGATACTTCAATTTGACAATAGGGTCTCTTGAAACCTTGACCAACATGTAACACATCTTTAGCCTTTATGTTAAAGTCACTTTTCACAGAATTGGCATCCACATATAAAACCCACTGTCCTCTTTAGAATCAAGATACACATTAACATTAGATACCCTCTCGACAGTTCTGATATTCTTAAATGTAGACCTGCCAGACCGTGATTTGCACACTTTGGCGATATGCTCCTTTAAAAAAAAAAATCAGTTTTTATTCACTGCTGCATACCCATATGGCTTTTACTATCACACATGTAGTATTCCAATGTTTTAGCTTGAAATCCATTATGTTTCCTTTTTTACCCTCCTCAGTTTCTCATTGATATTTTTAGGTTTGCGATATAACAATAGTTTCCTAGGGTAATACCATGTCCTTTTACTGGATCTCTTTAGTAAACACATTGGGTACCCCATATCCAGCACTTTCTGTATTTAAATGTCTGATTCTTGTTAAAAAAAAGATTTTTACAACATTTCCGTTGTATCTTTGGAAAATACCCAAACAGGAGGTAATCCCTCAATCCCAGGGGAAAATTACTTGAAAACCGGAGTAGAGAAATGTGCTCCGTTGGTTTCCTGTACAATGTGGTAAACAGCTTATTGTCAGAGTGCCTAATCAAAATGTTAGAAAATTGATCTCTGAACTACTGTGGGACAGTGTGAATTGTATATCAGGGAAGCAGTCATTGAGCCATGTCTATAAAGGTTAGTGTGGTGATGTCTCCTTTCCAAACCGTGAATACATGATCTATGTAACGTCTCCATAATGGGATATTATTCAAATATGGATTACCACGAGGACAAATGTGTAGATATTCAAAATGATCCATATAAATATTGGGTACCTCAAGTGTAAAGACGCATCCATTGTAACACCCTTGACTTAGAAGTAATAGGTATTTTGGTACATGAAAAAGCTTTGCTTGTGTGCTGTGTCTAAGAGAGGAAAAATTAAACTAGTTGGAACAGTGTTAGGTTGGTTCCTTTTCTTCATGCAGTTCCAGAATGTACCATTCCTCCTCCTGTGGGTTGTTAGTCTACAAGGACTGTATGTCCGTAGTAAATGTACTAGGGGAGAGGAGTTGGCCTAACGGCTAGGGTGGTCGACCTTGAATCTGGGGAACTGGGTTCGAGTCTCTGCAACGACGCTGAACATCCTGTGATTATGGGAAAATCACTTAATCTCCCATGCCTAGCAAAAAAAATGAATGTGTTGTGATGTAACGCAACTGGTGCTATGTGAAGCGCTCTGATATCCGATACATACCTTCAGGTCAAGTTTGCGCTAAATAAAAAGCTGTAAAATAAATAGTAACCATTTTTTGATTGTCAAGCTGATAATGTTCATTCTATCTCTAATATACGCTTTAGATTGTGTGGAAAAATACTTAATGAAGAAATCAATATACTTGCATAATGTCTCTAGTATGGACCAGCACTTATGAATGCAGGGCAAAATATATATTGGTGACGTGTGGATTTTTTTTGTGTACATAGTCAAATTCATTGTCCCTTAGGAACCCCATATCCTTGCCATCCTTTGTTATATCCAAATGCTTGCACTAAATTCTTTTGTGGAGACCCCTGTCATGTTTTTGTAATGTTCAGGGATGAAAAGGGGGTTCAGGATCTCAGGTATATAGTCTGAAGTGTTTTGTACAACAAGCATGCCTCCCTTAACTGTGGATTTAACAATTAGTTACTTATTGCTCTGTAGAAACTAAAGTTACATATACTACTCTTTGGTGGTATTACATTTAATTTAGTGTATTGAGTTCATGTGATCACGTGGAGTGGTGTGGCTCACTGGTTAGAGGCGGCAGACCCGGAAGCAGATGTCGGTCCGGGACCAGGGTTCGATTCCCGACGTGGCAGGGTCTTGGGCAATGGTCAGCGGACTCGATAATTCTCTCCTCGGTGCCTACTCCAACCATGGGTCCCACTCAGCAACTCTGGGCAATAGCTTGCTTAATCTCTACTAACAGCCCCATCAGCGCCGGGGATGCTTGTCTTCACCTTGGAGATGCCCAGGAGGGACCATCTCACAGGGAAAGCCAGGATGGGTTCCCCAGCGGTATACAGCGCCGGGACGCCCCTTTGCTGGGGCAGCTGTGCGCTTTACAAGTATACAACATTTAACATTTAACATCTATGTCCCTCATAACTACTTGAGGGATGTGAGAGGGGAGTAAAACATTTCCAGAATATGGTGCAAGCTTTGGGATCTCTCGTACCCACTGGCAGTGCAAATTGTTCAACATACCAATGTGAGACAGAAAACCAGGTGGACTGTAATCCCTGATTCACCTGCACATGCTGGGCAATGACCAGTTCTGTGAGACTCACAGGAGTACTTGTTGTGAGTAGGTTCCAATCCTCCTTTAACCATAGGCTGATGAATATATACTAAGAATATTTTTTATGACTTTTGTCAAATCAAAATCCTATTCTAGTGCACATAATGTGTATAGTTGTGACTTTAAAAACAAACAGAATTGTGGCAACAATAGCATCTATTAAATAGAATACTAGAAAGAACTGACACATTATAGTGGTATATTAGATTTGCCTTGCACTTATTCTCTAGCCACTCCCTTCTTGCCTCTAACTAAGCTATCTTAGCACCAAAAGAAACATGTGTGGGTTTGTTAGGTGGACTTTACTTTAACCCACATACCTTGATGGAACAACTGAGATATATTTCCATATGAAAAGAGCTAATGTCCAGGCAAACTGATAATGGCTTTCTGGTGGCCTGAAGTCCCTATACGTAGTCTTCAAAAAGGTGTTTAGAGTTCCTATCTCAGGTCTTAGATCTCTAGTATCTGGAAGTGACGAGATTCATCTCTCCTTAACACATATTTGTTGTTAACTTAAATACTCATTTTCAGATTGTTTTGCATACATGCCTCTTATTGTATGTTATTCAAAAATAGCACTCAACATATTGCTTTTTTATCAAAAGCAACTATCAACTGCACTATCAGCTTCTTCTAGGAAACATTACTAACTGTTTATACTTCATATGAAAACAATTTCTGAACCAAACATGTTGGAAATGACTATCTTTTGCATGGTATTTCCACAGATTGTTTGCCTTGACTGATTTTGCTGGCTAATGGACTCTATTCACTTTAACCCTGTTAAAGGGCTTGTGCTCTCCTTTTAAACACAATGAAATTGGTGTACATCCGATTGGCTTATTATGATTACACGTAAGTACCTAGTGTAAGAAATTGGGTTATGAGATGAGAAGAGTGGAAGCCCCACTCAAATAAAAACAGGATGAACCACAAAAGTCACTAAATTAACCTATGCTTAACCCTCTGGTAGCTTGGCACAAAAGCTGTCAGGCTTAACTTAGAGAACATGTGTAAAGTATTTATGCAGCACAAAGTAATGTAAAAAGTAGAGTACATATTACTAAATAAAATGACACCAAAACCAGCAAAATCTATTAAGTAGGACTGGGGCTATTCATTTTCAAAATTTTAGGCAACAATAGCATTTGCTGCTATCTGGTTGTGCTAGATCAGGGGATAGTCATAACTTCAGGCTAAATGCGATGGAGCATGGGTGAAATATAGGGTTGAGGGTAGTCCAATTGAAGGGTCCAGTGCAAAGAGTTCTGTTTGTGTTCGAGGGGTCGGCAAGAAGCATCCTTTTGGCACGAAGAGCAAGTCATCGTCATCATCACTGGAGCATCATATTGCAGGTCTCGAAAAATCCACTCACACACTTGCAATTGCAAGTGAGATTTTATCAGGTCAAGCTATTTTTAGAATTTACTGGTCCCTGCTGGCCAGTTAACTCAAGCTGAAAGGAACAGGTGTTCTTTTCTTTCAGAAAGTGAATGAGCAATAAAGAGTCCTTTTCATTTTGTTTTCCTTTTCACATATTTGCAGTTTGTTCAAGGACAGAGGTCAAATGTCAGTTTGTTTTTATTAATTGTTGCTTATCTGTTCCTGGAATATTGTGTTTAATTTCCTTTCTTTTGTTATAGGTAGTGCTTTTGTCAAGTGAGTTATTAGACAATAATTGTGGAAAAAAGGCTGGAAATGTCTGGGGTGTTTTTTTAACACTATTTAAACATCTTGTAATTTAATAGTACAAGAAGATATCAGGAATTATGAAAGAACTTTTTTTGTAATTCAGAAGTGTGGTGCAAACAAAGATTTACATAGGAGTATTACAAATCAGCACACTTTACATGGTGATGTGCAAATGATGAATATTTGCATAAACTCGATTTCAAGACATTGTACACTATATAGTTTTAAAACAAAGTCAGTGGGAAATTCTGTGGCTACTTGAATGTAAAATCTGCTGATTGCAAATGACCAGAGTGCTGCTACTTTATGCTTTAGTTATATATTTAATAAAAAGTGACAGTTTTTAAACATGATTTGAGAAATATTCCTGCCCCCGCGCTGATGATAATGCAGTTAATGAAATGAAGCAAGTCAGCAGTCATGTGTATCCTATAAAACACAAGATCTCGGAGCACACAAGAAATTAAATGCAATTGGCCATTGTAAGTCCACACTTCCACTCCAAAGTAACGGTGTTAGAACAGAAATCTTTTATTCCACAAAATCCACTCAATGCGCCAACGCGTTTCGCCTAGGTTCAAGACACCTACGGCTTCGTCAAGGCTTCACAAAATCAGGATCAACCCTTATCGATGTTCCCCTCCTGTTATGTATGTATTTTTTCTTCCCAATACTTAGAGGATATTTTGAAAAGCCGTATTGCCCTGGCTATTCAATCATGTATATTGAGGCAGCACGCCTCCAATATTTCTGCTTGGCACAAATTCTCCAATATTATAGAGGTAAAGCCTCAGAATTGAGTTGCCATCTGTTTAGTCCAAGGTTGTATCTTCCCGTTAATTCTGGGTCCCTTCGTTTATCGCGGCGTCCTGCCCGTGTACAGGCGTGTGTTCGCCTCTTCCGTGTGTATCCTATATGTGGCTAGATTTGTATTATATATGCAGCAAAAATGTACTCTATTAAATCAAGGAAAAGAGTTTTCTGTACAACAGACATGCCAAAACCCCGCGTATTTGAAGGTGCTCTCATGTGTGATCAAGAAGAAAATGGCATCTCAGTGAATTAGAATACTTGCCCAGGATCACATAATTTCAAACAGTTTATGGGTCTAGAGCATTATAGTTAGGTCAAGTAGATTATTTAAGTCACTAGAACTGCAGGTCTAGTAACATTTTTAGGGTTTTTTGAGGCCTGCATGGATTGATCACCACGGACGGTCTATTTCTGGGTGAAGTGCTGATTTTGTGTTGCCTGTTGTTGCTGAAGGTCGTTGCTGTAGTGCGAAGTGCAGGTCTCGCATTGCTGGTCATTGCAGACTGTCTCTGTCAGAGTTAGGAGCATGCACTGCTGGAGTTTTACATTGGCAGTCGTTGCGGCGGTCAATCTTTAGTGCAAAGATGGAGTCCAAACTTCACGATTTTCAAATTTTCTTGAAGAGGATTTCACGCTAATGCCAGCCAAAGGTACGCAAATTGACAGGTACATCTTGGGGATCAAGACTCACTTCAATGGAGGCCAGCAGCAGGGCTCAGGCAGGTCCGGTTGGGGGTAGTCATCTGCGCAGTTGCAATGAGGCATCTGGAAGCTTGCTGTGCCCCTCTGGCTTACAAAGGAGGTCAGCCAACTGACTGTTGAGTCACTCTGGGTAGCTAGGGATCATAGTAAGGATCCAATCTTCGTTCTTCAGACAGACATGGCAACCTTTCAAGTAGCAATGACGCACTTTTGGTAGTAAGGCAGTCTTTCTAAATGTTCCACATGTTCAGGAATGTTCTAATGAGAGGTTCTGAAGAATTCAATTATATAACTGTTGCCAGACTTTGTTTGGGAGAATTCCATGACTGTGCCGCCAAAACTGGTTCTGGTCTGGTTCTGGTTCTTCCCCTCGTCCTGGATTTAATCTGTGTATAGTGACGAAGGCAAGTGGAGGCCTAACGTGAGGTTCCTCTGTGCGTGCTGCAGGCATGGTCCTTTGATATGTAATCAGGGCAGGTACAGTCCCTCTCCAGACATCCTATAGGAAGAAACCGCACAGTACGACTTTCTTTGTGTCACTGTTTGGATGCAATACATAACCCACAACAACAGAGCCATTCACAGTCATGTGACCCTGGCAGAAAGGTACAGTTGGTTTGAGCAGAGAAATGTGAACTTACTAAAAGTGACATTTACAAAATTGTAATTCAAAATCTAACTTTACTACCAAAGAGGATTTTATTTAATGATGTTAGTTGTTCATGCTGACATGGACTGTGGTTATTACTTGACTTGGATTCTCACAGCTCCCAACTTCGAACCCAATTTCTGACAAAATATGAAACAATATGAAACCGAAAAATTGGGAAGATCACATTGCCGCGGCCAGGGTGACTGACTCCGGAATCTGGGGATCCTGGTTCGATCCCCGGGGCCGGCGGCAGATTAGCCCAGCACCATGTGACTCTGGGCAATAGCTTGCTTAATCTTCCCGACGGCCCCCAGCGCCTAGAGAACCTAACAGGTGATAGTTCGCGCTTTACGAATGTAGATTATTAATATTACAAATGTGGATTATTATCAGTTTTATATTATCTGGAAATCAGTCCTTTTATCCAAACTTCTAAGCACCTAATCTAGAAAAGCATGGTTCTTGTGTATAAAACAATAAAATGCAACACTTACAAGTTGTTTACAAAAATGTTGTATAATAGTGGTTGAACTGTGACCAATATACTCCTCTAACATCTCTGAATCCACACTATATGCAATTTATTTTCTGGTATTTGGGATTTTGGTAAAGCTCTACTGTCCACCCTGAGATGGCCTCAGAGCTCTTTGGGATATGGGTAAGTTTAAATTATGAGTTGCAGTATAGTGACTGGAGAACCATTTGATCATCCAGCAGCAATGGACAGTGCCTGAAAGTAATCTGCAGCCAATTATGTCCCCCAGAAAGTGGAAAAAACCTTGAAAGAGGAATACTCTTGGAATATGGTCTTAGGAGTTTAGGCAAAAGACATAGGATCTGTAGCGCCCTCCCCAGCCCGGGAGCATGCAAATGAATACCCCACATATGAAGCTCTGTAACAGACGGCTTTATTCCTCAGCATAGGATCACACACTGCACTCTGATTACGTCATAACTGTTAATGACCACACCTTACACCTCCCAGCAAGTTATGTAATTCCTTTGTTGAGTTCGCTCGGACCCGCAAGGGTCCTAGCACACACAGTCTCACAACACTACATCTCCCCCTTTGTTAAATAAAACTTACAAACGACAGTCCTATCCTATTTCCTCAGTAAGTTGTTGAGGTTCCTGCACTAGTCGGCCAGATCAAGTGTTATGAGGTGGTTGAAATGCACTGCGATTGTGCACCGTCGGCACAAGTTCCTGTGCTCGTTCTAAAGTTAGACAGGATCATCTCATTCATATCTGCAAGACCAGGCGTACCTCAAGGTAGGTGCTTAAAGTTCAACAAGTACCATGTGATGAACTTCCTGGGATGATTAGTTCTCTGTTCTCAGCGGATCGACTACTTTTGTTTCTGCTTTACCAGGACCCAGTCACCTACATTGAAGACTGCTGGGCTTGTCGATGTCGATTAGCATATGTTTTCATTTTGCATTTTCGTGAAGTGTCTGTGACACAAACCTTATCAGCATTCAAGGATCAGCCTACTGTCCACTGTGTCAGTTTGGTTCTGATGGTTCTCTCAAATAGCAAGGTGGCAGGACTCCAGGGGCACCTCCTCCATTAAGGCGGAGGTGCGTCGCCCCACTGCTTTCTCGCAGTGCGAGAAGCGGAAACATAAAATGATATTTCAAATACCATTTTATGTTTCTGCTTCTTGCACTGCGAGAAGGTAGAAAGGTATGTGGCTGCTTCCTGTAGGGAAAACGTTATCGCTGGAGTTGGGACCCGGCCACTGCCAGGAGATGAGGTGGCGCAGGACTCAGGACCCAGTAAGGTAAGTTTTTTAAAATTTGTAATTATAACTAACCCCCACCCCACGCGCGCAACCCCTAGCCACGAGTCATGTCTCCGACTGGTTAAGTAGTATGATTGCGTAACAATGGCAGTAATGCCATATTATGAAAAAAATGAATTGTACACATTATTTCTGTTTTGTCAGCAAAAAAAATGTTTACCGTTTCATGTCATTTTAATACTGTTTATTTTTTAACCAAAGTCGTCGAAACTCCATAGACGTGTTCCCACAATTGGAGCTAGTATTTCAAAAGCCACTCGAGTCGTTCACAAAAATGCTCAGTTTTAATAGGGACGCTGACTGTGGCATGGATGGAATAAGTTACCATAGTTATTGGTAGTGCAGTAGTCTCTGAACAGTAGAGGTCGTCAGGATCACAAGCCTGAAGTAGAGATGAGTGTAAACTGGTTCTTTACAAAACTGAATCCCTTTGTACTTGTTACTATTATTGTGTGTCAGAAGTGTTTGATTTGGCTTTATTAAACCCCGAAAAGTCTATATTGTGTTATGAACACATGGCATCGATGCGTGAGACGCACTGATGATTCGCGCAGTTAAGACAAACAATGCTCCATGGAGGCGCCCTGTTTCTTTGTCTGTCAGCGTGCGTGTGAGAGTTTAATACAATACAACACATTTGAAAATGCCCGGAAGCACCTTCCTCTTTAACATGTTTTACATTTCACAAGTCTGCCTCTGTCACCAGTGCAATGAGTGAAGCATATATCGAACCGATATCGAAGTCTGCAGACTGCAGTAAGTCGATCCTTTTCTGTGGATGACCTAGCTGAGCGTGTTTATGCGCCTGCTACAGAGATCTATGGGCGACGGTGCAAAGGAAACAATGATAAAGCAAGGCTTTCACAGTGCAGACAGATGAGGTTGATACCCAATTCAGCATTCTTTCACTGCAGGCCCTGAGGGGAAGTCATCAGCCAAAATCTTTCTTCACGAGCTTGGTTCCATCTAGCTAGAAGTAGAATATAAAACCCATGTAAGCTTTAACCACGCACCCTCATGTCTATTTGTCAGTCCAACATTATTATACGATGAATTGGACATGCAGACAAAAAGTACTTATTAGTACACATGATTCTGAAAAGGTCCATTCAATCATATCCAACAGACAGTCCAAACCAAGTTAAACAATTTTGCAGATTCTTGACTTTATTACCTTTAAAAGGATTCCCAGCACAGGATCTAGCTGACACGTGTTTCGTCTGTACTCAGACTTTTTCACAGCAATACGGGGATTTAAAGCGTCAGTAGTTTATAATCACAATGAAAATCAGAAGCGCATCGAACTGCGTATGGGATGGCCGTGAAGTTCCCGTCAATCTGAATATTTAATGTCTACTCTGAAAATATTGGTCTCATTAAGTCATGGTGTTCCAGATGAACCCGTGCAATGCCGTACCAATATCGATCTATAAATATTTGTAAGCCTCTGAAAAGTATATAGCACACGGTCTGACAAATGTAGAATAATCTTCCTCATGAGTATCAACAATGGCGGTACACGTCCAGATAAGAATGTACCTCCCAAATAGCAGTTGTCCACAGTAACTGGTGGCACGGCTGGCCGTTCGCATTATAATTAAGCACGTCAATTACTTTCAGATAAATAAATAAATATATATATGTGTGTTGGGGAAAAGCTACTCTGTGTTTGTGTGCTGCCTAAACTGTTGGACATCCCCTTGGAGCTTGATGTATTTGCGGCTGTCCTGCCGCAGGGCTTGCACCACCTCGACGACTAACAGAGGGCCACGGAGCTCCCAAACAAGCGGGGCTCTCAACGTGGGGCACGGACGAGGATCCAGAGCAATACGCTGTCCGGGGCTCTTGCGGAGCTTTCTAGTGACAGTTAAAACGAGGCACCACCATCAGAGGCATAAAAACGGACTACCACTCCTACAATGCTACGTGACAAATGCTCATACAGAGCGGACCAATAAGGACCCACGATAGGAGGAATAAAAAGAAGGTGTGGCTGTGAGTGTGCCTGTAACTGCAGTCTCCCTTTGAAAAAGAGAAAACTCTCAAAACGCGTCTGGGTTGCAGTTTGCTGCTTTAATTAACGGACCAGCGCGATTGTTTTTACCTGATTAAAGCTGTTGGGGAAAAGCTACTCTGTGTTCGTGTGCTGCCTAAACTGTTGGACATCCCCTTGGAGCTTGATGTTGATCCAGCGCCCATATGGAAATTCCGTCTCGATACTACACTACACTCTACCTAATACTCACCATCATATATAAACCTCACAAGGCCCATGAAACTGAGACAGAAATTGAGCAACTGAATCATGTGGCCTAATTAATCAGACTAACTAAATTTATATGTACATTATATACAACTGCAGTATAACCTTTTAACAATGGCGGATTTAACATAAACATAAACATTTAATTATGCCACTTTTGGTCAATGAAACAGCTAATGGTAACGACTAAATAATCAAGACCAGCTTGACGTTTTAAGTCTTTTATTATTATAATTAAAGCATAGATTTTCAAATCACTTTTATTAGCTAATTTTTATTATTTGCATTTAATTAAATCAGAAGCTTTTTATTTAAAAATAGAATAAGGCACAAAGGTTTGGCATTTCAGGATTGCATCAAGAAAAATAAACAAACATAACCTAAATCCCTATGTTAGCTTTCTGACCTGCAAGGGAAAAAAAACACTTAGTAAAACATTCTTACGTCTCCTAGGAAAAACGGACAGCACTTCGCCCTCAGGAACAGTCAGCCCCGCTCCTCTCGAAGGGCTTAGGTTTTATACCTTTCTAACTCACTATTCTAACTAAAATGTATTAATTTCAATGTCTTTTAGCAATCTGATTGGTTGCCAGTCATCAGACCATCCTGAGGCCACTTTTCAACACACGTGAACGTCATTTGGCATTGTCCTTTCACGTGAAGCGACTCCGACTTCCGAGGTTTGATACATTTTATTAAATCGTTTCACAGTTTCCTCCATAGCTCGGCTGATCCGCCGCTTGTCACTTCCTTAGCCTTGGAAAATAGCTTTTCAGAGCACATTTCGCACAATTGTTCTTGTTTTTGACTTCAGTATATTCAAAGAAAATGTCTTTTGAAAGAGCCTTCCAACATGGCTGTGCTTGGCTCATCTCTGTCAGGCTAACCATCCACAGGCCTCAAGCCTTTCACTCGGGCTAGTATTTAAACAAACACAAAAGAATAATTAATCTCAGGTTATAAAAGTCATTCTGTAACCCACTTTTCATTGCTAATGTTAACCCATTAATATAAGTTACCTAGCAAAAAAAGCACTGAAAAGCAGCATTTTATAAAATCTACCATTCTTCATAAAGTCCAGCAGGATTCTTCATATATCTGAAAAAGATAAATAGACACAACATAGACAGAAGCACATACAAAATAAGCACATGTCATTAATTATTCAGCCGCATTAGTGTTTGACAAAGCCAATAGGACAAACAATACA
Source organism: Lissotriton vulgaris (assembly GCF_964263255.1). Classification (NCBI taxonomy): domain Eukaryota; kingdom Metazoa; phylum Chordata; class Amphibia; order Caudata; family Salamandridae; genus Lissotriton; species Lissotriton vulgaris. Next base: position 1,938,564,195 of record NC_141685.1, read on the forward strand.
ATATTAGTTATGAATTATAAAACATACTTGCAAATGCAAATGCAACATGAAGCACATAACGTTAGTCCCGCGTATAAAGGTGTGTGGAATTTTAATCTAAGTTGATTTAGTAACACGAAATCATGCAAAATCTCATTAATAAAATTTGTCAAGTTATGGGAGATTAATATAACGAGCTAGATTAAAATCAATTCTGAAGCTCGCTCCATCAACTCCCTCATCTGGTGATTTCAAAATCACCAAACAACACCCAAAGAAAATTTTGAACCCAATTTAGGGGCTCATTAGGATCGCAGACGTCCGCGCGCGACCCCAGAGTAGGAGGGAACCTCAGCATGGCCTGCGGAGGTCCCTCCTGTGCAATTAGGATGTGACGCCACCCTGGCGGTCACATCCTCTATTTTTACCATTGCGGCGGCTGCAGCTTCAAGCTGCACCCGCCGCAATGATAAAAATGCACACATTGCATTTGTGTGCAGAAAGCGGCAGGCACCGTGCGGTGCCTGCCGATTACTGCACACAAATGCTGGGGGGTACCATAGGTACCCCCCATGTGCACCCCCTACCCCCCTTCACCTAGGGGGCCCGCAATGGACCCCCGCAGTGATGTTACACATGCTTTTCCACGGCGGAAAAACCGCCGCTGAAAAGCATGTTTCTGAGCCCATCCTAATCTGGCTGACGGTGTCTGAGAGACACCGTCACCATATTAGTGCTTTTCCGCTGCGGTTGTAAGCCAACCGCGGCGGAAAAGCTGTGGACGGAAACCAGGACCCACCAGCCATCCTAATGTGGCGGTGGGTCTTTGGTGGGTCCGCAGAGGATTTTCCGCATCCTCTGGGCCGGCGGTGGCATCCGCCGGCCCGGAGGATGCAGAAATTCCTCCATCCTAATGAGCCCCTAAGAGACATCACATCTTGAGCTCTTTCAGTATTAGTTTCCCTAAACCCCTGTTTCAGCAGTTTGTTAATTTTCTCCAAATTGCTCCCTCCGCATTTCCTCTAATTCATATTCCTTCTCTTGTTCTTTTCTAAGTTTATAAATCCTCCTCTTTTCCTTCTGATGCTTCTTTCTCTTGTGGATCATGCAACTAATTTTTTACAAAAGTATCACCATAATGATGACAATTTCTGGACAGAGCACTTTGCCGATGATTGACCTGCCAATTTCTGAAAACCATTCTTTAATTGCCTGAATTCTTTTGTCTAAACGTTCAGTAAAACTTTCCTCTTCCAGGGGTTCTATTTCAGCGTGAAATTCAGTGATGTTTTTGATAAGGGTCTCAATATTCCGATACTTGTCAGGAATATAAGTACAACAATGCTGGACATGCAAGACCCCACAGACTCCTCCCTCTTTTGCAAGCAGAATGTCTAATGTAAGACGATTCTGCATAACCATACTTCTAGTAGCAACAAGTTCTGTATTAACCAACTGGAAACCACTGGCAGTATCCGTTGACAATTATCTACAATCGTAGAAACCTTTCTTATCTTGACTGAATTCATTGTTATTCCTATCATGGGAATAATTGCACCAAAAATGTCTCCCATGACTTCTGTAAAACTTTCCCTCTTGAACCTGTTCAGGTGTTCACAAAATTCGAAGGTACCTTTTTCATTTCTGTCAGCAAGGAAAATCTTTGGAAAAACCAATCCAAGGTAGCACGTCCCATACCAATGATCCGGGAGGCTAAAATATGCTTTGTTACCACAGATAAAATAAATTCCAGGAAAAATAGGATCTCTCCCACCTTTAAATCTCCATCCCCCTATGATACGATAGGTATCCTCACATTGACTAGCACCAACAAAGAAGTTATCATAAAGTGTGTTATCTCTTCTAATACAAAATTTACCACTAACTGGTTCATCAATGTGAATTGCGGCATTTGTATTAACACCATTAAGCTTGGCATCTTCCATTTGCCAGAATTTGGACTTAGCATGTTTAAGCACCTCATTTCTTTTATAAATTGCCCTCCTCTCCTCAACCATATTCAGGAAAGTATTTTCCTCTGTTCTCATCTTGCATGTTAAATTATTTCTATAAGCATATTCATAATTAAGTTCATTAGTTACCAAAAAGAATTCCCTCATCTGCTTCGCAGGCTTAACTTTGTTTAAGCTATTTACAACTTTGAGGTTTGCAAAAACCTCATCAAAGTCTGAGTAATAGTACTCTATACGACCTGTTTGACAAAACAAACTAGCAATCACACTGCAAGTGATGCCATATGTGAGAGGTAACATATTATAAGTAACCCCCTCTGAGACAGAAGCAGGAAGCTTCACACAGACATAGCAGTCCTTACTAAAGAAATTGAAGGGGTTCCAAAGGTGGGATGACATAGGGATTTCACACATCGGGGACATGGTATACAGGGGTGAATTGAAATCATTTCGCATGCTACAGACAGAATTTGGCTTACACCGTTCACAACTATTTAAACACACTCAGTTCGCTCATGCGTGGAGGGCCCAAAATGTCACACTGGCAGACATGCCGGAATACGCACCACTGGAAGGCAGGCTTCTCCAGGAACAGATGGTCCATCAGGCGGTCTCCCTCACTTATAAGACACTAACTAATCACATGCTGGGCAACCTCTTGAAATTGAGAGGAATATGGGAGGCAGAGGTAGGGGAGATGGAAGACCTAGACTGGGAATTGATCCTGATGCACCCCCGGGAGGTTGCGATCAAATCACGGCTGCGGCTCATTCAACTGAATGTGCTACATAGGACCTACTTTGATAGACTGCGCCTCCTTAAGACCGGGAGAATTACTGACCCCACGTGCCTCAGGTGTAGACAATGTCAAGGAGACTTCTATCACACCATATGGTCATGCGACAAAATACAAATATATTGGGCACACATCTTCACGGAATTGGGTGAGGTCCTGGGGGTAGAATTGGTGTGAGACCCAAAGTTAGCTCTGCTGGGCATGACAAACGAAGTGGACCTGCCACGCCCGCAACTAATATTCCTAGTACTGGCACTACTGGTGGCTAAGAGGGACATAGCGAAGTACTGGGGGGCCGCAGAAACACCAGAGATAGAGGAATGGAGAAGGGGCATGGATCTTTACATGGCAGCGGAGAGGGTGACATATAAGGCTAGGGGTTGCCCCAAGAAGTTCAGAAGAGTGTGGGCCAAATGGAGGCAATATCACGGGATTGAAGTGGGACAGTAAGAGGTAAATACACTAGACATTGTATGTACGAGACTGGATTGGGACCTAACATGAACTCGTAAGGACATGCCCACGGGAGTAACAAAGAGCCATGGGGCTACTGCATAGAGGTACACTGTATGGTGCTACGGAATACTGATGGGGAGAAGGGGGTGGGAGGGCGGGACCCGGGATTTGACGACCAATAACTACACATCAAGGCGCTTGAAAGATACGATGTGGCAAGCTAAAAGTTGGGGAATGTTTTTTATTCTTTATTTTTGGGTCTACAGACCACAGTTGGGTGGGAGGGGGATAAAAATGTAAAATGCAGGCATCCGCCATGACACGACAAGCCCAAATGGGGAAAGGTGCAAAATGCTACTGGAAACGTGCACGGCTACGCCGCCCGGCCTCCGGGATGTGGGCTGAATGGCTGTGTGATAAGATATACCCTGTGACTAGCCACGGGGATTGGATGGTAATCCTGTTTATTTGGGACTGCTAATATTCGTGTACCTTCTACAACAAAAAAAAAGTTTGTAAAAAAAAAAGACTTAGCAGTCCTTTACATTCATCACTTTAACATATTCAGACAAAAGCCTAGAAAATGAATTGCTAGAAAAATCTCCAACAGATCTATCTTGATGGATCTCTGGATTATGCTCAATAACTCTGTTAGACTTGCCAGCATACTTTTCCTGATTTGTCACTGCCTTACTTGTCATATTAGCCTTACATTTCTGCTTATCTATACCAAAAGGATAAACTACAGCTTAAATTAACCAAACCAGTATTAAAAGAACCACACAAATTGAAGACATTTTACAACACCTTCTTAAAATGGAACACCTTGAAGTATTAGAACTAGGCATTATCAAAACAAAACAACAATTTTAAAATTTATCAAAAATGTAAGTAAAAGTAAACTATATCTCCCCTTTAAAAAAAATTGTGTTTTTTAAAAAAAAAACTAAAACAGCTTTTCTTCGACCTTGCGTCACATGAACGTGTTTTCCAGCTAACACAATTTCTTCGACCTTGTGTCACCTAACACATTTTCTTCAGCCTTATGCCATAAACTAAAACCTTAATTTAAAAGAAAACAACTTCAATCATTGTCACTAGCTTCTTCTAAATCTTCCTGACTGCTACTTTCAACTTCAACAATTGGCGGGATTATAATGTATGTCCACTCTGGGGACTTATACTTTTGATTGGGCTTAATCACTCTTTTTGCCTTTCCACTAATTACTTCATTTTTTCTGCCTTTCTCCTTTTTCTCTTCAGAGTCAGCTCCCTGACTCGAAATTTCGTTGACCTGTTCTTTTGACTTCTTTATCAATTTGAATTTCAAATTTTCTTCAGGCCAAATATCTCCTTTCTTCAAGATTTTCTTCTTTGGCACACTTTCATTGCATTCAGCTTTCCAAGATCTTTTTCTGAATTTTCTTATTTCAGAACCTTCGTCACTCTCATCTGTATCCGTTTCTGAGATTTCAAATCTGTACCTAGGAACTTCTTTACTCGGCAGCTTCACTCCATTAGGAACATCATCCTTATAGCTGGTACTTGGTAATTCTTCCTCTTCTTCAGGGATCACCTTTAGCTTCCCAGTTTCAGAATTTTTGTTCCCGTATACAGAGCTACTCTCCTGCTTTTCAATACTCTCCTGGACTAGATTATTGTCTTGCTCAGAATTTTCTGCTTCTGAATCCTCTTTGTCCAAATCCTCTTTTTCTGCTCGATATTCTTTTTCTAACAGATCTTAATTTTCTTGATCTAGAATCACAATCTCCAGATCTTTTTCATTTAATGCCTGATCGTTTTGCTGATCATCAGTTTCTGAACCTTCAGGATCTCCTTCTGAATCTGAATCAGTTGTTAAATCACTTTCTTCATCAGAATTATTATCAGGAGGTGGTACACGAATGGTGTGACTTGCATGCACCCACCTTTTCAAACCCCTACACTTTACACCATTCGTTGTTACAATAATTACTTGTCTTGCTCTCTGCCACCTAGGTACTAAACAGTTTCTCCTTCGATGAACTTTTGTTCTGACCCAATCTCCAGGTAACAGATCATGAGCTTGTTCTTTTTCTCTTGTAAACACATCTGTTCCCACCTGGTGAAACACAGAATTAACTGTATCAGAAAGATTCTGACAGTACTCAATAATTGCACTATCATTTATACTCAAAAGCTTGCCAACTGGAACAAATGCTTGCCTCATAACTTTACCCATTAGAATATCATGGGGACTAAGGCCTGTCTTTTTCTCAGGAGTGCTTCTCAAAGACATCAAAACAAGTGGCAAAGCATCTGTCCACTTTACTCCTGTAGCCAAGCACATTTTTGAAATTCTATTTTTGATCGTTCCATTTATTTGCTCAAAAACACCTGATGCTTCTGGTCTGTATGCACAATGCAGTTTCTGCTCAATTCCCAAAGCCTCACAAATTAATTTTAACAATCTGTTTTCAAAATGCGTTCCACGATCACTTTCAATAGTCACTGGAAAACCATATCTAGGTATGATCTCCCTCAACAGCAATTTTGCCACAGTGACTGAGTCATTGTGACGAGTTGGGAAAGCTTCCACCCATCTTGAAAACAGACACACAAACACAAGCACATACTTGAGCTTATTATGTTGTGGCATGTCAATGAAATCCATCTGCAACCTGGTAAAAGGACCACCCTCCCGTCCTATCGTTCCCAAACTCACAACAGTCTTCCTGTTAGGATTCATTTGTTGGCAGGTCAAACATCTTTGGCAAAGCGACTCTGCAATAATTCTGAATTTTGGATTAAACCATGTCTCTCTGAATAATCTGATCATGCCCTGGACCATGGTACATCCGCGCCATGTCAGCAATCATGCAATTTGGCATTACTGGTCTGTCATCTTTGTAAACCCAAACTCCATCTTCCTCTCGCTGTCTGCACTCTGCTTTTAACCATGTGTTTTTCTCTTCATCATCTGCCTCATCTTGTAATTCCTTAACTCCCTGCCATGTTTCTACCACAGATATTAGCATGAGAGAGTTCAAAATGTGACTTTTGTCTTTTTCCCGATTGATTGAATAATTATTCTTTGCACAATACCTTGCGATTTCATCCGCGTAAGCATTTCCTTTGGTAATATAGTCCTCACCTTTTTTATGAGCTCATTTCACAACAGCAATTTGTTCTGGTAACTGAATGCCATCAATCAATCTCTTGATCAATTTTGCATTCCTGATTGGCGTTCCCGCAGAAGTTAAATAACCTCTTTGAGACCAGAGCTGACCATAGTCATGAACTACGCCATACCCATACTGACTATCAGTCACTATGGTAACTTTTTTCCCTTCTGCATTTTCACAGGCTCGAATTAGACCAACCAATTCTGCAATTTGAGCTGAACGGATTCTATCAAGAGGCGAACCCTCTACAACATCTGAAACTGTGCATACCGAATATGCTGCTCTCAGAATGCCCTCGTCTGTTCTTAGACAGGAACCATCAACAAAGTAAACCAAATCAGATTCAGGCAGAGGAACACCTTTTATATCCTGCCGGGGTTTGGTGCAATAATCTACAACATCCAGGCACTCATGATCAATGTCAATTCCGTTATTAACCTCAGTGACAACACCATCTGGCAATAATGTGGAAGGATTTAAATTCACACATCTTGCAATAGAAACATTATCTGATCCCAGAATTGTTTTCTCGTATTTTGTCAATCTGTTACTAGTTAAATGCTGAGTTTTGCTTCTGGTAAGAAGAATTTCAACCGAATGAGGCACATATACCTTTACAGGAAATCCCATAATGATTCCTTCACTCTGCTCAAGACTTACACTTGTTGCAGCCACTGCTTTTAAGCAACCTGGCAAAGCTTTTGCAACAGGGTCCAAAACAGCTGAGAAATAAGCAATTGGCTTTCTCAGTTTTCCATGTCTCTGGATCAATACTGACAGTGCACAACCTTCTCTTTCACTGCAGTATAATTCAAATTCTTTTTCAGAGTCTGGCATTCCCAAAGCTGGAGCTTCACACAAACTTCTTTTTAATTCTTTAAAAGCCTCCAATTCAGTTTTTGTCAGTCTAATTGGATCTTTTATGTCTGCTTTTGTCAGTCTTTGCAAAGGTTTTGCAATTACCGAAAATCCACTAATCCACTGACGACAATAACCAACCATTCCCAGGAACATTCTAACCTGTCTTTGTGTAGTTGGGGGCTGTATTGCTTGAATCATTTTATTTATTTCTATAGTCACTTGTCTGATGCCTTTTGCAATTATGTGACCAAGATATTTTACCTCTTGCTTGTAAAATTGTAATTTTGCAGGTGACACTTTATGTCCTTCATCTGCCAATCGATTTAAAAGGATAATGGTGTCTGTTACACAATTTTCCCTCGTCTTTGCTTCTACAAGCAAGTCATCAATATACTGGACCAATGTTGAATTTCCAGGTAAAATCAGATCTTCCAGGGATTTCTTTAATAACTGATTAAAAATAGATGGACTTTCAGCATACCCCTGTGGGATACGACACCATGCTAAAATGCGGTTCTGGAACCTGAATGCAAAAATTTGTTGGCTTTCTGGATGCAGTGGAACTGTAAAGAATGCATTACATAGGTCTATGACCGTATACCATTCTGCATCATGCGGAATCTGATAAAGAATTACCGCAGCGTTTGGAACAATTGGGCAACATGGAACAACAATTTGATTAATTTTTCTTAAATCCTGAACAATTCTGTAAGTTCCGTTTGGCTTTTTGATACCCATAATCGGTGAATTACATGGGCTGCTTTCAATCTCTTTCAGAACACCTTGAATTTCTCAATAACTGGAATGACTCCTTCAATTGTTTCAGCTTTCATTTTATACTGAGGAACATTCGGAAAATCTATTCCTTGTTTTACAGTAATTTTTACTGGATCTACATGTTTCATGAGGCCCGTATAATTTCCAGTTAAGTCCCAAATTTCTGGATTGACTGGCTTTTTAAGCTCTTCAGGCAAATAGTTTTTGTCAAAAGCAGGAAATAATTTACTTTCCTCTTCAACCATCAACATTGTCAATTTATAAAGACCATCTACTTCTGAATTTTGTAGTTCAATACCATCCGGTGAACAATAAATTCTACAATTCATTTTACAAAGAATATCACGACCCAACAAATTTACAGGACTGCTGTCACAAACTAGAAACTTGTGTTTATCTTTGTAATTCCCAATCTCAACTTTTACAGGCTCAGTTAAGCTTATTTTAATCTGCTGATTTGCTACACCTACAACTTGGATGCACTCACCAGAGAGAGGAAGGTTTTCAATTTCTGCTGATCTAACAGTAGAACGGGTAGCACCTGTGTCCACAAGAAAAGTGACATCAACATCATTCACTTTACCATTAACAAATGGACCAGCCTGATCTACCTCAAGAGTGGGTCCAAGCACACACTCTTCCTCCTCTCTCAGGCACCATCATGCGTAATCATCGGATGAATCCTTCACTTCATTATCTTTCAACCAGAATTGCTGAGAAACATTCGACGCATTCGTTTTTGACAAAGGGTTTACCTGATTACCTCCACAGAAACCAGTTTCTGGTGTATACCTTTGAGTATTTACACAATTTGGAAATGGTGCTTGTGGAATCTGGCTCTGCTGATTGGCTACCTGTCGCTGTAGCTGTCGCTGCTGACTTAATTCGTTTAACTGCTGCTGTAGCTGTTGCTGCTGATTTACCTCACTCTGCATCTGTGAATTCAATGAGGTATTTTTAAAATTTCTGGGCGGATTTTTACACTCGCGCTTCCAGTGTCCAATTTTGCCGCAATTAAAACATGGGAGCTTCTGTTTTAGCTCTTCAATATTCACATTAAATTTAGGTTTGTTATTAAAATTATTTTTAAATTTGCCTTGATTCTGATACACATTTTTATTATCAAAAGCCATCTGCTGTTGCTCAGCTACCTTCACTTGTGCCCACGTAGCCTTTTCCTTAAGGGTTTTCTGCTTCGCATCAATCTCATCACTGCAATATTTAGCTTTTCTTAGGATATCATCAACTGAAAGTGATTGCCATCCCACAATTCCATGTTTAATCATTTCACTGATTTCAGGTCTCAGGCCAAAAACAAATCTGTAAATAAAGTGGCTCATGTCTTTTTCACTTAATTTTTCATAACCACTGTACTGTTTAAAGACTAACAGCAATCTTTCGTAAAAATGAATGCACTGACTCTTTTGGCTCCTGATTTGTTCTGTCAATTTTAACCCAATCTATTTCTTTCGGGGGAATTTTCTCTTTCAGCCAATAAATTACTTTATTGTATATTTCCATGACCTCCTTTGATGGGGCACCTGTAATTGTGTCTCGTGCAGGTTCCTCTTTGGGCCAACTCACAGAAATTTTACATTCTGTCCAAAGATCTGATGGGACAACAATGTCAAAGAATCCATCCAGATCAATCCACAGAACTTTTGACACTTTAGTGAATCTGTCTACCTGACAATACCATTCCACAGTCTTTTCTCTCAGCCGAGGAAAATCATTCGTAAACAACAGAATATCCTGTCTTGACCAAGGGACATGCACATATCCTCTACCTGCTATTTCCCTCATTGGAAATTCAGAAACTGTTTCACTTCTGACTCTTTTGTCTTGATCTTTAGTCTTTGACCATTTTATTCTCCATTTACCTAATTCACCTAATCTTTTAAGAAAAACTATCAATTCCTTAATATGGGTTATTCTTCCAGAAGTATTGAGATTATCAATATCTTTCTCAGAAAAATCCACTCTGTAATGTTTCTGCAAATGTTTCTGTTTGCTTAAATCAATTTCTAATTCAGCAGCCATTTCTTCCAGTTGTTCATACCTGTTTTTCGTTTTCCACTGAATGCTTTTGCAAATAAAAAGAAGTTCATCATCCTGATACAATCTTAAACTGTCAGTACCAATTGTGCCAATTATTAGTTCCTCTAAATCAGCTTTTCATTTAGCAACATCAAGCTTTTTAAATTCAGGAGCTTCTGGAGCCAATTCACTTTGCGTTAAATCTATTTTTCTTAGACTTCTTTCTGAAGTAGCTGAATCATATTCTGCTACAGATGGTGTCTGACAACCTGTCAGGCTTTGATTAAAAGTTAAATTTGGCATCACTGATTTTTCCCTATGAATTTCCGAAAGTTCTGAATAAAATTTCTCAGCCACTTTTTGAATTTCTGCATTCAATGGAACTGTCAAAGCTGAATGTATATTTTCTCCCTGCTCAAAAACTGGTACAACAGGACCAATTGTTACTGGTACTGTCACTGCTTCCATTCCTTTTGTTAATTGTTGAATTAAATCTTCTTTTGCTCTATTATAATTTGAAATTTCGGGCATATCAGCAAGTCTTTCTCGGTTTCTCAGAAAATCATTTCTCTGTTCAGGAATTCTGTTTTCTCTGGGTGTACTAGCACTATTTATCGACCCTACCCTCTCAGGTAATTTTAAAAATCTGGGTGAACCTTCATCAGCTTCTTTTGCAGGTGCACTTGGAGAATTTCCTGTAGAAACTCTCAGGGTGGACTGTGAATCTGCTTGATAAGGTGGCGGTTTGCGTTTAGTAGAATAAATATCTTCTAAGACTGCAACATCTAATTCCTCATCAAGTCTACTTTTCTTTTGTATTTTCTTTTGACCTGGTTCTTCAGTAATCATTATTCTGACTGGGTACAGACCATCATACATGTCTGCTTTTCTCCAGCGTTTCACTTTGTCCTCATGTGTTTCTCTATTTACAATATATTTTGAGTTTCTAGGTGCTGGACATTTGCTTTCACGTTCTAATTCCATCATCTCAACTTCCCATTCAACCAAAGCTTCAAATTGTGTAGGTGTAGGCTTTGGCATAAGAGCCATCATTTTATCTCTCACATTTCTCAAAATTTTCATATTAAAGGACCCGTCCTCCGGCCAGGCTAATACGCGGTCATTTTTTGTATAATGCATCCAATTTTCAAACCAAATTACTGTATGATAACCATATTCGCCTTCCATATAGGCTGCAGGTGTTTTATACTTATGAAGTAATTTTCCACCACGCGTTTCAATTTTCTTGTCCGGCGTAAATACATTTTTCATTTTCTGAAACCATGAAGGCTTCTTTTTCTCTTTATTGTACCAATAACTCATGTTTTTAATCAAATTTACTTATTCTTAAAGATCCTAATATTTTCTTGATGTTCCGCTACTCTAACCAATTTGTGCGCGAAAGACACCAACAAGCCAATCAGGTTAAGCTACGTCACCACCTTGCTCAACCAATAGAAATACTGTATTCAGAACAGACCAATCAGCTGTCAGCTCGTCACTATCATGTGAACCAATCAGTGCGCTTGCTGTGACGTATATTAGCCAATCACAGCACGAACCGAATGACGTACACTGCCGCTGCAGCTTCGCTGTGTGTTCCTCCATAAATTCACCCCTCCTTCACAAAAACTTTTCACAACGCCATTTTAAACAATTCTTTTCAATGAACATCAGTTAGTAACTACAAATAAACAATCCATTTGTCTGTTTCTCTGAAAAGGATAGTTTTTAACAATCACTCAGAATTCCTCTTACATGAAATAGACAACGCTATTTTCACAAACTCACGCATTCAAAACGGAAAACCCTGATCACACACACACGAAATCTTGGCAGGACTTTAACCAACCATAGAATTCCGCAGACGCTAGTAAGAATAGACGACGCCTTCTTACCCTCCACTCAAGCTAGAATAGTTCTATTACTCTTTTCACAGTTAGTTTAAAAAACTGGCTCACCAGGTCCCTATACTTAATGCTGCAATTTCATAGACAATCCTCACTATACATTCAACCAATCACATCTAAGGTCCCTAAACTTGTGTTGTACGTCCGCAACACTTGTGATATATTCTATACCACAATTCTGAAACAGATCAAATGCACTGTGTAACTCCGTCACACTACTCTTGCCGGCAATAACCAGGAATTTTTCACACTGCAGGAAAAAATCCTTTCGACTACATACAACAAGTGAACAAACCTAACAACATGTTTTAGACATGTATCCTATGTAATTAACATGTAACATGTCAGTTACCATAGCAACCGAACTCTGCTACCAAAAGATTTGATCCAGCGCCCATATGGAAATTCCGTCTCGATACTACACTACACTCTACCTAATACTCACCATCATACATAAACCTCACAAGGCCCATGAAACTGAGACAGAAATTGAGCAACTGAATCATGTGGCCTAATTAATCAGACTAACTAAATTTATATGTACATAATGGTAACAACTAAATAATCAAGACCAGCTTGACGTTTTAAGTCTTTTATTATTATAATTAAAGCATAGATTTTCAAATCACTTTTATTAGCTAATTTTTATTATTTGCATTTAATTAAATCAGAAGCTTTTTATTTAAAAATAGAATAAGGCACAAAGGTCTGGCATTTCAGGATTGCATCAAGAAATATAAACAAACATAACCTAAATCCCTATGTTAGCTTTCTGACCTGCAAGGGAAAAAAAACACTCAGTAAAACATTCTTACGTGTCCTAGGAAAAACGGACAGCACTTCGCCCTCAGGAACAGTCAGCCCCGCTCCTCTCAAAGGGCTTAGGTTTTATACCTTTCTAACTCACTATTCTAACTAAAATGTTTTAATTTCAATGTCTTTCAGCAACCTGATTGGTTGCCAGTCATCAGACTGGGCCACTTTTCAACACACGTGAACGTCATTTGGCATTGTCCTTTCACGTGAAGCGACACCGACTTCCGAGGTTTGATGCATTTTATTAAATCATTTTACAGTTTCCTCCATAGCTCGGCTAATCCGCCGCTTGTTACTTCCTTAGCCTTGGAAAATAACTTTTCAGAGCACATTTCGCACAATTGTTCTTGTTTTTTACTTCAGTATATTCAAAGAAAATGTCTTTTGAAAGAGCCTTCCAACATGGCTCTGCTTGGCTCATCTCTGTCAAGCTAACCATCCACAGGCCTCAAGCCTTTCACTCGGGCTAGTATTTGAACAAACACAAAAGAATAATTAATCTCAGGTTATAAAAGTCATTCTGCAACCCACTTTTCATTGCTAATGTTAACCCATTAATATAAGTTACCTAGCAAAAAAGCACAGAAAAGCAGCATTTTATAAAATCTACCATTCTTCATAAAGTCCAGCAGGATTCTTCATATATCTGAAAAAGATAAACAGACACAACATAGACAGAAGCACATACAAAATAAGCACATGCCATTAATTATTCAGCTGCATTAGTGTTTGACAAAGACAATAGGACAAACAATACAATATTAGTTATGAATTATAAAACATACTTTCAAATGCAAATGCAACATGAAGCACATAACGTTAGTCCCGCGTGTAATGGTGTGTGGAATCTTACTCTAAGTTGATTTAGTAACACGAAATCATGCAAAATCTCATTAATTAAATTAGTCAAGTTATGGGAGATTAATATCACGAGCTAGATTAAAATCAATTCTGAAGCTCGCTCCACCAATGTATTTGAGGCTGTCCTGCCGCAGGGCTTGCACCACCTCGATGACTAACAGAGGGCCACGGAGCTCCCAAACAAGCGGGGCTCTCAACGTGGGGCATGGACAAGGATCCAGAGCAATACGCTGTCCGGGGCTCTTGCAGAGCTTTCTAGTGACGGTTAAAACGAGGCACCACCATCAGAGGCATAAAAACGGACTACACCTCCCACAATGCTACATGACAAATGCTCATACAGAGCTGACCAATAAGGACCCACAATAGGAGGAATAAAAAGAAGGTGTGGCCGTGAGTGTGCCTGTAACTGCAGTCTCCCTTTGAAAAAGAGAAAACTCTCGAAACGCGTCAGGGTTGCAGTTTGCTGTTTTAATTAACGGACCAGCGCGATTGTTTTTACCTGATTAAAGCTGTTGGGGAAAAGCTACTCTGTGTTCGTGTGCTGCCTAAACTGTTGGACATCCCCTTGGAGCTATATATATATATATATATATATATATATATATATATATATATATAATATATATATATATATATATATATATATATATATATATATATATATATATAGATATATACATATATAGATATATACAGAGTCATTATCTGATGTAGGTATTTCCCTATTAGGGAACACTTCTACCTATTTTCTGTTTTGCTAGAAGCAGAATATCTTTGTCAGGCCTGTAGTGTTCCCATTCAGGTAGTTTTAGCAGCTTATGACAAGACATCTTTTTAGCTCGGTCAGATGTTTGTATGAGTCGGAGTTATTAGGGGTAAATGGAATATTTGAGTCAAAGATGCTTCCCACGTTTTTCACTTTCTGAAAGTGGTAGAAGCAAACCCGTGACAAGACGCTCGTTAAAGTGAAGCAAAGCAGTATTTGACCCTTTCACTTTTTCTTGAATTTAGGCAAAAGAAGCTTTCTTCCCCTAAGTGAGGTCTAGGCACTTGATGACATTAGATTCTGTCTCACAGTCAATTTCCAGACCAATAGCCATCTGTCTGTCATACCTGTGCATTAACAACTGCCTTGATGAACACCGCACAAAGATCTGTGTGAGGAAGGTTCTGAGAACCCCATGAATACTGGTTTGAATACGTACACCTCTATACACTCGAGCAGCCATTTTATTTTAATTTCTGTGGGCTGGTAGGCCGATTCACAAAGCTATTTGTACATCTAAGTTACACTCAGGTATGTCAAAGCAACACTTAAGAGTGTAAACTACAAGTTTGCTATTCACAAAACACAAATTAACAATCATACTGGAATTATTTGTACGTAAAATTATAAAAGTACTGTGTCATTTTAATTGTAAGTGGATTTCCTGATAATGGAAAGTGGAGGGCCTCCCATAAATCCTTACGTAGCAAAAAAGGAAAAAAATGCTAGCAAGTGCAAATTCCCTTATTCATTACATTGCCCCATTTGGGAATGTGCACCTGATACATGCATAAGCATGTTAGAACTTCCTGGAAGATGAGACGGACATAGTTTACAAGCAGTACTTATTTATGAATTGCTAGACAGCTGAACATTTGTTCCAAACATTTTGAGAAACCTTACAAAATCAATTTTCAGTCACTCTGGTGGTTCATAAACCAAATGTCTGTCTGGTAGGTCAGTGTTGCACTTTGTTTATAATCTCTAATGGATCAGATTAGCTTCTCTGTTTTATTTGCTTGTAAAATGTCTTCTGATATAAATAGCAAAAATAGAATTTCAATAAACAGATGAAATACAGCCTCAATCCTGTTTAGAAAAGCTGATATTTTGTATTATGTCCTTTGTTTTTTTCTAGCCGTTTAGTACATATTTCGTGCACAAATTGCTATCCTTGACTGACATTATTGGTATCTCATCTAAGGACTTCACCTCTACTCTGAGTCTCTACTCATTCATGGTCCTCCCACGGGTTCATCATGTTTACCAGTATAATTGTGTACTCTCTTTTGCCTTGATTAATTTCTTGAATTTTTGGTTTTTCAGCTTTGGGTTAAAGGGCTATCTGCCATGCCTTCTAAATACTGAATCTGATACTAGCCATAGAGGAAGTTTGTTGGACTTACAATACGGTTAAATACGAGTAATTGTACATTACTTCAAATATACAGGCCTTGTATCCTGCTATATGAAATTGAACGGTGAATTTAAAAGGAATCTGGACTGCTGGAAATAACTTTGTTTCTTGGTTAGTTGGGCTGTTTGTGATCAAAGTGAAATTTCTACTGAGATGTTGTGAGAGTGTCCGTAATGCAACAAAGGAGACCAAGAGTGCAGAGCACACAGAACAATGGTCATGTATTCTTGTTCTAATTGCAATATTGTGAAAATGTGTGTGAAGGGGGTACACAGATGGCAAAATATTTGCTGGACTAAAGCAAAAATAAAATAAATTGCTTAAATGTGGGTGAGTGCAGTGTATGTTTGGACGTGGTGAAGTGAGGGAGATGCAAGGAAGTGCATTTGGAGAAGAGTGAGAAGAGGGTGCTGAAGATGAAAGAGAGGTATTTAAAGATATGCAGATCTTTTTAAAAAATAATTCTTCTGGAGGAGGCCCTAGCCTGGACCCCACGTTTGTCCAGTAAGCTTGCCCGCATCGCTCACTACATAAAAGTCATACTAAACTTTTACGCTTCACCAATTTCGAATATCACCAGTCGCCACTGCAGGACTCTCTCCAGTTCTGGAGTGAAGACTGCTTGACCCAGGGCTTCGTTTAACTCCTTCCAGTCCATTGATGCTCATTTAATTAACCTTTTGAGGCTCCCCATGAATTGTTCCTCAGCACTATGTGCTTGGGGCCACAGAGTTCTACTCTTTTGATGCTTGACATTTAGTCTTACTAGAAACTCCTTGAATTCTTTGCTATTGAACGGCGGACCACTGTCAGATTTGAGGATGGTGGGGATACCCCGCGCTGCAAAGATGTCATCCAGCCACTCGATGGCCTTGTCATGGGTTGTTGATGATTACTCCCCTAATAAAGGAAAGCGTAAATAGTGATTGATGGCGATGACTACCACGAGATTATATCAGTTTCCTAAGGGCCCAGAGAAATCAACTGCAACTTTTTTCCAAGTCTCTGCAGGAAGGTCAGACATTGACAATGGATGCTGCACCACTTTGGAGGAAAGGTAATTGCAAAGATGGAATTCTTTTAGTTCCCTCTCAACTTTCTTGTCTAAGCGTGGGAACCATACTTTGTCTCACATGGCCCTTTTGGCGGCTCAATGACACAATGTCCTTCGTGTGCTAGTTCAAATACTTGCTGTCTTGCGCTCTAAGGTATGATGCTTTTCGAACCTCTCAAAACTACATTTAAAAACATTTTTAATTAACAATCGTCAGCAAAACGTCGAGCACTCTTCTTCCACGATTGTGTTGAAATGATGTCTTTGAGGAGAAGCATGTTCCTAATAATCTGTTCAATGGATAGGGCTTCTTGTGTGCTGGATTTGACAATTAAGTTAATGTTCTCCTCATCCGTTTTGGATGTTGAACTATGATGATGTAGCGGCACATGTGAAAAATAATCAGTAGGGTTCAGATCTTTACCCGGTGTTTGTACAATTGCATAGTCGTAGTCTTACAGTCACAACCTCGGCTTTTGGGGTTTCCAAAAATTGTGAGCAGCACTTGGGGGTCTATAATGATAGTGAAACGTTTTCTGTATAAAACATATGGAAATGTTAGCAGGCACACTACAGCCAGACTCTCCTCTGCCTGAGAATTGGCGCATTCTGTGTCAGACAGGCTTTGAATGGCATAGGCAACAATGTGTCTCTGAGCATTTGGATAACCATTATTTTCAGCAACATTTGTTCCCAGCCTCACTGAGCTTGCATCTACTGTGATATCAAAAAAGAGCAGTATTGGCTCTAAATTACCGCCCAGGCATTTTGTATTGTTAATATGTGTGCAATAGCACTCAACCTTCTAATGGTCATACTGCTTCGAAAGCATAAACCAAAGTGAAAAAACAGTATACAAAAATGAGTGCTAAGGGAGTCTATTGTTTTACTGATAGCTCAGTTAATCACATATGAAACTAGATTATTCAAACATATGGATTCTTCTTATAGATCCAATATAACGCAGGACCGATGATATATTCCCCAAAAGATTATCTTTATTTTTCATAACATCAAAATGCAGCACAACAAACATATTTCTTCCCGACAAGGGACTTCTTCAGGGCTATAAATGAACAATATATACATTTATGTACATATATAAAATACATATTCATAAACCAAACCAACATGTACAGATTCAAGTTGCATTCTAAAACATACAGTGGCTCCCTACACCCACACTTAATGCAAAAGAAGTTCCATAAAAATAAGTCGATATTTTTACATCAAGAGAAAAAAGTCAAAAACATATATACCAAATAAAACTATAACAACATATTATCCCTTTCTTAGGTTTATATCTACCATGTCACCAAAAATATTATATAATATTGTGAAATGACTATTAAAAGTGGTATAAAGAAAAGACAATCCTCCGTTATAATTTCAAATATAAAGTCTAAACCCTCAGAATTGTTTGTACTAAGTTCCACTTGTTTAGAAATTTCGTAGTGTTTCATTGTAGGTAAATGTCAGCCACACAGAAGAAGAGGGGACTGAATAGTGGTATCACCCAAGGTTCTTAAAATATATATATAAAAAGATCCTATAACTAATTCTAAAAAACTGTTTTAGGCATACTTTGTCATCTAACTGGTGCAAGTAACATTTTAGAAATTAAGAGTGCAAACCCACAATTACCACCTTAAAGTATGGTCTATTTATAAAATACAAATAATTCTCACTTACTCACAAAAAACAATTCCTTTTCGATTTTTCCTGCGTAGGCAAAAACCAGAGTAGGGAGAAGGCTGAATATCTGTATCCCCAGTGGGGAACAAACTTTAGCAAAGCATTTACAAATTTCTACAGTAGACCATCTATACATATAGTGACATTAACATATTTTTTTAAAAAGATTCCCAGTGGGGAACAAACTTTAGCAAAGCATTTACAAATTTCTACAGTAGACCATCTATACATATAGTGACATTAACATATTTTTTTTAAAAGATTCCCAGTGGGGAACAAACTTTAGCAAAGCATTTACAAATTTCTACAGTAGACCATTTATACATATAGTGACATTAACATATTTTTTTAAAAAGATTTTTCGATTGGCCTAACAAAGAGAGATGGTCGACACGTTTCGAGTTCCTTGATGAAGGAACTCTCTTCAGGACCTCAAATAGTTCTGTAAAACATAAGAGAGACCTTGTCTTACTTTGTTGTCTAGAGACAATTGAATGTCCACTCACACTCTGGAGCAAGAGCAGTGACCCTCTTACCTCAATTCTCATGCAGTCTGCGTTATCCTGGGTACTGGTACACATTCTCTATAAAAATTATAAAAAATGAAATTGGAAACCATAAGAGCCTATTACAGCGTAGTCATGTTTGATAAATGTCAGGGAAATAAACATTAATGTCACTATATGTATAGATGGCCTACTGTAGAAATTTGTAAATGCTTTGCTAAAGTTTGTTCCAAATGGGACAACTGATTGACACTTTGTAAATTGTATTGATGAAATGATTCTAGATATTTTCTTAGTTAGTTGGTTTTCGTTCTTGTTTTTGGTTTTTGTTTCTCTAATTCTTTCTTTACTTGTGTGAAAGTGTTGGTATGAATGAGCAAGTTTGAGTGAGTTTGTAAGAGCGCAAGACATAGTGTAAGAGTGTTCGACATCGCAAACTTTGTTAGAAATATAAAGTTTTGATAGGTTTCTCTCCCTTTCCCTTATTTTATTGTTAGTTAGGATGATGAATTTAAAAAGGTCGTGAAAATAATATGGCTTTATTCAATGTTTGAAATAAATTGATTCATTCAAACCGAAAAGGTGGTTCGAAGAACTAGTTTTATTCTGTCCTTTGTGGTCCAGTCATTGTGAAATTAAATTGCAGTAGTGGAAATTTGTTGTTGTTCTTTGGTAAGAAGGATTGCAGCACGGTAAAATATTTTGGGCGAGGCAAATAGCTGACAGTGCTTACACTTTATCTAGGCCAGGAGTCATTCTCCCTTCAGAGGAAATATATGCCCAAAGTAGTTAAGTTTGGTCTTGTGAAACTCAGACATTGCTGCGTTCAGAGTGAGACCTGCACCAGCAAGTAACTGGCACACTTGTGTAAGAGCCTTGTCATGCTTGTTTTGCGTTGCTCCAAGTATCAATATGTCATCACTGTAATTAAAAGCATGTGCGACAGGTTAAATTATTCGATGTATAACATCCTAAAATATTTCTGCAGCTGATGACATTCCAAAACTCAACCTTTTGTATCAGAACAAACCAACAAGAGTAGAAAAAGTAGTGATGTACCTACATTTCTCTCCCAACTCAAGTGGATGGTATCCCTTGTTCAGGTCAAGACAGAAAACGACTTTGGCACTGTTCAGTTACATGATCATGTCCGCTATGTGTGGACCAGGATGTCTTTCTCTCTTGATTGCTTTGTTGGCCTGACACATATCAACACAGAAGCGCACTGCACCTCCATTGTTTTTTATTTGTCACCACAACTATGGGCGAAAACGCAGGGCATAGGATCGGTGGAGTGCTCAATGATCTAATGCTTCAACAGCATTTCTAGTTCTTTCTCAACGTCTTTCTGCAAGTGGCAAGCGACTCTGCAGTGCCCCTAGGCAACAGGGCGAATGTCCTCATTAATATGAAGTTGCACCTTCATTGTCTTGAGCCTTCCTAGGCCGTGAAACAGTGATGGGAAATGACTCCCAATTTAAGAATGAATGTGGAGTTTGTAATAGAGAAATATTAGTTCCATGTCAGCAGCAGTGGCAAAACTGAGTAGGCATGCACTGGACGAAGTTCCTTAAAGAACGGGAATTGGCGCTTTCACCGATAATGCTTCATGTCATAATGTTGCTGTGAATGACCCTTGTTGTTTCCCGTATGGTATCAGCGTCAGTAGATGCTCCCTCTCTTTCAGGCCTAAAAAATTCTATTTTAATGTTTGCGGATGACACGCTTATTCTATCCAAAACTCCCAGTGGCTTGCAGCGTGCTCTGTCCATTTTTGATACATTTTGTGGGGAACACGGTCTAGAGGTGAATGTGACCAAAACGAAACTCATGATTTTTAAGCCGCACCGTAGTTTTAAGTCTAAAATTGTCATGAGTGGTCGGCCTCTTGAGGTGGTAAATTCATTTACGTATTTGGGTATCCATATCGCAGATAACAACAGGTGGTGTCAGCACATAAATATTGCTACTCTGCGACATAAGCAATTAGCTGGTGCTATCAGTTCGGAACACAGAAAGTCTTTGACTAAACCTGTCAAGCCAGCATTGCTGGTTTATGAAGCTAAGGCAATTGGGTCCGCACTTTACGGTGCGGAGATGTGGGGGTTTGAAAAGTTGAGTACCCTACAAGCCTCAGAGAACAACTTTCTACGGTTACTCACTGGCACCCTGAAAAGCACTCCATTGTTGCCTTTAAGATATGATCTTGGTAGGAAACAAATCATGGATCTAGCTAGACTACGACCAATCCTGTATTGGCGAAGGCTCTGGACTACTCCCGAGCTTTCTCATTATGCTGAAGGTTTTATTGATGTCATCAAGGCGGATTGTTTTCATAAAATTAGCTGGTTCAAATCACTGAAAGCAACATTGTTTGAGCTTGGGCTAAGCTCGCTATGGTTAGACCCAGCAGGTGCAACATTTCCCACTAAGTCTGTCCTAAAAAATATATTCTGGGAAAACGTTGCGAGTAGGAGTCTGAGCAGATCTAGCAATGGGTCCATGACTGCGGGTTTTCTTGAGGTTAAACTGTATCCTGCTTTGGAGTCGTACTGGGATATTATATCTAAGCCGGGAGATAGAAAGCTCCTATTCCAACTGAGAGCTGGAGCCCTCCCCATGAGAACTCTGTCAGCAAAATGGGGAGCAGGGGGGTGTGACACCTGCCCAGCCTGTGGACTGGGGAAGGAAACACTTGGACATTTTTTGTTCTCTTGTAAAGCTTACTGTGCTCCAAGACGTGTCTGGTTAGCACCTATGTGCAGGAACCTTGGCACCACCTGTAGCTCTGTTGCCCTGCGTATTATATGTTCGAGCTCACTTACATGGATATTAATTGCCACTGCAAAATATATTGGATGGGCATGGGCGATCAGACAGAGACTACTAGTTAATTAACTATTCTCTGTCTGTAAAATCTGTCTCCATGAAATTGTTAATATTGTTTTTAGACCATCAATGTTTTTACAACCTTGCTATTTCTATCAATGTATTAATCTTTTTTTTACTTGCTAAACAAGTACCATGGGAAACTTTTTAATTGAGTGTATTTTATGGATTCAATAGTGCACTGTCTTTGACTGTAAATTTAATTGTTTTTTAACATTTTGTGTATGTCTTGCTTTTATGAGTAATTACTCGAATAAAGCACTATTTGACTTGACTTGTTTTAGATATAGCTGAAGTGTATACCTTTGTGTTTGTCAGGTTGAGGCGTGGCACAGGAAACAAGGTATTGAACTTTTCAACTGGCATGTTGTTAATTAACACACCACTGTGTATGATAAAGGTTATGGGGCAACCGTTGACCCTTATTGTAATCTTGGGGCAGTATCCAAATTAATTTGATTGTTTTGTTTGGTGGTTTGCCTTGGTCTTTTGTTTATCCTTGCAAGCAGCCAAACCTACATGTGCCTGTTGTTCCTTGGCTAATACCATCAATGCACCTCCATCTTCTTCACTGGCACTTGATAATGACGCTGAAGAGCCTTTGTAGGATGAACTTGACAACAATCAACTTTGTCTGGTTTCTACTAGTCGTAAGTGATGTTGCTTTTTTGGCCTTGTGGGCGTGGTCAGAATGCTTCTGGAACCTTCTGGCATCAATTTTCTCTTTTCGCTGTAACATATTTGGTTTCTCTTTCATATTGAAAATCGTTATAACGTGGTTTTATTTCCTGCAACCTCTGCATGTCTGTCCTATGGCTGAACAGTTGCCTTCATGGGGAAATGAAAATTCACTTTGAAAACACCATTTTTTTCTTCAGAGACATCAACTTGTGGGCATCTACCTTGTGGTTATGCCTGCTTTACATGGTCAACACTGATTCACCTTGCACTATTCCAGCTTCCATGTCAGCGGCCTTTTGATCTGCACGACATTCTTCTGCCTGCATGGCCATTTAGCATTTTCTCTAAACTGAGTGTCTCTCTCAACATGCATATTCTGAGCGAGTCTGAAAGACAACCATTGATGACTCTAAGGCACATGGTTTCGCCATTATTTAATTCACTGAACTTGCAGTGTTTAATTAGCGCGCCAAGCTGTCATGAGTCATCCATCATTTCACCAGCTTGTTATCGTGCTTGACTACCTTTCATAGTCCACATTTGGGATCGGAGTGAACTTGGCTTCCAAAGCTTCCTTGATTTGATAGTATGATACTGCATCAGCTTGTATTATTTTCTTAATCACTTCTTTCACTCAATCACCAGCAAGCTTCTCTAAGTACCTAATGATTTTCTTATCATCTGATTCTTCTAGCACGTCTTTGAAATAATCAAACGTCTCATTCAATGTAGTCCACCTGGTGCCAATATTCTGCGTCTTCGATGTGTGGAATGATGGTGGTTTCAGGAACACAACTACGTAGTATTTCGTGCCCTTTTCTTCTGCCATTGAAAGCATATGCCGTGTGGAGGACTATCGCTGCTCTCCTATACCTGTCACTTCTGCATGCACTGACTTTGTTCTTGCACTTGAGTCCTCACTCTCGAATGGAGGTCATAAGACGCCTTTTTTTACGGGAAGTAACGGCTTTGTCTCTCGCATTTGCACATCGCTGCCTTTAGCTTTTTGCATCGTATCTGGTTATGACTGCCTTTAGTGTTTCACTTTGTAATGATGATGGCTCTTTGTTATGGTGCAGTCTCTCTTCTTTTGGCCTAATTAGTGGGTTTTTGGTGGGCTCTCGAAGATGTTCCTTGGTAGACCCTTCAATTTCTTCAGTGGCGGTGTCTCAGCTGGAGTGGGGCTTTGACTCCACACACTTCAACTTTGAACTGCTTCTCACTGCTTTGCATGCACAAGCAGTTTTCTGTAGCATTGCAAACTCCCACCGAGAGCAGTCTTGTTTCTTTGGGGCACGCATCCCCCAATCATCACCAGATGTAGCATCCTCTCCAGCCCGGTAGCATGCAGATGAATATGCCACACACAGAGTCCTGTAACAGACTTCTTTATTCCTCAGCATACGATCATACACTGAACTCTGATAGTGTTACTACTGTTATTAACCATACTTTAACACCTCCCAGCAAGTTACATAATTTCTATGTTGAGTATGCCCACATTTACAAGGGTCCTAGCGCACATAGTCCTACGACACTACAGGATCCTTCTGGAGGGATTGTGGTGAAGAGCATATGATTAGCCAAATGCTAGGGTAAAATTAAGAAAATGTTTACAAAAAAGCACACTATTCATATTGATCTCAAACCACAATTCTAACAGCCATTTGATTTACACATGAAGGAACAAGCAGCAACTTTATTTACTGTGCGTTGTTTCTTCCGAACAACGTAAAAAAATAAAATGTAAATACGCACGTTATTTGCATCTATGTCTTATACTGCACAGGGAAGGATGGTACGTTTTATACAATTAGCGCAAGAAGGCAAATACGAACAAAAAGAAATAACATGGAATAAGCTTATTGAAGGATGCTGGTATTGTGTTGAGGTGCCGATAATAAAAGTTATGCGCCATTTACAGCCCTATCTAACCCAGACTATTAGGAGAGTTAAGCATTCTTAGAGGTGAAGGGAAACTGCCCTTCCCCCCACAGCACTAAATTACTCCCACAGGACCTTACCATTTGGAAACATTACATTATAAAGCAATACTTCTGCCGAGGGCATCCGTTTTTTGGCAAATTAGAGAAGATAGATGTAATAGTCTCGTTTTACATTTTTTTATTTTGATTAATATTTTGACACCTTGCCCAAGCATCCACTAAATCTTGATATTGGGCAGCTTGTCCATTCTGGACAACAGTACGCTCTCCTAATAAATGGCCAGAAAAGACATTCAGTTCCGTCATCACCGTAGTCTGGCAATGAGTAAGCTCTGCAGAGTAGTATGCGCAATCTGTTAGTTTTGCTAATGTGTTGATGCTGCAAGTCTTGCAGCTCATAGCGAGAATGAAACACATTTTATTATTGTAAATACCATCTGTTGAATTAATTTGAACTTATTCCAGCCCTTCTTGTCCTCAAATTGTGCGCTTTATTTTTCCAAGAAGTACATTTATGAAACAGATTCTGTAATGGCTGAACATGCATATTGATTCAACACAGCATGTTGTCATTGATCTCCCACAAAGTAGTTGACAGCTCAAATCGGTTATTGAGAATCATTTGTAGGTCTTTTCAGTTCTAGCAACTTTTCAGACAATATATTTTGGAACATTATAAAAAAACAATTGTTGGTCAAAGCAAATGTTGGGATGGGCCTGAGACAACAAATTAGAAAGGTGGTGTGAAAAATTCCAAATATGTAGGACAAAGTTGCTTAAATACAGATCTCCCCTCACACTGAGGGTTTACAGCTTCTCAGTGTCGTTTTCAGGTCCCAATCTACAGGGAGAACATGGTGCAGCATCAGGTCCATCTTCTGAAAATCCCTCTATAGACAGAAGGTGTCATGTCTTCACAGGTGTAGCTGTTATTAGACCTTCTCTAGAGGGGACCATTGTCATCAGCATGCAGGCCCGAAGGCCTCTGTTTGGGGGGTTCTATCGACTGCCAAGGTGGTTCCCGTAGTGTGCCACTCTACGGTGGGTGTGGCTGGTCATCCTATATGATCAGTAATTATATCATAGTGGTTACTACATGCATATAGAGGACAAGAGCCGGAACACCACTCAAAAGGAGTAGAGTAGCTGGAGGACCTAATCACAGGCAATCGCCTGGGTCTTTATTAAAATACCATCTGTGGAAAAAAGGCTTGGCCGAGCTGGTGACCTGCCCCCTGTGAGGCAAAGAATTTTCCAGAGGTACTGAAAACACATATTCCTTTGTTACCGCTGGTAGTTGAAACCGCTCAACCAGGCAGATGAATGCAGTGGAGAACAAGCACTAGGAGGACAACGGAGGCTCCACCTCTGGTGCTCCACTGCTCTGTGTGCATCCAGGCAACACTGCTCCTCCTGAAGCTGGAGCCAACCTAACCTAAAATATAAATGCTGATACCAAAGAATTGCACTATATTGCATGGATTGCGGTAGAATTGTCTCGGCTGGAGATCAGAGCGCACAAAATACATGATCTCCTAATTACTCGCAAGCGAGTTTGAAAAAATAATTTAAAAAACAACAACTATTTTTGGATCCAAGTTGCACTGCCCCTGTTTACCTTGTTTTTAATTCAGCCCCCCTTCAAGTTTCTTTTAGAAGTTAAAAAATTGTTTTAAAAAAACTGAAAAAGGTGATTGTTAGAACCGCTATTCAGAGCTAAATGATAGAAAAAAGTTTGTTGTTAATCAAGTCTGTCTGATAATATTAAGGTTAAGGTTGGCTTTAGGGCCTTAGGCACACAACCCCACACAGGCCTTCAACAACCTGCTGCTCATGGGCTGTGACCCTTTGTGCAACTGCAAACCATACAAGTGGCTAACCCCGTTGTTCATGCACAGATTGGAGTTAGCTGCATGACCTTGCATCCAACCCCTGCAGGTAACCAACTCCACCCACCCTTTGGATGTGCGCAGTTGGCCACAGGGCCGGGCCTGTGCCCAGACCCTCCTCCCATTCTCTGTGTGTGCTGTGTGCAGCAGGCAAACGGCCATATAGCCTGGACATAGGGCGTAACCCTGGGCCTTATGCAACAAAGGGTTGGCTACAGATCCTGGCCTTTGGCCAGGTCCAGTGCCCAACTCACTGCAGGCTTTAAATTCACCACTATGTACATCTTTTGGCTGTGTGCAGAATATGCTAGGCTGGATGGCCTGGCCTCCAGCCAATCTTTGAGCCCAACTGCTAGTGGGAGGCCATCTCCGCTGTGTATGGCCTCCTGCAACACTGGGCTTACGG
Organism: Lissotriton vulgaris; assembly: GCF_964263255.1. Classification (NCBI taxonomy): domain Eukaryota; kingdom Metazoa; phylum Chordata; class Amphibia; order Caudata; family Salamandridae; genus Lissotriton; species Lissotriton vulgaris. The sequence continues at coordinate 1,938,591,077 of NC_141685.1, forward strand.
CCAGGCACTGCACACCTGTGCAACCCCACTCAGGTCATCCACCCACATTGGTACCTTCTCTAACCCTCCACTGCTGCCCCAGCTTCACATTGAGGGTACCATGGGAATTTCTAAGCATCATCCAGTGAACATTACACTGTATAACTCCTTCAGTAGCTCTTATGCGCACCATGAGAGGACCATGCTGGGTCCCGTGGGGGTACAGCGGCAAGACATTTTTTCCCCACATGAGTGCCATTCTGGTCCCTACCCCACAACTGCTTGAGGGCCATGGTATCCCTATCCCTGCACCTTATATGATTTGTTTAACAAATTCAGGGCATAGGGACCGAGTCCCTGTTTCCTGTACTGGCAGGTGCAACATTTCCCTCTGTGTTGTGACCAACTAATCAGATTAATCAGTACTGCAGGGCATGTACTGCTTCTACAGTACCAAAATGTCGAATCCGAGGTAGAGGCGCCTATTTTTTTAAATTTACTGTAGTGTGGGCCCAACTGTCCAGATATTACTATATTTGCAACCCTTTCATGATCACTTCGAGCGACTGTCTTGAAAATGGCTAAACCAGTCTAGACTAATTTATTTTATTATTTATTTTATTTTTTAAATTTGTATGGCACACAGCTACCCAAAAAGGGTTTCCCGGCGCCGATGACAGGTCAGACACAGGTAGGAGACAATTGGTAAATTAATAGGAATTATTTACAGAAGAGCCAGGTCTTCAGATTCTTTCTAAATCTGGCATAGTTGTCTTCCTTGCGGATGTGAAGCGGGAGCTTGTTCCAAAGAGCGGGCCCTAGTACCGAGAATGATCTCCCTCCCATTCTCGCTAGTTTGAATCTCGGGGTTGTAAAAATTGCCGAAGTCTGAGAGCGCAATTCTCTGGTAGGAAGGTAAGGGGTTGCAAGAGATAGCAGATACTTTGGTGCGGTGCCAGATTTAATCTTGAACATGTAGCTCAGGGCTTTGAACCTAATGCGGTTTTCCACCCTGAGCCAGTGAAGGTCAATTAGATGTTTGGACACACTAGATTTTTTAGGGATATTGCAAAGCAGTCTTGCGGCCGCATTCTGGGCAAGTTGCAGTCGTTTGGTGACGGCTTGGTTTGAACCCAGGTAAAGGATGTTGCCGTAGTCAAGCCGAGATGTTATGAGTGCATTGACTACGGTCTTCTGGGTGGCAAGGGGCAGCATCCATAAGATCTTTCTCAGCCATTTCATAATCGTGAAACAAAGGCCTACCACTTTGTTTGCCTGTTGTTTCATTGAGAGGGTGTTATCAATGATAAAACCAAGATTTCTCACTTGTGTGGCCGGAGTAGGGATGGAGCCAAGTTCGGAAGGCCAGTGAGATGGATTCCACAGGTCTTTGTTTTTCCCCAGAAGAAGGACCTCGGTCTTGTCTCCATTTAACTTCAGCTGGTTTGCTGACATCCAGCTGAAGATATTTTGTAGGCCTTGCTTGAGACATGATGGAGTCAGTGGGTTTGCCTCTGATAGGGAGAAGATGATTTGAGAATCATCGCCATATGTCATCAGAGTAAGCCCTGATTTATCAGCAAGGTCAGCCAAGGGTCTGAGGTATAAATTAAAAAACAACGGGCTCAAGATAGAGCCCTGTGGTACTCCGTGAGGGGCATTTATTGACTCTGACCAAGCTATAGGGGATGTGATTTGAAAGGTTCTGTGTGATAAAAAAGACTCAATCCAATTCAGTGCCTCACCACGGATACCGATTCTTTCTAGGGTGGCCAGGAGTTTAGGGTGGGAGATGGTATCGAAGGCCGCACAAGTCTAACAAAATAAGTGCGACTGTCTGGCCATCGTCTAGGAGTTTCCTGATGTTTTCGGTAACTCCTAGTAAAGCTGTTTCCGTAGAGAAACCCGCTCTAAAGCCGGACTGTGATGAGTGAAGGAGAGAGTTCTCTTCAGTGAAGATGGTAAGGGCGGTATGAACGTGACGTTCCAGCAATTTTGAAAAGATTGGGAGAAGGGATATGGGCCGATAGTTTGTCAGAAGTTCAGGGTTGGCTGTCGGTTTTTTTAATAGTGGGCTGACTATGGCGTGTTTCCAGAGTGAGGGGACTGCGGAAAGCTGAAGTGAGGAGTTTAAAGTCTCAGCAATGATGGTCAGAGAGGGGGTGTCCAATTGCTTAAGAACAGAGGCAGGAATTGGATCACGAGGGGAGCCTGATTTGACGGTTCTAAGAATGGAATTGAGTGATTCCAGGGTGATGACAGGCCAGTGTTCAAGAGTGTTAATAATGCTTGAACTGAGGGGGGTATCATCTTCAGGGGTATGAGTAGGGAGGTTGCTTTTTATACCTGAGATGATTGTTTCAATTTTTTCACAAAAGAAGGAGGCGAGGTCTTGACATTGTTTTTTATCCAGCGGCTGGACTGATGCAGTCGTTTTTTCTCCTGCGAGGTCTTTGACAGTATTGAAAAGTGTTTTCGCCTTATTGTGCGCGGAATTTATGGTATTTGCCACATAAAGTGCTCGGGCTCTAGTGCAGGCTGAGTGGTATTCGTTCCTGGCTTTGTGGTATATTTCTTTGTTTTCGGGGGCGTAATTTTTCCGCCACTTTCTTCCCAGAGATTTACATTTGGACTTTTGTATTTTAAGGAGCTCAGTAAACCAGGGGGCGGCGGAAGATGAGTGTTATTTTTAACTCTAGAAGGTGGGAGGCAGCTATTGACTGCGTTTTCCAGCCATGAGTGTGTGGCTAGAGCAATGCTTTCTATGTCCGAGGCTGGGGTTGGAGGATTTTTAGTAAGAGTTCTGTTAAGGTAATCAATATCAAGCTGTTTCCAATTTCTGAAGACAGAGATAGGCCAGGCGTTGTTAGGTTTAGATGTGGGTAATTTAAGGCTAAAATAGATAAGATGGTGGTCTGACCAACAAGTTGGAGATGTCTTTGTCCAAATCAGTTCGGGAATGTTTGAACAGATGGGATCTAACAGATGCCCTGCCTTATGGGTGGGACCAGAGTTCAGTAGAGATATGTTTAAAGCTGTTAGGTCATCCAATAAGTTAGTACAGGCTGTATTAGTGGGGTCATCAAAGTGCATGTTTAAATCTCCTAGGAGAGTAACATTTTTTGCGGCGAGATAAAAAGGTGTAATGAGGTTAGCCAGGTTAGCGGCCCATGTGCTGGCGTTCCCCGGGGGTCTATACATTAGAATGCCAGAGGCCGTGAAATTCTGATTGAGGGTCAGTTTAAAGAAGGCGGCTTCACAATCAGGGATAAAGGCGGGTTCCAGGGTGCAGGTAAATTTCCTGTTAAAAATGATAGCAATTCCTCCGCCAGTTTGACCAACACGGTCTCTCCTGACTATGGCATAATCAGAGGGAAGAGCCGTTGCTATGTCAGGGCCAGAGCTTTCGTGCAGCCATGTTTCAGTTAAAAAAGAGGGCGCAGGGTTTGTAGTTAAGTAGAAAATTGAATATATCCAACTTATGATGTGGCAAAGATCTGCAGTTTACACTGCAAAAGGAGAAATCTTGGTTATCAGAATTCCCATGTTGTGTACGTCTAGGGTTGCTGATTTGGGGGTCAGGATAGGGCTGAAGATTGGTGAGAGAATAATTGCAATTACCGCATGGAGGGCATCCGGTAAGAGTAGGCAGGAGTACAGTGCAATCTTTATGGGGTTTGGGGCGCAAGGATTTAAGGTGCTCTGCAGTCATACCTTTATTTTGCGGGTTAGATAGAGCATATATTTGTGCCCCATGCCCCGTACTGTCACGGACGGGCACAGACGGGCAGGTCTTTGGCGGGTCTTCGGCGCGGCTTTGGCGCGGACGCTGCGCGTCATAGGTGGCATCAGGTTAAAGTAGAGGACGGGCTCTTCCTCAGCTCCGCCTCTACCCGCTCAGCCAATGGGTGCCTGCCTCGGCTGGGAAGCCGGAAGAAGGTGCCTCCCTGCGCCCTCCACTCAATCAAGCCTAGCGCTTGCGGTGGACCTGGGCTGCAGGAGCGAGATTGCCACAGAGGTCAGAGGGTATTAATTAAAATCAATAACAATGTACACAGTGCTAATTTTTAAAATCATTTGGCGCAGTGTTTAAAAATAGGCGCGCTTCCTAAACTTAAAATCGTTTAGCATGCGCTGCTCTCAGTGTAGTTATCCTCCTAATCAACTAAAAGAAAATTTTCTTATTAAAGTTCTAAACCTAGTGTTAATCCATTCAGATGTTTTGTCAGCATCGCTTCCCAAAATTCCCTATGAGAATTAACATGGAAAAAAACATTGTGTAACCCCCCCTTTTTTTGGCGCATGTTTAATGGGTCATTCCAAATCATTGCAAGAAAGAACTCAGGTGGATTAACTTTTTGGGGAAAGTTTCTTGAAGATTTGTCAAACGGTGCCAGCGTATTAGCCAAACAATAACCATTCTTCCTAACTCTGTCTTAATTTTAACCTAAGATTGTAAGATATACACATATATATATATATACTAGCAGCCCGTCCCGACGTTGCCCGGGCGCAATCATGGCTTAGGGCCCCCGCCCGCCCTGATGTAGTGCAGTGTTATGGCTGTATGTTTACTTTTGGACACTTTTGTAACCTGCACACGTTTCCTAACCTGCACACGTTTCTTTTTCCGTGGCTCGCTCACCACTCCTCACGGCCCACGTCACTTTTTCTGACCTGCACACGTTCCGGTCACTTTTTCCTCCTGTAATGGGCTGTTTGCCACCCGCTCCACGTTTCTTTTTCCGTGGCTCGCTCACCGCTCCTCCCCGCCGCCGCTGGCGCCCTGCACACGTTTCTTAACACGTGTCTTAACCATATATATATATATATATATATATATATATATATATATATATATATATATATATATATATATATATATATATATATATATGGTTAAGAAACGTGTTAAGAAACGTGTATATATATATATATATATATATATATATATATATATGGTTAAGAAACGTGTTAAGAAACGTGTGCAGGGCGCCATATATATATATATATTTATATATATATATCACAGCTACAGACGATCCACGAATCCTTAGTTCGTAAAGAAAGCAGCACACACAGGGGGTAGTTCCACATGGATTTAATGAGGGAACTTACAGCATACAACGCGTTTCGCCAGAGGGCTTCGTCAAGATAGGCATATCTTGACGAAGCCCTCTGGCGAAACGCGTCGTATGCTGTAAGTTCCCTCATTAAATCCATGTGGAACTACCCCCTGTGTGTGCTGCTTTCTTTACGAACTAAGGATTCGTGGATCGTCTGTAGCTGTGATTAATACAACGGGTACACCCCCGTTTTGGCGTGCACCCGCTCACGAGTGCAACCGGCTGGTGTTTGGAGCATTTGATATATATATATATTCACTGAAAAAAACACAGGTTTCAGGGACATTATAGTTAGTTGGACATTTCACTCGTACAAAACCAGAGAAATGTGGGCGTTCTAGTTAGTTCAGCTAACTATAACTCGCGCCCCCACAATGAACTGCTGATGACGTCACATATGACATCATTCATGACAAGGTCAGTGACATCACTGAGGACATCTCAAATGACATCGCTGATGACATCATCCAGTGACTGTGTGTTTCTATAAAGTTTAAGTATGTTTTATATATATGCCACGGCGTATTGAAGAATGAGTGGGTGTATAAGTGGCTGGATGGATGATTAAGTAGGTGCGTGACTGACTGTATAAGTGAGTGATTAAATGTGTCTTACTGAATGCAAGGGTTAGTGACTGATACGCAAGAGATGTGCAGAGAGAACCAACAGAGGAGCAGAAAGTCCTTCTGTGCCCCCAACTTTTTTTTGCTGACGGGTACTGGTGGTAGCTCACTCTGACTAACCAGGCCTAGAGCCAGTGCTTTGCTAAAAGACGTTTAGAATAATGTGAAAACACCTACATACACTAGGGAATACTATGCGTTGGGGTAACCCAGTGATTAGCATGACCTCTGTATTTGATATGAGTTAATGCCTGGGTCATTGCATGAGTACATGCGTAGTGACTGAATGATTAGAGTGCTGCAAGGAGATTGCATGGTGACTTAATACATGCTGGGATTTTAGCAGTGCGGTTGAGTAAGTATATGGTGAGTGAAAGAGTGCACAGGGAATGACAGAGGGACTGCTGGTCTGCATGGGTAGTACTCTGGAGATTGTAGCAGTGCATGTGTTTGTGCCTGGGCCATTGCATCAGTACATGGGTAGTGACTGGATGATTATAGTACTGTAAGGAGAGTACATGGTCAATTTATAAGTGCTTTGGTTTTGGCGGACTGATTGGATAAGAACATTGTGCTGACTGGGTGATTAGAGGAGTGCATAGGCAGTCACAGGCAGATTACTGGACTGCATAAGTAGTCCTCAGGGGATTGTAGCCCTACATCTGTTAGTGCCTGGGTCATTCCATAAATACATGGTTAGTGACTGAATGATTAGAGTACTGCAAAGAGAGTACATGGTGAATTGATAAGTGCTAAGAGCAGTGATTGGACAAGTACGCGCTTGGACGCCCTCGGGCAGCAGACGCGCTCTATAAAACTCCTTCACTTCACTTCACTTCCCACGGTGCTGACAAGGTGATTGGAAGAGTGCTCACGGAGTCACAGGGGGAATGCTGGAGTGCAAAGGTACTGCTCTGGCGATTGTAGCAGTGAATGTATTATTGCCTGGGACATTGCATGAGTACATGTGTACTTTTTTTTAACTTTATTTGTGATTTTCAGAGTACATTGCATGGTACATAACAATCATATATTGTTACAGAGAATCAGCACATCATCTCATCAACCCTCTCATTCCATGGTCATCAAACTTGACATCAGTCGTTCAATATTCCTTGTCAGGGTGATATACAAAACACAAAAGAATCATTTCATGAATGTAGCAATACATACAAGGCAATAGCGAATAAAGTGGTACACATTTTCTAAAGCACAGTGTCTGTCTGGCTGTATTCACAGGGTAGTTCACATGATAATAGAAGACTCACCAGCAGGCTCAGTATCCTCGCGTGAGGAGATATATTCCTGGAGGGGTCCCCATATATCTTATGGCCTACAGGTGAGTGGTAGCAACTCCGCATATATGGTATATTGTTCCTGATAGTAGAGTAGGTCAGCAATCCACTCCTTAAACTTGGGGGCTCTGCCTCTTCCCCACCTGCATGCCACTCTACGCTTAGCCAGAAGAAGTGACAGAGCAACTAGCTTCCTGTGGGAAGCAGCGATCTGCGACGTATGCCCCAACAGGGTGAGCAACGGATCCCTCTCCAGTCCAGTGCCCGTCATGCTATCCAGAGCCAACAGCACCTGTTCCCAGAAATCCCGTATAGCCGGGCACTTCCACGCCAGATGAAGAAAGCCCGACCCCGGTTGCTTACATCTATCACACCAGTCTATGGCAGCCAACTTAAACCTAAGTTTCTTCACCGGCGTATGATACAATCTATGCAGGTATTTGTAATGTATAACACGCAAGCGACTGCTCGCTGAAATCTGTGCCATGTGTCTACAACTGTACTGCCACTGTGCATCAGTAATCTCCCGCCCCAACTCCTCCCCCCAGCCAGCGCTCCCGGGGTCCGTCGTGCAGCCCCGGTCTATTCTCTCGGATGCTTTTATATAATCCTGACACCAGATGCTTCCCATCAGCCGACCCTAGCATCTGGTGAAGTGGGAGAAGGTTCGCCAGCTCGCGGGGAAAATCAGGGAGAAGTGCTCGCATTCCCTGTCGAAGCCGTATATATAAAAAGACATCTAGAGGATGCTCTAGAGATCGGAAGCGTCCGGTATGAAAGAGATCACCCTAGGTAGTAATTTTAGCCCACTGGCACAGGTCCTGAAATCCCTTCTCCTGTAGAAGTGAGAGATCCGGGTGATACGAGAGTGGAAGACCCGACTAGTAAAGAATAGGCAGATCAATAACTTCCCTGATATGGTGCCAGTCGGTCACCGTACACGAAACCGTGGTAGGGGATGTCGCCAGTGTATTAACAGGGCCATGTATCGCCCCAGTAGGCGGTATTGGCTCAGCAAGCCAATCCGCCACAGCTATTTGCGGCATATAACGAGGTGGCTTTATCCAATAGTATGCGTAATGTGCCTACGCGCTCAAATAGTATAATTCGAAATCAGGGACATCGAGGCTTCCCTGCTCATATGGCCTCGTCAATATTGACCACTTAAGCCTCGCCTGTCTCCCTCCCCACAGTAATCTGAGCTACTCAGTGCGCAATGTTTTAAAAAAAAATCTCCCCGGGGCATAGGGAATATTAAGGAACAAGTACAGGAACTTAGGCAGAACAACCATTTTCATTAGTGAGGCTCTACCTGCTAGGGAAAGAGGCAACGAAATCCATTGCGTCACATTCGCTGTTAAACGTGTTATGGCCGTGCCGTAGTTTGCACCTAGAGTTTCCTCTCGATCAGTTGTGATTTGTATACCCAGGTACCGCAATTCTGACTCACACCACTCTATTGGGAAGTCCAGCTGGAACTTTGAGACCACCGATGTAAGCGGAAAGATCTGGGATTTCCCCCAATTGATGCCTATACCAGACAACCTCACAAAGTCACGTAAAATGAGATTAATATTACTCTGTGGGTCTCTGACATAAAGCGTAATATCGTCAGCGTACATCGACACCAACAGTGGTTGCAGGCAGCTGCGAAACGCTTTGTCCTGATGTAGCTATCTAATTCGACAAGCCAAGGGCTCCACTGCAAGAGCAAAAAAGAGAGGGGACAAAGGGCAACCCTGCCGGGTGCCCCTAGAAATTTCAGTTGGTCGGGATAGGTAGCCATTGATTAACACCTTAGCCGTGGGCAGGCGATACAGCAGCTCAATCCAGGACATGAACATTGTAGGGAAGCCCATGCACCTCATCACCCCAAACAAATAGTCCAATTCTACCGAGTCAAATGCCTTAGTGGCATCTAAAAAGACTGCGGCGAGCGGAAGTCGAGCGCGACATTCTGAATGAGCGAGAAAAGTGTTGAATATTGTGCGATGGGGCCCTACCAGGCACAAAGTCCGACTGGTCAGGCAATACAAGCTTATCGAGCAACAGAGACAGTCTATTGGCCAAAACTTTTGCTAGAATTTTTGTATCACAATTTATTAGGGATAACGGCATATAAGAATCACAAGACTCAGGTAGCTTTCCAGGTTTTAGCAATGACGTGACTGTAGCCTCTCTCATTGAGGGCGGTAGCGTTCCCACTTCCAATGACTCCTCATACACCTCCTTAAGTACCGAAGCCATGATGTCTATGTAGGCCTTATAGAAATCAGCCGGGAGGCCATCTGACTCAGTGCTTTCCCATTCTGGAGCTGCATAATGGCCTCCCTGATTTCGTCAAGCTCAAATGGGATGCTTAAAAACTTCAGCTGGGTATCCCCGAGCGCCACCTCACCCAGAAACTCCCCCAGCTCTACAGGGCCCCGCATTTGAGACGCATGCCATGTGGAGTAATGTGTAGTGAATACCTCCAGAATACTCTTCGAGTCTCTATGCGTTTGCCTCTCCAAACCTTGTATTTCCATAACATGCGCATTACACCGAGGGGCCCGCGACTGTGTAGCCAGCACCTTCCCTGGCCTTTCACCTTCCCCATACCTACGCGCCGCCCAGTATTTGCCCCGAAATGTTGTCTCCCTATGCGCAGTGTCTTCATATTCAGTCAGTGTTTTGCGAAAATCCTTAAATACTTGCCCCTCCTCCCCCCTTGTCATACGCCTCTCCATGTCCTTAAACTTTCGATCCAGCTTACGCAGCATGTTTTGTTAATCCCTCAGTATCCCAAAACTCCTAGACATACAGAACCCGTGAACCATATCTTTGAACAGCTCCCATATCACCTCCACACTATCCACAGAACCTTTGTGGCGGACAAAGAAGTCCTTGATGTCGTGCACCAGCTCTGCACGGAAAACCGGATCCAGAAGAGCCGTAGGTTGCAACTGCCAGCACGGCCTAGGCCTACTATACCCTGGCAGTGAGAGAGAGACCAAAACTGGGCAACGATCCGAGAATGTTCGAGCAAGATGTACAGCGCTTGTAATTGTTGGACATAGCTCTCTGGTTAGCAAGCAATAATCTATACGTGCCCAGGTACCCTTGTAAGATTAAAATGTGTGCCCTCACGCTGTAAGGGATTTATGTGCCTCCAACTATCTACTAGCCTGCCCTCCACTATGATTCCCTGCAAAGCATCCTGTGCCCTCGTGTAGTGCTGTGGACCCGCATTGGACCTATCAGCGTGTGGATGTAATGCAACATTAAAGTCATCCCCCAGATTGTGAGTCGAGCCTTCAGATAAAATTTTGCCCCAGAGGTTCGTGAAAAATTCTGGACAGTCAGTGTTGGTACCATAACAATTCACTATTGTAACAGTGTCACCACCCAGAAGTCCCCACAATATAATTTACCTCCCCTGTAAATCCTCCAGAACACCTATTTTCTCAAATTTTGTGCATTTGCTGAAAAGTATAGCCGTACCCTGAGCATATGAAGAATAGGAGGAAAAAACATGGCAGCTCGCCCATCGACTTGCAAAGGTTATAGTGGCACCTCCTGCAAAAGAGCCACCTGAATGCGTTGCCTAAATAGGCCAGTACCTGTTGCCTCTTCCTCGAGTCTCAAAGGTCCTGGACATTCCATAAAATTACCTTCATGTTGTTACTACCCTCCTGTGCCATCAAACCAAATGCCCACTATCAGATCTATGTGACATAAGGAATTATAGTGCAATACCTGCAAATGTGACCGTAGCTCTTCAAGAAAAGAAAACCATGTGTTCAACCCACTGCGACATTCAAACTGCCCCCCCCCCCTACTCCCCACCTCCCACTGAAGCATCCTAATCATGCCAGTATTTTGTTGCCCCCCTCCCCCCCCCCCGGAAAACCTCCATCTCACCAAATAGGCCAACCGGGCCAAACTCCTCCCCTCGTCCCCCATATGGGGATGCATAGAAGAAAATAAAATGCCGTAACATTAGAATTGGGGCTCTCCCAATTGGGGAATACGCCTAAGTGGCACACGAAACACCTCTTGGCAGCCCAGACACCACTCTCTCACAGTGGTGTCCAGATCTGATTTGAGGGTGACCGACAACGTGTCATGTCCACTCATCCCACAGATTATCAACATTATAACTGCCTTAATACATTCATACATAATGTTCAATCCCATGCCTTCCCTACAGGTTTATGCAGCAATCACGTCCATCACATCTGGAGTATGGCCTTACAGCTCAATATAAGCATAAACCTAAACGTTCATTCTTCCACCGGTGACTGCGATCTTGCGGAATCTTCGGGGGTGACCGACAACGTGCCATGTCCACTCACCCCACAGATTATCAATATTATAACTGCCTGAATACATTCATACATAGTGTTCAATCCCATGCCTTCCCTACAAGCTTATATACAATCACGTCCATCACATCCGTAGTGTGGCCTTACAGCTCAATATAAGCATGCATCTAAACGTTTATTCTTCCACCGGTGACTGTGACAATGGGGAATCTTCGGGGTTCAGTGGTGCGCTCCTCTGTCAGTCCAGTTGCTTCAGATAATCCTCTACCTGCTGTGGAAGAACTTCTGCGACCCCTGGTGAGTAACGCGTAGTCAATTTGAGCTTGTCTAAGTTTTTGTTTAACTTCTAAAAACTTACTCCGTTCTTCTTGCACGAGAAGCGTGAAATCAGGGTACATAGTTATAGGTTAATTGTTTTTTTCCCGGGCTACCCGCAGAGCAACATCTCCGTCCCTGTAATTCATCAGGCAGGCAATATTAGGTCTCGTGGTATTGCCAGGAGGGGGCCGCGGCCCCAAGGAGCGATGCGCACGTTCGACCACAAATTGAGTGGAGAGCAGTTCTGTACCCACCACTGCTTGCATTAATCGCTCTACGTATTCCTCTAGTTTCCCAGTATTTGTAGTCTCCGGCACCCCCAAAATCCTTATGTTATTCCGCCGGCTGCGGGCTTCAATGTCCTCACTCTTTACCGCGATAACTTTGAGCAACTTGTCCATTTGTGCCGTCACCTTTTTTAATTTAATGGTGGAGTCCTCCACATCTGACACACGTTGCTCCGCTTCTTTCAGTCGTGTCTCGTGCCCTTCTATTATCCGAACAATGGCGTCCATCCGTGTGGAGACTGTATTGATCTTATCCCCCATAGTTGCAAAACCTTGACGGACTTTGTTTAGGAGCAATTTGAGGTCGTTCCCAGATCTCTGTTGAGGCTCTTGCTGAGGGGCACTAGCTCCAGGGTCCTCCTCCACATTTAGTTGGTCACACATATTCCCCATGCATTCCTATGGGATGGCAGGCCACTCTCACCACACATACACAGAGAGCGCATGCACTTTACACTGGACCACAGGGAAAAGTGCGCAGAGGCCTAAAATCACCAACACCAGGTTACAGAGACAGGCTAGGCAAATGCAAAAAGTCTCCTGGTGAACCTGCCAAAAGGGCCAAGTCCAACACAACCCCCTTCCAGCCAAAACGCAGGGTAGACCAATCACTCCCTTGATGGGCTTCCCTGCTTTGGGCAATAGACCTCGGACGTGGGCCCGCACTGCAGGGACACCCTCCGGTTCTACGCCACTCTGAACCCACATGGTTTCCTCTCAACAAGAGCTCTCTGGCCCAACTAGGATACCCCACTGGCACTCTCTAGTCATCCACGGCCAGGACCAGGCCCTAGGCCCTTGCAAAAAGTCTCGGGGTGAACCTGCCAAAATGGCCAAGTACAACAGTGACGCATCTCCTCGACTGGACCTTGCATTGCCTCTTGTATTGCCTCAGCTGCACGACGCTTCCTCAACACAGGTAACGCATACAGATAGAGCACCTTCTCACTGGTAATTTCTGTGTTCTTGTGCGAGTTATCCGGTCCGAAGGCAAGGCATCTCTGCAAGAGAAGTAAAGAAAAGATATCCTCCGGCAAGCAGGCCAGAAGCAAATCTGAAGACTCAAAAGGGAAAACCACATGGAGGATGAACTGAGAATTTGATTGAACAGTACTGACAGTAAAATAAAAAAGACTCCTCTATCCCAGCATGACCTACCTATCACATGCACTGCACCCTGCCCAGGGGGTACCCTGGACCTACCAAAGGGGTGTCTGATGTGCATAGAGAGGGAAGGGTAAGGTCTGGCAAGTGGGTGCGCTTACATCAACAAAGGAAGAGTGTCCGACAGTGTGGCGTAAAAATAGAGATAGCACGTAAAAATATATACAGCCAGCTGTAGTTGTTCAAAAAGCTGGCCTAGCTTTCAAGAAAAAATTCATGGTTTTTTCAAGAAACCCTCACTCACCCTAGTGGTGACATGCTTCATCATCGGGTCCACTGGGGAGATCGAGTACCTCCCCAGTGTGCTACGACGCCAGGAGACTGCGGAGCAGGTTTTGTGAGAGTGAAGAGTGAAAAACAAAGGGTGTGATTAAAAAAGTCAGAGGTTGTCCCAAAAAATCATTTATTTGCTGGTCAACTTGACATATTAAAATTAAGAACTATGTGCAGGGAAACTAACCAAACAAAATATAGGTGTTTCCCTGTTAGGGGAAGGTCAACATGTTTCTGCCCTTTAAGTGTTTGAATTTACAGGGCTTTCGTCAGGACCAGTAAGCGAGTGTTGCCTCAACAGGTATAGGCGCGCTAAGGCCTACCCTGCCGTAGGCGGTGAAAGTTAAAAAGTTGTTCTATGTGTAAAAATTGGTGCATGAGATACAAACCAAAAGGCTAGGGGATTTTCCTCTATTGCGAGGAGCCCAGAAGTTTGTATTCAATGTGAGCCAAGCCCCATAGATTCAGGGGGGGGGGGTGGGAGCGACAATGGCACACCGCCCGCAACGCTCAGCACCCTCTCGGCACCTAGCTGTCCCCCGCTGGATCTCGTGGATGCGCTTGTCAGAACAATATAGCATTTTAACAAACTGTGCGCAGGAACTGCAATGGCATGCCTGAGTTCCCTCTTTAAGGCTACATGTGTGGGTGGCACAAGTAGTGCTACAGGCCCACTAGTAGCATTTGCATGACAAGCCCTGGCACTCATAGTGCACTTTACTAGGGACTTTACTAGAAAGGCAAACGGACAAATCATGGACAACCAATTAACATTGTACTTTATACAGGGGGCACTTGCACTTTGACACTGATCAGCAGTGGCAAAGGGCACAAAGCATCTAACTTGTCAACTCTATGTCAGAAAAAAGGTCTAGGTGAAAGCAAAAAGTATAGGGACCTTTAGTCAAAAAGAGCCAAGTCCTACACCTTGCTTTTGAACCCCAACATGATGGTGGTGTGGAGGTTTAACCAGCATGTGCTAAAGTAGCACTTTGAACCGTGTCCACCATGTTAACCTAGTGTTCTCGTACCTTGATGGGCTTTTTTGAAGATTTGCCCCCAAGGCAGAAGTCTAACTTAATGCTTGGGAGTGTGTGGCGCTCCCAGAAGTCAGAGACAAAGGACCCGTGTGAGGAGGAAATGACACATCCGCCCGGACAGGGTGGCTATTGAATTACACCTGTGTGGTGGTGATCCTCAAAGGCTTCACTGGCGCCACTGGACAAAGAAACTGTCCCCCACTCGAGGACAAAGCCTCCCCCTGCCTCAGGCACTGTTTTTTATGGGCAGGTGGAAATTTAGCTATGCAGGAGGCTGACTAAACCTTCAGGGGCTGGCAGCTGAGGTGTACGACTGAGGATGGTTCTGGCCATCTTGAACTTCTCCTTAAAAGCAGGTTCTGACTAGTTTTAGTGGTGACATACACCCAAAGGATGTCATCACTATTGGGGCGGATTAGCTGCAGGAATAAGTGCCCATTGGCTACTAATCATCACACCCCCTAACCCCCTAAATCAAAGATTTAAGGGGCACCCCAGACACCAGAACCTCCGATTCGACGTGAAACAAGAAGAGACCCATGCTTGCACAAGAGCAGGACTGCACAAAAGGAAAAGCACAAAGTACTGCACCTGTGGCAGCCAACCTGCACCCGCTGGACAACAAGTTGCCCAGGCCTAGTGCCCAGTTCCAAAAGGAAGGTGAACCACTCTGCAATCTAAAGACTTCACAAGAACTCCCTAGGAGTAGAGGCACTAGTCCCCTACAGTCTGCAAGGATTTTGTTGAACTCACTCTCTAAGTAACCGAATGTATATATGTGTTTGTCCCATTGACTTCAACGTTCATGTTTTCACAATGAAACATACTTTAAAATTGATAACTCTGATTATCCTATATGTACTGATTTCATTTTCGTGTTTAAAAATATTTTTAAATCTGAGCTATTTTGATAAATACATGTTGGTTTTCTCTCGAGCGGTGTCAATTACTTATCGTCCATGTTGTTGATATGAAGTATGACTGTAAGTTGCCTGTCGGATTTTTGCCACTCTACCAGGACTAGGCGAAGATTTACTGAGAGAGTACCCGGGGTCCATCTTTGTGTATTGTGCTAGTATTTCATGGTAAGGCACCCCTGCCAAACCACTTCATATTTTCACCTTGCAACAGAACCGCAAATTACTGGCCACACACAGACCAATTTAGTTTGCCTTCTATAATAGAAGAGACTGTTCCCCCACTGCATACAGAAATTGCTCTTCCGCGAGTCGATTCTGTACTCTGCCCACCTTACGTGATAAAGGTCATGAAAAATGCACTCACCTGCATGGGCCAGGGCATGATTTGTACCATGACCTTCATCCACTTCAGACACCTTTACCTCAAATTCACTTCCTTCCTCTGTGTATCAACTAATATCTAACATGAATTCTAGAAACGTTTAGCACTGTCACCTTGAAACGTCAGTGTCAGTCCATATGATTTCACCATGGTTGGGGTAAGTGGGACTGATACAGGTAGCCGTAAAAGAATGAAAGTTTGAAGCAGCCGAGAGAGAACGGGGTTCCAATGAGAACAATGCCCAGCACAAAGGGAGCAAAACGGGGGAAGGAGAGAGTGAAAGGCAGAGGTTGGTCAAAGAATTAGATGATGAGATGAGAGTGGTACTGGGCATGATAGCTGTGGCTGTAAGACAGCTGGAGCCTGAGATAAGTAAATAAGAGAAATGGAGGTGAAATAGCAACTTTCAGTGACAGGGGTGCCAGAATGAGAGGTAAAGGAAGTGCAAACGAGAATGGAACAGGTCACTGAAATCGAGATAACAGAGGGAAGAGGAAAACGAAGAGGTTTGGTATTAGAGGAGTAAAATAGATTAAAACATGAGGGAATCCAGTAGAAAGATGAAGGTGGGAGTAGGCACACGGAAACTGTGGACAGAGGATTTCGACGAGGAGCACAAGGGTAGGAGGAGATGGGTGTAGGAAGACGGAGGGGAAAGGGAAATATCACTTTCATATGGTCAGCGAGTCAGGGGTTGGGTAGGATTTGTTAACCTAGCTCACAGCCATATGATTACAACTGTAATCTCTTAAAATAAGCACTTACTTAATAACGAGTGAAGGCACATAGTCCACGGCTATATAGTTACACATGGCCAGAAATAAAGCTTAAGCCACCAGGACAACCTCTTTTTTAATCTCACTTAAAGCCACAGGATGCATTCTTTATGTATCATTTTGCAATGCATCTCAGCCAGGATATTTGTTTTCTCTTGTTCAATTATATTAGGTAGTAATCTAGGCGGAACCCTTCCTGCAGCCTGTGCACAGACGGCTGGTAATGCTGGAAGTGTTCCGGAGCCTGTTTGCTGCCACTGGGGAAACTTCTGTCGAGCACTGACCTCAGCACGCTCTTGGCACAGCCGGCTGCACACTGACTGATGTCAGAAGGAATGCTTTTAATTGATGTGGCCTCATTATGGTGCATGGATGCCCTGGCGTTCTTGCACATACATATCCGTTTGCATAAGAAATCACAGAGTGCTGAATCCAATTATTTTGATCCCAGGAAATCTACTGGAATTGCTCTCTGAAGACAGCGGTGCGGGCCTGTTGCACTGCCGTTCTCAACACGTGTCCAGCAACATCCTGTACGGTTAATAATTGATACAGAGATCATTGTGGGATGCTCAGGCTCAGGAGAGGCATATTGGTTTTCTGAGCAATATTTATAAAGAACATTCAGCCTGATTCATCAAACCGAAATCGGCTCGCAAAGGGCCAGATTCTGAGAATCTGGCCCTTTGCGAGCGCTATTTTTGCATTTGGGATTCATCATCCCAAATGCAAAAATCGGTAATAGCGATTTCGCAATTTTGCGAGGAATTACATTTAAGGAATCTCTATTTGAGATTCCTTAAATGCATTTCATCATCCATTTAAACATTGCAAATTCGCAATTTCGGCCCGCTATTTACCGCGAGGTCAAACCTCGTGGTAAATAGCGAAAACTTAGAAAAATGCTTTTAAAAGCATTTTTCTAAGTTGCATGTTGCACACACACATGTCCTTTGGACATGTGTGAGCGCAACACCTGTTTCAATTTGCATTTAAGGGGTGCTACAGGGTGTCCTTTGGAGACCCCTGGCATCCTTAAAATTGCTATCTTATTTGCGATTAGCTAATTGCTAATCGCAAATAAGGAATACTCCCCATTCATTCCTAGGGGCCTTTTGGCCCATAGGAATGAATGGGGGGTTATTCCTTATTTGCGATTAGCAATTTGCTAATCGCAAATAAGGAATCTGTAGGAATCGCATTTAATTTTTGCGATTCCTACATGAATCCCGTTTTGCGAGTCTGTAATAGCGATTCCTTATGAATCGCTATTTCAGACTCGCAAAACGGGTCTTTCATGAATCTGGCCGATAATTGCTTCTAGAAAGACTTCTTCGAGCTATTGATGAAACGATCAAACGATTTCAGCTGTGAGATTAAATGCCAAAACTTTGGAGTGTTACGTTTTAAACATGGCATTTCTCTAGCTATTGTCTTGAACGGCAATACACTAAATCATATTTAGAATTTACTTGTTGAAATATTCTTAGTGAATACAATGAATTCTAACGAGGTGGCAGACCTAAGAAGAAGAATACATTTGTGTGTTCTTCTTTAATCAGTTGTCCTGAACATGGTCACTGCTATAAATTAAACATTTGGCTGTAAACCATTATACAGTCACTGGCTGAGCAGGGAGGTAAAACACCTTACAATACATATGCAGGATACCACAACTTTACATAGTGATCTGTCACACAAAGCAGAGCTAAACACTTATGCAGGCATTCGTAAAGTAATTTTATGCAAAAATGGATACTTGAACAAAAATGTTGAGGCTGCCATGCCAGTGCCTGTGCCCTAGAAAACAAGCAGTGGCATAGCCAATAGGTCTCGCCTTTGGGACCTTATAAGTGTTTAGCCATGCAGCACATTATCACCCACCTGGCAGATTTCTGTAATGGAACTAGTACTTATGTAAAGTGCTTTGAAACCTTCATTCGTGCTACATAATGCAAAAAATAAAAAGGAATGAAAGGAGAAGTGCTTGCAGATTTCTGAGGTGGGGGAGCGAAAAGATGCGCTGTGTAGAGTTACGCTGTGCCTACCTGCTGTAGATGTTTGGTTTTTCTCCACAACAATTAGGGTAAAATGCTGATTGCTAACATTCTTCTGTTTTGTTTAACCAGAAGCATGATCATCTGGTCAACAAATGGTTAAGCATCACAATGTAGCTATTTACTGAAACCCCACGAGGATCGTTCCCTTCCTCCCCAAGACATGAGTGGCCTTTACGGAGCTGTAACTACTGTAGCAGCTGGTTGTTGCCTTCCAGGGCAGGCGTGTTGGCCAAGGCCCGCTCATTAGACTGTACTGACAATTCCGCTGAAAAGAAAGATGTGACTGTAACTGATTTTGTTTCTGTTAATTTGTGTTTTAGAGAAAATGAAAGCGTGCTCTTGTGGAGGCAGGGGCATAACCCGCGCTCCAGGGGCCCCCTCACTCAGTGGAGCCAGCAAGCCTAAGTGGTGCGCACGGCCTCCTCATCAGATTAACGTAAGCCACGGCATCTTCTTCATTAATTAAATGGTGGCATGCCCGGCCTTTCAATCATTGGTGCGCAGGCCCGGGCCTCGACCGGCAGGGCCTCTGGGCTCTTCATTATTTAAATGTTGGGACCGGTGCGCAGTTGTCTGCGCAGTCTTCAGTGTGGGGCATAGAGGGTGAGGCTGGGGAGCAATGCCATTGTCATGCGCATTGCAATTAAAAGTGCGTGTGTGCAGCGTGACCAGTGAGGTGAGGCATTCTAGGACCCAGGCCTGCCAGAGACTTGTGAGAACTTGGAAGGACCGTGTGGCCGCCGGGCATAATTTAAATATTACTAGCCCTGCCTGGCTAGCCTTGCACTCTTCTGCTGCCCGCTCGCGCCTGCCTTCTCCGAAGCTGCAGGCCAGGCCTCTGGTAAGTCTGTCCGATGGCAGCCTTGATTAATACGTGAAGTATCTGAAACCCCCGAACAGATATTGGACTGCTTCCTGTTCTGTCCAATCTCTGATCAGATGCTCTGAGAACTTGATGGAAAATGCAAGTTTTTTTTAACTACCAGGACCTGAGCAGGTACACTGAGCTCGGGGAGAGACTTGCCTGTTAGCCTGCTCAGAGAAGTGCTTCTGTGTGGTGTTTTTTTGCGACATGTAGGTTCGGCATGGGGTGTGCCCTAAACCCTTCTCCACTTGTAAATGTTCTGTGGTAAATGCTGGTCAATAACGATGTCCGTCTTATGCCACACAACAGCCGGGACACCTTCTGCCAGTGTAAGGCTCTTAAATTAGGACTTCAAGGTTTTCTTAGGAAGAAGGTGCATAATGTCGAGGGTTTCCGTTTTTATGAATTCTGGAGAAGGCGAACACCTTCTGACGAGCCTAGAGGCTAAGGTGAACAAGCATTGGAAATGCAATAGGTCTCGCAGTAGGAAAGTTAGAGCTATAGGTGTTATTAATTTTTTTGTTTTTTATTTATGTGTTGTTTTTTCTAAATAGCAAAATTAATAGCTTTCTTCTTTACAAAGCCAATAGTTATAATTTTTGTAAATGTGACACCTCTAGCATTTGTAAAGCAACATGTTTTGTATTAACGGGACTTATATGTGACTTATATGTATTGATATAAAAAAAATCAATGGCTTTAAAAAACAATTAATAATTAATACGTAAATAAAATGGATTTTATTTTATATTGCCAATAGCTTAAAGTTTATTAAATATATTTAGTGAAGATGCTGTGGTTGCGCTGAGTGAGGGTGAGTGAGGGTGAGGGTGAGTGAGGGGTTGTGGGTGAGTGAGGGGTTGAGGGTGAGTGAGGGTGAGGGGTTGAGGGTGAGTGAGGGTGAGGGGTTGAGGGTGAGCGAGGGTGAGTGAAGGTGAGGGGTTGAGGGTGAGTGAGGGTGGGTGAGGGGTTGAGGGTGAGTGAGGGTGAGTGAGGGTGAGGGTTGAGGGTGAGTGAGGGTGAGGGTGAGTGAGGGTGAGGGTGAGTGAGGGTGAGGCTGAAGGGTTGAGGGTGTTTGAGGGTGAGTGAGAGTGAGGGTGAGGCTGAGGGGTTGAGGGTGAGTGAGGGTGAGTGAGAGTGAGGGTGAGTGAGAGTGAGGGTGAGTGAGGGGTTGAGGGTGAGTGAGGGGTTGAGGGTGAGTGAGGGTGAGGGGTTGAGGGTGAGTGAGGGTGAGGGGTTGAGGGTGAGTGAGGGTGAGGGTGAGTGAGGGTGAGGGTGAGTGAGGGTGAGTGAGGGGGAGTGAGGGTGGGTGAGGGTGAGTGAGTGAGGGTGAGTGAGGGTGAGTGAGGGTGAGGGTGAGTGAGGGTGAGGGATTGAGGGTGAGGGGTTGAGGGTGAGGGGTTGAGGGTGAGGGTGAGTGAGGGTGAGGGTGAGTGATGGATCAAGGGAAGACCTATCCAGGTTTTGCATCCTGATTAGATACCATTACTTTGTAGTAATCTTACCTTGTTTTTACGTTTGATCAAGGTAGTATAAGGAGGAAAAAAAAGGAAGGGGAACAGTCAGCAATCATATATCTGCTGGCGTTGTCTTACTGCTCTATACATGTTGCATTTATATCATGTTTATATGTTTAACAGCAATAAGATATTTGGTCCAGTAATTCCCTATATATATATATCAATGCCGTATATCTGCATGTTTAGATTGCTGCATTTATTCATTAACGGCTAATAGAAATGCCTTAAAATGCCATGTTTTTAATGTAATTATTCATATGGGACGTCAATGCGTAAAGTAAAATACGGACAGAGTAAATGTCAGGGCGAGCTCCGTTATTTGGCCACATTGTGAGGTGCCCGTTAAATTGCTATGCTCGTTTGTGCATCTATATAAAGCTTGTCCGAGTTTAAAAACGTAATTATGGTCGTTGTCTGCATCCTGCCTGCGTCCACATCCTGATTAGATACCATTACTTTGTAGTAATCTTACCTTGTTTTTACGTTCAGGTCGTATGTTGAAGCGCTGAGTAGTGTTTCTTTTCCTGTTTGTGACCGTCTTCGCATTTCCGCCACTAATAAACTATGGGAAGCCGCCTGTGCTATGATAGAAACAAAAAGCGGACTTTGCCGTTAGGACTATCGGCATATGTAAGCTCGTAGCTGCCATTAGTGGCGATTAAAAAATTGGTGTGTTTACAGGCAGAGATCTATGTATTTTCGATTAGTGTACTTATTGGGTCAAAGTTAATTAAGAGAAGTTAATTATGAACATAGTATAGTCCGGTTTAAAATTGTTTATAGAAAATTATTACGGCACAGATTGATTTAAAAAAAAGAACAGAAATGCTTTCTATTTTCTATCTCAGCAATACGTTGAATAGGGGATTCATTTTAAACTTGATCAACGTTTATATCTAGAGATATTGTTCCACCAGCATAAGTCACGGACACAAGTAGTCTAGAGCAGACGCGTCTCGGCCGGAGCAGGGGGCGGAGCAGGGAGAGCGGGCTTTGAAATGCACTTCACACGGCCGACCGGTCGTGAAACTGAAAGCATGGCCGGCCGGCCGTGAAAGCCTTTGATGCCGCAGGGGGTGGAGCGGCACCAGCTGGGAGAGTAGGCAAGGCAGGCGGCTGGGGGCATGTGCATGCGCTTTTAAGCTCAATGCGCATGCGCATTGAGCTTAAAAGTCACGGGCACTGCAAGGAATCGCCACGATTCCTTGCAAGTTGGATAAAGAGTGGATAAGCCACCATAGTCTCGCTTGCTCGATGCGCATGCGCATCGACAGGCGAGACCTAAAACGCCAGGCTGCATTTCCCACCTCCTGATTGGATAAGCCCCTTGGAGCACAGATTGTTTATGCCCCTCAGAACAGAAGTCCTTGAGGGAGGGCTGCAGTGTTGCATTTGGCAATAAAAAAAAACACAGCTGTTAAAATGTGTTAAACAGATCTGTGTCTTAATGCGTCGTAATCTCTGTAACATGAAGGTCACATGACTCGGCCACCTCTTTCTCTTTTATTTTGAGGGTTTTAAAAAGGATACCATTGAGCTAGCCGATTGTAACTGCATCTATTATTTTTCTTGGGGCTCTGGGCTGTATAAAGTACAAACGAAATATGGAATGAAGCACCCCCTGCAGAAGACTAGTGCAAGACACCAGGGAGCTCGGCTCCGTAACATACAGAGGAACGAGGCCGAAGGCACATATGTGCACCACTTCACACTGTGGACTCTTTAACAGTACAGCAAAGTACAGGAGCCCCAGCATATTTTTTTAGGGTAAGTAGGGACATTTATGGGAATTTCAATTGTTCAGTGTTTATGGCAAACATTTTCTCTGTTGAGAGAAGAACTATATATTCCTTATAACAATTTATTTTCACTCACAACATATACAACTGCACACATATATATACACACACACATCATTTTGAGGTTAGGGATTTCACTCCTCTTCTCTCATTTCTTAACATATCTATCCTGGATAGACATGTTTCCGTCTCCTGGAACAAAATGAAGGGATGTAAGCCAGGCATACCCTCCTAACTTTGAAAACAGTGGCCTTCTGATCACTCTTTCTAACTTTTTATCCTATACACTTACCCGGGCTCAGATGTTCTTCTCCTTCAGTTAGTCCAGATAGGTTGGTTCTCCTCAGTATAAGATAACTTTCCTCTTTGACCAGGTGCCGTGAGCGTGAGGGGTAGGTGTCCCGCCGATCCAGCGCCTGAACAAAGGTTCATCTAACCTAACAGCGCTGGCCTCACGGGAGTATGCTTCGAGGCCCTTATCACTTCCCTTAGGGTCGCATAAATAGAGCAGGACCCCATGGCCCTCTATACCCCCGACCCAGAGAGGTTGTATTTGCCTTTTTCAAAGTGAATGAGCATCTAATTCTTATGTTTTTTTGTGTAGTACTCTGTTGAGGTCCTGACGAATCGCCGGTTGGCGAGAAACATGTTGACCACACCAGGGGGTTGAGCTAGTTTTCTGTATACCCACGGTCTCTAGCTCCCCTCTCACCCCTTTTAATCTGGGAATCAGCCACGTTAATAAAAGTCAGTGTGGACTGATTACCCTTTTTAACGTTCACTCACTTTCGCACCGACTACACTTTCTTCCATCCTCACTCACACCCACCATCGGCAAGGAACAAAAGAACCCCGCCAAAAGAGTGCCTTTGGGTACTCCGTCAGACATTGCAGCGCCGGTCTGTCGAGGGGCAGTGAGTCGATGATGACACTTGACACCCTTCAGTCAGGGTGTGTTTCACACCTAATACTCTGGGTGTGTGAGGCTCACTAAGTTCCGACAAGGGAACCCTTCCAGTCCCTTTACTTGTGACATCAACTCTCTCCTCCACTCTGTAACACTTTCCCCGGGGAACTTTGTATTCTGCTGTAAACTTTCCTCTTTGGTCATAACTTCTCTGGCCTGGTCTTGTATCTGCTTCCTTTATGTCTTTATTTGGACAAGGTCTAGCTCTGCCATATGCTGATCTCATCCTCAGCTTATGCTGGCGTGTCCCATCCCATATGGAATAATTCCAGGCCACACTGCATCCCCGCTGCGGTCTGGTCCCTGCACCACATGCACTTCTCAGACACACATATGTGGCTCTCTGTTGAGGCTCAACACTGCCATTTCAATCTCTAAGAGGAACCACATGAGCACAACATACCTCACTGTCTAAATGTCCATGCTGCTGCATCACCTACCTGGGAAAACACCACTATACAATTCCTTTCTTTCCTTGCAGGCTTCAACTACACATTTGCTGCAGTGAACTCCTACCAGACTACACCATACCAAACCATCCACTAATACATCACACCGTTGCACGTATCTGACCATCCACACCACATCATGACACAGAACATTACGCCACAGCACACAATGCCAATCCATTAGAGGCTGCATCACACCACATCACTCGTCTCAGGCATGGTATCACAGCACATTCCAGTATCACATAGTACCATTTAATCCTAATCCCTACCACACCTTAACAGACTACAACTCATTTCAGTACACCTTACCAACCACTTCGCACATCCAACAAAGCACATCTATAACTTCTTGCCAGAGTATATAACATTACATCACGGCACTGAATAGCACTTTTCCCCACCATGCCTCCCACATCCAACATACCACGATAGCACCACATAACACACTACATCACACTACACTTCAGCATACAATTCCAGACCTGTCCCTCCCCACCCAGTCTACACAACTGTAAACCACACCACCATATCAAAACACCTCACTGCTCATCACCACACTGCACCATATGATACCACACCCTCCAACACAATATCATATCTTATCATATAATGAGATACCATATGGAGAAGTATGCTGAGGTGTTGCCTTTGTTTAATCCACATAGCCCTTGCTGCTTTACAAAGGCTGGTGTTTCATTAAAAACATAATCATTAATTTTTCATTAATGTTAGTTAATTACTTTTTGGGCAATAGAAGTGAACATTTCAATTATTTTTCTTGAGGAGCCTGTGGGACATTAGAATCTATTTTGATAATATACAGACAGTTTAAGGACCAAAGGAGGTGACGCAGTGTTGCTACACTGAAAAAGAACTGCAATATGCATCCCTCAAAACCACAATAGTCAATGATAATACAGTGAATGGATGTTTTTGGAGACACTGATACCCACGCTTCATTCCAAAGATAATGACAATGGAACCAGATGCATCCCTCACCTCTGCATACTAATATGAATTGGGCAGTAAGGCGAACCACAGTGAGACATCTGTACTGATAACCCTCATTCAGAAGTTATCAGTCAATCGGAAAGCATACAGGTAGAATGAAGCGAGAACACATGACCTCCTAGGAACTCTCACACAAACAGCAGTTGAAAGTACACGAGAGAAAGACAAACTACTGTCAGGATCAGACAATACATCTAAACTAGAGCTAAGCCCAGGCATATACAGATTGTGATTTACGATTGTGGGGCCAAATCCCTATTGTAGCAAAGCTTCTGTTTTGGACAACCCATTGTCATAATTCTAAATTCCTCCCAGCAAGAAGGAGTCATTAAAATCAACAGATGATGTACTGTATAGAAACCATGAGACACAATATGCACTTAAGAGAAAATATATGATCAGTATCTACAAGCCTGTGCAGTCTAGTTATGCCTACATTGTCCCGGGTGTGAGATGCTATGCCAACCACACACAGTACTCCAGGAAAAGCTCAGGTATATCATCGGTCGAATCCAGGACAAACATGGACACAGGTAGGCTTGATGAGACTGAGGGGCAGGTAAACCCGTAGGCATATATAGTTAATCAGAGGTAGATAGGACACTTGTAACCACGTTTGCCAGGAGATCTGTTGAAAAACCCTCATAAACGCTGTGTCTTCGAAAAGCGGTTTATCTCTGTTCTCCGCCCCACACTAGCGTTTTGGCATTTATCATAGGGTTCAACAACGTGCACCATGCCAGCCTCACCCGAGGCAGTCTCTGATGTAACGTGGCAGTCTCCAGAGATCTCCAAATGTAAAAAAAAACCCGTAGGCATGTCACATGTACACTGGGAGCCCTGAGGAAAGGGACACTAAGTCCTAGGAGTGGGGTTTATCGTGGACAGGGAACATAGGGGAGAGGAATCCCAGAAAGGAAGTCAAGTGGGAAGGGAATCACAAGGACTAAAAGATATTGAAACAAGGGACCCTTAGGTGACTGACTGTTAGACTTGGCTTTTTCAGCGGGTTCACTCCCAGACTTTATGCTTTTTGGTCTCCTGTTTTTGAACTTGTTTTTGATGATTTTAGGACTCTGGGCCCTTTACCACTGCTATTCAGTGCTAACGTGCATATGCTCTACATGTAAATTGTGTGTATGGATTGGTGCTTCCATGATTGGCTTATCCGATGTACTACTAAGTCCCTAGTAATATGAACATGTGTGTCCCGGGCCTGTAAATCAAAGGCTGCAGGCCTGCAGCACTAATTGTGCTACCCACACAAGTAGTCTTTCAAAGGGTTCTCTCACCTGCCACTGCAGTGTCTGCGCACAGCTTTTACTGCCATGTCGACCGGTCTAGTGTACCCACTTGCCAGGCCCTAACATTCCCTTCTGTTACACAGTAGGCACCCCTAAGGGAGGAGCAAGGTACCCTCATGGGCAGGGTGTATTGTATGTGAAAGGGAGGACATGTACTGGTGTGTATGACACGTTTTGATAGTGAAATACGGCGTATTTTGTTTTTCACTATTGAAAGGTTTAACATGGGAGTTGCATTGCAACATTTCACAAGCATAAATCTCCATTGAGATAAGATAGAGAAATGGAGTTTAGTGTGCCTGAACTCAGAATTTAAAAATACATCCTTTAGTGAAGATGATTTTTATGTTTTGTGTTTGAAAATACCACTTTTAGAAAGTGGGCATTTTTTTGCTTAACCATCCTGTGTACCTCTACCTTTTGTGTATTCCCTGGGTGACAGGAACAGGGGATGTGCATTCACACTAGACAGACACAAGGGAGGGGTTGAGGTGTTTCCTGCCTTTCCTGGATGACTCATAGCCAGGCTGAATAGACCTGGATACATTTAGTGTAGTGGGAGGAGTTGACACTTTCACGTGAATGGACTTTGGCAGCATTCCACAAAGCTGTCTCCACCTCCTGTAGTGAACATGACCTGAGCCAGGCTGAACTGGTTTATGTGTGCCAGAGAAACTTTGTGTGTACCAACTTCAAAGGAAAATGTGGTGTAAATATTGGGGCTCTGACCCCAGAACTTTAGATCACGGCTGGGCTAAGGAACCTGATAGGAAGAAGAGCTGTGAGGAGAGACTACCCCTTTTCTGTCTTCTTTGCTGGGTTGACCTGCTGTTGATGCTTCTGTTTTGGGCATGGAAAGGACTGTACTGTGCTTTCTGCATCCTAAGTATCCTCAAGGGCTTGATGTAGAGCTTGCCTCCTGTTGGAAGTCTCAGGGAAATCTAAGACTTAAACATCTTCTGGGTACTTGCTTCTGGAACTGGATGTTTCAGCTGGCCCAGAGGAAAAAGGTAATCCGACACAGTCAAAAACGCCACAGCCAGCTTCGTGACCTGAAGGCACCACAGAGGGTACCACCGCATGTCACACTGCAACCCTGGTCTTAACGCCACCGCCTAATGCCGGCACAAGCCTCTGCTTGCATTGTGACCTGTGGTCACCATACTCCGCACCGCCTCGCTTCATACTGTCGCCTTGATATCCCCAGAGTTATGTAACAATGGGGTAACCCGAAATACCACTGAACCCGGGTAGCATACAGTACAGTAGAGAATGGTCACAGTGGAAATCAATTTCGCAAAATGCAGCATACAATCATTCAAAAATCACCATGATAAATTCCAATGAATGTTATTTTATTTTCATCACATAACTATCAAAGACAATATATTTGTCTGTATATTTGAAAAATAGTGCTCGGAGAAGGGAACAGAGTGCTCGGGAAGGAATATGTGCTAGTGAGGGTTGTCGGAAAGGAAAGGCATGTGCAATATATGCATCAGAACATAGCTGAAACCTATCCAGCCTAACAATGGCAAATTAATACAAAAGAAACATAGCAAAGGGTAGGCTCAGATAATAAATCTATGTGGTCTATGCTTGAAAAATGGAAAAAGACAGTCGAGGTTTCGACCCCTACAGGCTCGTAACACAAGTCCCCGCAGTCCCCGCGCTGTAGGGAGCACCCTCAGGACAGTACTCAGGCCCGAGAGCTCTGGATTAACTCCGGAACACGGGTCCCTCCATGTACCTTGCAGGGGGCCCCCCTCAACTTTTGTTACGCCACTGTGTGGAGGTGGGGTGGAGGGGACGCGCCATCTAATGAAAGCAGCAAGGTCTGGAAATGAAATCTGACCCAAAACAGATGGCAGCCTACGCACTGCCACTGCTGGTTCCTATTATATAATGCCAGTACCAAATCAGAAAGTGAGCACAGTACAGAAAATCAGGAGTTTAATTGAAAGGAGTCGAAAGTGAGTTATCCTAGTGTGCTAGTGAAGGCGGGGCTGGAGTATGCTGCATCTTGGTGCCGAGTAACAGATGGTTATTGCCAACCAAATGAAGGTTAATTAGTCTGTCTGCCTCTAGTAGGATGAAAGGCTGAGCAGACGCGCTGGGGTTAGAACCTGTGGTTGTGAGATCTAACATAAGATTGATAGGGTGCTTGCCTTAAAGTTAAGATTGCATTATATAATGCCAGTACCAAATCAGAAAGCGAGCACAGTAGAGAAAATCAGGAGGCATGTGTGTAAGCAGAGGCCTCACTACCTCTGCCGCCACTGTAAAAACACAATTCTGCTGCCTTCCTCCTTCTACAAGTCAACAGCATGTACTAAGGTTTGTACCATGTCCTGACAGTGAAATAATCTCCATTTCGTTTTTCACTGTTGAAAGGCCATCTTGTCCATAGGACAGAATAGGGAGGCTGTATAATATGTTTTCCATCCCATTTTCCCTAAGGCTTTAGATGGAAAGGTGAAATTTAGTATGCCTGAACTCACAATGTAATTACACATCTTTCTATGAAGGTGGTTTTTGCATTGTGTGTTTAGAAGCCACTCTTTTAGAAGTGGCTGGGGTTTTGTGCTCTAACATTTCTGTGTGTCACTGCCTGGTTGTGGAGTGACTGTCTGGATTTGAAAGCTATAGGATCTGGGGAATGTCTTGACCCAGGGGAGGACGTGAGACAGCATGAGGCTGACCTGCATCTGGAGTGTAGGGTGCGTACTAGCTCCTAGAGGTGAAGAGGCCTGGATTGCTGCCATAAAACAATTGTCCCATCTCCTGCTGAGTGATTGATAATCCAGACCCCCACTAATCAAAGGAAGAAGGTGTCACTGGCAGGGAGGCACCCAGAACTGATTTGAACAGGGGTCAGTGCCCCCTGAACACAAATACTTCAAAGCCATTTAGGAGTAGAACCATGAGAGCTGAAGCCCCTGAACTTTGGAGAATGGCTTGATCAAGTTTGATTAAGATTGGAGCTACTTCGTGGGCAAGAGGAACCTTTGCCAAGGAAGAAACAAATGAAGAGACTGAAGGAAAGGACTGACCCTTGCTCTGTGTTTTAGGGCTGGCCTGCAGTTTGCTGTTTTAACCAAGGAAAGGCTAAAGGGACTTTGCTGTGTCCACATGCCTGAAAGGAGTTTGATGCGCTGTGTCCTGAAGTAACTTATCCCCAAGGGCCGGAGGTGAACTGGCTCCCTGTTGCGGAAACTCAGGAACACAGACGTTTCCAGGGGAGTCTCAGCGACGCTGTGTACGTGTGCGTTTTGCAGCAGGAGACCCTTGTAAGGAGTGCCCTGTGATCGTGGGCACCTGGAGTCCAGGTGAGTCTCAGCAATGCTGTGTGTGTGTGCTTTTTTCAGCCTGAGACCTTTGTGAGGATTGCTTTGTTAACGTGCACACCCGGAATCCAAGTGAATCTCAGCGACGCTGTGTGCTTGGTGCAGCCTGAGACCTTCATGAGGATTGCCTTGTTATCGTGCACCCGGAATCCAAGTGAGTCTCAGTGACGCTGTGTGGATGTGCTTGGTGCAGCCTGAGACCTTCGTGAGGATCGCCTTGTTATTGTGCACCCGGAATCCATGTGAGGCTCAGCGATGCTGTGTGCGTATGCTTGGTGCAGCCTGAGACCTTTGTGAGGATTGCCTTGTTATCATGCACCCGGAATTAAAGTGAGTCTCAGCAACGCTGTGTGTGTGTTCTTCGGGCAGCCTGAGGCCTTCGTGAGGAGTGCCCGGTGATAGTGCACCCGAAGCTCAAGGGAGTCTCAGTGATGCTATGTGTGTGTGCCCTGTGGAAGCCTGAGATCTTCGTAGCAGTAGCGGTCCTGACTGGCAGCCCCGGAGGAGCTGAGCCGCCGGCATGAGCCCGCCTTTGCCAATTCACAAAGATTGCATCTGAGGCCCAAGCCCCTGGAAGACAAGAGGAGAGTGAGGTCGCACCCCCAAGGTAACATGTGTCGACGCCTGGGGCGGGGTGCTGGCTCGGAGGAAGACGCTCTTGGCCTCTCTCATTCCGGCAGCGCGAGCCTCTGCTTCGGCTCGTATCGCGGCCCGTACTGGCCAAGGGAGTGACAGTACTGGAACCGGAGTGTGGAGCTGCACTTTTTTTTATACCATACCCGTGTTGGAGGCATCTGTTGACAGAGGCTAACTGCGAGTCAGCACGAGTGGCGGAGAGACCGCCTAAGGCACCGTGATCGGTGCTGGAGTGTATTACGCATTACTCTATTTCTGCATAATGGAGTACCTGATTGTCGTATTACACATTGCATCATTTCTGCATAACGAACTACCTGATTAGTGTATTACGTATTGCCTTATTCCTGCATAGCGAACTACCTGATTAGTGTATCACGCATGGCATTATTTCTGCATAAAAAAACTACCTGATTGTCGTATGACGCATTGCATTGTTTCTGCATAATGAACTACCTGATTAGTGTATTACGCATTGCCTTATTCCTGCAATATGAACTACCTGATTAGTGTATTACGCATGGCATTAGTTCTGCATAACAAATTACCTGATTGTCGTATGACGCATTGCATTGTTTCTGCATAACGAACTACTAGATTAGCGTATTACGCATTGCATTATTTCTGCATAACGATCTACCTATTTATTGTAATTATGCATTGCATTATTTCTGCATAACGAAGTACCTGGTTATTGCATTACGCATTGCATTATTTTTACATTGCAAAGTGCCTGATTGTTGCGTTACGCATTGCACTCTTTTTACATTGCACAGTGCTTGATTGTTGCGTTACGCATTGCATTACTTTTCCATTGCAAAGTGCCTGATTCTAGCATTACAAACTGCATAACATTGTAAGAGGACTACAGTTGAATGTTGAGAAGTGCTCATTAATATCACCAGATCTTACAAGGGCTGGTTGGCCTAACAACCAGCCAGGAGGAATATCACATATACTCATATGTTGGATTTATATTGTGTGGTCTGATGGTATATCTTTTTATATAAAATGTATACTCGTTTTTATAAAACTTGTGTGGGGTCCATTTGTGGTGTTATCATTGGGTTGCTGTGAGCATGGTTGCAAATACTTTACATATTTGCCTTGAAGATAAGCCTGGTTGCTCGTGCCAAGCTACCAAGGGGGTGAGCGGGGGCTATCTCAGAAGGTGTCCTTCCTTTCCCTGACATGGAAACGTGGGTCCCTATTTCGCCTAAGGTACCTACCTCAGCCAACTAGGGATATCGGGTCTAACACACAGTGTTTGACATCAAACGTGAAATAAATTGGCTGGGGCATTATGGAGCTGGACATATAGGTAATGTACATATGTCAACCCATGTTATCCAATGGACCACAAACCACTTATGGTAAATTACATTTAGAATGCTACCACAGGTCAATATGTGCTTCCTCATATATTTCCACACATATAATATAATGCACCCTGCCTTCTGGGCTATAAGAAGGCCAACCTTAGGGGTGACTGATCTATATTAAATGCAGTGAGTGCAGGGTTTTACTCGAGCAGGCAAGCTGCTCCTTCACGGCTGACATGTCATACCTGCAGACTTCGGTTTTACTCAGTTCACTTAAGGTGGAACAGTAAGTGCTGCAGCCCTGTTACCCCTTTTACCTCCCAGCCCTGGGTACCACTGGTGCCATATACTAAGGACTTACAGGGGTGTAAAAGTACATGCCAATTGGGTGTACTAATTCACATTTACCATTTAAGGAAAAGAGCACTGATGCTAGGCCTGGTTAGCAGGATTCAGCACACTTTCAGATCAATGACCACAGTATCTAGCAGTTCAAGTGGGGGCAAAAAGGGGGCGGGCATCTGCAAGCAGCCCAGTTCACTCAGGTTCTTACTATGCTTTTTTAGCAGCAGGGCTATCAGGTTCTGTGTGAGCTGCTAATGGGTTTGTGAGTTTCTGAGTGAACCCTTGATGGTGTTTATGATTTAGATGCAAAGGCAGGCGGTGGAGTTTTATATCTTTCATTTTACATTGGCTGTGGTGGGACCATAGGTTTTAGTGACCTGGTGGTCTTGAATACTGTAGCATCCTTGCCGGTGTGAATTTGAACAGTGTCACTCAGCACAGGGTTTCAGGCTGTCATAATTCACAGGCAGGTGGCTTACCTATTTGGTTTAGGCAAAATGCCATGAGCCTCTCACATTTATATGGAGCTACTAAGGATGATGATGGCTGGATGGCAGCCAGATCCGTTTAGACCATGAAGAACTGTAACTTAAATGGGTCCACTTCTTCAGTATTACTTTATCAGCAGGCTGTTTTTGATCAGTACAAATGCATTTTGGTAGCCATGATAAACAATAATGTGCATGCCATTTTGGTTAAGGTAATGTTTGACTCATTCGTTATCCAAGGCTCATCTCTGACATTCAGCAAAGCGGATCCCTTCGGAAAACTATTTGTTGCACATTGAATCCATAAGTGTTGCCATGTTTTTAATTTCCGCATGCATGCGCTGTCAGTGTAGCTATTGTAAATAGAAAAGAAAAGTTTAAAACTGGCTTCCGGCCTGCCCCATACTTACTGTTAGCCTACCACTGGTTGGCTCCCAGGCTGCTCTGATCTTCTTGCTTCTGATTGGCCACAGCCTCCTGCTGCTTCCACTTCCAGTGCTTGCTGACGGCCAGTAGTACATGGAGATTGGACCAAGTACAGTTTCCGCTCTCTGCAGCCAGGGTCCTTCCACTAGATGCAGCTTGTACAGCTCCTTTCATTTTTTTTTTTAATTTTGGCACACCTTAAGAGTGCATGTGTTTGCAGGCTCTATTTACACCTCTCTATCCCTCCCACCTCCTCGCCAGTCCTTGTGATTTTTCCTGTTGCTCCCACCCCCTCCTGCTTCATTTTTAGGTCTCGCCTAGGCAGTGCGAATGCGCTGTCTCTGCGAGACATCTAGTAATCTCTATATGCGCGGTGACACTCCGCCTATTGCTTGGTTATTTTTCGACACTTGCCATTAGTTAACTTTGGCATTTTCTTTGTTAGCAGGCTTATTATTGGCTATTCAGCCGATCGGTAACTTCCTGTTATTCCGGAAGCAGCACCGCCTAACTACAGTATCATTATGCTTACAAAGCGAAATTGTCTTTTTTAATAATAGTGTGCATTATTATGCGCGCGCTACCCTACATTATACCCATGCGCAAAGAAGAGACTTTAACATTTTCATTCAGCGCTTTGCTCGTTTCAGGAGCGCTGCGCTTTATCTACTTGTTTTTGTTTCCTAACGAAATACTGCATTTGTCCTGAATACGCTTCCTTTGTGTTGAGGGAAGTCGGAGTGCCCTCATCTGAGCCTCAGGCTCTCCTTAAACACGTCTGGTGTTCGGCGCTGCACGGATGCCAGTCTCTTCCTACGCATGGCACCGCCTAAAAAATACAACTTGATAATCCACTTTATTATGCAAAAACTATGTTTTCTTAGCAATATTTATTAATTCATGAAGTCATGCAAGAGTAAACTCCTCGCATGATGCTCCATAATGCCTGTGTCTTCTTTCCAATATACTGTACCTTCGAGAGAAAAAAACCCTTCCCCCGCAAAACACGCGGTTCCGTTGGGGGGGGGGGGGGGACGGGACACACACACACACACACACACACACGCGCGCGCGCGCGCGCACACACACACACACACACACACACACACACACACACACACACACACACACACACACACACACACACACACACACACACACACTCACACTCACACTCACACTCACACTCACACTCACACTCACACACACACACACGTTTTGGGCCTGTTGATTATTGCTGTACTGGCTTTATTAGTTCCAGCTTGTAGGACTTGATTCTAACAGCCGGCGCAAGCGAACGTAAGCACATATACCATTACCGCTGCCCTTGAGTGCATTCCCCCCTTGAAGTAAAATCATGTGATTTTAGAAGCCCATGCAGCGAGCCAAGCGCCATCTGATCACACAGCTGACTCGGGGAGGGGGGGTGGACTTAATGAATCGGCCGTCTTAAAGGGCCGTTGTGGTGCTCTCGAGCCAACCCTCCCCTACACGTTCTTTATAATAAGCTGATCGCTCACTGAAGCCTGTAACTCTGCATAAAGAAGCTTTATGGAAGCAGTTCTTAAGGACCGGCCTTTTCAGCTACACGCTTGCCTGCTGCAAACCTATGAACTCCCTGCGAGTGAACGCCAATAAGGGCCTGAGGCTGCAAACTGTTTCCCGCCTTCACCCCATGCAAGTATCCTAATTGTTGGTGATCCAGCTTGCTGGGACGCCCACTACATAAACATTTCAGCCTGCAGGTAACTTTTGTGTGTCGTTTCTCAAGCTTACACATTTTCATTCTTCCCGTGTACAAACAATTTTTTTCCTGCCAGTCAGTCGTAGTAAAACGTGCAGTGTATTTTGTGACTGAGTTCTATATGTATTTAGGGCCTGATTAGGGTCGCGGTTTTCCCGCATCCTCCGGGCCGGCGGTGGCTTCCGCCGGCCCGGAGGATGCGGGAAAACCGCTGCGGAGGCACAGAAGACCCACCGCCAAATTAGGATGGCGGTGGGTCTCAAAATCCGTCCGCTGCTTTTCCGCCGCTGTCGCCTTCTGACCGCTGCGGAAAAGCTCTAACATGGCTGGCGGTGTCTGTCAGACACCGCCAGCCATATTAGGATAGCGGAAAACATTTGCTTTTCCACAGCGGCTTTTCCGCAGTGGAAAAGCATACGGAGATTGCCCTCGGGGGCCCGTTGCGGGCCCCCTTGGTGACAGGGGGGTGGGGGGTGCACATTGTGGGTACCTATGGTACCCCCCTGCATTTGCGTGGACAAAGCGGCGGGCACCGCGCAGTGCCTGCTGCTTTGTGCACGCGAATGCCGTGCATGCTTTTTTAACATTGCGGCATGTGCAGCTTGAAGCTGCACCCGCCGCAATGTTAAAGATTGAGGATGTGACCGCCACCCTGGCGGTCACATCCTAATCTGCACGGAGGGACCTCCGCAGCCCCTGTGGACGGTCCCTCCTACTCTATGGTGGCGGACGGACTCAGGTCCGTCCGCCATCATAATCGGCCCCTTAATTTGTCTTTAGACAATACGTTGCTGGGAAGAGAGGCCTAGTACAGTTACCTTTTGTTGTCTTTGACCACTAACCTACTCGTTTACACCAAAAATGCAATACCATGTGTACACCTTTGTAGTTAGTCATGTTATAGTAGCTGCTTTTTAGCTTTGGCAAACTGATAGATTTAGCTGTTTTTTTTAATCAAATACCTGTTGTGCATAGTATCATTATTTGGAGGGTGCTTTGAATCTGCCCTATGCTTACAGTTTATTAGGGTTCTAGTCGCTCATTTGCTTGCTTTTGTTTAATGGATGTAAACAGGAGGATTTCAAATATTGTGTGCATAAGTGGGTTTAGCATAGTTTATGTTTATCTAGCACAGCGTGCTAAATACATGGGTACAGCACTTTGTTTTCAGGGGAATATATATTATTCGAACATTGGAATGTTGGGAGCTCCATTGAAAACAATGGGGTGCTCCGGGCTTATAATGGCTGGTATAAGCCTGGAGCTCCAACATTCCAATGGTTCTTTGTTCACAGCTCTGGCTGTCAACAAAGGCTTCAGGGAACCTGAGGGGATTCCAATCCCCTCACGCTCCCAAAAGGCTTTGTTCTTTTTGTTAGAACATTCTGTCCTCTAGTGGCAGAATGTTCTAATAGCCTTATTGCCCTTCGTAGATGGGCTATACCGCTATTAAAGTCCCTCTCCCTTGTTAAAGGCCCTCGCCTTCGGCTCGGGGCCTTTAACGCTGGAGAGGGCCTTTAATAGCTGGTATAGCCCTCTACGGCGGGCTATAAGGCTATAGTAAGGTCTAGACGTAAATTGTAGAGATCAGATCTTAGTGACAGAAATGCACTTCCAGGAAAGTGCACAAGACACGCACTTAATTTACATTAGAGTGAATAAGATTTGATATACATAGGAAACATGCAGACTTCACGAAGAGAAGACGCCTTTTATTCATAAGTGAGAAGCAGGTGATACATAAATGAGGAAGTACTAAATTCATATTTGCGTCCTCCATGTTTAGAGCTGCAGATCGCTTTTGACATTGTATGTTTTTTTGACCAGCACATGACCTTAAAATGGCTAATCTTTAACTTTTCAATGTCTCATCACTCAGACCCCAAAATGTACTAAAACTCATACACTCTTAGAATTTGGTCTAATTGCTTGTTTTAGTCCCTGATGTGTCCTTCTATGGCACTCCCTATTCTACCGCCTCCTCAATCCCAATCCTTGTGTGCATCCAATGCTTCTTTCAGTTGTAGTGTCTTCTGCACACATCTCCGAACCCGTGCCTTTGGGTCATTTGCGAGGGTTTTACCTATTTGCATTGTAAATAACAATGTCTTTTAATTATGTTTTGTTTTTCTAAACAGATAAATAAAAGACATTGTTATTTACAATCCCAATAGCTTAAACGAGACCTATTGTATTGTAAATGCTTGTTGTTGGCGATCTCACTCCCCTCCACATTACTATGAAAAGCGCTATGACGGCCAAGACTGCCCGCGCTATAGCGCTTTGTTTTTATTGACTTTGTATTTGTATTTGTATTTGAATTTGTATAGCGCATAAATCACCGATAGGTCTCATAGCGCTTGCAAAAAATCATGAAGAAATAGGGTGAAAAGGTAGCACAAGGTCTAAAAGAGCCATGTTTTCAGATTCTTGCTGAATGTTTTGTGGTTTGAATCATTTAATGGTGAGGTGTTCCAGGTTGTGGGTCCTATTTTGGAGAAGCTTCTGTCCCCATTTCTAACCGTACGTAACGTACTTTTGGGACTATTAGAAGGTGTTTGTCTGAAGATCGGAGGGTTCTAACTGGGTGATACCCCTGGAGTTTTCTTTCCAGGTACTTTGGTCCCTGGCCGTTTATAGATTTATGGACCAAACAGCAGATTTTGAATTTGATTTGTTTTCTTACGGGGAGCCAGTGCAGTTTCTTCAGACATGGGGCCGAAGGAGTACGGGGTGGAAGGTCCAGGACCAGTCTGGCTGCTGTATTTTGGAGGGTTTGAAGTTTGGTTAAAGAGCTTTCATTAACATCCGCTAGTAGTGCATTTCCGAAGTCCAGACAGCTTATAATTAGACCCTGCCCTAGGGGTTTACGGGATGATAGAGGTATCCACTTAAAGATCTTTCAGAGGCTGCGCATTAGTCCTACGCTGGCATGCACTACTTTGTTTACATGTAAATGTAAATGTAAATGTATAGGCATTTATATAGCGCACTACTTACCCGTAGGGTCCCAAGGCGCTTCGACCGCTGCAAAACCCTTCCTGGCTTCCCTGAGAGATGGTCCCTTAATGGGTATCTCCAGGGTGAGACCAGGCATCCCCGGCGGTCTGGTGAGGCCGTTAGTGAAGATGAGGCAAGCTAATGCCCAGAGTTGCCGAGTGTGATCGCTGATCAGAGTGGGCACCGAGGCGAGAGAATTATCGAGTCCGCTGACCCTGGTCCAGAAACCTGCCGCGCCGGGAATCGAACCTTGGTCCCGGGCCGTCCTCTGCTCTCGGGTCTGCCGCCTCTAACCAGTGAGCCACACTACTTCACATGGGATGACATGGATCGTTTGTCATCGATGGTGACTCCCAAATTCCTGACTGAGTTTTTAGGGGCAGGGCAGAGGCCAAGTGCAGGTGGCCACCATTTGTTTGTCCAATATTTATGCGCATTTCCAAATAGCATAATTTCGTTTTTTCCGGCGTTTAGCATCAGGTAGTTGTTAGTCATCCACTCTTTTATAGAAATCATGCACTGTTGGCATTTGAGTTTCGTGTTCGAGGGGCTGGGACCTAAGGTGATTAAGATCTGAGTGTCATCGGCGTAAGACACAGTATCAAAGCTGTAGGCTCTGATTACCTTAGCTAGTGGGGATAAATATATATTAAAAAGGGTGGGACTTAGTCTGAGTAGGATCAAGATGGCTGATTGTTTTGCGTCCATGGACAAACGGATGTTGTCTACTACTTCGAGTAGAGCAGTCTCGGTACTATGGAAAGCTCTGAAGCCTGACTGTTTCCAGCAGCTTATGGTCTTCCAGGTGTTTGATTAATTGTTTGTTTATTAGTGACTCCATAATTTTCCCAAAGAGGGGTAGAATGGAAATAGGGCGGTAATTTGAGGGTTGTTTTGGGTCGACATTATTCTTTTTTAAAATCGGTCTGATTATAGCCTCTTTCCATATCGTGGGGAAAGTGGATTGGGCTAGTGAGAGATTCAGAGTTGCAGTTAATTCAGTGATCATGGCCGGGCCGATTTTGGTCAGGATCTGGGCAGATGCTGGATCAGCTGGGGACCCTGATTTGGTTTTCCTCGTTGTGGCACGTACTTCCTCCTCTGAAAATTGGCGGAATTCTTGTAGGACATTATACGGTAGTGGTTGTTCTTTGTATGATAGGTTGAATGACCTTTTGTCGGAGGCGAGTGGAGTCAATTTGGAAAATAGGTTGTGTATATCATTTATTTTGTCCTTGAAGTAGGTGGAGAGGGTATTTACCCACTCTTGGGACTCCGTGATTGGCGGATGACATGATGGAGGGTTTGAGAATTCTTTTACTATAGAATAAAGCTCTTTATGTGCGTTCCCAGCTTGATTAATTCTGGTTCCAAGGTAGATTTTCTTTGCTGATGCTATTTGGTTCATATAGTCTTTATGTAGAGCTTTATACTGTTGCTTATTCGATAAGTTTTTAGTTTTACGCCATTGTCGCTCAGCTGTTCTTGTGGCCTGTTTAACTATTTTTAGATTTGGTGTAAACCAGGGGGATCGTTTGTTGGGACATTTGGTTGCCTGTCTCAGGGCTATGGAATCTAGGGCTGTGGTGATTGCCAAATCGAGGTCAGTAGCCGCCTTGTTAGGGTCCGTGAGTTGGGTCGTTTGAGGAGAGGTGAATAGACTAGTAAATGAATCCGGGGTAATTTTGTTCCAGGAACGGCTCATTTTCACTTCCTTTCTATGGCCTGGTGGTATGAGGTTCACAGCGATATTGTACTTAATTATGGAATGGTCTGACCATATAACTGGATAAAGCTCGACTATCTGAATTCCCTGGGAGTTTGAGCCATTGAAACATTAACAAAGACAAATAGCTCACGCACAGCTATTTGGATTTACTAAATTATTATTATTATTATTTTTATTATTTTTTATAGTCAACAGCCGTGCCAAATAAAAACAAAGCATTTTTAAATCCGTTTCACAGACAGATCGTTTTTCAGCAATTACGTCCCATGAGTTTTTCCTCAAGAAAGTTTAAAGCGCCAGGAAGTTGCATAGTTAGTTACATTTTGTTGGCGACTCTGTGCTACAGCCATGTAGTCTTGTGCAGAGGTGATTGACGCTGGTGACTTGATGCTACAGTTTTCCATTCTCACTTCGTTCGTCGCGGGCCCCTCTAATTCTCTCTCAGGACACATTGCCACTCAGCTATATTCAGTGTCGCTGGCACGGCCGCCCTGCACGAAGAAAGAAGCTCCCGGGAAGCATTCCGGCTTCTTTAATAAGGAAGAAGGATTTCTTGTGGGGATTCGCCTCTGACAACGCTAAGCAGCGCAGCCACGCACTTTCAATAGAGACGTTTGACACAGTAAATGGCTCCAGTTTTTAAACCTTTGACATTCGATTCGCTGTTTCTGTATGCTGCACAAATGACCGGTTTGAAGGTTAGTAAGACCAGCATCGGGGAAGCCAAATGGTTTTGCCTCTGCATTATCTATTGGTTTTACTAATGCATTTTTTTACATTTTGGCTTAAAGTTTCAAAATATAAAGCGCAATGATGCGGCCAGCATTGACCTAGCCATAGCGTTTTTGTTTTCTTTTAAGACATGTTGCACAGAGCAGTGCAGTGCAACATGGCGGAGAAGGCAGGCCAGGTCATTTTCTTTTGAACTTTAAGCCATGTTACACAACTTTCTTCTGTGGAACATGTCTGAAAATACATTGACAAAACCAATAGATTTTGCAGAGGCGAACCCTGTTTGCTTTGCCAGTACTTGTTTAGTAAAAGAAGCTACATGACCAATGTTTAGTTTCAGTCGGGTTTCTGGTGCTCAGAACCAGTACTTACTTCTCAACACCAGTACTAATGACAGTCCGCCTCATGTGTCACTGTCGAGTTTTGAGAAGAGCACAATAACACTGTTTTATACTTCAATGTATTTTTAATGAATAATACATGAAAGTAGACCATCCTCATAGCTTTGGGTGCCTGAAATAGTCGGTGAACAGTCAAAACACCACTGTCTAAACCACAAGTGTTCCGACTCTGAAAGGCCTACCATGCATGCCTTAACCACGCATATGCCTTAACCACGCATGTGCGTGGTTAAGGCAATGTACAGTAGGCCTATCTCCCTTCTCTTCTTCCTACTTTTCCCAAAGGGGCTCTCTGCCCATCAGCTCTCTAGCTTATCTAAATTACCTACTTCTCAGTCACTCACCCCCCCCCACCCTCCTCGCACACATTCCATTCCTGCCCAACCGTGGTTAACACTGACTGGGCCTGGTCAGGACCTGCCCCCCCCCCCACTATGCTTCATACTGCCCCCTAAATCGCCCGACCCCTCTTTGCAAACTCAAACCCCTACTCTCCAAACTATCTGACGTTCCCTACGCTAAATGGCTAAATGACCCAACCGGCTGAGGCCCCTCACCTCCTCATTCCATGAGGTGAAGATATCTAACCCCTCCCAGGCATTGTTACCCCCCAGCCTGCTCCCAAACCCCAGGAATCCCTTCCTCCCCCCCCCAAACTCGATCTGGGACATGGCCCTGCCCTGACTCTCCATATCTCCCTCCCCACTCCACTCCCCAAACCCATGCTCACCCCCCATCTCCTCTAAATCCCCCCCTTGCCGGTCCAACCCAGTTGGTAACCCCCATCGTCCCCAGCAAAACATCCACCCTGACCAGCAGCCTCCTCCCGTCCCAGGGGCTCCCTTGGGCTCATGCTGCTGACCAGCCCGGATCCCCGCTCCCCCCCCCCCCCTCCACCAAAGGATCCCCTCTCCCCAACCATTTCCCTCCCCCTTCCTCCAGCCTCCCACCCCTCCCTTACTGCTGCTGCACAGGCCTCGGCCTCATTCGGCCCCAGGCTCGAGCAGGTGAGACCCTTTTGCTGGCCCAAGCGGAACAAGCGACGGACGCGTTCCTCCGCCCACGGGCCCAACCCTCGCACTCTTTTCGTCAGAGCCTCAGAACGCGCGCAAGGCTCCGGACCGTCTGGGGATAACTGGGCTGCTCTAGTATTGTAAGAATGGCCCCTGGCACCCACCGCTCTCCCTTTCAACCGCTTAGGGGATGTTCAGGCTGCGACGGCGGCCGCCACCACCACCGCAAAAGCGTGCCGAAAAGGGGGCAAAAACTCTGCAGCTGCTGGCATCCGCAAATCAAGGCGTCCCGCCTCGCACAGCCGGCGCACCACTTCGAGAACCTTATAATCCTGCAAAATTACACATAAACTTGCTAACCTACAGCTAATTGACAAGCTGAGAAAACTATTACTAGCTACCCTACTGCCAGCCACCAGGTCACCTAAACCTAAAATGGCCGCTGGCATATCTCCTTTATAGGCTTATATAATCCTTGGGCTACTTGAGCTATAATTGGGAAACGCCCCTAAAAAAGCCCCAAACCAAAAAATGGCCAATCCGGCCAGCCAGCCAAAAACCCTCCCAAACTGCTGGGCGGGGCAGATTTCCCTATGGTGAACTGCCCCCAAAGCCTCCCTTAGGCCAAAGATGTAGATCTGCTTAGACTCCTGGCTCGTCCTGACTTTCTGGAGGTACCGACTAATCAAACGCTTCATCAGAGAAGGCTGGAAAAAAAACGGGATGGGAGAGCGAAAACCAATGAAATTGTGGTTGCTTTGGGGGTGAATATGTGCTTGCAGATAGGTCCAAAAACATGCTCCAGATCGTGTAGAGAGTAAGCTAAATGAGTGCAAGAAAGATGTAGAGGTCAGAAAACAGATTGGAAAGGGGCGACCACCCGGTCCCCCCGAACGTATGGTTGGGTGCCCCGATCCTCCCGGGAAACCATTTTGGGCGGGAGGCGTGTCCCGGCTGGTATGCCGGAAGCGGCGTAGCCGGGGCGCGCCTTTTTTCCCGCCCAAGAGGGGTTGTCCTAGAC
Source organism: Lissotriton vulgaris (assembly GCF_964263255.1). Lineage (NCBI taxonomy): Eukaryota > Metazoa > Chordata > Amphibia > Caudata > Salamandridae > Lissotriton > Lissotriton vulgaris. Next base: position 1,938,633,749 of record NC_141685.1, read on the forward strand.
ACCTACACCGATGGCCACGCCCAGTAGGCATACCGGCGGAGGGTACACGCCCTCCCGAAGAGGAATAAAGAGAGCAGGAATCCGAAGAAGCGTCCTCTTGTTCCTGTGCCTGTTGCACGTGAGCCCTCGACGGAACAAGGAGCAATTTTGAGAACTTGTAATTCTTGTGTTTCTCTTTCAGAGACTTTACAGCGAAGGATCCGGGACCGTGTTGATCGACCACAGTTGAGAAGCGAAACCATGTCTGGCAAGAAGGCAGGAAAGGGTTCCGAGACTGAACAGATGCTTCGCATGTTGGTGACCAGAATGACGAGAATGGAAAGAAGCTTCTGAAAAGTCCCAGCGCTTGGTCGCGATTTGGCGGATGTCAAGAAACAACTGGCCGCAATGAACAAGCCGGGTAACCCGAAGAAGGTAATAGGCCCGGCAGTGCCGGGAGTCGTCCCCGAGGGTAGAGGGAAGCGGGTTAAGAGGAGGGCGGGGGCAGGGGAGGTCCCAGTCCCTGAGGTACCCCCAGTTCTCCCTGCCATACCAGCCGATGGCCCGGTACCAACCCCAGACGCGGGTCAACCGATTCCGGTTGTGATTACGCCCGCCAACGACGAGGATATGCCTCCCGAATTGGCCACCCAGTTGGCCGCATGGCTCAACAAAAAGGCAGGGGGTGCTACGGCACCCGGAGACACGGCCGAAGAGGCCAAATTACTAATCCAGCAGTTGCGGCAGTCGCGAGAGGCCGCGAAGGCGAATCTCCCTCTTGTCTCCCCACAGGTGACACCGGAAGGACCGGCAGCTGGTCTCGAGAAAACGGCGGGAACAATGACCGAACCGGGTAAGCTCGCTTTGCCAATGGCGGGGGAGGGCTCATTACCCTCAAGACGGGAGAGGGTGGTTCAACATATCCCGTTGGCCACGAAAGAATTGATATGGGCAGACAAGTATGTCAATATGTTTTCGTTGTTGACTGACCATCGCGAGATGGAGTATGCTAAAACACAGAAAGATTTGTGGCACCCGAGTGCCTGGCGCGCCAAAATGGCGGGGTTCAGGGTGGAGGAGACGATAACAAATTGGGCGAAGGCATTTGCGATGTTTACTGCGATTATTGGCGAACGAAAGCCCGAGGTATTGCTCGAACTGTCTTGTTATCAGGCACGTATAATGGATTTTTTTATGAAACATATGAGGGGAATGAATGGATGGGTTACGACATGAAATTCCGTAAGGCGAAAGAGTATGATTCCTCTCTGACATGGGATTGCCTCGACTCGATTTCTTGGCAAAAGCAGCTCCTTCCTGGCGCGGCAAGGACTTCCTCGCCAGGTGGGAATGGGTCGGGGGTTTCCCGCCAGCAGCCCGCGGTGCCCTTTCGAGCAGGCACCGGTGGCGATCACCAGCCGAAAACCGGCGGGAATGGTGGAAAGCGGGGGGTCTGTTGGGGCTTCAATAGAGGCAACTATAGCAGACCGCAAGGGGCATGCAAGTTCAAACATGCGTGTGCGGGTTGTGGGAATTCCTCTCACCCGGAGATTTCATGCAGATCGAAAAATAGCGGGTCGGGAGGTAGAGGAGGGTCCAAACAAGACTGAGGGGGATCGTTGTGTACAATTGCCTACTCCCGTTGATCTCATGGCTATGACTCCCTGGGTAAACAAATACCCTGATTATGTCTCTGCTGGGGTGTTGAGGAAGGGATTCTTATATGGCTTCCACATCCCGGCGGGGGATTTTCGTGGGGAACCTTTTTGTAAAAACCAGCTTTCGGCACAGCATAATCCAGGTGTGGTGGAGAGGAAGATCGCTAAAGAGGTGAACCTAGGCCGAGTGGCTGGCCCTTTTCAGCACCCGCTAGTAGCAAATTTCATCTGTTCCCCACTAGGGGTGGTCCCCAAAAAGGACCCGGGGGAATTTAGGCTGATCCATAAATCTGTCTGCTCCAAGGGGTTTCTCAGTTATCGATGCGATTGACCCGGAAGTCTGTTCGGTGCGGTACGCATCGTTCGATGATGCCGTCACCATGTTGAATCGCCTGGGCCCCGGGGCGCTGATGGCGAAATCAGATATCGAGTCGGCGTTCCGGTTGCTCCCGGTACATCCACAGGATCAGCGTCTGCTAGGTTTTGCGTTCCAAGGACGTTATTATATGGATAAATGTATGCCGATGGGTTGCTCCATTTCTTGTGCTTATTTTGAAAAATTCAGCTGTTTTCTAGAGTGGACATTCACTGAGGCCACAGGGCATAAGCATGTTATGCATTACCTAGATGACTTCCTGTTCTTGGGAGCTGCCGGCGACACTGAATGTGCGCAGGCGCTACAGGAATTTTGCATCCTCATGGAGGAGTTTGGGGTGCCATTGGCACCAGGTAAGACGGTGGGACCATCTACTTCACTCGAGTTTCTGGGAATTGAGCTCGATTCTGTAGAGGGATGTTTCCGCTTGCCCGTGGGAAAGGTATCGAATTTTAGGGCTTCCTTGGAGCGTTGCTCGGTAGGACGAAAGTGACCCTGCACCAGTTACAGCAAGCTGTGGGTCAGCTTAACTTTGCCTTGAGGGTGATTCCAATGGCTCGCCCCTTTTCACGCTCTATTGCACAAGCTATGGTTGGTCTCAAAGAAGGGCATCACCGCACGAGACTGTCTGCAGAGGTTCGCCAGGACATGCACATTTGGTTGGCATTCCTGGCGGACTTCAACGGTCGAATAGTGTGGAACAAGCCGCCAGCGTCTTCGGACGAGCTGGGTTTGTGGACCGACTCGGCGGGGAGCGTGGGATTTGGCGCCATCTTTGGTAATCGATGGTCGGCGCAAACATGGCCGACGTGGTGGCACGCCAACGGTCTCACAGGTAACATAGGGTTCCTTGAGCTATTCCCAATTTTTGTTGCTCTGATGGCATGGCCGGACGAGTTCCGAGACCGCTCAGTTGTATTTTGGTCTGATAATATGACTGTGGTAGAATGCATTAACAATCAGGCAGCACGCTGCAAATGGATCTTGACATTGCTGAAGGAAATTGTGCTACTTTGCATGAGACTAAATGTACAGTTCAGGGCGAAACATGTGCCGGGTGTACTGAATCATGCGGCTGATGCACTCTCTCGTTCACATATGCAGGCGTTCAGGGGTTATCTACCTACAGCGGACCTAGTGGCGGCATCGTTCCCCGAAACACTCTGGCTAATCGGTGCCACGGATTACAAGACCTCGTGGCAGCAAGCTTAGCCCCCAGGACGAGGAAGGCATACGAAGGAGCGTTTCGTTCCTATTGTACATTTTTGGGTCCGATAGGGAGTCAGAGCTGGGGTCAGGAGGAGTCCTTCATGGGGTTCCTGGTAGCGCTGCACAGGGAAGGCCGATCAGCGGCAACGGCCAATAGACACAGGGCGGCCATCTCATTCATGGCGCTGGTGCATGGCATCAAAGACCCAACAGGTTCCTTTTTGGCGAAAAAAGCCCTTCGCGGCTGGCAGCGCCTCGAGGGTCGCAAGCAAGACGAGAGACGCCCGATTAGCTTAGAAAGGTTGTCCCTACTCATGGCAAGACTAGTCACGACATGCTCCTCCCAATTCGAAGCAGTTCTGTTCCGGGCAGCTTTCGCATTAGCGTTCCATGGGGCTATGCGGGTGAGCGAACTGGTCGCAAGGAATAAGAAAGATGTGGAGGGAGGCTTGTGCAGGGATCATATCCTAATTAGGGGTGATTCGATGGTGGTCACGATAGCTAGGTCCAAATCTGACCAGGGAGCTATGGGGAGCAGTGTTGTGTTCCAGCGCATGCGAGGGTCTCCCACGTGCCCGATAATGTGTGTAGAGGAATACTTGGCACTGAGGGCGGATACATGGGGGGGGAGTTTGCCGAGGCACATCGATGCCACCCCACTGACGAGGTTTCAGTTCCAAAGGGTGCTAGCACTGACGATCGCGGCGTCGGGCATGGACCCGTGTGATTTCGGGACCCACTCCTGTAGGATAGGGGCTGCTACGGAGGCTACAGCCAGGGGTCAGAGTGCAGAAGAGGTGAAACAGTTGGGACGATGGTCCTCGAATTGTTTTAAAAGGTATGTGCGATTGCACATGTTGTGAAGTCAAGTTACATGCACTCACGCTTCTTGTCTTCTGTTTGATTTACAGTTTCGCGAGCATGTCATGCGGGGCGGAATTTGCAGTCGACCCAGTACCAGGGGACCAGCGGTCATGGATCACCTGCTGAGGAGAGAGTGGTTTGGGTCGTGGGCCACTCATACGTGAGGCGGGCCGGGGACGTATTCAAAGCAGGTGACGCGACTCACGCAGCTGGGGAATACGGGTACAGAGTGGCCTTCCACGGAAGGGGCGGGCTCTGTATTGACAAATTCGAAGTTTTTGTTGAGGGTCTCTTAGGGCGGCAGAGGTCACCGCCATCTGTAGTCATAGTACACCTGGGGGGCAATGACTTGGTGACACTGGGTAGACGAGTATTACTCGAGCAAGTGTTGTCTGCCGTTAGCTGGTTGGCAAAAAGAATCCCGGGGTGCACGATTGCCTGGTCCCACATGATTCCCAGAAAGGTATGGCGGGGGGCCTTTCAGTGTCAGCACTGAACCATTCGGTGAAGAAGATTAACAACAAAATTGGTAGATTGTTTCGCTCTGCGCAGTTGCATAGCATTCCTCATTGGTGTATTCGGGGTGATCACATGTATCTGAATGATGGGGTTCACCTGTCCCGGGAGGGGAATGTTTTACTCATAGGAGACTTCATAGCATGGCTAAGGGGTTTGAGGAAGCATGACCTTTAGGAGGAGTTTGGGGGGGGGGGCCGGATAGCCGGTCAACTATCCGGCCTGTGGCGGTAAGGTCTTGATCGGTGAGCAGTAATTTCAAGGTCCCTAGAGGGGGGCGCCACCCACTATGGATGGGAGCGCCCGGGGGGAGACGGCCATTGGCCCCTCCCACTGGGAGGCGGCACCCACTAAGGATGGGTCGCCTAAGGGGAGACAGCCATAGGCCCCTTCCAGGGGAGGAGGCGGCTATATGCCCCTCCTACGAATTTCCCGGGGCCCGGATATCCGCGACGGCGGATGTGATTGAGAGTGTGGGGGTGGGGGGGGGAGTCCACGCTGTCCTTCCTACGGATACCTCACACGGGTGCTCGGACGACCTTTAAGATGGCGTTGAGCGGTAAGGGGGGCCGCCGACAAGACAAGGGAAATTAGAGTTGGCAAGGAGGGTACAGTCCTCTGCGCGGCCGCCACTCACACCGTGAGGGCGAGAGTTTTTGGTAGTAGGGATCTGACACCGGTTAAGACCTTGCCGTTGGCCCTTAATGCTAGGATGTACAATTTTAATTTAGAATGTATGCATTTGCAGGATGTTAGACTCGGCTAGGAAACCTTTGTATTAGAGATTTGTTAAGGTTAGCCAATGAACATGTCTTCATCGAAATGTAATAAATGAAAATTGTACATGATATGAAACTTTTATTTAATGTTTTAATTTTGTTTTTCATATTTTAATAAATACGGCCGGGAGGGTGACTCCCTCCCGCCTTCCAAAAGTTCAGAACGGCGTCCGTCTTCCCATCCTTGGGGATCGTGTTGGGAGGGGGTGACGGGCATCCCGGCCATATGGAAAGGGGCGACCACTCGGTCCCCCCGAACGTATGGTTGGGTGCCCCGATCCTCCCGGGAAACCATTTTGGGCGGGAGGCGTGTCCCGGCTGGTATGCCCGAAGCGGCGTAGCCGGGGCGCGCCTTTTTTCCCGCCCAAGAGGGGTTGTCCTAGACACCTACACCGATGGCCACGCCCAGTAGGCGTACCGGCGGAGGGTACACGCCCTCCCGAAGAGGAATAAAGAGAGCGGGAATCCGAAGAAGCGTCCTCGTGTTCCTGTGCTTGGAAAGCTGCACCCACTCGTTGCACGTGAGCCCTCGACGGAACAAGGAGCAATTTTGACCCACCCACCAGCCCCTTATGGCAATGTTAGTTTTGCAATAAAGTTTTGCTCTATTAACATCTTCTTTCCCTCCGTATAGAAGAAAAATGAATGTTTAGATTAAGGTTGTGACTTCTGTCTGTAGGATACTGTTTTTTCTTTTAGGAGTAAACAATTGATACAAGTAGGCGGATGATATTTTCTCCCTTAGTAGGTAAACAAATGTCGTATTTATTTTTTGGTCGGGCGGTAAGGTCATGATCGGTGAGCAGTAATTTCAAGGTCCCTAGAGGGGGGCGCCACCCACTATGGATGGGAGCGCCCGGGGGAGACGGCCATTGGCCCCTCCCACTGGGAGGCGGCACCCACTAAGGATGGGTCGCCTAAGGGGAGACGGCCATAGGCCCCTTCCAGGGGAGGAGGCGGCTATATGCCCCTCCTACGAATTTCCCGGGGCCCGGATATCCGCGACGGCGGATGTGATTGAGAGTGTGGGGGTGGTGGGGGAGTCCACGCTGTCCTTCCTACGGATACCTCACACGGGTGCTCGGACGACCTTTAAGATGGCGTCGAGCGGTAAGGGGGGCCCCCGACAAGACAAGGGAAATTAGAGTTGGCAAGGAGGGTACAGTCCTCTGCGCGGCCGCCACTCACACCGTGAGGGCGAGAGTTTTTGGTAGTAGGGATCTGACACCGGTTAAGACCTTGCCGTTGGCCCTTAATGCTAGGATGTACAATTTTAATTTAGAATGTATGCATTTGCAGGATGTTAGACTCGGCTAGGAAACCTTTGTATTAGAGATTTGTTAAGGTTAGCCAATGAACATGTCTTCATCGAAATGTAATAAATAAAAATTGTACGTGATATGAAACTTTTATTTAATGTTTTAATTTTGTTTCATATTTTAATAAATACGGCCGGGAGGGTGACTCCCTCCCGGCCGTATTTATTAAAATATGAAACAAAATTAAGAACTGCGTCCGTCTTCCTATCCTTGGGGATCGTGTTGGGAGGGGGTGACGGGCATCCCGGCCATATAACGTTATAGGTGTAATCAGTGCTTAATTTGAGCCAGTTTGCTTGGCACTGGCAGTTAATTGTCAAATGGAGTTGTGTTTGAAAAAAAAAACGTAACTTTTTTTTGTTTGTATAAAAGTTGGCAGTGGTCCCGGCAACCACTGCCTACTGTTTACCAAACTTTTTTTTACATTCACAAAGGGGTAGGGCTCCAAAAGAGACTCTTTTACAAATCCATTACCACCTCCTTTGAGGTGACGGTAAAATATCAATGTTTTGAGACAAGATTTTGGTCGCAAAACATTGATACATTAGGGATAGAATCTGTATTTGGAAGGGTTGTCTACAAAAGCCCCTTCCAGACACCAAATCTGTATCTATTTACAATCCCATTTTAGGAGTTGTAAAAACTCTTCAAACGCCAAATTAGAGAGGGTTAAAATGCTTAGTACATCTGGGCCGAAATGATGTGATTGTTCACGGATGAGTTTAAAATGCAAAAATGGTATTTATACAACTGTAATTGCTTTTAAAAATGATTTCTCGTGACGTGTTGTAATATTATTGTTTCATTTTTGCACTCGTGTTTCTGTAGGGGAAGCCTGTGGGAACGCCTGATGCTGGAGCCTATTTCCGCGTATTGTCAGAGCATGAAGCCTCCGCCATGTTTACTGCACCAACAGCACTTCGAGCAATTCGTCAGCAAGACCCAGAGGCAGACTTGAGGAAACAGTATAGTCTTACAAGGTAAACCTGGGTTGGAATCATGTAAATAAGATCTAACTTGGATCGGTACCCTGAATGTAGACAAGCAATAACAGTGTCCAGGACAAATGCATTATTTTGATAATTCAGTATCAATATATGCTTAAAACTGTGTGTCAAAGATTCCCAAAGCAATTGATACGTAGCTCTAAATCACAATTTGATTTTGCGTTACCCTCAGTTTAATAAATAAACAATTTTTGTAAACGTTGGTGCCCAGTTGCTAATGTAGAGTACGCAAAGTACACCATGAATTTGAGAAATTACGGGACTCCTGTCTCTTCGCTGCTCTGATTTCCCCTGCCTCCGTGTTCACCTACATTTCTTCGAATCGCCTTCTCTTGTAGAGCTCTATTGCTTTGTACTTGAAGCAAAACTATAGATATACATACCGGCAGAAACTAATTGAAGAAACAAATGCCTGTGCATCCTGACCTTGACGATAACACCTTGTCAGTTATGGTGTAGGTTAATTAAAGCACTGCTCTATCCTCCACAATCCTGGTCTAATTGGGCAAAATTATGGAGACAGTCACATTTCAGTAGCTTGGCACACCATGAAAGGACTTGAATATTTAGTGAGTGTTTTATTTTATTTTTTTGGGAGCGTATGGCTTTTTCACAAATTAATGTGAAAATTGTGTACTGGAAGTGCTGTAGTAACGCCCATTTTTTTAAAAATGTATCCGGAAGAGAAACCCCCACTCTTTGGTTTCCCCTAGAAGAATTTAAAATATTAATTATGTAACTTCAGCAATGTTAATTATTGTGATGTCATCAGGATTAAGGTTATGTGACATCACTACTAGGGATGATGCAGGGTCAAAGACCAGATGGTGTAACTTCCCGTGACATCATTATGGTGAAAGGGTATATGATTTCCCTTCTGCCACCCTGGGCATTTTGGTGAATCCCCTTCAATGCTTAGACTTCCTCCCAGGAAGCAGGCATGTTTCTGTTTGATTTTCCTTAGATCCTCCCTGGCCTGGACAAGATAAGCCCACTTCCAAAAAGTCTGTCTAATAGACAGAATGAATCCACCTGCTTAAAGAAGCAATCAAAGGCTTTAATCCCCATGTAAGTGGACCAGCGTTAACACGCAAAGCATGTGCTTTCCTGAAGAAAGAAATCCTCTCTTAAGAGAAGAGAACATTTAACCTAACTTTAAAGTATGCAGGACCTATACTTCTGGAGAAGAAGGGTATGGGCAAAATTCTGTTAAATCACCTCTTGTTGTGGGTAAAATTGAATATGAACCTTAGGAACAAATTAAGACCCATGGTATGTTCTTACATAGGGAACTTAACATGACAGAGCCCCTAACTCCCCAAGTCTTCTAGCCGAGGTAATAGCTACCAGAAAAAAACACCAACCAGGTAAGGAACTGTAAAGAACTGGTTCAATGGGTGTTTCTTCAAGGCATCTAAGACCAACATAAAATCCCTGTCAGGGCCTACAATCTTAATTGCTGGCCTCTTCAGTGAAAATCCTTTAATTAGCCAGAAAACATAGAGCTTCAGACAACCTACACCTGCTCAAGGATCTGAATGCTTTGATAGCTGCCCACTATAGTCTGATGGTTACTGCCGTTAAACCCAGTGCAAACCCTTCTTACTGAAAATCCAAAATTGTATTTTCCCTCTTCAAACATAGGATCACAATTATTTTTAGCACACCATCATTGAAATGATGTATATAGGACAAACAAGTGAATGGTCTCGTGGATGACTGTACTGCCACAGCCATTTCCAAGAAAAGCCCTTACATTGGAGGGCTAGTCTTTCCAGTCCGAGGCCACCAGTTGCAGCCGGCAATGGAGCACTCCTTCCAGAATGGAAATAAGATCAGTAAGATCTCCATCCTGACCCTCCCCATCTTACACAGAAAAAGAAACCAGGATAAGTGGGCCCAAAGGGCACAACCATTATCACCCTGGCTTTTTCTCTGTTGATCCTCAACAAAATGTATCCTCAACAAAATGTACGGAATCAAAAGGAAAGTTGGGCAGGTATATAGAAGTATCATGGCCACCTGGCATTACTTGGCATACACTATTTATGCTCCTTTCACCCTGCTCTTCAAAACAAACTTGGAATAAAGACTCTGTTTTTCTGAAGAAACAAATCCAGTTTTGGATATCCCATTGTCCCACAAATGTTTTAAAAAATCTGGATCTAGAGAAACCTCTTGAGAAGATGGGCAGCCTGCTAAGCCTGTCCATCATAACATTCTCAACTCCCTTGATATATATGATTGTCAGAGAGCAGAGTTTATGGTCATCCCATACAAATTCTATGCTAATACTGCAAGTGACCTGGATTTGGTTCTTCCCTGCCTGCTTACATAGGACTTGGTGGTTAAATTGATGTTGTGATTACTACAGAAGCCCCTTGGATGTAATGAGTGTTAACCTGACCACTCCTAGCTCTTTCTAATTTGAGCAATGTGACTTAGCATGCTGAGACCATTTCCACTGAATCTCCTTGGACCCCAAAAGGACTTCTTCAGCAGCAGGTTCAGTCCTCTTCCTGTCTTCCACACGTTCAATAGTGTTCTGAAGAAGGTGCCAAGGGGCGCCACATTTATACCTGACACTTGTCTGAGTTTGGGGGTGACCCCTGCCCGTCCTACCCAATGGGGAAACGGTTTCCAAGGGTTCCCCACCCTCTTTTGCAGCCATTTTTGTGTGTCTTACTCAAAACAACAATCCCACAGTGCTTCTCACTGCCCAAATCAAATATAATAAAAAGTTTCTCCCCTTGTACGGAGCTTGTGGTCCCACTCTAGAGATGTGGCAATTGAAATAAGCAAACCTTCCTTCTCTGTGATTACTTCAAACCAGTTCTGGGGGGCCTGCTCTCCCACTGGGATTTGTGTATTCCTGTCTGGAGGAGTAAAGAAGGGCCCTGCCCAGGTGTCAGCTAACATTTGCCATTGATACATTGATATGGTGGGCCACTTTGACATTAACCAAGTTCCTGAACACAGCCAGGTGGCCTTCTTGCCAAAGAAACAGAAACATCTTCCTCCAACCAAGGCCTTTGTCCAGATCTGGGAGCAGTTTTCACACCATATCAAGGGGCTGTGCAGCTGCCAGGTGACCTTTGGAGTTCATCCAAATGTGCCTTTCCTGGCTTTAACCAGGGAAAAAGTAGCTTTGTAAAAGTACCTTTTTCTTAATAGTTATTAAACATTCAATTTTACCAACAAATGTGATATTAAATAAATATTAAAAACCTTTTGAATTCTATATCTAGATGTTTCCTAACCGAAATTAGTGTTGTTAATGTAATGATGTAACCTGGTTAATTCCCATGAAATAGCCAGCCTGGATGATAGCTTCTAGAGCTTATTCGCCATAAGGACATGCTTAACATTTAAACTTCTACCTGTCCTAGTTTTAAATACCATTGACCCTGCCTTATGGGCTGTAAGGCCTGCTTAGGGATGACTTATTATTCGAAAATAAGGTTGTGGCCTGTCCCAAGGGTTATTTTGACTGGTCGAATTTTCAGTTTAAAACTGCCAAGCTACAATGGTGGTCTTATAGCCATGCTTTCACTGTCTGTTATGGGGGGCATAATAGGTGTTACAGTCCACTGGTAATATTTATCTTACAGGCCCTGGGTACAATTTGGACCATATACTAGGGACTTATAGGTGAGTTAAATATGCCAATCTGGAGTATAACCAATTTTAACATGTTTTAGGGGTCAGAGCACATGCACTAGGGCCTTGTTAGCAGAGTCCCAGTGCATAGAATAATAAAAAAAAAAACAGCAACATCGATCCACAAAAAAGGGACTGATCATAAATAAAAAGAGGCTTTTTTCCACAGTCTCTCTCTTGTAACTGATCTGTAGTCCAGGAGTAGGGATGGACACCGACTTGGGGGAAGAGATGTGAATTCTATTTTATAACTGTTTTGCTCAATATTTAACTCCCATGCCTATGAAACATCCTCATTCCCCTGCTGAATACCGTGCTGAATAAAGTCTTGAATATTTGTGCCTAATAGTCCTTTTGACTCTCCCGATCTTCCATAGTTGGAAAGGCTGTGGTTTCTGATTTGCTGAATGCAGACCTGAAGAAATGTTCTTAGACGCACAGCATGTTTGGAAACGCTTTTTTGTAATTTCCTGCTAGTATGCTTCATGCGCAGCAGCACTTGAGATACTTGTAGAGAACTCTCTTTTGTATGACTGAGCATGCTTCCTGTCTTAGAACCCCTTTGTAACCCTAACATCTAATTGGTCACTTAAAAACTCTACACCAGAGAATGGAATTTTTACCTATGAGGCCCTCTCAAAGTTCTCTGACTTCCGATCTCTCATCCAGATATGATTTTTTGCCAAGGCACTTACACCTGTTGCTAACTGGTAATACCTCAGACCTCTACATTCCAAATTAGAAAGGAACCTTGTCTTGTAGCTAACTACCAGTATTATGTATTACTTACATGCTCTTTACATTGTATAATACTGTTTCATGTAAACAAAAGGTGCCTTCTATCATTGGGCATTATATATGGGTTTTCCATTATACATGCTTCCAGTTGCTCATACTATGTACAACTTTCCAACCAGTGCCTCAGCCTGCTTCACCCCATATATTACCTGGCTCTTGCATTTTTCCTCGTTTCCCCTCTCAGTCTTCACTGATCTTACAGTCATCCTGTTTAGTTTAGTACACCGGGTTCCAAGAATTGTGTAGTGTGTGAGGTATCCCGTTGTATGGTCATGTTATTATGGAAATCTATGCGTTTATCGTGAAAATGAAATCTCATCCTTATTAATGGAAATTCCATTCCCAACACCACATCAACCTGGACTCGTAAATATATGATCAGGCAGGCCCTGAGACAAAGGCCAGGGGTTACTGATTGATAGGTCCACATGTGGAAGGGTGCATAGCTGGCAGGAAACTCTTGATCAGTCACACGGATAGGTGCAGCGACATTACAATGGTCAGGAGAGTTTGCTCCAATAATGCACACATGGCCAGAGTGGGTACACTTGCTCCTAAAAACACAATAAAGTCAGATGCCACATGACTTAGGAATACATAGCCAATCAGGACCTAACACACATCATAATCATGCGCTCCCCATACCAGACATCTGGACACATTATCCAGTGGCGGCTCCGCTGCTAAGGCGGAGGAGCGTCTCCCCACTATGAAAAGGAAAAATAAAATAATAATAACGTATCGTTATCATTTTATTTTTTCCTATTTAAGTCATTGGCTCTTGGGGCAGGGTTGGCCAGATCAGGGAGAGGAGACATTTTCACTCCTTAAGAACGCAAAACTGCTTGACCAGCCCTCTCGGGCCAGCTAAACAAACCTGGGCACTGTGCATCTTCCCCATCAGACTTGCTTTACACAGCCTGGTGAGGAACATGCAAAGCTTTCCAGTCCCCATCTGAGCGTCGTTGTTCGGCGCTCAGACTAGTTTTGATTGGCTTTGGAAAGCCTGTGAGCCCGGATGCTTCCTGTTGCTTCTTGCTGCTGCTGTAGACAGGAAAAAGAGGACGGAGGAGAGGCGGCAGGCGGCGGGCGGCGAGCCCAGGTAAGTGTTTTCTTTTTTAATTCCCTGAACCTACCCCAGGCACTCCAGATCGGTAGCAGCCGCTACTGCCACTGGCCACACTGCCCACGTGAAGATACCTGTAGTAACCATTTGACCATTAATTTATGACTCCAAAGGCAGCAACCAGTATTCCTCACCATATATGGTACGCCAGAAACTTTTATAACCATTCGTGTTTTGTATAAAAGATGAACACAAACCCATTGTAAATTGAGACACTCTTCAGACCTCGTGCCTTCAACTGTTCTCCCGGCTGTACATTTTGATTTAAAAGACTGTTCCTGTTTTGCCAAACGCATCTTGTCTTCTGTTTTTTCTAAGGATTTCAAATTCAAGCAACAGTCATAAAAGAAAAACTCATTGTTTCTCCATTCTTACCATCTAGCAATCCTATGGCCTTATTGTGTCATCGATTCCCATGAAAGACGTTCGCACTTCCATCCTTACATCTGCCATAGGAGTTTTGCACACTCACCACTGTTCCTCAGCATGTATGGCAGCCCTCTCTGCTCTAGCCCAGTTCTTAACCGCTCACTTCCACCCACTGTGTGGAGGGAGGTCCGGTTATTGCCATTGTATTCATATTTCCCTGTGAACCACCGCCTGGGCTACGTCAAGAAATCTATTATGCACATTTTTGTCAGGCCTTTATGTATATAAAGCCAGCAGACATACTTCCATTGTTAGAAGATTCTGTCTATTTAGAGTGCATTCCATGTCCTCCACAGCCTTTCCCCAAAAATATCTTTATAGTGGGGCATTTCCATACCAGGAGCTCAAAGTCAGTGTCAAGTAGGGAGAATCGGGGACAACCCATAGTCTGTCTGCTTCATACATTTGTTCTGTGAGTAGTAAGGTATGTGATGTGCAGATAATTAAGTTTTGTATACTTATATTGGGTATTTCTAAACACTCTGTGGAATTATTCTAAGCCCTGCTCCCAATCCTTCCCTCAAACGTCTCTGCCCAGAATGTTTTCCCATCTGACTTGTTTCATCTGAAGTTCAGTAAGGGTCATTGACTGGGAGCTTTTTTTAAAGCCACAAGACTAATCTGCCTCCGCCACCAAAGGTTAGAGGAACCTAGTTTGTTCCATGTGTACAATACGTCTGAGAACATTTCTCCACCTTAAATTGTTCCTATCAAGTTTTCAGAACCCTTTACTAGAGGTTGTGCAGTAGGAATAAGCTTCATAACCTCTCACTTTTAAAGCTAAATTAATAGTCTTTTTCAATGCAGGTCCGGTCCTCTTATCAACCGTTTCTGATGGTGTGGAATCTGTTGGACTCGCTGTGATTTTACCAGCAAGTTTACACTGAATCCAGTTTAACTGTTTAGGCAATGAATCAACATCCAGTAGCAATTGCACCCCCTTTATAATGCTGGGGACTGGAATATGCAGTCTCTCTTATAATCATAATCCACATTTGTAAAGCGCGAACAATCGGCCGTAAGGGTCTCTAGGCGCTGGTGGCCGTCGGGAAAATTAAGCAAGCTATTGCTCAGAGTCACATGGTGCTGCGCTAATCTGCTGCCGGGGCCGGGGATCAAACCGTGATCCCCAGATTCCGAAGTCAGTCGCCATGGCGCTGTGCTAATCTGCTGCCGGGGATTAAACCGTGATCCCCAGATTCCGAAGTCAGTCGCCCTGGCCGTGGCGCCACACCTCTTCCCCTTGATTAACAAAGATACCTTCTCATGTAATGACTAGACAGGACCTTCTTGTTTATGGCATTGAAGAAACAATATAGATGAGCAGTCATCATCTGCTTGAGGAAAACCTAGACTTTCCCTCAAATGTCAAACAATTTGGTCCATCCCTTCTCTTCTAACATATTTACCCTTCGAGTATGGTATAGTATATGGGGAAGTAGATCTAAATAAGGAAGAGGAAACATCTTTTTAATAGTGTATATGATTTCGCTTCCCTCTTTGTGCTTCCAGTGCTTCAGTCACAGCTTCAGGCATCATGTTTTGAATCTCTACCTCCTTAGACAACTCCTGAGGCTGCAGAGACCCAAGCACAAAACAAGTTTTCTTTTGGGAAGTACTGATTTTATATACTTAGGTGTGTCTAAACTATAAGCACATGTAGACAGTATGGTAGGACTGTATGGAGTCTCTAAGAGGACATAGTCTTTCCTAATGACCGTAGCAAGGATATGAACGAAGAGATAATGCTAATTATTGCTTTTACACAAATTCTAAATTTGAAGTGGGACTCATATAGTTGAAGGATGAAGAAACACTGCATGTGGTTCACGGAGCAGAACCAATAAGTGGAGTGGTGTGGCTCACTGGTTAGAGGCGGCAGACCCGGAAGCAGAGGACGGCCCGGGACCAGGGTTCAATTCCCGACGCGGCAGGGTCGTGTACCAGGGTCAGCGGACTCGATAATTCTCGCCTCAGTGCCTACTCTAACCAGGGATCACATTCGGCAACTCTGGGCATTAGCTTGCCTTATCTCCACAACGGCCCCCCACATACGCCGGGGATGCCTGGTTTCACCTTGGAGATACCCAGCAGGGACCATCTCACAGGGAAAGCCTGGACGGGTTCCCCAGCGGTCTACAGCGCTGAGATACCCCATGGCTGGGTGATACATGCGCTTTACAAGACACCATTACAAGACACCCATCACAAGACAAGACAATAACTATTCCTCCATAATCCCACTATGGTGAAACTGAAGCAGTGTGACAGGAAGACATATAGGAAAGTGTGACTACATGAAACCGTTGGAATGCATATGTCTGTCTAACTTTATAATACTTTAAACATTAGGCACTTGATGTCCCATTCATGCAGTTCAACCTGCAGTTAATACTTCGGATATTGTAAACAATGCTGGCCTATTCCTAGGCGTGTGCAAAAGTTTCATTATTCCAGCATAATTTTACAAAGTTCATGAATACTGGCTTATCCATTGTTCATGCCTAGCGTGATTTGTGAAGACATTTTTATTCTTAATACAAGTTGCAAAATTGCAGATAGAAAAAAGACCAAGTAAAGGGGTCACTCTGATCATTCATAGGTGTACATTTCGTTTGCTTACCTTCAAGTCCTATGTCGAGTAGGGCTTCTCTTGAATAGGAACCATTGAAATTTTGGGCAGGAGTTCTGGCGCACGGCGCATTCCGGCCGTGGACAGGCGCAGATGGGCTTGTCTTTGGTGCGCCGGCGGCGCGCCCGCTACATGTGTCTGCTGCGCGGTCGCATCAGTAATGGCCTGAGTGAACCATGCCCACGGCCCTCCACCTGAGAATACCCGTGGAGCTGGGAGTGCAAAGACTGGGAGGTGCCCTCCGTGTAAATCCTTGGGCCACAACACAGTGAGGATAAAATCGGTGTTCTCCTAGAGGGGCCCAGTGGTCTAAAGTGTGAGAGCAGTCCTCATTGGAGGTGGTCACCGGCTGGGCAAACAGGCAAGGCCCAGTGAATAGCGGGCTGCTGGCAATCACCGGGGGGGGTGCTTCCCCTGTTTATGCAAATTGCAATACTTTTTGACTGAAGGTGCAACCAGCTGGTCTTTTCTGGTGGAGGCGCTAAAGGCTTGTTTGGCCCCCCGGCGGAATGTAGATCTCCAGCTGCTGTGAACTGGGCTGGTTGGTCTCTCCACCCTCCCTCCCCTCCCCGCCCCGCCCCCAGCTGGGGGTGTCTCGCCCGTCCTTGCCATGGCAGCTTCTCTTGCTTACTATGGAAGAACTTGCTCGCCTATGCCAATGGGTGCAGTGGCCAGTAGCTGAAAGATATGGGGTGCACTAGGACAAAACGGACAAGCCAGCTTTACTGACTCGCTCCCAGTCACCTCTTCTGGAGGTATCTCCAGCAAAGTTCTGAACACTGATATACCTTCCTCGGGAGTGATACCTCCTCTGGACAAACTAGCCCTCATCCTACATGAAATTGGGGAATCGCATCAAGTAATGGCTGGCAGCCATTACCACAGGCGTGATCCTGTTGAAAGATGACCATTGCAAATTATCAGACAGGGTAAAATCAACTGAAGTGGTGCTCTCGACAGTATGGTGGGAGGGGCCCAGAGCAGGTTTTTAATGGGCTGTATGATTCAGGTGCTAAGCACCAGAAAAAAACAGACCTTGATATGTGGCCCTACCATGCCCTTATTTCTTATCATCCACTTAGGAATCCATGCATATGATAATTTTCCTGCATGCTCCAGTTATCTTGTTTCTGAAACATTAGATGTCTAAACTTCTTTTTGAGCAGATTAGGTAGCGCGTTTCGTCAATGCAATGCGTGGATTAATTGCAAATCAGAATTAATCACAGCACCAGAGCACCGGAGACAAATTTAAATGTATTCTGGGTATAAGAAGAGATACCAATTTAATATGCTGATTTAATTTAAGTTAAGGAAGGCACGTCCATCCAGCTTTGCTGTAGTCGGAGGCAATTGCAGTTAATGACTCACACCTTCAAAACATATCTTCTTATTCTTCTAATTAGATCGAATCGCTTGAACACAAGCAAATAAATAAATAAAATAGTGAATGGATATTATGATAAAAAATTCACTGGGATCAAAAGTTGCAAGCAATATAGTGTTTCTGCTTGTCTGGTGAACAGAGTAATTGAGAACGTTGTTCAAATGCAAAAAGAACAATTGATGGACAGAATGCAGAACAATGTCAGACATTCACCCCAGTACACAGATCTGGGCTTAAATCCATAGTTTTTTTGCTCACCATGCCATTCCAGTTTGGACCCTGCCATATGCAAATCAATCTTGACCCTGCGCCCAATAGCAACAGTCCAGCCCGACCTGCCAGGCCAGGGCCTCCCTGGACTGGAAACAAGCATCCTAGGACCGGTTTTGGGCTTTGAACCCTCATCCGCCAGGATAGCTTGACTCCAGTGTTATGGAGAGCATGGGACTCCGGTCTGAGCATGCCCGTCCCACTCGGGGTGACAATTGCAAAAAGAACAATTGATGGACAGAATGCAGAACAATGTCTTACATTCATTCCAGTACAGAGATCTGGGCCTAAATCCATCGTTTTTTTGATCACCATGCCATTCCAATTTGGACCCAGCCATAAGCAAATCAGTCTTGACCCTGCGCCCAATAGGAACAGTTCAGCCCAAACTGCCAAGCCAGGTCCTCCCTGGATTGGAAACAAGCATCCTAGGACTAGTTTCGGACTTTCATCCCTCATCAGCCAGGATAGTTTGACTCCAGTGGCATGGAGAGAACGGGCCTCACGTCTGAGCATACCCGTCCCACTCGGGTGACAATTGCAAAAAGAACAATTGATGGACAGAATGCAAAACAATGTCTTACATTCACCCCAGTAGAGAGATCTGGGCCTAAATTCATTATTTTTTTGCACACCAAGCCATTTCAGTTTGGACCCCGGCCATATGCAAATCAGTCTTGACCCTGCGCCTAATAGGAACAGTCCAGCCCGAAATGCTAGGCCAGGGCCTCCCTGGACTGGAAACAAGCATCCTAGGACCGGTTTCAGGCTTTCAGCCATCATCAGCCAGGATAGCTTGACTCCAGTGGCATGGAGAGCACGGGACTCACGTCTTGCATACCCGTCCCACTTGGGTGACAGTTGCAAAAAGAACAATTGATGGACAGAATGCAGAACAATGTCTTACATTCACCCTAATATGGAGATCTGGGCCTAAATCCATAGTTTTTTTGCTCCCCATGCCATTCCAATTTGGACCAAGGCATATGCAAATTATTTGTGACCCTGCACCCAATAGAAACAGTCCAGCTCGAATACAGGCAAGCAAATGTACCTTCATCAAGATGGATGGGTGGATGGGCAAGTGCATGGATGGGAGATCATCTGGGTATGGCTGGATGCTTTAGTGATTCACTAGTGGTGAAAGGATACTTTTAGAACTGGAATTTCTTTTTTTTTTTTTATTTGATTAAGTATTTCTTCATATCCTCTTACATTTTAGTTTATATGAATAAGTCTCGCAATACCTATAAAGTTACAGCACGTACAAGGTATTTATATCTTTTGTCGGGCATATTGTCATAGAATATGGCACAAATACTATAGTGCTTTGCTGTGGTGTTGCATCTTCTGATATATTCAGCTTAAATGAGCCGCCTATTCCTCATACATAACCATCAGGATTGCGAGTCATATCAAGCTAAGTTGTTTCTTCTATCTCTTGCAGAAACAAACAACTGCCCAACTCTCATCCCACCCCCTCCATCCCCCCAGGCGTGCCTTGGAGTGATGTAGCCCATTAATGCTTGCCCTATTCAGGTTTATTCCGTAGATTTGTTGAAGAATGACTGTTATTTCTTGTGTTGAGGTTGTATACAAGTGGTCATGTTTTGTCTCTATCTCTTAATCCCCCTCCCTGCTCTTCTTCATCAGCATTATTATTTTGATGTTTCAGTAGCGTTACCAACGCTTTTCATGCTCTGGCTATCTTCAGGGGTCCCCTACCTCGTCTGGCCTCCCTCTGTGTCACTGCCCCCTCGTATGTCGCCCATCTCATGAATTCCTTCCTCCACCGTTCCGCCCCAGAGCCTTCCAGTTCCTAGCAATCTCCCTTTTGGCTATCAGGAGTACCAAGTCTTGGAATTTACTTGTTACTTTGATTTTGTGGTGTGGGGGAACCTGTATAAGAGACAGAATCCTGGCATCACTTGTACCTCCTTCTCTGTTATCTCCTCTAGCACCATTGTCACTTCTTCCAGAAGCTCTCTATCTTAGGACAGTCCCAGAACATGTCCAAGAATGCATCATTGGCCTCACTGCAGCGGGGATGTAGCTGCCCGTGGGCCAAAGTGCCTATTAATGCGTACTGGTGTGAGGTGGGCTCTATGTAGCACATAAATATTTATTTATTGGAACTAGCATTTCTAGTGACACTTGTTGCTCTCTCCACTAATATGTCCCACGTTATCTCCTCTATAAATAATCTCAAAACGTCCCTCCTCCCATTTTTCCCATGTTGGGCTTAGCCATTTTTGCAGAGTCATTCCTGACCTTTTTGCCTTACTCCTGGTATTTTTTCTGACCTGGTGTTGGTGGTTTTAGGACTCTGGGCACTTTATCACTGCTTTCCAGTGTAAAGTGCATGTTCTCTAAATGGTAAAACGTGGTAAGATTGGTCTACACCTGTTTGGCATATTTAATTTACCTATCAGTCCCTTGTAAAGTGGTATCTCAGATACCCAGGGCCAGTAAATTAAATGCTACTGGTGGGCTTGCAGCATTGATTGCGCCACCCACCAATGTAGCCTTTCAAACCTGTCTCAGGCCTCTGCCATTGCAGGGCCTGCGCGTGCAGTTTACTGCCGCTGTGACGGGGCGCATAAAGTGGTTGCCACGTCTTTGACTCCCCTTTTACTACATATCAGTCAACCCTAAGGGCAGGGTGTGCTGTAGGTAAAAGGTAGGACATGTGCCTTAACTGTGTGGCATGTCTTGGTAGTGACAAACAGCCATTTTGGTTTCTCACTACTGTGAAGCTGCCCTCTCATAGAAATGCATTGGTGATTCCCTTACATACGTTTCAGTGGTAATTCCTGATATGAGAGGAGTAGCGTGATCAAGTTTGGTATGTTTGGAATAGTGGTAATAAATGCTGCGTAATGGTGTGCTCAGATTTATTATCACTATTTTTGAAATGCCACTTATAAAAATGGGCATTTCTGTGAGCTATGTGTCTTTGTGCCTGCCTGATGTGTATTGCAAGTCTGGCTCTGGAGTGACAGGGGCTGGGGAGGTGCAGTGGCTCTAGAGGGGCTGGGTGAGTCAGCGATAGGCTGAATAGGCCGATCTGCATTTGGAGTAGAGGGAGGAGTAGCACCTGGGCCTGTATAGGACTGTTCCTGCACAATGCTGCCTCTGCCCGCCTGTGGTGTGTATGGGGCCAGGACCTACACTGTTAATGGGGACTGTTGTGCACTTGTTAAGTGCCCCCCCTCCTCTGAACTGGTGTGAACAGGGACCCCAAGCACTGTGCCAGGGCAGAACAAAGAACATTAGTGGTATAAATATTGAGGCTGTGACCCATTGAAAGGTGCTGTGTGCTGCTAGGTGTTTTACTGGAGCGGAAGGACTGCTGGGCGCCAGGAAGAACCATCGTGGGACCCAGCTGCTGTCTCCTGGGGGTCCCTACGTGCTGGCCTGCCTGTGCCCAGCTCTGCCCTAGGAACCTTTGGACTTAGCACCACATGAACGCTACACCTTCATTGCCTGTGCCCCAAGAGTGGGGCTCCAACTTCGCCCATGTAGGAGCGCTCTATCTCTATTGCCTTTGGGACCGATAAGGGGGCTCCTTCTTTCAAGCACATTGTGAGCGCTTCATCTTTTGCCCCTTTGAGCCAGAGAAGGAGGTCCCCTAATCTCTGGGAACGGCGAGAGCTGCCGCACTGCGAAGCACAAGTCAGGCGGCAGTTGCCTGGTTGCGGATGGGGCCCTGTGAGCAAGAGAGAGCCCCACATAATTGCCAGCATGAAGAAGGGGCTCTTGTTGGGGACAGCGCGTGAGTAGCACTGTGTGCTGCAGCCAAGGCCAAAAGCCCTATACGGAAGCCAACCGGGATGCTCGTCAGCTCAAGCAAGCATTGCAGGAATCAGGCACGTTCGCCGACAACCTAGCCATAGAAGTCAGGCAATCAAGGGCCGCGTGGCCAAGCCTGATTGTGGGCGGGCTCAAAAGGACCATGTCCCAGGAGCGGCCGTAGAGGAGAGACTTCGACTGACGAAACCCGACCAGAGTTTTCCAGTGGTCTGCCTCGGTGTCAATGCTTGCAGAAGAGAAGGTTAGTAGTTGGGACGCTCCCACCTTGAAATCACCTGTGGAGCCCCAGGAGGGGTCTTCCCATCAATGTAAGTGCGCAAGGGCTTCCACTCTGTGCTGTTTGACAACGGCACACTCCCGGAGCTTTAGGGAGTGCAGGACAGCCTGCGCATGGGTACTGGCTTGACAAGGGACCGAGATGGTGCCACCCTACTGGTCCAGTGCAGAAGCTGCCCTGCTTGGTAATGGGCGGCTACCTTGACCAAACCGGGCAACAAGGACCAAAACCGGAGGGTCATTGTTGCGGTTTCGGACACCCGGGGTAAGCCTTGACGGAGGCCCGAGTTCAGGAATATTAATGAACATCCCTGATGATACCACATGGCGATGTGGAGGCCGGGACAGGAAAAACGTCCTCTAGCTGTATCATGGCTCCCCGCGGCTATGGGCCTGATGTGCTGAGGCTATGTGCACGTTAATAATCCTGGATATGCACTACTGCTGATTGTGTTAATGCCATACTGTAAAGGGTTATTGTTTTGCTGATGTGATTATAATGTGTGGCATAAGGTGCAGTTATGTTTGTACGTAAGAGGGGCCAAGTCAAGTCAAGTCAAAAAGATTTATATAGCGCGCTACATACCCATAGGGTCTCAAGGCGCTTGAGGAGGGGTGGGGAATTACTTGTCGAATATCCAAGTTTTAAGTTGTTTTCTGAATGCTAGGTGGTTCTGAGTAAGGCGAAGGTGAGTAGGAAGGGAGTTCCAAGTTTTAGCTGCCAGGTAGGAGAAGGATCTGCCTCCCATGGTGGTTTTGTTGATGCGAGGTACAGTGGCAAGAGCTTGGTTGGAGGATCGTAGCTGACGGGAGGGGGTGTAGAAGGACAGTCGTGTGTTGAGGCATTCAGGTCCAAGTTCGTAAAGTGCTTTGTGTGCGTGGGTTAGGAGGCGGAAAGTAATCCTCTTATTTACGGGGAGCCAGTGGAGGGTTTTCAGATGACCAGAGATCTGTTCTTTACGCGGGATGTCTAGTACGAGCCTGGCAGTGGCGTTCTGGATGCGTTGGAGTTTTTTCTGGAGTTTTGCGGTGGTACCGGCGTAGAGGGTGTTTCCGTAGTCCAGGCGGCTAGTGACCAGTGCGTGGGTGACCGTTTTACGAGTTTCGGTGGGGATCCAGCGAAATGTTTTTTTAAGCATGCGAAGAATGTTGAAACAGGATGATGAAACAGCGTTGACTTGTCTGGTCATCAAGAGTGAGGAGTCCAGGATGATGCCCAGGTTCCGTGCGTGGTCTGTCGGGATGGGTGCCTTTCCAAGGGCCTCTGGCCACCAAGAGTCATCCCAGGCGGAGGGGGAGGAGCCTAAGATGAGGACTTCTGTTTTGTCGGAGTTCAGTTTCAGACGGCTGTGCTTCATCCACTCGGCTACTTCTTTCATTCCTTCGTGTAAGTTGGTTTTGGCAGTGTTAGGGTCTTTGGTGAGTGAGAGGATCAGTTGAGTGTCGTCAGCGTAGGAGATGATGTTGAGGTTGTGTTGGCGAGCGATGGTCGCAAGGGGGCTCATGTATACGTTGAAGAGGGTGGGGCTGAGAGAAGATCCTTGTGGCACGCCACAAATGACTTCAGTGGCCTCTGACTTGAATGGTGGGAGGCGGACTCTCTGTGTTCTTCCGGTGAGGAACGAAGTGATCCAATCCAGTGCTTTTCCTTGGATTCCGACGTTTCTGAGGCGCTGTAGAAGGGTGCTATGACAGACTGTGTCGAAGGCTGCGGAGAGGTCGAGGAGGATGAGGGCGACTGTGTCTCCGTTGTCCAGTAGAGATCGAATGTCGTCAGTTGCAGCGATGAGTGCGGTCTCAGTGCTGTGTTTGGCTTGGAAGCCGGACTGTGAGGAGTCGAGGGATTTGTTGGTTTCGAGGAAGGCGGCGAGTTGATTGTTGACAGCTTTCTCGATGACTTTGGCAGGGAATGGAAGAAGTGAGATAGGGCGGTAGTTTTTGAGTTCGGTGGGGTCAGCTGTGGGTTTCTTCAGGAGGGCGCTGAGTTCGGCATGTTTCCAGCTTTCCGGGAAGGTTGCAGAGTTGAGGGAGCAGTTGATGACGTCTCGGAGGTGCGGTGCTATTATGGAGTCTACTTTGTTAAAGATGTGGTGAGGGCATGGGTCTGTGGGGGATCCTGAGTGGATAGAGTTCATCAGGCGGATGGTGTCCTCAGTGGAGATTGGCTTCCAGTCGTTGAGGATGTTCAGGGGGGGTGGGGGTCCTGCAGGGGGTTGGGTGGGTTGGTCTTCGGGTCGGTTGTCGAAGCTGTTGTGGATGTCTGCAATTTTGTTGTGGAAGAATGAGGCTAGGGAGTCGCAGAGGGCTTGAGAGGGGGTGATGTCGTTGGAGTTGGCCGAGGGGTTGGTAAATTCCTTGACAATGTTGAATAATTCCTTGCTGTTGTGGGCGTTGTAATCTAGTCGGTCCTTGAAAGCGGCTTTCTTGGCGGTCCGGATCAGTTGGTGGTGTATGCGGGTGGCGTTTTTGAAGGCGTCCTTGGTGCTGGTGGTTGGGTCTTTTTTCCAGGCTTTCTCAAGGGAGCGGCAGAGTTTCTTGGATTTCTTAAGATCATTGTTGAACCAGGAGGCCTTCTTGCTGCCTAGTTTGATTTGTCGTTTTTTCAGTGGTGCTAAGATGTCGGCACTGTTGGATAACCATTGGGTGAGGTTGGTGGCTGCTTGGTCTGGGTTTGAGGAGTGGGCTGGGGGGTTTAGAAGAAGCGATGAGGAGATCTGGTCGATGGTGATTTTGTTCCAGTTTCTTTGCAGAGTGGGTTGGGGGTGGTTGTTGGAAGTGGGCTTGTTGTAGGTGAAGTGAACGCAGCTGTGGTCAGTCCAAAGGAGAGCTGTGGTGTGGCTGAAGGAGACATGTTTGCTGGAGGTGAAGATAGGGTCGAGTGTGTGACCTGCGATGTGGGTGGAGGTGGTGACAAGTTGTTTAAGTCCGAGGTTGGCGAGGTTGCCCAAAAGGGTGGTGGTGTTGCGGTCGTTGTTCTTTTCAAGGTGAAAGTTGAGGTCTCCCAAAAGGATGTAATCCTCGGAGGGGAGCGTGTGTGGAGTGATGAAGTCCGTGATGTCTTCACTAAACTGTGCGCGGGGTCCTGGTGGCCTGTAAAGGAGGGTGCATCTGAGTGTGGTTTTGGGGTCGATGTGGATCTGGAAGTGAAGGTGTTCAGAGTTGGCGAGATTGACGTCTGAGCTGGTTGAGATGCGGGTGGATTTATTATGGACGATAGCGATACCTCCTCCTGTGTGGCCGGTGCGGTCCTTGCGTATGATCTTATAGTCTTCCGGGATGGCAATGGTGATGTCTGGGGCTGAGGTGGCGTTCATCCATGTTTCTGTTAGGAAGGCGACGTCCGAAGAGATGGTGTCTAGTAGATTCCAGAGGTCAATGGCGTGCCTGTGGACCGATCGGGTGTTGAGCAGGATGCATTGTAGGTGGTTGGGGTCGGATATCTGTTGTGTGATCGTAGATGAGGAGTTGTTCTTGGTGACGTTGAATTTGCAGGAGTTGCATGAGAAGGGTCCGTGGGTGTGTCCAGGAGCGGCTTGGACGCAGTTGGGGGAACGGCCGGGGTTAAGGGCTAGGAGGGTGGTGGCATCGTAAGTAATGCGGGGAGGATGGGCATTACGAGGACCAGGGGGTCTGGCGCTGGGCGCGGTCCAGGCGCGGACGGGCGTAGACGGGCTTACCTTTGGCGCACCTTCGGCGCGGCCGCAGCGCGTGGACGCTGCGCGAGGACGCTGCGCGTGTGGACATCCGACATAAATGGATAGTGGAGGGGGCGGAGCGTGGGAGGGGCGGCTGGGAGGCGGGAGCGAGGTGCAGGGAGGGTCTGGGACGGGCCGAAAATACACACGAAATGGCGCTCTGGTCAACAAATGCTGCGAGGGTTCCCAACAATGAGGTCAATACTGAAACTGGAGCGCTATGAGGGCAAGAATAGTGCAGGCCAGCAGAGGAAAGCGCTATACAAGTTGCTTGATGGGTGATGCTCTGGTGCACTGTTACTGAATCTGGGTTGGCATAAGGGGCTCTGCTGAGTACCACTATATGATGTATGCATAATATTTGGTACACCTGCAAACCTGCAAGGTTTTATGCCTAAGGTGCTTTGCTACGTGCAACCTTACCAGTATATGCTGGTTGTTCTCACTAATTGTGATGTGTTTTCTAATGGTGATGACAGTGGCCCGATTGGCCCTGTAATGTATATAATCCCCTGTAAAATTCCTAGTGCGAGGTGGCACAGTGTATATGTGGGATTGCGTTCAAATGTGTTTTATAAGTAATACAAAGGCTATTTTTATAGAGCCTTTTGTGGAGTTTCTTTTGTGGTGTGCCTAGTGTGTCGCTGCTGTGTGAGTGTGTTGCAGAAACGCTTTAAACATTGCCTCTGGGATAAGCCTGACTGCTCTGCGAAGCTACCAAGGGGGTAAGCAGGGGTTATCTTTAGTGTGTAACTCCTTTGCCCTAACTAGAGTGGTGGTTTCTGCCTGGCTTAGTCGCTTAGGCGCTTACCCTAGCCAACCAGAAATCCCATTTCTAACATCCCGTAACTTGTTGAGTTCGGGCAGTGTCTCATTCCTGAGGTGTCGGTACTAACAGGTAACTGCTTTATTTATTTATTTATTTAAGCTTATATCGCGCACAGCTACCCACAATGGGTTTTCCGGCGCCAGGGATAGACTATAGAAGAAAGGAGGGTGTATCACCTGACTTGAGGCCACAGCCGACTATTGGTCACGCTTAGTAAAAAGCAGAGTCTTCAGAGCCTTGCGGAAGCGGAGTAGGTTGGTCTCTGATTTTAGTGCCAATGGGAGGGAGTTCCAGTATTTAGGACCCAAAGTAGAAAAGGAGCGGCCACCGATTTTTGTCAGCTTCCATCTTGGCACTGTGAAGTTACCAGTGTCCGATGACCTTAGTGCGCGCAGGGGTCTGTAGGGTTTTACCAGCCCTTGAATATATGCTGGGGCACTGCCCTGCTTGGCCTTGAACATGTAACAGAGTGCCTTGAATTTAACACGTTCAGGGATGCTCAACCAGTGAAGGTCACGCAAGGCGGCAGTGGCTGAAGTGCGTCTAGGGACGTTCTTTAGCAGGCGCGCAGCAGCATTTTGCACAACCTGCAGCACATGTATGGTGGCTTTATCTGCGCCCAGGTAGAGAATGTTGCCATAGTCCAGGCGTGATGTTACAAGTGCCTGGACTACGGTTTTGCGGGAGGAGAGGGGGAGCATCCACAGAATCTTATAAAGCCACCGCAGTGTTGAGAAGCAAATGGCTGCAACCTTAGTAGCCTGTTGCCTCATAGTTAGCCTGTCGTCAATAATGACACCCAGGTTACGAACTGCAGTAGATGGTGTAGGCGCATTTCCCAGTTCGGTGGGCCAATGGCGGGGACCCCATAGATGTTTGTTCCGTCCCAGAATGACCACCTCGGTCATTCTGGGACGAAAATGCTTTGAATGTCCCGGAGGCTGACACCATATAATGACATCCTCCAGACATTGGTGGTTCAGAGAGGCCTCCCCCCAGTCCTTTCTTATTGCCTTCGTAGGGCATTATAAAGTAAGAAATTACCTCGGAATACATCATATCGCTCTCTCATAGTTCGTTGAATGGTAGTAGGGATTCGTCCTCATATAACATGCCAACGGTGGTCACCCCTGCCTCTATCCATCTCGCTAATCCTCGCCAATCTCTTCCATGCGGAAGTGCCATGCAGAGGGTCAGTGGAATCTCCGTGGCATACAGCATTTTAGTTTTAGATCTTTGTTGGCTCCTAGCCCAGCATTTATGTATTACTTTGACTTCATTGGTTTCATCCCCCCTCTGTACGGGCAATCTAGGCACCATGCAAGACAATAAACTTATTGGGATTGTGTCATCTAGCCAATCAGTTTCTCTCACCTTCCTAACTACCCATTTCTTGAGCCATTACAACTGTGCCGCTAGATTACAATATTCTAAATCCGGGAGTGCTAAGCCTCCTGCTCTCTTTAGTGTAGCCTACGCTTGCCCGTCCCCCATATCAATGAAATCACCAGCTTTTACAGGTGGCAAAACATTTCCACCGGGATCCAGACAGGCAACACCCCATATAGATATAGAAGTGTCGGCAGGGTCACCATTTTCAGCAATTATACTCTTTCCATCACTGACAAGGGCGGAGATGCGTAGAAGGTAAGACACAACTTCACTCCTCTGATAGCTTTCCCTATGTTACCTTCCAGTAGATCCGCCCGATCATGGTAGATATTAACTCCCAGATAGGAGACACCTATTCTCCCATAATACTTCCACCTCCATTTGCGGCTTCTCCCGCCCTGCTTTAGTGGGGAAAAGATATGACTTCTTCCAACTGAGCTGAAGTCCTGATACTCTCTCCAGTGAAGGGAGCAGTTCCCCTTCTCCGTCAAGGTCGTCTCTCATGTTCCGAATGAATAAAAAGTCATCAGCGTATAACGCTATGTGTTGTGTTCGGCCCATCAACTCCAGACCATAGTGAAGACCCGTTCTAGTTCCCGGCAGCCAGGACCTCCGTAGTCAGAGCAAATAACAGCAGAGAGAGTGGGCATCCTTTTCGTGTCCCTCTCCCCACCTGATAGTTATCTGATATCAGGCCCCCAGTCTTGACGCGAGCCCTGGTGTCCGAGTATAGCAGGGACGTCCAATCTACAAAAGCAGGCCCCAGCCCCAATCTTTCAATTACCCTGAAGAGGTATGGCCATTCTAGGCTATCAGAGGCCTTTCCGATATCAACTGCAAAAATGTCAGCCTCTCCTTATTGAAGTAGTCTGCTTCTAGAATTTGCAATAACCTTCTAATATTCATTGCTGTATTACGAGTTGGTATAGACCGTGCCTGGTCAATTTGTATTAGGTCTGACGTGTGGCAGGAGCCATGTGGTTAGAATTTTACCCAGGATCTTATAGTCTATATTCAGCATGGAGAGCGGTCTGTATGCTGTCTTGTCAGTTGCTGGCTTGCCTGGTTTTAACAGTGTAACAGTGGGATAATAAATTCCTCCCTTGTGGAGCCCGGTAGTTCCCCCCCTTGTTTCGCTTGATTGTATATTTCCACCAGGCATCATACATAGAGTAGAAATCGGCCAGAAGGCCATCTGTGCCCGGTGTTTTATTCCTGGCCATACATTTAATAGCTGCCCTAACCTGGTGTAGTTCCTCCCAGCAGTTCCATTGCCGCCTCATTTACGGTTGGTAGGTTGTGAGGACCTATGAAGTCATTAATATATGCCTCTAAACACGCTATCCTTCTTGTATATAATTCAGCATAGTGCTTAAAAAGCACCTTATTAATATCTTGCTGTCGGTAGGACTCTCCTTCCAGTTTGTCTCTGATTTTGAGTATAGTCGGACCCCTCATAGCCAGGTTAGCAAACCATGCTAACAGTATCTCCGTCTTATCCCTCTCTGCATGGGCTTGGATCATGTAGTTCTTATAATCAAAACAGCGAAGCCTTTCAACATGTTTTACATGTTCTGCCACTGTCTCTTTAGCTGTCAGTAGCTACTCTTGCAGCTCCCTATGATCTGGTCTTACTTTTTCAAGCTTCCTAAGGTTATGTTCCGCTTTCAGCGTGTCTCTCAGGAGTGTCCCCCTTATTCCCATTACTTCAGAAATGCATTTTGCCCTAATCACAACTTTAAAGGCATCCCACTCCACCGTTGCGTTAGAAGCAGTCCCTGCATTAGTTTCAAAGTATTGCTCTATCACCGTCCTTATTGTTGTCTGAAAGACCTGTTCATCTAGGGCTTCTGGACCTTATCGGCAGGTAGGGATGCTCGGCCTATCTCTCATCCACTGAGGCCCTACCAATGGGGGATTATGGTCTGAGATCGTCCGGGCTAGGTACTTGCTTAACTTCACATGTTCATGCACTTCTGGTGAGGAAAGGATGGCATCTAATCTAACATGTAAACCTGCAAATATGAGAAAATGAATAATTCCTGTATCCTGGTTTTTCTGCCCTCCAAGTTTGTACCAGCCCCCACTGGTGTTGCCATGCTCTGCGTGCCTCGGACTTTCAAACAATGGGGGAATCCCTTAGAGGTGGATGAGAGCTGTCTAGCTGAATGTCCGTGACACAGTTGAAGTCCCTCACCCAGAACCATAGATCCGGTCAAGAGCGGGGCCTGTGCTCTTGGAAAGAACCGCTAGGAATGAGGGCTATCAGTATTTGGCCCATATATACTTCAATTGTTATGTCTCTTCCATCTAATTTGCCTATTAGGACGATGTACTGCCCTTCGGGGTCTACTATGTGTCTGGTACAATGGAACGGAGCTCCCGCTCTCACCCATATAAGCACCCCCCTTGCAAAAGTTGAATAATTCGAATAGTACACCTGACCTCTCCATCTTCTGGACAGGGCCTCACCTTTCTTAGCAGTGATATCCGTCCGTTTCTTGCAACATCGCAATTAATGTGCCCCTCCTAGTCAGGTATGCAGGAATCTTGTGGCGCTTGGAAATGGTGTGCATCCCTCTTACATTCCACAAAAGGCACTTAAGTTCTACGGTGGAAACCATGGGGTTGGTGTTAGCATTGTTGAATACTTTTGCTAGTTCAGGTATGCTAGCCCCAACTTGAAAACCCCTTTTAAAACAAACTCCCCAACATCCCATCCCCAGGACAGGTGACAGTCCAATACCCAGGCAAACTCGATACCATTTGGTATCATCCACTAGATAACTTACGCAGTTGCACTTGGGGGTGTAGTTTTGAGTGTTGATTTCTGAACCTATCGCCGCCCAGCTGTCTCCCATCTGGAAGTGTCGGAATTAAGCCCCCTCCCAATTATTGTAGGAGGCGCCCCTCCGTATTTTCATTTACCCCATTTACGTAACCAAAAGGATACAAGGGATAGGGTCCATTGTCCAGATTCTCTTGTCGTTCCTGTGTTCCTTTGTTCAGATGAGCTCATCTACTGACTTGGGGGTGATTTTAGGAAGATCCATCCCAGAGTCCTCCTCAGAGCTAGATCTTTGGGAACCATCTGGCGTCCTCTCCTCATGGCAGCTCCACATGGATTTGGGACTGGAGTCCGCCTGGCTTAGTTCTACAACTTCTCACAGGATTCTGTGTTTTTCCTCTCTGGCTTCTGCCGAGGATGGTGTGCTGGCTTTATCCGGGGCTCCTTGTTTCCTCCGAGAGTTCGCCCTGGGGAGCTCCCTCTTGATTCCAGTGCCTGGACGGTGTCAAGTCAATTCCAAGCATCTTGGGGTGTTTGAAAGAATTGGGTCCCCGTCGGCGTGGCTACTCAGTTGGGCCGGCAACATCATTGCACAGGAAATCTGTAGATGTCTGAGGCGCCTTTTCACAGCCATGAATGAGACCTGCTGTCTCTGCACCTCCCACGTGAAGTTCATGAAAACCATTTACTGTTTCCAAATTGTAGGCTTTTGTTCTGCCCGGCTTGTGACAGAATATGGTCCCAATCCCTGAAGTGGATCAAACGAGCCACAATTGGATGCGTGGGAGCACCCGACTTGGGGGGCCGTGCCGGGACCCTGTGTGCCCTTTCCAGCACATAGAATTGGGATAGGCCCTCCGGGGCCACCTCCGTCTTCAGACAGTTTTCTAGGAACAGTACCATGTCACCTCCCTCTTCGTGCTCTGGGATCTCAATAATGTGGCTTTGTGCCTCCATGCTCCAAAGTCCACGTTCGTTAGTTGGGGCCAGCGCCTTCACTCCAAGTAGCTATGGGCAGTGGCTTGAGCCCCTTAGACCTCCTTTCTCTGTGTTTTTCCCTTGTGTGACTGATCAGCAGTGTATAGTCAGGGGCGAACTGCCCTTTCTATCCTTAAGAGTTAATGGGATTTACGGATGATTCAACAGGAATAGTGCCCCCTCTGACTGGTCTGTATGTCTTAGTCCATTTTTGAATAAAAACTTTATAATGGTCCTTTTGCCTATGGTCTCTCAGCTCTCCCTCAGCCAGCATCTCTCCCAGGCCTGGAGGGGTTGGCTATTCTGTTCAGGGTCTCCACTTACCGGACACCTCCGTTATCCCACAACTGCAGCCGCTAGTTAATCCGACCTGCTCCTCTTGTTCCACGGCTACTGGGGCTGCCCACTTTGCTGTGTGTTATTTGAGGACCCACTGCAGCCCCAGGTGTCTTCAGTGGTTTCCACCAGGAGTGTCAGGTACTCCATTCACATGAGGAACCACCGCAGGCCTATTTGGATGTCCCACACAGCCCAGAAGGCGACGGCTCCTTGCCATATCACATTCCTGAAGCATCTCTATCTGCGTTGCTCACAGGATTGTATCGTGTTTACAGCCCAACTCAACTATCCTCAGACCTGAGTTAGTAAATCCCCTCTCTCCAAGGTGCCTCCCGAGCCCATCAAGACTCTGCTCCCGTAGCTGTTGTGGCTTCCTTCCCTGCAGCTGCAGGCCTCCTCCATCTCCTCGCGCTGATTTCAGCTCCGGCCCCACTGCGAGTGTCCCGCCACCGCCTCTTTCACGCACTCCGTTCGGCCACATAGTGGGCCTCACCATGCTTCTGCTTCAGGTAAGGGCCCCTCTCCTCCACCACTCCACCTCTCCTCACCTTGCATCTCGTTCATGCCGCAGCTAGTCTACTCCTCAGCTGCCCCAGCCCAGTGGCAGCGGCCGTAGTCGCAGAATGCATCTGACCTCCAAGTATCTGGGGGAGTGCTTCCCAGCAACGGCTTTTCTCTACACTTTGGTCTTCCGAGCGTCGTCAGGGCAGGCGACAGCCGCCACCGGCCACAATGGTGATTCGCAGCAGAAGTCAGGCAGTGCGTTAGGTCTGCCATAACGTGGGCCTCCCGTCCGTGTCGGTATGCCTCCCATCTGTGTGGGTAGGCCCGGGACTCTGCCTGGTCTCTGTATCAATGTCTCCCTTTCGAGGCTACATTTGCCAACTCCGCCCACAGGCTAATTGTCCATCTCCGATGTCCAGGCCAGGGGACAAACCGGCTTGCCTGCTCTGTCCTGTGGGTCCTCGTTCCTAAGTTAGTGGCCGCCATCTTGAGCTGCCTTGAGGCTGCACCTCGTTAGCTCTACAGTGGAGCGCCCCCGGGTCATCCAACAATTCCCAGCGCTCACTCCTTGCTCAGCAGGTGCTCCCCAGCCCCCTGATATATTTTGTGGGGGTGTAGAGTGTCAGGATGGCTTTTGATGAGGGATCGCCAGGCGGGAGCTCCGCGATTCGTGTCTCACTCCATTGGTGTCTAGCCACACCCCCTTGGAGTTTGTGCTTTGCGGAGGTATACACCAAGGCCAGGCAGGAATCACTACTCTAGTCAGGGTAATCTAAATACAAACTAAAAAAGGATACCCTGTGCTCTGGTAGCTCGGCACAGAGCAGTCAGGCTTATCTAAAGTGGCAATGTACAAAGTATTTGTGCAATTCACACACACAAATAACAGTAACACTATGACTACAGCACAAGAAGACTTCACACTGGTTTGGAAAAAATATTATATTAAGAGCAAAACAAGACCAAAACAACAAAAATCCAATGTATAGAAGTTGAGATATGGAATTACAAAAGAATAAGAGAAAAATAGCACTTAGAAGCAAATATCGCTTTAGGGGTTACTTGAGGTCATGCTGGACCAGGGCAAAGTAAACTTTGGGCCGAACGCGTTGGAGTGCTGGAGATGCGTCAGTACAGGTCCTGCAAGTCGAGGATGAGCGGGTTTTCTCCATACCCTGATGGTGATGCGTTGGTTCCATGGACAGGTGCTAGAGTCGAGAGGCGGCAAGTGATGCGCCGGGTTTCTTTAGAGAGTCGAGGGGATGCATCAATCTCCCCAAGCATCAGTGGTGGCGATGAACTGTCCGCTGCGCCGATCTCTGGAGGCAAAACACTAGTTCCAATGCGATGTGCATGATTTTACTTCTGCAACTGGGTCGATGCACCAACTTTACTACATGCATTTTAAGAGATGCTTTAAAATCTATGTTGAAAGTATCTGGGCCACTGCTAGTGAACCAGGCACAGGAGAAGGGGTAGAGCCTTTGATATCCCTGAGTCTCAAACAGCAGGAAGCAAGCCAACAAGCCCATGGAGCACACCTGGAGTAAAGGTAGAGTCCTGTTGTCCTTCAGCAAAGTCAGAGAGTAGCATGCAGCACGGCAACACACAGAAAATCAGGCCTTCCAGATCAGCAGTCCAGTTGAGTCCTTTAAGTAGCACAGCGGTTCTTCTGGAAGAGTTTCTGTTACAAGTCCAGTAGTGTCACATTTTAGGGGGCCAGAGACTGAGTACTTATACCCAAAAGTGCCTTTGATGCGGGGGTTACTACAAAACAGCTCCTTGGGGCACAGGTCTTCCTTTCAATGCAGTACTGTCTGCCAGACTATCTATGGGGGGTAAATCAGCCTCTTGTGTGGGGAAACAACTCAACCTATTCAGAGAGGTGTTGGCTCCTCCTTTCTATCCAGCTCAGGCAGACTCATCAGACTGCAGATGTTTGTAGATGAGTACTCAGACACATCTATCCTTCCTGTGTTTGTGGCTGTCCAGAGGGAATGCACAACGTGTAGCCGTCACTCACCACAGAAATTTATTGAAGACAGGCTGTAAGGCACTGTTTTAAGGAGGCTCCAACACAATTAAGTAGAAATTGGAGGCTTATTCCAGTAGTATAAATACAACCCTCACAGGTGCAATCCAGCTTCAAACTTCCAGAGTGATAGATCATAAAATGCTCAAGCCAACAGTTGTAGAACACAAAAGACATCATGCATTACATAGTGAAATTCCATGAAGCATCATCTATTACATAGAGAGAGTTCTCAAGCAATATTCCAGATTAAGAGCACATCTTCCCTCCTAAAACAAAAATAAGTAGAAATATAATAGAATATATATTTTATAATAGGTATATCACAGTGGAAGGTTTCCCTTCGTATTAGGAACTCCCACAAATTAGTACTAACCAGGCTCCGATTCGGAATGGCCCATTATTTGGTAGCCCATCCTAATATCAAGAAACATCCGACTGGGCCTTGTAGGTGTGATGATGTATCCACTCAGAGCACTGTACACCTTCTGTTGTTATGCAAACTGTATACGCACTTTCGTATTGCTTTTTTGAAACCTATATTTGTTAAATACGGAGTACGTACAGTTACACATGCTATGAATTTAATTTTTAACCTGGAATCAGCAGTCATCTGTTTTTATGCTGCGACGTTCTTAAATCAGTGCATCAACGCTAGGAAAAGCATGATTTTTTAACTGAAATATGGATCAATTGGTTAGATATGTCCTTTTTAATGTAAATAACTACATCTGATTTGATATGATGATATGAAATATGTATTAATAGTTTTATTCCTTTTAACATGTTGTACTTTGTTTGTGCTTTTATGGTCATCTATTTGAACCGAAAAAAGCTTCATGAAATAGAATATGGAAAAGAAAAAACATAAACAAACTCAAACATTAACAAATGAGAAATGTGAAGCATACACATTGTGTGTGAATATTTTGGCATACATTATACACAAGAACATTTTGTACTAATGGTGCATTACATAATATTTGTGCATGTAGGTTTAAATGTAGATCTTACTGAATCACTTCTCAAGCTTTGAGAAGAGTGGAACAAACCAACACGATTAGATAACCGTGAATAACTGCTAGAAGTTCTCACAAGACATGACATGTTCCAAACATCACCAGAATCTAGCTCAACCATTTTTTTCTTGTCAGCAGAGATTACAAAAGGACCCATACATTTAGATAGCCCTTTTTTTACGAAACCAAGTTTTCTCACTAGAACTTTATCACCAACACACCACACTATGTGCTTTGTGTTGGGTCTATTGTCAAATTGAATTTTATATTCATCTTGATAATATTTCCTGCGTACATCCAGATCAGAAGATGAAGGTTGGTTACAGATGGAGGTATCTAATCCCAACCAAACAGGATTTAACTTACAATGAGGTTTTCTTCCTCTAAGAACACAGAATGGAGTCACAGATGTCACTGAATTTGGTGTTATCCTATGCGCCCACCATGTTTCTCTGAGAGTTATTTTTAGAGACAATTTATTTTGAATCTCTCTTTGAACACAATTTTTAACAATCTTGTTCATACTTTCTGCAAGACCATTTGCCTGCGGAGAATAAAGTGCTGTCTTGTAATGATTAATGGCTAAACTAGAGAAGAACTGTTCCATTTCCAAGGACACAAACTGTGTACCATTATCTGTTATGATGATTTTTGGTACCCCCATCACTAGAGAATTGTTCACTAAGGGATTCAATTACATTCTTTGTGTTGGACATAGGAACACACTTAGTAACCACCCACTTAGAAGTATAATCTACAAGCAAAATCACAAAACGTTCATCATGAGAGAGTAATTCAAATGGTCCCGCTATATCTAATCCTAATTTTGTCCAAGGCTCAGTAGGTATTTCTATGGGAGAAATTGGTGCTTTGAAGGTTTTTTTAGATTTATCATTGTTCGCACACTGCCAACAATCTTTCACGACAGACTCCACCTCACGATCCATGCTTGGCCACCAAAACCCCTCACGAAGTCGAGATTTTGTCTTGTTACGACCAAGATGACCTTCATGTGCCAAATTTATAAATTTTTCTCTTAAGCCTGAAGGCGCAATTAAACGTTTACCCCTAAATATTTTTCCATTCAAAATGCTCAGTTCATCCTTGACTCCATGATAACCTGTCATAGTGGAGGACAACATTTTCATGTCAGGCCACCCCTTAACTATGAAATCCTTCAAGATATGAAAATCTTGATCATTCTCATTAGATTCAGTCCACTCTTTGTCATCTAATGCTGACTCACAAATCCAATTCACCATGGACACATCAGTACAAGTCACTTCTGATTGTATAGACAATCTAGACATACAATCTGCTAAACAATTTTTTGGACCCGGTATATACTCCAACACGAAATTGTAATCAGACAAACCATCCACCCACCGAGAGATCCTAGGAGAAAGATTATCTTTTTCCCTAATGGTAACAATCTTAGAAAAGGGCTTATGGTCAGATCTTACCCTGAAGGGTATACCCCATAAGAAAAATTTTAAATGTAGAACCCCCCCAAAACTCAGCCAATGTTTCTCTATTACCGAGTATCTTTCCTCTGCACCTCTTAAAGTTCGAGAGGCAAATACAACAACTTTTAAATCATGATTGTCAAATTGGGAAATAACTGCTCCTATTCCAGAAATACTCGCATCAGTATATAAAATGGTTTTCTTGTTAACATCAAAATTTCCCAGAGTTGGTAATTTTGCAATACAATCCTTAACGTGTCTGAAAGATTTGTCACAATCATCTGACCAATAAAATTGGGTACCTTTTTTTAATAGTGATCTCAAGGGCAGAGTGATGGAAGCGAAATACTGCATAATATTTGAGCAAAATTCTGCCAAACCAAGAAAATAACGGACCTGATCCTTTTTACAAGGTTTGGGAGCTTCATATATACTTTTTGCCAATTCCAGCTTAGGACTGATACCTTCTCCTGATATGGTATGACCAAGATACGTTACTGACGTAACTCTGAATTTACACTTTTCTTTCTTTATCACAAGATTCCAACCTACCCAAAACTTTCCACAAAATTTCATCATGTTCCTCCAAATCCTTTCCATGTACCAATATGTCATCCTGAAAAAACAGAACTTTATGCAGACCACTCAACACTAGTTTCATCACCCTTTGAAAACATGCAGCAGCCGATGCAAGTCCAAACGGCATTCTCACAAACTGAAATGCACCAATAGGTGTAACAAATGAAGTCAGATGTTTTGACTCCGGATGCAACTTAACCTGGTGGTAAGCGGAGGACAAATCCTTTACACTAAAAATGTTGGCATACTTGATAAGAGCCAAGGTCTCATTTATGTTTGGTAGGGGCTGTCTATCAACCCAAATAAATTTATTTAACCCTCTCAAATCAGCACAGAGACGAATCTCCTTTCCACCATCCTTTGGTGCCAAAACTATTGGAGCCAACCAGTCCGAGCTCTCAATCTCTTCAATAACACCTCTATCTATGAGTTTCTTGATTTCACGTTCCAAAGGCTCCATCATCATAATTGGAACTTTCCTGACTTTCGCTACACAAGGTGTGGCTCCATGTTTCAGAATAATTTTATGTTCAAAATTTTTTAGTAGCCCGAGATCATCACTAAACACTTTGGGAAATTTCTCACAAATATCTTCAGGTAACTTTCCCATGGTCATTAATAAAACCTTTTGTGTGCCATTAGGGTTAAGTGTAATTCCCATATCTCTCTGGTGTCTCCACCCCAGGAGATTGTCACCTCTCTTTGCCACATATACTTTGCCCACAGTTTCACGGTCAGCAAACAGAATTTTTTTGACACAGTAACCTAAAACATCAATTTTGATACCTCCATACCCCACAGGATTAATGTCTGAAGGTAATAAATCAATGTTCCTTCCTCTAAATGTCATTTCCCAATTCTTATCTCCAATCATAGTATAAGGTGATCCCGAATCTGCTAGAACTGATATTTTCTTCCCACCCGCTGTTATCTCACATTCAGGCATCTCTAAAGGGTCTGTATCTATACTTCTACCCTCTCGTATGCTGGAAACGATCCTTGTTTCCTCAGCAAGATAATTCACATTTTGTTGTTTTGGTGCATGACAAACTCTGGCATAATGGCCTTTTTTACCACAATTCTTGCGCAATGCATACCTTGCAAAACATCCTGGACTATTTGTCCAATGTCCCTCACTACCACATCTGAAGCATTTAGGATTGCCACTCCTAATATCATTCTGAGGATACTTTTTCTTTTCATCTACTTTATCCATTTCATTGTTTACAGAATTGGAATTCTTTTCATTACATTTTTTACCAGGTTTGTCTGTCTTGGAGACTTCATAAATTGATGCCTCTCGAGAGGTGGACGTCTCTTTACTTAATTCAACTTTACTTTTATCATTTCGCATTTCCTGTACCCACATATTAGTGTTTTCCATTCCCTCAATAATGGAAACCGCGTTCTTTAAATTAGGATTTTTGCTTAAAAGCTTTTCCTGTACTTTTGTGTTATTTGTACATCTAACAATTTGATATCTGATAAGAGAATCGGTCAAATGTTCAAATTCACAAGTTCTAGCTAAAATCTTAAGGGCAGCACATAACTAGAAATTTTCTCAGATTTACCCTCAACTCTTGAAAAACATTTATGCCATTCTAACACAACATTAATATGTGAACTAAAATGTTTTTCAAGCATTGAAACTGACATGTCATATAATTTAGCAGGTTCCCCAGCCTCATTTCCGATCTCAATTAAATCTGAACTCTCATAGATACATTTCCCTTCAATACCTAAGTTGTGTAAAAGGATCGCTTGTTTACGACAAGCAGAGAATTTTTCACCACCAATTGCAATGAGATAAGAATCAAAAATTAGCTTCCATCTCTTCCAGGGCAAAACAGGCTCACCCTTTTCTGATAAAAAATGTGGGGGTTCAGAAGATGTCGACATTGTAATCACTTAAATATTAACACACTCTAAAGTAAAATCTTAAGATGTATATGCATGAAAATTGAAACGAAAAAATATATTATCAATCAGTTTGCTAAGAAAGATAGAATAAAATGTGTGTAAATCACAATGCATATACAGAAGTTCAAAGTTCAAAGTTCAAAGATAGCTTTATTCGGTATTTAACAAACACCATAAAAGCAAACAATACAAAATACAGTCAAAAACGCAACATTAAAAACTTGATGATTAAAAAATCACTGCAACGAATACACTTCATTACACTTATCAATCAGTTAATCTAATCTTAAAAACCATAAAATCTTTTCATAAAATTCGTTTGGTAGGAAGATAAATTCATTAGGTTAATAAAACGGTTGAGGTAAATATAACATATTTATGTATTATATGGTGTTATTAGGCACAAGATAATACTCATACAAACCCTCGCCCTTCTAATCATTTCTCATGGTTCCTCTACATTTTATGATGAACGACAAAAATGTTATCACCACTACAATAGTAAGCTCATCTTGGAGCAAATACAATCTATGGAGGGCAGGTTTACAACTTCTCAAACCCCACAACTTTAATAGTGGTAGCAGGTGTTTTTTC
The DNA here is from genome assembly GCF_964263255.1 of Lissotriton vulgaris. Lineage (NCBI taxonomy): Eukaryota > Metazoa > Chordata > Amphibia > Caudata > Salamandridae > Lissotriton > Lissotriton vulgaris. The sequence continues at coordinate 1,938,673,981 of NC_141685.1, forward strand.
CTCCCCCACTGATAATACTGGCAAAAAAGGATACAATGTATATTAGACTGGGTGGCTACTCCATCACACGGGCATTTTATCAACTTCCCAGACCAGTAATTTGGAACAGGGAACGTTATTAGCCTAAAAAAAGATTCCGTCCTCATTCGTGCTAAAAGCATTCTGTGATAACATGAAAAATTTGGCGCCAGATAAGGATGAAGGCCATGATCATGGAGGATCTGGCGATGGGCTACGATGGTAGACTTATTCCCATCTAGATAATATCTCCTCTCCTCCAATAGACCAAGGCATGTCTCTTTTAATGCTTTTTTTGACATTTGGGCACATGAGGTTGGGTTTGAAAAGAATTCTGGTTGGCCGATGGAATTCAAAAATTTCTTAACATAGGCCAGCCATGGCTGCTTAGAGCCCTCGGCTTGCTGCAGGCAATCATAAATTACTTCCCTATTGAAGGTCGTGTCCTCGCATGTCCAAATCTTGTACCACAGCATGACTGGCGCTATCTTTATCAGATCACTAATATGGGATCTATCAAGTTCATTGTGGCATATGGTAGTAGATGTGGAACGCGGGACTCCTAAAAGATACCTCAGGAAAGCATTTTCCACCCTTTGAATTTGAGAGCTATCTGCAAGTCCCCAGATCCCAGCCCCATAAACAGCTGTAGACACACATTTTGCTGCATAAATCTTAAGTAGTGTGTCTACCGGTTTCCTGCCGAGTCTTTTAGCAAATTGCTTGACCGCCCCTATTGAGCGGGCAAAGGCCAAGTTCCGGGAGGTGACCGCTGAGGACCATGTCCCCCTATTGTTAAAAATAATACCCAGATAAGAAAACGTTTTAGACATAGCTATCTTTGAATCATTGACAAAGGTTTTGCAGTCAGGAACTTTTTTACTGGTGGTACATGACATCGTAAAAGTTTTCCCCACATTTATTTTTAGGCCTCTAGAGCTCATAAAGGTTGCAAAACCCATTAGTGCCTTTTGGAGTCCCCGCTGTGTGCGGGCCATGATCACCGCATCATCGGCGTATAACAATAGTGGGACTGCGAGACCATTTATCTTAGGGTAGTCCACCTCCAGATCATTCAAAAAAACTGCTACCTCGTTGATATACAAGTTGAATAGAAATGGCGCAAGTATGCAGCCTTGGCGAACACCCTTTGCTATGGGAAATTTTCTAGTTTGCTCGCCATTTTTGCCAAATCTCACCGTGGCGCCTGCATCTCTATACAACTCCTGGATAAAACTTAAGATATTTTTATCTATCCCCATTGTGGTCAGGGTTTTCCACAGCATTCCATGATCCAAACAATCAAACGCCGAAGTTAGATCAACGAATGTTAGGAACAGATTCCCTTTTTTTGTTCCAATATATTTGTTCATTATGAGGGACAGGTTTAGACCCTGCTCTATGGTTCCCAAACCCGACTTAAAACCATATTGGAATTTTGAGAGTATCCCATTGCTCTTAGACCAGGTTTGTAATTTGGTTAACAACACCCTGCCTGCTACTTCCATTAGGTTATCTAGCAGGGAGATGGGGCGGTAACATTTTGGGTCTTGTCTGTCCCCTTTTTTAAATATTGGGATGACTATTGCTTCATTCCATGTATTGGGAAAACCTAGTTTAGTGTAAGCATTCAATACATTTGCTAGTAAGGGGGCCCAAAGATCTACGTTCCCTTTAAACAAGTCAATGGGGACTCCATCAGGTCCAGGGGCCTTTAAACTAGCGCTCTGGCAAATCGCTTGTTCCACGTCTACAGGGGTAAACATTACTTTTAGTGGGAAATTTCCCTGAAACGGTGGAAGAACCCCTCGCCCCGCATCCATCTCATCTTGTGGGATCGAAGCAAGTGATTCTTTCTTATAGAGGGAGGTAAAATAATTAACCCAAACATCTTCTGATATGCCTATTTCCAAGGAGTCTACCTTCCTATCCGAAAAGAAGGGGGCATTAATTTCTTTCCAGAACGACGTGTTGTCCCTTAGAGCGCTTGCTTTTATCAGGGCTTCCCAGGCTGCGTTTTTGAGTTCTTTCTGTCTAGTTCGTAGGGTCTGTTTATAAGCTTGTCTAGCCTCCTTAACTCGGCCGCTATCCCTAGGGACGGTCTTTAAGGCCTGTAGAAGGGCTTTGTGTGCTTTAGTACAGGCTCGATTGAACCAGCCATGTAATCTTATGTCTTCCCCTAACTTTTGTTCTTTAATTAACTTGGCGTTTATTGTGGCTTTGATCCCTTCATACGCCTGTATTATTAGCTCGGGGTTGGTACTTGGTTCCAAACAGGTGGCAAATTGTCTAGTTTCTTTCCGTACCAGGTCTTTCAGAAAGTTTGTGGGTTCAATTTTTGCCCATTTAATGGCGTAGCCATTTTTTCTGGCCAGCGCCACTGAGCGACCATGAAGTATATTCATAGTACTTATTTTTTGTGTCCCCAATTTCCCTAGACTAAGGGAAGTGCTGATAGGAAAATGGTCGCTTATTGCTAGATCCTCCGTATCAAAACCCCCCACCCAGCCTTGATTCCTGTTAGAGACTAAAATAAAGTCAATTACAGTGCCTGCCCCACGGCCAAAGAAAGTTGTCTGAAACGCTACGGGTGGCTCACAAAGTTCATTGGCGAAGGCCAAATCCCACTCATGCATGAGTTGATTTAGCAGGTTGCCCCCTATGGAATGTTCGAAGTGCGTAGTAGGATCCCCTCTTAAGTCAAAAATGCCACAATTTTTTGTTTGACTATAGGGGCATAAGTGACAATTAAAATCCCCTGCTATAAGTAAGCAGTCTGCCGCCTGCCCACCTCTCTTTAGCAGTGAGTCCAACTCCGCTATTAAGGTTTTGACCTCAACTTTTGGCGCGTTGTTATAGATGTTGATCAGGAAAAAGGAGCGCCCGTTTGATTTAATAAACAGACCTTGTAATAAGCTCCCTGCACCTGCTTTCGGTCCGCTTGCCTCATACATACTCTGTTCTATATTACAGAGGTTAGAGGTGAAGATACACAGTCCCCCAGAGCCTCTGCCTCGGTTGCCCTGAATCGAGGGAACATAAAAAGTGCTAAAACCCTCGATGTGGGTCTCATCTAAGTCCCAGCACTCCTGAAGGCAGATTATGTCCTGCCTTTCCATAAAAGTTAGGAATAACTGGTCCCCCACTTTTTTAGCCAGCCCAGCAATATTCCATGATGTTATTTTTAACGAACATTTCCCCTCATTGCGTGGACTGGATTCTTCCTGACTAGTTAGTGGGACAATGCCCACGGGCAGCACTCCAATCTCATTATGAATTTGACTCTTAATCTTATCTACTGTGCTCAGGTATGAATGCATACAGGTGGTTTCAGCTGTGGACTCAAGTCCACTCTCCTTCAATGGCTTACTAGGTTGTTCTGCTAAATGCTGGCCTGACAAATTTACACCACCCGTATCATAATCTGATGTACTCTCTGTCACCACGGGATTAGTGCTTTCTACCTGGGGAAAGACGTCATGGATCTTAAATGGGGGGGCTAAGGTTACTGATACCCCTGTAGTGACCTTTGTTGGTCAATCGACCATATCTAAGCAGTCGTATCTGTTCCTTGTAGGAGCCCCCCTCCAATAGTCAGGATTTGTGTTTCCTCTGCTATGGTACCTGGGGCGAGAATCCCAGCCCCTGTTCCAGTAATCATTTCTGTTCCTGTTTCTACTTCTATTGGTGTACCCCACCTGCGTCCATACAGAAGTTAATTCCTAGAGATCACAAGAGTTGTCAAACAATATATTTGCAAATTAGTTATTCGAATGGCTTGATAACAGAAGATGTCGATATTGTTATTACAAATTAACACTTAAAAATGTAATATTTATATATCCTCCTGAATAAAAACTCATTAAATAACGATGTCACCTGAAGAATGTGTTTGTATCACAGTGTACACATAGGGTTTTCTCAATGAAATCCGTGTTTTTATGTGAAATTACTATTTTGTCCACAGTCTCATTCTATTAACGAAGACAATAAATGTCGATCTTCGAAAATTATTCAAGAGTAATAATAATGTAAGAATTTGAGCTCCGCTTGAGATATTAATATTGAAACTTTAAAAATAATACCTCAATGTCCCAGTTGATCTTCAAAGTGAAACGTGAAATAAAGTTCGTGAAAAACAGTGTTACCTCATTGCTCCTCACGACCAACAACGGGAGAAAAAATACAAGTAAAATGGCCGCTACGTTGTTCACGTTAGGGCGTCACAACGTTGTTGACGTTTCTGAATACTTCCGAGCAGGTTGGCCATCTAGATGATTGTAGACGCTCAAGACGTGCGTGATCGTCAAGCTTGAGTCTACGTCATCACTTGCATGAAGACAGGCCAACAGTGCACATACCTCGCACATTGTCCAGACCAAGAGCTTCATACCAAGAAATACTCGAAAGTGGTAGCAAACCTCAGTTCGCTCGGTTGCGTTTGTTGTAAGATATTGCCTCCTGTCGTCTCTCCAATATTGCTTGAAGAAGTGAAGAAACTGGAAGGAAATTCTGAAATTCGCGTGAGTTCTTCTTCTTGTAAAATCTTCTGTGTAGGGTTGTTGAATCTTTGCTTAGATAGCCTCTTTACCTTTTCGCCAGTGTTTTAAGGAAGCTCCAACACAATTAAGTAGAACTTGGATGTTTATTTCAGTAGTATAAATACAACCCTCACAGGTGCAATACAGCTTCAAACTGCCAGAGTGATAGATCATAAAATGCTCAAGCCAACAGTTGTAGAACTCAAAAGACATCATGCATTACCTAGTGAAATTCCATGCAGCATCATCTATTACATAGAGAGAGTTCCCAAGCAATATTCCAGATTAAGAACATACCAGGCACACAGAGTAATAAGCGCAGAGAAATGTTCACTTTCTATAAGTGGCATTTCTAAAATAGTAATATTAAAGCCAACTTCACCAGCAAGGAGGATTTATCATTACCATTTCAAAGATATAACAATGAAATGGCCACTCATTTCTGATCAGGAATTACCACTTAAAAGTGTGTAAGGGAATTCCCAATGCTAACCTGTGAAAGGAGTAGACCTCACTGTAGTGAACAATTAACTTAGTGGTTTGTCACTACCAGGACATGCAAAATCTAAAAGTACATGTTCTACCTTTTCCGTGCATAGCACCCTGCCCTTAGGGGTACCTGGGCCTACCTTAGAGGTAACCTATTTATAATGAAAGGGGAATTTAAAGATTGGCAAGTGATTTTAAATGCCAAGTCGAAGTGTCAGTAAACTGCACACACAGGTACTGCTGTGGCAGGCCTGAGACAGGTTTGAAAGGCTACTTGTATGGGAGGCGCAACCAGTGCTGCAGGCCCTCTAGTAGAATTTAATTTACAGTCCCTGGGTATATGGTATACCACTTTATAAGAGTAATGTAGATAAATTAAATATTTTGTACATGTATACACCAATTACACACATGTTTAGGGAAGAAGCACAAGTACTTTAGCACTGGTCAGCAGTGGTAAAGTGCTCAGAGTCCTAAAGTCAAAAAATAGATTCAGCAAAACATGGAGGTCAAAAGCAAAAGGTTTGAGGGAAGACCACCTTATGGTTGACAGGTCTAACAGATACATAGATGGATGGGTGGGTGAAAGAGTTACAATAGCGTGTCTCCTGAAGGACGATTAGATGTATGCATACATGAATGGATGAATTTTCCATATGGTCAACAAATGAATAATTTTCTAGTGAATGGAAGATTGGGTGGGAGGATGAGTAAATGTGAGAGTCTCTATAAGGATGGATGAATGGCTGCATGAACAGATGAATATAATGGATGATGGAAACATGGATGAATTAATGGCGGGTAATTTGGTGAATGATGCATGGGCTAAACCACCTTTTGTAAAATTCATCCGCAATTTTTACACCACACCACTTTGAAATGTCACCAGCTGCCACTGACTAAGAAATCAGTATTTGTAAATACATACCTTTTTTAATGACTGAATTATTGCATTCACTTTTTGTAGCCCAAATCAATACATCTAAAACGATAAATGTTATTTACAAATAGATGGGTGTGCAAGTCTAAGATGAAAAGAAAAGGAGATAAGTGAAAGAAATGGAAGTGAAATTAAAACTTTGAGAGACAGAGAGGACAAAACATTAGAAACTTCAGAGATTTACCTTCATGGATAGCAATGCTCATTTACTAAATGTAAATATGTCACTTTTCCACGACCAACTAAGGTACTTTATTGAAATAAGGATGCTGAAAATTAATTTTTATAACTGCATGTAAAATAAAACTCTACATGTTTTGATCCTTGTCTTTGTTAATCATGTATTTATTTATTTATCATAACAACAACTTCCATGGAAAGTGTGTAAAACAATTTGACATTCTTGTGTAACAAATATTGTTCTCTTGGAATAGCCAACCTTGTGCACTTAAATACTACATGCAACATATCACGTAAAGCACATCTACATAGTGTGCAAGTCTTATCATGATTATATCAATACCGTGCATAATCACTTACTTGTAGGCCACCTATCCTAAAATTAATGTGAAATATTCTAATATCTGAATCAAGGTTTGCTGCTGAATATTGCATGTATCCCATAGAAACAGTTGTTATGCAAACGAGAATCATCTTCGTAATGACAGTGGTCATAGTAACTGGAGTAGCTGCACTGTTTTTGGTTTTTACTTCAGCCAAAGATTTAACATTTAACATGTATCTTTCAACATTGCATAATTTATGTCAATGCCTAATCGCAATGATGCATATTTCTCCAATCCAAAATAAACATACTATTCATTTAGTTCAATCACATTTTATTTTTCAATTAAAGTATGGATTTTCTTAGGGAATTATGCCAAAGTGTGCATGAGTATTGTATGATCTGTGCCCTTCCTCTTTAGCTCAAACCCTCCATTCCCAGTTCCAAACACATTGCCTCCACTGAAAAAGTTTGAGTTTTAGAAATGTCTTCCATAAGCAAGCTTCTCTTTTCCAGGATGCTAAAGAGGTTTGTGCAAGACCATAAAGGGTAATGATGTGAATTTTAGCAACTTAAACTTAAGTAAGGACTGCCACATTTAGTCTACCCAGATCAGCGAAAAATCATAATGTACCTTAGTGCTCTGATAACCAGTGTATGGTTCAAAGTTAAATAATTTTGGAATATAATGTCAAGATAGAAATATTCTTTAACTACATCTACATCAGACCTATCAATGTACAATTTCCTAGATGGTTTTATTTGGCCTCTACTAAAGATGAAATTCTTAGTTTTCTCAGAATTTATCTCCTGATAATGTGTTTGCATAAAGGAGTCTATTGCGGTCTGGTAGTGGTATTGTCAAAAAGTAAAATATCCTCCCCTTATAAGATACCAGAAATTGGGACATTGCTCAGACAATGATGGATGGCATATATTTTTCAGCTAAATAGTTAGGAAGATGTGACATGAATAGGGTAAATAACAAAGGCGAAAGATCACACCCTTGTGTCAGTCAATTCTGCATGTTCATTTTAGAGGAATATTAATTCCTAGAACCCAATAAAACAAGTATCCTGGTGTCAGCATGTAATTCCCTGATGTTTTAGTAGACAAAGTGGGATATTCCATTCTAAAAGTTTGTCCCAAAGGTTGTAGCAATCACCTTCATCAAAAGCCCTTGACTAATTAGTAAGGGTCTCATACAGCATGTGATTATGTCTTTGTTGATCAGCTATTTCCACCTACCCTCGTGATCTACTTTTCAATTGTAAAACTTTAAGAGACTTGTTGAAATTAATAATAGAGACTGAGCCTCCCCGTTGACCTGAACAGTATGTGGAATTTACTAGATCGTATATTCTAGGTGTGATATAGCTTTGACATCATTTGAATAAACAGTGGATAGCATCCTCTTTTTGGATAAGATGTGTTTCTTGAAGAACCAAGATATCCGGTTTCATACGGCAAGCTACTGAGACTATCTTAGCCTTCTTTTTTTCCCCTTTTAAACCATTTACATTCCATTATATAATTTTAACCAACTCCCTTTTTCAGACGTTTTGTTACTCCTATTAACATTCTCAAGCATAGAACCTTACTGCACTCTCTGTTTTTCATTTATTGCCCATCCTCCTCTGCTCCCCGCCTCCCAATTCTTCCCTTCTTTACCTCCCCATCTTTCCCCACAACCTACACTCCCTACTCCTTCTTCCCTCTTCTTCTCCTTCTCTACCCCTTCCCCCCTCCATGACCTCCCCGCATGCCTCAAGGTTTTGAGAAAAACGCAAGCTCGGAACAGCCTGAGGGTGGACCTACCTTGTTCTTGAGATGTCACACTTGACATCTAGGCAATACTGGTGTTGTATCGTCCACTCTTTAACAAATCAGTATCATTAACATGTCTAACCCTCACCCACCCAAGAAAGTTAAGATCCCCATTATTGTGTATCAGTGGCAGAATATTCAGAATAGTGATTATGCATTGCATTCAACATCTAAAAAATGCCTAGCCAGCTATGGTTCTACAAATATAAGAAAGGACCAATTCCAGTTACTCTTCAGGAAAGAGACCCATATAAAGGAGACTGTGACAGACAAACCCTTGAACCTGGGGATACGAACCCTCATCTCCCAAATTCTGGAGGCTGTCTCTCAAACTAAGTCTGGAAAGATAGAAAAATAATAGTCCTCAGCCACAGAGAATCTCCTTGGCAAACAAGAGTATTTTTTCTTTAACATGAATATCCTGAAAATATGCAATGATAGTGCGCAGCCTATTCCCTTCCATATATGGTCATATTGGGACCCTGTGTGCTTGTGCAATAGAGGGTAATTCTGTAGAGAATTGCTCACTGTCTCGGGGACTGTCCATTACAAATAAGTTTGGCAATCCAGCTGATCATAGTCGCCGTTGAACGATCAGTACCGCCTGCCATTCTAGGCCCTCTGGTACTCCTATGATATGTAAATTCTGTCTGTCAGAATGATTTTCTAGGTCCCCACATTTACATTATTGGTCTTAATTTGATCATTCATAGTTTTCTATATCCTTTCCACTTGAGTTGACAAACTTCCAAAGTCTCAATCTTGGATATGATTATTTTATATACACAAATTCCCCAAACTGTTGCTTAATAGACAATGCTTTCTTTTGGTAAGTGTTTATGCACGGAACAATCAGAATCAGGATCAGTGCCTGTTCACCAATATGATGGTTGATCTACTCATTATTATAACTAAAGATTTTAATTGTTTTCTGAACTCAGCTCTTGATACCAGCAATACTTCCCATACAGCCCGATTGGGTAGGACGAGAACCAGCTTCTGGAAATGATGGTCAAACTGAATTTGCTAGTTACATGGAGAGAGCAAAGTCCAATATTTGCAATTATACTTTTTTCTAGTCCTCATTGGCAGTATTCTCATATAGATTTTTGTTTGAGAAGTGCCGGAATTTTCTCAACTTGCAAGGCCACGATCTTGAATATTCTTTGTTTAAACCATTCGGCTAGCAAATTAAAATTGCTAGGCGATTGTGGTGTTAATACCAAGCAATGCCGATCTCTCTTCCCTAAATGTGTGCTAGATTGTTCCGATTACATTGAGCATTTGCGCTTATTCCCTAGGGAATTTCTTGTGACCAATCATGGATCAGCTCACCCTTTGTAATTTGGGATACCCAGAAACCCTATATTAGAGGAATCTCTCAATCTTTTATTACTCATATTTCTAGAGTAGATAGCAAAGAAGAGAAAGTATTTAGGGGTGAATTGAGTAATTTAATCCAACTGCCTATGGTGCAGGTCTCATCCCACTGTGCGGCCGCTCAAACTACGTACTTACAAATTGTGGGCTTGGAAGGCTGCATTTCTGCCATAACAATTACTTGTATAAACAAAAAAGCCTTTTAAGCACAAGCTCTGAAATGCAAAATGAGAGAGAAATCAAGGAAACATTTGGCCTACGTGTGCCGGGCTCATATGCCAAGAACTGTGATCAAAACCATTAAAGATGCTGTAGGTAGAGTACAGTTAACAGTCTGAGATCTCATCCATTTCTATGGCTTATTTTGCTGGGCTGTATCGGAAGGAAATGAAGTGTAGTACTGCCAATATCAAGAATTATTTGGCCTCATTAGACTTGCCTCAAATTAGCAGAAAGGGATTGGGATTTGCTGGATGGTGAATGTTCACTGAACAATCTCAAATTGGTTATGGCTAGGTTATCATCAGGAGAAGTGACAGGGGCAGACTGATTTCCATCGGAAGCATACAATATTCTAGCACCTATAATCAGTCTACTCCTCTTGGAAGTGGTAAAAGAAATTTGCAATACTGGAGAAGTTCCATCCTGAAATAAAGCTATCGTCACAATATTTCTTAAAAAAAGATAAAGATCCAACAGAGGGCAGCTCATAACGGTTCATTTCACTTTTGAATGCTGACTCTAAAAGATTTACTAAGCTTTTGGCCTATCGGGTCAACAAGTTAATTTCTCAGCTTGTATCCCCCGAACAACATGGCTTAATTCCAGGGAAGGATACAACCTCCCATATAGATTTAACTACTGCATTAATAGAACATGCTAAGACTCTCCGGGAACCTCTTTACATCATTTAATTCGATGCTGAGAAAGCATTAAATTGTGTATAATGGAAATTTCTCTGGGAGCTACTTCTGAAATTTAATTTCAGTTCTAGATTTAGGAGTATGGTCAAGGCTATTTCTAAGGCTCAGACAGCTCAGGTTAGCATACATACATTTTATTTCTATTTCTTTTATTTCTATTTTGTGCTTTAATCGATAAGGCTGTGTGCTCTCACCAGCTATTTATACCTTCAACATAGAGCCATATATTAGGTGTTTATGCAGGAGCATTCCCAGCAATCCGAATATATCACTTGCTTCTCCTTTGGCAGTCCATACAGATGACATATTAATATTCTCAAAGTGCTCTGAGCCTATGATTCAGTATCTTGAATGCATGGCATTAGATTGTGGCCAAATTTCAGGAACAAATTAAATGCTCACAACTCATCCTAGCCAACTCGAGCAAGCTATTTGGACCATATATTGGCATCTACTGCCAAGCAATGTTATGAATATAACTGTACAGCGCAGGTACAGCTGCTTAGGCTATTACTGGATTCATGGACGCCCCTACCCATCTCCTTCATTGGGCAAATGAATCTAATCAAAATGAGTATTTTACCCAAAATACTGTAACTTTTTCATTCACTACCCTGTTAAGTTCCTCAGAGGTATTTAAAAACGCTAGATTCCATAATCACAAGATTTATATGGAAGGGGAAGAAAGAGCAGAGTTCTTTAAAAACTTAAAACTCCCAGTAATCAATTACGGATGTGCACTCTTGATTGGCGCTTTAATTATTGGGCCACCATGACCAATCGTGTCCGTTTGCTGTATGATTTCTGCCCCGAAAACTGAGTCCGCGCCATTTCTTTTGTGAAGGATAGGGGTACTGGCTGTATTAAATTCAAAAGCCGAGAATTAAAAAAAAAAAGTCAGACTTAAGAACACATCAGCTTTTGAAAAGATTTGGAGTGATATAATGAGTTCCATCTTTTCGTGGTTTTACATCACTACTAGACAATGCGGACATACCCGACTGCTTTGCCTCCACCTACATTGGTACCTGGGAAAACTCAGAAATTAAGCAGTTGGACAATTGGATGGATGAGTTTGGGTTCAAAACATTTACGAATTTACAGGCAGAATTTGTCATACCACATAGGTACTTTTTTAAATACTTACAGGTCCGGACATTCCTTTCCAGTAAGGATGATAACATCACAGTATCGCTGGCCCAGCTCGACATTGCGGGTTTTATTTTTACAAATATTTATCTAGTATTTCAGAAAATTATAGTTGTCTTATAAAGTCTCACTCTAATGACATGGGAATATGGGTTGATAAATAGACTCATAGCATAGTTGAGACGGTCAATGAGCAAGAACTCCTACTAGATTGAGAGATCAGATCTATTGTACATTGTTCAATTTCTAGATCAGCCCTTCCAAACTGAGCAAATGGTATCAGAGACTGTACAGTTGCCCATGTTGCTCAGCTGGAGCTGCGAACAATGTTCACATGTTTGTTACATTTCCCTAGCTTACATCATTCTGAGCCTCTGTACAGTGACAAATATTTATTGTACAATCTTTTGGGGGTAAACAAAGCAAACATAAGTAGATGATGGATGGAGCGCTGAAAGTTTTCAGACACTCACCCCCAGTCACAGATCTGGGTTGAATCCATCATCATTCTTTAGCTCACTTCGCCACAAAAGTTCTTACCCAGCCATATGCAAATCAGTCTTGACCCTGTGCTTCATGGGAGAAAATCTGACCAAACTGCCAAGCCAGGCCTTCCCGGGACCCGAAGTAAGCATCCTGGGACCGGATTCGGGCTACCACCCCTCATTAGCCAGGCTAGCTGAAATCCAGTGGCAAAGTGAGCAAGGGACCCACGTCTGTGCATTCCCTGCCAACTTAGGGCAAACAAAGCAAACACAAGGAGATGATTGACAGAGTGGGGGTGAGTGTCTGAAAACTTTCAGCTCTCCGTCTATCATCTCCTTGTGTTTGCAGTTTTCTGGGCGGACAATTGCTCCAAACAATTATGCTGCTGGGTATGGTAACTACTGACTGGGTCTTTTATGTCCTGCCTATTGCTAATTTAAATATTGCAGGGAACTGGATTTCTGCTTTTCCGCCAAAAAAATGAGTAGTAGTGGAAATAGGTAATGCAGGCGTATGAACTGGTAGGTCAGATGGCAATGGTTAGAGGAGCTATGGTGAAATTCTATCTATTTTGGGGAACTTGAGAGATTACTTAGCGTTAGACTAGAGATTGCTGTTTATTTGATTTTTTATTGGTCAATGATTTAATTGAATATTGTGCATTGTTTGTGATCTATATAATGAATTATGTTCTAGCTTATTTAAACTGCTGCAATTTTTCTTCATTTTTTTTCTGCTTATGCTTTCAATAATAAAAAAGGGACAAAAAGTGATTGTCTCCTATTTTTTACAGTCACCATAATACCCAAAGCGTCAACAATAATGCTACAATTCGATCTAAAAGTCCATTGATACAACATTATCACATTTCAAACTAAATTTAATCTCTCAATTCTTTAAATATTTTGTTGATAATTTGATAAACCTCCTTCTTCAGCTAATGACATGTATTTGAATGGCTTTGGTTTGATAACAGTGTAGATGATGTCACTCAGGTTCTGGTTCAGTTTTTATTTGCACAGCATAAATATCTCCTGACAAGTACTGCTTATAACAGCCCGTTCCTCCAATAGTGTCTTCAACATTCTAAGACACCTCCATATACATCCTCCCAGAACTTTCACACAACATTCCATATGACTTTACATCCTTACATCACAACAACTGCACAATATTTTCCCATAAAAAAAAAGAATTAAGAAAAAATAAAATGCAACTGTCGGAAATTTGGTTACTGGTTGAAGGAGATGAAATCCTGCTCAAGCAGCAACCACAAAAATTGTCATGGTGAAACACAAGCAAACACCAAATTAACCCTCTGGTAGCTTGGCACAAAGCAGTCAGACTTAACTTAAAAACAATGTGTAAAGTATTTAGACAGCACTTCAAATAGGAATAAAGTGAAAATACAACACAAGAAAAATCCCACACCAATTTAGAAAAATAGAGTAAAATGTAATAAATGGGTCTCTAAGTGGTGGTTAAGAGAAGCAGCGGGCAGCGATGAGAGGTTCTGCACTGGGGATGCATCGCTCAGCAGCTGATCTGTGAGCTGTGAGGAGATGCTTTGCACTGTGCCAGTTCTGCCCAAGTGATCTCAGCTGGGCTGGCAGAGCATCTATAGGTACATTTTTAAGGGTCCAGGGCAGGGGTGGCACCACTTGGGTGTGGGGGACAAGGCTCGCAGCAGGTAGAGTCTAGGTGCTGGGTCCAAGGTGGTTGGAGCCTTTTCTGTCCCTAAAGCTGTGATCAGGAGACCAGTCTGAGGGTCCAATATTTATACCAAGTGGCAGTTTTGAAGTAGGAGAAGGTTCTGGAGGTCTCCTCCCTCAGTGTTTGGAATTTTCTGCCTCCCAGCTCTGGCTGCATTTTGTCTGGGGTCACAAAAGACTAATGTCAAACCCTTTGTGAGTGCGTTCAGGAAGGGGCTATGTGATGTGCATGTGTGATAGGTGGCACAACTGCACCCCCATCAAGTCAGAGAGGCCCATCCAGCAAACTATTCCCTCTCTGTCTCACTGTCTGGGAGCAATGCACAAAGACCAACTGCAAACTAACCTTGTCATGTGACCCAGGATACAAGCGCCAAATGATTGGGACAGGAAAATGTCCACTTTCTAAAAGTGACTTCAGAATTGTGACTTAAAACCGACTTTACCATTAAAGAGGGTTTTAAATTACCAATCTTTCAACACCAAACCCAATACCCATACCTGCTTCTAATTGAAAGCTTTCACTTATTAAATGTAATAAGGTATCCAATGTTATCCTGTGGGGCAAGGTAGGCCTTGAAGTACTGAAAAACAAATTTGAGTTTTTCACTACAAGTAAAAGTTAAATGTACATGTCCAACTTTGTAAATACACTATACACAGAAACCTACCCTAGAGGTGACTTATTTGTTTTAAAAAGGAAGGTTTCTGCCTGGCAAAAAGTTTCTTTTGCTAGGTCGAAGTGACATTTTAAAACTGCACACAGCAGAAATGAGACATGTTTAAAAGGGCTGCCTAAGTGGGTGGCACAATCAGTGCTGTAGGCCTACTAGTGATATTTAATTTACAGTCCCTAGGTACCGCTTTCCTTGGAGATTACAAGTAAATTAAATGTGCCAATTGGAAGTAAGTCAATTTTACAAGGTCAAAGGAAAGAGCACAAGCAGGTTTAGCAGTAGTAATGTGCGCAGAGTTCTAAAAGCCACCAAAAATGCGTTCAGAAATCAGGAGGGTGAAGGCAAAAAGTTGGGAGATGACCCTGCAGAAGGAGCTAAGTCCAACAGCATTTATACAAATATGCACAAGAACTATACAATTCTAATTGCATAAAAAACTTCACATTATAAACTCTAAAAAAGAAAAACGATACATGTACATATTAAACATTTGCATTTAATACTGTTAAATAACTATCAACTTAACACACTGGTAATCAGAATAACAACTTTTGTGGTTTCACAAAGCTTTCCTTCGAAGATACAGCAATTCTCATTCTATCTGGAATATCACTTATGGAACACTCTGAAATGTGATTATTACTGGAACAATAGTCAAGCACCACTCTCTCTCAGCACCTTCCCTATGCCTACCACCATTCACCACCACACTGCCGTCATCTATTTCCAACAAATACCCTTGAGTTGCACCTGGGCATATTTTCTTCTTTCCTATATACCTCTACACAACGCAAGTGTCAACATTTTCGATCCTCTAACTGTATAGAATTCCTCTTGACTTTGATCACTTTCATTGGTTCAAAGAACTTACTGACATCTTTTGTTATCACACCTGGCTTCTTCACTCTCACCATTTCCTCGATATCAATATTTGGCATTTTAAACCCCCTTTTCTTATCAAAATACTCCTTATGTGTGGCCCGTACCTTATGCTTTCTCTCTTTTAACTTTTCCAATGACCACCAACCAAGTGGGATTGCATTTCAACCTCAGAAAGCGACCCTTCATCAACTCAAAATGAGTAACACCTGTGGCAGTGTACACCGTTGTCCAATAAGACCATACAGTTTTGCTTATTTGCTCCTCCTAACAAGAATCACTCCTTTCTGACAGTTGAATAATATCCTTTGACAACCGAATAATTCTCTCTATTATACCATTTGTGCTGGGATGGCATAGAAGCTTGCAAATGGGCTTTGCACCAATTACCTGACATAAGTATTGATAAAGTTTTTCTACTTGAGTTGTTAACATTTTGTCTCCAGCATAGTTATCTGAAGTGGAAAGAAGATTTCTACTTACAAGTGAGCGGAACCTCAATGGGTTTTTCTGGGGCTCCCTCGTTTGCGAATACCTTCATGTCACAGTTCGAGAATGAGCACATTTTCAAACAAGATCATTGGAGCACTAATCTTGTTTTCTATGTGCGATTCATTGACAACATTTTTCTTATTTGGAAAGATTCCAAAGAGGCACTGGAACAATCAATCATGGTACTGAATTCTAAACATGAAAGGATCAAATTCACCTACAACATTAGTAATGATTCAATTTCTTATTTGGATGTGCTGATCCACAAAGGAGACTAGAGTTTTGAGACATCAGTACATACTAAGAGTATGGATAAGAATAATTTGCTATTGTATTCTAGTTTCCATCCACCTAAGTTGATGCAAAATCATCCGTATTCACAGATGTTAAGAATCAAGCTTATCACTTCTGAGCAAGCTAAACTTGAGATTGCTTTACAAAAACAAATTGAGAAGTTCAAGAAGCGGGGATATCCCCAACCGATTTTGTCAGAAGCTGCTGACAGAACACAGTTGCTAGATCGTACCACACTATTGCAAGCTAAAGCTAAAAATGAGAATGTTAGACATGTATTTGTATTAGAATTCTCAACGCGATCCAACGCCATCAAGAAAATTATCAGATCCAGATGGGATGTTCTTAAATATGAACCAGACTTTAAAGGGTTGTTCACTGACACACCACGTTTTGCGTACACGCACAGTAAGAACATCAAAGACATATTATCCACGACACAGTCGCAACACCAACAATTTCGTGGCATGCGTCAATGCTACAATTGTGTTCATTGCAACAATGTAATAGTTGGTAACACAATACATCATCCACACTCTGGTAAGACCATCTCACTTAAACATAATGGAGATTGCAACACATCTAATGTAATCTACACGATCAAATTTCTGTGTGGACTACTGTATGTAGGTAAAACATCTCGCAAAGTAAAAATAAGAATCACTGAACACAAAAGTACTATCCGTACGAAAACCATGAAGTCATATTTTGCAGTGCATTGGACAGAACACCAACACTCTAATGCACAATTGAAATTTACAATTTTAGAAGCCCTTACACATAAACCTGGACAAGATTCACAAAGATTACTAGCACAAAGGGAAGCTTGGTGGATCAAGCATTTACATACTCTTACTCCGGGGGACTTAATGACAGAATAGAATTATTGTGCTTTTTATAATTCGTTTTTTCATAAAGTTCTATATTTCTCCACAACACTGTATGTTTTATGGATGCTTAGCTCCCGCGTAATTCCTCAGACTGTAAGTGCGACTCTTTGTGGTCAATCACGGCTAACATGGGACATTAGTGGCAATTGCATTTTATTTATTTTCTCTTTTTTCTTTTTTCCTTTATTTTTCACTCACTAAATTATATAGATAGGTGAAGTAAAATGGTATAGATCACGCAATTTTTGTTTTCGGTTTCACTGAGTTGGGTTTCACCTTCATTCTTTGTTTACTTTAGTCTTTCTTTCTTTACACTCCTATTTCACACACAAGTCAGTCCAGCAATATATATATCTTATTTACAATTCAAAGTGTTCTTAAATGCCAGGTTTGCCAAGCACAGTCATTCCTCATATAGCCTCCGGTTTCAGTCCCATACTCATTTTTTTCAGCATTATAGACTACCTTTAGATTCAGTCGGTTTGCATAGTAAGTGATTGTACACTTCAAGATGGCCGTTTTTTAGTCCGTTTTTTATTTTAGTCAAATCAGCATTTCAGTGAACGGTGTTCACAGCGTCACCGATACCGACCTGCGTGAGCTGGTGTACCGGTTTTCTGTGCAAGAGTTTCACTCATAGCGGCAGGTAAGCATTTTCATGTTGGCAGTGTCTAATTTTTCAAAACATTGAACTTTTAACAGTTTGGCTAAAGGATGTCTATCAACGCTTATTTCCATTAGGACAACTCTATGGTTTGATATAAAATTAAGAATCGACCGCGTTGGTTTTACCACCAGCGTTTAGTGCCTCATGTTTGGTGTGAATTGGGACAGACCAAGGATTTTTCAGCTACAGTGTTCGTCTATCTTGAGCAGGTAATTATAAACACGCTGCTCGGTCCAGTTGTTTTAGCAAACTAGTGACGACTTGAAAAACTGCTAACCCAAAAGGCATGCGCTTAAACTGGAAACACCCATTAGGAGTTATAAAACCAGTTGCCTGCATTCTTTTCCCAAGGAGATCTGGTGGTAAGCTGATGGCAAGTCTATTGTAGAAAAATACTGAGCCCCTCTCAACATAGTTCGCATCGTCCTAATATTTAGAAAGAGAAAATTATCCACAATTATATTGTTGTTCAGGTGTTGAAGGTCAATGCAAAGGCAGATCTTCCCATCACATCTCCTTGCAACCACCACTGGAGCATATGACCCAGTTGGTTCAATTATGACAGATAGAACCAACTTTGCAAGTTCTTTAGTTTCTTAATCTCTTAGGAAAACTGGTATATACAATACCTTATGCACTTTTGATTGACTATTATCCTTCCAAGCAATGCGAGGGTTGAACAATTTCAACTTCCCAATCTTCACACTGAAAACTTTTGGAAACCACTTTAACACTTGTTTTCCCTGTAGTTGCTCTGTCATCCACTAAGAATACCTGCTCATGACTGTTCAGGTCCAAAACTGTGTGTAAATTACCCTGATCTATCTAACCCAACACAAAATGTCCCTTTTAGTCACAAAAAGGGTCTTTCGTCCTTTAAATCAGAAGATTAGTGTGCGGTATCCCAACATCTTTATCAGCTCATCGCTATGCCCTTAAGGGGAAATATCTGGTTTACACTATCTGTCTCCCAATTTATTTACACACTTTTCCTTTCACGCACTCTTCCACAGGTGACCCAGATTCTGCCACCAGTCAAATCTAACACCACCAATGGATACATTGCAAATATGTTTCTTCTTGCTTATCATTTCAGTACCTATATTGAGAATTACACTTTTCTTGCAACATTCATACCTTCTACTGATCCTTCTCCTGAGTTGCATGCCCGTCCTCATCAGTTGATGAACCCTCACCAGTCACATACTTGCCATTTTCATTTTTTCTCCTTCAGATTTTTGAAAAGTTACCCATAATGCCAAGCAAGCCACAATGTTGTTTCAATGAAGGACATATTTTGTAATATGCCAAATGGTTTGACCGAGTACAGCAATAACATCTCTGGAGACTTTTTTTCCCTGGAGCCTTGACGTTCTTGTGCTCTGCAGATCCTTTGCCATATTACTCATCACATACAGTTTCGCAATCCTTCACCATCCACAGCTTGTGTACTACACTTAACAGTAACAGCCTTTGCACTCCTACAGGAAAGTACTGCTTTCAGTACAATCGCTAAATATGCTTTAAATTTGCCTCTCCATTCACCGACAATCTCTTCTGAATAGCTGGGTCACAATCAAGATTACCACTTGTACCCTACTTTACTCATCCTGCAGCTCTCCAAACCTGCAATTACTGGCTAATTTGGTTAAATCATTGACAAAATAACTACGCTTTCTTGTTCTCCCTCTTCTTCTGGAAAAGCATATATCTGGTAATACATACATACTTTAGTGTAAAAGTCTGCATCTAATTATTTTAATATAATTTCAAACACACTCTCATCTCCTGCTTCACCCAGCGTTGGTACTTGGTTGTAGATTTCAACCTCTCCGGGCCCAGAGAGCATAAGAGAATTCATTTCTTTTACTCCTGAGAAAGCGTATTGTCTTCATCAGCAGTTGTAATGTAGTTAAGAAAAGACTTTTTCTACTCAATCCAAGTCTGAGTGGAACTAAATTCCTTGGGTGAATTAATATTTAAACTTTGTGCAGATGTTTTCAGAGCAATGTGGACCAGTTCTGTTATATCCCTTTGCTCCTAATCCGGCATGACAACACAGTTCGGACTTCACCACAATGGAGTCACACATTACCGCAGCCACTGCACGTCACTGCATTACTTATGAACAAAACTCTTCACCTTCAGGAAGGTGTAATCAGATTTGCCCATGCACTTGATATCAAGACACACAGCACTAATCAGCAAATCCTACACAAGGAGTTGTAAGTAAGTAATTCTGCACATGCAAGAGGTACGCAAACAGTCACTTTCCCAATTGTAGTTGCTATGTTAATTGGTTCCACAACAAACAAAAAATGTCCGCCTCATCAGGTTATGTTACGGTTACGTTGCGTTACCTATCAAACAGCCAGTGCATGCCGCATTGCACCCTACCGATCTTCAAGCTCCAGGTCGCGGCTTGCGCTCTCGTGCTTGCTTGCACTGCAGTTTTACAGGGCTCATGTAACGCCTATGCCTCAGTGTTTGCCAGTATTACAATGAATACAGACTTCAAAACTCACCACTGAAATGTTCACTTTGTCCTAATCTGACGGGTCCCAAAGACGTCTAAATCCTTTGGAAGATCCCTCAACAGATGTCCATGGGGTTAACACACCTAGGTACTATCCAACACAGGCAACATAATTTTTGACCTACAGATATAGTGATCAATCACTCTGGTGCATATAGGTCCCCAGCTCATCACCAAATGTATGTAGCATTGATGACGCCAGTCAAGTTCTGGTTCAGGATTTATTGGTATAACACAACGCAAATATCTCATGGCAGGCACTGCTTACAACAGTTCCTCCAATATTGTCCTCAACATTCCAAGACACCTCCATTTATATCCTCTCAGAAGCTTGACACTACATTCCATATGACTTCACATCCTCACATTACAACTGCCAACACAACACATGGCTTAAGCTATGGTTTTTTTTTTAAATGGCTCACAGTACCTAGAGATTATGTTTTTATTGGACAAAAAAAGTTATAAAAATGATGTACACTGTATAATATAATACAGTTGGTCAATAAAATAAAGGCTAACAGTAAGCTAGAGATGTACTTCAATTATCATATTTAAAACTATGTACTTATTTTTTTCAGAAGAACAAATAAACTATAAAAATAGAAAAATATTCTAATCAGTTTGCAAATTGATGAATAGTTACGTGTAGGTAAGTAATTCATTGCTAATGTGAAAATTATTTTAAAAATACTTGAAAAATGCAATTTTAAAGGAAAATGTTTTGATATTATTTTATTTTCTAATGTAATTCAATAATGCTTAAAACTATGGAAACGAAGGTGCTAACAACTTACCCTTCAGTTAATTGGAAAAGGACCTCAGGTGAATGTTTCTCCAGAGACTTATACAGTTACCTCACCTTATTTTTTTTTTCGTGAGCACACTGCTTGACACATAGCCAATGCTTGAACGTGTACCATGACAGTCTGTCTAAACCAAGTTTAATTAGTATTGAATTCTACACGCCTATGAGAAACAGTCTTCTGTATTTCTGTTTTTGGTTTTTACAAGGTGAGAAAGAAACCAAACGCATCTTTTATTTCTCCTTCATTGTTTGTAAGTCATAGAAGGATGTACCCGTTTTCATTGAAACACTTTCACTTTTTCAAAGCGCATTTTCATTACCAGGTCTAAAAAGGTAACGTGCAGGGCATTGAATACCCCAGGGTATGTATGTTAACACCTGTAATAGATTAGTCTCCAAGGTGTTTTCTCTCTACTGCTCAATCTGAGGGAGTAAGAGAACACTGTCCATTTTACCCTTGGGGAATAATATTGAGAGCCTGAATGTGAGTTTAACGGTGGGGGTTCCTCCCCGCTGCCGCACCATCAAACCTGAGGTCGGCCACCCGCCAGACTATTAGTTAAACTCATGTATGAAGGGCTTTTTTTGGCATTCCCACAGCAGTGCTTTTAGAAACAGGCACCACAATGGGAACACCCAAAAAGGCTTCTGCAGGGCATGGACTCGTAAGTGGATGCATGCACACGGGGGCATATGTTGCGTCTCCCTTTGTGCATCCACATGAAGTCAGGGTTGTAATGTGGCGATCAGAAGACCACTACCGCCACTCCACCTCGAGTCTAGTGGTCTGAAGACCGCCAGACTTGTAATTAGGTCCTGAGTGTTTTACAGAAGGCAGTGAATGAGTCAAACAAAATGTGAATTTACTTGTCAATAAGAGTAAATAAAAAATAGTGATTTTTGTCAAACCGCTATTGATTACTGTTGCAAAGTCATCCTGTGCCCTGGGCACCCCTCAACTTTTTGCTGAATGATACTGGCCTAATCAGGCCCAGGGCCAGTGCTAAGCTGAAAGAGGCACATTAGAATACAGTTAAAACACCTACACTAAGGTACACAATGGTATAGGGGGGTACCACTGTGATTAGCATGACCTACCCTATAGACCCCTAGTATATAATAGGGCAGGGGGATTGAAACTACCTAGAAGTCCCTAGTCCCCTGGGGCATGGCAGTTTAAAGGCCAGCACACATGTGTGCACTGCTGAAGCCTGGCCCAAGTCATTTTTCACATTGCAAATCCCCTGTTACTTAGATTAACATGGTAGTAAGTTATTGATTAATAACTCTTGATAGGAGAGGGATAGAAATGCCATTCAAGGACTTCCCAGAATGGCATTAATAAATCCAACATGTTGTTGAATTTCTCCTAAAGTGCACATACAAGAAGTTATAAGACTTTCTTGTTTGTAAGTCCAAATTCAGCTTTCCAGTGGTCTGCCCTGATTGGTCAGAGTTAAGTGGATGGTATGAGAAAATGCAGGGGGGAGAGTCTAAGTAAATTAGCCATCCTAGGGGTGTGTTTAGCCAGCTCTTACTACCTTGCTTGAAAATCAGCCATTATGGATTTGGAAGATTTGATGCAGTCTGGGACAAAATAATGCCACATTCTACAGGATGTGGTCATAACTTTGAGGAGTTACCCTGCTCCCATTGGTCAGAAGTGCCCTCCTGAATGACCCAGAGAACTTGGAATAAGAGTCTGAGAGGAGCAGAGCCCTCCAGATCTGCTGCTTGAAACTGACGAGAATTGCGATTCTCCTATTACCATGACCAGAGAATCTGGATTTCATTAAAGACACGGAGGCTCACATTATGCATACAACTTTTAATGCGTCTCCAAGCAGCCGCAAACATCATAATAGAAAGGTTCCATTGAGAACATTCAAAACAAATAAACTCCAAGAGCCATCAGAAGACTGCCTCTTTTAAATGCGGCTCTGAGCAGATAAGTAACCCTTACTTCTTACTCTTCTCATTGTTAGTTTACTATTATATTCTCTTATAGAAGGAGTTTCAGGGTGATTATCATTTCCTCCCTCCTCCTTCCCTTTCCTTTCCATACTGATTTCCAATTTACGGAAATCCCCTTTCCCCTTTTTTCCCTCCTTTCTTAGGTCGGATTGGCGCTGTTTAGTAATCTCTTACTTGGGGAATTTGATTCACTGCGGTTTAGATATCTAAATAACCTTTCCCTTTCAGCCACGTAAGTATTTACACTCCTTATGTACCTTTACATTTATTTCGAGACTTACTTTTTATTATCTCTTATACCCGTTATATCGCCACCTTCATGACGTTATTCTGAGGCTTTTTAGCGTTTACGCCCTTGCCATATGTTTTTTATCGTCGTTAATCCATGCCGCTCGAGCCCCGTCGCGAGGCATGGAGGAAAGGCCCTTAGGAACAGCAACGTCGCGTACGCGCGTTGCTAAGGCTCTTTCTTTCCTTTAATACCTCACGTCACAGTTGCTAGGCTTCGCCCGATCGCGTGTGTGAGACGACGAGTCCGTTGCTCCTTCAGCTGCGCTTCCCCTCGTACGAGGATACTTTACTTTACCCGTCTTGGCAGAAATCATTTACTTCAAATTGTTATTTACCCATTCTGGCATCATTTACAATATCGTTTAAAATCTTTGCTTGGGATTGTTTTTTAGTTCTACAACACTTTCAGTCCTACTAGTGAAAACACATTATTTGTTTTGAATGTTCTCAATGGAACCTTTCTATTATGATGTTTGCGGCTGCTTGGAGACGCATTAAAAGTTGTATGCATAATGTAGCCTCCGGTCTTGTAATGAAATCAGAAGGGTCTGCCTGCGCTGAAGATTTTGAAGTGCATTTCCAAAGGCCAGGACGCTGAGTTTACGCCTTTTTGAACCATTGGAAACTACAGCCCTGTGGATCAAACCTGCTTCAAAACGACTAAAGAGTGGGCTCCTGCAAGCTACAGGTTAACAGAGCTCACCAGGACATCCCTACAAAGAATTCCCAGCCTGAAATACCAGTGGATTTGTAAGGGTTTTGTTCAAGTGGATTGCGGAATTGAAGTTTCACACTTTCAAGGACCCTCTTGGAGATTCCAGACCCTTGGATTGTGTGTTGGATACTTTGGGATCCGCAAACAGAACTTCAGGAAGGAGTTCTAACTGGACCCCGCCTGCTGGAGAAGGCGGCACAATACATTGGTGAGAAGTTCTCCTGAACAATTTCTAAAGGTGTCCCTGTCAGGGAAAACCAAATGACTAAAAGGGGCACTGTTGGTTTCTAAGCACTAGAAAGTGACTAATCTTTAAAAATTCATATCTCTGGTTCCCTACAGTGGATTCTTTTCGTTTTGGTGTCATTTAAAGGATACTAATATTACCTATCCTTATAAATTGGTGTTGGATTTTTATTTTATGTTGTGTCTTAATTATTTACTGATGTGGAGTTTTTAAATGCGTTACATACCTGTCTTTGTAGTTAAGCCTGTCTGCTCGCAGCCAAGCTACCAAGGGTTGAGCATAGTAATAATTTTCCAAGACCTATGCTGAGTCCTACCATGTGTTAGTGGCCTTATTGCCCGCGGCAGACCTACATTTGCCCCTACCAATAACCCACTTTCCAACAATTACAGTTTAAGAAGCAGTCCTGCTTTGCAAAGGAAGACCTCCAAGTGAACTAGGTAGTGTTTAAAGTGAGTGTTTTTGAAGGGAGCATATCAGAGCTTTTTCTGTCCCAATTTCACTATGACAGTGGGAAGAACCTCCGACTAACAAATCTGGAAAGTGATAATCATGCTAAAGAGCAAGGAAACCTGTAAAAATGGGCACTTCTGTTGATTCCCAGGGACCCACCATTAAAGATACCCTAACAAAAATAAACATGGAGAATCCATTCAAAGGGGAAAAACGATTTCTTTTTTCCTGACCTAGGCATTCATATAATTACAAATAACACTAGCTAGGGATCAGGCATAGAGATATGGTAGATATTGGTGCACTTTCTGAGTCCAGGTATTTCTTAGACAAAAGGTTCAAAACAAAGGCAAGCTCCATATTTTCACCAAGGGAGATGTTGCAAAATCTTTTGTAGCAAATGCAAGAGCTGATAAACTATTGAACAAAACCCCTTCATGTTATTTGGTGTGCGCCATTTTGAAATATAAACGACCATGGTATGTTAAAATAATCACAATTATTCCAAGGATTGATTGCCTTTATTATCCTACAAAACTAAAGTTAATTTTACTGATCAGTAATAGTTCAATTATCTTTAAAGTTTGTAAGACACCATGTATAGCAATCTAAAGATTTTCTTGCTTTTACTGATATATGTCATTAGATTATCATAAACTGACCTATTTTGTTTAAACAAAGTTTCAACTTCAGCTTTAGTAAAACACAGCTGCAGAAAAAATAGGTTAATCAGATTAAACTACTTGAAAAAGAAAGTGGTGAAGAAGGTAAGTAATTACACAGTTTTATTAAAAATGATACAAGTCTAGAGCAACTTGAAAATTCTAGTTGCTGAAAAGAAGTGTAGAGTAACAGGGTTTGAGCTGCATTTGTACGAAGTGACCTTCCTGATGACCCGCATTAGGTACTGTGTTCTGTGAGAACGAATTAATATGTTTAGTATTCAGGGAACTATCCAGCTGTCTATATTTCAAAGAGAAGTGCTTAAGTTGCCTAAGGCGCTTTTATTTAGTAGACCCAGTAAAGACACCGGCCAATCTCGCTGGAATTAAATCAATTATAATTTCTCCAACAGTTTTACCTGCATCAAACATAAGGAAAACACACAGTCGTCAGTTTTTTCAGAGAGCTAAAAGGGCAGATAATTCCCACATAAGTTATCCACATAGACGTCAATATTAATACAATCTAAAGAAAGGGAGGTGTAGGAGCACAAGATTCTGCTGGATTGAGTGCCATGATTTTTATTCAGGTTTGCATCTTGCCCAGGGCAGTGGGCATGCATATATCCCATTTCCCATCAATCGCCTTTGTGAAGAGAAATAACCAATGCCCGTATTAGATATAGGGCCCACTGTCTCTGTTTGCGCCTTGATGCACCTTTCAAAAAGGTGCCTGGCACAGAACTGGACAGAGCGCTCTAATATGATGAAAGCTGTGCCCCTAAGGGAGGATCTGCAAACTCGCTTTGTGCGTAGTCCTAAAGCCAATAAAACAGAATTTAGCAGCGGAGGGGTGGGGGGGGATTGGGGAGTTACGGGTGAGCAAAAGGTTTGGGGAACTGCCACCCAAAAGTATCATGTCTAACATGTGTCCCTCCCTCTCCTCATGCTCATGTACTCCCACAGCAGAAAGCAGGGAAACTACCCACCCTTATGGGAGATCTCATCTCTAAGACTGAGTAAAGGGAAAGACCACTGCAGTGGTCAGACCCATAGCAATGTTCCACGGTAAAGTCTATTCCTTGTAGGGAGATTGACCATCTCAACAGATTGGGATTCTCACCCCTCATTTGCATGAGCCATCTGAGGGGTCTGTGGTCTGTCTGAACTCAGAACTGACTACCATTTAAGTTTGCCCCACTTCTTCAGTGCCATGCCCACAGCAAAGATTTTCCTCTGTTTTGCACTCGATCTCTGTTACCCGGGAAGTCGCCTCCTGCTGGTGAAGGGTACATTGTGATCTAGTTCAGCTGTGAGGGTGCAGCCCCTATACCATGGTCTGAAGCATCCACCTGGACAAGAAATTCCTTGGAGAAGTCGGGTGCCTTGATCAATGGTGCTGTGCACATGGCCTCCTTCAAGATGTTGAAAGATTTCTGGCACACCTCTGTCCAGATACCTTATTAGGCTGCTTCTTAGAAGTCAGCTAGGTCCAGGTGGTAACAATGATGCCACATCCTTGACAAATATCCTGTAATAACCAGTGAGGGCTATGAAGGCTCTCAGCTCGCCTACACATTAACAGTTATGTATAAGAGGATAGTGTATTTTGTTTTTAAGGTTCTTGTTGGACCCGGCCCGTTGGGCAGGTTCACCCCTAGACTTTTTGCTTTTTCCTAGCCTGTTTATGGAACCTGGTGTTGGTGATTTTAGGCCTCTGCGCACTTTTTCACTGTGGTACAGTGTAAAGTGCTTGAGCTCTCTGTATGTGTGGTGAGTGACCTGCCCTCCCATAGGAATGAATGGGGAATATGTATGCCCATGGTAGTTCCTGATGTGTGGGGAGTGCAGGGGCGATTTTGGTATGTATGAACTCGTGAGAGTGAATGCTGCAAAATGATGTATGCGGCATGACTGTGTCTAGTCTAGAAGTACTACTTTTGGAAGTTGGAATATTTGTGTAAGTGGTGCTAGCGTGTGATTGGCTGGTGAGCCTGGCCCAGAGTGCCTAGGCCTGCTTGTGGATTGACTGTCTGGTTTGAGGATGACAGGGGCTAGAGAGCCCAGGAGGTTGTCTGAAGTCAGCCCATGGATGAAAGGCAGCATCTGCTGCCGGGGAAGTGGGAGGAGATGGCACCTGATAGTGAAGGGCTGTGCATGCCTGACTACAAAGCTGCCTCCACCTCCCGCTGGGCGACTGGCACCTCTGTCCCTGATACTGAAGGGACTTCCCTGTAACCAGTTCTGGCTGGTTCTCACACTGCCTGCTTCAAAAGACTTCCAAGGACTTCAAAGGCTTTTCTGTGTATAAGAAGGGGCTGTGTCCCCTTCCAAAATGTTCTTGTTTCTAACTTGAATCTGCCAGGGGCATGCTGCTGCTGAGGCTCAGGGGAATCCCTGGGCCCTGCCCATCCCCTGGACCTCTGATGGACTTTCCTGGACTCCTGGGGGACCCCTCTGCCTTGATGGGCTGATGGGGGGGACTTTGTTTTGCCCCTGAGACTCTCTGGGACCTTTGTGCAGCATGGTGGAGCTGCATTTCTGGAAGGACCTGGGTACTTTGTGTCTAGCGCTTTGGGAGCGCTTTATTGCCCCATAGCGCTTTAGAGTGCTTTATTTTGATTATGGCGCTGAGGAGCGCTTTGCCCGCCTTGGCGAGTGCCCACCTCGCTTATTTTTAACGTTTCTTTATTTTCGGCTGCCCACGCCGATATTTTGATTGCCCCCGCCTGCCTGCCTAAAGGAGAAGGGCCGCTGCGCTGCCCGCAGCGACCCGGAAGTGGTTGGCCGGCCGGCCAATTGGAGCGCGGCCGGCCGGAAGTCCCGCCCCCGCAGCCCGGGTGCCGAGAAATGGCGACCGCGAGCCCGGGGAAGGAAGGGAGAGAAGAGGACGCATGGTGGTGGGTCGGCCGGGCTCCCGTGAGCTGAGGGAGCCCGGCGGCATCTGCGGAGAAGTGCCGGGTGATCACCGCCGGGCCCGAGAAGAGGAGAAGCTGCGTGGCCGCTGCTGGGGGCTCCCGGGTGTCGAGGGAGCCCCAGCGAGGGAGAGGAAGGCCAGCGCGAGGCTCCCCGAATGGAGGGAGAGCCTCGAGTGCAGCTGAACTTGCAGGCGGGGCTCCGTGGTAGAAGAGGAGCCCCGCGCTGCCCAGAAGAAGAAGAAGCAGCCCGGAGGAGCCCCGCACAGGAGAGCCCGGTGAGTTGAAGGGCTGGGGGGCTCCGTGTGGACCGGGTGAGACGGGGGCAGTGCTGTTGCTGCTCCGTGAGGGGGCAGATGGAGTTTTGTGGTGTCGGGGCACATTACCGGTGCCCGCCCCCCCCCCCGTGGGCTGCTAACATGTAGGGCGGCCCCAGATGGCAGCGGGCCGCCCCACCGAAGAGAGCATTGTTGGTGTTGAGCCCTGAGAGAGGCTCGTGGGGGCATTTTGGTCTGTTTGGAGCCCGAGGGGCTCCCTGCCGCATTTCTTTTGCTCGAGTCCCCCGTGAGGGACTCCAACGACCCCCGCAGTTTGAGAGAGCCTGTGTGGCTCAGAGGGGCCATATTTTGTCCAGAGCCTGTGTGGCTCCAGCGTGGCGCAGTTTGCGCCTGAGGGCTAGTGAGAGCCCTGCCGCAGTTTTGCATCCCAGCTGCCCAGCAATTAGTGGGCTGCTGCACCGTTTAGGCGCAATTTCAAGAGAGTCCCTGTGTGGGACAGAGAGGGCACAGTGGTGCCCGGCCTTCACAGTTGCCCAGCACTTTGTGGGCAGCTGCCACGTTTAGGCTTTTGGTACTTTTGGACTGGCGCTGCATGGCAGCGCGCCCTGACATTGGACTCAGGGCATCTTTGCCCCCCAAGGCCAGTTGGCCTAGGGACTGCCACAGGTGGTGGCTTATGTAAGTCATGCGCAATGTGATTTCTATGCTTTTAATAGTAATTGCCTACTGTGTGTTTTGTTTGCGCTATTGACTTCTGTTCTGGCACCTCTGAATGTGTAGGTTTATGCATTATGTGTCTTTCTTTTCATGCGCTGCACCTCTGAATGTTTAGTCATCATGTGTCTTCCTGCGCTGCACCCCTGAATGTATTTTTATTGCATCATGTGCTTTATTCTTAACACCTCTGAATGTATTTTATGGCATCATGTGTTTCTCTTTATTACTCCTCTGAATGTGTTCATGCATCATGGGTAAGGTGTTCTGGTTGATACCCCTAAATGTGTTTATTCTTAGGTGGTTGTCCTTATTACTCCTCTGAATGTAGGTTATTGCATCATGGGTAACGTGTTCTTTTCCTAGACCCCTAAACGCTGAGTGATACTTAGGTGGTTGTCTTTTCTACTCCTCTGAATGTAGGTTTATTACATCATGAGTAATGTATTCTTTCTTAGACCCCTAAATGCTGTGTGATACTTAGGTGGTTCTTCTTTCTTAGTACAGGTGGTCCTAGTAAGGTCCTGGTTCCTGTTACCAGTGGTTACTGGTTGTTATCTTTGATTATTATTTTATGTTACATTTATTCTTTATTCTAGAAGTGATTTTATATTCTAAATTTTATCTAGAAGTACTATATCTGCATATGACAGTGGCCCATGTGGCCCTGTCTTGTGTACATAATCCCTGTGAATATTGCCCGTGCCAGTTGGCACCATGTATATGTGTGATTTTATCTGATGTGTTTTTACAATACAAAAGTTATTTTTATAATAACCTTGTGTGGAGTCTCTTTTGTGGTGTGCCTAGTATGTTGTTGCTGTTGTGCGCTGGCGCAAATGCTTTACACATTGCCTCCGAGTTTAGCCTTACTGCTTGAGCCAAGCTACCAAGGGGGTGAGCAGAGGTTATCTTGGCGTGTGACTTCCTTGCCCTGACTAGAATGGTGGTTTCTGCCTGGCTTTGGCGTCAGTCTTAGCCTACCAGAAATAGCCAGTTCTAACAGTTCTGAAATTTTATTTAAAACAAGTTATGAATTTAATATTGATGTATAGCAAAAATCAGGAAGTGTTGGGACGAATTTATACAATTGATTATGGTTTTGATCAAGTATGATATGAATCCAATAATAAATCATGTATTATCGTAGACTATCAAAAGAACATTTATCCCTCCAGAGTTATGTTTACTGGTTTGTTTTGTGCATTTGCCCAATACTCTAGAGGGTGAGCTGGGCTACCACACTAGTAACATTGAATTTACAGGCCCTGGGCACAGGTAGTGTCACTTTACCAGTATCTTACAAGTATATTAAATATGCCTTGTGGGTATAATCCAATTCTACCATGTGTTAAGGAGAGACCACAAGCACAGGTTAGCAGTGGAAAGTGCACAGTCCCCCAAGTCCAGCAAAAATGAAGTCAGCAAAACAAGAGGGTTGAAGGCTAAACATTAGGGGCAAAACCAAGCCCACATTCTTGAAATGCCATCTCTGGACTTGTGAAAAAACAAAATAGTTTGAATTTGCAACATAGTCCAAGTTAAATATTCGGATGCCATTATGCATATAGATGGGCATTTGACTACCTACATTGCAGCATGTGCTGCTACGCATGTGAAAGTGCTTCGAAATCAACATTATCTCTTAATTATTTTGTTCTCCATTCCCTGTGTCTGGCCATGCAGTGTTAGATTGTTTTTCGTTGTTTCCATTTTGTGTACAAATGATGATGTTTAATATTTTCTTTCAACACATGAATACATATATATGGACTGAATTGACCTAATTGTAGTTGCAACAAATTTCATGTGATGTTTAGAACTCTGTTGATTAATATACTTAAGTTCTGTCACATTTTCTTGTAAAACGCAATTTTAAACAAGAAGGATGCTATCTCTGTCACTCAATCTGTGCACGCTTCTTCTCCCCAAAGGCTCCACATAGCAAAGTCAAGTTGATATTTAGTACTTTATTTTCACTGGTATGATTACACTGCTTTGACGAACTTTTTCCGTTTCCATTTGACTTGTAATGTTTGTCAAGAACTCTTCTGTTGCCTTTCACTGTGATCACTAGTCTGTTCATATTAGTTAGAACATGATCAGATGACAATAGCATAGAGGGTGCTGAATATTTGTTCTGAAAACTGGGATAGTGCTTATGTGTTCAGGAAATGACATGTATTTTTCTTGTATTCTGATTTGCTAAAGAAATTATACTTTTGCTCACGCAATGAAAATTGTGTTGTTACTCTAATTTACTATGCGGGAAATGTGTATAAAAAACTTTGATTTTGGGGATGAGCCAGATTTCTTGAGACTTTCCTATACTGCTAGAGATGCTGCCAAATTTATTGAGACTTTGCTCTTCATTTAGGATTTAGAATAATTTTCTGGTTTTAAATACTGTGTATATATTTGCATCTAAGAGCATTTATGGCTGTTGGCTATACTCCTTATTTAGATTTTTTGTAATACAATCCTTTACGTTTTCATTGATCTAAAACTTAATTGTTGAGTTAGCCCCATTCAGGGTCAGACTGGTACAGAAAATAGGCCAGGGCACCAAAATAAAAGTGGCCCCATAGTGAATTAGAAAGGTAAAAAAGTGGCCTGTGTTTTTAAATTGAACATGTAAAGACATGCTATATAGGTGTTTAGCGAGGTTTGGAAGACTGCATGGATTTGTGCTAGTTACAGGCAATGTTTGTTTTAATATAAGGATAATCAACAATAAAAACTGGCCTAGCTGACCATAAATCAGGCTCACAAACAGGCAAAAAAACGGCCCACACAATGACCTGTCAGACTAGCCCATCTGACACTGGCTGATTGCCCTATAGACCAGCCCACCCCGTCCCCATTACTTAGTTGGGCTGCTTTACTCTGCTCATTGATGTTTGAGGGGTGTCTTAACAAACTATTCAATCTGTGGGAGAAACTTTAGGAGGCAACACTTCAGGGTGCGTCTGGCCGTACAGCATACAAAGATGAGGGAGATCATGTTTTTTTTTTATTGCTAGCCCACTGTGCATATGTTAAAATTGTGTCAGAATTTAGATGTCTGGCTTCTTTAGTCCAACAGGCCAAAGTCACAGATGAGTTTCTCTCATCTATGCCTTTCATGAAAAGTAATTGACAGCTTTGCATTATTCGAACAGAAGTTGTACTGAATTACTCCAAATTCCATATTGTCACAATTTCTTGTTTGAAATGATGCTGGGAAGGTCGAGGTTCGTTGTTCTGAAATACCTATCAGACTCCTCTTTTTCCCTGTGAAAGCCGCTTTTGAAGATGCCACCTACCTGAAAAAAAGGCAAAAGAGAGTCTCGCCAGTTTTCCTGCCACATACACACACCAACACTGTCAGAAAGGACTACCCCATTCCAGTCACAGTCCTTTTCAAAAGTACATTGGATCATTGTACTCCAAACACGTTGTTAGCAGTGGCAACTACCACACATCGAAAGTGGGGAAGTGGGGGGCAAGGACGGGCAATTTAGGGGAAATAATGAATAACAAATCGTACCTTTCGCTGCCTCTGGTGCCAACACCCGCCTCGATCCTTCACTCCCAGCAGTCTCTGGGAAGGCATAGGCTCCCCACCCAATCCAGAAGCTGCTCTCATGGTATGAGAGCATCACCAGGATTGGTCTGGACAGCCTGGTCTGCCACTCAGTCACTGCCTGGGAGCCTGTAGCTCTGTAGCTTTTCTCCATCGTGGCTGTGAACACAGCTGGGTTGGAGAAGTAGAAGTGCGCATTTCCATTTGCCCGGCCTTATATGGCTGCCAAACTTACAAGTGCACTTCTAAGTGCCCATCACTCCTCCCTTTCATGGCCTTGCCCCGCCCTACACAGGCATGCCAGGCAAGTCACAGAAAAATAAAATGATATTGTTTTATTATCAGTTTATTTTTCTGTAACTGGCTGATGAGAGGGGGGATGCTCCCCGCCATGTCAGAGGAATGGCCCCTGTTTAGTCTTTAGAGGAGCCACACAACAGTCAGGCTAGGAATCAAGAAATGTCTCATAGAAAAACCTGCACATTTGCCTTCCTTTTCTTTGTGCCTGACTGTGGACTGCCCTCCTCTGTCCACAGAATCACACAATGATTCCTGTAATTCAGAAGCTATCAGCTCACAGTGCATTCCACTTGCAGCGTGATCCACTGTGATAGTGCCCTCTATAGACTTTGCCTTCTTGCACCAAAAGCCTCACCCCACTTCCTGTCCCACACATAATTCATACAGATTGTGAAAAGAGCACCTCTGTTGACAATTATGCCACTTGCAAGGTAACCCAAGTCAGTGATATAGTCATTTTATTAGTACCGCCACTGATGCTGCTTTCAATGTGATGGTCAAGCTGCAGTTGCTAAGGACTAACTGCTGCAGTTGCAGTAGCGACTGCACTTTAACCTGATTTCCTTTTGGAAAATGTGAAGCATATGATTTGTGCTGCCACCAACATGCTGACCATTCAAGAATTCCCCCTCACCAGTCATGATGAGATGTTCTTCACTTGTAAATAAGGGCACCAGCTTTAGGAGAATACTCTTAACTCTTACCATTAAAGGGTTCATTGCAGATCTTGTTGTATTTATGACTGAGGAGACGGGAAGCATAATAGCTGTACTTATCCTCATCGTTTTAATGTGTATCGAAATGTTTTTCTGTTACTTCCGCTGTATTTCGCCTCTTTTCTTCCCTTTCTGTCCACCTGTGACTTCCCAACAACTCATAATAGCCGGCCGTACTCTGGGACCAACGCACGCCACACTTTTCTCCTGGGGACTCCATCCCCCACCAAGCTTTGCGCCAGGAGGCGCCACCACGATCTTCCCACGCCCAGAGGATCATAAGAACACCTGAGTGCTCCCACAGCGCGGGATGCGTGCTGGGCGAAGTCTGGGCCAAGAGCGGGTCTGTCTGAGTCTGTCAGGCGCCGGAGGAGGCCCGGCTGGGCTACGTTATTGTTATCTCCTGACCTAGTGGACTCTTTATGAACCTTTGTTTGGACTGTAACAGCAAGGTATTAGGGTATAATGCTCTTATTACAACAAGTGTTAATACTGGTAAATGGTACAGAAAATAATGAGTAAACACTAACCGGTCAGGGAGTTTTGGGGACTTTGGACGCATTTCTATTGAGGGCTGAGTCTTCCCTTTTTCATGAAATTGCACTCACTGAGCGCAGACTGTCTTTTGAGCCACTACGCCCCCTAAGTCAGCTTGTAACACCTGCCCCTTTAGAGCACATTAATTCTCAACTCAAATCTCCCCGACTAACGAGCTGTGTATTTTGGTACCCGAGTCAGAGTCCACTGATGTTCCCAAGGCAAGTGACATTTCAACCAGGCCAAAGGTAACAACTAGGGGTCAAAAAGTTAAAATTAGCCAGGGCAATAGTCACGTTTCCTGTCCAAGAAAAGAAAGGGGCAGGGTTCCATTAGGCAAACTCACCCCCTCCCAAAGAGAGGCCTTAAAACTAAACCCGTAAAGCATTAGCCTAGTCTGGAACCTAATTTGGCTCATAAGGATTCCACTCCAATAATTATAACCCCGCCTCAGGACAATGACAACAGGGAGTTTTGGAAAAAATTGGGTTAGGTTGTTTCAGCTTTATTGAAACCGTTGATACTCAAGTTATTACTATTGGAAGCGAGCATAGATAAACTAGAAAAGCTCGCAGGTAATACTCTCCCTCATCTGACTGATAGATGCCAATGTGGAAACTAAGTCTGTTCTGCCTAACAGGAACAGGGGTGCTATGACTATTCAGTCTGATGTTTCTGGGCATGGAAATAAAAAAGCACCCCAAACTGTTTCTTTGGACTCTTTACCCAAACCCCACAACTTGGTCAGCAATGGAACGCCGCACACAGGAGAAGCACCCCTCATTTGTAAGCAAGCAGATACAGCACAGAGAACACCTAGCATCCAAGACCGACTGGTGAACATTCAAAAAGAGCCCCTCCCTGCCAGGTATAACAACGTGCCTAGAGAGGGAACCCAGTCATTAAGTGACCCAAACCAGCAAAAACAACTTCTGGGTAACTTTTCCTGTTCAAATACTCTGCATCTACCCCCAGAAGCAACGCCTTATACCATTGTGTTGGCCAATGGCGCTTCTTTGCCATGCGGAGCTATGAAACATTGGTCAACATAAAGAAATAAATTGCTGCACTCATTGAGCGCCAGGACGGGATTATTGAACCCGCTTTTTGCTGAATTTAAGATGGCCCGGCGGATTGGTTGGGGTAGGAAGCTCCAAAAAGTCACTAAAGGGCGACTGTGTAGTTTTAACATTTGGGTCACCAGACTTGGTTCGAACCATAATAGATAGGGTGGGCAACTGGCCAGTCAGAACTATGGGGATTAATATTCTACCCCTGTGCTTTTTCTATTTACCA
Source organism: Lissotriton vulgaris (assembly GCF_964263255.1). NCBI lineage: Eukaryota > Metazoa > Chordata > Amphibia > Caudata > Salamandridae > Lissotriton > Lissotriton vulgaris. The sequence goes on from NC_141685.1 coordinate 1,938,709,857, forward strand.
CATGTATTCCCACAGTATATACCAGAGGTAGATAGAGATTGGGGGTTTAGACAGCCTAGGCATGTTATTCCAGTCAGCCACTGCTTCAATGTCCTCAATACCTTAGAGGATAATGACCAGCAAATGGGGGTCTAAATGATGATGTGGGCCTTTCCAGGAGCTATGAGGTTGTAGCATCATTAAATGATTGCACTGTAGGACAAGAGGCCTCGGCTCTCAGGTCACCTCATGTGACAAACGAAAGGGAATCCACTTAGAGAGGTACCATGAGTAGAACTTTAGCCACCCATTTTGAACCATGCGATTCTTTAACCCAGGTTCAAGCACTACACCGTTTTGGTAGCCCCCTCCCCTGAGTTTGGCTCCCCGAGAATTACACTCAGCTGTGATTGTTTGCCATGCAAGGTTATTTCCTGGAATATTGCAGGGCTGCACAATAAGACAAATAATCAAATATGGTGTGATTTTATCTCTGATCAGGACATGTTATGTTTCCAGGAAAAATGGGTCAGAGAACCAATTCAGATAAATGGATTTAAAACAATCCACCCTCCTGCAGTGAAGGAACAAGAGGGTAGAGCGAAGGGTGGGCTTTTTTTATGTATATTTCAAATAAACTTGCATTGGATAAAATAGATCTAAAATTGGGGAATAGCTACTATCAACTTGCAAAATTACAACAAGTCTGACCCATTGTACTATCTTGGTCAATTTTTATAATAACATCTCACCAGATAATTTTGGTAATGTCGTACGAAACCTTGGTAGCGACCTTAACTCATTTATTTATGCCAGTGCAAAAGAGTCAATAATAATCTTTGTGGGTGATTTTAACTGTGCTTTATGTCCTCACAAGGATAGTAGGATTTGGGGTAATACTGATGAAGAGGGTGTATGTAGCACCCTTGTTTGTCAAATACCGACGGGGAAGATGTTTAATGAGCTGATTGTGATTACTGAGCTTGGTTTCGTGAACGATTTATTGGCTGGACCTTTTCCTATACCTTAGACATTCAATGGAAGAGGCTTATCCTCAACAATAGATTATGTACTGGTCTCACTTAACTATGCACCCAGGTTGCATTCATTTATGGTGGGTGACAATCCTGTGAATGACCATATTCCCTTATGCCTAGAGGTCAATTTGCCATTACATAGGCTTGTTAGGGCCCATAATGATAGAGAAATAACGGGAAAAGTAATACTTAACAGAACAAATGGGTACACCCTGCGGTGAACAAAGGTCGATCCAGTTGCTGTTACAAAACCGCGAGTAACAAAATGTAAAACTACCTTTGAAAACTGCCTGAGTGAATTAACCCCACATGATGGTATTTTATTGTCTTTTCAGCAAATAGCAGCTGGGGTTAGGGAGTTATTATTTGTGCAATCCCGCAATAAGGTTAAAAAACAGGGGGGTTCATCACAAAATGTAAACATGTGCTTACCAACCTAAAGCAGGAGTTGTGCAGGCAGCCCAGAAACCTTACAGGCAGTCAAGATCAGAATATAGATTGGCCCTTAAGGAAAGATGATGTACCCAGAGAAGGGAAGCAGGGGAATCCCTCCATAGCGCGGCACAATTGAATGACAGTACTGCGTTTTGGAGAGCGGTGAAAACCCCGTTTTTACAATCCACGGGTGGTCCTACAATAGAAATTGCTATACCAGAGGAGTTATGGATCAAACACTTTTCAAAGGTGTATAATGGGCAGGCAAACTCTTACTTTCCAGTTAGTGATATGCCAGTGGAGCCCACTGATTATGTAGATCTACAGTTCACCTTGGAGGAAGTGGAAAGAGCTCTCTCTGCGAGCCAGGGCAGTAAGGCGCCTGGCCCTGATGGAGAACCTGTGAAGTCAAATATCGTCCTTTGGGTGCCCATTATAACACAAGTTATTAATGACAGTAGTATGGCCTCTATGCCAAATACATGGGAAGAATTCATCATCGTCTCAATCTTTAAAAAAGGGGACCGAGATGATCTTGGGTGTTACAGTCCTAACTCCTTATAGATTCTATGGTCAAGGTAGCAGGATGGGTTATCTTGGAACGCCTGCAAGCCTGGGCAGAAGAGAACTCTGTCCTATCTAATATACAGTATAGCTTCAGAGAAGGATTGGGGACGATTGAGCAGAGTTTCAATTTGACCTTACTGGTGGGTAAATATTTGAGAATCAAGAAAGGCCGTATCTGCCATTTGTTGATCTTACTGCAGCCTTCTACTCTGTAAGACATGATAGGCTGTGGGAGATTCTCTGGATTGTCGGGGTTGATCCTCATATTACTCTCTTTTTAAGGCGCATGTATAATGGTGCACTGGCGAGCGTGCATTTTGGTCTGGGTTTTGGTCTGGGTGGTGAAGTCACACCTGCCTTTCCTGTTAAGAGGGGGGTTCGGCAAGGTTGTGTGCTGGCCCCTTTCTTTTTAACTTTTAACTTGTATATTAATGGATTGTGCCAAGCACTCCTTAGGAACAATCAAGATTTTCCCTCTGTAAATGGCGTCCTATACCTGCTCTCCTTTATGCGGATGACACAGTATTGATGTCAAGAACTCAAATCGGTTTCCAGAGGGTTCTAGATGGTTTTACAGATTTTATGAAGGACCTTGGCCTTACTATTAATATTTCTAAGACTTTTACCTTCAGCTGTGGCCGTGGGACTCAGAGGATGAAAACCATGTTTGTGGACAGGCAAAAATGAGTACAGACAAATAATTTTTCTTACCTCAGTATTTTATTTAATGAAGGCGAATCGTGGGCTCAAGCTATTCTTGCAAAAAAACTGCAACTTATTAAGACAACAGCCGCCCTGGCATCTTTCTCAAGAAAGCTAGGTAAGAAGCCGCCAGGCGAGCTCATTTACATCTACAAGGCCAAATGCACCGCTACTGCAATGTACGGGGCGGAAGTATGGGGTTTTGTTAATATTCTCCCTATACAAACTGTGGAAAACTCTTTTTTAAGAGATATTTTATCAGTGCCAGCCAGCTAACCTTCTTATGCCTGTCACAACGAACTGGGTCTTCCTTTTATGTCCGATCTTATTAAATTAGAACCAATTCTCCTGTGGCATAGGATCTGGTCAAAGGACCAGCCCAAGCTAAATAGGGAGATCTTGCAGGACTGCCTGAAACTGGAAGGGGTTTTTAAAGATTCCCTGGTCAAAGTATGTGGGTGATTTTATGAACGATATTGGGCACCCAGAATACTTTACTGACCCTAGGTATATACAGGCAATCTCTAGAAAGGCCCTAAGAAAGGACGGTCTTCAACTATTAGTTACCACAAGAATGACAAAAGACATTTTAAAACCCAGTGTAAGGCAACAATAGTTAATTATAACCACCTCTTATATGGAACCTTACCGTACATTTGTACCTGACAGTTTGACCGGCGACTATGAACTTAGTTTAGGCTGGACATCGTCCATAGACTTGTGACCTTCCCAAAAATCAATGGATGGTCACATGAATTGCCTTTATGTCCATGTTAGATTTTGGGGATTCTAGTTGGCAGAGGTAGGTACCTTTGACCAGATAGGGACCCTTGCGTCTAGTCAGGGTAAGGGGGTACACTCCTAAAATAACCCCTCCTCACCCCCTTGGTAGCTTGGCACAAGCAGGCAGGCTTATCTCAGAGGCGGTTAAATAGAAGCAAGGACTACCCTGCCGGGTAAATTTCAAGGTCCCATAGGGATCCTTACAATTAAATGAGCGGTGACAAACAAATACGTATCAGAGCCAATAGTACATCACATACAGTTGATTGACCTTATTTTTTGTGAAAATATATATAGTTTATTTGTTATTTGTTGAATTCATATAAAGGATTCATATAGATGCTTAGAAAAATATACATTCATTTAGACTCAACATCACATATAAGGTGAAGAGAAAAACCATTGTGTTTGTGGTTTTAAATTGAACCATAATTTGAATCAAGCGGGATGCAAACATCCAAGTCCCACACACTCCCAGAATCATCCACTAGAATCACACTTACTCTCAGACTCACTCGTTACAAAAATATACAATCACATACATAACATTCATAAAGGTACATCATGGCCTGCAGAGGAGGTATCTTATGGCTGCTAGGACTGCAATCACATTATGGAGGCATGAAGATGGAAAGGAAGTAGTTTAACAAAGACTGCACTTTGGGCCATCCATAAAGGTCACACCAACGCGCGTTTCGGTGTATGGCCTATTTAGGCTGCACCTTCATCAGGGCGAAGATGACCAGGGGGCGGGGACACACTCACACTTTCCACGCTGCACAGAAGGAGCGCCAGATGGGTTTCACCAGCGTTCATATGTTCTCTCTGCGTCAATAATTGGAAAATATCTGGTGAACAGGGTCTATTTCCGCAGGTCCGGCGGCTGGGGTTCTAGGTGAGCTCGGGGTGGTTCGTGAATCAGGTATCGGGTCAAGGGTCCTTGTTAGAGACGAGAAACGATGAAAAAGAAGATTAAATCAGAGAAAGGTTCTTCTTGGGAGTTAGATACTTGTCGGATCAAAGAAGGTCTTTCACGGATAGGGTGGATATTCCTGAACGTTCAATAATGGCGGGGCCTCGAAGCGATCAGGTCTTCTAGGATCCAGCGCGGTGGTCGTCTCCCGTCAGGTGTGGGACACAAGCAGGATAAGCAAGGGACAGGGATTAAGAAATAGCCCGGAATAGTCGAGCTCCGCACGGACAACGATGCGTGCAAGCCTGATGGCCGTGCGGCGTCTCAACGATTCTTCTGAGCTGCGACAGACCCTGCAACACGCTTCTCCGGTTATGCAACGGCATCTGCTGCGGCAGCTACACTCTTCTCCGGTGATGCGAGGCCGTGTGCTGCAAAGGTGACACTCTTCTCCGCTGATGCGACGACAACGGCTGCAGTGGTGACGCGCTTCTTCATCTTGAGTCGCGCTTCCAGCTACCAGCGACATGCAGTCTCTCAGAAGGCCCAGCTCAACAGAAGGCACTTCAATTCCCAGCAAGGGAAGGCAGTGGAGATGGTTGGTAAAGTCTGTTGTCCCTGAGACTTCATCAGGAGGCAAGCTCTATCTCAAGCCCTTGGAGATCCTTTACAAGTTGATTTGAAACTAGCACAAAGTCCTTTCTCCTTTCTTTGGCAGTCAGGCAATCACTGCAGGCAAATCCTCCAAACAGCACTCGGCTTAGGGATCACCTCCTCCTCAGTTTCTCTCGTTCCTCTCCTCAGCAAAGCGTCTTCTTGTTTCCCAAAAGTGATCTAAAGTTTCATACACCAAAATCCTTTGTCTCTGAAGGAAGATTGTCTGTGTCTAGTCCAAACCAGTTCTGTGCAGGCCTGGAGTACTTTGTTGACAAGTCTCCTTCTTTCCTTTGACAGTGTGGGCCAGGACCATCAGATGCACCACAGGAGGTGGAGACAGCATTGTGGAAGGCAGGTTCAGCTGCAATTCCTCCCACCACTCTACATGCAGATAGCTCTATTCAGCCCTGTGCTGACTCACCCTGTCTCCTGGAATCCCCCAGCCCCTGTCACTCAAACTCCAGGCAAGGAATACACAACATGGCAGAGGCAGGCTTGGACAGTTAGGCAAGAAAATACCTACTCTCTAAAAGTGGTATTTTCAAACACAGAATGTTAGGACCAACTTCACTAAAAGATGTATTTTATCATTTAGAGTTCAGGCATACTAAACTCAAATTTCTACCTAGTTCCCTGAGTCAGTTATGATTATAAGTTGGAATAATCAAACTGGCCATTCCCGCCTATGGGGAACAGGTAGCCTTGCAATAGTGAAAACGGCTGTACTTCCCTAATAGGACATGTCACATACACCAGGGCATGTCCTACCTTTTACCTACAATGTACCCTGCCTTGGGCCTACCATAGGGCTGACTAATATGTAGAAAAGGGAAGGTTTAGGGACTGGCAAGTGGGTGCACTTGCCCAGTCAACATGACAGTACCGGACTGCACACAGGCTCTGCAATGGCAGACCTGAGACACACTTTCCAGGCTGCTTCTGTGGGTGGCACAACCAGTGCTGCAAGCCCACTAGCAGCATTTGATTTACCAGCCCTAGGCACCCACAGTGCACTGTACTAGGGTCTGACAGTAAATCAAATAAGCCAATCATGGAGCCACTAATCCATTCATCAATTTACAATAGGGAGAGCATATTCACTTTAGCACTGATCAGCAGTGGTAAAGTGCCCTGAGTCATAAAGCCAACAAAAACACGTTAGGCAAAATACAGGAGAAAAGCAAAAAGTTCAGGGATGACTCTGCAAAAAGGGCCAAGTCCAACAGTCCATGTGACAATCATTCTACCCAACTCACCATTCACTGGGTGTTATTCTGTAAATTTTATGCAGCATTGAGGAAAGCTTGGCTTTTACCGTTTTTAAAACAAAAGGGATTGCGGCAATGCCCCCCTGAATTAATTAGGCTACAGTTCTTGGAGGACGAACAAACTGCCTGGTTTTCAGCTATGTTCTTTAAGATGGCACTCCTTCAATGGAAATCCACTGTGATGGATGAATTATAGAAGAACGGGCACTTTACTTTGTTATAGTTTCATTACTGTAGCCTCAATATTAACTGACATTTTAATATCAATGTAGGATTGCTGTTTTTATAATGTGTGTAATTTTGTGATAATATGTATCTTTTTCTTTTTTGTGCTTTTATGATTGTTAAAACAATTGTCGAATAAAGCTTTCCTTGACCTGACTTCCCAACAGAAGTGAATGTTTCAAAACAATGGTACTACACCTATAAGATGCTATTAGGGGTGAATGAAATTCACCTAATTTGCATTTGTATAGTTACATGAAATTTCAGAAAGATTATGGAAAATTAGGCGTAATTTACGTGAAATGCAAAACCAGCAGTTAGTTATATATTTTAGCGTGAAATTCTGGATGCAAGGATGCATTTAAAGCATTTAGAGCAAAAAACAAAAGCACAGAAATCACTTGTGTTATATTGCTGAGGTGATGCCCTTAGATAAATCTGCAGGCTGTGTATCCTCAAGAGATACTTTGAAATAGCGTTATTGAACTGCAAGTTTATTAGAGACCTCATCCACAGAGAACCAACTGTCAAACTTCAACAAACAACATTCTCCCTGCTATTGCTTCCATTCTAGATTACTACATCATCTCCTGGCAAACAGGAATAGGAGGCGATGCTTACTCCAGAACACCACAACTGCCCATCACAGATACTCTCTGTAAGAAATTGGGTTGTCATGTATGCATGATGTGAGTCCTGCATAACTAAACGTTTAACAATAATCTCCCTACTGTTAACCAAGCACCCGATTGTAGCACTTGACTCTGTTCAGGGTAGCAACGCAGAGCAGTCCAAGGCCTAGTCTGGGAAGGTGGTGTGGGCTAGTAATGTCAATCTGCTGGCACGAAACAACAACACCTACTACATGAATGCCCAGCCAGTGCTTTTTCTTTGAAAAATGAAAAGTACATTTAGAGCAAACACAATTAAATACTACGCATTAATTTACTAATTTACACATAAGATAGATGGAAATACCTTGGTGACATTCTGAAATGACATTTCATCCCTAGGGGGTCATGATCTCCATGATCACAGTACTTCCCCCCTCATCACCTATACCTATACCAAGAATCAACATCCTAATATCATAATATAAAGGGGGTAATTATTTAAAATAATGCAGGCATATTGGCTTTGTCAAGTGTTCACTGCATCATAATATAAGGCAAATCAATTGGCTTTTCAAGGGATAGTCACCACATATATAACAAATAATCACGTGAGGATTCAGCATTAGAACCAATAGAACCCATAAGCATATTCAAAGGTTTTCATTATTAGTAAAAAGCATTCCAATGTTCACCAACAATCATTGTCAATAAAGTATTTTGAATAAACATTGCATGTCAAAATAATGCATTGGGTTCTTTTACCACTTCATTCCAAATTAAGGATAGCCATAAGACCAACCACTTGGAGTCCCTGTTATCCCAAGCTGAATAGCAAATGCACCAGCTCTGGGACTGGTTGAAAATAAGACAAAAAGGCCCTCGAGGTTATGTATCCAATTACCTGGGAAACATAGGATTAATTTGTGAGATTACTCTAGGTGGGCTGCTTCACAGCCTGCAGCCCCAACAACACGTCACAAAATCATTGCTGGTGACACTGCCACTCCTTGGGGCTCTACAAGGAGAGAAACAACCTAAAAATAAGCCCTTGGGGGGAATTATAGGATACTGCAGCTGAGGAAGTAAATATTTTGGCAGTGGTCCTTCCCGCTGTGCGGCTTTGCACCACATGCTTTCTTTTTGGTTTTGGCTTTTGTTATAGTGTTGCCTGTATCCCAACTCGGACACCCCGATGCCAGTTCTATGGTGGGGCCTGTGAGGGGAGCCCCAAACCCAGTGTTCCCGCTGGATAACCGCAATCCATGGCAGCCGGCATCTCCTCTGTGCTCCTTGGCGGGAGCGATTCTCTTTCTGAACTCCTATTGAGCCATGCAATTTCTCTGTGCCCGCTCGTGTAGGGGACAGGAGGCGGTACGCCTGCCCTCCATTCTGTGTTCTCAAGGTCACGTATCCATGCGTAGATGGGGCCCCAGGGACAGAAAATACAATGCATGCTCCTCTCCCTAGGGTCCAGTCGCACCAACCCCAGGCACTGGCTTTCTCAGGGGGTAGTTTTTTGAAATTGCCATGAAAAACCATGCGCTTCATTCTCCTCTCAGTCCCCCTGTAGTACCGGGCTATAAACAGATGAATCTCTGGTCACATTGGACCAATCTACATGATCCTGGGCTCTTTTGCTCCTAGTGGCGATCTCTGTCACCCAGGAGCATTTACAGCAGGCCTCATGGCCTATAAAAGGGTGTACTTTGCTGGTAGCTAGATTTACTGGCTTCCTGCACTAGTCTTCTCTCCTTACTCCTGGTGCTCCTCTACTGCTGTTGAGTGCTTATTGCACTAACCCTCTGCTACGAGCCAGCAGAGCACACTCCTGTCCACACTCACAAGCACTAGAGCCTCCTGTCTGTCTTGCAGGGCACTTTCTGTGTCAGGGTGTCCAAATCTTCCCCTAGCCGATCCTCACAGGACATAGGGGGGACAGCACCACTGGCCCTGAAGAGGTCCATCTTGTCCTGGGTTTCTGCTGCATACAAAGTCTTTCATCCATCGGGGGGCTTTTCCATCCAGCTGTTACCATTGAGGTCAAATCCTACCTTTTTATAATATAAGTCACCCCTAAGGTAGGCACTTGACAACCCAGAGGTCAGAGTGCACTGAATTTAGAAGGCAGGACATGTACTTTTAAGTTTTACATCTCCTGGTAGTGAAAAACTCTCAAAGTCGCTTTTCACTACTGCAAGACCTATATCTCCCATAGGATAGCATTGGGATTACCTTAATAATTTTATAAGCATAATTTCCAAATGGAAAGATGTGATTGATTCAAATTTGATGTCTCTAGAATCACAATTTAATATCCAAGCTTATGGTGACATCAGATTTTAAATAACAGTTCTGAAAATGCTGCTTTTATAAGTTTGATAGGTAGTTGGGCAACCCAATCGACCCTCGTGGGCTTGGGTAGTAAAATTAGGGAGGTAAAGCTGCCTACAAGGGATTTATTGAAACCAAAAAATTAAAAAGATTCTAGATATATCTTTGTGAAGTGATATCTAATAACGCTCAAAAGAACAAATCAAAGTTATACCAAACAATTTAGTAAATTAATTACAATGGCGGGTGATGAATTGTAGAAAAATATATTTCAAATGTCGTAAAAGTAACAAAGCAATGACATTAAATCAACAAAACAGGTAAATAGGGGTACAGAGAATACAATAACAAAACTCAACTAACATTGTGTAACCTGGGGTGAGGGGCTGGGAACACTGGCTAGAGGTGGAACAGGCGCCGCAACAGGAAGAGGCTGACCAGTATATCGGATTAAACTGGGCTTTATTTTTATAGTTCGTCTTGTCCTGTAAGTAAGTCTTTCTTTAGCGAACTCCCGGTTATCCGTGGTGAGGCCGTCTTTCTCCAGGGTTCTGGTCACGTGCTGTTCTCTTGGGACCGCCTTCCCCGGTGTAGCGTTGGTGGGGCCAAGATGGGGAAGAAAACGGACAAGAGGGAGGCCGTTAGTCACCAATCTGATACAGCGTTTCCCCAGGGGAACCCAGTGAATGTGATGGGACACCGGTGTGAACGTGCAGTCGAACAGGCACACTCGTGACTAGTGCTTCGGTGCACAGGAGCGAGGTGAGGAAGGAAGGAAGGAAGGTAGGGCGAAGGGAGGGGAGAAGGATAACAGGTATCGGGAAAGTACACCAAGGAGAGGCACGAACGGGGGACTTAAACTAAGTACTGGGAGCACTCTTTCTCCCCACCCAGGCCGCCCAACGCTGCCGTACCTGAGCAAGCCACACTCCTCCCTCGGGAGTGCGGCACGGCGGAACACAGGGTCGTTGGCCTCCTGGCTCTCCTCCGCAATCCGGCAAGCCCGTCCTTTCGTCCACTTCGTTCTCCTTCGTAGGGATCTCCTCGCCTCCTCCACTCGAGCCGTCAGTGACATCACACGCCGCATACAGGGCTTCCCCTGTTTTCAACCATTCCGATGCGTCCGCGTCATTGGTAGGCGTGGCCTCGTCTTCTTCGTTGTACGCCCAGTTAAAGGACCCTGCAGTTGTTTCTTGGTATTGTCCGTGGCGTGGTGTCCATGCATCCCTCGGCGACTCCGACTGTAGGGTAGAAGGGGAGGCATCATCAGGTGTCCACCAGTCGACCCGGCCACCCGTCCCCACCCTGTTACACATTGACAACAGGGAACATATAGATTGAAGTGACTGTGACTGTGTACCTCCTCATATGTAGCACACAATCAGTATGTCCCTATGACTTGTAATGCAGAATAGTCATGAAGGCAAAGATGTTCTCTAGTTTGCATGGGTCATGTCCCCCGTTCAGATGAACAAATGCCCACTTAACATCACACTGGTGCACTTTTTGTGCAAGCACAAGTGTATGCGACCCAAAAGGATGCACACATACTATTACAGCCGGGGCACATAGTCAAATATGGCCTCTGGTTAGAAAATTGTGTTAATTCATGTACTTACACTTCACGTAGACATGGGAAACAATCTATAAATATTGTGAACTTGGAAACATTTCTCCAAACATCTTAAAGATGTACAAATATGCACTACTAGGTCTGTCTATAGCAAAGATCTCAAAAGTTAATGTGCAGTATGAAAGATGAAGCAGAAGATTTTAAAAAAAAAACAATACATATTCATAAAGCTTTATACAATGACAGCAAAATGTACTCTCTTAGTCTATATGTACAGAGTTTTTCCATGCATAATGAATGTACTACAATACTATTTAGAAAAAAATGACCAAGAAGATAGACAGGAGAAAGTGTCCTGTGTTGTTAAGAGCAGTATTTTAACAGTCGTTGTTGGCCGTTTAGTGCCAAGAGATAGACAGACGTGTGAGCACAAGAGACTATTGATTTCCTGTGTTCTTTGTTAAATTGAAAATAATCGGGCAATGCGAGATCTTTTACAATGTTTATGTATCATTTTAAAGATATGAAGGCTAGGGTGAGGGAAGAATCAAGTGTATTATTTTTCTGAAGTGAGCAAGAACTTATCAATAGTAATTTACTTACTTGTTTTAGAAAGTTGCCATTTTCTTACTTTGGCCAAGTGGTGCTTGCTGCATGTCTCTGCTCACGCCTGGGGTGGGTGACAGTTGCGCTTTGTGTATTCCCTCTAGACAGCCACACACAATGGGAGCTTAGTTGGGACTTAATGGCCCATCCTGGCAGGATGTTAGGGAGGAGCTGGACCCACCTGAATAGGCTGTGTCCTGTCCCCACACGAAGGACTGCATTCCCCCCCTGTAGTGAGCCTGGTGCCAGGGCAGGAAGGGCAGGGTCTTTGTGCACTTCAGAGGCCTGTCTTTGAAGCTCCACCCACTTCAAAGACACCACTGAGTATACATACTGAACCTCAGACACCACCACTTCAGTACACTTTTGGATTTGTGATTCTCTGCCAGGGAGAAAGAATAGCTGTGCTGCTGAAGGACTGCCACTCTGCTGGACTGCTCTCTGTTAGACTCCTGCTTTGCTATGCTTGCCTGCTGCCTGGGTGAGAAGGACTGGACCTGCATCACTTGATCCCAGAACCCAGACTTCCAAACTCTCTTGTAGTGCATCCTTCCTCGACTGCAGCGTTGTCAATGATGATGAAACTTCACATCTCAGCTTCACAGGTCATCGGAACTGACACATCATCCCTGCTGTACCCTGCATTCTCAACACCGAAGTTCACATCGCAAGCCCCATCAACAGGATCCTCAAACTCAACGCAACAGGACCTAGTACCACAGCCTTGTTGGATCTCGGAACCAACACATTTTCTCTGCTGCCCAACGCATCTTAGAAACAGATCTACACAACACTCTGCAACCAGGATTTAAAGTCATTTTTTCAGCGGGTCTAAGTGGGTCCCTGTAGCTGGCTCATGCTCCATCGCAGTCAGCCTGAACTTATGACTTTATCTTGGTCTGGCATGTTCGGATATCCCCAATAGCGCTTTTTGATTCTTGGCACTAATTTACCAAAAAAACTTTGAAATTTAATATCTTCAGTTCTATTAAGTGAATTTTTGTTGTTTTTACTTGCTTTATTTATTAAAATCAGAGTTATTTTTTCAAATTGGTGTGGAATATTTCTGTATGGTGTTTTCACTGGTTTACTGTTTGAAGTGTTCAATCAATCAATCAATCATGACACTTGTATAGCACGCTACTCACCCGGAAGGGTCTCAAGGCGCTGGGGGAGAGGGGTCCGTTACTTCTCGAAGAGCCAGGTCTTGAGTTGCTTCCTGAAGGAGAGATGGTCCTGGTTTAGCCGAAGGTGGATGGGGAGGGAGTTCCATGTCTTGGCTGCCAGGTAGGAGAAGGATCTTCCTCCGGCGGTGGCTCTGCGGATGCGTGGAACTGCTGCAAGGGCATGGCTGGTCGATCGTAGCTGTCGGGTGGGCGTGTAGAAGGTCAGGCGGTTGTTGAGGTACTTGGGGCCCAGGTCGTGGAGGGCCTTGTGGTTGAGGAGTCTGTACGTGATCCTTTTGCTGACGGGGAGCCAGTGCAGGTCTCTCAGGGGGCCGGATATCTGGCTGTGTCAGGGGATGTCCAGGACGAGACGTGCAGAGGCGTTCTGGATGCGTTGGAGTCTTTTCTGAAGTTTGGCTGTGGTTCCGGTGTAGAGGGTGTTTCCGTAGTCCAGTCGGCTGGTGACGAGTGCCTGGGTGACTGCCTTCCTGGTTTCGGTGGGGATCCATCGGAAGATCTTTCGGAGCATGCCCAGGGTGTTGAAGCACGATGATGAGACGGCGTTGACTTGTCTGGTCATCGAGAAGGAGGAGTCCAGGATGAAGCCCAGGTTGCGTGTGTGGTCCGTTGGCTTGGGAGTGGTGCCCAGGGCGGGGGGCCACCAGGAGTCGTCCCAGGCGGAGGGCGATGACCCCAGGATGAGGACCTCCGTCTTGTGTGAGTTCAGTTTCAGGCGGCTGTTCTTCATCCACTCGGCGACGTCTTTCATCCCTTCGTGTAGGCTGGTTCTGGCGGCGGCGGGGTCGTTGGTGAGGGAGAGGATCAGCTGGGTGTCGTCGGCATAGGAGATGATGTTGAGGTTGTGTTGGCGTGCGATGGCTGCGAGGGGGCTCATGTAGACGTTGAAGAGGGTTGGGCTGAGCGATGATCCTTGTGGTACGCCGCAGATGACTTCGGTGGCCTCGGATCTGAACGGGGGAGGTGGACTCTCTGGGTTCTTCCGGCGAGGAACAAGATGATCCACTCCAGTGCCTTCTCTTGGATTCCGATGTTGCTGAGGTGCTGCACTAGGGTGCGGTGGCAGACAGTGTCGAACGCTGCAGAGAGGTCCAGGAGGATGAGGGCCGCTGTCTCCCCGTTGTCGAGCAGGGATCTGATGTCATCGGTGGCTGCAATGAGGGCGGTCTCTGTGCTGTGGTTGGCTCGGAAGCCGGACTGCGAGTGGTCGAGGGATCCGTTCGGCTCGAGGAAGGCGGCAAGCTGTCTGTTGACGGTCTTCTCGATGACTTTGGCAGGAAAAGGGAGGAGCGAGATGGGGCAGACGTTCTTGAGGTCGGTGGGGTCCGCTGTTGGTTTCTTCAGGAGGGCGCTGAGCTCGGCGTGCTTCCAGCTTTCCGGGAAGGTGGCGGTGTTGAAGGAGGCGTTGATGATGTCCCGGAGTTGGGGTGCGATGATGGAGTCGGCTTTGTTGAAGACGTGGTGGGGGCAGGGGTCGATTGGGGATCCGGAGTGGATGGTGTTCATCGTGCGGGTGGTGTCTTCGGTGCTGACCGGGGTCCAGGTGCAGAGGGTGGTGGTGGGGGGCGTTGGTTCGGTGGTTGGGTGCGTGGTTGGTGCCCCGAAGCTGGTGTGTATTTCGGCGATCTTGCGGTGGAAGAACGAGGTGAGCGAGTCGCAGAGGTCTTGCGAGGGAGTGATGTCGTTGTTTCCGGCGCTGGGTTTGGAGAGCTCTTTGAGGATGCTGAAGAGTTCCTTGCTGTTGTGGGCGTTGTTGTCCAGTTGTTCATTGAATGCTGTCTTCTTGGTGGTGTGGATCAGCTGTTGGTGTTTGCGGGTGGCGTGCTTGAGGGCAGTCATGTTGTCTGTGGTCTGGTCGTTGCGCCAGGCTTTCTCGAGGGTGCGGCAGTTCCTCTTGGAGTTCTTAAGTTCGTCGGTGATCCAAGAGGCTTTCTTGCTGCTGTGTCTGCTGGGAGGGGTCTTCAGTGGTGCGAGGTCGTCTGCGCAGTTGGTGATCCACTGTGTGAGGTTGCTGGCTGCTTTGTTGGGGTCCGTTGTGCTTGGGGGAGGGTTCTGGCTGAGGGAGGTGGTGAGCTGGTCGGCGGTGATCTTGTTCCAGCTCCTGCGAGGAGCCTGTTGCGGGTGGTGGTGGGTCGTGGTTTTTCTGAAGCTGATTGTTGCACAAATACTTTACACACAGCCTCCAAAGTTAAGACTGACTGCTCTGTGCCAAGCTACCAGAGGGTGAGCACAGGTTAATTTAGGGTTTGCCTGCATCTTATCCTGACTAGGATTGTGATTGCTGCTTGACCAGGGCTTACAACCCAGTCAACCAACAACTTGATTTCTAACACACCTAAAATCACCATTGCCTGGCTATAGATTCCCAACCCTAAACCCTAAAATCACAATTACCTCCCTTCCTCTCTACCCACTTCTGAACTTTAAATTCACCCATACCTCTTATACCTCTACCCACCCCTGAACCCTCAGTTTACTTTCACCTCCCTTTACCTCTATTCAAACCTGAACGGTAGGGAGGACGGTGGCAGTGTCTCCCCGACCCGCTGACGCCCCGGTCTAGAGCAATAGACTTACGCTGCATATGATTTTAAATGTGATTGAAAACTGTAAAATCGATTTTGAAACAATTGTAATAGCGCCGTGTTTTAAAAAGTGTACAGTCATTGCTGATTGCTAGCAGCGCCACACGCTACAAGGTAATAATAGCACATTCTTACTTTACCTAGCCTGAGCTCGATCTCCTGTCCTGCCCGCCCCGGTCCGACTCGGCAACCAGTGCCGTTGAGCGGAGGGCGGGTCAGGCAGAGCCAGGTCACTTCCGCAATCACAGAGCGGTTAGCGCTCTAGTTTGCTGCACGTTGGGAGGTATTTAGGCAGCGAGGAGCAGGCGGCATTTGCGGTAGGGAGGACGGTGGCAGTGTCTCCCCGACCCGCTGACGCCCAGGTCTAGAGCAATAGACTTACGCTGCATATGATTTTAAATGTGATTGAAAACTGTAAAATCGATTTTGAAACAATTTTAATAGCGCCGTGTTTTAAAAAGTGTACAGTCATTGCTGATTGCTAGCAGCGCCACACTCTACAAGGTAATAATAGCACATTCTTACTTTACCTAGCCTGAGCTCGATCTCCTGTCCTGCCCGCCCCGGTCCGACTCGGCAACCAGTGCCGTTGAGCGGAGGGCGGGTCAGGCAGAGCCAGGTCACTTCCACAATCACAGAGCGGTTAGCGCTCTATGTTTGCTGCACGTTGGGAGGTATTTAGGCAGCGAGGAGCAGGCGGCATTTGCGGTAGGGAGGACGGTGGCAGTGTCTCCCCGACCCGCTGACGCCCAGGTCTAGAGCAATAGACTTACGCTGCATATGATTTTAAATGTGATTGAAAACTGTAAAATCGATTTTGAAACAATTTTAATAGCGCCGTGTTTTAAAAAGTGTACAGTCATTGCTGATTGCTAGCAGCGCCACACGCTACAAGGTAATAATAGCACATTCTTACTTTACCCAGCCTGAGCTCGATCTCCTGTCCTGCCCGCCCCGGTCCGACTCGGCAACCAGTGCCGTTGAGCGGAGGGCGGGTCAGGCAGAGCCAGGTCACTTATTGTTTTGAGGGCTCTGTTGGTTGTTTCATGCCCTCGACTATGTTTGACGGCACCTTCATCTCTTTAACAGTTTGCTCCTCCCCTGACCCCCCACACCCCAAACCTTATGTCTCGCCTGGAGCTGCACATGTGCTATCGCTTGAGAGACATTATGTTTAATTACTGGGGGCTTAGAACCCGCCATTTGCTTGCCATTGGTTGGCTTCATTGCCACTCTCATTTTGTTGATTCCATTTGGTCAGCCAGTGTCAGCTTCACTTTCTCTTCATTTGTTTGTCCCCGCCATAGAGCATGGCCTAAGTACTGCTTCTCATTATTATTAATATTAAATTTATATCTAGGCGCAACAGCTACCTAAAAAGGGTTTCCCGGCGCCCGGCAAAAACAGCAGCCGAAAAGGAAATGGAACCTACTGATTGAAAAGCCAGGTTTTGAGATATTTACAAAAAAGAGTAACGTTCCTCTGAGTTTGAAGGGACAGCGGAAGATTATTCCATAAAACAGGGCCCAAATAAGAGAAGGAACGGCCACCCATACTGGACAGTCTGATCCTTGGCACCTGAAATTTGCCTGAGTAATAGATCTAAGAGTACGGGAAGGTAAGTAGGGGTGGACCAAGTTTTGCACATACATAGGTGCCATGTTGTGCTTGATTCTGAACATATAGTTCAGAGTTTTAAACCTAATCCGGTTCTCAATTCTCAACCAATGAAGATCTCTCAGGGAAGCGGAAATAGAGGCCGTTCTCGTACCCCATGCCCTTTCACTGATCGCTGTTTTCAGAGGTACTTTTTCCCGTTTACTTGCATCTCCTTCCTCCATCTTCCACCTGCCTTGTTGCTTATCCTACCCCTCTCTTATGATGTTGCTTGTCCGGCCTGCTCCTCTCCTGTTGTTGCTTGCCCCATCAACTCCCACGCTCTTCCCATTCATTGTTTGCCCCTACTGTCCCACCAGAAGTAAAACCCCTAAAGTCATGCCAACAGTTTTCAAAATGCTTCAAAGGTGCTGCACTCCGTGCTCTACATGGCCTTTTTGGCACTGTCTTTTATGCGGGGCCAAGACAGAGATCTTCAGCTCAGACATAAAATAATCAAATCAAATAATCTCATACAAAGAAAATGGATCGCCCCCCTTCGTGGTCAGCACTGGTGCATCATAGCACTTTTTTTTCCTGTAACCTTCAGGTATTCTGCTCAGCAGCCTCACTGCTGTACATGGCTAAAAGAAATTGAGAATGCAAATAGCTCTCCCATAAGCAAAACCTATTGGCTTTGCCAATGCTTGTTCAGTGATGCACTAACTATTCCCATTGTAAATGCAAACTGTCAAAGTTCTCTCTGTGCTGGGGAAATAATTTTTTCTGTAAATGGGTGCACTGTCCCAGACTGCACTAGCTGCACCCAACATTGGTGCTCTATGATTGTAGCACTGCAAACAATATGTTATTCTATTAATCGAATGGAACTGCAGCGTCAATGAGTGCATACAATATTAAGGCACAAATCCGGAAATGAGAATCATCTGCAATAATTCTTTGTATGTTGAGGCCTGGAAACTCAAAGCCAACAGATTCTTTTTTAACTATTTCCATAATAAACACTTGTAATTCCATGTTAGCTCCCTGGGAGTTTTACAATCCAGAACTTTTATTTTTAGGCTTTGGCGGTATTGCTACTGTGTGTTTTCTATATTTGCCCTACAGATTTTTATTTACCACTACTTACCTTTTTCTGGGATTTAGTTTCTTTCTCTTAGAACACAAAAGTGTTTTTAATAATACGTTTTTATAAATGCTAGCATGCATACCTTTAACATTTAAAACACCTCTGTAGAGTTGTCTGCCTTTTCTCAAAGTTTTCTTGTACCTTTGAGGGTCAAATTTTAAAATAAACACGACCGCAATTCAGTGATTGTATATTCTTTGCTTGCCCTTTTCAGGTGGTTTCTTAAGAAACTGTTTCTTCCAAATTAATTGCTTTTGTTCACTCAGTAGAACAATATTAAATAAGGTATCTCAGCTGACTAGGTGTTTAAGCTAAATATATAATTGCTTTCCCACTTCATTTGCATTCATCTCGATGGAATATTGATGCAGACTTTTGTTGCAGCTGGAGACAGCAATAGAAGCTAGAAATCTTCAAATGTGAATCATCTCAACGTCATCCTTTCTTTTTGCTTCGTGCCTCCTCCAGCCCAATAATCTCCCAGGGAGAGCATCGTTTACTATAATTGCATCTTTGCAACAGTGGTTTTGATGAGCATGCCTCCCAGTGACTCAAATTAAATTAGTATTGAAGTCATGCACTTTTCAGTAAATACACAGTCATATTAATAATAGCTTTCACAAGAAAAAACCCATTTTAAAATCAAACTTTCAATTGACGATTTCCCATATACTGCACATGCTAAATATAACTAATGCATTATTGAAGTGCCTGAGCAATATTAAAGCTAAATTATCATCTGTCTATGGTTAGGTCAAATAAAACAACTCTAAATATTCATCATATACTTTATCTGACGTATGCTTCTAACCATAAATCCCCGTTTACGTTTATATTGATTACATATTCTTAATTTATGTTTACTTATTGACAAAAACATATGGCTATTATACCTCTAAAGAGGGTTCTGTTTTGACTGTCATGCCTTTGAAGCTAGGGCCATGCGCACTGCGTCGTATTACAGTAATAGGTATAGTGCCAAAATTATGAATACAAGATTACATGGATGAATTTCACTCCTTGAAAAAACTGCACCAGGAGACAATATGTGAATATTCCACCCTACTTTAATACCGCAAAAACGAATCTTTATGAAAATGAAACCAATAAAAGGCTGTACAAAAACATGAAGCAATTAGAAACGTGGCGAAGGAACATTGCTGAGCAGTATACCACAGCCTCTGTTTAATCCACTAAGTGGTGCTGATCGGAAAAACACAAGAATGCACCATTGAGAAGAAAAGCCACAGAACTGAGAAGGTATACGGAAACATGTTCAGTATGCCATGGTAAGTCACCATTCAGCTGTGTAGATTACCAAATGAAGCTATAATGCACGTTCACAAAGTGTAAGACCCTAAATTGACAGAAGCCATACATTTGTTTCTGTATCCGTTATTCCAATGTACCATATTATTTGCCCCGATATATTACACCAAGCATACAAAAAATGAGTAAGGTTTAAGGTTCTAAGTAAAGCGTACATCACCTAGCAGGAAATACTTCATTATGCCAAAGTGCCAAAACTTTACAAAATCTCAATTCAGGGTGCAGGCGGCGACTGTGTTAAAGCTGCACTTCCGGAGCTGTTGTGTTGTACTGCACGGGTCAGCGCGAGTACATGCTGAGTGCGAGGCTCTGCTCGTGCATTTCTCTGCATGGACTCGCGCCGACTCGTGCTATTGTTTTTATTTCAATCTGGTCTCAAGTGATATTGTTATTCAATTGTGCATCGCTCGAGACATCCTCAGTGTGTGGTTAATGTACTGTTGGCTCTAACTGTGTTGAGGGTCAGTTACCGTCTATCTTCTTTGACAGTGGATGTGTATGCAGGCGGTGCTTCATTTGTACCAATAAACTCCTGAGAACTTCATTTATTTGTTGGTATTTACTCAACAGGAGCTTTTAAGTAAGCTGAAGCTTTCCTGGACACTTGACCTAATATTGGGGTCTCCAGAGACTGTGGGTGATGGTATTGGTGGAGGTAAATTTTGTTGTACTAGCCATTGCCATCTAAAAATGGATGACCCAATATGTACTTGACACAGAAGAGGCAGAAGGTGGCCCCCTTAGGTTTCCCATTCGAAGTTCCAGATAGTGGGAATGGTAATGAAAATGCTCTTGGTGCCAATGGGGAGGCATCACCTTTTAAAGAATATATATGTTCGAGGCATATGGGCTGCAGATGGTACATTATGAATAGATCGCCATCTGGTGTTGGGCTCGGATGATTGCACTTTGTTTTTCTCTTGGAGAGTCTTTTGTATCTTGGTGACTCCTCCCTTAGTTGGTAGTGCGCATGGGCATCGGCTCCATCCTTAGATTGTTTTTTTCCGCCATCGGGTTCGGATGAGGATCGAGACGCTCCAGATCAACTTCAGAAAAAAGTGATTTATCGGCGCGTATTCCCTTTCCAATTCGACGGTATTGTTATCGAACGCGTTTCATTTCCATTCCAAGCGTTGAAGATTCAAAATCGAAGAGAAAAACTTGGATCTACGTCGAAGAACAGGAGGCCTTTCTCGACGCAGATGACATATGCAAAGCAGCTACCTGGGTTACACCACACACCTTCACAAAACACTATTGTGTAGATGTGCACACAACACAACAAGCTAGAGTGGGACAAGCAGTATTAAAAACTTTATTTCAAACAGTTGCAACAGACACTGGCGACCACCGCTAGGGAGAGAACTGCTGTATAGTCTATTCATAATGTACCATCTGCAGCCCATATGCCTCGAACGGAATATGCTACTTACCAGTATGCATCTGTTCTTGGCATAGAGGGCTGCAGAGTGGTACATGCCCTCCCAGCCTCCCCGGAAACCTGTGTCTGTTCCAACATTATTCTTATTTAGATACACTTACATGGGCATTCTTGTCTGTATTCTACTACACTACTCCATCTAACCCTACTATGGCAAAACAATCTAAGGATGGAGCCGATGCCCATGCGCACTACCAACTAAGGGAGGAGTCACCAAGATACAAAAGACTCTCCAAGAGAAAAACAAAGTGCAATCATCCGAGCCCAACACCAGATGGCGATCTATTCATAATGTACCACTCTGCAGCCCTCTATGCCAAGAACAGATGCATACTGGTAAGTAGCATATTCCTTCCCTCATCGTTCCTCAAAGCTGTCTGTGGTGCCACTCTCACTCAAGGCATCTTTATAGAAGATCTCAAGGCAGGACATATTCTCCCACTTATAATGAAGCCTATACTGGACCCTGACAACCTTGTTAACTATTAGCCTATCACACACGAACAATTCATAAATAAGATAATTGAAAAAGTAGTCTATGTTCAACTTCAAGATCACATTAGTGCTGACCATTGCCTGCATAACTACTAGCCTGGCTTCAGTTCTCACTGTGCACAGAGACTGCTACCTCTGATCTCTTGGATTCGATTGCAATGTGGATGGAGTGGTTCCAAAATGTTTCTCTTTGTGGGAAAATAGTATCTGTTTTCCTACTTTGACTGTTGCTTTAAACTATGATGACCAATTACAAAATAACATCAATAAAACCCACACCAACTTTTGAAGGCGCAAATTGAGGCAGCTAGGAACCATCTTGAGATGCATCTATAAGGCATAAGAATTTCCTCGAACTCCCTTCCCGCACAAGGCAAAATCTCACTTGGACATGAAATGTGAATAAACTGCTGAATTTTTCACTGAAGTATTTTATGATATTGTTGTTAGACTTGTCAGCCTTAGGGTGGTCTTGCCCCAAACTTTTTGCCTGCTCATGTCTTCTTTTTGCTGATTCTGTTGGTTGTCTTTATTACTCTGAGCACTTTACTACTGCTGAACAGTGCTACAATGCATGTGCTTCTCCTCTAAGCATGGTAACATTGGTGTATACACAGGTGGCATATTTAGTTTACTTATTAGTCTCTTGTAAAGTGGTGTGCAATATAGCCAGGGCCTGTAAATTAAATGCTACTAGTGGGCCTTCAGCACTGAATGCGCCACCCACTCAATTAGCCTTGCAAACTTGTCTCAGGCTTGCCATTGCAGAACCTATGTGTGCAGTTTTACTGGCACTTAGACTTGGCATTTAAAGCCATTAGCCAAGGCTTAAACTCTCCCTTTATTACCTATAAGCCACCCCTAAGGCAGGCCCTAGGTAGCCCATAGGGCAGGGGGCCGTGTAAGGAAATGGTAGGACATATACTGTTAAGTTTCTTTATGTGCTTGTTGTGAAAAACAGATACATTTGTTTTTCACCATCGGGAGGCCTACTCCTCTTATAGGTTAACAATGGGAATTCCTTAATACACTTTTAAGCTGTAATTCCTGATTAGAAAGGAGAGTTGTCTCTTGTTTTATTCTTAAAATTATTGCCTATTGTTCTAACCTTGTGTGGAGTCTTTTGTGATGTTTTCATTGTGTTAGTGTGTGTGTTGCACAAATACTTTACACATTGCCTCTTCAGATAATCCCGACCACTCTGTGCCTAGCCACCAGAGGGTGAGCACATGTTATCTTTCAGTGTGTATCTAGCTTACCCTGAGTAGGATTGTGGTTCCTGCTTGTACAGGATGCATACCTCTGCCATCCAGAAACCCAATTTCTAACATCGGTGATACTATTTAGTAACTCATTGATAACTACAACTCTATACTAAGACCAATTCATACCCTTTTTAATTTTCTCTGATTGGCTTTTTGATTTTTTGCTAAACCATGTCTATCTCTGGAGAAGCAACACCTGTACCTGCAGTAATTGATTTTGAGCTAGCCAGGTTAGAATCCTACGCTCAGGCCCAGTAGAAGGCTTTTTCAAGGGATTCCAAGTATCTACAAAAAGGCTTCACTCAAAACGGGAAGCTGCAGAAGGCTTGGACAGCCTGGACAGAGCCCTTGATTCAGAAGCTGAGTTCCTAGAGGAGGAGGAGGACAAAATGAAAGAGGGGGCTGTGGACCTGATCCTGGGATCTGTTGTGGATCGGGCACTGCCTATAGAGGGGGCCAAAAACTTGCCAGAAACAGTAGGGGTTCCCAGAGCAGGGAGTAGCACCTCATCAAGGAACATGTTCCCAGAGCAACTAGCAGACAGGAGGGAGGAAAGAAAGCTCTAGCAGAAGCTTGCTAAATAAGAGCAGGACGAGAAAGACGAGAAACTTGCCAAAATTGAGAAAGAGCAGGCTCTAGCTCAGAGAAAACAAGCATTGGGAGAGAAGATGTTGGCCATGGAGAAAAGGAAAATGGCCCATGAGCTGAGCCTCAGAGAGCTGGACATAAGATCCCTGCAAGTGAGGTCCAGCAGAAGTGGTGGCAGCATACCTGCAGGGTTTACTACTGAAGTAAAAGTCCAGATACCCAATGATTTCGTGCCCAGTTATGTTGTGTGGATGACATTTGACAAGTGGTTTGCAACTTATTAAGTGGCTCTAAGAGTGCACAGGGTCACAAAAGATTCCTCAGGAGGTAGTTTATGGAGGTACGTGCCCACAGTGGGGAGATACACACTTCTCACACTAGAAGGAAGTGGGGGACCAGACATGCTATATTGCATTGAAGGCCATCTTGGCCAGTAAGTATGGGCTGACCCCTGAAAGGTATAAACAATGGTTCAGGGCCAGCCCCAAGATCTAATCACAAGCATCGGTGGATTTCTTAGATTATTCTAGCAAGGCACTGAAGGACTGGGTGATGGGCAGCAAGGCTGATGAATATTCAAGGCTGTACAACTTAATTTTGAAGGAACACATGCTTGATATTTGTTTTCCAGAGCTAGCCAATACCTGGTTGCTAGTAAGCTTTCTGAACTCAGCAAGTTTGTTGAGGAGGAGGACATCTGAGTCTGCACCAGAGTGTCCAAGAAGATCTTTGGGGGAGACTACCAAAAGGGTGTTCGTGGTTCTGATCAATAGGAAGTGTGAGGGGGTGGAGTTCTCTCAAGCCTCCCAAAACAACTCACAAGGGAAAGAGCCTCATTCCCAATATGGCCACCAACAAAAAAGCTACCATGACAAAAGCTAACAGCCCAAACTCCTAAGTGATGAGTGCTCGGAGTAGGGACACTACAAGGGGGATCCCAAGTGTCGAAAAGAGCATCACCTCCTACTGGAGGAAATGTCTTCAGTATACTGTTGGCAGAGAAGTGTGTTTCAGTTTATCAGGGGGAGTTTAGTGGGGTTACCCTAGTGCCCCTGGGTGGCAGTGAGGTGGTGCCTAAGATTCATGTGCCCTCTAATACTACAAAGTATAGGCAATGAGTCTCCATCAGTTGGCAAGGTGTTGAGACTTTGAGGGACACAGGTGCCAGAATGACTATGGTAAGGAGTCAGTTGGTGTACCCAGAGCAGGTGATTCCCAATGCATTCCACCAGGTTGTGTGGCTGACAACCGAAAGGGTCACTACCCAGTGGCCCTTGTTCCATTTGAGCGGGGGGGGTTGAGCTTCTGACATGCCGTGCCGTGCCTGCCCTGCCGTGCCGTGCTTGCCCTGCCGTGCCTGTTATGTTATGTTATTAATACTTATAGAGCACACGGTTACCCTTGGGTGTCCTAGCCTATTTACTGGTTACCTGAGGAAGCTGAGGCCTAATAGTGAGAGAAGAGCCATGTCTTCAGGCCCTTACAGAAGGATAAAAGATCTGGGGCATTTCTAAGTTGGAACGGAAGTTAGTTCCATGCTCTTGAAGCACAGTGAATAAAACTTCTACCTCCCCAATTAGTTTTTTTGAAAAGGACAGTTTGCACTTGTTTAGGCCCAGACGACTGAAGTGTTCTGCCAGGAATATACCATGAAAGTTTACATTTGAGAAACTCTGGTCTTGTCCCATTAACAGCCTTAAAGACAATACACAGTGCTTTAAAGTGTGATCTTAACTTTACTGGGAGCCAGTGCAATTTCTTAAGTTAACCCTTGACAGAGGCGAACCTAGATGTTCCGGTCAGCATTCTGGCTGCTGTGTTCTGGACCAAGTGCAGCCTGTTCAAGTGCTGTTTTTGAACTGTTTGCTTGGTAATGACCTTGAGCACCCCATCTGGAAGGAAGTGGAGATCAAGGCTCATTAGAGATGTTGGGGTTGCTTGATTAGAGAGGCTAAAAGCTCCACAATCTCTTGCCTTTTGTTGACACAACCTTTGCGAGGATCTTCATCAACATCTTTGAGCCTAATGATCCCCAGACTGTTTTAGGCAAGATGTTTATGCTGGTCCTAATCGATCATGCCACCAGGTACCCAGAGGCCATCCGTCGGAGGACCAGGGCTGCACCTGCAGTGGCTAAAGCCCTAATGGGTATTTTTACCCAAGTGGATTTTCCCTAGGAAGTTGTGTCTGACTAGAGCACCAACTTCATGCCTGCTTAAATGCGGTCAATGTGGAAGGATTGTGGGGTAACCTGCAAGTTCTCCACCCCATACCACCCACAAACCAATATGCTTGTTGAGAGATTCAATAAGACCCTGAAGGACATGATTCAAGGTCTGTCCCAGGCCTTGAGGCGTAAGTGGGACATCCTCCTTCCATGCCTTCTCTTTGCCTACAGGAAGGTGCCACAGAAGGGAGTGGGCTTCTGCCCCTTTGACCTTCCGTATGGGAACCCTGTTAGAGGACCTCTGAGCTCGGTGAATGAGGAGTGGAAGCAAACTCCCAGGAAGATTACCCAGGATGTAGTAAGAAACATGCTGGCCTTCACAAGCCAAATGGCTAAGTTGTGGAAGCCAGGCTCAGATAACTTAGAAGCCAGTCAGGAAGGGAAGCAGTGGGACCACCAAAGTTCTACCATAGGGACTTCGAAGATGCGCAGAACATATGGGTTATGGTACATGTGAAGCCCAGGGCCCTCCAGGAAAGCTGGACTTGGCCCTATGAGGTGGCTGAAAGGAATGGTGAGGCCGCATACCCGGTGGACCTCAAGACCTCTAGGCACCCCCAACAGGGTGCTCCATGTAAACTATTGTAAACACCATTTTGAGGTGTCTGATCTCACCATGCTGTTGGTGACAGATGGAGAACAGGAAGAGGAGAGTGAACCTCCTCCTTACATCTTAGCCTCCAAGAAGAAGAAATATGGGTCTGTGGAGGAAGTAATCCTTTCCCAGAGTCTGACTCCTAAACAGCAGAGAGACTGCCACCAAGTGTTGGGGTAGTACTCATCTCTGTTTTCCCTCATCCCTAGGGTTACCCACCTGTGTACCGATGACGATGACAGGGGAGGCAACCTTCCAGTCAAGAAAAAATCTTACTGGTTGTCTGACAAGGTTAGGGTCAGCATTAAGGAAGATAATCCAAAATGGGGGTGATAGAACCCTCTAGTAGCTCCTGGTCCAATTCTGTGGTACTAATACCAAAAACTGCCCCACTGTGAACTCTGGTTCTGTGTCGATTGTAGAGGTCTCACCTCAGTCACAAAGGTAGATGCTCATCCCAACCCCTGGGCTGGTGAGCTGATTGACCCGTTAGGGGCTGCCCAGTACGTAAGTGCCTTTGATCTTACATCATCGTACTGGCATATTGCCCTACCAGAATGAACAAAGGAGAGGCCAGCCTTCTCCACTCCAGTGGGCCACTATCAGTTTAGAGTGATGCCCTATGGACTAAAAAATGCCAGCCACCTTCCAGAGGTTGGTGAACCATGTCCTCGCTGGTATGAAGGCCTTCCAATCTGCCTATCCGGAATACATAGCTGTCTTCAGTAGCAGCTGGAAAGACTATCTTTATCACCTCCAGGCTGTGCTTCAGGTTCTGAAACAGGCAGACCTGGCTATCAAGGCCAGTGAATGCTAGATAGGGCAGGGGTCTCTGGTGTACTTGGGACACCTCGTGGCCAGGGGTAAGTTGAAGCCCGTCCAGGCCACGATAGAGACTAGCATGGCCTGGAAGCACCCCAAAACCTAGATTGAGATCAGCACATTCTTGTGTCTCACTGGGTGCTATAGGAGGTTTGTCAAGAGATATGGCACTATTTTTGGCCCCTTGACAGAGCTGACTTTTAAGAAGCAGCACATAAATGTGATTTGGACAGATGCATGTCAGTGTGCACAGCCTCGGTGCTCAAAGCCCTTGACTTCTTCAAGAAGTTTATCATTCAGACAGATGTCTCCGAGCATTGCATAGGGACAGTACTATCACATCTTAATGAAGAGGGTCTAGACCAACCTGTTGCCTTCATCTCCAAGAGGTTACTCTCCAGGGATCAAAGGTGGAGTGCTATAGAAAGAAAAGCTTTTACTCTGGTCTAGAGGCTGAAGAAGTTGAGACCATACCTGCTTGGTACTCATTTCCTGATTCAGCTGAACCCATGCCCCTCAGGTGACTCATGCAAATGAGGGACGAAAATCCAATCTGTTTTGTGGTCCATTTCCCTACAGACTATGGCCTTCAGAATGGAACAGAGACCAGGGGTGGACCACGTCAAAGCTGATGGTCTATCCATTTTTTTTTAGGCCTTAGTGATGAGAACTCCCTAGAGGTTGAATACCTCTCCCCACTTTCAGCTGGGGAAGACACATGTAAGACCTGTCAGTCTTAGTGTAGTGTTCCCCCAAACCTTTTGCCTTCTTACCTCCTCTTTTTGCTGATTACTTTTGTTAGCCTTAGGACTCTGAGCACTTTAATACTGCTCATCAGTGCTTCTCCCTTAAACATTGTAACACTGATGTATACACAATTTGCATATTTAGTTTACGTATTAGCCTCTTGTAATGTGGTATACAATATACCCAGGGCCTGTAAATTTAATGCTACTAGTAGGCCTGCAGCACCGATTGTGCCACCCACCAAGTAGCCTTTTAAACCTGTCTCAGGCCTTCCATTGCAGAACCGGTGTGTGCAGTTTTACCGCCACTTAGACATGGCATTAAACACCATTAGCCAAGGCTTAATCTCCCTTTTTATTACCCATAATTAACCCCTAGTCCGTTTTTTCTTTTTCCGCACCAGCCTAGCGCAGATCTGGAAAGCTACCCCTTAGTCACTTTTTGACCAGCCTTTTTTTTACATTTGGTAGCATGAGAAATGTCCCAACACCGGACCGGGTTCAAGCTTTGCGACTCCTGTCACAAGCGGATGTCTGACGGGTCCGCACCTCGTGTGTCTTTGGTGTCTGGAGCAGGACCACGACCCGAAGTCGTGCTCCGACTGCCGAGCCATGTCTTTGTGAGAGTGGTCCCAAAAGATATTGGAGGCCCGAAGGTTGGCTATGCGTTGTTCCCGGTCTCGTTTGAGAGGAAGGCCTCGAGACCACTTTCGGAGCCACCACACCTCGTCGCACTCCAAGTCCTCAAGGTCTTTGGGTAAGTCAAAGAAAAAGAAGGCGAAGAAGCACCCGCGCTCTTCGCCTGATTTCCGTCGGTTGGCTGACGCCAAGTAGGAACCGGAGCGTCATCGCTATAAGGCTCCGGTGCCTACTTCAGGGACGACTCCAAGCCTCACCTCGTTTCTGGGACCTGCAGCGCCCCCTGCCCAACTTTGTATATTTTACAAGGCCTTTCTCCTTGTCTTTGGGCAACGTGACACTGCCAGCTCTCCTTCGGGCCCCGCGAGCTGGTCAGGGGTCCTGGGCCTTCGATGCCGACAACTCCAGCCCCTGATGGCCCCTGTGGATCCAGGCCTTGATCCGGATTGACGCCGGTCAATCTTTCTTGATCTCTTCTGGCGCTGATCCCTATGACGATGCCCCCCGGCGCCAGCTGTGCCTTCGTTCTGCACCATCCCCATCCTCACCCCTGAGATGGACCCAAAGCCGGATCGACGTCGGTCAACATCGGATCCGACGCCAAAAGGGTACTTTGTTTCCCCTTTTCATCCCTGGTGTTCCCTACTGACAGAAGGTGGTGATGAGGACTGGGAAGGGTCGCTGGGCCCTTTAGCAGACCAGCTAAAAGAGCTGGACTGGAGAGATCTCCTGGGTGACGCCAGTGGTATGGACACTTATCCAGACTTTGGCATGCTTTCTCCCCATACCGGGGCTTCAGAGGAGGGAGCATCCTACATTGTGATGGAGAGAAGGGCGTCCGAGTTCTTGGGCCTTGAGCTCCCTTCAGTGGCATTCAGGACTAATCTCCTGACAGAGGTGCTTCAGCCTGTGGCATCCTCCTCTGAACCCCTTCTGCCCTTCAATGAAGCCCTCACTGACATTCTTCTGGGCACCTGGTCCAAGCCCAACGCAGGGGCTCCTGTGGAGAGGAAGACTGCCCGCAACGATCGCCCGGCCCTAGGCGACACAGTTTCTCTCACCCAACACCCTTCCTCCAAGAGTTTGGTGGTCCAAGTCTCTTCTTCAAAGGGCACATTCCATTCTGCTCCTCCAGATAGGGAATCCAAAAAGCTGGATCACCTTGGGAAGCGTATGTTCTCTTAAGACAGCTTGGCATTGCGATCTGTGAATACCGCATGCCTCTTGGGCCGATACTCCCACACCATCTGCGATACGGTTGCGCAGGTGCTGCCTCAGTGCCCGGAGGAAGCCTGTGCCATCCTCTCTCAGGCAGTGGCAAACGGGAGAGACGCAACCAAATTCACAATCAGATGTGGACTGGATACCACTGACTCACTGGACAGAACGATTGCCACATCGGTAGCCCTTAGGCGCTATGCCTGGTTGGGGACACCTGGCTTTTCGGGGGGTGTCCAGTCAACTTTCCTGGACATGCCCTTTGATGGCCGTCCTCTTTTTGGCAACACAGCAGACTCAACAGTGGAGTGCCCTGGCCACTGAAGGAGCACTCAGCCACATCTGGCCCAGCCTAGCCACTAGTTCACACAAGCTGTCTAGCTTCTACGTGGCCGCAGACGTGGGACCCAGCGACCTCGCGGGTCTGGGACCCACCAGGCAGGCCAGTCCTCCCTTCCCCACCAACCACAGCCTCCAAACCCTCCTAATCTGAAGTTTCAGGCCCATCAACTGTCAGTGGGCGTCAGTATTCACCATCACCTCCCCCACTGGCAATCGATCACGTTGGACAGGTGGGTTTTGCAAATAGTCCAAAGGGGCTACTCCTCCTTCTCCATTGAGACTACCCCTCGCTCCATGCCACCGTCTTTCCATCGCATGTGGAATGATCATTTGGCGCTTCTCTGCCAAGAAGTCTCAGCTCTCGTGGTCAAGGGAACTATCGAGAGAGTCCCTGCACCAGTATTAGAGAGTGGTTGTTTTTTCCGCTACTTTCTGGTGCCCAAAAGGATAAAGGTCGCCGTCCTAATCTAGACCTCAGGGCCCTCAACCACTTCCTCCGGAAGGAAAAGTTCAAAATTCTCATGTTTGCTCAGGTCCTGTATCCCCTCGACCATGGACAGTGGATGGTGGCATTGGACTTGCAGGATGCCTATTTTCATGTTCCCGATCTGCCAGCATACGACTCACGGTAGGCCACAATTATGCCCCTCCAATGTTCATGAAAGTGATGGCAGTGGTCGCATCTCATCTGAACAGATCCGGGGTTCCAGTCTTCCTCTATTTCAATGACTGGCTGTTGAAGGCGGGCTTGCCCTAGGCTGTCGGCTCCCACCTCCAGACTACGGCGGACCAAGTTGACTCTTCACGTCTAATGATAATCTTTGTCAGTATGGATAGTGTTGCTCTAATTCTCCGGTTATTGTGAGTCCAGCTTGTTTATCCATACAAAAGCCAGCTTATTTACCTCATGAATCTTGGAATGTGTATTTACCTTGCCATTTTGTCCTAACAACACATATTCTGGTACTTCATAAATAATATGAGTGGGATTAGCAGCAATATTGCTATGAAGCATCTGTCTTTGTCTATAAACCAAATATCTTATTTTCAATCCTAACATTGACTTTATCTTTGCCCACAATGTCACCTCCTGCGATGTGAAAGGGTGTAAAATCTGCAGGATGTTACTTACTATGTGGTCGCTGAGGCCAGTAGCTGTGTGATGTCACCTCCTGTGATGTCATCAGGTGGGCAGATTAAAAGTTGTGTGATGGGAGCTGACTGATCTTAGTTTAGTTTAGTTTAGGTTTTAAATTTGTAATGTGCGACAGCTACGCAACAAAGGGTTTTCCGGCGCAGAAGGCAGGTCAAGGCGTGATAGACAGAGCAAATTCTATTTATCAAACAACCTAGTATTTAGTGACTTGCGAAAATTGATGTAGTTTGTCTCATTTCGGAGTGCGATGGGGAGGGAATTCCAAAATGAGGGCCCTAAATGTGAGAAGGATTTGCCACCCATCCGGGCTAGTTGAAATTTTTGGATGACAAACCTTCCTTGAGTGGCTGATCGAAGATTACGAGAGGGGATATATGGCTTAGCCTGGGCTAGTAGATAGCTAGGGGCATTTTTGGATTACATTTTATGAATATAGGTAAGCACCTTCAATTTTATTCGACTCTCAATTTTCAGCCAGTGTAGTTTGCATCGATGAGTTGAAATAAGCAAGGTCTTGGGGACTCTACATAGGAGCCTAACTGCGGCATTCTGTGCCATCTGCAGTCTGTGGATTACCGATTTGTTTGATCCCACATAAAGCCATTGCCGTAGTCAAGCCTTGATGTAATTAAGGCATTGACTATTGTTTTTCTGGTCGCTTCTGGTAGCATCCAACAACTTTTTCGCAGCCATTTAATGATGGTGAAGTAGGTGTCTCCGACTTTTACTGAATGGGGGTGCATACTAAGGGCCTCATCTATTATGATACCTAAGTTACGCACTTGTGATGAGGGAGATGGAAGGTCACCCCTTTTACACGGCCAATGTTGCTGGTTCTTGATTTTTCTGTTTTCCTAGCACCGGTACCTCTGTTTTCTCTCCATTTAATTTCAGAAAAATCTTTTGCATTCAAGATGCTATGTTATTTAGGCCAGTTTTAAGTGTGGAAGGGGTAGCTGTGTTATGAGCAGATAGGGAAAAAATGATTTGAGAATCATCTGCGTAGGAGAAAATAGATAGTCCGTATTTCTCAGCCATCTCAGCCAGTGGTCTTACATAGAGATTGAACAGTAAAGAGCTGAGGATGGATCCCTGTGGTACCCCATGGGCAAAAGAGTGGACTTCAAAACAGGCAATTTGAGAGAAAACTTGGAAAGTTCGGTTTGAAAGGAAGGCCCTAAGCCAGTTTAAGGCAGCTCCTCCAATACCCTGTGATCTGAGCGTGTTGGTAAGCACTGTGTGGGATACCGTATCAAAAGTGGCACTCAAATCTAAGAGAATGAGCACCACTGTTTCCCCATTGTCAAGATGGTGGCGAGTACCTTCCGTAACCCCCAGTAGGGTGGTTTCAATGGACAAGCCCGCTCTGAATCCTGATTGAGAGCAATGGAGAAGATGGTGTGTTGTGGCATACTGAGTCAAGTGGGCATGAATGTGTTTTTCCAACATTTTCGCCAGTACAGGGAGTAGTGATATAGGACGGTAATTACTGGACAGCTCTGGGTCCCCGTTTGCCTTTTTAAGCAAGGGATGTATCATTGCGTGTTTCAATGCTGATGGAACAAAGGATTCCTCTATTGAAGTATTTAGGAGATGCGTTATCACGGATAGCGCTGGGGTGTTTAACTGTTTAAATATGGAAAGATGGTAGTGGGTCTTTCGGAGATCCTGATTTAATGTTCTTTAAGAGTAGAGCTACACTATCTGTTGTGATTAGGGGTCATGCTTTCAGAGAGTAATCTGGGTCATTGAAATTGTCCGCTTGTTTAGAGAGAAAGTGTGACATATCAAGAAGGGGTGGTGAAGGATGCGTTAGGGTAGGATGTGTTTCCTGTTTAGGTACAATATCTGGATAGATTTTATCAATTTTGTGAATAAAAAAAGAAGCTAATTCCTCACATTTAGACTGAGTCAGTGCAGGAGGCTGCATTGAGGTTTTTGATCCAGCTAATTCTTTTACAGTGTCAAAAAGGGTTTTAGAGCAATTTGCGGCATTTGAAATGGTTGCATTGACAAAGCTAACTCAGGCCTGTTTACAGAGTTTATGATATTTGTTCAAAGCAATTTTGTAGACCTGTTTGGACGCCGAGCAGTAATCTCTTCTCCATTTCCTTTCCAAGATCTTACAATTCGTTTTTACAGTTTTAAGTGACTCATCATACCATGGCGCAGGTGGGCGATGGTTGTTATTTTTTTGATTAGTCAGAGGGAGACAGGTATCTATAGCATCAGTGAGCCAACTTTGCACTGAGGTCGAGAAGTGATGAACACTTTGCTCAAAGGATGGCTTTTGGGCGCCTAAAATATCATTAAGACTGTTTATGTCTAGTTTCTTCCAATTTCTTTTCAGTTCCTGTGCCCCCGGGAGCTGACCGTGGTGTCTTTGTCTGGTGGTAGAGTAAGGACAAATTTGATCAGATAATGGTCTGACCAACTAGTTGGAAGGGCCAGTGAGCAGGAAATCGTAGTTAGATTAGAGAAGATAGGATCCAGGAAATGCCCAGCGACCTGTGTCTGGCCTAAGTTTAGTAAATTTAGATTTAGGGAAGCCATATCAGTGTTAAAAATGGCCCTATTTTTACAGTCGTTTATAGACTGTAAAAATAGATGTACGTTTATATCACTTAGAAGGGTAAAGTTGGCTGTTTTTATGGCATATGGAGCAATCGGTTCAGCAAAAGTTGAAGACCAGGTTAAAGAGGAGTCAGGGGGACGATAGACAAGTATGCCTGAAAGCGTAAAGTTAGGAGAAAGAGTCAGCTTAAATAAAGCAGCTTCACATGTAGGGATGGACAGATCCTTAAAAATAATCGCTATCCTTCCGCCTATTTTTATATTGCGATCCTTCCTAATTATGGCGTAGTTGGTGGGTAACGCTGCTGCGACGTCTGGGCCTGAGCTCTCATGGAGCCAGGTCTCTGTGAGAAAGACTGCATCTGGTTGGTCATTGAAGAGTAGATCGAAAATGTCCAACTTATGTTTCGGCAATGAGCGACAATCAATAGCAGTAAAGGTGAAGGATTTATTGTAAGGGGTTTGAGTATTTGGGTCGCAAGATAAATTGGTGATCCTGGCTTCTAAATTGGGAGTAAAGCTAAAACCGCAATGTGCGCATGCTTTGAACTGTAATGGAGTGGGCTCTAGTACAAGTAGGCATTCGCGGTATCTGGAGAGCCTTCAGTTTATCAGCGGGGTAGCTACAATCACATATCCTTACCATCGGATTAGGGTTATGAGAAACACCTACCTGCACTATAGCAGGGCCAGGGGTCCTGGTCCTAGGCCCGGCCCAGGCGCAGACGGGAGCAGACGGGCTTGCCTTTGGTGCACCGGCTGCGCGTCCGCACCGAGGTGTTCATTTATACAGAATTGTGCGCAACAACTAGCCCGCTGCCTGCTGATTACCCTCTATATGGCGGCACCATCAACTGGCAGTCTTCCGTGCAGCCAAGGGCCCCCTGGTCAGCTCCTGAATTGGCTGTGCGGTGAGTGCGTGCAAGGCTGAGCGAGGAAAAAAAGAGCAAAGTGAAAGTAATTTTAAAAAAGAGATAATGCTTTGCGCAAGTTACAACAGGCTCCCGGGTTCCACCTCATGAGTCACTAAAGTTGGAG
Source organism: Lissotriton vulgaris (assembly GCF_964263255.1). Taxonomy (NCBI): domain Eukaryota; kingdom Metazoa; phylum Chordata; class Amphibia; order Caudata; family Salamandridae; genus Lissotriton; species Lissotriton vulgaris. The sequence goes on from NC_141685.1 coordinate 1,938,744,537, forward strand.
CGCGTGCGCACTGAGGTGCTTTTTATCCAGAATCGGGCGCAATAACTAACCTGCTGCCTGCTGATTACCCTCAATATGGCGACACTGTCAATCAACAGATTTCCGTGCAGCCAAGTGCCTTCCGGTCAGCTCCTAAATCGGCTGTGCGGTGAGTGCGTGCGAAGCTGAGTGAGGTAAAAAAGGGCAAAGTGAAAGTAATTTAAAAAAAGACATAATGCTTTGCGCAAGTTACAACAGGCTCCCGGCTTCCACCTCAGGAGTCACTAAAAGTTGGAGCGTGTGCGCGCTGAGGTATTTTTTATCCAGAATCTGGCGCAACACCTAGCCCGCTGCCTGCTGATTACCCCCAATATGGCAGCACCGTCAACCGGCAGTCTTCCGTGCAGCCAAGTGCCGCCCGCTCAGCTCCTGAATCGGCTGTGTGGTGAGTGCGTGCGAGGCAGAGTGAGTTTAAAAAGGAGCAAAGTGAAAGTAATTTGAAACAAGCATTTGCAATGCAATAGGTCTCGCCTTAGGAAAGTTTGAGCTATTGGTCTTGTAAATGACAATTTTTTTATTTATGTGTTGGTTTTAAAAATAGCTAAAGTAATAGCTTTGTCATTTACAATGCCAATAGTTATAATTTTCGCAAATGTGACACCTATAGCATTTGTAATGCAACATGTTTTGTATTTACATGACTTAGATGTATTGATATTACAAATAACAATGGCTTTTAATTTTTTTAAATAATTAATACTTAAATAAAAAGTGATTGTAATTTATAATTGCAATAGCTTAAACTTTTGTAAATAACTTTTGTGAAGATTATGTTCAATGTATTTTATTGAGACGAAAATCCAAGAACAGAATTGAAATATTAACATCTTTTTGTGACATTTGTAATAAAGCTTAAAACATTGAGAGAACATATTTGAACCAGTTGTTGTTGAATGGTTGCACAGATGCTGTGATGGCGGAGTGATGTTGTGGTGGCGACGAGTGATGCTGTGGTGTTCAGTGATGCTGTGGTAGCGCGTTGTGGTGCCCCTGAGTGATGCTGTGGTGGCCCTGAGTGATGCTGTGGAGGCCGTGAGTCATGCTGTGGAGGCCGTGAGTCATGCTGTGGAGGCTCTGCGTGATGCTGTGGAGGCCCTGAGTGATGCTGTGGAGGCCCTGAGTGATGCTGTGGTGGCGCATAATAATGCTGTGGTAGCGCATAGTGATGCTGTGGTGTTCCAGAGTGATGCTGTGGTTGTGCTGAGTGTTGCTGTGGTGGTGCTGAGTGGTGCTGTGGTGGTGCTCAGTGATGCTAGGGTGGCACTGAGTGATGCTGTGTTGGTGCGGAGTGGTGCTGTGGTGGTGCGGAGTGGTGCTGTGGGGTGCTGAATGATGCTGTGGTGGTGCTGAATGATGTTGTGGTGGTGCTGAGTGATGCTGTGGTTTTTCTGTGGTGGTGCTGGGTGGTGCTGAGTGATGCTGTGGTGGTGCTGACTGGTGCTGTGGTGGTGCTGAGTGATAATTTGGTGGTGCTGAGTGATGCTGGGGTAGCGCTGAGTGATGATGTGCTGATGCTGAGTGGTGCTCTGGTGGTGCTGAGTGGTGCTGCAATGGTGCTGAGTGATGCTGGGGTGGCGCTGAGTGATGCTGTTGTGGTGCTGAGTGGTGCTGTGGTGGTGCTGAGTGATGCTGTGGTGGTGCTGAGTGATGCTGTGGTGGTGCTGAGTGATGCTGTGGTGCTTCTGAGTGGTGCTGTGGTGCTGTGGTGCTGCTGAGTGGTGCTGTGGTGGTGCTGAGTGGTGCTGTGGTGGTGCTGAGTGATGCTGTTGTGCTGGGTGATGCTGTGGTGGTGCTGAGTGATGCTGTGGTGGTGCTGAGTGGTGCTGTGGTGGTACCGAGTGGTGCTGTGGTGGTACTGAGTGATGCTGTGGTGGTGCTGAGTGATGCTGTGGAGGCCGTGAGCGATGCTGTGGAGGCTCTGCGTGATGCTGTGGAGGCCCTGAGTGATGCTGTGGAGGCCCTGAGTGATGCTGTGGAGGCCCTGAGTGATGCTGTGGTGGCGCATAATAATGCTGTGGTAGCGCAGAGTGATGCTGTGGTTGTGCTGAGTGTTGCTGTGGTGGTGCTGAGTGGTGCTGTGGTGGTGCTCAGTGATGCTAGGGTGGCACTGAGTGATGCTGTGTTGGTGCGGAGTGGTGCTGTGGTGGTGCGGAGTGGTGCTGTGGGGTGCTGAATGATGCTGTGGTGGTGCTGAATGATGTTGTGGTGGTGCTGAGTGATGCTGTGGTTTTTCTGTGGTGGTGCTGGGTGGTGATGAGGGATGCTGTGGTGGTGCTGACTGGTGCTGTGGTGGTGCTGAGTGATAATTTGGTGGTGCTGAGTGATGCTGGGGTAGCGCTGAGTGATGATGTGCTGATGCTGAGTGGTGCTCTGGTGGTGCTGAGTGGTGCTGCAATGGTGCTGAGTGATGCTGGGGTGGCGCTGAGTGATGCTGGGGTGGCGCTGAGTGATGCTGTTGTGGTGCTGAGTGGTGCTGTGGTGGTGCTGAGTGGTGCTGTGGTGGTGCTGAGTGGTGCTGTGGTGGTGCTGAGTGGTGCTGTGGTGGTGCTGAGTGATGCTGAGTGATGCTGTGGTGGTGCTGAGTGATGTGGTGGTGCTGAGTGATGCTGTGGTGCTTCTGAGTGATGCTGTGGTGCTTCTGAGTGGTGCTGTGGTGCTGCTGAGTGGTGCTGTGGTGGTGCTGAGTGATGCTGTGGTGGTGCTGAGTGATGCTGTTGTGCTGGGTGATGCTGTGGTGGTTCTGAGTGATGCTGTGGTGGTGCTGAGTGGTGCTGTGGTGGTACTGAGTGGTGCTGTGGTAGTGCTGTGGTGGTGCTGAGTGATGCTGTGGTGGTGCTGAGTGGTGCTGTGGTGGTGCTGAGTGATGCTGTGGTGGTGCTGAGTGGTGCTGTGGTGGTGCTGAGTGATGCTGGGGTAGCGCTGAGTGATGATGTGGTGGTGCTGAGTGATGCTGGTGTGGTGCTGAGTGGTGTTGTGGTGGTGCTGAGTGGTGCTGTGGTGGTGCTGAGTGATGCTGGGGTGGCGCTGAGTGATGCTGTGGTGGTGCTGAGTGGTGCTGTGGTGGTGCTGAGTGGTGGTGCTGAGTGATGCTGGGGTGACGCTTAGCGATGCTGTGGTGGTGCTGAGTGGTGCTGAGTGGTGCTGTAGTGGTGCTGAGTGATGCTGTGGTTGTTCTGTGGTGGTGCTGGGTGGTGCTGTGGTGGTGCTGACTGGTGCTGTGGTGGTGCTGAGTGATAATGTGGTGGTGCTGAGTGATGCTGGGGTAGCGCTGAGTGATGATGTGGTGATGCTGAGTGGTGCTGTGATGGTGCTGAGTGATGCTGGGGTGGCGCTGAATGATGCTGTGGTGGCGCTGAGTGGTGGTGCTGAGTGGTGCTGTTGTGGTGCAGAGTGATGCTGTGGTGGTGCTGAGTGGTGCTGTGGTGGTGCTGAGTGATGCTGTGGTGGTGCTGAGTGATGCTGTGGTGGTGCTGAGTGATGCTGTGGTGGTGCTGAGTGATGCTGTGGTGGTGCTGGGTGATGCTGTGGTGGTGCTGGGTGATGCTGTGGTGGTGCTGAGTGATGCTGTGGTTGTTCTGTGGTGGTGCTGGGTGGTGCTGAGTGATGCTGTGATGGTGCTGACTGGTGCTGTGGTGGTGCTGAGTGATAATGTGGTGGTGCTGAGTGATAATGTGGTGGTGCTGAGTGATGCTGGGGTAGCGCTGAGTGGTGATGCTGAGTGGTGCTCAGGTGGTGCTGAGTGGTGCTGTGATGGTGCTGAGTGATGCTGGGGTGGCGCTGAGTGATGCTGTGGTGGTGCTGAGTGGTGGTGCTGAGTGGTGCTGTGGTGGTGCTGAGTGGTGCTGTGGTGGTGCTGAGTGATGCTGTGGTGGTGCTGAGTGATGCTGTGGTGCTGCTGAGTGGTGCTGTGGTGCTGCTGAGTGGTGCTGTGGTGCTGCTGAGTGGTGCTGTGGTGCTGCTGAGTGGTGCTGTGGTGGTGCTGAGTGATGCTGTGGTGCTGGGTGATGCTGTGGTGGTGCTGGGTGATGCTGTGGTGGTGCTGGGTGATGCTGTGGTGGTGCTGAGTGATTCTGTGGTGGTTCTGAGTGGTGCTGTGGTGGTGCTGAGTGATGCTGTGGTGGGGCTGAGTGGTGCTGTCATGGTGCTGAGTGATAATGTGGTGGTGCTGAGTGATGCTGGGGTAGCGCTGAGTGATGATGTGGTGATGCTGAGTGGTGCTGAGTTGTGATGTGGTGGTGCTGAGTGGTGCTGTGGTGGTGCTGAGTGGTGCTGTGGTGGTGCTGAGTGGTGCTGTGGTGGTGCTGAGTGATGCTGGGGTGGCGCTGAGTGCTGTGGTGGTGCTGAGTGGTGCTGTGGTGGTGCTGAGTGGTGCTGTGGTGGTGCTGAGTGGTGCTGTGGTGGTGCTGAGTGGTGTTGTGGTGGTGCTGAGTGATGCTGGGGTGGCGCTGAGTGATGCTGTGGTTGTGCTGAGTGGTGCTGTGGTGGTGCTGAGTGATGCTGTGGTGGTGCTGAGTGGTGCTGAGTGATGCTGGGGTAGCGCTGAGTGATGATGTGGTGGCGCTGAGTGATGCTGGTGTGGTGCTGAGTGGTGCTGTGGTGGTGCTGAGTGGTGCTGTGGTGGTGCTGAGTGATGCTGGGGTGGTCCTGAGTGGTGCTGTGGTGGTGCTGAGTGATGCTGTGGTGGTGCTGAGTGGTGCTGTGGTGGAGCTGAGTGATGCTGGGGTGGCGCTGAGTGATGTGGTGGTGCTGAGTGATGCTGTGGTGGTCCTGAGTGGTGCTGTGGTGGTGCTGTGGTGGTGCTGAGTGGTGCTGTGGTGGTGCTGAGTGATGCTGTGGTGGTGCTGAGTGGTGCTGTCATGGTGCTGAGTGATAATGTGGTGGTGCTGAGTGATAATGTGGAGGTACTGAGTGATGCTGTGGTGGTGCTGAGTGGTGCAGCAGGTGCCTGAACCCACAGAGGTGCCAGACCAAAGTTCATCCATGCGGATATTTGCGAACCCTGGGTTTTTGTCTCAACCACTAAGTTTAAACTAAATCAATGCTCAGTAAGTAAAAGGCTTGTGAATTTCAGGGGCACCCAATGAACAGTTTTAATGTCATTGGTTGTTTAGGGAACATATATTAGGAGTCCTTATCTAAATGTGTCCCTTGTAATAAATATAAACGGAGTAGAAGGATTAGAGCGAGAATTAAAGAAACATACAAACAAAGAAAGGGCATGTAGGTGAAAATGAACGATGCAGGAAAGAAGGAAGGTGGAAAGCATGTAGACGAAGGCAAAAAGAAAGAAACAGAAAGAAACTAGGTTATGAGAAAGTTTAAGGACAAGAAGACGAAAGCAAAGGGAAAGAGGGAATTGTCATACGTGTAGAAAAAAAGTGAGAAGAGAAAGGCGAGGAAGGAGGACGTAGAGAAAGGGAGAACATAACAAATGAATGACAGATTGCGTAAGAGTGTAAAACAACAGGAGATAACTTTATACTGGACAGGTCGGGGGGAGAGGGGGAAAACCAAAGATCAAAGAGGATGAAGCGACGGAGTCAGAGGAGGAAGAAGGTAAAACGGGAAGAGTGAGAATGGAATAGACAGAGAGAACAGCGATATGAGCGGAAGACAAAAAAAGTTATTGAGGTAAAGCTTTGTAAACAAGCCACAACAGGCAATAAAAGGAAACGCTACTTTCTTAAGTTTGACATTTAAGATTTTGCTGGAAGCGGACATAATTTATATGGTTCTGCCAACTCTACATGCAAGGAATATCAGCAATATATTTTGTGGCGGTTGCGAACTTTGAAAAAATAAAGCTGACGGTAAAACGAGATGGTGTTATCAAAAGGGGAGGGGCACAGAGGCACAAACGAAGCGCCTACCAACAACCTTTTAATTTTATTATTGCAAACTGAGAAAGCAACAAGGGGCCAGGCAAGGAGCACAGAGCAGGGGGCTGTGCACCCGGCAGGAGTCGCACCATACATTACTTCATGTCGAAATGACCAGCGGGGGCAATCCAGCGGGGGCGACGGAGAAACAGAAACCTAAACAGGAAACCCAGCGGGCCGAGCGTGTCCTTTATTTACAAACCGCACACAAAATTAATATTTTACGATCCAGAGTTGCTGGTGCTCCGCTGGAGTCCGCAGCTTTTGTCGGGTTGAGGCAACGTGTTCCCAGCTACAAAGGAGGAATGAGAGAGGGCGGACATGTCAGATGTGCTGTGTTTATGCGAGAGACACACTCAGACCAGCCAAGGGGGAGGGGAGCGAGTAGGCATCCGACACGGCCAGTGCTGGTCCACCCCCAGAGACCAGCGTGACAGGGTGTGCTGGATTTGGGGGATCATGTTCGTACCATTGTGAACAAGGCGATTTGCAGATGATTTCACAGACGGCCCCTGAACATATAATAATGAAAAGAAGGAAGGGAAGGGACCGAAGGTTTGAGGCACGAAAACTGGAAATAAAAGCAACAAAGCAGACGCGGCAAAGGGGGAACAGAACTAGGAAAACAATTGGGAGACGCAGAGATAGGTAATAACAAGCTCTTGGCATTGCTGTGGGGGGCCGGGGCGGGAGCTCATTGGCAGGGAAGCAGCAGCCTTTAATGTGCCTTAGTGTGCACTCCAGAACATGTTGAACACCGCTGATCTATTTATTCTGATCAACCACAAATAATCCAATGTAATCCTCTGGAGAAATTATGTTGTCACACACCTCTCTAGTTCTGCAATAAAACAGCATTTAAAACCGCCCACGGTGCTGTTGAGTGTAGCATTTGTTATCCGGACGGGACTTTTACCTGCTTTGCTGGTTCACAGACATGTTTTCAGAGCACTGGTATGCCCGATGGTTGCTTGAGGATCGAAGCAAGATCCCAGATTGTTTCAAAGATAGATTGTAAGGTGTGTTATCATACAAAAATAAGAAATATCCTGGCACTCAAAACATTTAAAACTCAATTAATGACACAATTCACTCCAAACTAGCAAGAAAACACAGGAGAAGTACTCTTAACACAGGAAACGGCAGAGCACTGCCTCGCGGTCGTGAAAGTGAAAGGAAACAACTGGGATGTAATTAGGGGGAGGAGAAGTGAGGCCGAGCGCGCGCTGGGGTGAATTTCTGAGGCCGAGCGCACGCCGGGGGAAGTTTCAGATGCCTGTGGGAGGGAGGCTGATGGCTTTGATGTGGATGCGCTTTCTGCACAGGTGCACCACACGAACTGTATGAAATCCGCAATGGTTTAAGACCTTGGTTTGCCCACTATACTCTCGTCTATTATCCCTTGCGGGATTAATAGGCGAGACCTAAAAAGGAATAATGCTTCGCGCAAGTTACAACAGGCTCCCGGCTTCCGCCTCAGGAGTCACTAAAGTAGGAACATCTTAACACTTATCTTACGCAGTGGCCTACTTTGGGATTCATGATTGCTAAAAGGAATATTGCGCAGGCCTGAGGAGCGGCAATCCCCCCACTCCGGAGGCATGGGAAGCAAGTATGGACTGGTGTATGTTTAGAGAAAAGACAGTATACACTGCCCAAGCTGTCCCAAAAAGTACTCCTGCATATAATCACCGTTGAACTCGTATCATTGAGACATCTGTTTCCCCCCCACAGGGTTCTGCATTGGAAGATTTGTTACCATCCTGAATATCCATACTGTGTACAATGTGAGAAGAAACTGCCTCTATTTGTCATGCCTGTAAAACTCTACGCCGATTTGCTGATTGCTTGTATGTCGATGCTTGTTAATAAAAGATTTATAAAAGAAGAAAGTTGTGTGATGTCATTTCTACTGCCCCTGGCATTTTGGTGAATTGACGTCCATGTTTTTTTAATTAATCATAATAAGAATGCTATGGCACACAGAATGTGACCCTCTTTTTCTAGTTGAAACCGGGAAAAACGATAGGAACATCTGTCCTCGAGCTACTGACATGGTGACATCCTCAGGATGAGTGACACACTGTGCTCCCTTGTCTGAAAATTGCTGCAGCCTGTGATGTCCCAAGAAGATGCTGTCAGTCGAGCATTTGCCACACCAAAGGAAAATATTGGCTGGCTTTGTGCCAAGCCCACAATGATTGCATTATCGGCCTCTGGATGAGCAACTCCTCTGAGGCTTGGTCAATGGTCATTAAGGCTGATAAACAGTGGTATCGCTTTTTTACGTACACAGCTGCAGTTTGTGCTTAGAGGATTAAAGATGCAAAAGAACATCGTCACCAACTCACCTTCATCAGGCACTTTCACTTCAGGATTCAAAATATCCTGCCTACTACTCACAAAAGGAGCCACATTAACTCAGATCTGTTATTTCCTGGAATAAAACAACCTTTCCAACGCTTTGCTTGGGAAATGCAGAGAATCAGGACAACTTCTTTATGTCCATCGATGAGACCACGTCTTGCTTGCCCCTGAAGCCCTCTACCAGCTCGTCAGTATTAGATGCTTTGCTTTCACTACTTTGCTTTACCCTCAGGGTTGATTGAAGTTAAAATATGTTTATGGAAAAAAATTCAGTATTAGACTCGCACCCCCAACTTACAATTCATCCATACCAGAAGAAATGCGTAAGGGAAATCTGCTTCTACATACAAGTTGCAATGCATTGGTGGAACCCTAACAACAAACATTCAGGACCACTTGGAATTCAGTGAAGTCTTGGCTCTTATTAATGCGATCTCACAATGAGTGGACAGCAGCAGATACCAGGATCAGTGGACCAAATACCATGATCGTTGGACCAGATACCATGATCGGTGGACCAGATACCAGGATCGGTGGACCAGATACCATGATCGGTGGACGAGATACCATGATCGGTGGAGTTAAAGCACAGACCTTGGGATCTCTTACACACACATCAAATAACCTTAACGGTGGAAGACACAAACACTATCGGGCACATGCATCAAGTGATTTTGGAATCGCAAACGGTGCGAATCGCAAAAATCGTCCGTTTGCGATTCCAAAATCACTTTTTGGGATGCATCATTTATTTTTCATGTTTCGCAATTTAAGAAATCGAAATTTTTTGCGATTTCTCAAATTGCGATAGCATTTAAGAAATCGCAAATTTTGCGATTTCTTAAATGCTATGCATGATTAATTTTATTTTGCAAATTCGCAATTTTGAAGGGAAAAATTACCATGAAGTTAAACCTTCATGGTAATTTGCGAAAAGTTTCAAAAATGCAAAAAAATACATTTTTGAAACTTACATGTTACACACACACATGCCCTTGGGACATGTATGTGAGTAAAATGTACTTACATGACATTCTAGGGGTGCAGGGGGGGTCCTTTGGACCCCCCCTGCACCCTTGAAATTGCATTCTCATTTTGCGATTCCTTAACTGCAAATTTGCAAAATGAGAATTCCTTCCCATTGATTCCTATCGGCCTCTAGGCCCATAGGAATCAATGTAAAGCGATTCCTTATTTGCGATTCGCATTTAAGGAATCGCAAATAAGGAAAATTAGGAAATCGCAAAAAAAATTGCGATTTTTTGATGCATAGAAATTTGCGATTCCTAAATTGTGATTCCTTAATTTTCACAATTTAGGAATCGCAAATTCCTACAATAATGCATGTGGCTATTAATCCCAATCGTTACTTGCTTCACTCCACACAAAACACAGCACATAGGTGCAGCAACATAATAAAAGAGCCTCTGCCATACATGCACATCATCAAAATACTTTCCACATATGCCGCCAATGTTTAGCATATATAAATCTAAATGTTCTGTGTGTTTTTTCTGTCCCACTCTAACAGCGCTTCCAAAACTTTGGGTCCCGAGCCAATTTTTCGTGAGTTTCAGAAGTCCTAGCACTAAATAAAGACACCTTTAAATTATTTATTTATCTTGTCACAATTGTTGCTCTTCAACGACAGAGGTCAAATGACACACTATGGGGCCTATTATGATGGATCGGACCATACCGGTTAACGGGACCAACCGCCATAGGTGCGGCGGAATTTCCATGGTATTGTGGCGGGCAGTGCTGTAACATGAGAGTGAATTTTAGGTTTCTTTCATCGATTATCCCTACGATGGTAGTCTTGTTAGGACTGAATTTTCTGTTTGCCAAGACAATATCTTACTCCACACCATTATAGTAAATAAGGATATACATGGGAAAAAATGCCAACACTTTGGCAGCTAAATTTTAAGTGCATAATATCCTTACTTATACAGCACATGTATTCCAAAGTATCATAACCATATTTAGACACCTTAGGCAAAATAAAAAATGAAGCAGCTACAGAAATCACACAGATACCAGGAAAAACTCATACAAAGCCTAGCAACATGGGGCTGTCCTGTTTGTTCCAACTTTTAATTGGGCCAGCTGTCTGCATGCATGTCACTGTCTGCATCACCATGCCAACGGGAGGAGAGCATGTTGGAAGGAGGCTTGGTGGCAGGTGCCCGAAAGAAGGTGAAGGAAGGTCACTGAACTGAAGTTTTCAGGAATGCTTAAGACAAGTCGTTAAGGACCATCATTTTAAGCAGAGCCACAGTACGAGGCATTTATGACTGTTACCCTTCATTTTAATAGTGGTCACTAATAAAGGCCAAAATACCATACAAATAAAGGCATTGGGAGTAGTCTCTGGGATTGATCCGCGGTTCAGGCCATTCAGATGTCCCAGGGAAGATAGCTCAGTAGATGGAAAGAGAAGTGTGTACCACTGGCGTGGCACGTACACGAAATCTACTGGTAAACGTGCACAGTTCATTCAGATTTGGCCCAAGTTGTATTATCTTTGGTTAATAAAACTTATTGAAAACGTAGTTGCTTAAAACCAATGCTTAGATGCCACCAATATCATTTCAAGGTGCAACCAATGGTATGCATGTTGTGTATACATTGGTTCCCAAATAGCTGTCACTGTGAGTGACAAGACAAGAGATGGTGTGGGAGACGACTCTACAAATGAAGATTATTCACAGTCACATTTGTTTCGAAATGCGCACTCCTGTGAGTTGTTGAATTTTAGAACCTTTTAATACTTGTTTGCATTGCCATCATTAATCATTGCATTGCATTGCATTGCCATCATTAAATATGCGACAGTGAGTGCACAGCCCCCTCTTCAAACGGTTTAGCTTGTTTCAGGAGCTTGAGCAAGGAATGGGACTAGTTCATCAGAGCAAGTGGTTCAGGTGTGAGGCAAAGAGCGTGAGAGTTCGATTGCGAGTTTTGCAGAATTCCATGAGGAAAGGCAGTAAGGCACAACTTGGAGGCAATGTGTATAGCAGGGGTCTAACCTTTTCTGTAGTGAGAGCTACTTCTGATCAGTGAAAATAATCGTGAGATACTGAAGGCTAATCAACTCGCGCATTGTTACCAGATGCCCCAACGCCCAACTTAATTGCCTAATGTCCATAGAGCCCGATACTATGGTTTGAACAAAATCCTTTCACTAGGGGCACTATGACAACGCTATTGTGTGGCAGTAAGAGTGTGGTCTTTAACGATGTATAAACGTGTGTGTATGAGTGGTATATATGTGTACGGATGACTGAGAGACTGTGTCGTATGTATTTGTGGCACAGGACATACCTTTTGCCATATGTGGCACTGTTACATGTATAACTCTAAAGGGAGAAAAATGTTCTGCAAACTAGTTCAGAATATGAAACGTTTTCTGCACTGTAAATTTCTCCAACTTAAAATAACGGCTGTATTTTTCACTTATGAATATGGGATGAGCTAAAAGGCCTGCTGCTTGTGAATTCCACACTTTGAAATAGAAGAAAAATTAAAATTAAAAGTTAAGAATTAAGGTAACATTTCATTTGAATTTTCTCCCATTTAAAAGCATTCTGAAAGATTATTTTGTTCTCACACTCCAATATTGAAGAGTTAATTACTTCAGTGCTTAAGTTCTTTACCTCTGTGACCGAGCCTGGCCCATACATCTGACTGAGCACTGCTCACTAAAGTGCCACTCATGTTTATCGGGTCGCGCTAGCCCTGTGGAAAGTCACAAGTTCAGGCTGACTGAGATGGAGCGCAGTTCGGATACAGGCGCCCATTTAATCCTGCTGAAGAGTTACCTTTTCAAGTCCAGTGCGAAGTGTGCTATTCACATTGCAGGGTGGGGCGCTGGAAGGGGGGCTCTTGGCGTGAGGAGCAGGTCTAGAATTACTGTCGGTCGTTGCTGTAGTGCAAAGAGAAAGTAGTCTCCAGAGTTTTGCATAGGTTGATCATCGCAGACGGTCACTGTCGGCACAAAGAACAGGTCTCGCGTTGCCGGTGGTCGCGGACGTTCAATACTCGGCCTAAAGTGGTCAGGAGGAGCCCAATGCGTCTGTATCATCATCTTGTATTTTGGAGGGGTTCAAACTGATGCCAGCAAATGGCCCAGTGCTTGGGGGCTCCTGTTGGGGCTCAGGACTCACTTCTGCAAAGGCCAGTAGTAGGGCTCAGGTATATGCAGTTGGTGCTGGCTGTTGGACCTTTCTGCACGATCATCCCCAAACCTTTTGCCTTCACCCTCCTGTGTTCTGAACCCGTTTTTGGTTGGCTATTAGGACTCTACACACTTTACCACTGCTAACCAGTACTAAAGTGCTTGCACTCTCTCCTTTAAACATGGTAACAATAGCTTACACCCAATGGGCACATTTAATTTAATTATAAGTCCCTAGTAAAGTTGTAGTACATATACCCAGGTTCTAGTGGGCCTGCAGCACTGATTGTGCCACCCACTTGATTAATCTTTTAAACATGTCTAAGGTGTGTCATTGCATACATCCTGTGTGTGCAGTTTTAAATTGCCATTTCGACCTGTCAAAACAAACCTTATGCCAAGCCTAAACCTTTCTTTTTAATACATATAAGTTACCATCTGGGTAGGAACTAAATAGCTCATAGGGCAACGTATAATGTATTTAAAAAGTTGTACAGGTACATTTAACGTTTGCATGTCCTGGCAGGGTTCCCTCTTCCATAGGATAGCATTGAATTGCCTTCTTACATTTAATATGTTTAAAGTTTTGATTGAATACAGGTGAACATTTCAGGATTGGTTATTGAGAAATTGTAATCCCCTTTAAAGGTAAAGGACATAACAAGCTCCAGAGGCACCCTGCACCTGCCCAGCTGCCGGTACCTGCTACCTGGACATGCCTGAACCCTGCGGGCTTCTGCTGGAGTCAGTTCTTGACCCTAAAGAGGTGCCCCTCAGATGCACCTGGGTTCCAGGCAAGCAGGTGCAGTCTTCCTTCTTCAGATAGCATGGAAGTCCTTCTTGTGAATTTTCCACAGGTCCAGAACACTGTTCACTCTAGGGCGCGCGCGCACCTCCCCTTACGTCAGCGCGCACCACCTCGCGTAGAGCGTGCACACAGGACGTCGCTAGAGAGAGTCGGGCCGCCGGCCGCTTTAAAGAGGCAAACTGCGCGAACATGAGGAACTTTTCGTGGCGGTGGCGGCAGGCGTGAGTAGTGTAGGTAAGGAGGCTGGGGGCTGGTGGGGCTTGTGGCGCTTGGGCTATGTGGGAGCGCGAGGCAGGGCTTTTGTTATTAAAGCGTGGGGCAGACTGTGGCCTTTTGTTAAAGTATTGCTGTTAATCAGAGCCCCTTCACGGGCTCTGATTAACAGCAATACTTAAACAAAAGGCCGCAGTCTGCCCCGAGCTTTAATAACAAAAGCGTAGAGGCTGTGTTTAGAAACTGTCTCTACGCTTTTGTTATTAAAGCGCGGGGCAGACTGTGGCCTTTTGTTTAAGTATTGCTCTTAATCGGAGCCCGTGAAGGGGCTCTGATTAACAGCAATACTTAAACAAAAGGCCACAGTGGCTGGGGAAACGAGCGGAACCGAAGGCAAAAGGGGCACAAAACCAAGGAATAAAAGAGTAGCACAGAGGGCAGAAAGACACAAAAAACAAGTAGGACAGAGGGCAGAAAGGCACAAAAAACGAGTAGGACAGAGAGCAGAATGGCACAAAAAACGAGTAGGACAGAGGGCAGAAAGGCACAAAACGAGTAGGACAGAGGGCAGAAAGGCACAAAAACGAGTAGGACAGAGGGCAGAAAGGCACAAATAACGAGTAGGACAGAGGGCAGAAAGGCACAAAAAACGAGTAGGACAGAGAGCAGAATGGCACAAAAAACGAGTAGGACAGAGGGCAGAAAGGCACAAAAACGAGTAGGACAGAGTGCAGAAAGGCACAAATAACGAGTAGGACAGAGGGCAGATTGGCACAAAAAACGAGTAGGACAGGGGGCAGAAAGGCACAAAAAACGAGTAGGACCGAGGGCAGAAAGGCACAAAAAATGAGTGGAACAGAAGGCAAAAGGGGCACAAAAACGAGTGGCACAGAAGACAGACGGGTACAAAAAACTAATGGCACGGAGGCAAAATACAGAAATATAGGGGCAGCTAAGAACAGAAGGCAGAACGGGCAGAGAGGCACGGTGGCAGCGAGGGGAACAGAAGGGAAAACTGGGCAGAGACACAGGCAGCGAGGGGTACAGAAGGAAAGACCGGGCAGAGAGAGCACGGGGACAGCAAGGGGAACAGAGGGAAGAAAAAGGGGCACGGACCACGTACAGGCAGCGGGGAAGACAGACAACAGCAGTCAGAGACACAACAATGAAAATACAGGCAATACAATACATTTGCAAACTGCCCTTAAGACCCTTATTGTGGCTCCGTATTCGTGAAAATGCACCATCTTTTCACTTTTTAAAGTAAACGTTTTGAGTGCCATTAGGCGCCACAGAAACACGCGCGGTTTGGTTCCTGGCGCACATAGCCATGGTTGCAGCGCACAGAGACCCTCCACTGCCGCACACAGAGGAAAAAAATTAGAGGCAACATTGGTCCAGAAGTGTACTGTTTAGGGGTTATGAAGATGCTGCATTTATACCTGGTGCCATCCTTTGTGTGGGGGTATTCCCAAACCTACTCCCCAAAACTGGTTCTGGTCAGTTCTCTCCCTGGCTCCAGAGGGTCGAGGTTGACAAAGGCAAAATCAGGTGTCAGGTTCTTTTGTGGGTGCTGCAGGCAGGGCCCTTTGAAGTGCAATCAGGGCAGGGTATGTTACTCCCAAGCCATCTTGTCAGGAAGACTTTCTCCCGGTTCACCTAGGCTTCCTTTGTCTCACTGTCCGGAAGCAATCACAACCTTCAACAGAGCTATTCAAAGTAATGTGACCCAGGACATTGGCAGAAAGGCACAGTTGGTTTAGCCAGAAAAATGCCAACTTTCTAAATGTTAAACCCCAAAAAGGGATTCTGCCATTTTAAAGTTAGCAAGGATAGGCCACTCTATATAACAAAAAGAAAACAGTAGAGCCAGTATTGAAATTACTTCACAACAACGATAATTTCTATTCATGAACACGAAATTCAGTTAGCGTGGTCACCATTTATTTCAGCATTATTTCTCAAGACAAGATTGTTAATTTGTTATGTGGTGTCTTCATAGAAACCTACGAACAATAATTTTATACTTCAAAGGCTGCTTTTTACGGCCCCTGTGACATAAAACAAAACCACATAGTTCTACAGATAGAGAGTAATCAATTGTGACACACACTCTCTAAATATACATGAACATACATATATCACAGTTCTTAATTTGAACACCAAAAGGAGTCTGTGTAATTCGAATGCAAGTAAGGGCCCTTATTTAATGAGCAAAACCTGAGGATGGGAGTTTTGGGATGTCATATGGAACCACAGGGGCGTAGCTAGAGCTTGTGGCGCCTGGGGCTATCCGGTGAGCACTTGAAAGATGTCAGAGAGACACGTAGTGTTGCTGCTAATAGTTACCTCGATCATGCACGTTACATGCACATACATGAGGGATTTATATTTTTGCCCCTGAGAAAGTGCGACTTCTAGACGTTGAAATGTCACTCATAATTACAATGAAATTCTGAAAGTGCCACACATAGCAATCTGACACCTTGGCAGCTATCATGGATGAGCCACAGACGCAGCCACCCACCCCTCTGCTGCTGCTCTCCTCTTACCTCACTCGCTCCAAGCAGGGTCTATGGCAGGCAGGGGTGGTTCCAGGAGATGCAACTTCATAGTCACTGGTGCTGAACAATACTAGCGCAAGGTACTTCAGAAAATCATGCAAATAGTTCAATAATAATAAAGCCAGACTCTTCTCATCCAGAGGTGTGTAGGCAAGCATTGCACCAATACGGACAAACAGTCTAAAAAGGTGAGGCGCTCCATAGTCGTGTGACATCTTTGCATCTGGATGATCAGCCAGAATTTCTGTATACTGTGGCCTCTCAAATTTGTACAGCAGCTGTGTGCCGAGCATCATGTCAAAGTATTCCTTAATTCCAGCAACCACTTCGTTCACTGCATACTCCTTGTTTTCTGTGTTACCTTGCGATTTCTTAAGGGCCAAATAAATGATAAAGGCCGCCTCGGCTGCAACGGACCTCCAGTGCCGCCCCCCCCCTAGCTACGCCACTGCACATGAGCATACTGAACACAAGTATTTCACTGCTTCAAACTCACAAATGGCTTAGTTGTTCACTGTATTTTTTGTATTTATCCTCTCAAGAAAGATTATTCAGAGAGATTATGTAACAACCAACAATTACATGACATGATTGCCTCATCACAGACGGCTAACCCAATACCCCCCCCCCCCCCTTTTTTTCAGGTGGACCATTAAGAACCATACACCCAACTGGGAAAAGGATCACTGTAGATCCTAATTTGAAATAGACAACCAGATGATCCAGTTGCAGATTAATGTTTTTTTTTATTCTTCACCTCATCGAACATCATCATTAGTTCATTATTTATTCACTGCTTCCATATGCGTTCAACTCTGTGTCAATTCTTCACATGATAATGAAGCTGTACTCTATCATACAACAATATAATATATTCATTAGGAATCACATAAACGAACATGACTCAAACCCTCAATCTTGATCGAAGTAACACAATGCTAAATCGTAAAGTACATACACACATTGAAAACCAATGATGTCATTAGCACAGCTAATAATTAATCCATGTAAAAAAATGCATATAACTTTGATCCTAGTGTGTCCTATTTATCAATAATATGTCAAAATGGAACAAACAAAAAGTCCAAGGCTCCATGCATGGATAGTAAACAAAGGGACAACGCACGAGTTTAAGTAAAGAACTGAGACAGCTAGCATCCTAATGGAGGCATTGTCTCAAAATGCGGTTAAAAACGAATATGAAAATTCAGAGTGGCACGATAGATCAATCGCATTACTGTATACATCATGATATTCAACCACGTGAAACCGATCATGACTCAACACACTAAATCGCCACATAAAAAATGTCCTATACCAAATATTTGCAAAAAGTAATTTGACAATGTATGACTTAAACAGTACTATGAAAGAGTACTTCTTATACTTAAAACTCAGCTGAACACCACATTTACCTTCATAATTATTATATATCCAATTGTAACAGCAAATATGTATCAGGTATTTGTAGTATAAACGCATATAACTCCAATCTCAACCCAAGACGCTGAGGAAGTAACTATGTGCCACAATGCTGCTGCTTACCCGTGTTTTCACACTTCTGATATTCTGAAATCTGATCTGCAATTTTTGCAGTCAATAAATGCTCATTACGGGCTGCAACAGAAACAAATAATGAGGATAAAGATCACTTTGTTCACAAGCACCATCGAATACCCCATTTTAAAATGGTTGCCGACCCTTATGCGAGTATACAAAATCCCTGTGCGAGTAATTACAACATATCTAATGCATACTTTCTATATACACTACATAACAAGTGTACTATCTATCAACTTAGCCTCCATAAGTACAACAAAAATATTAAGATGAGGAACAAAATAACATAATCTGTAATGTTGTGTGTTTCCAATCCCAATGTTATTAAATGAAAATATGCAAACCATTTTTAAAATAAGTGTTGTTCCTCAAAAACATTTCACACTAATTGGATAATTGAGGAGCACTGTGGACCCTATCTGTACATCTGTACAGCTTGAGGCGTTAAGTATAAAGTGCTGAAATAAAAGCTCAAAAGGAGCAGTTATCAAGAAATGTTTAGACCATAGATAAATTCTATATAGTGGTGGTCACAGTAGTTTATGCATCACCCACCCTTGCAACCTACTGCAGACAGCTGCATAAAACTATCTTTGCCATCCTCGAATATTGACCAGACAAACAAGCAGCCTTCAAAATCCAACAGTTCAAGATGCCTGAGATTACACTGGAAGTGATGTTGAAAGATATCTCCTTCATAGGTGCAAAAAGAGGCACACTGGATACAAAAATGACTGAAAAGGGGATATATGTTGTTAGCCCGCATACTTTTACCACGCATACCATTAGCACGCAATTTTTACAATGCAGGATCCCTTACAACGCATACCTTTATAACGCATGACATTACATCGCAGATACTATTACAACGCATACCATTACAACGTAAGTATAGGTAAGTATATAATTTTTTAAAATAATGTAATTAATAATTTTTTTAATAATGTAATTATTTAAATTAAATTTTATTAAAGAATTTGTTAATATATATGTTAAAAATACCCCTGTACCCCATAACCCAAGCCTAGCCCTGAACCCTAAAAATACCCCTGTATCGCATAACCCAAACCCAGCCCTGAACCCTAAAAATACCCCTGTACCCCATAACCCAAACCCAGCCCTGAACCCTAAAAATACCCCTGTACCCCAAAACCCAAACCCAGCCCTGAACCCTAAAAATACCCCTGTACCCCATAACCCAAACCCAGCCCTGAACCCTAAAAATACCACTGTACCCCAAAACCCAAACCCAGCCCTGAACCCTAAAAATACCCCTGTACCCCATAACCCAAACCCAGCCCTGAACCCTAAAAATACCCCTGTACCCCAAACCCAGCCCGGAACCCTAAAAATACCCCTGTACCCCAAAACCCAAACCTAGCCCTGAACCCTAAAAATACCCCTGCACCCCAAAACCCAAACCCAGCCCTGAACTTTAAAAATACCCCTGTACCCCAAAACCCAAACCCAGCCCTGAACCCTAAAAATACCTCTGTACCCCAAAACCCAATACCCCTAATAAATGTATTAAAAAAAGATAAACTTACCTATACTTACGTTGTAATGGTATGCGTTGTAATAGTAGCTGCGTTGTAGTGTAATGCTGTCATATGGTTACTACGTTTCTATATATTGTGTTAAGTTAGCATGTGCATATTAAATGTTTAAACGCCATATTTTCTTTCTGCTTCGGTTTGCACACGACACCTAATTGTTATTGTAGCTTCTAACCTAGACGAAAGATGTGATTTATTTGAGAATAATATGTTATTGCACTGGTATCAGTCGTGCTTGGAACACTTGGTACAACTGTCTGCACACTGAGAACTGCACACTCTAAGAATAACCTAACACAAGGTTGCTGTAGGCCTGATCCTCGCACCACGTTAGTCATAACACAAATAATGTTGTTGCCAATATTGGGCTCTACGCGGGTTTAAGATAGAGTTACAGGGAATGAATCAACACACTTGATGCTTCGCATGCTGAGAGCTGGTAGCGGTTGATGTGATCTCCTTCTACTGAGAATTAGAGGTATGGGTCCGCCCTGCTAGGAACCCTTATGAGACCTTCTTAGATATAATATAATATGCTAATTAGGGTGCGCGAAATATAGGTGATACAGAATTTCATAGATCTTTGCATCATAACATGCTATCACCTTTTGCTTATTATGGATTAGTGACTATGCTGCTAACTCTGAGTTTTATAATATGTATTTTGATATTATATAAGATACTGCGTTTGAGAATGTTGCATTGAAAAATAAACATTTCAAACTTGCATGTGTGTTCTCTGCCTCCCAGTTTCGGTTTGTAATGATTATATAACGAAAGAGTGTTCATGTGTTCCACGATACCTGAGGTATTCTAAGTTCATGTTCTGGATTGTCTAAGTCATTGGGAAGTATTTACTACCGATGAGACACTGTAGCTAGCTAGGTAAAGGGATTTCTGAAACAAAGGTGGGTTCTGGGTCACCCTGACTCACCCAGGTTCTAGATCTCTGTGCACAGTTCTGTGGGAGAACGGAAACCCTAACACATGGCGCCCATACGTTGGTTGGCCTTATATCATGACACTCGAGTAGTATAACATTCAAACCTTAACGCCTTCATTCCCGTGTCCAGAAAACGGCGGTGTCGGAAAAACCTACCTATTTTTGAAATAGGTAATTTTCAAGCTTGAATCTAACTGTGAAAGGTTTCTTTGAATTGCTACCCAGTTGTGCTACAAAGTAATCTTTGTGTTTTCGCTTTCCTGTGCTGACATGGCTCAAGCCGTGGACATCCCGCAGCATAGTTGCATTGCGGTGCGTGACCATTTGCGGATGTATGATGTTCCTCTGGATGGCTTGGCTGTGGTTCTGGTGGTGAGTGCGGAACATGCATACCCATACGAACTATTTTATTCGTGGGTGACATTTCCGGCGGTGGACGCTAATTCTGGTGTGTTCCACTCGTACACGGCTTCAGATGTACCGGCGGAATATGCTCCGTACAGAGCACTGGAAGTTCCTATTGACGCTTGGCAGCATGGAGTTTGGTTTGGTGGCGCCCTACTGCACGCTTTAACCGCTCCGAGATTAGGTCCGTTGTCCATTCCGGGCACTCCTTGGCCCGCTTTGGCTGGATTTACACCTCACCCACGACGTGCCACTTGTAACTTGGGAGAATTGCGGCGGCTTCATGAAGTCGCGGTGGAAGTGATTAGAGCGCTTGTTCATTACACTAGCCGTAATGTTCAGGACGCGGCCCCTAGGGGGGCACAGCTTCGTGAACATGCTGGTCTGAAAATCAATCCGGTCATGGTAAATTCCGTGATGGGTAAAAAGCCCCAGGAGAAGGACGATTTTCCGTTCTGGCTTGCTGAGAAATTCGGCCAGTTGGAAGCTGTGTTTCCCAATACGAGTCCGGGTGATAAACACCGGATTCTTACACTGAGTTTGCCGAAAGATCTGGCTCCTGACCTTGTTGACTGTGAGACCTGGGGCAAAACTTTTGCAGCGGTCTATTCGAGGTGCTATGGCTCCCCGTCTGTGACCAATCTAGGTGGGGTCCTTAAACGTGTTCAAGACGAACACGGACCAGAGGCGGCTGTTGAATTGGGCATGCGCCTGTGTGGCTCATTTGATGTGGTTTGCGATCTGATCCTTGCGAATGTCAAGGGGGATGCAGTGAACTTTCAGGTGGCTAACGCGTTGGCGTTGGTTCAAGAGGCCGACCGACCCCGACAGTTGGCAAAGATTATTGTGGCTGCTTACAAAATGGTTGGCCGCAACGCGAAGGGGGTTAAAGCTTTTCCTGAAAAGGAGAAGAAACAGCCCCAGGGTCAGACATCGGAAACTAGTGGTCAACAAAAGTCCAAGAAGCAAAATTGGCCTAAAAAGCAGAATCAGGGTAAGCAACAACAACAGCAAACACAGGTTTCTGCTCCTGCGTCTCCGTTGCCTGCGCAGTCCGATCGTGTTTATGATTTGCGCGACCGCGCGATGATTAAATCGCCTGAGAGGTTTCAGGCTTCTGACCAACGCTCTCCTCGTTCCTTTCAGGACTCATCGGCTCCGTCAACCGGTGGTGGAGGGGGCGGCAGGGGCCGGGGAGGCCAGCAAGGACGTGGTCAGCCCCGCCCACGAAACGGTGGAGAGCAGCAGGAAGGCTCTACGCCCAAGAGACCTCAGTTTGCCGCGAAGAAAGTCGCCGCCCTGACAGCGCATCGTTATGCCCCAGATAGTGAGAACGCGGCTTCGGAATCTGACGTGGGCTCTGACCTTGCTGGACAGCGCAGCAGAGATTAACATAGTGAGAGAGGCCCTCCGTCCACTGTTGAAGGTGACAGCGACTGATTCTTATGTTGTGATAGAAACTGCTGACACGCATGTTGCTCCCCCTGAACGTCTTTTTGAAATTGTCCTGTTAATTGAAGGTGACATGCAGCGAACTGTAAAAGGGGTATTTTGGGAAAATCTCTCGTCTACGTATGACATTTTGCTTTCGGAGGCTGACTGGCCCCCACCTTTCGTTCTCGCAGGTCCTCGAGGGGAGGAGGTAATCCTACCCAGCTTCGCGCACACTGTGCCGAGGGTGGAGGCGCTGCATTTTGCAGAAGAGTGGGCTCTGGCGCTTGCGCCGGCTGTGTACCGCAATCAGTGTGGCTGGGATAAATTGTCGCCAAGCCACGAGATTCCTTTACGGTCGCAGCCACAGCCTCAACCTCAATATCCCATACGGCGTGAAGCGAAAGCTTCGGTCGCAGCTATCCTTGAACAATTGGAATATCAAGGTGTAATTGAAACGTGTGTGTCACCGAAGAATAACCCCCTTTTTACTGTAAACAAGCCTGACGGCTCATATCGTTTGGTTTTGGATTATAGGCATTTGAACTCGCATTGCCGTAACTGCGCAGTACAGAATACTCATGGCTCTGCGTTAGTGAATAGTCTTGAGCGTAAACGGTTCAAAACCACGCTTGACATTTTCAACGGTTTTTATGCCCATAGATTAGACGGTCTAAGTTCCCAATGGACCAGTTTTACATGCGCCGGTGTGCAAAAAATGTTTAAACGACTCCCAATGGGCTACAAGAACAGTCCTGGAGTTTTTTCCGCGCGCATTGTCTCTCTTTTGGAGAGCTTCGACCCAGTTGCTTGTTCGTATGTGGATGACATTTATCTCACAGACGACGATCTTTGGGGGCATCTGTGTCGAGTAAATAGCATAATTTGTAACTTTGCTGACATGGGTTACAAGTTTAACTTTGCAAAATCGCACATTGCGGAGTATACAGTGTTGTTTCTGGGTTACGAGCTTAACCATGAAGGAAAGGGTTTAGCACCCCATTTCCTGGAGAAATGCGCACAATTGAGCTCTCCAACAACACTGAAAAAATTACAATCTCTTCTGGGCTTTCTGAATTTCGGGAGGACTTACATTCCGGGATATGCCCAGCGTATCAAGCCTTTGTATGCTTTGATACAACCAACTTTTTCCAAATCATGCTGGCTGCCTGAGCATTTTGCCATTCTGCAGTCTTTGCAGGCTGATTTGCTCGCTTCTGAATACTTACAGACTCGTGATAACCAGACCAACCTGGTGATAAGGATTATCCCTGGGGCGGTGGGTTTCACGTACCTGACTTTTAATGAAGGAGATACAGTACCTATTGCTTACAAGTCACACTTGTACACTTCGGCTGAACTGCGATTTTCCACTGTAGAAAAAGTTTTAACGGCTGTACAGATGGCAATTCTTAAAGAACCTGCTCTGTCACAAGGAAAACGCATGTTGGTTGTTACCCCGTGTCCAGCCTTAGAGGCGGTTACGAAAGCCAGTGTACCTAATTCCAAAGCTTTGCACCCTCGGTGGATTCAATGGGCTGCATCCTTGACATCCCAGGATGTCACGTTTATTTTTGACGCCACTTTACGGTCACAGGAGTATTTACAGTATGAATTTGTTCATCCTGCTCCATTAGCAATGCGGCCGTTGGAGGATTTCCATATCATCATGTACACAGATGGTTCGGCGCAGGTTGCGCATGGCTCTAAACATGCCTACGTTTCCGCTTGCGCCATTGTGGTCGGTGCCATGGTGAACGATGAGTTCAAGTCCGGTGTCGTGCACACGCAGACGCTTGGGGACTGCACCGCACAATTAGCAGAGCTTCGTGCTCTGATGCTTGCATTGGAGTACGCAGATCCTAGTGTGACGACTTTAATCGTAAGTGACTCTTACTACTGTGTCCAGTCTTACAATGAAAACTTGCTCTATTGGATTCAGAATGAATTTCGTGACTCCAAAGGTAGCACAATAAAACATAAAACGATTTGGGTCCGAGTGGCAGAACTCAAAGAGAAGTTGCCACTCGTGTTTGTGATTCATACTCTCGGTCATCAGCGCGTGGGGGTCCACGCTGTTGGCAACTCGCTTGCTGATGAAGCAGCGAAGTCAGCGGTATCGAAATACTTAGTTGCAGCAGTCACGAGGTCCAAAAGCAAAATAGATGACGACATCTTGGAAGCTATTGCTGCAACAGAGAAGGGAAGTAAATATCCTGCGGGATTCCCTTCTAAATACACATACCACTTAAGTCCCGATAAGGTTCCTTATGTGAAAATCCCTGAAGTTGGCGAACGTCTAGTTCCCAACTCGGATCGCAGGGCTGTTTTGATTGCAGCGGCTCATGAAGGTGTGGCGTCTGCGCATGCGGGCGTCTCGGCCACTGTAACTCAGCTACAACAGAGATTCTGGTGGCGGGGACTGTACAAACAGACGCGTGAATATGTTCTTCAATGTGACATTTGCCAGCAGATTAAGCCTTCGACTGCTGCGCGTCCACCTCAGACACAGTTGTACATCTCGAATAAACCACTTGGATGTGTTTATTTGGATCACTGCGGTCCATTTTCTTCTGATACTGCGTATAAGTACATCTTAGTCGCAGTTGATTCATGCACACGCTTTGTGTGGGTATGGCCGCATCGGAGCGCTGATTCACGTACTGTCATTAAGGATTTGCGAGTCTTTGTGGGAATTTTTGCCTGTGGTACCTTCCATTCGGATCAGGGTCCGGCTTTTGCCTCTAAGGCATATAAGGATGCTATGGTTTCGATGGGGGTCCAAGTCAAGTTTTCGAGTCCCTACAGACCTGAGGGTAATAGTGTAGTTGAACGAATGAACCGCGACTTAAAGCAATCTTTGACAGCTCGAGTTATAGGCACTGGCAGAAACTGGTTAGCCCACCTCATAGGCGTGCAGCGTGCGCTTAATAATCTCCCTAGAAGGTCTCTGGGTGGGCGGACCCCATACGAAATGCTCTTTGGTATCAAGATGTATGTACCTGACCTTGATGGGCTGGACTACAAGGCCCAGGCCACAGCCTTTGACGTAGATGAACATTGCAATGTTTTACAGAATCTACAAAAGACCAGAGACAGTCTTGCAAAGGAACATTTGCCCTCCACATCGGATGATGCGCTGCAGATCCCGGTAGTTGGCTGGCTACCCCAAGTTGGAGAACTGGTTCGAGAGAAGATCGATAACAAGAAAGAGTTTGGTCCCTCATATCGAGCACCGGTTTGAGTTCTTGGAGTGAAGGGCACAAGAACAGTCATTTTACCACTACTTCCTGGTCGTAAGGAAAACAGATTTATTTCTATTGACAATGTCAAGACACACAGGGTGGCCGATTCTTCATAGCATGACACCGGCTGTATCCTGTCCTTCCATGGTGAGGCACTCTGTACTAGCAACAACATCTGGCGCAGAACAAGAGGTGTCCCTCGAGATGCCTGCCATATCCAGTCCTTTATTAAATACGATTCCTGTTACTAACATTGATGAGCTGAACTACACTTATCCTGCTGATTTATCGATGCCTGATTTGCAGAACCGTTTGGCCAATCAGTCCAGATTCTCTTTTGACTCTGATTCGGAACCTTCAAAGAAACCCTCAAACATTGCAAGATATGCCACGTTGTTTAAAAAACATTTTTTAATTCCCCCTTGGACATACATTTGGTTGATCCTATTTTCATTTTATCTTTTTATGTCAATTGGTTTTGTGTTTTATTTTTTCCGTCTGATTGATGGTCACTACGTTAAAGAAAGAACAGGAATTCGGTACCTTAATGGAACATTGGCCCCTCTTTCCTCTTCACATTCAGCGCACAGACTGAAACGAAACTTAAATACAGTTAACATTACTGCTTGGCCCGTCCTTGATGGGATTGTGTGGGATGCGGTTAGATTTCAGATACATGGGCCCACTGAAGTGATTAATGTTCCAAATGTGCTTAGAGTAAACATGGGAGATGTGATTAAACAAAATATACGTTCTGATGATTGGGATATTCAGGCAGTAGAAGCATTATTCTCGGATTTGAAGTATTATGCTGCCTTCGATGCTGAGGATCTGTACACAGATTCTATTAATTATGGTGATTTGTTTTGTTTTCAACACTATGGTAATCATTTTTTACATAAGACAAATTCCAGGAGGGTTGCTGTAAATTATACACAATGGGAACATTGCCCTGCTCCATTCGGTGGCAGTTCCAATACATTTCTGAAAAAATATACTTATTTTACAGACTTTAATCAGTCTAATCCCGAGTCATTTTATTTTAAAATGACACAAAAGCCCATTTCCAAAGTTAGACTTACCGATACAAAATTGCTGTATTCGAAGTCCTTTTTAGACAGGTTGGCTGTAGATGGCTACGAGTTCTGGAAAGGAACAATTGACCTTAAATCGGTTTGGGGTACCAAAGATTGGCAGGTACAAGGCAGTGAGGCTTTGCACCGTGCATGTCTCATCCCGAATCACATGTTGTTTTTAAATTCGACCATTTTCCAGACAACATGCTTTGGATTGGCTACTTCTAAAAAATTAAATACACCGACCATCCCAGATTTAGATGAATATACAGGTTGGGGTAATTTTACTGATTCCTCCATTCAGGAGTTGCAAACTCTTTTACACAATTCGTCCTTTAACATTTCCAGTTTGGATTCCAAGGGTTGGCTGGTGTGGCAAAAGAGTGCTGATTCTTGCCAACGCCGTTTTATGGGTTTGGCTGAGGGGTTCACAAAACTCAGGCCCGATCCACGTTTTGAAGAAGATTATACTGTCACAACCTATTCTGTGGGGAAACTGTGTCAAAATTGGTTACAACATTCCACGTTAACTGCAGTTAAACTACATCTGTCTCAATTAAATGATAATGTGGATCTGAACGATTTTATAAAAGGCCGGCTAAAGGTAGATCTAAACGATGGCTGTATGCAATTTACAATGAAATTTGGAAAGTTACCCAGGTTGAGGCTGCTAAACGCCTGAGAGCTATTGATCAAGCAAATTTAGAAAAGGTTCTTGCAGTTGTTGATAACAGTATTAACACGCTTTCTTCCCGAATTTACACGTTAAATAATATTGTGTCTTCTGTTGTTGACATTGTACATGATGAAGTGTCCGTTTTATATCATGGTCAAAATCAATTACGTTCTGTGATGCAGTTTGCTTGGACACTACAGACTCTAAAGGGTGGTAGAGTGCCGTGGAATTTTATGAATGTATCTTCACTATTTGCCCCATTTAATTTGACTGAAAAACAGCGCATGTTATCAATGAGAGATGCAACATTTTCTATGTTACATATTGAAAAATTAGAATCCCTGCAATTTTCAGTGGCTGAAGTGACTGCGGCTACATGGCTTATCCATGGTGTTATTACCTTACCTTTTGCTTTGTATAAATTTACAAATTGTATGAAATATATAGCTATAGGGCGATATGAGCCATTAGGCAGTGCTTTTCTCCATGAGACATGGTCTTTACCATACACTTATAGATGCCTAAAAGAGGGAAATGAAGTGAATTTGAATGGTGAAGAATGTACACAATCGCCTGACCGCTCACTAATATGCAGACACATTCAGTTGCATGGTTCTTGTAATCAGGACAAACCTAATTTGGCCTGTGTTTTGAAAGGGACACCAGTTCCTGCAATAGTTCCCACGTTCACTTTGTTGTCCAACGGTAGTTATTTGCTTTTGAATAACGAGTTTTGTTGTGGGTTAGAGGCCGGTATCGCATACGTGGTTACCGTGTCTGAAAGGGTTATATCCACCCACGCATGGAAACTCAGATGTTTTAATTTGGCCAAGAATACCAACCTTGAGAGCTGAGTTCAATGGTTTAGGCCGTATAAGAGCCCTATTGTCTCAAAAGCAGGTGGCCCTGAGCTCTGCCCGCGAAACTTATGTCCTTCACATAGCAAACACACGCACAGAAGTACAGGCACTTTTAAGTACTGATTTGCCGTTTCATTTTTGAGAGCTGGTTCATCAAATCTTCAATGCCTCCTCCACAACGAGCCTGGCTCATTTTTTTAAAATGGTTATCAGTGGTCTCGTGACTACATTTGAAAAAGTATTTGGTATTATCCCTGCGTTCTTTCATTCTATATTCGCTAGCCTGTTTGGCGGATTCCCTGTTTTGCTGGCTTTAGCTGCAGGCGTTCTGGTGATATTTTACTTTATAAAACATGGATGCCCATCCTGTGCAAGGAAACGCTCAGCCCCTACTGATGCAGTTTCGCAACCGGATGCTTGATTATTATGGATCCCTGCCGCTTGCGACTTTAAGCACGGCTTTTGGATTATCCTTCAGATTTTCCTATTTCACTTGTGTCCAGCCCGTGTTTCATTGCCTGAGCTGTGATTTCGACTGGGCCATTGATTTGTGTCTCTGTTTACCGACTTCACCAGACGTCAACTTTGATCAGCTGATGTACCCCGTAGTGGCTCACGAGCTGGTCTGTTCTGGCGAAAGGGTTATGGCTGTGGCAGCGATGCATGGACTAATGGGTCAGTGGGACATATTCGCAGCGGCACATGACTTTCTGGCACAGAGCGTTCTCGAGAACCCACTGAGTTGTCCTCTGATGTTGCTAGAGGAACCGGTGTTGGAGGAGCACGTATGTTCTTTCCCATTGCTTAATTGGATGGCTGAACTGTTTTCGGATGATGACAGTGATTTCATGTTGGAGGCTGTGGCTACCTATTTTGCATATTCATTCAACCATGAGTGACTTTGAATACTTCCCTCATTATGGCACGTGACTTTTTAGTAATTCTGAATGGTGCCTTTTTTCAATTCGAACATTCGATTTTTTTCAGATGTTCCAGGCCTATCAACTGAGAGTAGGCCTCAAAGTCGAATTTTTATATTTTGTGTGGCCACTATAGGCATTCATACATAAATTTTGTTTTTGAATTTTACATATATTTGCATACACTTAGCTTGGCTCAATATCATTGAACTCTGCTTTCATGTCTTGCCACTCATAGAGTATTGGCTTATAATTTTTGTTTTTAACCGTCCTCGGATCATTGGGGGGGTGTCATATGGTTACTACGTTTCTATATATTGTGTTAAGTTAGCATGTGCATATTAAATGTTTAAACGCCATATTTTCTTTCTGCTTCGGTTTGCACACGACACCTAATTGTTATTGTAGCTTCTAACCTAGACGAAAGATGTGATTTATTTGAGAATAATATGTTATTGCACTGGTATCAGTCGTGCTTGGAACACTTGGTACAACTGTCTGCACACTGAGAACTGCACACTCTAAGAATAACCTAACACAAGGTTGCTGTAGGCCTGATCCTCGCACCACGTTAGTCATAACACAAATAATGTTGTTGCCAATATTGGGCTCTACGCGGGTTTAAGATAGAGTTACAGGGAATGAATCAACACACTTGATGCTTTGCATGCTGAGAGCTGGTAGCGGTTGATGTGATCTCCTTCTACTGAGAATTAGAGGTATGGGTCCGCCCTGCTAGGAACCCCGATGAGACCTTCTTAGATATAATATAATATGCTAATTAGGGTGCGCAAAATATAGGTGATACAGAATTTCATAGATCTTTGCATCATAACATGCTATCACCTTTTGCTTATTATGGATTAGTGACTATGCTGCTAACTCTGAGTTTTATAATATGTATTTTGATATTATATAAGATACTGCGTTTGAGAATGTTGCATTGGAAAATAAACATTTCAAACTTGCACGTGTGTTCTCTGCCTCCCAGTTTCGGTTTGTAATGATTATATAACGAAAGAGTGTTCATGTGTTCCACGATACCTGAGGTATTCTAAGTTCATGTTCTGGATTGTCTAAGTCATTGGGAAGTATATACTACCGATGAGACACTGTAGCTAGCTAGGTAAAGGGATTTCTGAAACAAAGGTGGGTTCTGGGTCACCCTGACTCACCCAGGTTCTAGATCTCTGTGCACAGTTCTGTGGGAGAACGGAAACCCTAACACAATGCGTTGTAAATACATGCGCTGTAAATACCCTTGCGTTGTAATGGTTTCGTTGTAACAGTACTTTGTGGTAAAAGATGAGTGGTAACGGTTGTATACCCTGAAAAGGCAAAGGCCACACATCACTGCCTAGATTCAGCAAAGCTGCACCTATAGGAGGTGGAAAAGCACTTCAACATGCAGGAAGAATTGGGTGTGGAATTTTGAGCTCTGAACTACAAAGAAATGGACTTAGAAGTCTGAACACACAGAGACAATATCCATATTTCCTGAGAGACTTAGCCCATACACTGAATAAGAAATTTATGAAACCCTTGGAGTTCTGGAATTCGAGAGGGTACACAGATTACACACAAGGAAACCTATGAAAGTCATTTTATAGTAAGTCAACATACCCAAATCATCCTTCCGGCTGCATGACAAAAAGAGGAACCCTTCAACTATTGAGAGCACAGAATGAATGAATACCAAGACTTGTAGAGTGAGCGGCTACCAAAAGAGTGTCCCGGCACTAGGGCGAATACAGGTTATTATTAGTCATATTTCAGAGTTGGGAAGGGAGGTGATTCCAGATCGTGGCAACACTGATTTAAAAGGAAGATCCTCTTTGCCTCGATCATTTAAAGAGAGGGACCGCTGTCAGCTGTGCATCTCCAAAGTGCAAAGCCCTTAGAAGACAATATTGCTGGATCCTCATGTTAAGATAGTATGGCCCTTTTCAATGAAGGGCACGGTGAGCTAACACTAAGACTTTGAAGACAATTCTCTATTTGACTCGATTTTAGAAATAAGGATATCGAGGTACACCTAGTGAGCTTAAATAGAACTAGCTGCAGTATGTTGCACTGCTTGTCAGCGCTGAATTAAAAAAAGCTGAAAAGCTGAATTTAAAAATCTGGTAAACCCAAGTTAGAGTAGAGTTAGATAAAATTGAAACTTGTTGAGCTATTTTCTGAACCTTCCATAGGAACCTTTTCAGTGCTTTTTATTATCCAGAAACACACTTTCACTACAGAGGTCATTTATGCCTTAAATGAGAAATGGCCATCAAATACCACCCCATGATTTCTCGCCACTTTGTGCTAGAAGGGGGCTAAGGACAATCACTTGGCCAGCATCCAATCCATCCACGTGATAGGTTGCTTCAAAAAAGTGGAATTTCCGTCTTATCTGGGTTGCATTGCAGATTATATCTTAGCCAGTTCATGACCACCTGCAAATAAAAACAGAGAATGTCTCCTTAGCGGAGTCTGAAGCGCCTTCATACATACAAGAGCAGTTACTGAGTATCATCAGCCTAAGATATGATTTTAATGGCGTAGGCTGCCACTGGGAAGACAAGCAGGGACATATGAATGTTAAATAATGTGGGACTCAGTGGCGATTTCTGGGGTACTCCACACTTAATGGTCTTAACATTCAAAAAGTAGGGTTTCATCCACACTGTCTTCTCTCTAGTATTCAGAAAAGAACTGAGCCACATCAATGCAGAATCTCCCAGCCTGATAGCTGCCAAGTGATGAAGTGCAATATCATGGTATCTGTTGTTGAATGCCAACGAAAGACCTAAAAAAAATCAAGGCGGCATTATGACCAAGGTCCAATGTCATCTTAATGGACTCTGTAATTTTTAGCAAGGCAGTTTTCGTAATATGACTATCTTGAAAACCGGATTTAGAGGGATTTAGGAGATTGTAAGTTTTCACAAACTCTGAGAATTGTCTTTTGATTGATTCTAATATTTTGAGTCAGCTGGCAGGAGAGTAATTGGTCTGAAGTTAGAGAACGGACTCTCAGCAGCAAGTTTTTTAGAAGAGGAACAATACCTGCCTTCTTCCAGGTCCTAGGGACAATACCCGACTACACGGAGGAACGAAACAAGTTGAGATAGACTGAGCAAGTAGCATCAAAATACGTCTCGTAATATGTAGGGGACACATATTTAGTGGGGAGCCAGATTTACAATTAAATAAACACACTCATAGCTACTCCCTGTCCGGTGGTTTAAATTGTGAGAGCTTGCTTTTTGAGGGAGGAGTCTGAATCTCAACAAATGGTCAAATCAGCTATGTTGCCTCAGGATATCAGCAAAACAGCTTTATCTGGTGCATCCACCTTGAGCCTGCATCTACACCTTAGAAGATCAGATATAGACAGTTTAAACAAAGCTCCTAAGTCATAGATGCAAAGTAGGGATACATTCTGTTCATAGCTAAAAACCTGAACGACTGCAAGAACTGAAACAGCAGACTAACTAATTACCTGGATACCTGATTGCTGTTTATGTTACAATTTCATATCTCCTAATTTTATTAGACTGCCCACTCCATCCAAATCAACTTTCAGTATAATTGATTTAAGCTAAATAGCAAAGACTCCCAAGACTCCCACACTTTCACAAAACTCAGACTAGAACTAGTTAGGAAACGCTGTTTTCTCTGCTTTTGGCTTACCTTGCATATACCTAGCTTTTACATCTGATCTCTTTTACGATGCCCTGCAGAGTTCCTCCTTGTCTGGATGGACTGGAGAGAAAGGGCTGCATCTCAAGGCAAATTAGATCACAGAGACCCGAACACCAATACTCTGTCTTGAGGCCCATATACTTCGCACTAAATAGCCCATTAAATAATATTTTCTGAATTAATTAAACTCACCCCGGAATAAATACTCAATCCCAAAAGATAATGGTGCATAACCAAGTTATTTAGTGACTTCACCTCCCCCAATACCATTTCTCCATACACACTGATTCTTGGTGATGCAAATCAGAAAGATGTGTTTGGATTCATATTATCGGGGACTGTGCAAATATCAAAGTATTCTGGACAGGGATAGGTATGACCCCATCCTCTTCCAATGACCCATCTCTTGAAATATTCCATAATATGTTGGAATGTACTAGGTCCACAAATTGTGAGCACCAATTAGTTGCAACATCACCCACCAGTTCAGAAACCTGCATCCTTCAAGTTAACCCATGGTGCAAGCAATGGGAGAATGGCTGACTGACCTTGTTCGAATCGCAGACAGTGAACGAACAGTCTGCAAACATTTTGATCAAATGCGCTTTTTTGAGTATGCATGGGAGCCTTTCCTGAGACCCCTATACCCACAGGCTTCAATGAGGCCATATATCTCTCCATTATATGAGAACAGTTAAACACCCTTGTAATGTGGAATGTAAGCTACATCGTGAGTGCTATTGGAGACGTATATTGATGAGATGTGAAAACCAGTAACTTTGTCAGACGTACACTTAACACTGCCCAGACTTTGAAGTTGTTTGATCAAGTTTCTATTTTGTCCTATATCCAGTGTGTGTTGGAAGGTCACAGCAGACCATGCATCTTATGGCAGTGGGTGCTAACACACATAACAGAAAATGGGATTTTGAACCACTTGGAACTCTTTTAACGTTGTCTTATGAAAATTTATTTAGAAACATTTGTTTTTCCAGGTTTAATCACGTTTCTTGTTCTATGTTTTCTTAGTGGGCTTGGATGTGTGTTTTTACTTTTTGCTATTTGACTCTTCAATGGTTCAATGTAATGATCTCACTCTACTTAACACTGCTATTAAACGATTTGAGGTCCATTCCCTATTTATTAATTTTATAAATAATTAAAAGAATATTGCAAACGGAGTTTGTAATTAAAACTATGGGTTTTTTAACAAAAAAAAGGGTAATGTTGGTAGTGATAAGGATAATGGTCGAAAGACTGTGATACAATTGAAGACCATACACATGCTGCTGAATTAGAGGCGGCAGGAAGGTTAATAAAGAACAATAAGTTGAGAGTGATGCAGCCAGAGTTTGAGGGATGAAGTAATACCAGGGGCAAGGTATTCCGTGTCTGCTGGTTAAAAGGTATGAAAGAGCAATGTAACAGGAATATTGAAAACTAATTGTGGAATAGTGAATGAAGATGACAGATAATTAAACGAAAGCAGGATGAGAAGCAATATGGATGATAAAAAAATGTGATATGGCTACCGGAGATTATGGTGGGAAACAGGAATAAATATTAGGCTCCAAAGAGATTAAGAATTGGCACGAATTATGAAGACTGATATCCCTGAGAGGGGCGATCTATCTTAGAAAACAGTAAAGTAGGCCAGTGTTGAGAAGGTAGTAAGGCTCCTTATAAAAAATTTACTGAGAGGGAATTGGGGAAGATACATGATCCCAAAAGAGCTTGGTTGAGGGTATTAAAACAATGAGGATTCGATAATAGGAAATTGTGAGGAAGTCAACCCGTACAAGACGACAGGTACACCATCCACAGCCTGAGAATTGGGACAGTTGCTATTCGCGGCATTCCCGGCTGTGTGGGCTGCCGGCAACTGTGTGGATCGAGAGGCGCCTGTGTGTTGCAGCCTGGCCCCGCGCTCTGTCCTGGTCTGCACGTGGTGACATCAGGGAGAAGACGGCCCCACTGGAGCTGGGGTACGGTGTCCTGGAGACCCTGGAGTCACTCGGATCTGGGCCTGAGGTGACAGGCGACACCAGTGGAGGCCTGCTGCAAGGGGTGGAGGGTGCGAGCCGCAACAGGACTTGAAGAGTACAGGCCAGACTTTGTGATCTGACTTGGCCAGCTTGCAGCGGCGTAGAGGAGGAGACTGCCCATCGATACCTGGTTGTGGATCCCCAGACACCTTAGAGGCTTCCTGGTCCGTGCCCACAACAAAGAGAAACACTGGTGGGGCCCCCGCAGGAAATATGCAGGTCTGCCACAGCGCAAAGTGCAGACACTGGCTTTGGCCCGGGCTGCAGATACAGCAGTTGGGTTGAGGCATTCTCTGCCCGGTTGGGGACGTATGGGCATGGCCAGCAGCAGCGGGCCTTCTTCCTTTGGAATCTCTTGGCTTTCAGGGGTGGGGTATAGGCTGGGCCTACGTGGTGCATCGTGGTCAGGGATCTGTTCCCCCGGCTTCACCCACCCACGCCTCCTCTCTCACTCCCTCCTCCTGAGAAAAACTGGCAAACCTGGGAGAGGACTTTTTGGACCTAGGCCCGACACTTGGGGGTGGAGTGGGGGTCTCCCCCGCAGTAGTCACATACTGATGCCTGGAGGAATAAATTGGTGGCAGTTGCGGCTGCTGTTTTGGCATGTGGGCTTCCTTAACTCTCCCATCCGTCTTTTCTTTCCGCTACATGGGTCAGTGGTGGCGTAGTGGACTAGACATACACCTTGGTGTGGCGCTCCGTTAGGAGGTACTTCCCCAAAGTTGGCCCTTAGTTGCTGAAGCAGCAAGGCCAGGGTGGACTAGGCTTAGAGTGGTGTGATGGGGTGATGCCATCGCCATGTGGCAGCATTCCCCAGGGCTAGAAAAAGCCTGTCTTCATTGGGCTGACAATGACTTTCCCCCGGTGTCCTAGAGACAAACTATCTCACAAATCTAAGTCGTCTGCCAAGCAGAGCACTATGGATCAATACACAAGCACCAATTCGGGGAGCAGCCAGACAATGCTGCTCTGCTTGTGGCCATTACCCAGTCCAGGGAAGCAATGGAGGCGAGGACTTGGGCTGTGAGCTCTGATGTGACATTGTTGCACCAGGATCTATGGAAAGCGGTAGACCGCATCATGGAGGCAGAAAGGAGAGTGCCTGGGGTCAAGGACTTGGTAGAGGCCCTACAACATAAGATTACCACCTTAACAGTCACAACCAGGGAACAGGCAATACGTGTTGAAGATGTGGACGGCCGCGCCAGACTGAACAATCTGCGATTTGTGGGCTTTTCGGAGGGCTGTGAAGGCATCTCCATTTAAAAATTCCTGACATAGTGGTTGAAATTAGTAGTCCCAATGAAGAGCCTTTTGTCCTGTGTCGTGGATGAGAGAGCTCACCAGGTCCCAGTGAAGAAGCCCCCACCTGGAGCCTGGCCCGACCTGTCATTGCGAAACTCCCGAACTATCTGCCCAGGGATTCTATCCTTAGATATGCTCAGAGCTATGATAAATTGTATATGAATCGTCCCATATCATGATCCTTCTGGATTATACCAGGTTGGTCCTACAACAACAACACTCCTTCCTGGTGGCAAAGCATAAATTACTGAACCTCAAGATCCGGCTCAGCATAGGGTGGTCTACTACTCCTGTACACTGTTGTTCGAAACTCCGGAGGCGTCCTTTCAATGGCTGGATGAGTCTGTGGTGACCAAACCACCTACTCCGCCTAGGATAGATTCCAACTCATCACAAAGTGACTGATGTAACCGTCCCAAGAAGTCCACTTCCAAGCGCAGCAACTGATCATGCTCGTCCTGGAGAAGTTCACCTGCTGATGATAAATATTGAATATTACCACCTGCTCCTACCATAATGTAGCTGTATCCCGTAAGACTGTTTTGCTGGTTTTCCATACACAACTGCTAAACTGATAATAACAATAGGTCTGTACAATGATGGGATTGTCTGCGGTCATCTCCTCTATAATGTGTTCATGCTTATCTTGCTCTTATATTCCTCTATTATACACACTGCTCCGGGAGTTGTTTTTTAATTTGTTCTTGGCTTAGGCAATTTGGACACCTAAATATGACAGTCACTCAAGAAAGCCTCCTCTAGAGATCATCTTCTATAGATGTTGGGGTTGTGGGATCCATCGATGGTGCTGTACTCCATGCCTCTCGTTGGTCAGTGGGGACACAAACTATGACAGATACTTCTTGTTTATTGAATAGTAGGGGGGAGGGTAGGGACTGTTAATACTAAATATTTTTTACATATGTTATGATTCAGTCCCATTGCTCACTCTCTATCAGACACACATTCAATGGCAATGCACACATGTCACCGACACTCATGACTAGCGCTAGCTCCACTCCCTGGGAGACTGGTGGCTTCCTTCGAATCCTCACCTGGAATGTCAGAGGGGCCCTTGATAAAATCAAATGTGGTGCAGTTCTCCGCCAGGCAAAATGTATAGGGGTGGATATTTTGCTGCTACAAGAGACCTATCTTCTGGGGACTAGTTCAACATGGTTACAGACAGATATTTCATTCACTCAAGGTTCACCGGGGGTTCACTTGGTATGGGCATTCTAGTGCAGGCAGGATTCCCTGTCAACCCCAGAAGGTATTGACAGATGGCTATTGTCGCTATGTTATGTTTGCAGGTGAGCTTCATGGGGAGAAACGTACCCAGGGCAGTGTTTACGCCCCCTCCCTATTGGGTGCCACTTTTATTAAGTGTTTCATCCATATTTGGGGTAAATTGCCATATGGTCTATGCCTGGGGGGGGGGGTGGAATTGGAATAATGTTATCAACCCTAGGGTGGATAGATGGTGAACTCAGTGCGGCCGTGATGCATCTCATGTCTCCAGGCTGTCCGCCCTTGTGACCCCTTAGGCTGTGACACCGTAGGCTGGACTAATACGTGGAGGGCCTATCATCTTGCTGAGAACGGCTATAAATATTATTCAGCAGTTCATGGGTCCTTCTCTAGATTAGACTATTTGTCATTGCCCTGTATCCACCCACAAGGACTTTCTGATCACTCCCCTGTATCACAGGAGCTCCACACTGGCGTGAGCCGCTCTAGATTCGGGTGGCGTATGACGCCATGGCATTTTCAGAACCCTACATATAGAGCGACTCTTCAGAGAACAGTTGAAGAATACTTTACATTAAACTCAGCCACTGCTCCCTCCATTGAAATATTATGAAAGGCTCTTAAGCCGACTCTTAGAGGAGTTGACATCAGTTTTTGTGTGGGGAATGTAGACGTAAAGCTCAGGAGCAGGTGGACCTAGAAGCACAGATTGAGAAATTAACAAGGTAAAGACAGCATGGCAGGCCACACAGAACCAAATATACTAATGGGGTGATAAATCTGGCCGTATGCTCCATAGACTGTGCCAGGCGACCAAAGCTGTGCCACCGGTGCTGGTGGTGTGGGATCCCCGGGGGGAGCTGGTGTTGGTATTCTTGAAGTCGCCCAGAGTTTTGAAGAATAGTACAGGTCACTGTATGCAGAGAATGACCAAATTAGTGCAGACTTGGCTCAGGAACTCCTCCAAGATATTCTGCTGCGTACATTGTCGACCACCGCTCGCACACAAATGGACGAGAAAATCACAAAGGAGGAGTTGGCAGCAGCACTGACTGAACTGGGCACCGGGCAGGCCTCCGGGCCCAACGATTTCCCTTGTGAATTCTTAAAGCTCTTATGCCACAACTGGGCAGCAGTCTTCTAGAGGCTAACCAGGAGGCATTCGACATCTCGGGCTATAAATTGCCCCGGACTCAGCTACGTTTCAGGCTCACAATATACCCCCGATCCTACCCTATGTGAAAGACCAGATTAAACTTTGGTCCCCGCTGCTCCTCTCCCAATTGGATCGCTCTATAAACTTTAAGATGGTTTCCATGCTGTGGATCTTATACCACCTACAAAATTACCCCTTCACTCAAACATGGTTCAGACAAGGAAATACGACTCTCACGAAGGTCCTCTGGGGCCGAGGGTGGTGTGCATTGCCCTCCGGACCTGTTTCCATTCTACCTCTAATGGGGGCATTGCTGCCCCAAATGTCTATGTAGTATAGTTCCTATATTCCCAATAGGTTCTGCGCATTGGAATAATATATCCTATAGATATGATGTAGGACTTAAGTCAGTAGGTCTCTATCGAATATACTAAACTTAATTGTGAGTGCCAGCTGTAGTGTCGCGCTTGCAATAAGGGGCGGACACTAACTCATTGATATCTGAAAGTTTATTTATCGTAACCATTCACTACCATGCACCTACTCTAACTGCCCCTCGAGTCTGTCCTTGGCTCCTCCCGTTCCTGTTCCTCCACTTAACTCCACCCCCAAACACTAGACTGCATCGCACAGTATTACATCTCCCCCTTTCTTAACAAAATGAACTTAACTTCTACTGTGTTTGTAATTCTTCAATCAACCGCACAGGTCGGCGGACAGTCTGTTTGGGCCGCAGGGATACATCTCCATGTATGAGCTCAGATTCAGTCCGTTCTTCAGGCATCAGTAGTGTCGAATCAGTGGTGGGCATGTCTTTGGTCGACCTTTCTGTTGTCTTAACAAGAGCATCCTCTTGTGGTTTCACTTCTTTTGTGTTTTCGGTCAGGGGCAACAATGTCCTTGTGTTCACAGTCCTGCGTATCAGACAGTAAGGCATTATCTGAACTGAGTGTCCTGGTTCGGTTCTGAGACTCATTCATTGGCTCTGTTTGTCTTATCCCCTCCCACTCGCGTTTGGGAATGTTGAACTCCTTGACCATACGGGCATGTGCATGTTCCTCTCTCATCCCTTTGTGTTTTGAGAATGATCTATCTCTGTCAACACATTTTGCCTTCCTTGCAGGATGATGAGACAGTCCTTTCCTAACATGGTTGGTAATGTCCCATATATTCGTTTTCCTTCTGCAAGCCCTTTGAGTCAGCCTCGCCGACCCCATCCGGGGTGACGGTATGTTATTCATGTCTAGATATAACTGTGACTGACGTGACATGTTGCGTGGCGGGGTGATCGAATATTTTGGGTCATCGGCATGAGATATGTAGCTCTGGACGGGGAGAACGTTCTCTGTTTCCATTGTGCATTCGGGTGAATGATGCCATGGGCGTTTTCATGACCTTGATTTTGTTGACCCGAGTGATTGCACAGACAGGCTTTCTGAATCAGAGGAGTCTTTTACTGATTTCCTTTGAGAGCGTTCTTTTGGGTGTGTCTCGTCTACACAGTTTGATAAACAGTGGGTTGCTCGGGTGTGTTCGGGTACCAGTTTCCAGGGTTGGTATGACTGGTCCAGTCTTCTGTAATTTGTCTTTCCTTCATACTTGTTGAGCAGGCTGTCATCTGTTCCATTTGTGTGGTCTGTCCCACTTGATGCTTCTTTAGAATAGTTTGTAACGTTTGTTGAGTGACTCCTTGACGTTGAATGACTCCTTGAGGTTATATCAGTGAGACTGTCATAATCCTGGATCATCCTAGTCTTTTGTTTGCCATCCTCCACTTTCTTTTGTATTGTTGAATTAGAGTATTTCATGTCACTTTGTCTCTCATGCTGTCTTATCTCTTGTCTGCCTTTGCCCTCTCTCTTTCTGGTTTTGTTTGTTTCTTGGGCTTTATGCGCAGACATGAGAGATATCTCATTTCTTTTATCTTCCTTTCTTGCATTAAGGTGCAATCCTTTTGACCCGCTCTCCAGCTTCGGCCCTCCTGATGATTTCCTTTAGCGAGAACTGCCCTTGAAGGATCTTGCGCTTTGTATCAGGTTTTGAACAGCCTTCGATTATCCAGAGTCGAATTGCTTCCTCGTCTGTGAATGTATTGAAATGGCAGTAGTGCACCAGACTTTGTAACCTTGTTATGAGGTTTGGTAATGATTCCCCGGGTTCCTGCCGTGCCGCGTTGAAGACGATGCGTTCATGATCCACGTCTTCCTTTGTGTCGAAATGAGCGCGTAGCGTCTCTTTGAGTTTTCCATATGTTTCTGTGTCCTTTGCTGAAAATGTTCTGATCAGTTGCCGGCCTTCATGACCCACCAGCTGAAGCAATATTAGTATACGTTTTCCATCTCTTCGCACCCCAGTTGTTTCGAGAAATGCATCCAGTGAGTCCAACCACCGGTTCCATCTATGACCTAAACTCTGGATGTCAGTCTGTGTCACTGGGGGTGGCACTTCAATGCAGATATTGGATTTTTGTTTTCCTTTTCCCACCGACATGACGGAGGAGAGTCCTCACTCACAGGTGACCACTGTAATGTGTCCCCCAGCTTCACCTTTCCCTTTCACAACCAACCTGGCTTGGTGTCCACCCTTAGTGTGACTGGCTCAGTATGCTGCAGTGAGTTCAATATGGCCGCTACTCACCTGCAGCATGCACAGCTCGTGTCTCAGGGAATTCCTGCTTTCTTTAATGCCGAGTGCTAGCTGCAGGTGTTTTGTGCTTCCTCAGCACTGGTACTTGGCGATGTCGCCGTCTTGTTCTTGTATTTCTTTTCACGACTAGTGCAGGTTACCAGTCCCTTAATCGAGAGCGGAAGCTTCCTCGATGCTTCTAGATCATTCATTTTCTTTGTTTCCTTTAATTTCTATTGCTTATTTTCACTTGGTGCTGGAAATTTAATTTGGGACTTGTATTTGTTCGTGCTTGTTGCATTCCAGACTTACATTTGCTCGTGCTTGTTGCATTTGAAGCTTGCATGTGTTGCATTCAGAATTTGTATTTACTTGCGCTTCTTGTATTCACACCTTGTATTTCCTTATGCTTGTTTACGTCTGACACTTGCATTTACTTGTGTTTGTTTGCTTCAGAACTTGCATTTGCTGGTGTTTGTTTACATTTGAAGTTTGCATTTGCTTGTGTTTGCTTACGTTCGAATCTTGCATGGGCGTGTGCTTGTTCACGTTGAAAGCTTGCATTTGCTTGTGCTTGTTTACATGTGAAACTTGCATTTACTTGTGCTTGTTTCGTTCAGTCTTGTCTTGGCTCATGCTTGTTGCCTTTCTAATTGTCTTTGCTTGTGTTTGTTGCTAGAATGGGGTCGCCTGACCTCGAAATGGCCGCTCTGATTTCTTGGTAGGGAATTGGAGGAGTTACCTGACAAAATGACCGCCGTTCCCGAATCTCGTGTCTCATGAGATTTGGCTCCTTTTCTGCTTTCGGCCGTGAATCGGGCACTCACCGGGCAGACACGCACCGCCCTCCACATTGAACTTCTCCCAGGAGACTCCCGTGTCTTCTCCACACCACAGGAGGGACTTCGCACGGCAGGTAGGACTGGGGTGGGCTCCCAACGTCCTTGTTTGGCTTCACGCGCGTCACTGCACGCATCTGAGGTGAGTACCCAGCATTTAGCGCACAACAGCGCTCTCTTGCTTGGGCTCCACGTGATTTCCGATCACGGAGCTTTGGGGCATGTCGCTCCCGACGTCCTTGTTTCGCTTCACGCGCGTCACCGCACGCATCTGGGGTGAGCACCCAGTGTCTAGCGTACAACAGCGCTCTCTTGCTTGGGCTCCACGTGATTTCCGAACACGGAGCTTTGGGGCATGTAGCGCGAGGCCGTCCGCTACCGTTTCTGCAGCAATACCCAATCGGGGCACTTTCGTCGCGACAGCGACCTCCGACTTGTGCCTCGCTGGACCGGGTCACACAGCTCCTGGGATCCGCGCAACGACACAGCGCAATGATCCCACCCTCGTCGCCAGTTGTAGTGTCACGCTTGCAATAAGGGGCGGACACTAACTCATTGATATGTGGAACTTTATTTATCGTAACCATTCACTACCATGCACCTACTCTAACTGCCCCTCAAGTCTGTCCTTGGCTCCTCCCGTTCCTGTTCCTCCACTTAACTCCACCCCCAAACACTAGACTGCATCGCACAGTATTACACCAGCTAGCTCAGAGGTCACTAGAAACTTTCTAAAATTCACAAGAAGGGATTAGTTTCTGACAAACGAATAAACATGACAACTTTGTTGCCCTAGGACTGAAATAACTATCTTCAGAGTTGTGGAAACAATATATAAGTATTTCACTCAGTCAATCAGGCATGCTTCGTTTCTACAGAGTTGCAGAGAAATAGTGAGACAGGCGTTTTCAATAAAATGTTTATTGAACAGTCTTCTTTCTCATGCAAGAGACGTGAACTGCTACAATCGTTAGAATGCAAAGTATAATGCGTACAGGGAGAATAGTATTATAAAATAATACTGTAATAGCATTGTATGGTTTCTAAGCCATATAAAATACGCCAACCCTAATGTACCTAACCTAGGTCTAGTACGAGGGAAGACGTAAGTATGGTCTTTAGCATAGGTTTCGTTTTGCCAATAATCTACCAAAGGTTTCTCTAGGTTCTAATCAGTTCCATACCTTTAGAATGAAGGAGGTCTGGTATCTCTGTCTCAGGACTCGATTTCCCAACACCCCGCAAGGGGAGTCAGAAACACTGAAGTTGAATTTCTCAGCAGAGGAGGTCAGCTTCCTGATCAGTGCGACAGCTGGAGAGTCGGCTTCCTTTCGCACTTGCTGTAGCGAGCTACGTTGGGCAGGTAGGTCGTTGAACTTCTCCGAACCACCGTGCTTTGCTACAGCAAGTGAAGGTATATTTATACCTTGAAGGTGTTTAGGAATGCCATGTATGACGTAAAGTCTGGCATATAAACGTCATGAATGAACCCCTGGGGAATAGTTGTTCATTGTAAAACGAACTGAGTTCTTGGAGAAATCAATATTCAAGCAAGGGGAAGTCCCTAACGGCTTAAGCTGGTTTTCCAAGAAATCGTTGTGACGTTTGGTGAACGGATGGAAGTA
The DNA here is from genome assembly GCF_964263255.1 of Lissotriton vulgaris. Taxonomy (NCBI): domain Eukaryota; kingdom Metazoa; phylum Chordata; class Amphibia; order Caudata; family Salamandridae; genus Lissotriton; species Lissotriton vulgaris. The sequence goes on from NC_141685.1 coordinate 1,938,787,798, forward strand.
GCCATGCCTGTATTTGGATTGCATGGGCTATGCCTAAACAAGGGCTTGGTTTCTATGCCTATATAAGGGCAATGTGAATTGTACCTATGTAAGGGCATGAATCGGGAAAATCCATTCGGAATCTAAAACGCCATACAATATCTACTCCTATTATACCGCGTCCCACCTTCTACTTATAAATGAATGGTGATATGCGCAGCAGACAGAACCGGCGTATGCGAAGTAGCCCTGCGCAAAGGTCAAAGTACCGCTCTTAGACCTTCTCTAAGGTGGGAGGATAGAGAGTTACATTCCCGCGGCGACACAAATGGTATTCCGCCTATAGAAGCTGGCACTCAAGTAGATGGGTTGGTTGGCACCATTATGGAGACAATTTCCCTGGCCATGTAGCATCTCTGTCTGGGTTTTGCAGTGGGACGCAATATGTTTCTCTACTCTAGGAGATGTTATGTGCGGCTCATTCCTTAAGTCCTTCCAAGAACTGAAGATAGACTTTCAGTTACACAGTCATCAATTCTACAAATATCTACAGTTATGCCACGCTGTAAACCTTCCTCTGAGATCTCCCTGATCTACAGGAGTTCAACCCTTTGGAGGGTAGACTATTGATGGGTGACCTGGGTACACACAAAATTAGGCAGATTTATCAGACATTAACAACGCATAGTACTACCACACTCACGGCCCTAAGACAGACATGGCTGGGTGATATACCCACACCTGATGACAATGACTGGACGGGGACCCTAATGGCACTACGCGAAGCAGCAATCTCGTCCAGACACCGACTCATTCAATTAAAACTCTTGCACCGAGTTTAGTTCACCCGACATATAAGAATATAAAATATAGCAGTGCTGGTAGAAAAGTAGTGTTATGAGTAAGTTGCAAGAATCATTAGGAAGTGGAAGAAGGAACATGTGAATAGAAAGGGAATTCTTAATTTGATTCGGGCGGTCTTTCCTCCTGATCTTAATCACTACTGCTTTTCGGTTCCTAGATTGATATAATGTTTACACACCTTGCCCTCCACACTGCACAATCTTTACTGAATACAGAGGTCAAGAGCAAGCCTCTCTAGTGAGGGAGTTCCTTAGTCTGCCTCCTGAAATTATTCTCCCTGCCCTCAGCAAAAGACTTAACTATGCTAATTTCACAACTTAACCTCCCTTAGCACAGCAATGTTGTGTAATGCCCTTTTGAGGGTCCTATGCTCGTTGTGCCTCATGATTTAAGCTGCCCTTCACTTATGAACCCAACCTGGCCTAAAGCTAGTAAAACCTGCCTGGCAAACAGGGGTGTTCGGGAATGAGAGTAGTCCTTGCAGTTTACTGTTCCTATTGGAGCTAGACGAAGTCTGGAGTGGCAAAGTGGTTGACTTATAATGGACTGAAATGTGGCTGGATTTATTGCCAGCTGCTGATAGCTTTGGAAACATTCTGCGTATCACATTTGTGTTTCATTGTACCACAAAATAGTAAAATTGTGCATGAAAGAGAAGGCTATTTGGAAGGTACACACGCAGAGCAGAGGACAGGTAAGGCTGTGCTCAAAACCGATGCAATGCTTAGCTTAAAGAACTAGACAAGATGCACCATAGAAACCTGAGCTAATTAAATTAGGCAACTGGTGGAGTGAGGCTGCTGTTTTACTAATACTTCAGTGCCTTCCAGGGAAAATAAAGCTACCTGCGTTAAGTTGGGGCTAATGGCCACCAACATCCATTTAAGTTGGGTAGCTTCTTATGGGGTTATTTGTGAGACCTTGCATTTCAGGTGGCATTTACACAACTGCATATGAAATGCCTGTCATGTGTCGGTTTGGTGCTTGATTTGCATTTTACAGCATTGTGGATAGTTCCTCATTTACAGAACAACAAAGGTGGGGTGGAACCCACTGCTTTCTCCAGTTGGCATTGACGAATATTTTAACTTGGACAGCATTATCCAAGAAAAAAAAGCAAGTCAAGTTGATGAACCGCAATGTGATTTGAAGAAGAAGAGTATGATGTGGATACGGAGATCCAGAATAGGGTAGATCTTAAGATGAGACATCTTGCCAGAATGTGACTTGAAGGGAGGTAATAATGTGTTAGATGTCACTTAGATAAATATGGACATGCTCAACTCAACAAAAGTGGTCAAAACATTTTTGGATTCTAGAGGTTGTTAAAATGGATGAAATCTAGAAGCCTGAGTATTAGAAAACTGACGAGACAAAATCTCAAACAGGGAATAAATGTTAGTGAGTTTATTCATATCCTGCATTTTTTGGTAATTCACTGCTAAATCCGATGTCTTTTACAGATGTGAGCCTAATGGAATAGCAAAGACTTGGTATTTAAAGTGTCTGCTAGCTAGTTGTTAGGTTATAATAGGAGATTTACATCTAACTGCACATTTCAGGTTGGATAAGGCAAATGCACAAGACACAGCAAGAGGATTTAATATGCATACAAAGTGAGATTGTGTGTGCATACATACAAGAATACATAACAAACAGTGATGAATGTTGCCAGGGAAGGCGCTGGCGGAGACGATTAGGAGGTCGCGGGGCTCTAATATAATCCTGGAATTGGAGGGGCTAAATGGTATCATATACAGGGACACTGCGACTATACTTAACACGTTCACTGAAAATTATGCAGCGCTATATACTACCACGAGGACAGGGACACTGGACGCGCCTATGCTATACTCGCCACTGATGCCACTGGTGTATCACCCCGCCATCCCTCTGCTTCAAGAGGCCCTCTTCCACAAGTTTAGAGACCAAACTCGGATGCACACCTGGGGGGACATGTACAATGAGGGGAAATTCCGCACAATAGCGCATGTTTTCCAAACTTTAAGGCAAAGGACACTAGACACTTTCTTGTACATATGATTGAGGCAGGGAGTTCGCTCTATTACTCCTGACATCCCCTCGGAACCACCGACCTTTGCACTACTACACTTGACACTGCAGAGTGAGAAAGCCAAACGACTGGTTTCAATGATATACAAGACGGTCCATACACACAAAATTGAGCAGGCTGCGGGGGCAAGGAAAAAATGGAACCAGGAAGTAGGGACAGTACTGTCGGATAAACAATGGGATTTCTGCTCACTGCAGACTGAAAGAATTTCAGCTAGCAGCAGGCTCCGGATTATCCACTATAAATTTCTACACAGACTGTACTATACCCCTGCCCGAATGTATAGATACAAACTAAGAGATATTGATGCATGTGATAGATGCCGAGCTGAAGGCGTTGATTTCCTGCACTTAGCATGGGGTTGTCCGGAGGTGTATGAGTACTGGATGCAGATTTTTCAAGCACTGTCCACTATGATAAATGTCCAGATTGATGGTTCACCGCTGATGGCTTTGTTGGGGTACGTGGAGAGGTTACGAGCGGAACATCGTAGGTGTGTTGCCCTTGCACTGCTCCTAGCTGAAAGACGGATGGCATGTCGCTGGGGGAGAGGTAGAGCGCCCAAGTTTAAGGTGTGGCTTAATGATCTAATATACTGTCAGGAGCAGCTGGCGACTTATGCGGAACTCCTGCCAGCTGCATCCAGACCCCGAGATATTTGGGCACCACTGCAGATTTATTTACTGTCCCACCCTCAACGCAGTCCTTCTGCGGAGAAGTGAGCCGACTAGAGAGCGAGCACTGTAACACAAAACAAGTTCGACTACCAACTATTGGACATACCTGCTGCTGCTATGTTGAACAGCTTTGGACTGAACGAGGGCCTGTGTGTTTAGGACCTGATTGGTTGCCGTCCCCTCCCCCCCCCCTCCTGTGGGGAGATGAAGGATCCCCTGTTCACTGCCCATCCTTCCTATTTTTATATAACTGTGCTTCTGCTCTCGGTTCCTCCACTATGCATATATGTCATGTCTAAAGTATTGCACTGTTATAATGTCATTGGCCACTGTGAAACAGACTATGCAACTATGTTGATGACAATTGAATGAAATATTATGGAGCAATTAAGGCAACTGTGGATGTATGACCACATGTGTACCATGATTGTGATGGTTTGTTTTGAAAATCAAGAAAAAGAGTTAAAAAAAAAAAAAAAAAACAGTGATGAATGTTAAATTGATATAGTACAAACATTTGGAGTGTCATCATCCCGCTATATTAGACATGGTGTGTGATTCTGAACAGATTTCCTAACTAAATATTTAATTTGTTGCCCTACTAAATAATTCCAGAGACAGGGATAAATGACAAAAAATGGAAGAACACCATGCTGTTTACCCAAATAAATGTGATCCATAGCCTAAAAAACCAAATCAAGAAAATGGGTGCACAATTTTGAGTGCTGTCTGCAGTTGTGAATAGACTCAACTGACAGAAGTATTCTGTAACACCTTTGTACATAAGGGGTGTAGGTGTTAGAAGTAGCATAGGTCATTCCAATGCAAGAGTCACAGAAGCTGAAGATAAGGTAACTCTCCACTAATGGATATAGGATGTTTTTACTAGCCTAGGAGATAATGGTCTGGGGTTGAACTTGACCAGTGTTAAGCAAAATGGTAAATATAACCATACCTAACAAATCTCATAGACAACATGGAATGTGGTTGTATTTTTCGTTGCAGGGTAGTAGATCTTTTCTACAGTTTTAGACCTAGAAAATTGAGTGTTGATATCAAGGATGCGGCTTTTATGTACTTTTTCATTGAATTTTTAACCTGATGAAATCGGGATTTTTATGAGAAGTTGCTGACAAATGTGATTTTTATAACGTTTGAAAAATTAGAAGTGCTGCATGTTTCTGCACACCACTGCACTCATGTATACGTTTTTGCTTTCAACATTTACAAACTTCTGTTGAAACTCAATAAGCTGCTAGGCTTTGCACTTCCCCAAACTGCCATGAAAATTGTACATTTTTGGGGAAATATTATGTTGTAAAATGTAACTTTGCAGTGAGCATATCTGCATATTTTTACGATACCAACAACTCTGCAAAAGACAATGGGTTTATATATGGTATAAAGTATCTCACAATATAGAGAAGATTACCTTGAGTGTGCATAAGGCAAACTTAAACTGAGGAACTTAACAGACATTGTGAATGGTAAAATCCAGAAAATCCACATCTATAAAAAAAACTCTTTTAAAATCTGAAAGAAAATTCTTCTTTTTGCATGATCACCCCATTTTCTTTTCAACTTATGCTGTTGGTTTTTGGACTCTTACAGTGGGATCCTGCTAACCAGGCTTCAGTGCATGTGCTCTGCTACCTAAAAATTAGCCGATTTGAACAAAGGTTCTAATAAGCCCCTTTCATTTACCTACAAGTCCCTACTATATGGTACCGAGTGTGACCACGACCTGTAAGTTAAATGTTGTTTTTGGATTGTAGCATCATTAAAGTCTGAAAGCAAAGCATGTCTTCAGGCCTGCCCTTGCAGCCTGAATTTGCAGTTTTAAAACAGCAATTTTGACTTCGCAAAATAAACCTTTTGCCAAGCATAAAGTTTTTTTTAATACATATAAGTCCCCCCTAAGGTAGGCCCTAAATGTCCATAGGGCAAGAAGCATGTTATTCCAAATAAAGGAATGTGTACATATGTTTTACATGTCATAGCAGTGAAAAATCTCCAAAGTAGTTTTTCACTGTGGCCGCGCTGGCTCTTCCATAGAAAATCCCTTGGTTACATTATAACACCTTATAATGCAAAACTTCAGTTTGGGAATAGTTAGAACTACGATTAAAGGACTCGCAGTAATAGTAATTTGAAAACCAATCCAATAGTCAAATGATATTTTAAATAAGTGTTTTCGAAATGCCACTTTTAGAAAGTTCTGAAAAAAGAGAAGTCTTTCTTGACATTAATTAACAGTAAATTCAATTCAATGTAGTGAGCCGGAACCTTAAATAGCGTGGCCACATATTTATTCTATTACATTTTTCACAAATGTATAACAATTACATTCAAAATGAACGTGTCAGATTTTGGAACCCAAAACCAGTTGTTCAACTCAGGTAACTGCTTCGCAAGGCCACCACACCAATGAACTTGCTTGGATAAACAATAACTAGCATTCAAATCATTCATTTAAATCATGAACAATATACATACAAATGATTCTTTTTGGATGATTTTGAATATCATTTTTCTAAATATGTGAAAAATGTAAGAGAATAAATATGACTACACTGAATTGAATGTGTTGTTAATTAATACCAGGAAAGGTGAATCTTTTTTCAAGAATATACAGTGGCCTAACATTACTGGTAAAATATATTGCCAACCCCTTAGTATATGCACTTTTATAAATTTGGCATCCTGCCTAAAGTCTTTGACAGCCTTTTTTAGAGTTAATCCCCTAACTGTTACTCGGCCGCCTGCTAGCCCCGGCTTTGGCTGGGAAGAGGTGTGACCTCCTGACAGGGTGACCTGGGTGATGTGCCTACCAACTGCAAAAGCTTCAAAGGCATATCCCCAGTAAGAAGCAGATGAAACAACCCACCCTACCATTGTCCAAGTATCCAAATCCAGTGAAGGAAAACCTGCTCCAGAACTGGTTTGCAGTGGGGGGGGGGTTATCATTTCACTAGCTATACTTCTGGGTGGATCCAGAGAGCTCTGCACAAAGGAAGAAAGGTTCTTCCATATTGGCCTTAGGTAGAGAAGGGCACTGTAGGACAGTTTACAGTAAAACAAATAGGAAGTGCTGCAAAAGGGTGTTGGGGCCACCCTGGAAACTTTCCCCCATTAGGTAGGAAGTGGCCAGGAGATTCTCCCTCTTACAGGCTAGCACAAGGCCTAAATGTGGCACCCTCAGTACCCCTGTTAGAACACCTCTGGACCTGTGGAAGACAGAAGAAGCTTTTCACCTTCTATTGAACCTGTGGAAAGAAACCCCACAGGCTGGGCTTGCTCGTCCCTTGTACCCAGTACAGAAGAATGGACTCCAAGGGATAGTTGGCTAGCCTCCTGTTATCCAGGAACACAAAAGCTACATGAAGCCCAAATCTCTCCTGAGCCAACCTGAAAATTTCCAACTGTATTTGCCCCGCACCCTGCTGGTGGCTTTTTGGAGATTGAGTCCTACCCCTCAAGTGGTGTCCAATGGGTCCTGGATCCTTGGCTGGTGTTGGATTGTAATCTTTCCCAAACAACCAACTGAAAGACTAGATACTTATAAATTTATAGACCAGAGGCTATCACCAGACCTCCGACGTCAAACTGCTGGTCAAACGCAACTTGCTGGTTTGCTGTGCTGAAAGTATCCTGACTTTCAGAAATGTTTTCACATGTGAACATAAAGTGTGGTATTGGGTTCTCCAGGCCTACATATTCCGCAGAATAGCCTCTACACCATAAGAACTGTTGGCACGGAAACTAGAAAATGCAAGAAACAAGTTTATTAAGACCCCATGGGGTGGTGGTACATTCCTACAGCACCCTTCGGTAATGCAAGAAGTATCACACCGAACATCGGTGTAAATCCTTCTTTTATACAGTTTTACAGTCATTAAAAGATAGGCGGTACACAGTTACAGAGTTTTAGGTACATATATGGTCATTTTTGGAACACTGCCAACTCATGGGAGGAGTTACAACACCACTGGTCAGTTTGGCGGAACATTCCTAATCGATGACTGGTCAGTTGAAACTGCGCATGTGCGGGCTTGACCGTTACTAAAAATAGCCTGTTGCTGGGCAAACTCAAGTGGTCAGTGGTACAGAGAAAGGACCAAAGGGCATGCTGACCACGAGGCGACGCATTCTCTAACATGGCCGCCGTAACATACAAAATGGCGTTTACCGGCTATGGTCAAGATAAGGGAATAACGTGTAGTAAAGCTTAACGCTAACCCAGTCATTTGCCAAATTACGACAGACGACCCTTTTAGCGTTTAGCTGAAGCTACCTCATAATGGACATAATCAGGATGCTCATCTTCTATGTCAATAGACATAATTTGGGCCACTTCTTTACGGATTATTTGTTCATTTTGGGCAAAGGCTCGTCTGGATGGAATACAGGCTGATAAACACATAGAACATAATGCAGGGCCACATTGAATGCATAAGCATAAGAAGAATAATATCCCAATTATAATACATAGAATCGTCAGTAACTTCCAACCCAATGTACTAAACATTGACCAGAACCACCCCGAAAAGGTCCATGTACCATTGTCAGGATGTATCTCAGCAGCAATTTTATGTAATTTGGATATGGCATCATACACAGATGGTGAATTATCTGGCACGTAAACACAGCAACTACTTCCGATAATGCGGCATGCCCCCCCTCGATCAGCTAGAACTACATCTAGAACCATCCGGTTCTGAAGCGTTACAATTCTTGATATCTGAAGCTCCTCAGTTAAATTCCCTAATGCAAAAGCAGTATCATTGGCAACAGCTTCAACAACACGAGTTAATCGTCGTATTTTCCGACTATTCAGAGCAGCTCCCACAAAAGAAAACAAACCCAGATTGAAATCTACATATTGTTGCAGTGCGGTATCTGTCTGATCAATATCGTCGAGGACTACTGCTCTTTTAACTCTATTCAATATAAAATCGTGGTATAACACATAATCATTATGGTACATGGGTGGAGCAATGAACACAGGGGGCAATACAAAAGAGATGTAGCATGTTCCTAACCAGCCTAAAGGGAGACGATGATAACCTTTATTACCACATATGAAGTACGTATTTCGGGAGGCCACAATGAAATGCCATTCGGAGTATCAAAGGTGAGAGTGGTGTTACATTCACTTCTGCCAACTGGGATTGTACCTTTATTACGTACACAAAGATCAGCCTTGGTATCAATGACATTAATAACATGAGAATTAGACATGTTAACATTTCGATGATTGCTGTAAACTCGTGGTGCAGACACGTTGTCTGGGCGGTACTCTTCCCATTCAAACTTAGTACCTTCAGCGTGTGGATAGCCATCTCGATCATTAAAACAAATTTTATTCAAACGGAAAAGAAGCCCCCCTTTTGCTGGCCAGCGCAAAGTGAGCAGGAGAGTGTACCAGGCATTGCAGGGCCCATTATGAGAGAACGGGAGTGGGATAAGCGGTGTGCCTCCTTTCTTTTGATGCCCAGGCAACATCCCACATACCCAGCAGTTAGAAGTGTTCGTCATATTGTGAGTATGATGCAAAATTTGAATGAAACTATTGTTCAAGTAAGTCTGTCGGTGCCGTTCTTCATGGTATGGTAGGGTAAAATGAAAATGTTCAGGTGGAGCCGGGGTAGTCGGCAGCAAATGTTCTCGCACAGGTACCACAAGTTCTACTACCCAGGCTATCACAGCTATTACCACAATTGTCAACACAAATAATACAGCACCAAGAATTCTTTTGTCTCGTGCTGCAGAAGACGCCATAGTTCAAAAAGTTCACAATGTATCAAATGTACAACTAAAAAATAAAAATGTGAGTGCTGAGCTCCGAGGTAGCCGTTGTTTTCTTCTCCGGGGTCAAGACGGGTGTCGCTACTCTTGGCAGAACTGATCCCCCCCCCCCCCCCTTTAAGATTCCCGGTTACCGTTTCACAAACCCCAGAGCGGTAACTCAACCAGTCTCGCACCAAAAAAAAAAATCTTCTTATCGTGGTCGCAGATTGTATCTTTGTCGTCCAGAAACAGTGTGGTCCGGGAAGGCTCCCTCCGATTCAGCAGATGTTACAGCTGGGCTCTTCTATTCATCCACGATGTCTCGGTAGTCAGACAACGCTGTCGGGCTCACCAGATCCGGAGAAACACGACGGCAGTGAGTAGAGTGCACCCACCGCTTTCTGTTGGTAACTCGCACAGCTGTTCGAGTTGCGAGCAATACCTGCTCGGGGCCACGCCACCTCGGTTCCAAGCTGTTCGTCCTCTCAAACGAGCGAACCATCACATAGTCACCAGGACGAAGGTTGTGAGCCTCTCCAATGGAATTGTCAGGGAGCGCTTCTCGAACCTGTTGATGAATGGAGAGTAAATCATTTGTTAATCGTGCCAAATAGTCATTCATCATTATACATGGCACATCATGTAACAATCGCGGCTTAGGAACTCCACATATGTTCATCGGCCTTCCGAACACCACTTCATAAGGTGTGAGGCCAGTTCGGGAATGGGGCACTGATCTAATAGAGAGTAATGCTAAAGGCAAGGCATCCGGCCACTTCAAAGACGTGGATGCCACAATCTTAGCCAACTTTAGTTTCAAAGTAGCATTGTACCGTTCAACAAGACCTGCTGACTGAGGATGGAACACAGCATGAAACTTCTGCTGGATTCCCAATCCCTTCAACACATACTCCACAATGTCCCCAACAAAATGGGGACCATTGTCGCTCCACAAAAATTTGCAAACGCCATATCGAGGGAAGTACTCTTTGAGCAGAACCTTAGCCGTTGTCAAAGCTGTATTATCCTTCGTGGAGAAGGCCTCAACCCATTTGCTGAAAGCGCATACCACCACTAAGACATACTTAAGGTTATTGCAACGCTCAAGCTGGATGTAATCCATTTGCAGTACTTCAAACGGCGCAGTAGGTGGAACGAACCCTCCTTTCGGAGTATGCGTCCCTTTTGCAGGATTGTGCTGTAAACATATCAAACAGGTCTGCACTACTCTCTTGGCCGTGTTGGCAATCTCAGGATGTTCCCAAACTCGCGTTAGTAATCTAGTGATTGCAAGAGCTCCAACATGTGCCAACCCATGTGTCATTTGGACCATCGCTTGTAAGTAAGCTGCAGGCAATTTCCATCGTTCCATATCCTTGCTCCTCCAACAACCCTCATCATCCAGCACTCCCTCTGCTGCCCAAATTGCAAGTTCTGCTTCAGTCGCTGATTTCTGAATATCTAATATCTCTGCTCTAGCATCGTGCCATCGCTCAGCCTGCGACTTCACTACATACATTGGGGAGTCATTTCGTGACATAGCCGTTTGTCTTGCTATGCTGTCTGCAAAAGCAATACCTTGTCCCACTTTGTCAGTGACCTTTTTATGTGCACTGCATTTGATTATTGCTACTTTCTTTGGACAAAGTAACGGATTTAGGAGATCACGCACTAGCTCTCCATGCATAATGTGTACTCCATGCGAAGTCAAAAACCCACGTTCTCTCCAGAGTAGGCCAAAGTCATGCGCTACTCCGAAGGCGTACCGGCTGTCCGTGTAGATGTTCACACATAAGCCAGCACTTAATTCGCAGGCTCTTGTCAAAGCTATCAGCTCCGCTGCTTGGGCCGATTTCTGTGGTATTCGTGCTGTTTCTACCACTGTCTTAAGTGTCGTGATCGCATATGCTGCAGAAGTTGTGCCATCTGGCAGCCTCAAACACGATCCATCAACCCACAGTTCCCCATCCACATCTGGAAGTGGCGTATCCTGTAAATCGACACGACCCTTTGTTTGTTCTTCGGTCAGGAAAACACAATCATGGTGTTCTTCCTCTTGGCCCTCAGCAACCGGATACGGCAATAAAGTGGCAGGGTTCAGGGTAGTACATCTTTTTAATGTGATATGTGGCGCCAGAAGTGTAAGCTCATATCCTGTTAAGCGTGCGCTCGTAAGATACTGGGTTTTCGTTTGGTTCAGCAGAGCGTCCACCGCATGGGGAACTAACACCAACAGTTTGTGTGACAAAACTATTCCGTCACTCTGTCGTATAGCTACTGCTGTTGCTGCAACTGCTCGGAAACACCCAGGTAACCCTCGTGCTACAGGATCAAGAATGGCCGAAAAGTACGCACATGGCCTCTGCTTATCCCCGTGTGTCTGCACTAACACTGATAATGCGCACCCATCTTTCTCGTGCACATACAACGTGAAAATCTTTGTATAATCTGGTGTACCTAACACGGGTGCAGAGCAAAGGGCCTGTCTCAATTGTTCAAAAGCATTTTGACATTCATCTGTCCATTCAAGAGGCATTGGTGTAGCTTTGGACAGTAACGCTAACAAAGGTTTTATAATGTGCGAAAACCCCATTATCCACTGTCTACAAAAGGACGTTAATCCTATGAAGGCACGTACATCTCTCTGAGTGCGGGGGACTGGTGTATCTAAAATTGCTTGAATTCGATCAGATGTTAGTATACGTCCCTCCTTAGACAAAAGATGACCGAGGTAGATCACCTTTGGTCTACAGTATTGTAACTTTTTCCTAGAGACTTTGTGATTATTCTGAGCCAGAAAGGAAAGCAATGCAAGCGTACTCTCCTCACATTGTGCATAGGTGTCTGCAGCCAATAGGAGATCATCAATGTATTGAATAAGGGCTACTCCGGATCACAATTCAAATGAATCGAGCTGTCTTTTCAAAGCCTGGCTATAAATGCTAGGGCTCTCTGTGTAACCTTGAGGAACACGACAAAATCTATACGATTTATTATTTAACGTGAAGCCAAATAGGTATCTGCTGTCAGGATGGATGGGAATGGAGAAAAACGCATTTTTAAGATCAATAACAGAGAAAGTCGTAGCAGTGGGGGGGACCAAAGTAAGTAGGGTGGTGATGTCAGACACCACCGGGTACTGGGGAATGACAATTTTGTTTATTTCTCTCAAGTCAATAATAAATCGATAGACTTTGTCATCAGTATCTTTCTTAAGGATCGGAAGAATAGGGCTGTTACAGACATTGTAAGGAACTTCCTCCACTAGTCCTGCAAGAATCAAATCTTGAACAATATGTGTCAGGGCAATTTCACCTTCTCTAGAGATCTTATACTGCGGTACACATGGCAAAGATACTCCCTCCTTAACAGTAATTCGAATAGGCGGAATAAGCATCTGTCCCACATCCGTATCTGATGTCGCCCATAACGTTTGTGGGAGAGAGGCTAACGCTTCAATGTCTTGCATGGTACATAGTCTGTCTGCATCTGGATAATTGTCATTCAAAATAACCCGCACTCCTTCAGGAGCACAGCGTATTGTTGCTCGAAAATATTTGAGCGAATCTATGCCCATAATATTGTCTGGTGTATGGGGCGACAACAAAAATGGACAAAAACCAAAAAATTTATCAATGCAAAATGCAAGAGGTTGTGATAATGGGCTTGGAGAGGGTGTGCCATCGAACCCTATACACGTAATCATTTCGCCAGACAAGGGAGCCCTTGGAACCAAGTTTTTAGACAGAGCACTACGAGTAGCTCCTGTATCAACCAAAAACTGATCAGTAGAACCCAAAATGCCCGCTGATACATATGGACCTCTTTGATCTACTGGCACTTCAACCGATTCCACACCCCATCCTACGCAATCCTATGCATGCACATAATCCTGACTCTCCACGTTCTCACCCTCCGATATCTGATACTGATTTCGTCGATCAAAAGTATTTCGTTCATCCTGACCACGACCCCTCGCCTCAAACCTACCACGATCACCTAAGCCACCTCTCGCTCCCGAATAACTTTTCCGTGACCTTCCACCACCTCGACCACGCTAGCTACGTTGCTCACGAAGCACCGGACAATCTTCAGCCCAATGCCCAAACTCTTTACAATATGCGCATTGGTCCTCAGCAATATCGGTACGACCGTACGACGCATTGCCCCCTCCTCGCCTGCCTCTGCCATTCCCTCTAGATTGCGCACCGCAAACCTGTGCCAACATCACCTTCGTCTTCAACTCCTTCGCTTTTTTATCAACACTTTCTTTAGCCTCTAATTCCTGCCGCTCGTAATACTGAGCCATAGTTAACAAAGACGCAGGGGTCGCCGTGGTCCAAGAACTTTCACTAGTTTTTAACCGCTTTGCAATCTCCGGTAGGAGATTAGCCACATACTTGTCGACAAACAGATGCCTACCCGTATCATCTGTTAACATTTGCCCACTGTAATCGTGAAACGCTTCTTCGAAACGCGTGAAGAAGTCAGATACCGACTCATCCTGCTTCTGTTTGCACGAGGCTAGCATAGTTCAGTCAATCTTTTTAGCTGGCACAAGCGTTTTTAATTTATTCAAAATAGCTGTTGGGAGATCTAAAATCAGCTGACAGGGTTTACATGCAGGCTCCCTGTCTAAATCAGCCTGACTTATATCTTTCCAATTTGCTCCTAACATCGTTTGGTCATCAAACTTACGAATCGCTCTCCACATATCGGGGGGAAGTATTAATCCAAAGAAAAGATCTTTATCAACAAGTGTCATAATACAGGAAGAAATAGCCCCCTCCACTCCTTCATAGAAAGCTGCCGGATTTTTACGGGGATCGGGTAAGGCGTTTTTCAAGGCCATAACATCCGCTCTATTCCAAGGCGTATACACCCAATTATATATAAAATACCCTTTTGCATCCCCGGACGTTTTATCATCACTGGTACCTTGCCCTTTAGGGGGAACATACAAAGGTGCAGCTTCACGCATAGGCATAACATGCACTTTAGAACTCTTATCTGCTCCAAAGATAGAACACTCTTTGGTGAATTCCGTCGACCCCGGCACGGACTTCTCTGATGCTTTTCGTGCTTCACGCAATTTGGACGCCTCATCCCGTAGCTGGACCAATCGTAGGAAAAAGGCATCCGCATCTGAAATATCAAATAAACCTTTACGCATAGTCTCATGATGAACTGATATATCCTTAGATTCTAATTCCTCTGAATTCTTACGAAATCGTTCAACAACTTCATCTGCAAAAGTACTTAAGAAACACAACTGTTCTCGTTCTGACCACTTATTCCGTTCAGCATTAAGTTCTGACATAGTGATTTTATTCATATTCAGTTTCCTAGCGAAACTGCGCAAATCCGTGGCTCTACCGGCAGTTAACCTTGTACCTGTACTAGCTCGTTCTTCATCACCGAAGTCCTCGTCCGGAGCCGTAGGCTGAACATACGAAGGCGGAGACCGATCTAACAATGAAAAATCATCAACTTCATTAGTAAGGACAGGATAAAGCGGACGCCGAATAGGAAATTGACCACTCGTTTGCAAATTACGTTCCCGTGCCTCCCTCTCTTTCTTCTCCTGTAACTCCTTCTCCTCCAGCTGTAAAGCTTTATCTCGAGCAGCCTTGCGCTGCTCTTTTTCCGCCAAGGTAATCTCACGCTTCATTCGTTCACGCACTGCTTTCTCCCACATTCGCACACAATCAAACATATCCTGTCTAGACCTGCGTTGAAACAAACATTGCTCCACAAACTGAACCTTTCGTAAATCAAACGACCCATGTAGTGGCCATTGCAACTCGGGATCAGACTTAGTGTATTTGTTCCATAATTTACTGTACAATATAGGGGGGAGGCCAAATTTGATATACATTTCACGATTAGGAGTCCCCTCTGGGGGAGCCAGCTGAGATTCGTTTAATCTGTACGTGGTACCATTTCCAAGACAGCACATCCCTCGGAGTGTGCTTAAAACAGGCATGTTCAAAAGGTACCACGGAAACGTGATACCGAAAAAATGGCACTTACTATACTTCACAAAAATGTGCCGCTCAAAGTACAAACAAAGTTAGAGAAACATCTCTACATGCCTGCCTATGTGAAGTGCACTACACATATAGGTTCAAATTCATGGACTCAAATGTTAGCTAACTCAAAACATATTCATATTCATAGAACCACAGTAAGCGTCCGCAGACTACCTTACCAATCACCATTCTTACCCAAATCTCAAATATCCAGGTTCCAACTGCCAAGGTCTTTGATCAAATCAGCCAAACCGGCACTTATACAGCAACGCAGACGAGCAGGATCTCAGTCGGGGACTGGCGCCACCTGGAAGGTCAGATCAGAAGGAAAGGAAGAAAACACCGTGGGTGCCAAGACTCGGGTCACTCGGTGGCAGCGTACGCGTCCATGGCGAGTTTCCAATCCTTCGTCACGACCTCTCCTTCGGGCATCCGAGTCGCCGATGAGTCCCTTCGTGGTCGCCAATTTGTGGTATTGGGTTCTCCAGGCCTACATATTCCGCAGAATACCCTCTACACCATAAGAACTGTTGGCACGGAAACTAGAAAATGCAAGAAACAAGTTTATTAAGACCCCATGGGGTGGTGGTACATTCCTACAGCACCCTTCGGTAATGCAAGAAGTATCACACCGAACATCGGTGTAAATCCTTCTTTTATACAGTTTTACAGTCATTAAAAGATAGGCGGTACACAGTTACAGAGATTTAGGTACATATATAGTCATTTTTGGAACACTGCCAACTCTTGGGAGGAGTTACAACACCACTGGTCAGTTTGGCGGAACATTCCTAATCGATGACTGGTCAGTTGAAACTGCGCATGTGCGGGCTTGACCGTTACTAAAAATAGCCTGTTGCTGGGTAATTTCAAGTGGTCAGTGGTACAGAGAAAGGACCAAAGGGCATGCTGACCACGAGGCGACGCATTCTCTAAAATGGCCGCCGTAACATACAAAATGGAGTTTACCGACTATGGTCAAGATAAGGGAATAATGTGTAGTAAAGCTTAACGCTAACCCAGTCATTTGCCAAATTACGACAAAAGGACTTCACCAGAACCAAAGCCAAGCAGCAACCCATCAACGACAGCACCTTCCGGGGAACGGACTTTGTACTTCGCCTGCTCTGAGTTTTTCTGCCTTTGATATTTAGATCTTCAAACTTCCCACCATAGCCGAGGATTCCACTGAGGTCCTGCACTTCCACCAGCTTCCATCTAGTCCTTCTTCGGATCTAGCTGACACCCCGACCCACCTACGATCTCATGAGTGAGAACTTTTCTCTCTTAAATCTACTAAGTCAGAAGTTAAACTTTCCATTGGAACGAATAGATCCTTGACCTGAACCTGCACTACATAACTTACTTTTTTTGTCCTGTGTAGCACGACCAGATACCCGCGGTTGGCACTATGTGCTTTTTGTCGCTAGACACATCTAAAAAAAAATATATCTCATATCTGGTACCCTACATCCGATTTCAGTCTTTTTGGTTCTGTCCTCATTTAAATGTTCTCTATTGATATAAATTGGAGTAGGATTTTTATTGTGTTGTGTTTTCTACTTTCTAACTGTTTAGGTACTGTTAATGCTTAACAAGTTAAGCCTGCCTTCTCTGTGCTACAGTGACCAACTCAGGTCGAGCTCAGGTTTAAATTATTAAGCCCTAACTGGACTTAGTAAAGAAAAGTGCCATAAATACCTGAAGAAGACTACCATCCGCTTCAACAATTACTTCAACATATAAAGTGTGACAGACCACAAATCTACATATTCAGGTATTCACCGAATACTGGAGATTGACTTGTTGTGGTTTAGTGTATGGATGGAAATTATATTGCTTACTTTAGAGAGGGTGGAAGTCCTGCCACGAAAAGCTGGATAATTTGTAAGTGCTAAGAAAGCAAAACAGACCTGTGCATTTAATATGAATTCAGTGAATACTTTGAAATATGAAGAAACCATGACATACCAAATAGAACTCAAGTCATTTATATGGGACTCTATGTGTTGATTTCCAGATCAGAAAGAGTGAATCGACATGGTGTTATTTGTGAAGTCATGTGTGGGGTCCTGCCTCGCTGTTTGCAATGATCATGTGTGCAATGCTCTGAAATGTGGCCTATGGTCCTGCTGGATGAATTTTGCAAAGCAATCACGGCTTTTCACCAAATGGCTTTGCATTGCACTTCTGCTCTGGTACTGTTGGGTAAGGGGCATCATGCATGCTCTACCATTGCCTAAAATTCCCACAGTGCAAGGTCTGAAACCATGCCCAGTGGATACTGAAGAGGGTTTAGTCTTAGGTCATGTTCTTCGCATAGAAGCTCTGCCCAGTGGACCAGTAGTATTTGCCCCGCAGACACTGTACACATGGCTTTAAAGTCTGATCTGTGTGCAGTATCTCTGCCTACAGTACCCACATAGCATGACCAATGGCTGTGCTCACTTCTCGCTGCACACTTGGCAAGGTGTGTGGATACAACCTGCTGTAGTCCTAGTTCACCATCCGAGGCAGATTTCATAAGTCACCGCAGACAGGACATGATCGCCGTAGACCTTGCATTGTGCTTCTGTCCCTCCCCCGCTTGCAGTACCTCCAATCAGGGTCTGTGGCCATGCCTTCCGACATACTTAGAAGTTTGTGAGTGCTTGAACGTGCCTTGGATCTGGTACGCCTGCTCACATTGCTTTTTGCACAGTACGTCTTTCCACAGTCTAGTGTAGCGGGTGCATGGCTGGCCTCACCCTGGCTTCACTACACCTGCCAGTCATATGTTCAGTATACCTGCCAGCCATGTCCACATAGCGTTGTCTGCATCCATGTCTTCAGGGTGCATGTCAAATGGCAATATCGTCTGTATCCCACGAACATAAAAACCCAGCAAGTTTAGTCAGGTTACTAGTCTATAAACTATGCCCCAGAGTTTGTTGTTCTGTTTCACGTTCGCATTTTCTTTGAACAGATTTAATTTAAGAGCACCGAAATAGCACACATAAAAATACATGGCTTCCCTGCTTCAGACCTCCACATTACCTCCGTGCTGCGATTCAAAATCACATTTTCTCTGGATCGAGAAGGACAAAGCCTGATAAACATGTTAAACAGATATTCACATTTTATGTGCAAATTACGCTTTAAGAGTTTGAGAATGATAAATTGCATCGAGTAAGGGAGTTCATTGATTTTGCTGGAGAAGACTGATACAATTTGTTGGTAGAATATAATTCAAAGTAAGATGATTGCAATCTATGTCCTCCTTGCGTACCCATTGTAAAAACGCTGTTTTATCATGCAGAAATAGTCGTGCATTTTGTAATAGCAAATCCATCTTCCAGTCAGTTTGAGGCGCCTGTATAATACATCTAAGTAAAGTGGACGAATCCACATTTTTATAAACGTGTGTGTAATTTGAGAGCTCTGCCAGGGATAAACTTAGTTGCTTTAGATGGCAATTCCAATTACTTGACAATATTGATGGGGTGGCAGGGGTAAGGGGGGCATGGAATTGTAGGTCAAAGGAAAGACACGTGCTTAAGGCAGGCAATTTCATGAATATTGGACCCATATCAATACATTCATTTGTTTCTGATTTTGTTTAAGTATATAATATCATAATTTTCATGCATATCGGACCCATATCAGTACATTCATTTGTACTTGTTTTTTTGTTATAAAATATTATATATAATCCGCAAAAACACAATAACCCTCACCTTGGAAACGTACTGGCGACCAGAGCGGACGGTATTTTTCCCTGCAGGGAGCAGATATGCAGGGTGGAAAACACACCACCGTCCATTTTCTGCAATTAGGTGGTAGGATTTGCCTTGACAGAATCGTGCCAAATTGTTACTTATGTAATGGCACTACTTTAAGCACTAATTGATTTATCAAGAATCCTGCTCTTTATTGAATTTGAATCAAGTGTATTATTCCATGATCAAATGAAAATGATAATTAACTTGATTCTCTGTAAAATGTTAATGCATGAATATTGATAGTTCCGAGGTGCATCGACCCCTAGTGTCTGGAAGCAGCTACAGTAATGGAACACCCGGTAATTCATTATATTGTAATAAATAAAAACGTTGGATGGCGTAGGCATAAAATTCACTATTCCCACTCCAGTGAGTGCAACAGTAGGGAAAGCATTGGATACCGGGAAGGTAAAAATTACTATTCCCCCTCCAGAGATTGCAACAGTAGGGAAAGCGTTGGATAGCGTAGGGATAATAATAACTATTCCCACTCCAATGAGTGCAACAGTAGTGAAAGCATTGGATAGCGTAGGGGTAAAAATTACTATTCCCACTCCAGTGAGTGCAACAGTAGGGAAAGCGTTGGATATCGGGAGGGTAAAAATTACTATTCCCACTCCAGAAAGTGCAACAGTAGGGAAAGCGTTGGATAGTGTAGGGGTAAAAATTAATATTCCAACTCCAGTGAGTGCAACAGTAGGGAAGACGTTGGATAGCTTAGGCATAACATTTACTATTCCCACTCCAGTGAGTGCAACAATAGGGAAAGCATTGGATACCGGAAATGTAAATATTACTATTCCCACTCCAGAGAGTGCAACAGTAGGGAAAGCGTTGGATAGCGTAGGGGTAAAAATTACTATTCCCACTCTAGAGAGTGCAACAGTAGGGAAAGCGTTGGATAGCGTAGGGGTAAAAAATACTACTCCCACTCCAATGAGTGCAACAGTAGGGAAAGCGTTGGATAGCGGGAGAGTAAAAATTACTATTCCCACTCCAGAAAGTGCAACAGTAGAGAAAGTGTTGGATAGCGTAGGGGTAAAAATTACTATTCCTACTCCAGTGAGTGCAACAGTAAGGAAAACGTTGGATAGCGTAGGCATAAAATTCACTATTCCCACTCCAGTGAGTGAGTGCAACAGTAGGGAAAGCATTGGATACCAGGAAGGTAAAAATTACTATTCCCACTCCAGAGAGTGCAACAGTAGGGAAAGCGTTTGGATAGCATAGGGGTAAAAATTACTATTCCCACTCCAGAGAATGTAACAGTAGGCTAAGCGTTGGATAGCGTAGGGGTAAAAGTTACTATTCCCACTCCAGTGAGTGCAACAGTAGGGAAAGCGTTGGATAGCGTAGGGGTAAAAATTACTATTCCAACTCCAGAGAGTACAACAGTAGGGAAAATATTGGATAGCGTAGGAGTAAAAATTACTATTCCCACTCCAGAGAGTGCAACAGTAGGGTAAGCGTTGGATAGCGTAGAGGTAAAAATTACTATTCCCACTCCAAATAGAGCAACAGTAGGGAAAGTAAATACTTCATATATAATTAAAGATAAATTCAATATTAATACCAATTATAAATTAATTAGAAGTAATTCCCAATTTAAGATATTATAATAATTATTCAATTAAAAATAATAAAATTAATTTAATTACTAAACAATAATTACCTATTAATAGAAAATATTTACCAATAACAATAAATTATTTATATGACTTCACACCCAATTACCCTATAAACCCACAAACCACTACAAAAATGTATTAAATAAAAATAACATAATTATCAATTATTCAATTAATAAAAATTAATTACCAATTATATATTAATTAATTACCAATTAAAAAATTAAATAATTAATTATAAGTAGCAATAAATAATTTAACATATTTAATTAATTATAAGTAAATTACTTCCCACCCTATTCCCCTATAAACCCACATCCCGCTCCAGAAAATAAATAAATACAATTATCATAATTATCAATTAATCAATTAAAAATGTTTTATTACCCATTATAATTTAATTAATTACCAATTAAAAAATAATTAACAAATATTTTAAAATTAATACCATTAAAAAAATGAATAGTTAATTAATTATAATTAAATTATTAAACTCACAGCCCGCTCCAGAAAATAAATGAATAAAATTAACATAATTATCAATTAATAAAAATTAATTACCAATTGTATTTTAATTAATTGCCAATTAAAAATTAACAAATAATTGTAAATAAATACCAATACATTAAAATATTTAATTAATTATAATTAAATTACTTTCCACCCTATTCCCCTATAAACCCACAACCTGCTCCAGAATTATATTACGCAAAAATTAAATAACATAAATTTACTTACTTACATACCTGAAATTCGATGTTTTTGTTGTCTATATTCTATCGATCTATATTTTTGTTGTCTATATTCTGTCCCTCGATATTTTTGTTGTCTATATTCTGTCCATTCGATATTCTGTCCATTCTATATTTTTGAATCAATATTATTATCATTCCATTCTATTCGATATTTTTGTAGTCTATATTCCGTCTTATCTATATTCTGTCTACTCAATATTTTAAACTCGATATTAGGCTACCTCAATATTTATGTTGTCGATATTATGTCTGTATACCACCTCTTCTTCAGGGCAAAACTAAGTGCTTCAGCAAGACAACTTTTCCATCTTCTACAAAAACACACATTTAGCATAACAACCAGAACTGCCGAATTTAGGCTTGGGAACCAGATTCGAGGCCCGACGTCAGTTTAATATCCTGTGATACTGGACAAATTACCTAGTCTCCCTTTGCCTAAAACAAAAAATCACTGAATATTACTTTGTCCTTGTGTTATGTCATGGCTGACTTTAGTGCGATGCAACTGCACTTAGTGCTGGGCGTGGGAGAGGGGTACTCTGTTTAGAGATAACTTATGAGCACCAGCTGCAGAGTTACTTCTGTGTTCAGAAACCTAGAGTTATTAATGTTTCTGCTGGAGAGAGATCCCGTAATTATGTCTAGTGGCAGTTTTGACTCATCATAAAGTAGCGCAGAGAGCTGTGGGTTACTGCTTTTGTCAGAGAGATCCTTTTGTTACTTGCAATTCATAAGCTACAATCCTATTATAGCATAGTGACTTACGAACTATCATCAAAGAGCTGCATGCAAACTGCTTGTAATAAGTTAAAAGTATTTTTTTCCTTGTCCTTCATTAACCTAATGTTGCTAAAAATGATTTGTTTGGTTATAAATACATTCTTATCAGAAAGGCCAATCCCAACCGCGGTGGTATGTCTTAAATTCTGAGTTTTGCATATCCGAACCAAACTCTCTTAAATCCTTGTGGCTAGTAGTATGGAAAACATGCTATTCCAACACCTTGCAATCCTCATTTCATGTGTAATTTTTCCTATAGACTGGTTCACACATGCATGTTTAATTATGTCTGTGTAATGTGTATGTGATGTTAAGTGCTATGACCTACTACACGGGTATGAGTAGTGCTCCAAAACTCGTGAAATGCATGTGAGAGAAAGGGGGTAAACAACGTTTACCACGAAAATGTGTCCCCGCAAAGAATTACAACGCCAATGAGGTTGTTACAACAACCACGTTGTAACCACGCATACCATTAATTACTCCGCAAGTCGGAACAATGACTTGCGGGGGGCGTGCCGGATATTGGAATAGGATAATTTACTATTCCAACTCCAGAGTGTGTGGAAAGTAGGGAAGGTGTTGGATAAAATCTTAAAACAAATGTTAATATGCACACAATGTCATTTCAGCATATCTTGCCCCGTGACTGCCACACCTGTATGTTCGTCAACGTGACTTATTCATTGTAAACATACTTTGGATTGCAAACATAAACAATGGACTACACATTACTTTAAAGTGAAAGGCTATCGGCCATATTAATCTGGGCACATTGCGTATTATAATGGTTCTTACGCGAAAGAAAAGAAAAAAAAGGGGTGTTAATATACACACACTATCCCTAAATAAAGTTCTAGCGATTATAGTACCATTCCATTCACAGCTCATTTGAGACGTCATGAGTGATGTAATTGGCCATGTCATGGATGATGTAATGTCTGAAGTCATTAGCAGTACATTGCGGGGCGTAAGTTATAGTTAGCTCAGGTAACTTTAACTGCTGAATTTCACTGATTGTGTATGAGTGAAATCTGAGTCTAGCTATACTGTTCCTTTTAATCTTTTTTTAACGTTAAGTAAGATGCATATTACAATGGATGATGAGGTGTTTGAAGCAGGGCCTGGTATTGTGCTGCCCCCACCCAAGCTTGCTGCTCCAGCCTTCCCTCCTCCTAGCCATCCATTTCCAAGTCCATGTCCCTGCTCCCTTATTACAGCTCTGTGTGACCGTTGTTCTGCCACTGACTCGGGTATTGATTTTCCCCTTTGACTTATATTGAAAAAGAGGAGATTGTAGACAGGAGACAGATCAAATGAAGCCCATTTGACTTAAAACCATTGGGCGTTTCCTGGCTGAATCGGATCAGTTGGCATGTATGGTTGTACTTCCACTGCCTCTTCCTACTGCCCAGAATGGTCTATTATATTGGCACATCCTCTCTTACCAGTCCTGTATTGTTGGTTTGTTGCCCCTGCCCCCCTTTTCACTGCCCTAATCTGTTGTGCTGCCACTGCCTTCCTGCCTGCCCAGTGTGGTCAAATTGTTGCCTCTGCACCCTCCTACCTGCCTTCAATTTTAAGAGTCCGTGCCCCTTGCCTCTGCCTCTCAACAGTATCCTAATGATACTGCTAACATTCTATATTTATTACAAAAGTGTGGAACGCCTGAAGTCATCTTAATGTAATCAAAACTGTAATACCTAGAGCATTTCCTTTAGAAATCACATAAATGAAAGGGTCTTGTTTGCATCAAAATTATGGTTGAAGCTCTCAAAAACTAAAATGAGGACATATTTTCTGAGTTTTCAAATAGCGGCAAAGCACTTTTAAATTACTTGTTATCTTTATATTTTTGTATCCAAATGACCACTTGATTAAATGTTGCACTTAGGAAAGAGGATGTGGTGTTACTTCCAGAGCGGCAGACTTTGCAACTGGGGAACCAGGTTGGAGTTTATGCTTCAGCTCGACATTTTGTGATTCTGGTCAAACCACTTAATCTCCCCATGTCTAAAACCAAAATGAATTTGTTCTTGTGTGATGTAACCAATGCTCATGTAAAGCACTCAATAACTGACGTCTGCATTATATAAAACTGTAAAAACACGAAAAATAAAGTGTTTTGCACACTTCTGTCATTGGGCTACATGTGGGCGATATATGTGCTACATTGGGGCTCTTTTGTCTCTGGTGGCCATCTTGGGAGATTTATTTGTTATGAGGTTTCCTAATTTCCTCATTTACTGCAGTCTCCTCAGTAGGAAATGCTTTCAGTTTTTTACTTTGCTTCCATCAAGAAGACATTCAGATATGTCACACATTTGCCATAAATTCTGAATGTTAGCACTCTAGTTGCTCATTTGATCACTGTAGTAAAGCTACTGCTGACCCCGGAAATCTGCTGATGGTATTCAAAGTGCATGGTCCAGTCTGCATGCCAGAATTTTTTAATGAAATAGAAGAGGATTTGAGAAGTCAAAATGTGCCCTAATTTTTCTTTCTGCAGCACTAATCATAATTTTTATGGCAAAATGAACCCCCTCATTTTGTTCCTTTGCAAATTAAATGTTTTAACTGTTACCACTTTATTCCAATCAAGATGGCTTCAGGTGTGCCATACTTTTGTCATAAGTAAGACTGTTAGCACTCTAGTTGTTCTTTAGAACACTCTGGGACATTCTTCCATTGGGCTATACTTGGGCTACATCTGGGTGATATTTGTGGTATGTTTGGGCTCTTTTGTCTCTGGTGGCCATATTGGGAGACTTATTTGTTATTTTTCCTAATTTCCTCATTTACTACAGTCTCCTCAGTAGTAAATACTTTCAGTTTTTTACTTTGATTCCATCAAGAAGTCTGCCTTTGGTATTGAAAGTGCATGTTTCAGTCTGCATGTCAGAAATTTTAATGAAATAGAAGAGGATTTGAGAAGTCACTCAGAATGTGCCCTAGTTTTTCTTTCTGCAGCACTAATCATACTTTCTATGGCAAAATGAACCCCCTCATTTTGTTCCTTTTTAAATTAAATGTTTTAACTTAATTCCAATCAAGACGGCTTCAGGTGTGTTTGTCATAAACAGGACTTTTAGCGCTCTAGTTGTTCTTTAGAACACTCTGGGAAGCTGCAGTAGAACACAAAGGAATCAACTGACAGTCTCTGCCCTTGTTGGATGTACAGGTTTTCCTGAGAATATCAAACTTCATTCTCACATGACTGAGAAAGATATTGTGAATTCACAGAAAATATGTGCTTCGATTAGCTTATAGATCACCTTCCAAACCTCTGTGGGAAAAGCATGAGAACATAGTTTTCTTTCCAACATGATATATGATATCCCAGCAGAAGGCTTTTTCACGTGGTAAAATCACCTTAGAACACACCACTATTCCTAAAATGAGTATGATACCATCAACACATGATTTATAATGTAACTAAAGTCTTAAAACCTTCTGTTAACTGCAATGCTTTTTAATGTGGTGCTATCATGTATATTGGTCAAAATATGGCTGCCAACACTTCTTGGATGAAGTGCTGACAGCCAATCAGATCTCACGATGAGATGCGTGGTTAGGCTCCACCCAGATATATATATATTTCTTTTTCCATTAATGTTTTAAAAACTACTGAACGGATTTACACCATTTAACAAAAAGGGCTCTTTCTGAACCAAGGGCTATCTTATTGCCAAATTTGGTGTAATTTCATTCAGCAGTTTGGGCTGTAGTTGTGTCTAAAGTTTCCTATGGAAAATTGCATGGAGAAAACACGTTTTGGGACCCTCCTTTTTTTCTCTGCCCCCGCTTGCTGAATCACCCCGAAACTTTAAAGATACGAGCGGACCAAGCGAACCATACATTTTGAAAAGTTTGCGAAGATTCGTCAATCGGCGCCAAAATTATTGGGAATAGAATGTTGTGATTTTCCGATGGTAACTAGGTCCTAACTATAACTACCTACTGGCGACCGCCAGTAGGAGAGATAAATATATATATGCCAAACGACGGCAAAGTTGTAAGCAAAACAAACATTTTTCTTCCTGTGTATTACTTGGTCCTAACTAGAACTACCTACTGGCGACCGCCAGTAGGTAATACACAAATATATATATATATATATACATATACACACACACATATATATATATATATATATAATCTATGAACCTCATACGGATCTTAATCAAATATGCTGATATAGATCGTCTAGCTCTCACTAAGGAAATAGAAGAAATGGAACATGATCTGAGCAAAGCTGAAAACCAGGATTTGATTTCAACAAAAATCAATGAAATCAAAGAACGCTTAAAAAAATACGAATAAAAAATAAAAAATAGAAAGGTACATAAATTTGCCAGAGATCTGGAGGATTATGAAAGAGGACAAATCTATACATTTGCGAAAAAATATGAGAACATTCGAAAAATGAAAGGAACTATTGTAACCAAACCAAATACTTTGGAAGCCAGACAACAAACACCGGCTGGGGATATACCTGAAATAGATACAATATCACTCACAAGTGACTCCAGTATCAGTTCAGCCAGCTCAAATTCAAGCATTCTAGGATCTACAAACACCATTCCGGGTTTAGGGGAAGAAGTGGATTTTTTAGTACAGGACCGCTTGAAAACTTTGAGACCAAGAAAGGAGAAAAACCAAGCAGACAAAGGCGGAACACCATTAGGAAAAACCGCCCGCAGGATACGCAAACGGCAAGCCAAGAAAGAGGCAAAACTACTGGCGCAAGAAGAAATAATTAATGACAACACCGTAGTTAACCTCAGCACATTAACTCTCACGAGGGCCGAGGAGCAGCTGCTTTCCTTAGGTTTAAACTTTTGCCCCTACACCAATTTTGACTATGCTTCCTCCAATATAGATTTCTTTCTATTCATCAGGAAATTAAAACTAAAGAAATGATATGCCCTAAAAGACTTGGGAGAGGACAAACAAAACAAAACAAAAGCCTCTAATTCCTCTGGCGTGCAGGTCGGAGAAATACCAACCCTATGGGCACTACATGGTTTAAGTAATGAAGATGAACTGAGTTCCCAAGCACCCACTCAAACCAAATTAAGAGAACTTAACTTGCTGCAAAAAGGTGCCCAGAGAAAGCCCTTTCAAACCAAAATCCTCCTTTATCCCGTTGACGCCGAGAGACGCCATCGACGTCTTTCATGATCGCATCGTCGAGGAAATCAAGGACTTAAATTGCTCCATTAATCGTAACAGAAAATTTGAATTAAATCAAAAACAAGTTTCCTTCAACAAATTTCTCGACAAGCTAGCTAACAATTCTGCCATCATTGTCAAGAAATCTGACAAAGGGGGCAACGTCGTCCTGTGGCCCAAACAACAATATGATATAGAAGCCAAAAGACCGTTAAATAACAGCGACTGTTATGAACTAACTACATGGAATAAATATGATAAAGCAAAGGACAACATCAAGAAAGAACTACTAAAATGGAAGTACGAGGGACTAATATCAAATGAGGAATATAATTTCCTGTTTAACAGTCATCCCAGGTTACCTTTCCTTTATCTGTTACCAAAGTTACATAAGAACACTACCCCGGTTTCTGGACGCCCTATCATTTCGGCGATAGGTAGCATGACTGAGAATGTGGGCCTATATATAGACTTCTATCTACAGGACCTAGTTAAAACCATGCCCTCTTACTTGAAGGATACAGGCGACTTTTTAAGACACATCAAGGACATGACCTGGTCCAATGAATTGATTTTATTGACTCTGGATATAGAATCACTCTATACCAGCATTCGGCACGAATGTGGCTTACGTGGAGTTGAACATTTTTTGAAAAAAACGACCTGCTGAATACGCCATGCATAATAAGATGCTCATGGCTCTCATCTCTTGGTGTTTAAATAATAAATACTTTTCTTTTGAAAAGAATGTGTACAGGCAGAAACAAGGTGTGGCCATGGGGGCCTGCTTTTCCCCGAGCTACGCTGGGTTACATGTGGGATACTGGGAAAGGCAGGTCCTCATGACAGACCACAGAGTAATATTTGAGCAAAATGTCATCTCTTGGCTTCGTTATATAGACAATGTTTTTGTTATATGTAAGGGTGATATGCAGAGTGCCCAAGATTTTGTTGACTTGTTAAACATCAATGAGTTCAACCTACATTTTACATCACACATGAGCACCACCAAGTTAGAATTCCTTGATGTCCAAATACAAATAATTGACGACAAATTAACAACAACAGCATACAGAAAACCGACTGCTGGCAATGCTATACTACATGCGTCAAGTGCGCACCCGCGTCATTTGATAGCCAGCATCCCCTATGGGGAATTGTTACGACTTAAGCGCATCTGCAGCACTTCAGAACAATTTGATACATGTAGTAAGTTGTGT
This sequence comes from Lissotriton vulgaris, assembly GCF_964263255.1. Classification (NCBI taxonomy): domain Eukaryota; kingdom Metazoa; phylum Chordata; class Amphibia; order Caudata; family Salamandridae; genus Lissotriton; species Lissotriton vulgaris. The sequence goes on from NC_141685.1 coordinate 1,938,816,533, forward strand.
TTAGATCGCATGAGACATAGAGGATACACTGAAGACATCCTTAACAGAGCCATATTAAAAACTAATGAGAGACCGAGATCTGCCTTGTTACCCAACACCATTGAACAAGATACACATATAACAGAGGAGAATAGTTAACCTAGACTAATTACCACGTACAGCAGACAGGAACGCAAGATACGGAGCATCTTGAATAAAAATTGGCCCATAGTTCTAACTGACCCAATTCTAAAAACCACGTTACCTGAACGTCCCAGTGTAACATTTAGAAAAGCCAAAAATATGGCGAATCTTTTATCTAAAGAGACCCCCACTGAGACCCAGAACATCCAAACGTGGTTACCTACGACTAATGGTTTTCGAAAATGCGCGACATGTCGGGCATGCAACTTTGGAGCCAATACCACTACATATAGGACCCCTTTTAAAATCAAAGAACAATCCATTAGGGGCAAATATGACAGCCGTACAGAGTATGCCGTATACGTTCTCACCTGCACATGTTGTTTGAGATATGTAGGCAGTACGAAGAATCCTGTATATATGCGAATCCTACAGCACATTCGCGCTATTATCAATTGTGACCCGGCCTACCCGGTAGCCAGACATTTTAAACTAAGCCACAACAAAGATGTCAATTGTCTCTCTTATTTCGTGATTGACATGGCACCGGCACCTAAAAGAGGCGGAGACAGAGACAAGGCATTAAGACAACTTAAGACAAGATACATTCTTAATCTCAATAGTAAACACCCTAACGGTCTTAATGACAGAGAGAAAATGCACACCTTTCTATAACACACTTATCTTGTCTCGTCATCATATCCGATTCTCTATCCAATGTCACACAAATAGCCTGTAAATCCTATTAGCAACTTTTATAGCTGTTTTGTAAAATTGTGTTATTATGAAATTTACTATTGTCTTCATCTTTTATACACTCAATTTTATCTCTGTCTAAATCACTTTTTAACTCCTTTTTGCACTATTATCACTCGGCACTTTAAACGTGGATTGGGAATCTGCAACATATGGATACTTGACTAAATAGTGGGTCTCTCCCGGGAGCGGGACTGATCAGTAATCTAGATTAATCATCCCAGCATTAGCACTTTATTTGTTCACGATTGCAACTGCACATATAACATGAAGTGTAAGATTAAGTATAGATCTTAGCGAGGCAGCTTTATTATGCATTTAAATTAAATGCATTCATGCAATGAGAACTTCCATTACACCAGCGTATAGCGTTAATTGCACATTTATTTTAGCATAATCATTTTTTTATATGCAACATAAAATTATTGGATGGCTTTTATAAATGGTCTTTCATATAATAGTTTTTAACATATTTATATGTTATTTATTATGTGTATTTGACATACTATTCTATGCTGCTAGCCTACTTTGCACAGCCTCACGCATGTAAGCGGTAATAAGGTATAAATAATATTTAGAAAAAACTATCAATAATGTGATTCAAAAAGTGCTTTCATTTTATCGTGCATGACATTGAACTGAAATGCTACCAATCCAGTGAACATGTAACACTTTACATTTGCAGTATATCTTCACTGTTTATCACTAGAGCACGTGGTGCTATCACGAGAAAAAATGAGTGTGTGCCTTATTTAAAGTGAACACTACTGCATGTCCGCCATGTGATCAAGGGCAGTTCCTGCCCTAAACGCGTCATGCCTATCCTAACTTGTAATGGATAATAAACCTATGCTGTGAACACTCGAAGAGCCGTGTGGTGGTCCGTATCTTTCTGTGGTCGTAACCTTTGAAGCAGAGATTGACCCATATATAAATATATATATATATATATATTACCTACTGGCGGTCGCCAGTAGGTATATATAGTTAGGATTTTTTCTCTATGGGATTTTTGAAAATTCTATGTCTAATAACTTTGGCGTTTGTGGACGGAATTGGCTGAAATTTTCAGGAAAATGGAACATTTTGTTTCTGAGCAGCCCCCGACAATTTGGGGGGGTTTCATCAAGGGGGGGCCGAGAAAAAAGGGGGGTCCCAAAACGCGTTTTTCCCATGTTAATTTCCATAGGGCGGTTGGCCTCACTTTTAGCTCGAACGGCTGAATGGATTTGCACGAAACTTGGCAAAATTGTAGGGACTGTTAGCCCGATGTGCCTTTGCTAGGTCTCAATATATGTGCTCCAGTGGATTTTGAGTTATTTAGGTTCAAAAAATGATATATATCTGGGCGGAGCCTAACCACACATCTGATCTGATTGGTTGTCAGCACTTCATCCAAGAAGTGTTGGCAGCCATCTTGGGACCAATATACATGATAGCACCTCATTAAAAAGCATTGTAGGTAATAGAGGGTTTTAGGACTTTAGTTACATTATAAATCATTTGTTGATGGTACCATACTCGTTTTAGGAATTGTGGTGGGTTCTAAGGTGATTTTACCATGTGAAAAAACCTTCTGCTGTGATATCATGAATATTGTTTGAAAGAAAACTAATATCTCATGATTTTCCCACAGTGGTTTGGAAGGGGATCTATAAGCTAAACTGAAAGCATATTTTCTGTAAATTCACATATCTTTCTCAGTCATGTGAAAATGAAGTCTGACATTCTCAGTAAAACATGTACATCCAACAAGGACAGAGACTGTCAGTTGATTCCTTTGTGTTCTACTGCAGCCTCCTAGAGTGTTCTAAAGAACAACTAGAGCGCTAACAGTCCTACTTATTACAAAGGTATGGCACACCTGAAGCCATCTTGATTGGAATAAAGTGGTAACTCTTAAAACATTTACTTTAAAAAGAAACAACATGAGGGGGTATATTTTGCCATAGAAAGTATGATTAGTGCTGCAGAATGAAAAATTAGGGCACATTTTGAGTGGCTTCTCAAATCCTTTTCTATTTCATTAAAACATTCTGACATGCAGTCTCCCAAAATGGCCACCAGAGACAAAAGAGCCCAAATGTAGCCCAAATATCACCCAGATGTAGCCCAAGTATAGCCCAATGACAGAATGTCCCAGAGTGTTCTAAAGAACAACTAGAGCGCTAACAGTCCTACTTATTACAAAGGTATAGCACACCTGGAGCCATCGTGATGGGAATAAAGTGGTAACTCTTAAAACATTTAATTTAAAAAGGAACAAAATGAGGGGGTATATTATGCAATAGAAGGTATTATTAGTGCTGCAGAAAGAAAAATTAGGGCACATTTTGAGTGACTTTTCAAATCCTCTTCAATTTCATTAAAACATTCTGACATGCAGTCTCCCAAAATGGCCACCAGAGACAAAAGAGCCCAAATGTAGCCCAAATATCACCCAGATGTAGCCCAAGTATAGCCCAATGACAGAATGTCCCAGAGTGTTCTAAAGAACAACTAGAGCGCTAACAGTCCTACTTATTACAAAGGTATGGCACACCTGAAGCCATCTTGATTGGAATAAAGTGGTAACTCTTAAAACATTTAATTTAAAAAGGAACAAAATGAGGGGGTATATTTTGCCATATGAATTATGATTAGTGCTGCAGAAAGAAAAATTAGGGCACATTTTGAGTGACTTCTCAAACCCTCTTCAATTTCAATAAAACATTCTGACATACAGTCTCCCAAGATGGCCACCAGAGACAAAAGAGCCTAAGTGTAGCCCAAATATCACCCAGATGTACCCCAAGTATAGCCCAATGACAGAATGTCCCAGAGTGTTCTAAAGAACAACTAGAGCGCTAACAGTCTTACTTATGACAAAAGTATGGCACACCAGAAGCCATCTTGATTGGAATGAAGTGGTAAGTCTGAAAACACTCAATTTAAAAAGGAACAACATGAGGGGGTTAATTTTGCCATAGAAAGTATGATTAGTGCTTCAGAAAGAAAAATTAGGGATCATTTTGAGTGACTTCTCAAATCCTCTTCTATTTCATTAAAAAAATTCTGACATGCAGACTGAAACATGCACTTTGAATACCAGCAGCAGACGTCCCTGGTGAGCAGTAGCTTTACTACAGTGATCTAATGTGCAACTAGAGTGCTAACATTCAGAATTTATGGCAAATGTGTGACACATCTGAATGCCTTCTTGATGGAACCAAAGTAAACAAGCATTGAAAATGCAATAGATCTCGCCCTCGTTTAAGTTAAAGCCATTCTGTTTGTAATGAGGTGGCTTTTTAGCTTTGCTTTTATTAGTGTTTTTTCAACTTTCATGTAAATAACATGCATCTGTATGCATATAAGTATATGTATGCATGCATTTATGTTTGTATTTATATAGATATACAGATGATATATGTTTATATATGTATGTATATATATATATATTCACTGAAAAAACCATAGGTTATAGACCATATATAGTTAGGAATTAGCATTTACAAAACCTTGAAAATTCACTGAAAAAACCACAGGTTATAGACCATATATAGTTAGGAATTAGCATTTACAAAACCTTGAAAATTCACCGAAAAAAACATAGGTTATAGACCATATATAGTTAGGAATTCGCATTTACAAAACCTTATTTTACTCACACAAAACCATTGAAATTCCATATATAGTTAGTTGCACTAACTATATATCGCGCACCCGCAATCCACTGCTGATGATGTCACATATTACATCATTCATGACATGGTCAGTGACATCACTGATGACATCACTGATGACATCTCAAATGACATCACTGATGACATCACTGATGACAACATCCAGTGACTGTATGTTTCTGTAAAGTTAAAATATGTCTTACATATTGAAGAATGAGTGGATGTATAAGTGTCTGGATGAAGGATTTAGTAGGTGCATGACTGACTGTATGAGTGAGTGATTAAATGTGTCTCAATGAGTGCATGGGTTAGTGACTAAACTGTCTTAATTTGTGCATCATTATGTCTGTTGTTCTGTAAACTGTTGCATGTGTTGATAAGTAGCTATATGAGTAACTATATGGGTTATTGATTGGTTGCCCAAGTATTTGTATGGGAGACTGAGTGTGTGTGTGGGTGGCTGGGAGGTGTATGACTCTGTGCATAGATGTGTGAGCAGTTGATTCACTAGATGTATGGTTTCAAAAGTGCATGTGGAAACAGCTGAATGGGCGGTTGACTGTGTGCATGAGTGTATTGGTGAGTGAATGGATATCTCAGTGCTACATGTCAAAGTAAGTACATATATAAAACACAGTACATGTGAGAGTTGACATATATAAATAACTGTGCATAAGAGCCAGTGAATGTGTGAGTGGCTGTATGGATCATTGTGAACTTGTATCAGGGATTGTATAAGAGAGTAAATATGTGTTAGTATATGTTTGAATAAGTAAAGTTTGTATAACTGTACAGTTGAGGAAATGGAGGTGTGATTGATTCTTTGCATGACTGACTAGGTGTGTGAGTAACTCCATGGATGAGTGACAGTCTGTGAGTGTCTGTTTACACTGATTGTATCTAAGGTTATATTAGAGTCTGAAGAGGTTCATCGTATTATCACATGAATGATATCATCAGTGATGTGATCATTAATGTCAAATGAGATGTCATCAGTGATATCATCACTGATGTCATTTGAGATGTCATCAGTGATGTCATCAGTGATGTCACTGACCATGTCATGAATGATGTAATATGTGACATCATCAGCAGTAGATTGCGGGTGCGCGATATATAGTTAGTGCAACTAACTATATATGGAATTTCAATGGTTTTGTGTGAGTAAAATAAGGTTTTGTAAATGCGAATTCCTAACTATATATGGTCTATAACCTATGTTTTTTTCGGTGAATATATATATATATATGATATATGTAGTATTAGTTAGGATTTTTTTCAATGCAAAATCTCAAAATTCTATTGTGAATAACTTTGGCGCCGGTTGACGAATCTGCCTGAAAATTTCCTCAAATTTGCCTCGCGGAGCTCCGGTCCTTCCCTGAAAGTTTGGGGGGGGATTCGTCAAGCGGGGGCCGAGATAACAGGGGGGTCCCAAAACGTGTTTTCCTCATGTTAATATCCATAGGGCGATCAAACTCATTTTTAGCCCGAACGGCTGAATGGATTTCCACCAAACTTGTCAAAATTGTAGGGACTGGTAGCCCGATGTGCCTTTGCTATGTCTCAAGATATGTGCTCCAGTGTATTTTGAGTAATTTAGGTTAAAAAAATATATATTGGGCTACATTGGGCTATATATATATGTTAGAGCCCAAATGTAGCCAAAAGATGGCCACCAGAGACAAAAAAAAACAAATGTAGCCCAAATATCAGCCAGATGTAGCCCAACTATAGCCCAATGACAGAATGTCCCAAAGTGTTCTAAAGAACAACTAGAACGCTAACAGTCTTACTTATGACAAAAGTATAGCACACCTGAAGTCATCTTGATTGGAATAAAGTGGTAACACTTAATACATTTAATTTGAAAAGGAACAAAATGAGGGGTTTCATTTTGCCATAGAAATTTTATATATATATATATATATATATATATATATATATATATATATATATATATATATATATATATATATATATATATATATATATATATATATATATATATTCACTGAAAAAAACATAGGTTTCACACCAGTTATAGTTAGGAATTAGCATTAAAACAACCTAATAAATTCACTGAAAAAACCATAGGTTTCACACTAGTTATAGTTACCTGGAAATCTTACTGACATAAAACCATTGAAATTACACGTTATAGTTAGTTGGACTCACTATAACTTGCGCGTGCAATGCACTGCTGATGACGTCACATATTACATCACTCATGACATGGTCAGTGACATCACTCATGACATCACTGATGACCTATGGTTTTTTCAGTGAATTTCAATGGTGTTTTAATAGCACATATTTATAGGTATAAAAAGTGTAACATTTTTAAACGAATTTTATATTGTATAAATATGTTATTTTTTTTATTTTTATTTTATAAATTTTTGACCCCGAGGCGCTCCCGGGGCGCGTACTGGTGAACGCACCGGTAAGCGCAATGTTACAGCGCGCCCCGGGCGCGTACCGGTGAGCGTCCCGATAGCGGTATTGCCGCGAACGAAAACCACATTGTGACGTATCGCGTAGCCGCCACGCCATGCCTTGCGTCATAAGACACGTATCCCGTAGCCGCGAGATGCGTCTTATGATGCACCGCGTAAGCGCCCGAGCGATACGATCGCGCAACGTAAGCGCCCCGACGCGCTTACGCTCTGCGCCCCTGGACGCGCCCAAGCGGCGCGTAGCGTAAGCGCGTCAAGCCATGTGACTTTAAAATAACACTTTATTATTGGTTCAGAAGTTTTTTTTTTCAAAATTTTGAGAAACCCACCCATTTCTCTCACTATTGATTTGCACTTGGAGAGAGCAAGAGGTGTTCTGTGTATTTTCTCATAATTTTCCTGATCTACAGCAATGACTGCAAGGGAGTCATCCAGCAGTGATTCAGATGCTTTTTTGCCTGAGGACCCTCCTCTCCAGAAAAAAAAGAACCACTTTATCTGGAAATTTTATGACATCCCTGAAGGACAAAAAAAAGTTAATGCTGGTAAAGTAACCTGCAAAATATGTGGCAGTATTTTATCCAGAGGCAATCCTCAGAAAAAATATAGCTTTGGAAATGCCAATTTAATTAGGCATGTCAAAAGAAGACACCCAAATAATTATTCCAGGGAGAGTGTCAGGGAGCTGGCACGGAATTTACCAAGAGATGGCGGCAGCACCTCCACTGGTGGAGCAACACCTTCAGGAACAGCACGTGAAGGAATGGTCCCTAACGTACAGCCGGTCTTTGCAGGCATTACATTTCTATGCGTGGACTGTGACAAACTGCTCTGTTATGGGGAGCAGAGCGTTGAACTCATTGCTATAAAGAGACAGGAATACCGCTGCTCTCCCAGACCATAAATTTTCACATTTTTTTGCTCCTGTTGAGCAGTTTTTGAATCCCTGTTTTTGTTATTCCCCTGAAAAAAATCCAACAAAAATATAAAATAGTTTTAAAAAGTATAAAAAAATATAAAACAACAAAAACAAAAAAAGTTCTTTTCAGAACTACCTCCAATTTATAAAAAAATGCTATTTTTTTTTTAAAAAGTGTCATTCTTTTTTCTCCATGGTACGCTCCCCGGTACGCGTACCCGCGCTCCCCCCGTGAAAATCGAAAAATGTTATTTGTCCTACGGGACCCTTTTTTTGCCCCCACATCAAACCTAGAGGGTCAGGGGGGGTGTACCCTGCCCCCTTTTGCTCATTTCCCCCTTTGATTTTTGCCACCTCTTGTGTCTCAATCCTACCGAGACACAAGATGGCGGCCGCTCCGGACTGTTTCGAATGTTTACAGACACCAGTGAGCCAATCAGCTTTCCGTGCTCAAGTCGCTTGGCGCGTCCGGTGCGCTCCCTGGTGCGCGTACCGTGGCACGCCTATAGGTATACATATTTTTTTGAACCTAAATTACTCAAAATCCACTGGAGCACATATCTTGGGACAAAGCAAAGGCACATCGGGCTACCAGTCCCTACAATTTTGCAAAATTTGATGGAGATCCATTCAGCCGTTCGGGCTAAAAGTGAGGTCGACCGCCCTTTGGAAATTAACATGGGGAAAACGCGTTTTGGGACCCCCCTTTTATCTCGGCCCCCGCTTGACGCATCCCCCCCAAACTTCCAGGGAAGGACCGGAGCTCGACGAGGCCATTTTGAGGAAATTTTCAGGCAGATTCGTCAACCGACGCCAAAGTTATTCCAAATAGAATTTTGAGATTTAACATTGAAAAAAATCCTAACTATAACTACCTACTGGCATTTGAGATGTCATCAGTGATGTCATGAGTGATGTCACTGACCATGTCATGAGTGATGTAATATGTGACGTCATCAGCAGTGCATTGCACGCGCAAGTTATAGTGAGTCCAACTAACTATAACGTGGGAATTTCAATGGTTTTATGCGAGTAAAATTTCCACCTAACTATAACTGGTGTGAAACCTATGTTTTTTTCAGTGAATATATATATATATATATATATATATATATATATATATATATATATATATATATATATATATATATATATATATATATATATATCCTTCAAAGATGCCTCTGCATTAAGAGACGCACTCCTCCAGCCAGAGATTTTAACAAAATCATTTATTCACACAGGAGCAGGCAATACCATTCCAGTGTCTTTCTGTCCTCCTGCCTGACGCGTTTCAGAGCCTTTCCTTCTCTTTCCACAGAGGCATTTTTTCTGCATACACTGTTTAGGATTCCCACTGTCCCCTGCGCCTTTTGAAATAATCACCTGGCCTCCGGTGTGCCTGATTCATCAACTGATTTTGATCCGGTGCACGCTGGGACATGCAGTTTATTTCCAATTAATTAATACCTTCCAGTAGGTTTGTGTGCAGAAAAACGTTTCAAGGACCAATTTTCTCTCAGATGAAGGAGCAGGCTGCTCCGAAACGCGTAAGAGACAGAATTCTGAAATTACTTTGAAAAGTGAATGCCGGTTTTTGAATAAAAGGGTTTTGTGAACCATCCTGTGTGGAGTGGCGTCCTCGAGCTGCAGGGCAACTCATGTTGGATGTTTTACACGGCAGCCTTGGCCGTGGAGGATGCACCGCCCAGAAATGTGGGTCTGCAGGGTTCAAAGTATGTGAATCTTGTCATCAGCGCAAAGGATTTCGTAATTGTAAACTGGGTTCACCTTCCAATGCCCACTGGAGGGCTTAAAATGAAATTACTTAACCAGCACGCAGTCATGGGATAGCAGCGAACTACAAATCCCAGCAGGCTAAAGACACGTGACCAATCAAGGAAAAAACTATGTAAATTGGTGAAAATGCGGAGTCACATGACTGCCAGGTTTTTCTCTCAGATGAAGGAGCAGGCTGCTCCGAAACGCGTAAGAGACAGAATTCTGAAATTACTTTGAAAAGTGAATGCCGGTTTTTGAATAAAAGGGTTTTGTGAACCATCCTGTGTGGAGTGGCGTCCTCGAGCTGCAGGGCAACTCATGTTGGATGTTTTACACGGCAGCCTTGGCCGTGGAGGATGCACCGCCCAGAAATGTGGGTCTGCAGGGTTCAAAGTATGTGAATCTTGTCATCAGCGCAAAGGATTTCATAATTGTAAACTGGGTTCACCTTCCAATGCCCACTGGAGGGCTTAAAATGAAATTACTTAACCAGCACGCAGTCATGGGATAGCAGCGAACTACAAATCCCAGCAGGCTAAAGACACGTGACCAATCAAGGAAAAAACTATGTAAATTGGTGAAAATGCGGAGTCACATGACTGCCAGGTTTTTCTCTCAGATGAAGGAGCAGGCTGCTCCGAAACGCGTAAGAGACAGAATTCTGAAATTACTTTGAAAAGTGAATGCCGGTTTTTGAATAAAAGGGTTTTGTGAACCATCCTGTGTGGAGTGGCGTCCTCGAGCTGCAGGGCAACTCATGTTGGATGTTTTACACGGCAGCCTTGGCCGTGGAGGATGCACCGCCCAGAAATGTGGGTCTGCAGGGTTCAAAGTATGTGAATCTTGTCATCAGCGCAAAGGATTTCGTAATTGTAAACTGGGTTCACCTTCCAATGCCCACTGGAGGGCTTAAAATGAAATTACTTAACCAGCACGCAGTCATGGGATAGCAGCGAACTACAAATCCCAGCAGGCTAAAGACACGTGACCAATCAAGGAAAAAACTATGTAAATTGGTGAAAATGCGGAGTCACATGACTGCCAGGTTTTTCTCTCAGATGAAGGAGCAGGCTGCTCCGAAACGCGTAAGAGACAGAATTCTGAAATTACTTTGAAAAGTGAATGCCGGTTTTTGAATAAAAGGGTTTTGTGAACCATCCTGTGTGGAGTGGCGTCCTCGAGCTGCAGGGCAACTCATGTTGGATGTTTTACACGGCAGCCTTGGCCGTGGAGGATGCACCGCCCAGAAATGTGGGTCTGCAGGGTTCAAAGTATGTGAATCTTGTCATCAGCGCAAAGGATTTCGTAATTGTAAACTGGGTTCACCTTCCAATGCCCACTGGAGGGCTTAAAATGAAATTACTTAACCAGCACGCAGTCATGGGATAGCAGCGAACTACAAATCCCAGCAGGCTAAAGACACGTGACCAATCAAGGAAAAAACTATGTAAATTGGTGAAAATGCGGAGTCACATGACTGCCAGGTTTTTCTCTCAGATGAAGGAGCAGGCTGCTCCGAAACGCGTAAGAGACAGAATTCTGAAATTACTTTGAAAAGTGAATGCCGGTTTTTGAATAAAAGGGTTTTGTGAACCATCCTGTGTGGAGTGGCGTCCTCGAGCTGCAGGGCAACTCATGTTGGATGTTTTACACGGCAGCCTTGGCCGTGGAGGATGCACCGCCCAGAAATGTGGGTCTGCAGGGTTCAAAGTATGTGAATCTTGTCATCAGCGCAAAGGATTTCGTAATTGTAAACTGGGTTCACCTTCCAATGCCCACTGGAGGGCTTAAAATGAAATTACTTAACCAGCACGCAGTCATGGGATAGCAGCGAACTACAAATCCCAGCAGGCTAAAGACACGTGACCAATCAAGGAAAAAACTATGTAAATTGGTGAAAATGCGGAGTCACATGACTGCCAGGTTTTTCTCTCAGATGAAGGAGCAGGCTGCTCCGAAACGCGTAAGAGACAGAATTCTGAAATTACTTTGAAAAGTGAATGCCGGTTTTTGAATAAAAGGGTTTTGTGAACCATCCTGTGTGGAGTGGCGTCCTCGAAGTGCAGGGCAACTCATGTTGGATGTTTTACACGGCAGCCTTGGCCGTGGAGGATGCACCGCCCAGAAATGTGGGTCTGCAGGGTTCAAAGTATGTGAATCTTGTCATCAGCGCAAAGGATTTCGTAATTGTAAACTGGGTTCACCTTCCAATGCCCACTGGAGGGCTTAAAATGAAATTACTTAACCAGCACGCAGTCATGGGATAGCAGCGAACTACAAATCCCAGCAGGCTAAAGACACGTGACCAATCAAGGAAAAAACTATGTAAATTGGTGAAAATGCGGAGTCACATGACTGCCAGGTTTTTCTCTCAGATGAAGGAGCAGGCTGCTCCGAAACGCATAAGAGACAGAATTCTGAAATTACTTTGAAAAGTGAATGCCGGTTTTTGAATAAAAGGGTTTTGTGAACCATCCTGTGTGGAGTGGCGTCCTCGAGCTGCAGGGCAACTCATGTTGGATGTTTTACACGGCAGCCTTGGCCGTGGAGGATGCACCGCCCAGAAATGTGGGTCTGCAGGGTTCAAAGTATGTGAATCTTGTCATCAGCGCAAAGGATTTCGTAATTGTAAACTGGGTTCACCTTCCAATGCCCACTGGAGGGCTTAAAATGAAATTACTTAACCAGCACGCAGTCATGGGATAGCAGCGAACTACAAATCCCAGCAGGCTAAAGACACGTGACCAATCAAGGAAAAAACTATGTAAATTGGTGAAAATGCGGAGTCACATGACTGCCAGGTTTTTCTCTCAGATGAAGGAGCAGGCTGCTCCGAAACGCGTAAGAGACAGAATTCTGAAATTACTTTGAAAAGTGAATGCCGGTTTTTGAATAAAAGGGTTTTGTGAACCATCCTGTGTGGAGTGGCGTCCTCGAGCTGCAGGGCAACTCATGTTGGATGTTTTACACGGCAGCCTTGGCCGTGGAGGATGCACCGCCCAGAAATGTGGGTCTGCAGGGTTCAAAGTATGTGAATCTTGTCATCAGCGCAAAGGATTTCGTAATTGTAAACTGGGTTCACCTTCCAATGCCCACTGGAGGGCTTAAAATGAAATTACCTAACCAGCACGCAGTCATGGGATAGCAGCGAACTACAAATCCCAGCAGGCTAAAGACACGTGACCAATCAAGGAAAAAACTATGTAAATTGGTGAAAATGCGGAGTCACATGACTGCCAGGTTTTTCTCTCAGATGAAGGAGCAGGCTGCTCCGAAACGCGTAAGAGACAGAATTCTGAAATTACTTTGAAAAGTGAATGCCGGTTTTTGAATAAAAGGGTTTTGTGAACCATCCTGTGTGGAGTGGCGTCCTCGAGCTGCAGGGCAACTCATGTTGGATATATATATATATATATATATATATATATATATATATATATATATATATATATATATATATATATATATATATATATATATATATATATATATATATATATATATATATATATATATATATATATATATATATATATATATATATATATATATATATATATATATATATATATATATACATTATATTGTGTATTACCTACTGGCGGTCGCCAATAGGTAGTTATAGTCAGGACCAAGTTTTCATTGGTAGAGCATTTTCTGTTTTGCTTATAACTTTGGCGTTGTTTGATGAATCTTCATGAAATTTGCAAACAAATTCCTTGTCCATATCAGCTCCTATGTTGAAAGTTTGGGGGTGATTTCTCAAGGGGGGGCCGAGAGAAAAGGGGGGTCCGAAAACGTGTTTTTGCTATGTTAATTTCCATAGGCTACATGTCGAACGGGTGATCGGAATTACCCCAAGTTTGACAGGTAGAAGGGTCTTGGTCTAGAAAGTATGCTTTTGTTTATTTGGTGTAAATGCATACAGTAGTTTTTGAGAAATATCTAAATTTACAGATATCGATAATTAGGAAATCTTGCCATCTGATTGGCTGAGGCGTTACGAGCATGAGCTTGCTGCATATTGGTTCTGAGCCCTGCGAGCAGTTGCAACTCGGAAGTGTTGGCCGCTATTTTGTGAATCTGTTAAAGCGAGTGAGGGGAAAAATGGCGAAAAAAGTAGGAAAGAGGAGGGTAGGAGCACTGTAACCTCTGTGTTTAGGGTGTGCTATAGAGGGGGTGCAAAGCGGACTACTCATACATACCAGTCTGGAAGTGAGGGCTACGGAAATGAAGTGAAGTTGGGGCGTGAGGTGTGCTGCTGCTGGACTCTGGTATAAAGCCGCTGAACTACTGACCCCTATCGTAAACTTTTAACTAGCACGTGCTGTTAAGTGTTCGGGAAAATGATGCAAAACAATATTGTTAGGTTAAGAAAATTGATGAACTTTTAACCTGCCGGTGTCGTAGAATGTTCCAGAAAGTGTGGTGATAAAATAGGTTGAACTTCTGACCTGTATGTGGCGCGGAATATGAAGAAACTTTCCATATGGAAAATTCTAAAATAACAAATGGAGATAAGTTTTGGAATGTTGTGAAGGAATGAAGTATTCTGATTTGTTCTTTACATGTATTTATATGTGGAGCAACAGAGAAATTGTGCCATTATTGGTTCCATTCTTGATGAAAGCAGTGCATTACATGTACTGTGTGACAAAGAGAATTGCATGTGTGTGGCATTTGAAATCTGAATACCAACTACAAAGGAGAGGTAGAAATGAACAAGGTGTGTTATGTGTTCTGTAGTAGTGATTAAGTATTTGAGGTGATATTTTTAAGATTGGAAGTATTTTTTATTCCCCCAAAATATACTGCTAGTATATTGTGGTGTTTTATATTGGTTATAAAATATGCATAAAGTTAGACCGGTTGTTAAATAAGTACTTTATATATGTTTAGGAATTTTTCACAAAGAAGAAGTGTAGTTTGTCATCTTTAAAGGACTGTATGGTTTTGAAAATGAGGTACAGCATTTATTTGGGTTTTCTAATGTATTCAGGCGAGATAAACAAAATATCCCACGTTTGCAAATTATACTTTTTGTGGAAATAGTGGGGTGGGGGGTAGGAGATGTATGTGTTATTAAGTTAAAAGCAATAAAATCAAACGCAGAAATGTTATGTGGACAGGTTGTGGTCTCATTTTTGACAGTGAGAGGTAGATTTGAATATAAGTCGAGGTAGGTTGTTGTACTGTGAGGCCGTCTACAGTGTTTGGAGATTACATGGAGAGGAGATGGAGATAGTAAAAGTGATATGTTCCTTTTATATGTATGCATAGTTTGAATCATTTGATCATAGGCTGAGATATAATTCTGGTTTGCATTTGGTTATAGTTAATAGATTCAGTAGTTTCTGACTAGTGAATAATAAAAAGGTAGATATACTAAAATGTATGGTAGTAAACGTATTAATGATTGTCTCATCTTATGATATAGAAGTGGTTGGGAGTGTTTCTTTAGAAGAGATGTTTTATAAATGTGTGAGAGATAAAAAAAGAAATGAAAATGTGCGGTATATTTTCTGTATGACTTTCTTGACATTAGTAAGCTACATGTGATTATAAGTGATGCTATTTGTCAGGCTGTGTCCCTGTGCTGAATATACGTCGGTGTTTAAGTGGTCCGGGTTTTACCGGTGCTCAGCTTTACTATCCCTTTTGAGACACTCGTCAATTTTTTCATTCCATTTAATGTCCTTATTACACATACAGTAAAGGGACAGTATATCAAAAGTTTGGGAATTACAACTACGTTTACTCTCCCCATTCCCAGCTAAAAACTCTACAGAGTGCTTAAACAACTTAAGTAACATACAGATGTCTAGCTAGTAAAGGTGGTGTAGTGGCACTGGGCCCATTAATAAACCGTGCCATGGGATGGTTTATGTTTTACCCGCCAATTTGCATGTTTGAATACTTTTTGCTGATAAGGGTTGCGTCAGACACCTGTTAAAATTTACCCCGTGTATGGGTATAGTGGCTCTATTAGGAATGGTAGGGGTTTCTGTTTGATTTCATACGGTTAAGCAAGGGCGGAGGTGTGGGTGGGGAAGGTGGCTATGTTGGTGATTAAAACACAGACTTTAGTAACGTGCAGATGTCTAGCTACTAAAGGTGATGTAGTACCACTGGGACCATTTAGAAAGCGCCCTATGGCATGGTATATTTTTTACCAGCAAATTTGCATGTTTTAATAAGTTTTGCTGATGAGCATTTCAGGAGACATCTGTTGAAATTAAGCCTCTATATGGCTTTAGTGGAGCTTCCAGGTTTGCTGGGGCTCTTTGTTTCATTGCGTAAAGTTAGGCAAGGGCGGGTGTGGAGGTAGTGTAGTGGTATTGCAACTGTTTATAAACCGCCTTATGGTATGGTGTAAGTTTTAGTTGCAAAATTGCAGGTTTTAATACCTTTCGCTGATGAGCGTTCCGGCAGACACCTGTTGAAATTAAGTCTATGTATGACTACAGTGGCGCTAATGGGAGTGCTGGGCTCCTTGTTTGATTTCGTAAGGTTAAGCAAGGTGGGGGTAGGGGAGGTGGGTATGTTGCTGATTATAGCATTAACATTTGTAACGTGCACATGTGTAGCTAGTATGATGTAGTGCCACTGGGTTCATTTATAAACCGCTCCATGGCATGGTATATGTTTTATACGGAAATTTGCATGTTTTAATAACTTTTGTTGCTGAGCTTTCTGGCAGGCACTTGTTGAAATTAAGTTCCTGTATTGCTACAGTAGCTCAACCAGGTTTGCTGGGGCTCTTTCTTTGATTTCATAAGGTTAAGCAAGGATTGGGAAGAGGGTGTTGTAGTGGCAGTGGGCCCATTTATGAACCTCTTTATGGTATGGTATATGTTTTACTCACAAATTTGCATGCTTTAAAACCTTTTGGTGATGAGTGTTTCCGCAGACAGCTACGCAAATCACACAACATTTCTGTGGATAACAAATCTTCGTGCTGATGGACACTCTTGCTCTGTGGTAGAAGACTGCCAGCGTTGATGGCAAATTATGAAACTTGATGCCATTGTAGATTTAGATGGAAGCTTGTTTGTTACTATGGTGCAGGCTGGGCTTTACTTGGGATAAAAAAAAACTGGGGGTGCTCTAATAGGGGCAGGGCAAACCTCTTAAAGGGGTGTGGCCTATCCAAGTAGGGGTGTGGTCTAAATTAAGATAAGTAGCATTGTGTGCTTAAGAAAATCCCCTACAATTATCCTACGTTCGGAAAACAAACACACTCTTTAAAGGATTTAACTTCCTCCAACAATGTGGCTCACCTAGCATGATGTCTCCACTTCTCAGTAGTGAGCAAAATGAGCATGCATACATCGATGTGCATGCTCTCACTGCAGTCCAATAAAAGAAAAAAGAAAACTAACTACCTTTGCTAGGGCCGAAAATAAAGTCCGATAGAGACCCGTTTCGAGGCTACCTAAAATGACTGCCGGTGCTCAGACCCAGCCCACTTAACCCCTCCGACACTCATGGCGAGCTCAGCTAGTCATGAGCCACGGTTCTCGTGTGCTCATGACGAGCTGAGCTCGTCACGACCGTTAAAACGCTCAGGTGTGGGCTACTTCCCCTGCTGTGCTGGGAATTCTAACGAACGGGCGTGGTCGTGACGAGCTCAGCTCGTCATGAGCACACGAGAAACGTGGCTCATGACGAGCTGAGCTTGTCATGAGCACCGGGGTGCTGTGCGCGCCCCTCCTCCCCCCAGCACAGCGGGGGAATCGGCCCGCAGCCAAGGGGTTAAAGCCCTGCATCCATCCATTCTAAGCACTGCGCCATCCAACCATCTTTCAATTCATCCATTCATTTCTACCTACATACATCTGTCCCTGCACTTATCTTAAGCATCTATCAGCCAACTCGCCTATGGTAAGCACTGGGCCATCCATTGAGCCATACGCCGATATATCCATACATACATCTGTGCCAGAACCAATCCTAAACATTTATCTACCAACTTGCCTATGGTAAGCACTGGGCCATCCATCGAGCCATACGCTGATATATCCATACATACATCTGTGCCAGAACCAATCCTAAGCATCTATCAGCCCCCCGTCTATCCTAAGTACTGGTCCATGCATCCATTCATCCTTCCATCCATCCATATATCCATCCATCTAGCTATCCATTCATCCATCTAGCAATACATCCACTCGCCCTTTAGTCAACTATCCATCCTTAATTCCCTGCACCCTCCGCCCGATCCTAAATACTGCATATTATACTCATCCACTCAGCCTCTTAAGGGGCCGAAAAGGCTGTTGATAAGCATTGACAGGCAGATGTTTCTGATAAAGAACAAGAAAGCTTTGAGTTACTCTTTGTGTTCACCACCCTCCTCTGGTGGTGTTTTAAACAAAGGTTGATCCAGCGAAAGAAATGTAATGCATTTTTTTAGTGTAAAACGTTAATTTAGAAACATAAAGTTTTGTCCATTTCTATATAGGAACACTGCTTTAAACTGGCTGTGACTGACAGATACTGAATACCTGTAGTTCTTACATTTGAGAGAGTATACCAGATAGCTAATTTGGGGTGGTGAGAACCTGCACTTCTATATTTCCATGTGAAACACAGTATAGGAATATAAAGGTAATTCCAAAGCTACTATCTTCATATTAAAGAGGGGGTGTGAGAACTAAGTGAGCCAGGCAAAGTGTGTGTTTTCGTAGCACTAAAACAAGACCCTGAGAAAGGTCAGAGCAGGGTCGTTCTGGAGTTCGCTGCCTGTGGTCGTCTCCAGAGGCGCAACCAAAGCGAAATTTCGGGGAGGCTAATTGTTTCAGCAATAGGCAGAGTGGGCATGTAAGGGCTTTAAAAAGGGGTGAAAAAGAACAGAGCCTCATTTACAAGCAAATGGTCTTTTGAAGACCTGTGAAGTACTCAGGTGCGGCTCTTTGTATGCGCCCGGGAAGCTGTCTCAGGGAGTCCGGGGCAATGGGTGTTGCGCGCCTGGTGGTCTCTCTGCTAATCACCCCACAATGATGTTGCTCCTGCGCTGTAAAAAGAGAAGGGAAATCCAGAGAGAAAATGGCTCTCTTTAAAGGATTTCCCTTCTTCGTCAACGCGACTCACCTGGCATGATGTCTGCACATCTCAGTAGTGAGCAATGTGCATGCTCTCACAGTCTCACTGCAGTGCAATAAAAAAATAAAACAAGGGACTACCTTTGCGAGGCCTGAAAATAGGGCCCCATAGAGACCCGTTTCGAGGCCCCCAAAAATAAACTGCCGGTGCTCAGACCCCCACAGATCCCCCCGACTTAAAGCTTTGGGTGCAATGTTATGTTTGCGAAGTTGTAGATAAAATTGTTAGGCTAATAGTGGTAATTTTTGTGTGTGCTGTTTGGTTGATATTATCATCCTAAGTACATAGATTACAATTTTTAAAAATACTATCTATAAAGTTGTCTGCGGTGGGTTGCAGAGGGAGTGTTATGGGGCCGTGGGGTGCGGGGGAAAGGTGAAAAGTATGAGGTAGTGCAGTTACATATAAATTGTAAAGGGGTATGTAAATAATTGATTAAATACTTGCTGTTTATGTTCTATGGCACTACCCGTCATCCTACTGCTCCTCTGCTGTGCTCCATCACGTTGCAGCAGTGCCTCTGGAAGCCATCAGAAGAACTTATGTTATTGTATGTTATTATTTTAACAAATGGAATAGATGTAAAAAATTATTGAATCCATTTTTTTGTTTTTCATTAAATTATTTAATTTGGATTAAAATTTGAAAATGCCTAGAAGAACTGAAAAAAAACGAAAGAGAAAAAATATATATATTTGAACAAAAGGAAAGATTTTCAATTCGAAAAAAATGAGTACTACACAAACAGTTTATTCTAGTAAAACACTAGCAATAAAAAAAATTACAAACATTTATTGAAAAAAACATCACACAAAGCAAAAAGAAGAATTTTTCAAGTAAGGAGAAGCAGACTTCAATTTCAAATACCAGGAAAAGGAAACATGATAAAGAAACAGTTACTCGGAGACAAAAGTAATTTCAAGAAATTCGTCAGAGACTTTTTTGATCTAGAGTGATTCAGAATATACTGAAAACATGCTGCAAATATAAAAAGAAAGTGCTGCAATTGAAAGAGAAGCAGCGTATTGAAAGTATAGTGGATACTGCTTTCAATTTAAAACAGAAGTTATTCATTCTGCTTTTGAAGAGAATCAAAGTGTTAGATAAAATAGTCAAAGTGTTGAAAGACAAAATTAGAAGAAAAAGACTTGTGAACAGAACCAAGTTTTGCTAAATCTTTAGTGGACATTGGAAACATACTTCCTCTTTTGCTGCTAACTTGCCTAGATGAGACAGGAGTCCCGAGGCCTCCACTCAGTTGCTCCCATCTCAGTAGGCGCTCTCTTCATTCTAGCGCCACCGGGCCGATGCTGCTCACAGGGGGGACTACAAGCCCCAGAAGCCCCTGCACCATTCCCTTAGCTGCTGCTGTTTGAAAGGGGGAGGTGCCACCATCGCACTATTTAGCGCTGCCTTTCCCCCTGCAGCGTGGGATTCCTCTTTTGCTGCTAACTTGCCTCGGTGGGACAGGAGTCCCGAGGCTTCCACTCAGTTGCTCCCATCTCAGCAGGCGCTCTCTTCATTCTAGCGCAACGCTGCTCACAGGCAGGGGCGACTAAAAACCCCAGAAGCCCCTGCACCCTTTCCTCAGCTGCTGCTGGTTGAGAGGGGGAGGCGCCACCATCGCTTTATTTAGCACTGCCTCTTCCCACGCAACGCGGGACGCGCGGGCGGACGCCGGGCTAAGCCCGGGCAAAGGGCGGGCAGTCTGTGCCCGTCAGGGGCCGGAAGAAGCCGGGCTGGGCCACCCCATTGGCTCCTCTGGAAGCGAATGGACTGGACCTTGTTGTTGTGGTAACCACTATTATTTTAATCAGTCAAAGCTAGGCCCTACTGTAACATCCTTATATTGACTATTGAAAACATGCCGTAGGTCCCTATTATCTCTTAACGACTAGTTTATCTTTTTACATTTAATTCCTTTAGAATTGTCATTTTGAGCTTCTGTAAAAATAAACCTTGTTGAACCTCACGCCAAGTAACATGGACAAAACTAATCCCCCTACCTCTCGTCCCCTTACAAGGTAAAAAGCGGCCTCAACACCCCCAGTAGCGACCCTAACAGCCATTGATAAAATGCTTCAAAAAACAATAGGGGTGGTTGCGTCGGCCATAGAAAAAACCGAAAGACGCCTTTTACTTACATCTGCTATGCCCCCCCTTTGCCCAACATGGAAGTATCCCTAGCCACCGTTAATTCTCCTGATTCAATGCTGGTGTCTTCCTTTGCCGAGCTCCCATGTGCGCAGTTCGAGCCATATGCTAGCTCCTCTAATAACCTCGTACCTTCTCCAGTCCCCCAGGCAGGTAAAAAGGTATTCAAGCCTCGTCCCAGAACTAAGAAGCCGAAATCCCTTAAAAAGGTTTCTAAGAGAACTGTACCTACGCCTGATCCCCCACAGCCAGAGCCTAGCCCCCTTTCTTCTACTTTTGCACCCCCGGTCTGGGCCACCCATTTACTAACTGACCTCCAAGCCCAAATGGAACAATTTATCAATTCTCACTTTAAAAGCTTGATGTGTAGAATTGATAAGGTGGTATCATTGATAAACAACAAAGGGGGAGGAGGAGAACGGAAATCTACCTTAAATGGGAAAAACACTCCGAAAGCGGCCCTTGCCAATACCAAGCAGGCCACTCAAGGCCAGAGTCTAAATGAAGGCCCACGTTTAGACATCCTGGCTCAGGGTTTGCCTGCATGAACCATGCCTAAATGTACCCCTGTCACCATCGCCTCCGGTCCTGCTATTCCACTCAGGGTGCATCTACATACAGCCAGCCTGATTTCTCGAGCTCAACCTTATACCCCAAAAGCCCCTAGCAAGCAGCGGATACATCCATGTTGGGCAAAGGGGGGGGGCATAGCAGATGTAAGTGAAAGGCGTCTTTTGGTTTTTTTCTATGGCCGACGCAACCACCCTTATTGTTTTTTGAAGCATTTTATCAATGGCTGTTAGGGTCGGTACTGAGGGTGTTGAGGCCGCTTTTTGCCCTGTAAGGGGACGAGAGGTAGGGGGATTAGTTTTGTCCATGTTACTTGGCGTGAGGTTCTACAAGGTTTGCTTTTAAAGAAGCTCAAAATGACAATTCTAAAGGAATTAAATGTAAAAAGATAAACTAGTCATTGAGATAATAGGGCCCTACGGCAGGTTTTCAATAGTCAATATAAAGTCATAGCGGCGGGTGGCAGACGTATCAGGTGGGCCAAGTTTGCGCCAGCCCCTAACAAAGTAGCTGAGCTTTACCAACTCGCTGCCGGATCTCTAGCAGAGGCTTTTGATCTCCAGGTTGCCAACTATGGTCTGACCTACTTCCGGGAGCTATAGCATATTCACTCTTTTCTACTTTGGCCGACTATTTCCACACTACAGACAATAAGAGGATACGGCCATAAAAACAGGCCCATTGGTTTAACGAAAATTGTAGGGAGGCTAAACGCGCTCTCGTAAAGGAAGTCAAAACCGTGTCCCTGTTGAGTATTAAAATGGATAGACACACCTACAAAAGAATGATTGCGGGGTCTAGATCGGAATGGGAGGCTACGAGATGGGAAAGCATAAAAGAAGCCCTGGACGGACGCGAGTACAGGGCTTCCTGGAACCTTGTTAGATCAGGCTCAGCAGAGGGGTCTTCCGCCATAATTCCTAACCTGAGCGAAGAGGTTTGGTTAGCCCACTTTAAGCCTCTCTATTCCCTCATCGACTCCGCATCCTTAGCTGGTCTAGTTACATTAATGGAGAGCACTCGTCAAGTCACTCCTGCTTTAGTACTATTGGAGGCAAAGGGTCCTGATTGTCCACCTTGCACTATGCTTGAAATCCAGGCTGCCCTTAGAAGCTTGTCCTCGGGGAAAGCCCCGGGGCTAGACAGGATCCCTGGAGACCTGGAGCGAGCAGACGGTATGGGCTCCCTACATATGGCTATACTTTAATGCCATCCTACATGGTATGGAGATCTCCCCAACCTGGCTGGGCGCAGAGATTATCCCCATCCATAAAAAGGCTTCCCCACTGGACTCGGCCAACTACCGCCCATTTAATCTCATCGATGTCTTCCAGAAATTGTTTGCCCGCCTTTTACTATCGAGGTTGCAGAGCTGGATGAACGAAACCCACATCCTAACCTCCCTCCAAGCGGGCTTTCACGCTAAGATCTCAACCATCTACCAATTGTTTAGAATCCAGTTGATCTACTGGAAGACAGTGACTATGGGGGCAGGTAGTCTGTACCTGATCTTTGTGGATCTTTGATCTGCATTTGACTTGGTCCAGAGGGATAAGCATTGGGCGATACTACTAGAGATGGGTGCTCCGGTATATCTGTACCAACTGTTTAAACGTATGCACCAAGGCACCTACGCATGGGTGAGGTACGGGAGGAATGGGGAGCTTTCAACTTCCTTTCCGGTGGAAAAGGGCGTTAGGCAGCGGTGCGTGCTGGCCACAACGCTCTTCTCCCTATTCCTCAATGGACTGATTGAACATCTTATGGGAGCGAGGGATCTAAACTCGCCCAGTCTAGCAGGCCGTAAGATACCAGCCCTAATATTCGCTGATGATACCCTTCTGCTATGAGTATACAGGGAACACTGGAGGCGTTTTGCTCCTTTTGTAAATCCAGAAATTTGGAGAGCAACCTCTCCAAAACCAAGTATATGGTCTACAACGCAAAATCATCCAACCGCCCCCACCCCCATATGGATGGCTCAGTGCTGGAGAGAGTATCCACCTTCGACTATTTAGGGGTAACTCTAAACGACAGGATGGGTTGGGGGTCGCATGTGGCCAAGGCAAATCTGAAGTTGGCCCAATCCTCTGGCGGCATTCTAAAGGTTTATAATGAGTGCTCATTTAAATCTCTAGGCCCGCCATTGGAAATCTACAAAGCACAGGCGGAGCAGACCTCTGTGGACACGTCCGCGCCGCCTCCCTGCCTGTCACGAGAATAGTTTCATCAGGCGCTTATTGAGACTTCCCCAGAGCACACCTCTGACCCCTTTATGGCTAGACTTAGGCCTGCTCCCGATACAGGAGGTTATTTTAAATCGCCCCCTGCTGTACTGGAGGCGACTCTGGTCTACCCCAGAGCTCCTAAGCTATAGGGAGGACCTAAGGGACCTGTTGACCGTAAGGGGTGTGGGAAAAATTCCCTGGTTAAAACATGTTAAACAGCTCTGCTAGGTAGGGGTGATTTGTGGTCCTCTCCCGAGGAAACCTGTCCCTTGATCAATAAGAGGTCGCTGGGCAAAGCACTTAAGCAACATCGAAAGGATCTCACATTATCAAATCCATCTTTGGGTAGGTTGACCAACACTTTCTTGGATGTTAAGGATAATTACCACTTTGAGAAATTCCTGGACGACATTCAAATTATATGTCCAATTCAGACATGGAACACTCCCAGTGAGGGCCGAGACAAATAAGTGGTCAAACGCTCCCACGTATCGAGCTCTTGCCCCGGTTGTGAAGATCGTGAAGAGACAGATCTGCACGTTCTGCTCTTCTGTCCCTTCTACTCTAAGGCAAGAGCAAAATGGATCGTCCAATTATGCAAGTCAAGGGGTCTCAGGCATTACAGGGAGGTTTTTAGAATATTAAAATATGATACCACCCCATTGATTGTGTTTGCAACCGCTAGATACCTTCTGTCTACGCGGTGTGCAAGAAGCGCAAAAATGTCGAACTACCTGAACTACGCTAACATACCCACTGTAATCCAGAAGGTGCCGATAAACAAAATAGGCCCAGGGATCGACATATTTGTCCATCTACTGCTCCAATTTAATCTGCATAGGACTTTTCATGTTTTTAATATGGTATAGTAAACTATTTTAGGACTGTGTCTGTCATTTTGAATGTACATTGTTGTCTAAATGCCTGTTTTTATTTTAAATTCTGTATATATGTGCTTTTATGGTTTTTTACCAATAATAAAGCTTTTTGACTGACTGACTGAAATAGTTTACATTTGTGATTGATACTGGAGGTCATAACTACGAAGTTCAGGATGGTTGTCCTCTTCCAAAAGAGGAAATGGTTGGTATAAGTGCAGAAGAGTTAATAGCTTAGGAAGTGCAAAGAAAGTACACAAGCTCCTGTGTATAAGTGGGGTTGTAGCAGTATTTGTAGTATTCAACAGGAATCTATTGATATAATGCGAAATGTGCTACGAGAATTTACACAGAAAAGTATTAAAGAGAAGATTAAGTTGTTACAAGGACTAGATCCATGTAATGTAAGAAAATATACTGAGAAGTATGGTCATTCTTTGGCTTGTCTTTCAAGAAAAGTGTGTAAAAGTGTTTTTCATCACTTGAGGATGTCAGCAGTACACCATTCAGAAATGTGGAAGTTTGTAGGGAAAAAGTACTATTTAAAAACGCCTGCATTATGTTTCAGTGAACTGAATACAGGTGTTTTTCATGGCTCTTTATCAGATGTTCAAAAAAAGTGTGATGATATTGAAATTCGATATTTTGGTTCCGAAAAGCAGACCATTGAAAGTGAAAGTTTGACAATTACAGATGTGGAAGGAGATGGGAAAGTGATTAGCGCTGACCAGTTTGAAGAAGGAATTGGAAAGTTTAATGTAGTGTGCTTTGAAATACCATATTATGTTTGTGTGTGTTGTCGACGTACTCATTATAAAAGTCAAACTAGGAATGTTGATTTTTATTTGAAAAGTGAAAAGGAGAACAATGGTAAGTGGGAAGAATTTCACATATACCATCAGTTTAGAACAAATAAGCTATCTTGATATCATGATTACAAGAAAAGGGAACACACTTGTGACAAGTGTATTTAAGAAGTCGACAGATAGAAACAATGCCTTACACTTTAACAGTTTTCATTCTGAATCTTTAAAAAGGCACCTACCACTGTCACAATTCATCAGGGCAAGAAGGATTTGTTCAGATGAGAATCAAGGGTTTGAGACTATCATGAGAATGCGAACAGAATACAAAACGAGGGGGTACCCTGACACAGTTCTTGACCAAGCCGAGAACAGAGTAAGAACCCTGCCCAGATCTACTATGTTGGAAAAAAGCGAGAGAGGGAAAAGTAGGAGGGAAGTCTATGTATTAAAATTTTCCACAGCCGCAGCGGCTATAAAAAAATGCATCAGAAAACGATGGGAAATAATTGAGCAAGAACTTGATTTTAGGCAGGTATTTCTAGACAAACCTTTGTTTGCACACTCCATGTCGAGGAACATTAAGGAGATTTTGAAAGGTCGTGGCATGAAAGTGAAGATTTGGGTCAGAAAGGCATGATGAAATGCCAAAACTGTGGACATTGTGGTAACGTACTGATAGGCAACTCATTTGCTCATCCACAAACAGGCAAAAAGATAACCTTGAGACATACATCTGATTGCAATTCAAGTGTTCTAATATATGCAATTAAATGTCCATGTGGACTTGTTTATGTTGGACGCACTACAAGGAAGGTGAAGGTTCGGATGACCGAACATAAGAGTATGATAGGTACAAAGAACATGAAATCATGTTTAGCTGTTCATTGGCATGAGAGCGGTCACACAATACCTCAGTTAAAATTCACTGTGTTAGAGAGATTGGTGGCGAAACCACATGTTGATACAGTTAGACTGCTGGCACAAAGAGAAACATACTGGATAAAGTCCCTTAGGACGTTGATTCCCTATGGACTCAATGACAAGATTGAGATGATTTGTTTCCTGTAAAATTGTGTTATAATATATATGCTTGGCATCTGTAATTTATTTGTTTTTGTTTATATCACATTTATGTGTCATTGATATTCATACTCATAAAATCTCACCGTTTTTTTACACATATTTAGTATTTTACACGGAGCACCCTTAACACCTTATAAACATATATTTGTTACACACACCATTGAATGTAGTGTACTTATGGTTTCGCTTTTT
This sequence comes from Lissotriton vulgaris, assembly GCF_964263255.1. Lineage (NCBI taxonomy): Eukaryota > Metazoa > Chordata > Amphibia > Caudata > Salamandridae > Lissotriton > Lissotriton vulgaris. The sequence goes on from NC_141685.1 coordinate 1,938,843,253, forward strand.
AGATCTAAGGTGTGGGATCAGGTATTTTCGACCCGTATTATACCGAGGAGAAAGTAAACAATCGCCATTTTGGAAGAGTAAGGGTAGGCTTACAGTCCGTTTTCTATGTCCTTAGCAGCTTGACGTCAGACGCCATATACCGGCGTCTCGACGACTGTTTGATCTAGCGAGAGAGCAACAGAGCAACGCGGTGCGCCTGATTTAGAAGATAGAGGTAAGGCATGACAATATAGATTAGGAAGAACGCTAAACTGCTACACGAATTGCATAAGTCCTAAGGCGACTTTTTTAATGTGTTACAGACGAAGGGTACGACTCAACCAAAATAGTGTCAAAGGATCCATAAGCGGGATCTGGAAGACTGAGTAGGTATTGGCTCTGTGTACAATGTATAAGTTAGTGATGACACTATTCAGTTAGTATATTATGATTTCCGTCATTGTTTTTTAGAGAAGAAAAGCACAGACTTTTTATGTATCTATGAAGCGACACGTTTATCTGGCTTGATTGTTGATAGTGAAGGTAAGAGTGCCCAGAAACTTGAGGCACTTCTTGAATACTCGGTGAATTACGCGGTTTCACTTTGAGAATAGTTTATTTTGCATATAGTCATTACTAGGTGACGCTGTATTTGGGCTGTTCACAATGTTTTCGGTTTGGTTCATAAGGTGGTAGGTGAACTTTTGTGAGCATGATCTTTGATCTCACACGTGATGTGCATAATATACTTGGAGATCTTCTGGTTTCTGCTTAAGATTAATTGAATAATGGAATTTTTGCATTTATAACTGTGAATACTGTATGCTTTTGGTATATATGTGATATAATTTTATGTTACTTATAGAGCATTCCCCTGACGAAGGTGCATGCCGAAATGCATTGGGATATGTCTTCATATGTTGAATGATGGAGAGTTATTTGAAGAACTCAAACTATCACATTGAATGATGGAAAAAGAAGAATAAAAACAACTTTGAAGAAAGAAAATACAAACACCGTTTGCTGAGAATTTTATTTTCTGTTTAAGTTCTCAGTCTGATTATTAAGACTATGTATACATTTTGTGAACATCCCAGTTGAATTTTTGATGAATAACTAATTTGATAAAATTATTATGTTTCAGTTGGATTGAAAATATGTATGCAAAATAAGAAAAAAAACATATCACGTAATTGTGAGTGAGTGGATAGTGCTCCCCATATCACAGGTTTCTGTGTTTTTTTCATTCAAGTGGGAAGAATTTGCAACTTACTTGGTGGAAGGTCGATTTGAGTTAGATAGTGATCAACGTATATGTACATATTGTTACAACAAATTAGAAGAAAACAAAATGCCTCCTAGCACAGTACATATTAACTTAGCTATTCCGGAGGATCTGGCAGATTTGAATACGTATGAGTGTTCTAATTCAATCTGTTCATCCTTTTCAAACTATAATTCGGATGGAGCCTAAAAGAGGTAAACTGCCACCAACAGACTTGCAAAGGGGGTTGAAAGGAAGAGTGGTGTACTTACCTTTGGATTTTAAGAAAAATATTGAAAATATTGCTGGAGAGAACGAGGAAAATGAGGCAGTAGTCATCCTAGTAAATGGTGTACCAACAAAGAGTCAGAAAATATGGCAAGACTTTGTGGATGTTAATAAAGTTGAAAAGGCTACTTTATATCTTATAGAGAACAATATTTATTACAAAACTGTAAATGTGGATGAACAGGTAATAAGTTTAGAAGATGAATCTGAAATTTCAAGTGGTCAAATAGAGAAAGTAGACAAGTCAAGGACTGAAGAGATTTATGAACATTACACAATATGTCCTTTACATTCAAAAGAGGCAATAGGAAGCAGCATTGAGTTATTTCAAATAAAAAAATTCACAGGGAGCTCCAATGAGTGTATGAGAGAAAAGCTTGGAAGCTCGTTGTTTTCCACAGCTGTTTCTTACTGGAGAAGGTGGACAATATGATGACTGACCTGTACGGATTCCAGCTTCAGAATATCAGACAACAAGATTATATTCTGTAGATCCTAGATTTCGATAGTGCATTCCATACATATTTCACCTTTTGTTTGAAAGTGATCTGTCTTCTCCGTTGTATGCAGTGAACCACATACCTAAAACTGGAGTTCATCAATCACTTCTTTCTGGGAAAGAATTTGTGGAGAAAGGTCAAGAAACAGAGTAAAATTTAGAAGCACAGTTAATCGATTTGATGGCATGTCAACGTGGAACAAATGAGCATTGGTATCGTCGTCATGGAGAACTCAAATGTATGTTACGGAACTTACGTACACCAACATGGTTTGTTACACTTAGCTGTGCAGAGTATACATGGGAAGATTGGCTTGGGTTTATAAGAGAAGCGAATTCTAATATAAAAAAATGTTGAAATAAAGACTCCTGGTGAACTGTGTGCATTGGATGCTGTAAATGTGTGCAGATATTTTAATCATAGGTTTCAAGCTGTCTTTTATCTGCAATAAAAAGAATCCACCTCTTGGAGAAGTTACTGATTTCTTTTGGAGAAAGAAGTACGAAGCAAGAGGTGCACCTCATATACATATGCTACTATGGATCAAGGATGCACCTAAATTTGGAACTGATTCTGATAAAACAGTATTGTCTTTCATCGAACAGTATGTGACGTGAGATTCCAAGAGAAGAAGGAGATAGAAGTTTGAGACAGAAAGTTTTACGTTTCCAAACTCACCGTTGTGGAAAGTACTGCAGAAGAAAGTCTAAAGGAAAATTTTACACTTATTGTTGGTTTGGTTTTCCACGTCCAGTCATTTGTAAAGGAACGGTAAATAATTTTTTTCTTCTGTAAGTCACATAATAACTCGAAAATCTGCAAAGAATACCTACAACTTAAAATAAACAGAAGTGTCAAAGTATATAAATGACTACAATCCAGTCATTTTAAAAATGTGGAGTACGAACATGGACATCCAGTATGTTGCAGATAACTCAATTGCTGTTGCACGTTATGTTACATCATACATAACAAAATCAGAAAAAACAGAAATGAAACAAATGTGGGATAGAAATTGCACAAGAGAAAAGCCTTAGCAAAAAATTGTACAGCTTTACTTTGAAAATGCTTTCCCTCGGAGACATTGGATCGTATGAATGTTCAGACCACTTGTGCTCTTCAAGTTTATATTCAAAGTCAGAAGGAATCATTTGGGTAAGTTTAGGTCTTGCCTGCAAAAGAAATAGAGGGTTGAAATAATTTGAAGAAATTGAAGAATTAGCAGCAAATGATCCAGACAGTACAGACATTCTTAAAACTAATATGATGGATACATACTATCCGAAAAGGAGTCGGCATCTGGAACAGCTATGTCTGTATGAAGTACTTCAACATTACAGCTTCAAAAGAAATGTTAAACAGAATTTAAAAGAAGGAAAATATGCAGTAGGTGGATGTCATGGTTATTTAGTAAAACATGCAAAGGGTAATCTTGTAAACTACAAGAAACTCAGTTGTGAAACTCCAGATAAGGAGAATTTTACTATTTAGTACTTCTCAAACTTTTTGAACCATGGCGTAGCGAAAGTGAATTACATGGAGACTTTGACTGCTACGAAGATTCTTTTAATGTATGTAAAGATAGCATTGCATGTACAATTTTTCCTACATATTTAAAAATGTTGAATGATGAAGTTGAACAGGGAAAAACTATTACAGCTGAACTAGGTAATGAAAGTTCTCAAGGTAGTCAAAGTAGTGGTCCATGTAGTCAAGATCCTCTTGGACAACCAATACTGGAAAATGAAGCAGCGATTGCTATGCATTAAGTCAAAATTGCAATACAACAAGCCCACGACGAGATTATTACATTGGAAAACTTAAAAGAACAACTAAATGTTGAAGAGAAAGAACTATATGTACAAGTGAGAGAACAGATATAACATGGTTTGTTGCATGAAAAAAAAGATTGTGTGTGTTCATCTTTTAAACCTCTTCTGATGTACTTCAGTGGTCAAGCTGGGACAGGTAAAAGTTTTTTTATTAAAGTTTTGACCAGTTATCTTCAAAAAACTACTGGTTCACATTTATGTTGTGTGATAACCGCTCCAAGTGGATTAGCTTCACACAATATTAAAGGAGTTACTTTGCATAGATTACTGATGTTACCAGTTGAGCATGATAATAAATTAGAATATCAGAAGTTGTCTGGAGAAGCTTCTTTTGAAGTGTCAAGAGTGCTGAAGAAAATTAAACTTTTAATTATTGATGAGGTGAGCATGGTCTCAAACGTAATGCTTGCTTTTGTACACTTAAGAATGCAACACGTATTAAAAACAGATTACAACGTTCTCTTTGGAGGAAAACATTTAATTGTATTTGGAGATCTGCTACAACTAACCCCTGTAAAAGGAGAACTATTGTTTAAAACTCTTGTACATGAAGACACTAAGAAATCTTTGGAAAGTATTGGACATGTGAATCTGTGTTTACATTTCGAATGTAAAGAACTCACTCATAATATGCGACAAGGAAGAGATGAAGATTTTGCATATATTCTAAAAGATGTAAGAATTGGTGTTCTAAGCAAACATGGTAAACAAGCTTTTGAAAGTTGTCTACTAAAGAACTTGTTTCCAAATGAAAACACACCAGCATAAGTAATGTACAAGAACATGAAAGAAAAAAGTCTATAGTTTGCTTAGTGCCTAGAGTGGAAGAGTGTTATACATTTAATAGAGAGCTTATGAAATTGGAAAATCAAGAAATAGTTCACATTTAAGCTATTGATAAAATCGAGCATCAAGGAATAACAATTCTTCTTTCAGAAAGACTACACACTAAATTGGATTTTTTTAAATAGTCTGTATCAAACACTGCTGGCTTAGAATTTTTTTTAGATGTATGTTTAAACTGTCGGGTAATTTTGAAGTGTAATCTGAATGTAGAAGAAGGTTTAGTGAATGGAGCAATGGGGAAAGTTGTTGATTTTGTGAAATATCAAAATAGAAATGGAATTGAATTCTTGAAAGTTAAATTTGATCAGATTACAAAGGTAAGACAGATTGCGTGTTCTGCTGCACGTTTTATGCTTGTAAAAGACTTGTATGTTCGTAGAAAACAGTTTCCCTTCTGTTTAGCATATGCAATAGCTATTCATAAATCATAAGGTTTAAGTGTAGATAATGCTTTGATAAATGTAGGAAGAACTGTGTTTAATGAGGGAATGGTATATGTTGCATTATCTCGAGTTAGAATGTTGCCTGGTTTGTATTTAATGATTTTGATGAGGTTAGTGCTGATGTTAATTGTGCAAGAGAATATAATCGTCTGAGAAGGCTTTATGCTCCAAGTGTAGGTGAATATCCTATATGTGAGAAACATGTTGTGTGTTCAAAACGCAAACATGTTGAAGAATCAACGATGGTTGAAAAGCAGAAAAAAAATCAAGAGGAAAAAAAGATGTAAAGGAGCAGAAAATACAAACAAGTGATGATGTTGTCGGATAACAATTAGAAAATACTTCTGGTGTAAACTGCTATGGTAATGTTATTCTAAACGTTACATTTTATCTTGAAAATGTTTATGGTGAAATTATGGAAAGTCAGGAAAAGAGATTATGTTCGGCACTTTATACTTTATTTCAAGAATTGAGAACTGATAGAAGTAAGATCCATTCTGCTTCTGGTATTTGCCAACTGTTGGATACATGCACTGGATCATTAACCTTCAGTGCTAATATACATCAAGATGCACAAGAATTTCTGATGGGTATGCTTGGAGTACTAGAAGATGAAGGAATTCAGATTGAGAGTTTATTTGGACTCAGTTACAAATGGAAACATAAACATGAACAGTGTTCATTAACTTCAAGCTCTATAGTTGACACAGAACAATGTCTATATTTAACAATACCTGACTACAAATCTATACCATTTTCCAAATTAGTAAAAGAAGCTGACCATAAGATGATCTGTTCTTGTTGTAAATCAACAATGCTATCTACATTTTGCCTAGAAAGATATGGAAAAGATTTGATTATAATGCTGCAACGCTGTAGACCAAATGGTGGAAACCAAATTAAAAAGGTTGTTGCTAGTCAAGTATCTATTTCTGGAAGAACTTTTGCAACAGTTGCTATTGTTTTCCATGCTGGAAGTACTACCACAAGTGGACATTATACAGTTTATTTAAAGCGTAATAATGGTTGGAGTCACTGCAACAATACACACTTGGAAATGAAACAGAGATTGCCTTATGAATTACCCAACTCATACTTGATATTTCTGAAAGAAAGATTTTAGACACATTATTCGACCTAGAGGGAACATGTGTAGATGCTTTAAGGAATTCACACTGGATGATTTAAAAAAAAAATTCGACACGTTATTTGGCCTTGAGGAAAAATTTGATCAGAAACTACAGAGTAAAAGTAAGATTTAAAAATTGGAAATAGTATCGGATGTGTTCTTTCTGTTAATTTCCTTTGTGCTTGCAAGAATTAGTCATTTGTTTTTTTTTTAACAATCCAGTTGATTGTTTTTTTCCCAGCTGTTTATGATGATACTACACTAACATCACTGTTAATAGTGAAGTTAAGTAGAATCTGATAACAGCAAAAAAGGGAGAAAATATGTTTTCAAAATTTTAAATTATGTTGTATTATTTTATAAGTGATACTGTAATTTATGAAATATATTGCATTACAGATGTTTTACAGTTTATTTTCTTTTATGTAGTGGAAAAGTTAGAAAAAACAGTACTAATGACAAATAGCACAATAGTAGTTCGATATTTAAAAAACCTTTGAAATTCAGTGAAAAAAACCATAGGTTTTACAGACCTTATAGTTAGGAATTAGCATTTAAAAAAAACTTTGAAATTAACTGAAAAAAACATAGGTTTCAGAGATGTTATAGTTAGTTGGACATTTGACTCATATGAAACCAGAAAAATGTGCCTGTTATAGTTACTTGAGCTGACTATAACTTGCGCGCCCATAATGCACTGGTGATAACGTCACATATTACATCACTCATGACATGGACAGTGACATAACTCATGACATCACTGATTACATCTCAAATGACATCACTGATGACATCATCCACGTGACAATCTGACGCACCTCATCATACACTAGTATAACCTTTGATCACTCACTGTAAAATACAGAGTACCATTTTCTAAACCATAGACACACCAATATCAGATACTAGATACCCATCCACTGATTTCTATCTATATATTGTGAGCCAGACATACATTCATACAGTCACTTATACATGCTGTCACTCATGATTACATTAGTATAATATCCACTCATACACCTATACATATATTCACACAGTGCTTCTGATCCATAGAGTTACTCACACATCTACTCAGTCATGCTAAAAATCAATCATACACCCATGTAGTCACCTATGCAGATATCTACACACCACCTGACATATTTATACACACACCACCTCCCTTATTTATATAGTCACTAACACATTCTTACTCTCTTATACAATCACTACTACAAGTACACATTCAAGCATGTAGACATTCTTGCAATCACTCTCACTCACGTATAGTCAATGATACACCCCAACATTCACATATACTGTCTAAAAACATATATAGTTACTCACATATATACAACTGAGACATCAATTCACTAATCAACACACTTATACACACAGGGCTAGATGTAGGTAAATAGGTTTTACCAATTCTTAAATACCGAATTTTACCGATTCGGTATTTAAGAATCGGTAAAATTTATGTAGGTAAAAAATCGGTAAAAAATACCGATTCGGTAAGATTCGGTATTTACCGAATCGGTAATTACCGAATCGGTATTTGCCATTGATTCCTATGGGCCTTGAAGCCCATAGGAATCAATAGCAAATACCGATTCGGTAATTACCAAATCGGTAAATTTACCGAATTGACAGGGGGAACAGGGTGTCACTTTGACACCCTGTTGCACCCCTGTTTCAGGCTTGTGTGCCATGTGACACACATACATGCCCTTAGGGCATGTCTGTGTGCCACATGGCACAGGTGTACATATACAGATGTGCATGTAGACTTTACCATGTAATAGTATTACATGGTAAATACCGAATCCTGAATGGCCTGTAGCACTGTTAACAGTGCTACCTACATAGCAAATTACAGATTCAGTATTTTTACCGATCGGCAATTTTACCGAATCGGTAAAATTACCGATTCGGTAAAATTACCGAATCTGTAAGTTTTTCAAACCCCTACATACCAATGTCCAAATACCAGTCAGAAACGGCCGAAAATCTGTACTTTCTGCCGTCAGATACCAGTCAGATACCCAAACAGACCTTCCGGGATGCACTTTTAAATCTATACAACCAGTGAATCAGCCATTAGGACATGTATGCACAGAGTCAGACACCCTCTACCGACCCACATAAAGGCTCAGACACCCATACAGATACTCATACAATCAATCAATAACCCATAGAGATACTGATGTAGCTACTCACCAAACCATGCACCTGCTTGCACACCAACTGAGAGACTAATAAAGGCATTCAGACACTATAGTCACTAACCCATACATTCAGTAACATACTTTCAATCAGTGACTTGTACAGTCAGTCATGCATCTACTGAATAATCCATTCAGGCACTTGTACATCCACTCATTCTTCAATAGACTTTGGCATAGGTATATATGAAAAATATTTAAACTTTACAGAAACACACATTCACTGGATGATGTCATGAGTGATGTCATTTGAGATGTCATGAGTGATGTCATGAGTGATGTCACTGACCATGTAATGAGTGATGTAATGTATGACGTCATCACCAGTGCATTGCGGGCACGCGGTTATAGTTAGCTCAAATAACTATAACGGGCAAATTTCTTCAGTTTTATATGAGTCAAATGTCCAAGTAACTATAACATCTCTGAAACGTATGGTTTTTTCAGTGAATTTCAAAGGTTTTTTAAATGCTAATTTCTAACTATAACATCTGTAAAACCTATGTTTTTTTCAGTGAATATATATATATATATGTCCACAAACACCCTTACGAGTAATTGAAAACGCACTCGCAGGATAGTTCGATTTCCCAAATCTTTTTAATTTTCGAAAGTTCCCAGGTTGAAGAAACAACCGACATGTTTCGTTATCACCGATAACTTGATCACGGTTAAGAGAACACTCATTCAATTCAACCAATAAAAACAGTTTCCACAATACATGTGACTCGTTATGTGGAACAGGGTTTGTGTGGTGCGTTCTGGAAATTGTAATTTTAATCCAAATTAGATGTGTATTTAATCATTTATTCTCTTTTTTATATTTTATTGTTTTTTAATATAATTTTTTAAGGTACCTATTTATTATCTTTTTAATATTGTGTTGCTGTAATTCATATCTATTTTCCTCCCTCATAACATTCGTAAACCATTTTTGTACCAAAGGGCATGCGGCCCCCCTTCCTCAATAAAAAAATGAAAGAGGCATTGCCCCGGGGGATGAGATCTCCGGGGCAATAGAGGCCTCAGGAGGGGGGCCACGCAGCCCCCTCCTTAAAAATATATTAAATGATATATATATATATATATATATATATATGTGGCCATGCCCTGGGGCGTGGGGTCCCCGTGGGCGAAATTTGCCTCAGTAGGGGTGCTGCGTGGCCCTCTTCCCTTTTTTTATATAACGTTAAAAAAAAAGGGCAGGCGCTTGGGGTTAGATTTATGTAAAAGAAAGGGGGGCAGCATTGCAGCTAGGCCCCGCGCCCTCCCTGCCGCATGCAGCCCCCTGGCACGTTGTAAGTTGGGGAATTAATTCCCCTTGAATACTGAGGGTCCCTGGGGTTCAACTAGCCCACTAGGTACCTCCAGTATGCACCGGGGAGCTGCAACGCAGTTCTGTGGCGCTTACTGGAGGTACATGGTGGGCTAGTGATGTGATATGTGAGGTCATAAGCAGTGCATTGCAAGGGCGTGAGTTATAGTTAGTTACAGTTAGCAGATTAAATATAGCTGCTGAATTTTTCTGGTTTTGTACGAGTGGGATATCACCCTAACTATAACGCCCCTGTAACCTTTGTTTTTTTTCAGTGAATTTCTAATGTTTTTTAAATTCTATTTCCTAACTATAATGTCTTTGTAATCTTTGGTTTTTTAAGTGAATTTCTAAGGTTTTTTAAATGCTAATTCCTAACTATATCTTACCTGTAACCTTTGGTTTTTCAGTGAATTTCTATGGTTTTTAAACTAGTAATCTCGTTTGCAGAGGTGTAAAGAAAGGGTGCTGGGTCTCGAATCAGCTCTTAGGAATCCTGCTGTGTACCAGAAGGGGTTCTTGGCCCCAAGGTCCCTCAGGAGTAAAGTGGACTTCATCCCCAATCAGTAGTGTCCCACGAGTTGCGTTTGCAGAGTATTAGAGAAAGGGGGCATCTCCTCCAAACACTTCTTACCTGTCTGACTGGGTGGGACTTACTGGTGGTAACAGGAAGGGTAGTTGCCCCCAAGGATGTCCTTGGGGCCCAACTAACCCTCCTGTTACCTCCAGTGAGTACCACACAGTGGAATTGCTGAGACATGGCAGGAGGCCACACCCCTTTATCCACCACTCTGCAAATGCACCTCATGGGGAACTACTAGTAGGTGGATGAAGTCCCCTCGGCTATTGAGGGTCACGTGGCCCCCCTTCCCTGGACCATTTTGGGCCCCAGTGCAGGGGCGGCTGGTGACATTTGAAAGTGGTGGGGCGTTAAATGATTGGCATACAGCACCGCAGTGAGCGAGCGTAGAGAGCGGACCCGAACAACCTAATAGGGATTCGGGGGGTTCACCACCCTAGAACATTTTGAAACAAGAGTGGACAAATGGTGCATTTTCAAGTAAATTTTTAGAAAGCAGGAAGGTTAATAAAGCAATTCTGAAAGTGCAGTTATTACATTAATAAAGGAATGTCATATAACATAGGTAGCTGCGTATTCAATCTTTCTTTCACCCCATAGTCCAGCAGGGTCTTGATACCAGACAGATAAGAGAAAAAGCAGTGTGGTCCTCGACAAGGAAAACACTCATATTTCATTGGTAAGAAGTCAAAAGATTGGTCATATTGAAAACCTGAAATACAATACGCTATCCAACAATTTGTAAGTACATCTAATCTATGTTCAACTAGCCATGTTTTACCCATGATTGGAATTGTGAATCACCAAATAAACTGAGCCACTGCAATCAAAAGCAGAAGGCCTCCTCAAAAAGTATGCCCTTAAGAAAGTTCTCTCATCTCATGTCCTCTCTATATTTTATCTGGAAGTTGAAAACTCCTCACAGTCTACTGCACAAACCTGCACCCTTCAGCATATTCCAACACCAGAACTCATTCTTGGCCACTTAGTTTAGAGCCATTCATACCAGGAATACAGAAAATACCTTTAAATAGAGTAGAAGGTATTCCAAAACAAGGAGTGCTGAAATGTTGCTTAAGATAAGATGTACACACTAAGTACCATGGCCAAGAGCACGTAATGTTCAGTCAACAATAGGCTTAGGAATAACCAACCATTCTGAGAGCACCTGCAGTCAAGATGCTTCACCTGAGACTATGTGTTCCCAAATATGTAGTGATATGTTAACAGTTGTAGCTAGACTTAAGGCCTTCTAACTGATGTACAAGGTGAAGGATCTTGACTGTAGGTGCTCTCAGAATGGTTGGTTTTTCCTAAGCCTATTGTTGACTTTCTCCCCCTCTCCATTTGTCCTCTACACTGTCTCTATCTGTGCTTTTTTCCCTCACATCCATTTGTCTATTTCATCACCTAGAGCTCCATTCCTTTGCTTTTTCTCTCCTGGCATCCTCTTTCTATAATACTTTTCTGTATTTGTTTCCGACTTTCTCTTTATTTACATATGTGCTTCGGTAACATTCTCTGTTGCTCACATTCAGATGATTTATTTTCCTGTCTTGCGTTCTTTCTTGCTCTTTTTCTTTCTTCCCTCCTTTCTTGTCATCACACCTGTCCCATCTCTTTCTCACTACCCTTTCTTTCACTTCACTTTCTTCCTCCCATCTTTACTATCCTCTTTCCCTTACTTCTATTTCCCCCTGATTTGTTTTTGTTTCCCTCTTCCCTTCTCTTTCTATTCCATTTCTTTCACAACTTTCTCATTTACACCCCTTCCTCCATCTATTTCTCTTTACCTTTTTCTTTCCTTCGCCCTTCTTTCCCACCATAGTCCATTTCTTTGATACTTCCTTGTGCATTTCTTCCTCCCTACCTCCTTTATTTGTAGTAGTAGGAAAGCTTTATTCGAGTTGCAAACTCATAAAAGCACAACATACATTTTAAAACTTCGCAATTGATAATAAAACATTTAGTCAAATACATGTTTATAAAACAGTTGGGCAAGTTTGATCAATATAAAAATTAGCACAGATTTAAAACAATAATCAAAACACATTCAAAACACATTTGAGGAAAGAGTTCTCCGCCTAATGGACCAGGCCCACCCCAGATACTTAGCTATTCCCATAACAATAGGCTCCACCGTGGTGGTACAGATAATTCTCTGAGCCTCAGCAGCACTGGATGTCCCAAGGTTCTTACAAACTGGGGCTAACCATACCCTTCTTGGGGTGGCATAGGCGTTACAAGCAAATAGGAAGTGACCCACGCTTTCATTAATTGCGCCACATGCCGGGCAGCACAGGGTATTCAGACTCTTCCACCTGCCTGTTAAATGTCTCATGGGGAGGGAGCCAGATCTTAGCTGGAAAAACAACTTCTTGTCCATAGGGACAGTTATGCTGTCCCAATACTGTTCAAATACGGGACACATTTTGCTTTCCAAGAAACGACCACCCATCGAATCAGATTTTACCCCCCTCCAAAGCCTACCATCTATCCACTCCCAATATAGAGTTTTAAGTGTGTTTTTGCTTGGGAAAACTTCCCCCGCGGGATTATCATAGAGGTTGAAAAGACCCAGTTCACCTAACATTACCCTTAAGTTTTTCAACCATGGTATTTTATGGAAGGTGTCCATTTTAATTATTGCCAGAAACCCATCTGCATAGTGCTTAATGTCGGGAGTAGACCAAAGTCGTCTCCAATATAAAATGGGATGCAATCTGGCTTGATCGCTGACAGATCTTCTCCCCAGGTCAAGACTAAGAGGGATTAGTGGGGTGCTCTGGGGAAGTCCCGTAATTCCCCTAAGGAACCTGTTCTCTGCTATCTGTAGGGAAGTAAACTTTTCAAAACCCCACAGCTCAGCTATTTGTACCCCCAGATAGGTAAACTCCCTTACTACCTCAAGCCCGATGTTATTCATGTGTATCCTAGGGCGAGGTTTACATCCTCGGGAAAAAGCCATCAACTTGGTCTTACCTATATTTACTTCAAGGCCATGCTCCAGACAGAACTCATCAAAGATATTCAAGGCACGCTGTAGCCCAGCCGAGGTTTTAGACATTATTAACGTATCGTCAGCGAACATCAGGATTGGAACCCTGATGCCAGCTAACGAAGGTGCATCCACACTAGCGTCCAGCATCCTGCCAACTATCCCATTATTATATAATGCAAAAAGCAATGGTGCCATAGCACAACCTTGGCGAACCCCTCGTTCCACTGGAAAGTCGATGGAGGTTTGGCCATTCAACCCCCACTGGACTTTAGCAAAATTGCTCTCGTGCAACCTCATAATTAGAGTGAGCAATTCTGCTGGAATGCCTATCCTATTTAAAACTGTCCAGAGCTTACTTCTTGGAACTATATCAAAGGCAGCCCGCAAGTCGACAAAAGCGACATACAGGCTGCCCTTGCCAAGAAGTGCCGTCCCCCACCGCAACATAGTAAAACGAAACACCTGGTCAATGGTGCTAGTGGCCCTCCGGAAGCCTGCCTGGAAGGGGGAAAAGGGAGTCATTTTCGTCCACCCATTCCATAAGTTTGTTTACCACCATCTTCCCAATTACTTTTTGGATAGTGGCAATCAAACTTATTGGCCTATAATTAGCCGGAAGGGATCGATCTCCCTTTTTATGGATCGGTATAATAATAGCTCCCTTCCATTGGTCTGGGACTAGCGCACCCTTTGCGATGGCATTCCCCAATAAAAACACATACCTAACCCACCTGTTTTTGTCGTTTTTAAAAACATCCGAGGGTATCCCGTCTAAACCGGGGGCCCTACCCCCTTGTGTGGAGCTTATTGCAAGTTCAACTTCTTTGGCGGAAAACAAATTGTCTTTGGGAAATACAGCTAAAATTGCATCCCCTCCCACCGTCTCCTTTGTCTCTGCATATTGGGGCCTGAAATAGTTCACCCAAGCGGACTCTGCAACGTGATTATCTGGTTTGTTTGGGGTACCACCTCTGCCCCACTTCACTATCTTCCAGAAAAGCCTGGAATCCTTTGCTCTAGAGGCCTCTTTTAGTTCATCCCAATACTTCTCATCCCACGTTTTCTTTGCCAGGGAGATGCTTGTATTGTATTGCTTCCTTGCCGCTATAATTGCTGCCCTGTCTCCATTTCTAATGGCATTACCCAGGGTTAATCTGGCTGCCCTACACTCTCGATTGAACCACCTAGCTGGTTTGGTGGGTACTATACGATTTCCCTTGCATGCTCTCACAAAATGGGGTTTTAAAAGGGAGAAGAGATTATTATGAATATCAGTAATTGTCCTAGATCCTGGGACTATAGAGCTTGCTAGTTCCATGGAGACAATTGCATTATCCACCTCGGAAGCGATAGAGTCCATAGATGCTGCATTCACCAACACACATGGCCATTTAAGTCAGCACATATCGTTTGCCATGTCTGGGGGCAACCCTTCACTTGCTTGGAAGTTGGGCTGTGTTAACTTCCACCAGGTATGGGTCACACAAAGGGGGTTGGGATCACTTTCTACCCTGCCCTTGATTTCCATGTCACAAACCCCCGGCCAGAGATTAAGACTACATATAACGTAGTCTATCCTACTTCTATTGTGACCATTATAATATGTACACACACCCTCCTTGTCTCCCTTTGGTCTTCCATTGAGGGCTCTCATCCCATGTTCCAGGCACATAGTATTTAGGAGAAGTATATCCCACGTCCAGCGTTTAACAGGAGCTAGATTCAGATAAGGGACTCCCCATAAATTTACCTCCTCCTGCCCCAATGGATCTACAGTACTGTCTAAGGGTTCGAAGGTCCTATTTAGATCCCCAGCTATTATTATTCGATTTTCAAGGGACTTGGTTTGCAGAAAATTAAATAAGGCCTCTAAAGTGGGGGAACTCCCAGTATTGGAGCCTCTAGCATAGACATTATACAAATCTATCACACCCCACTTTGCTGAGTAAATTCGCAACATTAAAATGTCTCTACAACCCAGATCCCACATTTTCACAGTGGTATCAAAGTTCTGCCTAATCCAGACTGTGAGGCCTCCCATAGGTCTACCCCTGACACCTCTACTTGCTGGGATCGAGAAATTTAAATAACCTGGGAGATAGATAGGATCACAAGCCCATGTCTCCTGTAGAAAACATAGTTCAAACCCATTAATAAAATCAATCCATGATTGTGACATCAGCTTACTCCCCAGTCCTGCAACGTTCCAAGATATAAAACTCCCTGGAGCAGATCCATCCCTGCATACTGTTCTTGTAATGGGCAATCTAGGGGAGTTCATTGGACTACCACCCTGCTCTCCCCCGTTTTGGTCGTTACCCGTGGTGTTTTGCTCAACTCCTCGAGAGACAGTAGTGCTTAAAACAAATGGTTCCCCACTCCCCGAGTTTTGTATTAACCCCCCAGCAGCTTCCTCCTCAAATACGATCCTTTCACCATCATTTGTTTCATTTGACACTACATCAGTATTCAATGCAGGGACATCAGGGTTCCAACATGACTTCCAACAAGATGTACCTCCCCTGTTATTCCGATAGTCAAACTTTGGTCAACAACCCCAATTCAAACATTGCATGCCTTCCAGATAGTTGTAGTTTAAACCATTACTGTGGGTTTGCCATTGCGATGGGGTAATGGATGGTGAAACAACCCTTACCATCGGGGGGTTGTTAAAGCTGTTTATCTTCCTAGGCCCTCCTACTTTGGCACATATTTGCCTTGGGTAAAAAAAGGTGAGGTCCACAATGCCAATTCCACCACTACTTGTACCCCAACCCTGCTTCGTTATCCAACCAGCCACCCTGGGGTCTTGAAAATTAATAACAGTACAGTCCCCCCCCCAAATTTTTGGGAGTGTAGCCAATCCAGTCAATCCTCCTTACCCCTAATATCAACCCATCCACTTCCCGCGGTAATGGTCTACTTACCCTTAACCAGTGCATTACTTTATTTTTGAGCATCTGGAAGGTTTCTCTTTGTCCAACCAAAAGAGGTGGTACATTGGTGAGGACCGCGACGAAGGGATGGGAGTCCGGGGTAAGATTCACAGGAGGTATCCTTTGAGGTGGCTTCACTGGATAAGTTGTTGGTTGTCTGGTAGCTGGGACATTGGGACAGGGTATAGGGATATTTGATGTTTGCTGGGAGTTAGTGGGTACAGCATTGCTTAGCCTGGAACCGTTAATACCCCCTACTCCAACATTAGAGTGGGGTTTAAGAATGCTTGGTGGCGGATGGGGGGTATTTGGAACAGTGGTACTACTTTGCGGACACTCTTTATTATTGCCCTTTGGCACCGGGTCTGGGACCTTAGTTACTTTTTCGCCTGTACTAGTACCCGTACAGACTAGCACTACAGGATTAGGCGATTGACTTGGTCCCTTTTTCTGGGACACGTTTGTAGTTCTGCCTGACGGGGGTTTTAATTCTGGTATAGGCAGATTTTTTGTCTTTCCCGTGGTTTCCTGAACCTTGCTAGTCTCAGTTAATCTAGGTTGTAATTTGATTAGTGACTTTATGTGGAAAAAATTGTCTAAGGTGGCCTGCTCAAATTGATCCAAACGGTTAACTAGCTGATTAACTTGAACCTCTATGGGTGTCAAAAGCGACCTTAATAACTTTTCCAACTCGGGTATCAGTAGATCTGTCGAGAGGGCATTCACAGCCAACCCCTTCCCCTGGGAGTCATTAGAAGAAGGGTTTGAGCTTGCCAAGTCTACATTTCTCCCCTCATTTGGTAGGTCACCACTTTCGTTAACCCCGCTATTCTCCTTTTGGGTAGGTAAAGTTTTTTTTGCGACTTTCCTAACCTTATTAGGGGGTTTTGAGGAGTAACATTTCCTCTGAGCAGTACTCCTTTTTCTTTTTGCGCATGGTTTTGAATCAGACACACTAGCTTCAACTATACAGGATGGGGAGTCTATAGGATTTACAGATGGAATTGTGGACAAGGTGGTAATATCCGATCTTGGTGGCGAACCACCCTCAGGCTCCATAATGAAAGGAGAAACATTAGGTATTTCAAACACAGCAGGCAGGGTTATGGAGGACAAAGGGGTAACCAATGCCAGGAAGGCTTGCGGCAAGCGTTTTTCTGTAGAATATTTAAGGAGCTCAATAGACAGCCTGCGCTCGGCTCGTTTTTCTGCTAAGGAGATCTCCTTATCAATATCTTGGACAACACGATTAAAAAATTTGTCTAATGGGCCAAGGATGGTTGGTCCACCCTCAGCCTGAGAGGGTGCCAAGTTGGTGCTATTTAGCGTAAGAGACATTATTTATGGCCCCCCACAACAAAACTACAAATACTTGATCACAATAGGGCACAAATTTAAATGAGTCAATATAGTCCACCAAAGTAGCAAGAAAATTATTAGTCCTACTCGTCAATGGGGTGGCCCAGCCCGGCCTCCTTCGGCCCCTGACGGCCACAGACGGTCCCGCCCTTGTCCCGGGCTTCTCCCAGTCGCTCCCGCGCAGCGGCAAGGACTACTCCTTATATGTAGGGGAGGTGTTCAAGGGCGGGGCAAACAGGGAGAGCGACCAGGTGGAGGTGATTACAGCGCAGGGACTCCTGGGCAATGGAGTCCCTGTCCCTCGCCTGGCGCTCGCAGCCCTGTGCTTCCTCCTCCTGCCCACGGTGTCCGATGTTAAAATCCTCAGGAAAGCGCCTTGACACACAGGCGAAGCGGGACCCGCGCAGCGGGTTCCGCGAGGTGTCCCAGCAAAGAAAGGCAATCCAGCAGGGGAAAAGCAGCACACAAGGGTTCTCCTTCCTCAAAGCACAGAAAGCGTCTCCACTGAGGCAGCAGCTTGCAGGCACCTTTCACTCGGTGCTCAAGGGCGGGGCAAACAGGGAGAGCGACCAGGTGGAGGTGATTACAGAGCAGGGACTCCTGGGCAATGGAGTCCCTGTCCCTCGCCTGGCGCTCGCAGCCCTGTGCTTCCTCCTCCTGCCCACGGTGCCCGATGTTAAATCCTCAGGAAAGCGCCTTGTCACACAGGCGAAGCGGGACCCGCACAGCGGGTTCCGTGAGGTCTCCCAGCAAAGAAAGGCAGTCCAGCAGGGGAAAAGCAGCACACAAGGGTTCTCCTTCCTCAAAGCACAGAAAGCGTCTCCACTGAGGCAGCAGCTTGCAGGCACCTTTCACTCGGTGCTCAAGGGCGGGGCAAACAGGGAGAGCGACCAGGTGGAGGTGATTACAGCGCAGGGACTACTGGGCAATGGAGTCCCTGTCCCTCGCCTGGCGCTCGCAGCCCTGTGCTTCCTCCTCCTGCCCACGGTGTTAGATGTTAAAATCCTCAGGAAAGCGCATTGACACACAGGCGAAGCGGGACCCGGGCAGCGGGTTCCGCGAGGTCTCCCAGCAAAGAAAGGCAGTCCAGCAGGGGAAAAGCAGCACACAAGGGTTCTCCTTCCTCAAAGCACAGAAAGCGTAAACCTCCTTTATTTAGACATGTTCTCCCTCCAGTTTATCTGTCACCCCTTCCCTCCTCCATCTTATCCCAACCCCACTTCTTCCCTTGTCCCTCTCATCTCCTTTTTGTTCTCCTCTTCTGTCATGTTCTTGACTTCTTCTTTACCTCTAGCTCTCTCCCTCTCGCCGTCTCGCTTTGCTTTCCCTCTCTTCAGCAGTTTTTATTTTCCAAGTTTGGGTTGTAATATCCCACGCAGCACCAATTTCCCATCACTAATGTAAGGTGCATTTGCATATCTAACCATTGCAGTCACTATCGTATCAGCTGCTCTTGAACTTCTGATTCAAGGCGCCATTGTTCCGGGTGCCCTTCAGCATATCGATAAAAAAAAAGGCAGAGGTAATTTTCCTTTCAGTCATTTTGTTTGTATTTGTGTGCGTGCGTGCGATATAGAGAAGTAATCACACGGGCAGACTCCTTGTTGATAATCTCCGGCTCGTGCATGTGTTAAAATTCAAGGAGGCTGAAGCGAAGGTAAGGAATTGAATTCTGAGAGGAAAAAAAAGCCTAAAGTGTCCAATGGAACAGAAATAATTTGGCCTTAGGCTGGTGGGCCCACCGGAGATGACTTCCAAAATCCTCTTCTTTCAGAGGAGGTGAATTTTTAAGAGCGCAGATGCGTTTTGTTTTCCTGTGAGCCAAAGATGATTAAATCTGATAAATCATCAGAAACAATTCTAAACACGGGCCTTCTAGAATATTTCTAACCAATCTCAAGAGGGCTATTGCTATTTCTTCATCTGAGGCAAGGTGCAAGGTTTATCTCTTTTGAAGCTCGTTTTTAAATGCCCAACGTAGCTTATTAATAAAAGTGGTACACTTTTGTTTACTATGTGCAATAATGGCGAATAGTGCTGATCTAAAGCTGACATTTAAATTCCGCTTAGCACAGAGATCTGGATGATTTAAATGAATATCTGCTAAGGAGATTTTAAAAGTTATTGTGCCACAACGATTTCAGGATTGCTTTGTATATTTGAAAAGTAGAAATGTAATATTTGGACGTTGATATACATACCTCTCAGTACTACATTGAGACACATTTGCAGGCACTGTAAATTGAGTTAAGACGCATAAATGTGTAATTGCATTTATATAGCGCTTACCACCCTTGAACAGGTGTTCAAGTGCTTTACAGGACTGTCCTGCCAAATCCAGGAAGCTGTGTCACCGTAGGTCAGAGGCAAACACAGAGTGATGTCACAAATAGAAGGCGAGGTCATACATACACACGCACTCTCACACATAGACACAGGTGTGATTCTTTAACATACATATTTGTGATTTATTTGTACATACACATACATACACACACCCACACACACACACACACACACAGCGAGATGACTGAGTTTGGAGCCTGTGCCTTACAAGCCCACCCACCCCAGCCTGTGTCCTCATTGACCTCCTGTGGGAATAAGGTCTGAGGCCCACACTGAGTGATGATACAGAAAATGAGATCACACACACACCTGTGATTGTTGTACATACACACATAAACACACACACACGTGATTCTTTTATACACACCCATATACACATATGATACACGGAGACACATTCAAACGCATACACACAGGTGATTAGGTTTGCATCGTTCTCGTCACAAACACCAATCCCACTCCCGAGGCTGTACCCTCATTGTCTTTATGTGGGATTAATGTCTGAGGCTTACACTGAGTGATGCCACAGAAGATGATATCACACACACACACGCACACCCACCTGCACACGCACACACTCACACACAGGTGATTGTGTTTGCAGTCTGTGGCTTACATGCTCCCCCCAAGTCCCAACCTGTGCCCTCACTGCCCTCCTGCGGTATTGAGGTCTGAGGCTCACGCTGACCGCTTTCCCCCATCCCTCGACCCCTCCTGAGCAGTAATGCACCCTCATCGCGCCAGGCTGAGGTCTGTTTGTGAGGCAGCAACAGCTGTTTCGGAAGAGAGGCTAAAAAGGCACATTTGCTGTTGAGTGAAAGCACCTTCATATCTGCGAGACCCCTTCATTGAAAATTACAGACGGGACCGTAAATTACACATCTCTTCCCAGGCTCGAGTCGAAGATTACTTTGTAGCGGTCCTGACGCCCACCTGCTCAAAATGTGGAAGGAATGTTTTTTTGAAATTTTGTTTCCCACAAAATGCATCCTCGTGCATCAAAAGCAAATTCCGCAAATGTCCTGCATTCCAATCTATTATATGTCTGCATCTGCACATATATCCCCCAGAAGTGAGCGAGCCTGGTCAAAAGCCCACCACCCACTTACAACAGCGGTCCAGCCATGCACAGAAAATGTCAGTCATTTCACAAGCACACGTGTCAAGCAGTCCCGGCCCGCGGGGGTGGGGTGTCCCAGGGGTGTTGCGCGGGTGTGAGGGCGGAGTCGCACGGGGGTGAGGGCTGGGGTGGAGGGTAGTTTTAAAATAAAATAAAAATACTACCTGACAAGGTCCGCGCCGCCTCGAGGCCATTCTGGCGCCTACACAGGAACAGTTGCATCACTTCTGGCAAGTGGCAAACCCCTCTCAGCCAATCCTGGTGCTGCTGGCAGCGCCAGGATTGACTGAGGGCATAGTTACTCTCCGCCCGCCTGCCAGTTAGGAGACCGAGGTTTGAGCCTTTGCTCAACCCTCGCTCTCCTAATGGGCATGCGCCAACCAGAGCAGACACAAGTGCGCATGACTGGGCATGGCTAAAAAATTAGCCGACCTTCCCCACTCATGCACACTTGTACTGCTACCTGCAGCCCCTGGTCTGACAATGCATGTCAGTCAACATGACGCTGGACCGCCCACCCCCTTCAGATTCTGAAGGGGGGGGGCAGTCGGACGTCATGCTGACTACCATGATTGTCAGTTCTCCCTCTGCATCTCTAAACTTAAGTAAACTGAGAGTTTACTTAAGTTCATAGTCACAGAGGGAGCAGCTGTGGGTGAGGGGGCAACGCCCCAACACCCCAATGGACGCACCTTCCCGGGCCCCAGGGACCCCCTCACCCAGGGCCGGCCTTTATTTTATTTCTTAAAAGGGAGGGGGCCTATTTCGATCCGGGGACCCCATTCCCCGGGGCCAGGCCTTCATCATTTTTATTTTAATGAGAAGGGGGGCCCAGCGCCACTTCCCAGGCCGATATTGCCTGGGGACCCAATCCCCCAAGGCATGGCCAGGTTGTTGGGGACAGTGGGGCGAGCCTCAATGCCCTGATGGTCCCTGCTTGCTCCCCACCTACTGCCGGAGCTGGCATTGCCTTTGGGCAGAGGGAGCTGCAAACATGCCGCTCCCTCTGCCCAAAAGCAATTCGGCTCCACTACATGCAAGCGAGGGCATTTTCAATGCCCTTGCTTCCATGAAGCGGACCACTGTTTGCTATGACATACGCCATGTCATAGCAAACTGCAATGTCCCGGGGGTGGGCACCCCGAGACATTGCTGAAGCCATCCCTGGGGGTGGCGGTCTACAGGGTCATGCAAGGCTTCTGGAGTAGGGCCTCCCTCCCATCTTGTAGATAGCCCTCTGTGGTGTCAGTCCCCGGGGCAGCGGGGGAGAATAAAACGCCTCCCTGCATTTAAAAAAACAAATAATTACAGTGTGCCCCGGGGAGGTGGTGGTCCCAGGTGCAGGGGGGGTGGGGGTTGATGGGCCTCCGCATTTGTAATTAAAAGTGCCCGTTAAGGTGGAGGTCCCTGGGCAGCGGGGAGGACAAAATGCCTCCCCAAATCTAAAAAAAGAATACAGTGTGCCCAGGAAAGGTGATGGTCCCTGGGGTTTCCAATAAGCTCAGGAGGGGGGTCCCATGAGCCCCCCTCCCTAATGCCCCCGCGATTTGGCCCACCCGGGTAAAAAAAAAAGAAATGTTGTGTAGGAGACCGCACATCTTTTTTTAAAATGTTGCCACGGATTTGTGGATCCACCGTAAACCTGTCCGTGTGGGAGCCCCCAACATATCTGGGTGGTACAGGGTATTCCTACCCTGCCCCCTTTTCTTTATATTTTACTTTATTTCTGGGACTCAGCTTCAAGCCGAGTCCAAAGATGGCTGCCAACACTTCCTGTTTGAAGTGTTGGCAGCCAATCAGAGCAGTGTATTTCCTTGCAAGACCTCATCCTTGTTCGCGAAGGCTTCGTGGCCAGAGATATCACTATACTTTTAAACTTAAATCGCTCAAAAACTATTGAACAGATTAATGCCAAATAAGCAAAAAACACTTCCTTGAACCAGCATCTACTTCCCTGCCAAATTTGGTGTAAGTCCATTCAGCAGTTCGGGCCGTAGAGGTGGCTGTAGGTACTCATGGGAATTAACATTACAAATGTAACCTTAATTGTGCCCCAAATTCTCAGTCCCCACAGCACCGATAACCCCCCAAACTTTCCCAATCAATAGTACAAACTGTGACACTTTTTTGGCAAAATTTCATGCAGATTGGTCGAACGACCCCAAAGTTATATCCAAGTCCAAAAATTATTTTCCTATGCAAACTAGGTCCTAACTATAGCTACCTTCTGGCGACCGGCAGTAGGATATATATATATATATATATATATTTATTTTTTTCACTGAAAAAAACATAGGTTATAGACCATATATAGTTAGGGGTTAGCATTTACAAAACCTTATTTTAATCACACAAAGCCATTGAAATTCACATATATAGTTAGTTGCACTAACTATATATCGCGCACCCACAATCCACTGCTGATCATGTCACATATTACATCATTCATGACATGGTCAGTGACATCACGGATGACATCACTGATGACATCACTGATGACAACATCCAGTGACTGTATGTTTCTGTAAACTTAAAATATGTCTTACCTATTCCCAAGAGTCATTTAAAGTATTTAACCTCGTGAGGAAGGTATTATGTGCACAGCGCTGTGTTTGGAGGTTTTCCTAGCCCACTGGGGTGTTTAACTTTTGAATCCATTTCACAAGCACAAGCGAAGTAATCCTGTGGGAAACTGAACTACTGATACCAGAATGCCGGGGGTGTGCCCACGCCCTTTGGTCACGAGGTTAAATACTTTAAATGACTCTTGAAAAGACTATGGAAGCTTTGTGCAGCTGATTTCCTTTTGCCTCTGAAGAAATGCACTTTGCGCATGAAACGCGTCAGGCACCTTTGAATTATTGCAGTGAACACCTCTTTCCAGCGCCATGCAATCCGCCTCAATTAAACACAGAGTTTAATCTTTCCTGCGTGTGGTTTCTCTAAAAATTTGGGCAAAGATTTCTGGATATATATATATATATATATATATATATATATATATATATATATATATATATATATATATATATATATATATATATATATATATATATATTCAATGAAAAAACCATAGGTTATAGGCCATATATAGTTAGGAATTCGCATTTACAAAACCTTATTTTACTCGCATAAAACCATTGAAATTCCATATATAGTTAGAAGCGCTAACTATATATCGCGCACCCGCAATCCACTGCTGATGATGTCACATATTACATCATTCATGACATGGTCAGTGACATCACTGATGACATCACTGATGACATCTCAAATGACATCACTGATGACATCACTGATCACAACATCCAGTGATTGTATGTGTCTGTAAAGTTTAAATATGTTTCACATATTGAAGAATGAGTGGATGTATAAGTGTCTGGATGAAGAATTTAGTAGGTGCATGACTGACTGTATGAGTGAGTGATTAAATGTGTCTCACTGAGTGCATGGGTTAGTGACTAAACTGTCTTAATTTGTGCATCAGTATGTTTGTTGTTGTGTAAGCTGCTGCATGTGTTGATCAGTAGCTATAAGAGTGGCCATATGGGTTATTGATTGGTTGCCCAAGTATTTGAATGGGAGGCTGAGTGTGTGTGTGGGTGGCTGGGAGGTGCGTGACTCTTTGCATAGATGTGTAAGCAGTTGATTCACTCGGAGTATGAGTTCAAGAGTGCATGTGGAAACAGCTATATGGGCGGTTGACTGTGCATGGGTGTGTTGGTGAGTGAATGGATTTCTCATTGCTACATGTGCAAGTAAGTACGTATGTAAAACACAATACATGTGAGAGTTGAGATATATAAATAACTGAACATAAGAGCCAGTGAATGTGTGAGTGGCTGTATCGATCACTGTGAGCTTGTATCAGGGATTATATAAGAGAATAAATATGTGTTATTATATGTTTGAATAAGTAAGATGTGTATAACTTTATAGTTGAGGAAATGGAGGTGTGATTGATTCTTTGCATGACTGACTAGGTGTGTGAGTAACTCCATGGATGAGTGACAGTCTGTGAGTGTCTGTTTATACTGAGTGTATGTAAGGTTATATTAGAGTCTGAAGAGGTTCATTGTATTATCACATGAGTGATGTGATCAGTGATGACAAATGAGATGTCATCAGTGATGTCATTTGAGTTGTCATCAGTGATGTCATCAGTGATGTCATTTGAGATGTCATCAGTGATGTCATTTGAGTTGTCATCAGTGATGTCATTTGAGATGTCATCAGTGATGTCATCAGTGATGTCACTGACCATGTCATGAATGATGTAATATGTGACATCATCAGCAGTGGATTGCGGGTGCGCGATATATAGTTAGCGCTTCTAACTATATATGGAATTTCAATGGTTTTATGCGAGTAAAATAAGGTTTTGTAAATGCGAATTCCTAACTATATATGGCCTATAACCTATGGTTTTTTCATTGAATTTTCAAGGTTTTGTAAATGCAAATTCCTAACTATATATCCACTATAACCTATGGTTTTTTCTGTGAATTTCATTGGTTTTTTAATAGCAAATATGAAAAGCTTTAAAATGTCAAGTACGTGATAGATAAAAACATTTTCGTATTTATGCACGCTGATGTGCTTTGAACGCTGCACCCCCCCCTCCCCTCTTTTGTCTTAGTAGTACTCTCTCTTTGCAGATACTGAAGGGTAGTTAACGCAGGCCTTTACCCCCGTTGTAATCCGTCGTGCCTCCTTGTCTCTCCATTTGATTGATTGTTGTCCAAGCATTTACTGTTTTAGAATTGGTTCTCTTTGGATCATTCTCTATTTACAAACAAGCACAAAGTCGCAATACTCTGTTTAGTCTTTGCAGATAGTGAAAAATCGTGTAAAAAAATAAAAGTAATCGAGCAAAATCAGTAGGCCACTAATTGGATCTCTTTTTGACCTCGCTAAAATAGAAATATTAGGAACAACCCTTCTTGAGAAATACGAAAATAGTGAGATGAACTGAGCTCCACACCATGAGGGCTGCAAGACAGCTCGGCTCCATCACCCATCCCGCACAAAATAACGACAAACCCTATGCAAATATTAAAAATATAGACAACACACCAGCAAAGAAACAGGGTAAAACATTTTATTAAAAAACTATTTACATAACGTTGGTTTATAAGATGATGTCAGTAGTGGACCGATGTGTGAATAGATCGAAAACAGCACAAGGCTCCAAGATCCGGATAGCAAGCTCCTGGATGTTGGGTGCCATAGTTTAGAGTTCTGAATTTCAGCCTTTTTCAATGCCTGTGCTTTGTTGAATCAAAATGGCGGCTTGACACAAAGCTGACTCAAGCGTTGTTACTGATGCTATGCAGACCAAAACTGGTTTTCAGTTTGTACATTTTTCTAGATTTTTCAATCCAAGTTTGGTTGACTTTGTAGAACGATGGCTTCAGATTTTCAACATACGGTGTGGTGGCGCTGACTGGGAGGGGGCGCTTCGCTCCTGCCCCCTCCCCAAGTAAGATTTTCATACGTGAAAGTACGTTAATGGTTTTGGTCCCTGAGATGCTTCGATGTCACTACCATTCTCAAATAGCATAAGTTCTGGATGTTGGGTGCCATACTTAAGAGTTCTGAGCAGTGCTTGTAACACTGTCTGAAGCTTATTTCCACCTACTGCAGCTTCACTATTCTCAAAGTAAGTGAGTGTCGTTTGTGGACCTGACTGCATTAGAAAACAATGTGATATGTTACCTTCCTAAACAGCTTGACGGAGGCCCCTGAGGGGCGGTGTGATGGCCATGGACTCGGAGAAGACGCTTGGCTCCGACACCCTCCCCAAGTCTTATAGCACTGGTGTAGCCTGAGATCGCCCCCGACATAGGCGGCCGGCTCCCGGGGTCCGGCGGAACTTTTTGCCTTTTGATGACTCTTCAATTCTGGACCTTGTCCCACAATCCGTTTGACCTGAAGACAAGCTGTAGTGGGGCGCCCCTTTATCGTTTTAGTTGCCATTCCGCCCGCTTTTGCTACACTGTGCCTCTTCCGCCATTCAGCTGTTTACCGCCCGCTCTTGCGACTACAGCGTCTCGCTCACCATGTAGTTGAGATGCGCCCGCTCTTGCGGTGCAGCGATAGGCGGCTGCCACAGGACTCTCAAAATGGCGGCCGGCTCTTCGGTTTTGGGCCTGGTCCACTAAAATGGCCCTGGGACACCTTGGAACTCGGACGCTTGTCTGCTAGGGCTTGGGTCCCATTCTCGAAAAGCGTCCCCTCAGCCGTGAAGATTCTGCAAAAGTCTTGGGGGCCTCCGACTCCCGCAGGCTTCTGGTGGGGAGCGGCTGCCATGATTGCTCGTGGAATGGCCACGACGGAGCTACGAGATGGTAGTGGTCTCATGCTGACGCCAGCTTTAGTCTGAAACATCCAGAAACACTGTAGACTACCAATTCGATCAGTTCCGGTAGCGCCCCAACATGACCCGGAAGAGAAGAACTTGCCCTCCCCTCTTTGACTGATGGTTCTTGTTGCCTGTCCCCTCTGTTGTCATTTAACAGAACTTTTTGGACTGCTGAAAGGGGTTGTGTTCTGAACGCTGGTTGGTGGAGACATTTAGACTATATTCTTGACCTACGTTGTCGCGTAATGCGTTTTATGACACGCCGCGTTAGCGCACCCGGAAGTGATCCGAGGCGCGGCGCGCAGCGCGTAACGTAAGCATAACAGGTCATGTGACTGGTTAATAAAACTTTTCATTGGTTCATTTTACTTTTGTTAATTTAATGATGAAAAGCTTGGTCATATGACCTAAAAATTACGCTTTTTATTATTTTCGAACAATATTTTTTTTTCAAACATATGTTATAATATTCCAGGCTAATGTACTTTCCCGGAAAATTTACAACTGTCTTGCAAGTAAAATATATTCCTTTTTCGAGAAAAAGGGCGTTTCTTCCTTCCATGACGGAGCCCTTGAGTAAAAGAGATTCGGCCTGCTGTCTTAGTCGCCGATACGCCTGATTATCAGATTCTTATCGATCACTTTATGTTGCAGACATGAAAAACACAACTGCCCTTGACCATTTATCTTTACTGCGTTCCTACATATTATACCTTTTATCCGTCATGTAATTGGACTGCTTTATTTCACTTGCCTTTTACTGATTCGAAAACAGTCACTAAAAGTAAAAACTTTACAAATGAAAATACTACTACCGTGTTTTGTTTTAAAAACCTTTATTGTGAAAATGTCAGTATACAAATACGGGCCTATAACCACGTGGGCCGGCCACGGAGCAAACTGAAATCGTATATGATGAGGAGACATTTACACTGTAGAAGAACGTAACGAGCGGGCCATTAGGTGACAAGAACAAAGGTGTCTAACAGTTGCGGAATCGGTGGACGTACATTTTGTAATTAAAATACGACAGGGCCACTTACAATAACATTTTCTAGATATACATTTGCGGGCAAAGAGTTACGAGTCCCATTTATACCGGCGCCATTTTGGGCGAGGCCGGGCAGGTCCAAGATATAGTCAAAATGTCTCCACCAACCATCGGCCAGACCAGAACCCCTTTCGGCCCTTTATGCTACAAGATGGTGTCTTCCATTCAGAAAATATTGGTGGCAGCATTTTGAAAGGAAACAGAAACAGCCGTTCTCCTAGTGAGTTTCACATTGTTACATTTAGGAAGAATGTTGAAAAGTAGTATGTGGAAAATCTGAAGCCATTTTTCTACAAACTCTCAATCAGACTTGGATGGAAAAAAAAAACCTGAAGAATGTACAAACTGAAAACCAATTTTTGTCTGTATAGCACCAACAGTAACGCTTGAGTCAGCTTTGTGTCAAGCCGCCATTTTCATTCAATCAATAGCGTCCCCCTGCACACATTCAGGGACCTGGTCGTGTCTTCAGATGAAACGCATTGTAGGAAAAGAAGCAGAAAGGAAAAGGAAAAAAGTTCCGCCGGACCCAGTGAAGCTGCAGCAGGTGCAAATAAGCTTCAGACAGTCTTACAAGCACTGCTCAGAACTCTCAACTGAGGCACTCAACATCCAGGACTTGCCATTCGGATCTTGGCGCCTTGTATTTTTGTTTTGTTTTTGATGGAGGGGAAACAACAAAAAACAGGCATTCAAAAAGGCTCAACAGTGCAGGGCGCCTTGTGCTGGTTCCGACCTATTCACACATCGGTCCACTACTGACATCACCTCATAAACCAACGGGGCACCCCACGCCGACTTTCGGCGCAGCATTGTAGGATGGCCACACCAGTGCGGCAATTTGCTGGACACCACCTCGGTGCCATCCAGATCTCGGCGCGTTCATTCAATCAATAGCGTCCCCCTGCACACATTCAGGGACCTGGTCGTGTCTTAAGATGAAACGCATTGTAGGAAAAGAAGCAGAAAGGAAAAGGCAAAAAGTTCCGCCGGACCTAGTGAAGCTGCAGCAGGTGCAAATAAGCTTCAGACAGTCTTACAAGCACTGCTCAGAAATCTCAACTGAGGCACTCAACATCCAGGACTTGCCATTCGGATCTTGGTGCCTTGTGCTGGTTCCGACCTATTCACACATCGGTCCACTACTGACATCACCTCATAAGCCAACGGGGCACCCCACGCCGACTTTCGGCGCAGCATTGTAGGATGGCCACACCAGTGCGGCAACTTGCTGGACACAACATCGGGGCCATCCAGATCTCGGCGCGTTCGACTCACTGTACCGCAACAGTGACCGCAACTCAGCTGGACACGCCGTCTTTCGGCGCAGCATTGTAGGATGCCACACCAGTGCGGCAATTTGCTGGACACCACCTCGGTGCCATCCGGATCTCGGCGCGTTCGAGTCACTGTACCGCAACAGTGACCGCAATTCAGCTGGACACGCCGTCTTTCGGCGCAGCATTGTAGGATGGCCACACCAGTGCGGCAATTTGCTGGACACCACCTCGGTGCCATCCGGATCTCGGCGCGTTCGAGTCACTGTACCGCAACAGTGACCGCAATTCAGCTGGACACGCCGTCTTTCGGCGCAGCATTGTAGGATGGCCACACCAGTGCGGCAATTAGCTGGACACCACCTCGGTACCATCCGGATCTCGGCCCGTTGTGCTGCCTTCGGCCTATTCGCACATCGGTCCGCTACTGACGCCGCCTCACGTGCCAACGGATTTTCTACGCTTTTTGTAGCCCTATGCCGCATAACAGGTCATGTGACTTGTTTATAAAACTTTTCATTGGTTCATTTTACTTTTGGTTTCCTAAAGATGGAAGGCTTGGTCATATGACCTAAAAATAACACTTTTCATTGGTTTAGAACATTTTTTTTCCCCAAACGATGAAAGCCCCACCTTGTTTCTGGATCATTCAGACTGAAGCTGGCGTCAGCATGAGAGCACCACCATCTCGTGGCTCCGTCGTGGTCATTCCGCGAGCAATCATGGCAGCCGCTCCCCACCGGAAGCCTGCGGGAGTCGGGGGCCCCCAAGACTATTATACAATCTTCACGGCTGAGGGGACGCTTTTCGAGAATGGAACCCAAGCCCTAGCAGGCAAGCGTCCGAGTTCCAAAGTGTCCCAGGACCATTTCAGTGGACCAGGCCTAAAACCGAGGAGCTGTCCGCCATTTTAAGAGCCATGTGGCAGCCGCCTATCGCTGCACTGCAAGAGTGGGAGCAACTCAACAACATGGTGAGCGAGACGCTGTGGCCGCAAGAGCGAGCGCAACTCAGCTAGATGGCCGCCACCTGGGGAGGCCCGTTCACGCCGGCTCCCCCACGCCCCCCCCCCCCGGGCCGCCGCACGCCAATTTTCGGAGCAGCATTGTAGGATACCAAAACCAGTGCGGCAGTTTACTGGACATCACCTGGGTGCCTGTCGTACATGTTGTGTCAGCCATGTGACACTGGACACAGACCGCTACTGACGAGGCCTCCCCCCGCACCACCCGGGACGCCCCACGCTGTTTTTCTGTGCTGCATTGTAGGATCCCTAAACCAGTGCGGCACCCAGGCGGCATCACCTGGGTGCCGTCCAGAACTCTGCACGTTGTGCTGCCTTGGGACTATTCGCACAACAGACCGCTACTGACGAGGCCTCCCCCCGCACCACCCGGGACGCCCCACGCCAATTTTCGGAGCAGCATTGTAGGATCCCTAAACCAGTGCGGCACCCAGGCGACATCACCTGGGTGCCGTCCAGAACTCTGCACGTTGTGCTGCCTTGGGACTATTCGCACAAAAGACAGCTTCTAACCATTGTTGCTTTTTGTATTGAGAAATGTTTAAATGTTTTTAGTTTTTGTTCCGTTCGTTAAAGTTAGTAGTTAATAAAGTTTTATAACCTTATTTTGTTGGAGTGTTATCTATTTTTTTAAAAACGGGTGAATGGGGCCTTGAATCGGGTTATTGTCATGTGTGGGCTTTGGAAGTGTGCTGCTGCAGGATCGGACATTTCAAACTCAAATGCACGTTCTTTTTCTTACCTTTCCGAAGCATGGAGCGCAATAGCAGGCAGAGAAAGGGTGATGCACGTGTTGAACACTACCTGACCTGGCAAGTTGCTGGCAGTGCCCCCCGCCCGCTCCTGAAAGAGGGCACACACACACCGCCGCCCCGAGTACTTCACAAATCTTTAAAAGACCATGCGCTTGTTCATGAGGCTTAAATGGTTTATCACCTCTTCTAGAATCCCTGCATCGACCCTCTGACGTTTCATGGAAAAATTACCATGTAACACAATACCAAGCCCTGTCAGCTGAAACCCCCAAGGAATCGTGGGGCATATTATCAAGGGGGTTTATCTCCGCTTTTTTGGCTTTAAAAACCATGAAAGCGGAGATAAAATTATTTCCCTATTATCAAGCTGTCGCTAACACCAGTTAGTGACAGCTAAAAGGAGATAGCGACCATCTTGGGCCCCGCTTTGCATGTCAGTGATACTTATCACTAATGACATGCAAAGTGGCGTGCCAAGATGTTAGCGACTGGAAACAGTCCCTAACATCGCTACCTTCTATTACCAACTTTTGGAGATATTCGCGCTAAGCGCGAATATCTCCAAAATCTAACACCTGCCCTGAGCAGTTCTTAGCCATGTTATCCAATGGGAGGTGGATAACATGGCTAAGAGCATTAGGTCGATAATACATGAATATCGCTGACTTTTCTGCGATAATAGCAAGGTTTATCTGCGATAAAAATCGCCGATGTGCGGCGATAATTTTTGTCTCTAAACAAGTTAGAGACAAAAATTATCGCTAGTTGTTCGTAATATGCCCCCGGGTTTTTGCTTGCAGAAATCGGGAGGCGGGAGACTAGCACTGAAATCAGTACTCACACGCCTGAATCAGGAGGATTGGCATGTCTGAATTCTCTACAGCTGGGGCCATAAACTACATCCGCAGGGTTAGGTGATAGCCTGGGACCAGCCTGGCATCTAAAATGGCTGCCGTGCACGACAAAATTGTGGCATTCGAAAAAAGGCAAGATGGCGCAGCCGCTGGAAGAGATGTATCAACATATATCAGCCTCCTCAGCCACCCTCAGGAAACATAGGGGATTAGGATACGTCTCCCGCACCCCCTTATACCTAGTACTTTAATTAACGAAGCACAAAATGGCGAATTCCCGTTTCGCTACCAGTTTGCGGCCCAGTTCACGGCCCGTGAAGCGCTTCTACCGTGAAAAATCATTTTTTTTTTATTTTCCCCACGGGACCCTTTAATAACCCCAACAACATTCCTAGGGGGTCAAGAGGGGGATACCTTGCCCCCTTTCATTAAATTCCCCCTTAGTTTTTCACCTTTACTTCTCTCTCGATCCTACCGAGAGACAAGATGGCGGCCGCTCCGGACTGTCACGCAGCAAAAAAAAAAAAAAAGCTCACGCACAGCCGCTGGAAGAGATGTATCAACATATATCAGCCTCCTCACCCACCCTCAGGAAACATAGGGGATTAGGATACGTCTCCCGCACCCACTTATAACTAGTAATTTAATTTACGAAGCACAAAATGGCGAATTCCCGTTTCGCTACCAGTTCGCGGCCGCGCTTCTACCGTGAAAAATCATTTTTTTTTTATTTTCCCCACGGGACCCTTTAATAACCCCAACAACATTCCTAGGGGGTCAAGAGGGGTCTACCTTGCCCCCTTTCATTAAATTCCCCCTTCGTTTTCCACCTCCTTTTCTCTCTCGATCCTACCGAGAGACAAGATGGCGTCCGCTCCGGACTGTTTAGAATGTTGACAGACACCGGAGAGCCAATCAGCTTTCTGCGCGCAAAGTTCCGATAAGCGAAAAGTAAGCGGACCGGATCGCTGCCCAGAGCGCTGTTACAGATATATATCTTGGTTTGAACGTTAATTTCTCAAAAACTACTGGAGCACATATATTGAGACCTAGCAAAGGCACATCGGGCTAACAGTCCCTACAATTTTGCCAAGTTTCGTGCAAATCCATTCAGCCGTTCGAGCTAAAAGTGAGTCCAACCGCCCTGTGGAAAACTCAATGCAAAAAACGCGTTTTGGGACCCCCCTTTTTTCTCAGCCCCCCCTTGACGAAACCCCACCAAATTTTCAGGGGCTGCTCAGAAACAAAATGTGCCATTTTCCTGAAAATTTCAGCCGATTCCGTCCACAAACGCCAAAGTTATTAGACATAGAATTTTCAAAAGTCCCATAGAGAAAAAATTCTAACTATATATACCTACTGGCGATAGCCAGTAGGTAATATATATATATATATATATATATATATATATATATATATATATATCAGACGCCCCTCTGGTAGGAAAGGAGAAGAGGCCACACAGGGGAACTTCAGGAGCCGTTTATTAATGGACAGCGTGGCAAGATGTATTTCGGCATTGTAGCCTTCTTCGGTTGCCGCTGTTACCACGTGATGACACCACCCACGCTTTTGAAAAAGTGTCCTGAACCACCCTCATTGGAAGGTGAGTAGTCCCGCCCCAAAGTCACATGCAAATTCATCCATAGTGGCTCAGATAAGACTTCAACTCCCAGAAGCCATCACACCTGGGAAGTCAAACTCGGGGAAGGAACAATGTGCAGGGTCAAAAGCGTAGAAATGAAAGTGGAGTTTTCACGCTTAAAAAATAAGTCCAACAAACTCCCCCAGGTCCCCTTTACAGTCCAAACCTCTGCGCAGTGCAGCCGGGTCCTGAGCCAAAAATCCAGTGATCTTGACTCCTCGTCACGTCACGAGCTGCCACTGGCAGTGACACCTTGGCTGACCTTGCATCAGGGGCGGGCAGGAGAAGTTCCGAAAAACCGGAGAGACAGACGAAAGCCTTGACAGCTGGTGCCAGCATCCCTCCTGCCGCTTGTTGAGACGGAGCCTCCAGCGCACCACTGGCTAGTGCGTGAATTGAACGAAGAAAACAGACGCCCCTCTGGTAGGAAAGGAGAAGAGGCCACACAGGGGAACTTCAGGAGCCGTTTATTAATGGACAGCATGGCAAGATGCATTTCGGCATTGTAGCCTTCTTCGGTTGCCGCTGTTACCACGTGATGACACCACCCACGCTTTTGAAAAAGTGTCCTGAACCACCCTCATTGGAAGGTGAGTAGTCCCGCCCCAAAGTCACATGCATATTCATCCATAGTGGCTCAGATAAGACTTCAACTCCCAGAAGCCATTACACCTGGGAAGTCAAACTCGGGGAAGGAATATATATATATATATATATTACCTACTGGCGGTCGCCAATAGGTATATATAGTTAGGATTTTTTCTCTATGGGACTTTTGAAAATTCTATGTCTAATAACTTTGGCGTTTGTGGACGGAATCGGCTGAAATTGTCAGGAAAATTGCACATTTTGTTTCTGAGCAGCCCCTGAAAATTTGGGGGGGTTTCGTCAAGGGGGGGCCGAGAAAAAAGGGGGGTCCCAAAACGCGTTTTTAACATTGAGTTTTCCATAGGGCGTTTGGCCTCACTTTTAGCTCGAACGGCTGAATGGATTTGCACGAAACTTGGCAAAATTGTAGGGACTGTTAGCCCGATGTGCCTTTGCTGGGTCTCAATATATGTGCTCCAGTGAATTTTGAGAAATTAACGTTTTAAAAAACAGATATATCTGTGACAGCGTCCCGGGTAGCGCTCCGGTTCGCGTACTTTTCGCGTTACGGAACTTTGCGAAGCGAAGCTGATTGGCTCTCTGGTCTCTGTCAACATTCTAAACAGTCCGGAGCGGCCTCCATCTTGTCTCTCGGTAGGATCGAGAGACAAGAGGAGGCCAAAACGAAGGGGGAAATGAAGGAAAGGGGGCAAGGTAGACCCCTTCTAACCCCCTGGGATTGATGACGGGGATTTTAAAGTGCCCCGCGGGGCAAAAAAAATAAATAAATACATTTGCGATTTTTCGCCGTAGAGACGCGTCCCGGTACGCGAACCGGGCAGCTAACCGGCAGCGTAACGGGAGTCTGAGGAGAAGCTGATTGGCTGTCAACATTGTAAACAGTCCGGAGCGGCTGCCATCTTGTCTCTCTGTAGGATCAAGAGACAAGAGGTGGTGAAAAACGAAGGGGGAAATGAAGGAAAGGGGTAAGGTAGACCCCTCCTGACCCCCTAGGATTGATGAGGGGGCTATTAAAGTTCCCCGCGGGGCAAAAGAAAAAAAAATTGAGATTTTTCGCGGTAGAGGCGCTTCCCGGTAAGCTAACCGGCAGCGTAACGGGAGTCCGACATCTTGTGTTTTTGGAGTGTCCGGTTTGCGTACCGGGTAGAGTTCCGGTAAGCGTAACAAGGGGAAAACCAAGAGAAACAGTAAAATAAAATTTAAAGGAATAGATTTCCACCAAACTTGGCAAAATTGTAGGGACTGTTTGTTTGATGTGCCTTTGCAAGGCTTAAGGGCCCGATGTAGGACACCAAATACCGGTCGGTAACGGCCGATTTCAGCCGTTACCGACCGGTATTTGGTTTTTGATATGTAGGGGTCCTAAAATTTACCGAATCGGTAAATTTACCGATTCGGTAAAATACCGAATTGGTAAATTTACCGAATCGGTAAATCTAGATGTGGGTGGCAAGGAAAACAGTGCCACAGGCCCTTAAGAATTCGTTATTTACCACTAAATACTATTTTGTGGTAAATAATAAATTCCTGTGTACATGCACATCTGTGCATGTACACCTGTGCCATGTGGCACACATACATGCCCTAAGGGCCATGTGGCACACATACATGCCCTAATGGCATGTATATGTGTCACATGGCACACAAGCCAGAATCAGGGGTGCAACAGGGTGTCAAAGTGACACCCTGTCTCCCTTGACAATTCGGTAATTTTAGGAATCAATGGCAACATGCATCTGACATTTGGCTTCTACTAGATACAAACAAGTGGGATATTTTATTTCTCACTGAAACATGGCTTAAAGACTCGTCCATGCCAGATATCAACTTGGCCATTCCCTCCGGCTTCCGTTTGGTAGGCATTAATCGTGACGGCACTAAACCTGGAGGGGGTCTGGCGATCATTGCTAAATCTCACTTTACTCTGAGCTCGACTAAAATTATTAACCTCGGTTTGATCGAGGCCATGTATTTTGTAATTAAGGACGCCGCCTGCACTATCTTTGCTGGTATCCTTGTTTATAACCCCCCCCGTTACTGCCTGTTCTCTCAGTGCCCTTGTGCACTCAATTGCGGACTTTTCCCTTAAACACTCGCACTTCACAGTGCTGGGAGATTTTAATCTTCATATAGATAATCCTTCCTGTGTTCAAGCCTCTTCAATTCTGGAAACCCTACAAGGACTGACCTTGTCCCAACTAGTTAAAGGCCCTACGCACAAAGCCGGTCACACATTAGATTTGATTTTTTCAAATCATCCTTGCATAACGGTTTTTCCATCTCTCCCTCTTACCTGGTCTGACCACTTTCTTATCCCCTTTCATATTGACAGACCTCCCCTTCCCCCTACCTCTTCCCTTAGCAGAGATAGTGGTCGTAAATGGGTCAAGGTGACCTGTGACGCCATTGAGTCTCAATTTCAGTTCCATTTTAATCAGACGGTGGATCTGGACATGGAAACGGCAAGATACAACTCTGTCCTTACCTCAGCACTTGATTCCATTGCTCCTCTTGCTCCCCTGGCATCCGCCAGATCTCGTCCCTCGGCTCCCTGGTTCACCCCCCTCCTTCGCGAGGAAAAAAGCAAATGTAAAAGGCTATAACGCATGTGGCGTCAGAAATATGATCCAGAGGCTAAACTGGCCTATAAATCTGCTTTAAATAAATTTCAAATGCTCAAACGTTCCTCCATGAGATCATATTTCTCCAACCGTATTCAACAGGCACAGAATTCATCAAAAACTCTCTTCTCAATTGTGAAAGATTTTGTTACTCCTCTGGCCATAAAAACTCAATGCAGCCCTACCCAAGATCTTTGCAATGGTCTCTCTGATTTTTTTTCAGGACAAAATTGCTAAACTTGCTTCTTCATTTGTCTCAGCCATGCCCAACCCAATTCCAGACTCCTCTCCCCTTACGCAAAGTTCCTTCAACTCCTTTAATGAATTATCATTTGAGTCTGCTTTATCTCTTCTTCAGCAAGTCAAGTCTGGCTCACCTATAGACCCTGTGCCTGCTAAAATAATGGGCAATCTTGCCCCTGTTTTAATTAATCCCCTTCTTTCCATTTGGAACGCCTCCCTGACCCAGGGTCTTTTTCCTTCAGCTTGGAAACAAGCTAGGCTGCTTCCCATTCTTTAAAAACCCAACGCTGATCCTCCCTGTTCTGCAGTTACAGACCCATTTCGCTTCTGCCCAAGCCAGCTAAGATATTGGAGAAAGTTGTTCAGAAACAAATGGCCCAGTTCTTGGAAACAAATAAACTGCTTCACGATTCTCAATCTGGGTTTCGAACCGGTTACAGCACCGAGACAGCGTTGCTGGAAGTCTCAGAGACAATTAGGGAATCGGTGGATAGGGGTGAGGAGGCCATGCTGGTTCTCCTCGACCTATCCGCCGCATTCGACACGGTTTCCCATGTCATTCTTACATCCAGACTTCAACAGCTGGGGATTGAGGGCACTGTCCTAGCATGGATCAAATCCTTTTTATCCGGACGGACCCAAAGGGTACTGTTGCATCCATACCAATCTGAAGATAAACCCCTCCTGTGTGGCGTACCCCAGGGCTCAGCCTTGAGCCCTTTATTGTTTAATGTTTACCTGGCCCCCCTTGCCAAGGTAGTTGAGTCTTTCGGAGTCAGGGTGGTCTCTTATGCTGATGATACTCAGCTTGTTTTTTCATTTAGAGACCATTCTGACTCCCTCTTTTCCAACTTTCGAAACTGCCTTGGCAATATTTGCACTTGGATGGCTGCTAACCATCTTGCCCTTAACACTGAAAAAACAGAGGTCCTTTTTTTCAGCCAGAAAACTGCTCCCCCTTCAACCCTCTGGTGGCCTACCATTCTGGACCCTCCTCCTGTACCAGTGCATTCAGCCCGCAACCTGGGCTTTATATTTGACAATACCTTGTCCGGAAAAATCCAGGTTAATAAAGTGGCGGCTGCCTGCTTTAATAAACTGCGCATGATCAGGAAGATTTTTCCCTATCTCCCCCAGTCTTCCCGTAAAACAGTGGTTCAGGGACTCATTACGTCTCACCTTGATTATGCCAACAGCCTCTATGCCGGTGCCCCCCAATACCTCATTGATCGACTTCAGATTATACAAAATGCGGCTGCAAGGCTGATTGGCAACATCCCTCCACGCAACTCGGTCAGAGCCTACCGAGAGGAGCTTCATTGGCTCCCAATTGCCCGCCGCATTGACTTTAAGGTTCTGACCCTTGCCTTTAGGGCAATTAATGGCATTGGCCCCTGCTATCTGAGCAAAAGGCTTAATATAGCTTCTTCAGTAAGGCATCTGAGATCTAATAGTCTACGCCTGATGACGGTTCCTCGCTTCAGACTCACGCGTACTGGTGGCAGAACCTTTACCGTAGTGTCCGCTAAGCTTTGGAACAGTCTTCCCTTGGATCTCAGGTTTTCCGAATCAGAACAAGTCTTCCGCCGTAAACTGAAAACATGGCTGTTTTCTAAGCACTAACCTACAAAGCTTCTGCACACCTCTAGATTTTCATGAACTCAGTATCCCCCTCTGTGATAATCAAGTAGTCTTAGCGCCGGGACACCCCCTCTGGAGGTAGCCGTGCGCTCTATAAAATTCTAAATAAATAAATAAATATAAATTACCGAATCGGTAAATACCGATTCAGTAATTACCGAATCATACCGATTCAGTAAAAATTACCGAATTATTTCCTACATCTCATTTACTGAATCTAGAATACCGAATCGGTAAAATTCGGTATTCTAGAGTCGGAAAATAAGATTTACCTACATCGGGTCCTATTTCTCTTCTCTGTTAAAATCCAACAAATGTTATGGATGGTAGGTGCAGTCTCTGCTGTCAATGGGGGCGTGGCTTAGGCGTGTAGCAGAATGGCTGCTTTCTGAGGGAGCTCCGCGCGCTGTGATCAATACTGAGCAAATACCATCCTCATACCCCCTCCACTTGCGGTGCGACCCCCCTAGGGCATGTATTGTGGTGAGGGGCACGTGCTGACGGAGTTTGGTGGAGTCTACCCTCGTGGCTGCCCTGAAAACCGCCGGCATTGAGCCCGAGGCGGTGCAGAAAAAATGGCGGCGCCCGGTTTGCTGAGCGGAGAGGCCTGTGGATACGAACGCTGTTGTTGAGCAGTGGCTGGACGGTAGATGCCGAGGGGCGCTACATGGCCTATGGGGTGCGGACACTGATCTATGGGCTGAAGTACGCAACCGACTTGACAGAGGCACACCCGCACTGGTGAGGAGCCCGATACACGAGTGAAATACGGGAGCCCCGGGCAGGGAGGTGAGGCGCAGCCCTCGCTGCTGGAAGAAGCCTCCTGCAATGGAAGTACGCGGCGGATTGCTGTGAGCCCTGGTCGGGCCGGCACGAGTGTAGCAGCGGTGGTGAACCCGGAGGTTGGAGGTGAGTGGGGTGCTGGTGGGAGCTGAGTCCGTCGGGCGTTGTCGGCGTTGGGCAGTCGGGGTGCTAAACCCGTATAGGGCGCGGTGCCTCGGGTGTCCGCGCGGTGGGGCTGAGGTGGGGCATCGGCTCTGGTGGCGCTCCTGGCGCCGATTGCGGGCCCCGGCGCTGTCCCCCAGACCTGGTAACTCGCCCGGGAGTGTGTCTGCCCGCTACGACCCCCATCGTGGGGTCTGGGGGGTGGATGGCCCCGGCGAGCCGCTTGGGCGAGGTAGGACCGGCGGGGGCGCTGGCCTGGGCGCGAGACCACATATTGCACCCCTCCCGTCCCGGGCAACAGAATATAGCCCTCTTTGCCTGGACACACTGAAAGGCTGGAGCTGGGCTATAGCACAGGCTGAACGCTCGAACTCGGGGCATATATAAGCAGCGAAGGGGCCTTCCGAGACAGTTGAGAGGCGAGACGCAAGGGCATACCAAGCAGAGGATACTAGTGCTCAAGGGTGCTGGCGGAGTGAGGAGCTGCAGGCCGCGCCAACGGACCAAGCAAGGCCTATGAACTTGACACGGACTTTGTGCATCTACGCAGAGCCGAGCTACGGTGGGGCATTGTGAGAGGGCCCGGTCTGAGGGCACTCAATAATGGGCAAGTCCGAGCCACGGCAGGCGAAGCTGCAATTCGAGAATAGGAGGACCACCACCCGAAATGCAGAAGGATCAGGAGATCGGGGCGATTCTGTGGGTGCCTGTGGCCTGGCGGAGGGGGCGGAAGATGACTCAAGATCAATTCTGTTGGAGTTGCGTGCAGGGATGAAAACTATAGATGGAAAGATCAACGCCTTGGCAGTGGGACAAAACTTGTTAAAAAAGAAAGTTGAAAAACATGAACATCGCCTGGATATCCTCGAGAACAGGATGTCAGATGAGCATGATGCAAAGGCGGAGTCACGCACACAGTTGCTCCAGATGGAAAAAGTGCTCGAGGTGATCAGTGCCAAGAACGAGGATTTAGAAGCGCGCTCACGCAGGACCAATGTGCGTATTGTTGGTCTTTCGGAGACCACGCCCACAAATAAAATGGAGCCCTTTGTAGATGGTTTGCTACGCGAACTCTTCGGACCGGCCCTGTCGACGGTGATGATCGTGGAGAGGGTGCACCGCTCATTCGGGCATGGCCCAAACCCGGCGCGCCTCCAAGGCCAATCATTGCTCGACTACTGAACTATGCCGACAGAGATGCCATTCTGAGAGAAGCCAGAGCTAAAGAACCTGTGATGTACAAGGGAGACAAGCTATTGTTTTTCCCTGATTACACTCCTGCAGTGCAGTCGGCACGGAGAGAGTTTGTGCTAGCGAAGAAGCTCCTGCAAGAAGAAGCGATACCATATGCTATGCTGTAACTGGCAAAATTAAAGGTCACCCTTGAGGAACAATCACATTTCTTTACAGATGCGAAATCGGCATTGACATTTTCCAAACATATATGTAAGGCAAAACCCAAGCAGCAGTCGGCTGAGGTGTCCATGCTTGAATCGGGACTGGATGACACGGAGTGAGGTTGAGGCGGCTGCACGATTGCACTGTAGAGCTGACGAAATGACCGCACTGATGGTGGCATGGATGCTGGTTGACTCACTGTGCGGGGAATGCACCATGGGGGACATGAGTCCATCAGATTTCACATGACATTATTGTGTTCTGGGTGGAGTGTTGAATCCCTGTTAGATTCGTTCAGGGAGAGGGGGGAGAATCAGTGATTCTGGCAACCGCATCTCCCTGATGTGGGTGCTCCCCATATGGTTCCTGGGTTAACTAGAAATGTGGGGATGGGGAGGGGGGGGGGGTACATGTGCTTGACCGGATTGGGAGGTTGGGGTGGGTGGGAAGGGATGGAGGGGAGAGGGTTGATGTTGGTTGCTTTGTGTATATTCTTTTGGGCAATCCATGCTTTTCAGTTGTTTGAGTAGTGCAGTGCTGCCGATGTGGGCTGCCGTGCTAGGCGCTCCTCTAGTGCTGGATAGTTACTGGTTGACCATGGACATTATACAGTTAGATGGCAGGTAGATGTAGGCTGCTAACGTGGAATGTGCGG
Organism: Lissotriton vulgaris; assembly: GCF_964263255.1. Classification (NCBI taxonomy): domain Eukaryota; kingdom Metazoa; phylum Chordata; class Amphibia; order Caudata; family Salamandridae; genus Lissotriton; species Lissotriton vulgaris. The sequence goes on from NC_141685.1 coordinate 1,938,885,480, forward strand.
GGTCTCAACTCTCCCAAGAAGGTGAGGCAAGTGATGGCATATCTGAATAGACACCAGATACATATTGCTCTATTGCAAGAAACACACTTGACCACATACACTGAGCGGGGAATAGCACGTAGGTGGACGGGCTTCCGTCTGACTGCATCATATTCATCGTATGCAAGAGGTGTGCTGATCATGGTCAAAAAAGGTGTGGAGTTTATGCTGATACACACGTACACGGATGAGGAGGGGAGATGTGCGATGGTGTGTGGCAAGCTTCATGGTGCGCTGATTTCTATTGTCAATATGTTCGGACTGATAGCAGATGATCCGGCATGTGTAGACCGCATATGTGGGAAGTTGAGTGAATGGCAGATCTCTCCTGTGGTGTGCGGAGGGGATCTAAATACATATCTGAATGTGATATTGGATGAATCCAGCCCCTTCTCTCATCGTACCCCCAAAGGTGTCTAAGTGTGTAGTGAGAGCCACGGAGGAATTTGGATTATGATGTGGGGAGGGAAAGGAACCCGAAGGTCAGAGAGGGTACGCATGCGACTCCTGTGCATGGAAGTTGGTCGCGGCTGGACTACTGGCTGATTGGAGGTGAGGTTATGGACTGGGTGCTATAAGTGACGCCTAGGGCCCGTACACTATCGGACCACAGTCCGGTGATACTGGAGGTGGCGGTCCCGGGGACAGTGAGGAGACCCTTCACATGGCGGCTGCGCTCCGAAGCATTATTGGATCCGATCTATGAATCGACTGCGAGAGGCCATAGAGCAGTACTTTGCATTAAATAAAGGATCAGTGAGGGAGCCCTCTACGTTGTGGGAGGCCTTCAAAGTCACAATCAGGGGAGTCTGCATAGGGACAACAGCGGACATCTTTAAGGACATCCGCACCCAACTGCAAAACACTGAATGTAGATTACGTTAGCTGGAGGGAGAGTACTCGGTCAACCCAGAGGCGGGAATATTAGCCCGTATACAGGAATTGATCAGAGAATATGAGGACTTCACTGACACAGAAATAAAGTATATCTCCAGAAGATATGCAGCGCGACGTTATGGGGAAGCTGGTCGGCCAGGACAAACACTAGCTCTCAAAATTAGGGAGAGAATGGAACAACCTCGAGTAGGCAGGATAGTGGATGACCTGGGAAGCGAGCACTACAGGCCGGAAGATATTGTAGAACAATTCCGCTGCTTCTATGCAGACCTTTATAAATCGCGTATTGCTGCAACTGAACAGGAATTTGAGGCGTATCTGGAGGACATTGCCTGTGCATGGCTCTCCGATGTACAGAGGAAATATCTATGTCTACCCATAGACGAACAAGACGTTAAAATGGCGATAGCTGCGTTATCCAATGGAAAAGCGCCCGGTCCAGATGGGCTTACAGTTGAATTCTATAAGAAATATGCTGATTTGCTTGCTCCTTACCTCCTGGAGATGTACGCGGAGGCGTATAAGAATGGAGAGGTGACTCCCTCCCTGAGAGAGTCTTTGGTCATCACGCTTCTTAAAAAAGATAAGCCGCCAGAGAGCTGCGAGTCCTACCGTCCGCTGTACCTCATCAACATTGACGCCAAGATTTTGGCGAAGATATTGGCAACCAAACTGCAGCCGTTGTTACAGGGGCTGGTATTACCTGATCAGGCGGGGTTCATCCCCGAAACATCCACTTCCCACAATCACTGCACGATTTTCTCTATGTTCCATGTTTTAGACCCTAATTTGGAGGCAGCGGCCGTGTTACTCAACGTGGCCAAGGCATTTGATTCCATAGAATGGCCGTATATGCACTGTGTGCTGCGGCGTATGGGCTTCCCCCCGCTTTTCACGCAGTGGATTAAAGTGCTGTACACGGCGCCAAAGGCGAGGGTGCAGGTAGGAGGGCTAACATCTGAGTCGTTTAGCATCCAGAGGGGCACAAGGCAGGGCTGTCCACTGTCGCCATTGTTGTTTGCGATAGTTCTAGAACCACTGGCTTGCGTGATACGTCAAAGACACAGAGAAACAGCACTTAACTTTAATTACCGCCCAGTGGCAATCTCACTGTATGCCGATGACATGGTACTCTTCATGCGGGAACCGGCCACATACTTAGCACAACTGCTTTGAGAATATGTCCGCTTTGGCTATATATCGGGACTCCACATAAATTGGGGAAAATCGTACATAATTCCGCTGACCGAGCTCACTGCTAAACCTAGCGTAGAATTCCCACTGGTGTGCACAGCTGACCCAATTAAATATCTAAGGATCTGGATCCATTGTGACCCGGTAGTAGTGGTTTGTGAAAATTATGGCAGGGCTTGCTCGAAATTGACAGACTGGGTAGACATCTGGATTACGATGCCGCTATCATTGGCAGACCGAATTGCGTTAATTAAGATGATAGTGTTGCCACGGTTCCTCTATCTCTTTGTGAACATACCGGTGGTACTCACAAAGTCTTTTTTCAGGACTCTCCGGAGCCAACTGCTTAGACTGGTATCGGGGGGCAGGGCAAACGGTCTGGTGCATGCAGTGTCCGCCCATATGACAACAGATGGAGTTCTTTTATTTACAAGTGCATTTACTGGATTTTCAACCGTCGCCAACATTCGCTCTGATACTGTACGAGCTACTCCAATTGTTGTTTCCCCTTTGAATTATGCACATAAAGAAATGTAACTGTACGTCAAGTGTTTCAATAAAACAGATTTAAAAAAAAAAATCGGGGGGCAGGGCAGCGAGAGTGCAGTGGTCAGTCCTCAAGAATAGATATGATAGGAGGGGGCTTTGCAGATCCAGACTTTTACGCTTACTATTTGAGTGCGCAGGTCCAATATGCCTACTACTGGTACAGGCCACATGCTTTCACCCCACATGTTGCCATTGAGGAAGGGGATGCTGCCCCGATCCCGCTTCATAGCATCATTACTCATGCCGCACGTGGCACCCCTAAGTCGGAAATAAATGAAGTAGATGCTACAATCACAACTTGGAACAACGTGGGGCACCTGGCGCGGAAGCTGGCGTTGCATGCTTCACAGATGCGTTTGGAATACCATGCGGCGCTGTCAGTTACACATGAGGGCCCCTTTATGAGGTTGCTGCGGGAAGCCGGAATTAGCCACATCAGGGACATCTGTTCGCAAGGTTTCATTATAGCACCTGAAGCGACGCAATATGTTGCTAACCAATCGCTCCTCTTTCGCTTTACAATACATGGATTGCGCCATGCTGCCCGGACACATTTTTTCACGTATCTGTAGGAGCCCCCTGAACTGCTGTCATTGCAGTTTGTGCTCTCCACTCCCACAAATAAAAAATTGGTGTCCAGACTGTATGCGTTGATAAAGGTTGAAACTATTGAGATGCCTGATAAAAGTTGGGAACGATGGAATAACTGTCTGCTTACTCCCATCACAGAGGAGAATTGGAAACATGTGTGTGGCCTGACAGGGAAGCTAACCAACCTCCGGATCATTCATTTTAAATATATACATCAAGTTTATCATACTCTGGCGCGGTTACACAGATTTGGGTTGCGCGATACGGCATGTTGTGCTAGATGTGGGCAAGATGGGGCAGATTTTATGCATCTGGCCTGAAACTGTTGGAAGATGAGCGAATTCTGGAGCGCGATTGTTGACAGTATACGAGAGATGGTCGCTGTGATGTACGGTGTGATCCGTTGGTATATCTGCTTTGCTGTGTGCCGCACGTTCGTGGAGTGGCTGGAATCTTTGTGAGGCTGGTGCTATTGTTGGCTGCGCATAGGGTGGCTATTACTTGGGGTGGTAAATCTAAGCCTACCCAGAAAGCATGGCTGTTAGATCTAATTCACTGTCGGGATTCTCTTAATGCGTATGCGGAGGAGTTACCTGTCAGCTCACGGCCAAGGGACATCTGGGAACCCCTGAGATTATACCTACTTAGCAAGTCAGGTGATGCCTCAGATGCATGAAAGCTGGGGGAGGGGAGACCCGCACAGACACAGAGTTGGCGTTTAAAAGCACACCAGCCAATACACGAAATACCTGGAGGGGTGGCCGACGGTAGACACACGATTGTGATATTCCATGGATTGCCTTTTACTTTCTTATTTTTCTTTTCTTTCTGTTTTTGTAACTTGATGGACTATGAATATGGTAATGCCATACGTTCTAAGTGCACAGGACTATTGGTCCTAACGTTCCTACAGAGGTTCGAGGAGCTGCAGATTCCATGTATAAGACTGCTTTGCTTGATAGGTAACTGGGGAATGGCGATGATGTACTTGACTTAAGTGCTCTCTTTATTAAGCTGTCTCTTGATCTTTGTAATTATATAGTGCACATGGTGTGATGTGAAGCTGGAATGTCATTTTACTTTAGTCTGTTTCAAATACCAATAACAAAAATATTTTTTAAAGTCTTTGCTGTCAATGATAGAGGTTTATTATGCTTGATGTTGATCAACAAATATACAGGCAAACAGGCACACATTTCTGCCCAACCTTAACCCTCATGCTCTGAGGCATTTCGTAGCAACTACATTAAAAGAATGAACCTTGTCTCTTTCAATCATCACCTCACCTGTTCTGTCTCATCACTCTCTTTACTTCTCTACCAATCTCTACAACTTTATGTATGTATCACAGTTCCCACTCTATTTGAACTCTCCCCATCACCTAGATTTGCCCAACGTCAGTATCAATACACCTGTCTTCCCCCCACGTCTGTCTACCTCTCTCTCATGACCTCACCTCTATCTCTCCATCAATCGCTATCCCTAACTCTACATCTCTACTGCCTTACCCCTCTGTCTTACTCAGATGTCTATCTCAACTACCTCTATGCACGTACTGTTCTGTTTCCGTATCACATCCTGTGTCTCTCCTCCATTTTCTTAAAGTCTCTCTCAACCGTCTCATTCTCTTTACCTCACCTCTTTCGCTCTCTGTCTCTATATATGAAACTTCTTTCGACCTCACTCTTAACCCTCTTACTTTCCCACCCCTTTGACTCTAACATATTTCTCTCTGTCCCACATCCCTCTCATCATTTCATGTTTCTCTATATAAATGTCCACTGTCTTTCACTAACAAACTTCTCACCATTTGTTTGCTTCCCGACTTTTCCACCTCTTCTTTCTCTCTCTTCCTATTCCTGTTCCCCCAATACTTTTCTCTTTCTTTCCTTTTTGATCTTTTTCTCTATAAGTACATTCTACCTTCTCTCTGCTTTAACAGTCTCTGCACCTCTTCTCATTTTCAATTTACCCTCTGTCCCTCACCTCACTCTCTCTACCGCCTTCTATGTACATTGCTATTACTCACATTTCTCTACTTCTTTCTTTATCAATCAACTCACTCTACTTCAAACCCTCTGTTTCTGTCACTCTCTTCCTATCACAATATCAACCTCTTTCTGTGCCTCACCTATGTCTCCCTACTTTAACTCTTTTATCTCAACAGCTCATCTCACTTTCTACCCTTCACACTTTTCCTTTCTTCCCTTCTCTCACTCCCCACTCTCTTTGCCTGACCTCTCTTTCCTTATGCCTCTTCTCATTTGCCCCTCTCTTTTTCACACAGCTCTCCCTACCTTGCATCTCGTTATACATCTCTCCCTACAACATCTATTATCTACCTTTATATTTCTCTGCCTTTATGTCTAATTATTCACTTTTCTTTCTTTCTTCAGTCACTGTAGTATCCTACAATGAAAAAGCATGCATTGTATAGTAAGTGTGCATATGTTTTATAAACTGTACAGTTGAGGTTCAGGGACAAAATGTTAGCATTGTCAATGATATATTGAAAGCTAATGTTTAGATGACAATCACTGCTGCAGTCTGAGACAGAGGCTGAATTATTGATGTAACCTTTATGTATATATGTGTATGATATTTCTGTAGCATGAACCTAGACAATAGCAGTAAAGCACTCTCAGGGACCAAAGACAAACATAAAGTCAAAGAGAGATAGGAGTTGTAGGTGGGTTGTGGATTGTTAATGTACTGTGATGTAATGTGATTTTAAGAGGTGAGTCTTCAACTCCTTCCTAAATTAAAGCAGCGCTGCAGCGGTTTGGGAGAGAAAAACAAACTGTTTCCAGATGCTGGGTGCATAGATGGAAAAGCCCTGCTGCGTTTCTTTTCTTTTTTTTACACTTCTTATTCTGCTATCTGGTCATGTCTGGGCTGCCAGTGGGTGAGAACCACTGGAGATGGTGAGCTGGTCTGCAGAATTAGTGGGGGTGCTAGTCGTGATAACTTTGTAAATGATGCAGCTAGTTATAAAGATGATGCAGGTCTGCAAATGGAGCCAATGCAGTTTCATCATTTTGTAGGTGATGTGATCATATTTTCTCAGGCTGTGGATGATATTGTGCTGCAGAATGTAGGATACGTGAAAAGAGTGCCAGTATGAGTTCTCGGAGGCAATGGAACTAGGTATTACTACTGTCCAGCTGCAAGAGTCGCTTTCTGGAAGAAACAGTTTTACTTAAGAAGCAAGAGCTGTTACCAGCTTGTCTTTTTTTTTTACAATGTGATCTCCAAACCTGTAAGAGCTGTGTAAATTAGTAGCACTGTATACGAGCCTGTAAAACTGTGGCTCTTTTGTGTAAGTTGTGTACGCATGAAATTGTGAAATGCCGACATTTGTATTGTCCTACTCTTCAGAGACATTATCTGGCATAACCCCTCAACCCTCCAAATATTATGGGAGAGAGTGAGCTTTGAAAACTTACATTGCTTGCCTAGTGCAATGCTCTGCACTTTAAAACATCACCAGACACCACTGTTCTGAGTTTAAACATTTGCTGTTTTCACTGCTCTCATAGAGACTGCCTTCCTCTGTTCTATCTCATACATACATCTTTTCAGACTCATAATTTTGGTAATTGGAACATATTGGCAATGATTTGTGGAGCTGATTGGGGACTGAAATAATTGGTCATGGTTGGATTTTTAGAGGATTATTGGTGGACACTTGTTGAGTATAGGCATATCCACTAGGCCCCACACCGATTACACCTATATGTATCAGTTGAAACCATTTATATTCATGAAGTTCAATTGTTTTATTGTGTTAACATTAAAATCCAGTCATATGACACTGATGCTTTTGGTTAGAAAAGCTTTAAAATGTACTACTCCCACTCTTCAGAGAGATTATCTGTCATAAACCCTGTCATAAACCCTGTCATAAACCCTACCATATCTGAGTGGACCAACAGCAACCCTACCTACAAAGTTATCTTTAATAAAATCTTAAGTCGTATATCATTGAACCACGTGCCATTTGCTATTATTTTGCTAAAAAATTAATGGAAATGACTGCAAATCTACAGTAAAGCCATATTTAAATTAGAACCCCTTTTGATTAATATGATCACTCTAATTTGTTTTATGAAACTTGTGACGACCCTCAATTCTCCTGTGAAACTGGCTTTAAACCGTATTCTGTTTTATTTAAAGTTGTTAGCTAATGCGCTTAAGTAGTAAGACTGGGCGCAAATACTTTCAGTAATCTTTTGGAATATCCACAGTCCACTGTTTGCAAAGTGTCACTCATCTGCCAAACGTCAATGGGGATCATACTGTAGCAAAATATACAGAATTAAAATAAACTGTTTTCAAATATTACCAAAGTTATAGATTTCTTTTAAACAGATTCTGCCGATAGAAACCATTCCCGTCAGAAGCACCTCTTATTATTATTTGGGGCCATGCCCCCCCCCCCCACCACTCCCCCCAACTTATACTTCTGGCTATGGGCCTGGTCTCTCTGCCAATTTTATTGCAGTAAACCATGATCACTTAGTTCACCTGCTCTATCCAGTTATGGATATTTTCAGACTCTTCTATGCCGTTTCTCTTTCGTATGGAGCTAGAAAATGTAATACGTTAAACTGGGATAATTTTTTAGCTCCTTACACGGTTGTTGGTTGTGGAGTGTCCAAAAGGTAACTGCTGCTGTCTTATATTTTCACTGTTTCCAACCCTTTTATCATCCTATATTTACACAATGTCGATGTTTACGAATCATGTATTTATTTAATGGTCCTGCATAACAAGTAAAGCTTTCTTGCACATGTTGGCCCTGCATTAAAAAAGGATTCTAACCTGTTGGTTTTAAGTTGATAACACAGACAAAGAAAATGTTGTCACCGACCTGTAGCACACCTACCTATTAATGCCACCCAAGACACATCTTCACCACACACTTTTCTGCATTTCCGTGTGTATTTGATATCGGTCTTAGTTTCTTTACTTCTTTCCATGATTTATCCCTGTCATCTTATGCCTTAGTGTGCCCATTCCGTTTATTAGGTCTCGCTGGTGTTAGCAGCGCGAAGCGCTGCTCCAGCGAAAGACCTATTGTTGTGGGTTTGCCGGGAATGGGGCACAGGGGGGGGGTTACGCGCTTCACCTCGGCGATTTCATCTCGAGGACGCGCTTCTGCAGTCGGACTTGCATCACGTGTGCAGAATCTCCAGGGGGCTGCAGATCTGTTTTTGCGATGGAGCCTAATGACTTCCGTGTCTCGTTTTTTTTTTTTTGGCAAGTTGCACGCGCTTTTATTTTTTTGCAGGCAAGTGGCACGCGCTTGACTCTCCAGGGCGCTGCAGATCTGCGCTGCAGATCTGTTGTTGTGATCGCGCCTAATGACTTCCGTGCCTCGCATTTTTTTTTAGGCAAGTTGTACGCGCTTGACTCTCCAGGGCGCTGCAGATCTGTTGTTGTGATTGCGCCTAATGACTTCCGCATCTCTAATTATTTTAGGCAAGTGGCGCGTGCTTCTGCTGGCCGTGTGCAGACTCTCCTGTGCGCTTCTGTACAGATGTTGTTAACTAATGTGCTTGGTGATTTTTATTTAACCACAGTGTTAAAAGTCGCAAAGGTACGTTAAAAGCCGCCTCACTGGGACTATGGTTGCTTTTAAATTCCAAAGCATTACCACGTCTCAAACTTCGTAACCCTTCTTGTCGCTGACACCATTACGGTTAAAAGAACGGCTTACAATATATAATTTCTACGATAGCTCTCATATTATGGAATTAATTAAAATCAACAAGTTATGTAAAAAGCCGCCTCACTGCCGCTTCTGCTGGCCCTGTGCACACTCTCCTGTGCGCTTCCGTTCAGCTAATGTGATTGGTGCTTTTTAGGTCTCGCTGGTGTTAGCAGCGCATAGCGCTGCTCCAGCGAAAGACCTATTGTTGTGGGTTTCCTGGGAATGGCTGAGAGGGGGTGGTTACGCGCATAACCTCGGCAATTTCACCTCGAGGACGCGCTTCAGCTGGCGGGCTCGCATCACGTGTTCAGACTCTCCTGGGCGCTGCAGCTCTGGTGTTGTGAATGTGCCGAACGTGCCTAATGACCGCGCCTAATGACTTCCATCTATCAGTCTAGCCGTCAATGTGCCCCCACTCACCGGGTCTCTCATCCTGTCCCGCGGTAGTGGCGCTGTACGGGATTCGTAGGCGGCTAGCTCCCTTCCCTTCACAGGAGCGTGGGGTAGGCTCCCGTCCGCTTCCTGTCTGTGCTGGTGGCCCCGCCCTCATGCAGGCAGTCCTGGGCAGTCCAGCCTGGCTTTCTGTGTCTCGCCCGTGCAGAGGGACCGGAAACACTCAATCCAAGAAAGGTACGTTGCTTGTTGTGGTCGGCATTTGTTTGCAGCGTTTCTCAGTAGTGTCTACCAACTTTGTTTGATGCGCTCTAAGCTTTCAATTAGCTATATAAGAATATTTACATTTTAAAGAGCTGCAAATTTTGCTGTATACAAGGAGGCGCGATAGCCCAAGAATTACACAAGCTGATGGAGTGGGGAGCCGGGATCCCAACCTAGGTTTCTTCTTCGAGAGAGACACACTTTCTGCTCTGCCCCAGCTCACCTCAGTCTGAAGTTCCAATGCTCACTCTGACCTGAATGGCAAATTTATTTACTCTTATAGCCTTAGACAAACGTTACCATTTATAGACGGTTTTAGGAGGAAAAAAAATTGCCTCAGCTGTGCGAGATCCTGTCTTCCTTGGATCCACCTGTTGGGCAGACTTCACTGCAGGCTCTCTGAGCTGGATGCACCCTGTTTAGTGGCCTCTTTATGCCGGGTGCGACCACCTCCTTTATCCTCTGGGACTCTCTCCCAGCCTCTCATGGCCCTTCCTGTGAGATTCAAGCAGACCTCTTCTCTGAGGTATTGAGCCCCCTCACACCCCATTGGGCCCCTGCATGCGGGCGCAAAGCCTTGAAGCACCCTCTCTGGGGCTTTGCCTGTGTGGCGCTCAGTCCGATGCCCGCAGCCCTCATTCTAGGCCCTGCCTGTACATGGCAGCTCGCCAAGATCCCCTCAGGGCTCTTTGCCTGAGGGTAGCCAAACCACTGTCCCTCCATTGAGGACCCCCATGGGGTGTGCATCCACCCATTACTATTTGGACTGCAGAGTACAGAGCCACTGCCCCTTCCTCTTGTCTGGCCTGTGGGGCTTATAGCGCGATGTCTCTGCCTGTAGAGGGCACCTGTGCATGAACCCCCCCTCACTGGGCCCCGCCTGTGGAATGCAGGGGTAATGTCCTTCCATCGATGCCCCCCAGGGGGTGCGCATCCCCCAAACCTTTTCCATTTGTACTGCAGAGCCAGAGTGCAGAACAACTGGCCCTTCCTTCTGGCCTGGCCTGTGGGGCTTATAGCGAGATTTCTCTGCCTGTAGAAGGCAGGTCTCCATTAACCCCCTTCCTGCTCCCACACCTGTGGAATGCAAGGGGTAATGTCCCTCAGTCCGTACCAGTTCCCGCTCCCTCACACCCTGAAACTTACAACTTCTGCTCTGCCTTTCCCCTCTGGGTTGAGGGTCCTGCGGGTGGGTGCGCTGCTCGATGGGACTTGGGAGCCCCCTCCCCGCATATGCTCCCAAGTACTGAGTGCTTTAACGCCAATTAGGGGCGGCTGCCACACAGCCCCATTGAGCGCCGCCGGCCCATGAATGCATCTGCCTAGAAATGAACACGAGTAGGTGAATGGTCAGGAGAGGGGGCTCTCCCGGAGGAAGGGGCGGGGAGCTATGATTTTATGGAGCACTCAGAAGCAGTACATTTCAGATTTATGTGCACTTCGACAACCGCAAGATCTGAGGAATCCCTTCAAGGGGGCTTCAGAGGGACTTTTGCAACCTTTTCAAAGTGGGCTGGGGCTGATCTCTGGAGGGGCTTGGCATCAATAGTAACGTTTCCAAATTACCATCATGACTCTGGGCAATAGCTTGCTTAATCTTTCCGATGGCCCCCAGCGCCTAGAGACCCTTACGGGTGATTGTGCCGCTTTACAAATGTGGATTATAATGTCATATGCTGGGATTCCCATATAACTGTAATTACTAATCAAAGGCCGGCTTAATATCCCACCCGCATTCTGTTAGCCCCGCACAGCTGGTCAGGGGGCGTCCTCCGCAGAGGGGTCTGGGCTGCTGCTGCCCTCACACTGCACTACAGCTAGTGCATACTGGCCGGGGTCTGCAGGAAAACGCACAGCTGATACAGCGCCTCTCAAGAGACAACCGCGTGGGAGCTATGCAAATGTTTGTAAGTGTGAATGCGGTGGCACTGGTGCCTCTCTGATGCCTATTAGACTCGCAAGTCCTTGGGGAAAAAACTATTTTGTGTTTGTAATCATTTTGGTGCATTTAAGACAGAGCTGCACGAAACTTCATCTTAAAAGGACGCCCTGCCACGGTCTAAGGTAGCTCTGTGCCACCATGGCTCACTGCTTGTCTCTGCCCGGCCACAGGCTCTGGTGACTTCCGTGGCTCACAGGGCTCGGGTGGCTTCCTGACACTGCGGAACTGTTCCTTCTATGTTGTCTCTCGGAATCTGGCCTTCCCCTGGCACGGCTAGCATTGGGATGCTGTGGCTCACAGTACTCTGCGCCGCCACAGGCGGGGACTCACTAGAGTCAAATCTGTAGTTGCACAGTTCATTAAAACAAGCATTTGCAATGCAATAGGTCTTGCATTTGCGAGAGTTTGAGCTATTGGCATTGCAAATGGCAATGCCTTTTATTAAAAGCGTTTGAAAACCTGCAAGCTGTGCGTAAACAAGCACTTTGTAATTGTAGTCCTTGCTTATGAGAAGCAAAGCTGGCATTCTCTTTTACTGACAGCCTTGCTTCTCGTAAGCAAGGACTATACGTACAAAGTGCATGTTTATGCATGGCTTGTAGGTTTTCAAAACAAAAGAATAAAAGGCATTGTCATTTACAATGCCAATAGCTCCAACTATTACAAATGTGAGACCTATTGCATTGCAAATGCTTGTCTCAACATCTTAGCACTTTAAGCAAATCTCCTTCATTTATACCAGTGTACATTTATGTTTAGATGCAATTCTGTGTTTTTTCAGGGGGTTCGGGAGGGAGCGGATAGAACTGGATCAGTGTTTAATACTCTGCAACAGGATGATTAATATAAGACAAACACCGTTGCACAGAAAGACAACATACAAGAAAGCCCTCTGAAACGTACAATCCCCACACACACCTTATAAATTTCCAGTTGAAGTGGCAGCCAGTACATTTTGGAGCCAGGGGGGCGGACAGGACGCACAGGCACACATTCACAGCCATGCATTCACACGTGGGTGTAAATAAACACATCCATTCACAACACTTATTACCAAACATTCATACATACACACATGCACGCATCAAACATTAATTTTTTTAAAAAGCACACACACTTACCCGCAGCTCGGCCTCGGATATCCCAGGAGGCTTGGGACTGCTGCCTTCCCTCGTTGGGGAAGGGGGAAGGCAGCAGTCCCAACATCCTCACAGAGTGGGATGAGTCAGTGAGACTGCTGAACTCACCCCAATCCACTCTGTGATGAAGTGTCACTGAGTGACACTCGATCCTGGGCCCATCAGGACTTAAAACTGAAGCACCCAGGTGCGAGGCAATTAATGTTGCTAAACCCTGGTCACTGAGGGGAGGGCCTCATGGACCTTTGCTGAGCTGAGGATGTCACACCCACAGGAGCTGCGACTTCCTAAGCCTAGCAAAGTTCAGCTCTGGCAGCCAGGAGCCTGCACATTTAGGCATGTTTAGCTCCTGGCTGCCTGAGCTGAAATTGAACAGTGTTGGTCCAGCCTGACAAACACTGCTCATGAAGGACAAAAGACGGGGGCTGTAGCCCCTCAGCCCCAATGGACCGGCAGTGGCTGTCTGGTTGTGAATCTACAAGCTGAATACCATGTTTACCATCATGGGAACTAGCAATCCATGACCCACTGCTGAAATAGTGCTGGACACAAATTACAAGGGCAGAGGAGAGCAAATCGAGCCAAGTGGAAGTCCCATTTCTCAAACACACATAAGTTTCCTTTCTGAACGTGCAGGTCTCAATGTGCTATTTGAGATGTTTGAGTGGCTGTTCATTCATTCACCACTGATGGTATAGTGTTGTATTTGGCTGTGGACAGATGTGATAAATCCTCGACTATTCTTCTTTCCATACCCTACCATTTCTAGGCAGGGATTGGTTGGAAACATATCTGGAGGCATGGGGGCTCGAGGCGAATGATGAATGTCTGCACTTGCCGTGATTTGTAAATTCAATTTAGAGTTATTACATGTTGTTTTATAATTTGTTGTTTGAACAAGTTCAGTTCAGTATTCAGTATCAATTCTTAGACTTCGAATCAGACTTCTGCGTATGCAAATAAAAATGCTGAGTAGTAATGAAACCTGGCCCTCTTCAATACAGAAATATAATGCAGAATGTCACTGGGACCATTATTTTTACGTTCATTGCTGACACATTGCATCACTGAGCCTACAAATACTTTTCCAGTTTTAAACAAGCATTTGTAAAGCCAACACTCTACGTTTGCATGCTGCCTTAACACAGTGTGCCACACAAGAGAGAGCCTGCAGGAGTGGACAGACACAGATATTGTTGTAAAGTAGTCAAACATAAAGTTCGATGCAAGCACTCGAGGGGAGGTGGAAGGAAACTCAGAAAGAGAAAATAGCATTATATGAGAGACGACTTCTCCACCATGCTGCGCCAACATATGAATGACAAAATCTCAAGCCGGTGGTTGAGAGAGGCTGGTCCCAGAAAGCTAATGGTTTAAAGGGATGGACCCAAAGCAACGTCTATGTCTGTTGATATCATAGCAGGCTGTGAAAATCCAGTACTAAAATTGGACCACTTAAGAAAAAACTACAATGTAGGTTTCAATAAGACAGAGATTAATAGCTTTTCGAAAAGAACACACACCTCCATGTAAAATAGAGAGTTGAAATATTTCTTTCTCAGTACAAACAGGACAGAGCTGGAACAAAGTAAACCTGACAAAGAAACGTTTCCAAGGTCACAACAGGCACATAGCAGCACCTTGTCATTTGTCATGGCCCGGGTATTCGGCTTATAGAGAACTTTTGAAGCAAAGTTTCAGAAATGTCTGCCCCAACACTAACTTGAACTGGGATGTCACGAAAGTGACCCCAGAGTAGACAGTAAAGCTCCCATTAAATTATTAACCAATACAAACACAGAAATGTTTGTGATGAATGGCTCGTAGTTGAGTAATCTACTCCAGCGATATAACTTGTGATGCGAATGATTTTATTGATTATACATATTGCTTCCCAAATCAGGTTTCGAACGTTATTCGTGGCCGGAGAGAGATGTGATCTCGACACGTTGGAATGGTCAAAACGAGTCTTTAATGTTCCAGTGCTAGATCATTGGTGGCAAACTGGTAAGTACAGAATGCATAACCTTTTAAATATGCTGTTCTGTGTGCATTACAAATTATGGTTAAATACCAATGTATTTCTTCTTGTAAGGTTGAATTTGAATCCTCCATGTATTTATCATCTTAATCGTACATTTTATGAGTAATTATGTGATGTATTGCTTTTTGAAACACGTTATGTTAAAGCTGTTGTAATTAATCTTTTCAATGTGCCGTTACAAAATGCAGGAAATTTGGCCAATAGCGGTCATTAAAATGGCCAATATTGATGAAAAAAGTAATATAACCATACGCTGCTTGTGCAGTGTAATTTGATGAGTCAAGGTGGTTTTTTAAATGAACATAAATCTACAGTAAAAAGAAGAATGCAGCATCTCTTAATTAACTATAAGTATCAAAGTTCAGAATAATGTCGTACTTTAAAGGTCGCCTCTGTTTAAATATGACAAAGACATTCGCCTCACGAGTGAGACTCAATGGTAACGAGATTTGTGATTGGCATTACGTAGCACTAATAATAATAATGTATGCAAATATGACATGCCATTCGGCTGGACTTCAACCAACAAGTACATTGCATTCTGGGATTTAGAAGGGAGTGCAAATACAATTTGTACAAGCGGAATATTTTTTTTTAAACAGCGTAACTCCACCTCTTTAATAAAAAGAAGAAAACAATGAAAGTAGTTTCCATCTATCTTCAGAATAAATCATGTTATTTTGAAGTAGTGATAAGACTGAACATTGAGGGTACAGAATGAGAACCCTTTTGCGATTTTGTATTCACATTCATAAAATCAAATAAAGACACAAGACACAATGTGCAGGAACTACAAAGTATACCTGGTATTATATGACTAGATCTGGATGGAGAGCTCTACGGAACCGTGTACAACCGTAAGAATGCAATGATGGCATATTTTATTGTTTACCTTGTTTATTTGTTTATCCATTTATTTATTCATTCATCTCATCTCATTTACAGATCCGGACTGATGTTACCTTCTTGTTTTCACTATGCTTTATTTTCCGTTAATGTATGTATGTATGTATGTATTGTTTTATATGCACTGATCCATGTTTGATTACGGCGTCACTCCAATACGATTGTAATTCTACTGATGCCTTATGGCCGTTATCATTTTTGCTATTGCTCAATAAAAAAGATTTGAACTAAAAAAAAAAAAAATCAAACAGAGCACTCCATTCACCCTAAAAAAGGAAAATGTGCTAGAGGGGAATTACGAAGACATTGAGATACCTAACACAAGAACGCAATCTCAAAAAAGTCACCACACATTGGCTGCAACCCTGTTTCATTGGCTACGACACCAGCAATCCTTAGTTGACCTGACTTGGGGAGTGTCATGCCATTACATTGTATGGGGCTTATATTTCAAAGGATAGAGTGTTCTGCATTTTTTCACCACCAACCAAATCGACATAATTCACAACTCCGCTGATGCCCATAGAAACACTCATGCAGTAGCATTGCATTGTCCATTAATACTTAGCATCAGTTTCGAAGAAATGAGAGAAGCCATGATACTCGAAAGCATGAAGTGCATTTGAAGCTTCAAATAGCCTGTACAAGTTTGATGACTACGATAGCAACGGGCTCATGATTTCCTACTTTCCCACCAGTGAGGTTGAAAAGGCACTGGGGCAGATATTCGACAAATCTGCTGCTATTGCCCAGGAGGATGGTTTGGAAGAAGTGGAGAACAGAAAAAAGAAGAGGCAAGTTCAAAAACAATTATCTAATCATTAAGACTAGCACCTAACATTGAAAGGAGAATTAAGAGAACAGTGGAGAATAGACTTCATAGCTAGAAATAGCAGCTGATAGTGGTCTGTGATGCTCAGATTCTGTGGGCCCTTCAGGTTGTCTCAAACAGCATCTCCAATTATCATAAAGCTACGAATTCCCTACCAAACTCTTAAACTGCACATATAACATGAATGGTTATTGCAATTCTTGATAAGGAAGTGTGAGTTATTAAGATCAACTTTATTAAACTTGGCTGTTGGGTGATCAATCATTTTTGCTTCAGGTTTTTCTTCAGGCATGGTTAGAGAGACACTTTTTTTCTGACCTGACAGTGCCCAGTCCATCTGATGGTATGTGGAGATTTTACCTGCATCCTAGACATTAAACTCGATATTTCTATTCCTTAGACTCAAAGTAAGATTTTTGGAACTCATGGAAATAATTTTCCTGAAGGGTTTGTGGAGTTTGGTGGACCTATGTCACGAGTCCTGAGCAATTGATTTTAGTTTCCTATTAGACACCATGTCTGTCAAAGTCTGAATAACATTACAGGGCTCATTAGCACAATTTTTCAGTTAAGGTTAAAAAGAAAGCATATTTCCATCTATGCATGTTATTTAAACTGGGGGAGAGATCTGACAGGGTTCTTACTTACATGAACAGAAGTCATCAGGCTTACTCTAAGATGACAGCTGTAAGGAATGAGGATAATCGCATTTTAGTACTTCTGCTATGCTGGACGTATTCCATTCATCATTCTGTGGAATTAATGCTGATGTGGTATCTGGTACCCTCCCAATAATATGTGGTAATTAGATGGAGACAGACTCTCGGTTCCGGAGGCAAACAAGTAGAAAAATTGCTTGGTGTTAGGACACCCCATTATTTCTCCAAAACTGAGATAAGGAAGAACAATAAAATCTATATATATAGCATAAACTCACAAAGAACGCTACTAGGCACTGAATCAAATGTAGAACTCCAGTCTCAATTTAGACTGGATGTGTTTGTGATTTGAATTTGATATTTGGTGTGATCCTGATGCTCAAATGTAATAGGTTATCCAGAGTTTCCCCCAGAAGATAAGATTATGTTTTTTTTTTACTTAATAATAATGTTTTAGTATTTGCCCTTCAAAGACCTGACTGAAGGCGCTATGCAAATAATGCAAACATTTGAAATATATATATAGATGAATAGACTACCTTCTCAAATAAATGTATGGCAAGCATCAGATTCCCCTGTAAAGGCTCTTGTATATATTAGTTATTGTTTTTCAACTGTGTTCTTTGCAAAGTATTTAGACACATTCTGTTCTTTCTCCAAAACTACATTGTCCCTTAGTCTGTTTATGAACGTTCCAGAAGATTGAAGTTAAGTTAACCCACTAAGTATAGTGTTCCATATATTGCAATCTTCAATCTTAATAGATCCGACCCATGCACCGTATAGTATGTATGGCTAAGCAATATGTATTAATCATGCAAGGCGGATGTCACACCCATCAAATAGGCATATACATGCCTTTTCATGGTTATGATTGTGACCACTGTAATTTCCCAAATAACTCTTATCTCTGTATGAGTGTCTCCCAAGGCCCTTACATTTCAGATGGGCCATTTCTTGGGTGACTAATTTTGTCTTGGAGAGATAAATTGTAAACAATTCTGTGGCTGAAGGAGAGAAGTCTAAGGCGTGCTGCGCTTTAACCAGGGTTCCACAGAACCATTGTTCAGCTATTCATAGGCAAAAGCAGGCCATGGCTTAGAGTCTCACCCTGAAAGCGTGCTGTGGTTGCAGCATCTAATAAGCAGATCTGAAAGAGACAAGTTAGTGATAGATTCCTTACCTTAGAATATCCCCAGGCGTCAGACTGGATCCGGAAAGTTTTGCGTAGCAGTACCCTTGCGCGTCGGTAGGCGTCGTCTGCAGCTCCGCGTCCGTCGTCGTGGGCGGCGTGATGACGTCGTCGGAGTACTTAGACGCCGCCTCCGCGTGCTGACGTCAGTTCTTCTTTTTTCCACGCCAGCCAGCTCAGATCTGGAAAGAGCAGTTCCCTAGTCACTTTTTGACTAAACTTTTGTGATCTTTTGATCCATTTTGAAGTCTCTACGACTCCGACGGTGCCGTTAGGGATGCCCGGATTCAAGCATTGCGACGAGTGCGACCGTACCATGTCGGTCACGGATCCCCACCGCCTGTGCCTGATGTGTTTGGGCGTCGACCATGACGACGAGGCCTGCTCCGACTGTCGGGCCCTTTCGAGGAAGGCCAGGCGGGAGCGGTCCCGCAGGCGACTCGAAATCCGCCAGTTGGCCCCGCGCCGTGTGAGGTCCCGGTCCCACGGGAGGTCGAGGGACAGGTCGCGGGGACGGAGCCGTCACAGCTCCAGGAGTCGGCACCACTCCTCCGGGTCCAAGTCGTCAGGTAAGAAGCATAAGAAGTCGAAGAGACATCATCGCTCTTCTGACTCCCCCCGATGCTCGCACGATACGGCCGGGGATTCGGGTGACACCGCCCACGCGGCTCCTCGGGAGTCGCGGGCGCCGCGTTCAGCCCCATACCCATGGTCTGAACGCGACGCCGGAGGAGATCGAGCGTTTCCTCATGGCCATGAGGTCCCTTTCTCCTCCGACGGGTTCCGCGGCGCCTCCGGGCCCAGCGAACCCGTCTGGGGGCCCTAGTGGGTCGGGGGCTACGACCCCGACGCCGTCGGGTGCTTCGGCCTCGACGCCGGCGGTGCCTTCGGGCCGGCGCCGCAAGGCCCCACAATCCCGACACCGCCGGTGCCCTCGGGCCCGGCGCCGCAGGGTACAGCGGCCCCGGCGTCATCGGCGCCTTCAGGCCCGGCGCCGCAGGGCGCCGCTGGACCCTCCTCGGGCGATGGATCGTCACCGGTGGACCTTACGACCCCCCCGGCATCGGTCCGTGTGGTGTCCCCTCCGGCGTCGTCCTCGGGCGGCGCCGTCCCCGATGCCTCCGTTCAATCGGTTCCGACATCGGGACGACGCCTATCGGCGCCGATCTCGACGCCGTTTGGAGATTTTAGTTTCTATGAACCGACCTCATTCAATTACGACCCTGAATCTCAGGAGAGGAGGGAGGAGGAGGATTGGGAGGGGTCTGAGGACCCTCTGGCCATAAAGTGCCAGTCTAACATGGACTGGACAGGAGACCTTGGGGAGGCCAGTGGCCTGGACACCTCTCCAGACACTGGATTTGTCTCTCCTCCTACCCTGGCATCGGAGGAGGGAGCTACCTATGGTGTGGTGTTGACGAGGGCTGCCAAGGCCTTGGGCCTTGAGCTCCCCGTCGCGGCCGTGAGGACTAACCTCCTCACTGAGGTCTTTAAGCCGCAGTCATGCTCCATGGAGCCTCTGCTGCCGTTTAATGAAGCCTTGACGGACGTTCTTTTGGGCACTTGGTCCAGGCCCGCTACAGGTTCGCCTGTAGATAGGAACGTGGCCTGACGCCACCGCCCTGCCCCGGGCGACCCATGTTTCCTGTCCACCCACCCCACCCCCGAGAGTCTGGTTATCCAGGCCTCTAACTCCCAGGCCGCCTTCCCGACGGCCCCGCCGGACAGGGAGTCCAAGAGGTACGAGAACTATGGTAAGAAGATCTTCTCGTCCCTTAGCTTGGGACTGCGGTCTTCCAACACCGCATGCCTCTTGGGCCATTACACCCACTCTCTGTGGGAAACGGTGGCGGAAGTGCTGCCAGAGTGTCCGTTGGAGGTACGGGCCAAACTCGGCCAAGCCCTGGTGGAGGGCCGGGACGCAGCCAGGTATTCAATCAGGTGCGGACTGGATACTACTGACTCGCTGGGCAGAGCGATGGCTACGATGGTGGCGGTACGACGCCACGCCTGGCTGAGATCCGCCAATTTTTCGGCAGACGTCCAAAATACACTCATGGACATGCCGTTCGATGGCCGTCGCCTCTTTGGCGACAAGGCAGACCACGCGCTTGAGCGCTTTAAGGACTCCAGGGCTACGGCCAAGTCCTTGGGCCTCTCGACCCCGCGCCAGCAAATGGGTGCCTTTCGCTCCTTTCGTGGCCAAGGAAGGGGCATCCCCACACGTGCTGCCAGCCACTCGCCGCAAACTGTCGTCCAGCGCGGCGGCGGCCGTGGAAACCACCTTGGAGGTGGTCAGGGAAACAAGCGGAGTCAGTCCACACCTGCCCCCGCAGCATCCGCCTTTAAACCCTCCTAGTCCGTGCTTTTCGGCCCATGTGACGCCAGTGGGAGGCAGGGTTCGCCATCACCACTCTCACTGGCGCACTGGCACTTCGG
This sequence comes from Lissotriton vulgaris, assembly GCF_964263255.1. Lineage (NCBI taxonomy): Eukaryota > Metazoa > Chordata > Amphibia > Caudata > Salamandridae > Lissotriton > Lissotriton vulgaris. Next base: position 1,938,906,276 of record NC_141685.1, read on the forward strand.
ACAGGTGGGTGCTGCAGATCGTCCGAAGGGGCTACTCCCTCCCCTTCGAGACGACCCCTCAAGCCATGCCACCGCAACACCACCGCGTATCGGGGGATCATTTGCGGCTCCTGCAGGAGGAAGTTTCGGCCCTCTTGGCCAAGGGGGCCATCGAGCACGTTCCTGGGCCAGAAGTAGGACGTGGTTGCTACTACTTCCTGGTACCCAAGAAGGGCAAAGGGTGCCTACGCCCTGTCTTGGATCTGAGGAACGTCAACGGCTTCCTCCGGAAGGAGAAGTTCAAAATGCTGACACTGGCTCAGGTCTTGACTGCCCTAGACCCAGGAGACTGGATGGTAGCGTTGGACTTGCAGGACGCATATTTCCACATCCTCGTCCTGCCGGCCCACCGGCGTTACCTGCGGTTCACAGTAGGCCTCGAGCACTTTCAGTTTACGGTGCTCCCCTTCGAAAGTGATGGCGGTGGTCGCAGCTCATCTGCGCAGGTTGGGGGTCTCAGTCTTCCCCTACCTAGATGACTGGTTGTTGAAGGCGGGCTCGCCCCAGGCAGTCGTCAGCCACCTCCAGACTATGGCGGATCTCCTGCACCAGCTGGGATTTTCCATCAATGTGCCGAAGTCACACCTGTGCCCCTCTCAGAAGCTCCTTTTCATCGAAGCGGTTCTCGACTCGGCGCAGTTTCGGGTTTACCCGCCCGAACAGCGGGTTCGGGATATACAGGCTCTGATTCCGATCTTCGGGGCGTTATCCCGAGTTTCGGTAAGGTTGACGCTGCGGCTTCTGGGGCTGATGGCCTCCTGCATCCTTCTGGTGCATCACGCACGGTGGCGGATGCGGGCTCTGCAGTGGGACCTGAAGTTTCAGTGGGCCCAGCACCGGGGCAACCTGTCCGACCATCTCGGAGGGCACTGCGAGACAGCTGCAGTGGTGGCTCATGGACCGCGATTGGGTCAACGGCAGATCCCTCTCCCTTCCCCAACCGGAGCACGTAGTTGTGACGGAGGCGTCCCTCCAGGGCTGGGGAGGCCACTTGGGAGAGGCAGAGATCAGAGGACTCTGGTCTGCGGCGGAGTCCCGGCTCCATATCAATCTGTTGGAGCTGCGGGTGATTCGTCTGGCACTGAAGGCATTCCTCCCGTCTGTCCGAGGGAGTGCAGTGCAAGTGTTCACGGACAACACCACCGCCATGTGGTACTGCAACAAACAGGGCGGAGTGGGGTTGTGGACCCTTTGCCAGGAGGCTCTGCGTCTCTGGCAATGGCTGGAACATCAGGGCGTGACTCTGGTGATTCAACACCTGGCAGGTTCTCTGAACGCCAGGGCGGACGAACTCAGCCGTCGGTGCTCGATGGATCATGAATGGCGTCTGCACTCGGACGTGGCGCAAGGCCTCTTTCTGCGATGGGTAGAGCCTTGGTTAGATCTATTCGCCACCGAAGAGAACGCACAATGTCATCAGTTCTGCGCTTTGGAATTTCCAGGGCGGCACTCGCTTGGAGATGCTTTTCGTCGCGAGTGGAGCTGCGGTCTGTTGTACGCCTTTCCGCCTATACCACTTCTGCCCAGAGTGCTGAAGAAGATCAAGCGCGACCGGGCACACGTCATCCTTGTGGCTCCGGATTGGGCACGAAGGTACTGGTACCCCGAGCTACTCAGTATGTCAGTCGATCCCCCGGTTCGTCTGCCTCTTCAGGAGGACCTTCTGTCGCAGCAGCAGGGGCCGGTCCTCCACCCAAACCTGTCCAGTCTCCACCTCCATGCTTGGAGATTGAGCGGCGACAGTTGAGGCCATTTGACTTGCCTCCTGAAGTTTGCAACATCATTCTGGCAGCCAGGCTTCCCTCCACAAAGACGGTATACGCCTGCAGGTGGAACAGATTTGTGGCATGGTGCAAAGCAAAGGCTGTGGATCCTCTCAATGCCCCTCTCTCTGAGGTTCTCTTCTTCCTTCTTTCTCTTGCCCAGCAGGGCTCTGCTCTGGGCACTGTCAAGTGCTATATTTCGGCTCTTTCAGCCTTTCTGAGGCTGCCTGACCAACCTTCTTTGTTCAAGTCCCCTATCATAAATCGATTCCTGAAGGGCATCACTCATACCTTTCCTCCTGTTCCCTTCGTGATGCCTCAGTGGGACTTGAACCTGGTTCTAACATTTCTGATGTGCGCTCCCTTTGAGCCACTTCACAACTGTCCTCTTCGTCTTCTTTCTTTGAAGACTGCCTTCCTGGTAGCCATCACCTCTGCCAGGAGAGTGAGTGAGCTCCAGGCTCTCTCTTTTGTAAGCCTCCTTTCCTTTCAGTCCATCCGGACAAGGTTGCTTTAAGGACTAGGCCCTACTTCTTGCCTAAGGTGGTCACAGCCTTCCACATTGGGCAATCCATCACATTGCCCACCTTCTTTCTGCCTCCGCACCCCTCGAGAGAGGAGGAGAGGCTCCACCGTCTGGACCCAAAACGTGCGCTCTCCTTTTATCTGAATCGCACACAACAGTTCCGGGTGGATGATCAACTCTTTGTTGGGTACGCGGGCGCTAAGAAAGGGAAAGCGGTGCACAAACGGACCATCTCTCGATGGATTATCTTGTGCATCCAGGCGTGTTACTCCTTGGCTAAGAAGGAACCCCCTGTTGGGCTGAGGGCTCATTCCACTCGAGCCACGGCCACTACTACTGCCTTGGGCCGAGGTGTGCCCTTGCAGGACATTTGCCAGGCAGCTACGTGGGCCTCGCTGCACATGTTTGCAAGGCACTACTGCCTGGACAGTCAAGTCGGGAGGGACGGCTACTTTGGCCGTTCCGTCCTCCAGGACTTTCTGGTGTAAATATTGGTTCGCAGACCCACCACAACGGGGATGGTATTGCTGGGGTATCTATTCTAAGGTAAGGAATGTATCACTGACGTGTCTCTATCAGATGCACAAGTTACTACTTGTGTAACGATATATCTGTAAGAGACAATAGTTAGTGATAGATTCCTTACCGACCCACCCATCCTCTCTGTTCTGCGAACCGATATCTAGGGTTAAGGTCTTTCCCTTTCAGGGCCCTAGTTTCTTGGCACCAGTGTCTGTTTTTGTCATGGCTCTGCGCTTCTGGCGCGGAAAAGCTGTGGCTAAGAACTGACGTCAGCACGCGGAGGCGGCGTCTAAGTACTCCGACGACGTCATCACGGCGCCCACGACGCCGACGACGGACGCAGAGCCGCAGACGACGCCTACCGACGCGCAAGGGTACTGCTACGCAAAACTTTCCGGATCCAGTCTGACGCCTGGGGATATTCTAAGGTAAGGAATCTATCACTAACTAATGTCTCTTACAGATATATCGTTACACAAGTAGTAACTTGTGCAACACTACAAGTTCAGCCATGACAGGGTTCAACAGCCTTCAACATATGTGTTAGTATGTCACAGTATTAAGTCCCCGTGTGGGATTACTTGTCTGCCAAAACCATCGACAATGAATGATGTGATGTATGTAATAATATAAAATGCCAATAAACAAGTTGTACAAAAAAAAAGACTTTAAGTTCAGCCATAGCAAAATTTTAGCACAGAAATCAAGTATTAATTAATTTAAGCAATGGAAGGTGATCCAGCGCTCCTACCAAAATTCTGCATAAATGATGACACCATCTACCACCAAACTTACCAATCAATACCAGGCCCATAAAAATAATAGAGCAGCTGAATCATGAGGCGAATTAATCTAATATGTTGTTTAAACTATCTACAATAAACAAGACCAGCTTGTCATTTAGTAAGTTTATTCAAACATATTCATGAAAACTTAGGTTTTGGAACTTTATTAAACAAGTATTAGAAAATAACATTAAAGAAAAGTTTATTCAGCATTTATAAAGAGAGCTTGATTCAAGAAATATTATTCATTAACAGAAATAAGTGAAAAAGAGCAATTCCAAACCCTAACTAATTCCCTGTCTCTACCCTCATCGCCTGAAAACAAAGTCTTTAAAAGTCTCCTTTCCTTACGTGCGTTCGTCGATCAGCAGAACACGACCCTCTGGAATCAAGAAGCGTAGGAAAAAGTCTGCTCCTTGAGCCAATTCTTATACCCTAAAACTAAGGCTAAACTAACTATTTTCACATTCCAACAGATGAATTCTGGCTCTCCATTGGCTGAACCACCTCATGCCACAGTAAATTGTGACATCTTCCACCTCAGGTCCGGCTTTTACACAAAGCCATTGTTCGTGTACAGAGTCTAGGCGACAGTTCCTTAGGCTGCTACATTTTGTAGCAAAGATGTTCATGTAATGCACAAAAATGCCACGACTCACATCCTGGCCTTGAGCCTGTCCATTCTGAGCTTCCCGTGACACAATAGCAAACCTCTCCACAGGGTCGCCTTTGGCAGTTCTTTTCAAAACATTTCACAATAAAAGTTTATAGGCTTCTCATCTTTTTCAAAACAAGTTTTCTCTTGTGGCTTTACATCAGCAGGCCTCTTTTCAGAAAGCGTCAATATTGCATTATTTTTCTGCAGCCAACTCTATGCTTCTTTAGGAAAACTATTATTTAAACAAACATAAAACATCAATTAATTAAAGAATTGACATTTGTTCTGTTACCCACCCCCTTTGCTAAATGTTAACCCATTAATTACGTTACCTAGCAAAAGCACATTTAAGCAGGATATATTACCTTTGATATACCAATCCGATCTGGAACTGCATTTGCCACAGAAAAGACAAGACAAAAGCACATTTAAAAGCACATGCTATTATTTTTGACAGCAGCAGTTAGTATACGACAAAGACAATAGGCAATAATTATTGTATTATTTCTTTAGCATTTTGCACAAATAAGCATAATGTTAGTCCCGTGTGTTCATGTTGCACAGTTTATTCTAGGTTAATTTAATAACATGCAGCAAACATATTAGTTTTATTAAACATTATGGAAGTCTGACTTCACAAGCCTGAACAAAATATTGTTCTTTAACCCGCTCCATCAAAGGTCAACAGTTTCGGAAACTATTTTAAGTGTCATTATTGCGTTTTTTTTCTAGTAGGAGTGGAATCAAGAGCCATATCAAGCTGTGATTGGATTAGTTAGGACAGCTGTTGAGGCCTAGCCCACTTATAAAAGATACCTTTTATTCAAAAAGAATGAATGGATGTAATACATTGGGGTCCTGGGTTCAAGGCAATAGTTCCTGTCTTCCTCCAAGCATCAGACAGCAGGTCAGTCCTCCTTCTGAGGATTCATAGGTCCAGAAGCGTTCTGATTTCAGTTTCTGAGCATGTCATTTTCATTTCCAGTTCAGCTTGTGGGTGGAGGACACACCTTTGTCTAACTCTCAAACTGGATCCGGTCAGTTCCTTCCTTTCCTCTGGGTTTGGCTTCTGCCTGGCTAGTGAAACAATGGCTGGGCCAGGTCTGGCCCTTTTGAATTGTAATCAGGTACATCCTGCCAACATGATCCTCACCTTTCCACACATAGGCCCTGTTAGAACTGGGATTCCTGGTTGGCTGAGGTATGTACAAAGGACAGGCAGGAACCATCACTCTAGTCAGAGTAAGCTAGATGCACACTAAAATATATCCTATGCTCACCCTCTGGTAGCGGGGCACAGAGCAGTCAGGCTTATCCAGAGAGGCAATGTGTAAAGCCTTTGTGCAACGCACTCACATTGTAATACAATAGAATGAATAGACTGTAAAAAGACTCTACACAGGTTTAGAAAAATATGGAATATTTATCTGAGTAAAACAAGACCAGAATTATAAACTTCCAATCAGCAGAACTTCAGATATGAATTTTTAAAGATGAAATCCAAAAACAGTGCATAGGAGAAGTAATAAGCACTAAAAGGTTACTTGACATTGCTTTAGATCTGGGTAAATCCAAACTTCAGGATGATCGTGATGAAGAGCAGGCTGGCTGCAGGACCCAGGCAGGGCCTGCTGAGAAAGTAACTTTGTATAGAGCAAGCATCAACATCTTAATGTGTTAGTCCAATACACACCGTTGGGTTGATGCATCAAACTTAAGCCTCTCAGTTGGTGTCAAAGAATCTGCGCTGCATTCGAAGTAAAGCCTCACAGTGGCTTCTTCAGATTGGTGCTGTGTTGTTGTTGAACCTCGATGTGGGACCCATGTTGTTGTCAAATCGGCAATGCGTCAGTATCGTTGGGCACAGAGTTGGTTCTGAAAGGTGCAAATGGGTCACTGCATTAAGTTTTGCAGAAAAACTGCTGCAGATCTCACTTCTGAGGCCCAGGAGGCGGCATCTCAATCAAGGGTAGGACTCACAGATGGCAGAGTCGAGCAGAACCAGCAGAGTTGCAAGAAGTGTTTTGTTACCATGAGACTTCAGAGAAAAGTGAGGGTTAACCACGCCAAGGATGGCAAGTTTAACATGTACCATATCACTCTACATAACTGGGCAACACTCCCCTAGTGTAGGTTTATGGGCTGTTGTTTAAAAGGGTCTCTTTCCCTGTAGTACCCTGCCAGAATGAGCAGTCATCAAGCAAATGCCAAGAGAGAATTCATCCAGCAGTCCCTCCAAAGGTGAAAAGCCAACCAGGAAGCCTCTGCCCAATGACCCACCAACTGAAAATGGTCATCAGACGATTCACCAACTGCTGAATGCATCTAGGTAATCCAACGTGGATGTACACACCAGGTCCTCAAATGTATTGGAGTTCAATGTAAGGTAAACAATCAATGGGAAAAAACACACCATATATTCTATCAGAAAGAAAAAACATCCCATGGAATCACTCAACAGTGAGACATATGCTTAGAACTCTGCAACAGGTTAATTAACGCTTACTAGGACTCTACAGAAAAGGAAACAAACACTGAGGTAAACAATCAATAAAGACATATATGCTAGGAAGCCCACAACCATGGACACACATGTTTTGTAAAGGTAGTGGGGATAGGAGCTCCCCTTCTCAGCAATGTTAAAACTTAATCGAGATATTTCACCAAAAGTTAAACAACCAGGAAACATGCACCAGGCAAACTGCTAAGAAGAAATTGTGATCCAGTGTACCTACCAGTGTGGAACAATATCCTGCAAACCCATCAGTTAAACCAGGAAACTTGCATCATGTAAACCGCTAAGGAAATGCGCTCCAGGTCATCCACAAATGTGGAACTATGCCCTACAAATCCACCAGTGTTGTAATATACCTCCTGGAACTCATCAGTGTGAAGCTCACACAAATTGGAATGTAACTCATACATTTTCTGGATCATAGTGCCATAACTCACTTATTGGGAGGGAGGTGCAGAACAGATGTCTGACGAAGTCTCTGATTCAAGTAAAGCTTTGCTCCAATGTCCCATACCTACATCCTTGTTATAAGGAAGGGGGATGGTTAAGGCCTAGGTTGTTTTCTTTAGCTATTCCCTTTGCAGTGAGACTCATGGAAGGGTCCCTCTGGTGTACCCGCTAGCTCATTCTCCCACTCCGGTGCTGATGATGTCTAATTGAAGTGGTTCCTGATCAAGCAAAACCAAAGGTATGCCCTGAGAACATGTTTGGCGGGCACTGGCCCCTCAGTTTCCTGAAGGTCACTGGAACAAAAGTGGAATTTCTGCTGCTCGACACCAAGCACCCTACCTTCATAAGACCATGCATTCAACCTTTGGCATCTGGTCGTCCCTCTTTGCAGCAAGGGGAATAAAATTCAATTCATTCCTGACTTCCAAATCACCTTTGAGACCCAGATGTCCTCAGTGGTCCACCACTAACTCTGGCTTTTCTGACACAATGTTTCCCGAAGGCCACCTCTGAGAAATGGTTCACCTTCAATTCCAGGCTAAGGTATCTAACTGAACCATGGACTGTTAGGAAAGCCAGCCTCCTACCTCTAAGTGATCAAGAACAATTCTACAGGACTGGTAGATAAAATCTGAAATCTTTGATCTAGCTTCTCTATAACTCCTAAGCCACCTCTCAAATACCCCAACAACAAATTACAACACAACAACCCTTGATAGATCATATGCTCCTCTGAGAAAAGCCACCATCAGGTCCCATGAATCCACTGCAAGAGGCCAGCATGTGCAAGACTGGAGCCTTTACTATAGAATACGCTCTAGATTAACATCTTCAACAACTTCATTGCAAAGGTGCCCACCTCGAAACAAATCCATCGCAAAGTCGACCACTAGGCATCCAAGCCAACCATCTTTTAGCCAGGCAATTCCACCCTGTCAACACAATGCTAACAATCTCTCAACAAAACCATCCAAGATGCAACAAGGCCAATGTCCTCACAGCAAGGCCTGCCATCTCACAACAATGACATGGACCACACTGCAAAGCCAAACACCATGCTGCAAAGATGACCCCCTTACAACATTGTTCACACCCACTCACTAAAACCAAGCACCTTATTCTCAGACAAAACCTTAAAGATTGTTTTCTGACTCATCTTTTCCAATCACATCTGTAAGAGAATATTGAGGTAGTTCTATTCGATATCAGAGTTTTCAAGCATCCATCTATTGCCTGCTGATCCAGCGCTGCTCTAAAACAAACCTCCAAACCATAACTTATATCCTAGGAGCTATCACACTTTACCCGTCGGTGGGGCCCATAACACCGCGAGTCACTCATCCACACAAATCACCCTGCTCCCAAGATCAGTGAGATAACCAGAGGATGAGCTGCTGGAATAGTGGATTGTCCTACTTCATCTATTTAATCTAAATTCTATACATTATATACATCTGCAGTTCATATGATCCATGTTATAATTCTCGAGAAAACATTAAGACACTCCACTGTTTGGTCAATAGATCAGCTAGTAAAAGTTAACTAATGGACAACAAGACCAACTTAATTCTTCACTTATTTATTTATTTATTTTTAATTTCTAAATCTCCTAGCATGACTTTACTTTTATAAACCCGTAGTTCAAAAACATTTTATTAATTCACCTAAAGAAAAAGAAATTTAAATTCAAACTGTTTAGATTTATTAGCAGAATAGTTTAGAAAAATAAGTCAAAGACATATTACCAATCTTCTTCAGCAATAGAAATCAGGGTTAAAGCGGACAAGTTCCCAAAAACAGCCTCTCTATTCTTTCTCGATGTTCACCTCCCATCAGGACTCCGTCCCCATCAAAAGGTAAAGTAATGAAAAATTTCAGAGTCTTTGCACCAAGGAAAATCGATTCGTCCGACAGCATGTCGCGGTGCGAAAAATAGTTCAAAAGCCAGCTTTTTTCTCTCCTCCAAACAACCTCTTTTATACCCTTTTTCCCTAACTAACTAAAATTTGAAACTTTTAGGGTCCACATTCAATTCTCATTGGTCTACTCAAGGGGTGGATGAGGATAACCTCATCTCCTCATTGTCCATATTTTCGCCTAGTCGTAGCTCCAAATACAATAAGGTTCAGATTGTTCATTATTACATTCTTTCACCCTTGTCCTTTAACTTGTCACCTTCATATATTTTCCCAGGCTCACGACACAAACATCTTAACTTGGCACCATTCTGCTCTTCAGGCCACGCTGACCTTGACACCAGCTGCACAGGCACAGGCTGTTTGCACATCTCTCGAGCAGTCGCGCATGCGTAGAAAGATGGTCTCATGGAGTCTGACAAACCCTCCATGTTTTACTAGGGCACATGGGCCATAACAGGAACTATCATGGAAACAAACACAAATAAACGTTAATTTTCAAAATAAAACCGTTCTGTTTACCTCCCCCCATTCTACGTTTACCTTTTTAGTGGTTACCTAGCTTTCAGGCCACACATATGTGTTGTTTTCTTACCATTCTCCACCATTTCTGCCACAATTATACATCTAGAAAGCATTCATGCATAGAATTTCATTAGAATATAGCATTTCCACACTATGTTATTAAGACAGTTTCAAATAATTAATGGATTGCGGTTTGCAACACAAGCATATTAGTATCCCACGTGTATTTGTGTATGTGCTTTCTATTCTTCGTTGGTTAATTTTAAAACCACATCAATAATACATATTACAGTTATGGGAAAGAGACTTTACGAGGGGTATACACATTTCTTTGTTTTTCACCCTCGCTCCATCAACTCCCTCGTTGGTGATTTACCACCAAATAACACCCACAAATTTTATAACATTTTCAAAAACATGTTTCAAAGTCTTTTCAATTAGTATGGTTTATACTCTAGTCTCTTCTATTTTCTTTCTGTCTTGATAAAATTTCTCTTTAATCTCTTCCATTTCAATGTCCCCTTTTTCACGTTCTCTTTCTTGTCTTTCTTCAAATTCCTTTTTTTATAGACTTTTAAAGATTTCTTCTTTTTCTGAGTTTACAACCTAATTTTAAGACTAAGATTATAACTATTATCATAGTTATTGGAATTAATACTTTCCCTATTGTTGGTCTACCTATTTCATAAAACCAATTCTTAACAGCTGAAAAACTCCTACCAAGTTTCTCAAGAACACTGTCAACCTCCAGTGGTAAAATTTCTTTATGCAACTCTGTAAGGTTTGATATATACCTTTCAATGTTTTGACTTGCATCTGTGTTAGACCTGACATCATTGGCTTGAGTCTCTCCTCCATTTTTTTCTGTTTGCCTCCACTATTTTACGATGTTTTGCTGGTATATGCTTTGGGCGCCGTGCCACTGCTGATCAGTGCCACAGTGCAAGTGCTCCCTATGGTAAATTGATGTATCGATTGTATCCATGTTTGGCCTATTTGGTTTACTGTCAGTCCCTAGTCTAGTGCACTAGGAGTGCCGGGGCTTGTAAATACAAATACCGCTCGTGGGCTTGCAGCACGTGTTGTGCCACCCACAGGAGCGGCCTCGTAACAGAATGTCTACGGGTCGGTTATTGCGAGACCCACGTGCAGCCTAGTGCTGTCACGCAGGCTGCGCAAGTATACCTACTTGCCAGCCCCTCAAACCTTCCCTTAACTTCATGTTAGTCACCCCTATGGTAGGCCCACGGGCAGGGTGCATTGTAAGTCTAAGGTAGGACACGCCTGACCAAGTTGGCATGTCCTAATAGTGAACTACAGCCATCTTCGTGCTTCACTATCACGAGGTAACCTGCTCTCCGTTGGTTAGAATGGGCTGCCGGGATTATTAATGCTATGATCCTAGCTGGCTCGGGGAGCATGGTGCAATGTCGAGTTTGGTATCCCTGAACTCGGGGTTTAATTGCTCATCCGTTGGTATGGATGGTTTTTGGACTCTGGGTTCGAAAGTAGCACTTTTAGAAAGTGTCTACTTTCTTGTCTAACCATTTCTGGTTTCTGCTGGTCTTGCGTGTGTGTGACAGGAGCTGGGTGGCTCCAGAGGTCTGGATGAGTCAGTGTGGGATGAGTGGGACATTTGCGTTGAGAGTAGGGGGAGAGTAGTTGCTGATAGCCTGCCCTGCCTGGTACAATGCTGGCTCCACCTCCTGCCAAGCGGCTGATGGCTCTGTGCCTGCCATGGACGATCCTAGCCCCACCTTCTGCCAGGAGGCCGATAGCCCTGCTCCGGCAAGTGACAATGCTGGCTCCACCTCCTGCTGGGCGTCTGAGGACCCAGCCCTGCTCAGTGAATAAGCCAGGTGCTTCTGCATGGCTCCACCCACCACAGACCCAGGATGTTGGGAAAGTCTCCTGCATGGACAAAGGGATCAAAGCCGAAAAGGGGTATAAAAGAAGGACCCCTGAACCAAGAATTTAGATCACTTCTGACAAGGAACCCTGTAACCAAGGACAAGAGGCCTGCTGATCTGAGGACTTGCCTACCCCTTCTGCCAGTGTGCTGTTTGCTGGGGGGAATCCTGCAGTGCTTCTTTATTTTTGCCAAGGAACCAGGAGGGAGGAACTGTGTGTGTACTCTCACGCTTGATAAAGAAAATCTCCAAGGACTGGAAGAGTGCCAGCCTCCTGCTGAAGTCACAGGGCTAAAGGACTTCATCTGCTTAAAGTGCTATTGGCTGGAACCTGTGAATCCAGCACCTCTGAAAGAGCCCGCAATCTCGACGCCGACGGACGTCGCCGAATCCAGCTCGACGTAGTGGGTAACTGCCCCAGTGTCCCGCTTCCTCGACGACCGGCCGCCGGGCCCGATCGACGCCAGCAGCAACGCCAGTGAGTGGGAGTACGGCTCCAGCTCCAAGGGACATCGTGTCTGCACCGCTGCTGATCGCATCGCCCTCGTGCCCTCTCAACGCCGTGAGCGCTGCTCACACTTTGCAACCGCATCATCGACAACGACGCCTGCTGAGGCCTGATCGACACCGAAGACGCGACGCCGGATTGCTCGACGCCGCTGATCATCGTGTGCTTCATTTTTCCTAAGGTACTGTGTTGTTGGGGGTCCGTGTGACTCCGGGCTCGACGTAGCGCTCCTCGCGGTCGACGCCGAACCTTTGGATTATCTTTGCCTCGACGTCGTGTAGCTCCCATGTGAGTTACCCTGTTGCTAAGAACTGTGTTTCCAAGAAGAAGATTTGCTTGATACTAAAGACTTTGTGCTAAAGAAGAAGCTACCTTTGAACTATCCTTTTTCCTTCCCAAAGTATTTATTCAGATTGTGTACAGTTTTGTCGTTATTTGGTCTTGTGCTAAGCCTTATATAAAAATCCTTATTTTTATAATACTACTGTGTCGTGTCCATTTGTAGTGTATACACTTTATTACTGTATGTGGTCATAAATGCTTAACGCACAGCCTCTGAGATAAGCCTGTTCTGCTCTGCCAAGCTACCAAGGGGGTGAGCAGGGGTTATCAAAGGGTGTGATCCCCTTGCCCTGACTAGAAAAGGTGTGTCCCTATTTGTCAGAAGTGTATACCTCTGCCAACTAGAGACAGCCGGTTCTAACATTGGACGCAGCGGTGAGGATTTGGACCTTGCATTTATGACCCATGTGCAGTGATTAGTGTGCGCTACATAGTGAAAGCAGACCATAACGCAGTCACAATCTGACTTGGAAGGATCCTATTTTTGGTTCTCCGCTTTTCTGAAACTTGATTTTTTGAACACTGCCAGTTTTGACCACGAGTGACACCGGAGTCACTACCCCTGTTGTTGTTGAGGAGGAATTCGACAGAGCGAAGATAAACGACTACGGCTTGAAGAAACTAAAATCCTTCTGCAAGCAGTTTAAAGTTCCCACCAAAGGCCTCTCGTTGAAGGAGGAATATCTCAAAGCTCTGGAGGCCTGGTTGGAATCCAGAGATCCCACTGATCCGGTGGTGGTACCGCCAGTGGAAGGGGAAGAGGAGGCGCCAGCGAATGGGCCTGAGTCCTCTCCCGGAAGCAGTGTTTCCTCCAAAGGTCTTTCCCCTGAAGAACGAGAAGAAAAGGCGAAGGAGCGTGCATACAACATGGAAATGGCAAGGCTAAAGGTAAATGGGCAGTTGGAGTTAGAAAATGCAAGAGGTAGGAGAGAAGCTGATTTGGAGACCAAAAGGTTAGATTTTGAAAGAGAGAAGTTAGCTTTGGAGCGTGATACCAAGTTGAGGGAGTTGGACATCCAAGCTAAGAAGTTAGAATTGAATCCCTCTGGTGGCAGCATCCCATCTGGGCCTGCAGAAAGTAAGTTTTACTTTCCCAAAGATGTGATAAAAGATTATCATAGGAACGAAGATATTGGTCAGTGGTTTAAAGCATATGAGTTAGCATTGTTGGCCCACCAGGTCCCTGAGGAGAATTGGGGAGCGGGGTTGTGGGGTCGCTTTGTGAATGAGGGGAGAGATACCCTGTTAGACATGCCTGTTGAGGATAGGATGTCGTATGCTCATATGAAAGATGCTTTAATGTTGCGGTATGGCCTAACCCCCGAGAAGTACAGACACGCTTTTAGAGAATGTAAGAAGTTGCCTGGTACGACGTGGGTTGAATATGTGTCTTATTTTTGCAGAGCCATGGATGGTTGGGTGAAGGGCAGCAAGGTGGAAAGTTACGAAGCTCTTTAAGATTTGTTTGCTTGGGAGCATTTGTCTAATAACTGTTTTCCAGAGCTGCCCCAGCACCTTATTGATAGCAAGATATCTAACCCTAGCAAACTTGCTGAGGAGGCGGACCGCTGGGTCAGTACCAGGGTCCACAAGGGTCCAGTGGGAGACTCAGCCAAAGGTGGGCAGAGTCCCTAGCAGAAGAGTGGGGGGGACAAGGGTAAACAGAAGGAGTCTCAGAAAGGGCCCCAAAGTAATCCCCAAGGGAACCAAGGGAAAGGTTCCCAGTCTCCCCCTGAGAAGAAGCCAGGGGCCCCGACGGGTAAACCTGTTCATAGGGGCCCCCTAACCTGCTACGGTTGTGGGCAGGTGGGACACCGGTTTTATGACCCCCAGTGTCCCAAAAAGGATTCGAATGCACCGCCGCGTGCACCCCCCGTCAGTTGGCGAGTGTAGCCCTGGGAGGGGAGGAGATGGTTGTCCATGGTGGGAGGGGTCCCGCAGAAATGTCCCTGGTCTCGCTAGGAGACATGCAAATGGTCCCTCCACCCCCTCTGCCTAGTAACACTAGTAAATATAGGCAGTGGGTGACCATTAATGGCCGCATTAATGGCCGCAGAGGAAGAGGGCGAAAGCGAGGCGGGCAGAAAGGAGTACAGTGGCAAGATCAGCCGCCAACATCAACAACAATGGAAACCAGGAGCACAACATCCAGGGGGAGACGAGTCTGATTGTCAACCTTTCAAAGAAAGTCCTCTCACCGACGGAGAAGAGCGTTTTGGAAAAAGGTCTTGGGTTTGTCCCCACCCCGACCCCAGACAGTTTCCAGGAAATGATTGAGATGAAACAACTTTTCAGGAAAGTACGACTCCGAGCTTTTTTCGACAATAAACCTGAGCTTACCAGTCCAGATACTGGATTGAGGAAACCGTCCACCTTTACCCCGACTGATGCGATGGTCCCACCGGAAGTCTTAACTTTCGAACGAGCAGTCCTGATGAGCCTGCGGAATAAACCACACGTCAAACCCTTCCATAACTTAACATCTGCAGAAAGACAAGCGTCCATTGATCTGGGAAGGGATGATTCTGTTGTAATTAAACAGGCAGACAAAGGGGGAGCAACGGTTATACAAGATTATGAGGACTACGACCGTGAATGCAGACGACAATTGTCAAATACTACACACTACAGGCCCCTCATGGAGGATCCTACGAAACGGCTGACTACAACCATTACTAGCCTCATAATTGAAGCTGAAACCAACGAGTGGATCAGTAAGAAAGAAGCTGAGTTCCTTACCACAACGGACCCCGTCACACCTTATTTCTACACCCTCCCCAAGATTCATAAGGGGACCACCCCAGTCCCAGGGAGACCCATTGTCTCTGGAATTGGATCACTCTTGGAGCCATTATCCCAATTCTGTGACGCCTTTTTTCAGCCCTTGGTTAAGCAGATTCCTTCGTACTTACAAGACACCAGAGACGTCCTCCGTCTGATCAATGACGTCGATGGGAGAGAAGATGTTGATCTACTCTTAACCCTAGACGTAGAGGCGTTGTATACCAACATTCCGCAACAAGCTACCTTGGAGGCTGTGGACTCTGTGATGCGACAGGAAGAATGGTCCTCCCCTACCCCGATAGCCTTCATCATGGAGCTAGCCCATATAGCCCTTACTGAAAATTTCTTTAGGTATGAATCACAACTCTACCACCAGATCCGCGGGACCTCGATGGGTTCGACATTCGCACCGAGCTTGGCCTGTATCTATATGGCCACCTTCGAAAAGAACCACATCTACCCTTCTGAACAGAACCCCTTTCGAGATAATCTCACACTCTGGCGTCGATATATCGACGATATTTTGGTTTTCTGGAAAGGTGATCGTACCAGCTGCGAGGCTTTCTGCACGTGGATCAACCAGCAAGACCCCTTCTTGAAGTTCACAGGCACGATCTCTGAAACATCTATACCCTTTTTAGATCTGACAATTCAGTTAGATCCCACAACAATTACTACAACCCTCTTCAAGAAGGAGACCGACAGGAATAGTCTACTCATGTACAATAGTCACCACACGAGATCCCTAAGGGACAACCTGCCTTTTGGGCAATTTCTACGGCTTCGTAGAAATTGTACTTCTGTAACAGATTACAAACAAGAAGCGAGTATCCTGCAACATAAGCTCCAGGATAGGGGATACCCCACACGACTTCTGAAGACATCACTAAAAAGAGCCCTCAACAACAACAGAGACTCGTTGCTTGAAGTTCATACCAAAGAAAAAGATGATACAATCACGTGTGTGACGTCCTATACTAGGAATTCCACGTTCATAAAGAAGACTGTGAGCTCACATTGGGGGATTCTCAATACAGCGGGCATGGAACTACCCCGCCCCCGTTTTGCATTTAAGAGGACATCCAATCTCAAGGATACTTTAATCCATACTCGCCCCAAGAAATCGAGCACCCGCCCAGTCAATACACTATGGGATCTACCACCGGTCACGGGACATTACCGTTGTGGATCCTGTGTAGTCTGTCCTCAAACTATCCAGGGTAAAACCATAGAACTGCCAAGGGATTTTACCTGGAACATCAACAAGCACACAAACTGTAATAGCTCAAGGTGCATTTATGTACTAATATGCCCTTGCAAGATGATCTACATTGGCATGACGATGCGTCCTGTGAAACAACGCGTCATGGAACATAACAGCAACATCCGCTGTAAAAAGACCCACACTAGGCTGTATGAACATTGCAGACAACACAATCATTTGGCAGAGAATATGCAATGGACCATCCTCGAATGTCATCCCTCAATCGACCAATAGGCCCTTTTCAGAATGGAACAAAGATGGGTACACCGCCTGCATGCAGATGAGCATGGTTTGAATGATGCTGTGCCTTGGAGTATGCTAGCCAGATAACCTAAACTTGGACTGTTCTGACCCCTTTCCGAGTGTAACTCGCATTTACTAAAGCACCGAAGTATTCACCCCCAACCCCGTTCCAAGATGGAGCCCGCCTATGTACATCCATTGGTGTGTGGTAGTCTTCTCTTTTTACTCCACGCCTGGTTGCGTTGCCTAGCAACGCTCGCTACACACGCCCACACGCGGCGCCCGCGGCATTCGGTATCTTAAGTGGCTCGGGCACACACGGGTTGATCGGCTGTCCCGCGAGTTTGCCGCTGTGGGATGGGTAGGTGACTACAAGCCTAGAGCCAGGAGCCAATAAGGTAAGGAGCGCTGTACAGATGCGATCATTTCTAATGGCATCTATTCGCGATCGCCATGGCTTCACCATCTCGGGACCTAAATGATTGCATTCTGTACCGTTAACCTCGACCATAACCGGCAGATATATTGATTCCTTTCAGGTGACTACCACATAGCCCTGGCCCCACTAGGACAGTCTGTGGGATCTACCGATCAGGGACTACGGGTAAGAACCCCTCGAAAATACTCACCCGGGTTATTCCGGTTCCTATTGCTTTACATTTAGCGCAGTCCCTTTAGTACGGGTTTAAGCTTTTAAGCACTTAGCTTTTGAGTTTCCAAGTTTGTAATTTTTTCAATGTTCAATTTGTGTGAATGCACACACGACCCTTTTTTTGGCTGTAAAACACATGTGTGAGCGAGCATGGTGTACTTTTCCATATGTATATCAAATTAATGCATCCTTACCATTGACCGCATATGGCATTTACAGTATAAATCCTTTGTCCCCCTTTATTTTGTATACAATCCTCTCTGTCACAAGCGTTGTCACCTTACCTTGTATGAGGTCATTGAACCACAACTCTGTCTGCATGATATTACCACATGTAAACGTGTAGAACTAACAAGACACATCATTGACTGTGCCCTTCTCTCCTTCCTTTTCCACTATTAGGGCGGGAATCTACGTAGGATTTGATCCCACGACACCTTGCAGGTCGTATACTCGATTCCTTCTACCAGGGGGAATTCGTAGCAAGTTGATGAGCACTTAGGTCCTGATGAATTGCCCGAGAGGCATGAAACATGTCGACCACACCAGTATTGAGGGTTGAATGAGGCCAGATCACCCTAACCGTTGCGCCTCAGTACCCCTCATTTCACCATTTTTAATAAGGCAGTGAGCCATATTATTAAAGTTGTCTTAATGGACTTTACTGACCTTTTTTAACCTCACTCACGCTCACTACTGCACCTTTGTTTTTGGCCCCTCACACACACGCACCCATTGGCTAAGGAATAAAAGAACTCCGCTAAAGTGTAGCACTTCGTGCTACCCGACAGGCATTGCATCGCCAGCCTGCCGCAGGAGCAGGAGGCCAATGATGACACGATACGATCATCGGGTGGGATGGCAACAGTCGTCCAACCTTTGAATTGTGTGAGGCATCCTTAATTCCGTAAAGGGATTACCACATTCCCTGTCACGCACGCTCCTAGAGAGAGAGGTGTCCCTTTGCTTACTTTACCCCATGTGGGGAACTCTGTACACTCTTTGTTGATTTCCATAGAGTGGAAGCTCTCAGAGACACCGGAGCGAGTGTGACAGCTGTCAAGTGTCACTTGGTGTCCAAAGAGCAGGTGGTTCCCCACGCATTCTACCCTGTGATAGCTGCTGACAACTCCCAGAAAGAGTGTGAGGTAGCTCAGGTTTCCTTTGAATGGAGGGGAGTTTCAGGTACTCTTCAGGTTGCTGTGAGGCCCGCCATGCCTGTCGATTGTCTCCTGGGCAATGATTTAGAAGACTCCCCTTGGACTAAGGTGGAGCGGGAGGCGCACTTGAAAATGTTGGGCGTGCCAGAGTGGGTGTGTGCAACCACTCGATCGATGACAGCGAGTAAGGGTGTTGATGGTGTCCCGGAGCCTGAAAGTACGGCCCAGGACCCAGCTGTGAAGAGAAGAGGCGCGGGAAACCGGCCCGTCGTTCCCGCGGTCCAGGAGGAGGTAGACCCTGAGGGGGATGCCCTGGAGCCCACAGGGGAACAAATTGCCGAACTGGGAGACCTGCCCGAGCTGACCCATTGGCAGCAGGATGGTGGTCCCTCCAGGGAGGAATTATGTGCGGAACAGAAAGTGTGCCCTTCTCTTGTGGGCATGAGGCAGCAGGCCTCAGCCCAATCCTCAGGTGATCAGTCAGGGTCACATTTTGTGTACTGGGAGAACGACCTCCTGTATAGCGAGCCTAAGGCTGCTGAGCCCGGGTCAGCCCGTGTGCTGGTGGTACCCCAGCGCTTCAGAGCCTTCCTACTGGGTTTGGCTCATGATATTCCGTTAGCTGGACATCTGGGGCAGGACAAGACCTATGACAGGCTTGTCACCCATTTTTATTGGCCTCAGATGCGTAGGGATGTAGACATCCATTGCAAGACTTGTCACACTTGCCAGGCAAGTGGGAAAAGCGGAAGGAAGCAGAAGGCTCCCCTCCAACCTTTTCCAGTGGTCAGCACCCCCTTTGACTGGGTGGGTATTGACATTGTTGGGCCCCTGGACCCCAAGACAGCCCTGGGCAACAGGTTCATCCTGGTCTTGGTGGACCATGCCACACGGTACCCGGAAGCCATCCCTCTCCGAACAGTGACGGCCCCCGTGGTGGGACGGGCACTGATGGGTGTTTTCTCCCGGATGGGGTTCCCCAGAGAGGTGGTGTCGGACCGAGGCACCAACTTTATTTCGAACTATATGAAGTCTCTGTGGAAGGAGTGTGGGGTAACCTACAAGTTCACCACTCCTTACCACCCTCAGGGAAATGGGCTGGTTGAGAGATTCAACCGGACCCTGAAAGGCATGATCATGGGTCTTGAAGAACCAATGAGGCGGAAATGGGACGTCTTGCCATGCCTGTTGTTTGCTTACCGAGAGGTGCCGCAGAAGTCTCTAGGGTTCAGCCCCTTTGAGCTTTTGTACGGTCACCCGGTAAGAGGGCCTTTGAGTCTGGTCAAGGAAGGCTGGGAGCAATCTCCCAGGAAACCTCCCCAGGATGTATACAGCTACATGCTGGCCTTTCGGAACCAGACTCGGTGCTTCAGAGAACTTGCTCAGGCAAATCTGGAGGCCAGCCAGGAGGAGATGAAGCGTTGGTACGACCGGAATGCCACTCTGGTAGAGCTTCAGCCTGGTCAGGAAGTGTGGGTCATGTCCCCTGTGGAACCTTGTGCGCTCAAGGACAGGTGGACTGGACCGTTTAAGGTTGTGGAGAAGAAGAGCGATGTCACCTACTTGGTGGACTTGAAATCTCCCAGGAACCCCTTGCGGGTCCTGCATGTCAACCGTTTGAAGCCCCACTTAGAGAGGTCCGAAGTGGGCATGCTCCTAGCTACAGATGCTGGAATGGAGGAGGAGAGTGAGCCTCTTCCTGACCTCCTGTGTGCTAAAGAGCAAGATGGGTCAGTGGATTGTGTGGTCCTCTCTGACACACTGACCCTTGAACAGAAACAGGATTGTCGCCATCTGTTGGGACAATTCCCGGATCTGTTTTCCTTGGTTCCGGGTGTCACTCATTGGTGCGTCCATGACGTTGACACCGGAGACAGCCCTCCTGTGAAGCACAAGGCTTACAGGGTGACTGACAAGGTCCGAGCTTACATTAAGGAGGAGGTCTCCAAAATGTTTGCGTTAGGGGTGGTTGAGTCCTCTAGCAGTCCTTGGGCCAGCCCAGTGGTCTTGGTCCCGAAGGCTGCAGCGCCTGGTGCTTCACCGGAACTCCGGTTCTGCGTGGATTACCGAGGACTCAATTCGGTCACGAAGACTGACGCGCACCCCATCCCCAGAGCTGATGAGCTCATCGATCGGTTGGGGGCTGCCCGGTACCTTAGCACGTTTGATCTAACGTCTGGGTACTGGCAGATCGCCTTGACTGATGGGGCAAAGGAGAGGTCCGCATTCTCCACACCAGATGGGCTATACCAGTTCCGGGTGATGCCCTTTGGGATGAAGAATGCCCCTGCCACCTTCCAGAGGTTGGTCAACCAGGTCTTGGCTGGACTGGAGGATTTCAGTGCCGCCTACCTGGACGACATCGCAGTGTTCAGCGCCAGTTGGGAGGAACACTTGCGCCACCTCCAGGTAGTGTTGTTGACCGTGCGCAGAGCAGGCCTCACAATCAAAGCCAGTAAGTGCCAGATTGGGCAGGGTTCGGTGGTGTACTTGGGGCACCAAGTAGGGAGCGGCAAGGTTGCCCCCCTGCAACCCAATATTGATACCATCCTGGCTTGGGCGCCGCCCAAAACCCAAACTCAGGTGAGAGCCTTCTTAGGACTCACGGGTTACTACAGGAGGTTTGTCAAGGATTACGGTAACATTGTGCACCCCTTGACTTCGCTGACTTCCAGGAAGCAGCCACGAAACGTGATCTGGACTGATGCCTGTCAAACGGCCTTCGACACCCTGAAAACTACAATGTGCACAGCACCTATACTCCAGGCACCCGACTTTTCGAAAGAATTTATTGTCCAGACGGGCGCTTCAGAGCATGGCGTGGGGGCTGTTCTAGCTCAGGTGAATGAAGAGGGCCGAGACTTGCCTGTAGCCTTCATCAGTCGGAGGTTACTTCCCAGGGAAACGAGGTGGAGTGCGATAGAGAGAGAAGCATTTGCTGTGGTCTGGGCGCTGAAGAAGCTAAGACCCTACCTGTTTGGGACTCACTTCCGGGTTCAGACAGACCACAGGCCCCTCAGATGGTTGATGCAGATGAGGGGTGAGAATCTGAAACTGTTGAGGTGGTCCATTTCCCTACAGGGGATGGACTTTACGGTGGAACACAGCCCTGGTACAGATCACGCCAATGCTGATGGTCTGTCCAGATTTTTCCGCCTTAGTGAAGAGGACTCCCTAGGTCAAGGGTAGTTCTCCCCACATTTCAGCTGGAGGGGACACGTGTTAGACCTGACATCATTGGCGTGAGTCTCTCCTTCATTTTTTTCTGTTTGCCTCCACTGTTTTACGATGTTTTGCTGGTATGTGCTTTGGGCGCCGTGCCACTGCTGATCAGTGCCGCAGCGCAAGTGCTCCCTATGTTAAATTGATGTATTGATTGTATCCATGTTTGGCCTATTTGGTTTACTGTCAGTCCCTAGTCTAGTGCACCAGGAGTGCCGGGGCTTGTAAATACAAATGCCGCTCGTGGGCTTGCAGCACGTGTTGTGCCACCCACAGGAGCGGCCTCGTAACAGAATGTCTACGGGTCGGTCATTGCGAGACCCACGTGCAGCCTAGTGCTGTCACGCAGGCTGCGCAAGTATACCTACTTGCCAGCCCCTCAAACCTTCCCTTAACTTCATGTTAGTCACCCCTATGGTAGGCCCACGGGCAGGGTGCATTGTAAGTCTAAGGTAGGACACGCCTGACCTGTCATGTCCTAATAGTGAACTACAGCCATCTTCGTGCTTCACTATCACGAGGTAACCTGCTCTCCGTTGGTTAGAATGGGCCGCCGGGATTATTAATGCTATGATCCTAGCTGGCTCGGGGAGCATGGTGCAATGTTGAGTTTGGTATCCCTGAACTCGCGGAGGAAAAGACTCAGGCTTCTGCAACAATTTCTGAAACTGTGGGGGCTGCTGAAACTGGGAAGGTTCCTGACGCTGATTAGGGCGAGGCGGATACGCCTGCTGTAAAAGAACCTTCGTTTTCAATTCTTTGGTCTTCTTCTCTGCTTTATCCTTCTCATCTTTATCTCTATTCTCGTAGTATTGTGCAGTAGCCAATATCTGGGCCGAGGAAGAAACAGCCCATGAACTCTGAGTCCTTTAACTTATTAGAAAGCTCTGGAAGCAAATTAAAAACAAATTTGTCCGTAAACAACCTTTGACCACCTTCTGTACTCATGTCCTGACCACTGTGATCAATAAATGTTTCCTCAAACCTAGTGAAGAAATCAGACACACTCTCGTCTTTAATTTGTTTGCATGCTGCTAACTTGTCCCAATTCACCTGCACAGGAGGCATCAAGGTTTTCATTAAATTAATAATCCTACCAGGTAATTCTGCAACTAAGGGTTCAGGTTTGGCACCTCCTACCTGTCAATCTCCTGCAGCAACAATATTAACCCACATATTTCGTAACTCTCCTAACTCGTGACGGATCTTCGCCCACAAAGGTTGAGGAACTACATTACCCAACAACATATCCACGTCAGCTAAATTCATAACACACGCATAAATTGTCTGAGACAACTCCTTGTAGTAACCAGCAGGATTTTTACGGGGGTCAGGCAAAGTCTGTTTAAGAGCCAGGACCCCAGCTCTCTTCTAAGGAACATGTACCCACACTCGCTGAAAATGAGCTGGTACAGCCGCAACACCCTGATTAACATTAGCCACAACTTCCTCTCTCCATACAGGAGGAACCTCTCTCATCGGGTACTGCTTCACTTTTCTCCTAACAGAAGGATCAGGTTGTAAATATGTAAAAACAACGACTGAGAAGGAAGTCTACACCTAAACGCAAGAAGCGTCTCTACTGCTTCCTCAACATCGGGACCCACTATCGTCCCTTTAGCAAATTCGGACTGAACATCAAGCACTTCCTGCGGAATCGGACCCAACTCATTATTTTCCCATTCTTCACGAAGGAAAGTACACATTACATCAAAAACATACCTTTGCTTAGGCGGATCCCACTGTAAGAAAACATCCATAACCGCTTTTAAATTACCTAGAAACATTTAAAACCCATCTACGAGCCAAAAGATCCAACACTGCCCGCTCTTCGGGACCAGGACGCTGACTACGACTCTGGGTACGCACCGAAACCGGGGTCATATTTAGTGACCCAAAGAGTGGAGACAAAAGACTAGCAACAGTCTCAGCCATTCGTTTTCGAGCAGAAGGAGAAGAAGTTGACATAAGGACAGGAGACAAAGTGTTTTGAGGTGACAGAGACGTAGGGTCAGTAGCAAAGGATGTCGAAGGCAAAGGAGAGGAAGGCAAAGGAGTTTGAGGCAGAACTGTTAGCAAAGTTGGCGGCCCTAAAGGAGGCTGCGCCAATGGAGGAAGAACCACCTGGGGAAGAGCTGGTGGCTGGACAGCAACAGGGGGTTGAACAACTGGGGGTCGCAGAGGTGCTGTAGCACTCTGCACATAAGGGGGTGGTAATCTCAAAAAATGCGACATCAAAGGATCCTTTTCAGGGTCATTTGTCGCATTCGGAAGAAGAGGTGGCAAAGCCGGATAACATTTGTCAATGGCCATGCAATGTTGTCTATCTGACACTTCAATCGCACGATCTTCTTCATCTTCCTTAAACTGCCTAGCAGCTTGTAGTATCGATATA
Organism: Lissotriton vulgaris; assembly: GCF_964263255.1. Lineage (NCBI taxonomy): Eukaryota > Metazoa > Chordata > Amphibia > Caudata > Salamandridae > Lissotriton > Lissotriton vulgaris. Next base: position 1,938,930,455 of record NC_141685.1, read on the forward strand.
TTCTTTTCTTTCCTATCTCTCTTAGCTTGCTTAATTTCTCGCTGTTTGGCTTCCTTACGCCAGAGGCGGAAAGAGTCAAACATCGCCGGCCGGGCTTTCTTCTTAAATAGCGCAACTTCTAGGTTATCTAAAACCTCTGATTCGAAACTACCATGTTGGGGCCATCGTAAGACACCATCTTTCTTCGTATAGCGGATCCATACTTCATTAAACGTAATTGGACCCATGCCATGCTTTGAATAGAGCTCATGAGTTGGAGTTCCAACCGGAGGTATTGGACACGAGTCCTCCAATCGGGAATCCCCGTTACAACTACAACTAAACCATTTCCTAAATTTGCTAAGACCAGGCATCTTATAGCTCACTATTCTAGCTTCAAACTGCAAGGGGTTATCAAAAAATGATATACTCGCAAATATACGAGCCCCTCGGCTTTGGTAATTGCAATAACCAAATCAAAACCAAGAAACCAACCAAAGTCGTGGGAGCGACCCACTTGTACTTAACCAAAATACCTGTCATGCCACCAGAAGACCGTCTAACGTCTCGCCTTACAAATCGTCACAAGAGGGTCCAAGACAGGGCGACAGTCAGGGCAGCAGTCCTTCGTAGCCGTCGGAAAGGGGGAAGCCTCGCAATAAAAACCCTTGGTCCACAGTCGACATGCAGGGGTCGATGAAGTGGGGGCCCTCCTCCAGAATTTCCTCACGAAGCTCCTCACAATCTTCGGGCTTGGACCGGTACCGCTGAAGTCACCCAACGTTGGGCCCCAGTTGAAGAACCGGGTGTTAAGCCCAGCGACGCCAGGGGCACGCCCAAAGTCTTCGGATTCACCTGTCTTGGTATACTGAGACACAGAATACTTCTGGGTGGCGTCAAAGACCAAATTTATTAGCTGCAGCTAGTAACAGAGATCCTAGAAATACAGCATAGCGTATATTCTCAGGAGACTGCTCAAATTTGTAAGGCAAGACATCCCTCTTTATACCCAATATTCACATTATAAATGCACACCCACTGTACAAAGTTCTAGCCAATAAGATATATTTTCCCATGCAGCATCACATAGCAAAAACCTCAATTTACATTGTCCCAACCCACAAGTTAATTATTAGGAATGTCCCAAATTCAATCTCCACAAGCCGGTCAAACTCATAATTGAAAGCACAATGCATGTAATGAAGAAACATAGAAAGGAAACAACGACAGATAACGAGCAAGATAAGGCATGTGTAAAGAAACTAAAAGTTAACGATGTCCTGAACATTGATTGGCAATCTCAGACAACGATCAACCAAGGGAATTGGCTTAGCGAGGTCAGTTTCAGGTGAAGGAGTCAGTTCCTTACAGTTCACCTTAGAGTCAAGAAGAACCTAGTTAATGTATACCGATACGAAAAGGCCAGGTTCTTTTATTCGTTCGACATTATTCATCGGCCTACGTGATGGCAACACAAAATGGAGGCACGGACAAAATGGAACCCATAATCGAGACAAAGTCTCTAAATACGTAATGAACTCGCTAGTTAACGTGACAAATTCACTCCATATTAGCCGTACCTACTAAATATGGTACAACATCACCAAAATCGTGACGGAACCATAACCTCATAGGACAAAACAGAATTTACAGAACCTCAGTAATGCCCTCTCCCTCTCGTTTCTGGTTGTTTGGTGCATCATTCCGCCTGGTGGATCTTTCCGCCTGGTGCAATGAACGAGGTGCTAGTTTACATCTCACAAGTAGAGCCGGTTGTCACATATAATCATCAGCACATTACAGCCGGCCTACTGCCATTGCCAGACATCAGCATTGCCAGACCTCGGCATTGCCAGACCCCAGCATTGAATGTGCGGCGGAGCTGGGCTCGGACCCGCTGCCTTCTCCAGCGGTGCCCAAAAAACCTGCAGGAGATGGGCACGTGGATGCCCCGTGAAGGAGCCCGGGCAAAACTACTGTATTGCTTATTTACAAACTACAAATGAAACTAAATCCCAATGCATATTGTGTTAATACTAAACCCTTTGTCAGGAGATGCAAAATAAACAATGTTAATCAATGGTTTGTCTCTTGACGCCCTCCGTGCAGAGCTACAACACAGAAATAAATGTATGATAAGAAACAAGTTTACCATAATGAGAAAATTAGAAGATGCTAATAGGATTTGCACTGGTGAAAAATTGAAAAAAGGAAGAAATGAGAAAGAATGTATTGTGAAACACTTTACCGAGCATGCTGAAAATATTGCCTCTGTGAATAATTATGCCATGTGAGACACTCTGTAGCAATGTATTGGACAAGTACAAACTGAATCCTAATACCACACCCCAATGTGAGTGTAAAACACAACTATTTCACTAGTTTACCCCAACTACTTTTATATGAATCCAAATGTCTGGAACCACTAAAGCAGCTGAAATAACAAAAACATCTCCTGTTACCTCCCTCACTGCAATGCGAGTCGCGAACCAAAAATGTGCCTACCAACTTGTGCTGCCTAGAGTCTTACCCGTAAAGGGTCTGTCATTCTTCAGTACGACCACGTTGTAAAGTTGAACACAATCGTCAAAACCCTGTGAATCAAAAAGGTCAGCTGCTGCTAATGTGCCATGCACACAAAGGTGCTGTTCGTAAACCCGCCTCCGAAATTCACCGTATCTGAACCAACAACTGCAGACGTCTGTATTCGACAAACAACGTCCGTAGTGTATGTAAAGTACACTTGTGACGTTCTAATCCTCTGCTATTGTATTTAAAGGGCCTGTACCATGAAAATAGAAGGAGTCCTCGTAGCGTGATCCCACCTTTCCAATGTATATGTAAAAAAAAAGGTTATCAAAAAAACGTTATTCCACCCTTTAGGGCATGACAGACTTTACCGATGATGTGTCTAAACTTACACCTAATTCATGTAGACAATGTTCATTACTAAACCACGTACTAAGAGTAAAAAGAAAGCTCTAGCATAACTAAGGTACCTAAAGCTTGAAGATGCAGATAATTCCAGAGTAAAAAAGTGTCCTGACGTGCTGATGCAAGAGCCTACTGAAGCATCTGATTTATAGTCTGCGCATGTCTGAGTGTAACCAACCAATTACCTCCCTGAAGTAGATGCAAGTAATAATGCTATCAGATGTACAGTAGACTTATCTCTAAAACAACAACACAGCAAATGAAGTAAAAATAGAAACTCAGTGTCTCTGGCTGTATGAAATAAATACAACCTTAAATGGACAGTGCTCAGAAAAGCGACAAGTGTAAATCCTGTACATTAAAATGCTAAATGATGAAAAATTGAATGTTACATGAATGCAATTCATTATAAGAAACACAGTAACTCATAATGCTCATTCAACCCCCCGGGAATCACTGTACCTAAATCCTTAATCCAGTGTGTTTCCCTACGTGCTAATGCTGTGTTAAAATCAAGCCCCTGGAATCGTATGTATACACTCCAAAATTGTGCATCTTAGCTGAGGAATAGTGTGTGCTGCACTTTCCCGATGTACTGCTAGAGAAGAGTTTTTTATTTTTATTGGGTTGTGAGGTATGGGTTGTTATCTTTTTCAGTAAAGTCTACTCTGTAAGGCTTTTGTAACATTTAATCTTTGCAAAGTCTATATTAAGTTCATTTGCCAGTCCTTCTAGTCGGTTATGCAGATTTTTGGCTCTCCATGTAATGCTTTTGCACATGAACATTAATTCATCATCTTGGTATGCTTTTAACCTATCTGTTCCAATTGTTCCAATTATTAATTCTTCCATGTCAATATTTAATCTGACTACGTGTAACACTTTAGGTTCTTGATCCTTTAATTTCAACGTTTTAAGCCAATCACTTAATTTTTTTTCTGTCGGTCCAACAGGAGTTTGTGAGAAATCAATTTCCTCTATACTTCTTTCGATTGTCGCAGAATCCATTTTCTAAATTTTGGTGTACAAGCACATTGGGCTAACTAGAAAACAGGGGACAACAGGTTTAAGGTTTTTTTTTTTTAAACTTTATTAATATAAAGGCATAGTATACAGTTAGTACAGTACATTCAAGCTGGCAGTTTCATATACGTACGGCATTGTCCTGGGATCTTAAACTACATTTTCTAACCTACATTTAGTTTGTTCCTTCTCTAACATATTCTATGTACGTTCTACCGTAGTTCCTTACTTAAGTTAATAGAGTATAACAGTGTTTCCCCGTTAGGTGTTGCCCAACATGGGCGTCTCTCGTAAAACTCTAAGAGACATTCCCCCTCCCTCTCCCCAAACTCAGGTCATCACTTCTATGTACGTTACCCACTCCCCCTCCCAACACCAGGCCCACCCGCCCCATTGTCTTCTCATAGGCAAGTTAATTCAACACGGTGCTGCGTGTAGCACGAGTAAGCGGACATCCTCAATATTACTCGCTACTCTTCCTCCCCCTCCAAGTCCAGATCGTCTCCCTCTGGTAAGGGCTCACATATTTCACCCCTATAAACGTTCCATGGTGACCACACCTTATTCCATTTGCGGGGGGAAGCTCGAAGTACATATACAGTTCTCTCCGTGACCATCAGGACATCCATGTTTTTGGACCATCTGTTCGCAGTGGGTATATCCGGAACCCCCCATTTCTGTGCGATATCACGCTTAGCCACTGTTATGGCCAGTGTAGTCCAAATTACCCCATATCTATCTAGGTCATTTGGGTCCCAGATATTCAAAAGGCACTTACGAGGTTCTGGTAAAATGGAAACCCTGAGCGTCTGGGAAATTGTGCGCATGATCTGCCTCCAGAATTCCTGTATGTGGGGACAATCCCATAGTGTATGAAATAGTGTTCCCTCCTCCCCGCAGCCTCTCAAGCAGAAGGGATGGGGCGCTCTATGGATTTTGTGGAGTAGTGTCCTGGTGTAGTATATGCGGTGTAGAATTTTTAATTGCACCAGTCTGAACTTTGCCGAAATGCCTACTTCTTTCGGGGAGGCCAAAGCTTCGTTCCATTCCGATTCGTCCGTCACTCCTATGTCCTCCTCCCACCTGTCTTTAAGTTTCAGCGTGGGGTCTTCTAAGTTGTTGATCAGTTTTTTATATGTGAGGGAAGTCGCGCTCTGTTGCATGAAGTCTGTCAATAGCCTGTCTTCAAGTGGTGAGGAGTCCGGCAGTGCAGTACCCACTGGGATTGCTTGGAGCAGTGCGTGCCTAATTTGTATGTATCTGAATGTTTCCGTGGGACTAAGGTCATACTGCTGCTGGAGTTGCGGGAACGGTATTATCGTGTCTTCGTCCCAGAGGTCCCCCACCGTGGAAATACCCATCGAGTCCCACTGTGTAAATCCTGCACACCCTCTAAGGTTTCCCAGTGATTTCGTGTCCCACAACGGTGTCATTTTGGTGATTCTTCCTTTCCAGCCCAGTTTTGCCTGTGCTATATGCCAGAGGGCCACCGTGTGTTGTGTCGGGCCGCGCAGATGTTTGACTTGCGTTTTGTTATATAGTGTTGAGAGCATGCAGTTCGTCCCTAGCTGCGACCAGTCTGCCCTGTAGGCCGGGTCGTTTCTCGGGGCGTGTAGCCATTGGTTAATTATTTTGAGTTGGGCAGCCCAGTAATAAAGCTGAATATTGGGAAGCGCAATCCCTCCTTCATACCAACTTTTCACCAACTTGTCGTATGCTATCCGTGCTGGGCCATTGTTCCAGAGTAGGTTGGAAACTAACGCAGCAATTTGTTTGAAGTACCGTGGTGGGACAGGAAATGGGGTGTTTTCTAATATTTATAGAAACCTGGGAAGCGCCATCATCTTATATAAGGCTGCCCTCCCCAGTAGGGTGAGGGGCAAGGTCGCCCAGTGCTTAACGTCTGCGCGTAAGCGATCCAGAGGTGGTTTAAGGTTGTTGGTGAAGAAATCCGCTTCAGAATTTGCGATGACAATGCCTAGGTATTTGAAGGAGGTCGCCGGCGCCGCCAGGGGGCAGCCTTCTTGCAATCTCGGTGCCGGACCTTTTAGTGTATATATCACCGATTTTGACCAGTTCAGGGTTTAGCCTGACGATTGCCCATGTGTGTTGCATATTTCCAACAGGGCTGGGATTCCGTCGTCAGGGTCTACCATGTATATGAGCATGTCATCAGCATATAGGGAGATTTTGTCTTCCCATCCCTCATCCCGTTGAATGCCTTTGAATAAGGGCGTTGTCCTGATCAAGATCGCTAAGGGTTCAAGTACTAACGCAAAGAGTAAAGGTGACAGTGGGCATCCCTGTCTGGTCCCCCTGCCCAACGGGAACACCGGTGAGATGTGTCCATTAGCCACTACCTGTGCCACCGGATTTGTGTAGAGTAGTCGTATCCAGGCTATATACTTTGGCCCAAAGCCCATACGCGCTAGCACCTCGAAGAGGTATTCCCATTCAACCAGGTCAAAAGCCATTTTTGCGTCGAGGGAGAGTATTACGGCCTGCTCTGGGAGGAGGTGTGAACGCGCCATTACCCCATGGACCCCCGGAGATTCAGCGCCGTACTTCGGTGAGGCATAAAGCCTGATTGGTCGGGGTGGATCAGGGTGCCCAAGTGTGGCATCAGACGGTTGGCCAGTAGTTTAGCCAGCACCTTAGCTTCCACATTTAGCAATGATATCGGGCGATATGAGGCGCAGTCAGTTGGGGGTTTACCCGGCTTCGGTATAGTTACGATTGTGGCCGTGCGTTGATCTAGCGGTAATTCTGCCCTCTCTCTACTCTCCATATACATGTTTAGCAGGGGCCTACTGAGTTCCGATGCCATTGATTTATACCATTCCACCGGCAGTCCATTAGGACCCAGTGCTTTGCCCGATTGCAGCGATTGTATCGCTAGTTGAATTTCCTCCTCTGACGGATCTGCCTCGAAGTCTTGCGCATTCTCTGGTGATATGCTGGGAATGGCAACGTCTGCCAGTGAGAGAGCCGCTATTTGTGCTGTGACGGTGTGGTCCGGGGTGTATATGTTCTGAAAATGATGTGCTAAAGTGTGCACAATGTCTTCCGGGTGCGTTAATTCTCGGCCGTCCGCAGTATATAGTCTCTGAATGCCTCTTGCGCCTCCTCCTCTCTTATCCAGCCATGCCAGCATTTTCCCTGCTTTGTCGCCCACATCATAAATTCTATGTGTTGTGTTGGCAATGTAACCTCGCACTGTCGTTTTGAGGTGGGCCTGGTATTGTTGTTGTCGTAGCTGCAACGTGTGTGTTGTAGCTGGGGAGGGGTCTAGCATATGTGCGGCGTTTGCGTTGTGGAGTGCTAATTCTATTTCTGTAAGTTCCTTCTGAGAGTCTCGTTTGTGTCCTGTAATGGCCGCTATTGCAGTCCCCCTAAGGACGGTCGTGTAGGCTTCCCAGAGTATAGATGGTGAAGTTACTGTCCCCGTGTTTTCAGCAAAATAGTGTGTTGTCGCTAGTTTTAGTTTCTTCCGTATTTTAGGGATTTTTAAATAATTGGGGTAGACTGGGTAGATCCTTGCGCATTTCCGTTCTTTAGTGGTAAGAGTGAGAATTATTGGGGAATGGTCAGATATACCTCTGGGTAGGATGTCAATGGTGTCTACAGATCCCATTCCCACCCCCAGGAACAAAAAATAGTCTATGCGAGATAGGCTGTCGTGTACTGCTGAGTAGAAAGTGTATTGAGTCGCTGCTGGATGTAGATGTTGCCAGACATCCACTATGCCCAATGCTTCTAAAAAGTCAGGGAATCGTCCCTGATCATCCGTCGCGCGATGCTTAATTATAAAGGGCGATGTCTTTTTTAGTAGTATCCCTGTCCCCCTAGACCCAGAAGTGAAGTCAGCATGTGTTGCCATAGTGTATCCGCGCCTGTCAAGCGCTTTGCATGCCGTCCCTGTAAGGTGTGTTTCTTGGAGCAGAACCACATCCGGGCTCTGGCGTTTGATGGCCTGCATGACCAGGCCCCTTTTTATCTTGTCCCCTAGGCCTCTGATGTTCCATGTTAAGAGGCGCAAAGGGGGCACCCTTACCGTGACTGGGGTACCCTCAGTGGGCGTAGCTCGTGGTGGGTTGGCCATGGAGTCTTCGGGGTCGTGACATGAGTGCTGTGTCGGTAGGTGCTATGCAGCTGTTGCCTTCCTGGACGAGGCCTAGGAGTATGCCGATATCTAGAGTGGCAGTGGTACGTGTGAAGTGAGCGATGACCATGAACAAAAACTTGGATATTAAAACTAAACTCCCATCCCCCCTCCCTGCTCCCCTGCTCCACGGACTAAACCCCGCCCGTGTCCCCAACATTGCAGAGTGCTTTAGTCCTTTCCCAACTATCATACTTGTTTGTGGGGTTGGTGAGTCCCCCTCAGGCACTAACTGTGCCCACCTTACTCAGCCGCATCAGGTCCAAGGTCCATCACGGCACACCCAGGTCCTTTTATATATAGCTTGTCCTCAGACCGGTGCCGGTCGCCCAGAGTCCAGCGGGTCTTGTGCAGAGTCGGATTCTGTTGCTGCCGTGCCATCCTGATGAGTCGGGTGGGCTGCCTGGCTGTCCGTTTGCGTGCCGTTACGGTGATTAGTCCGATCCTTGTGTGGACGGTGACGTTGCCACACTTGCCTCCAGCCAGTCCCGTGCAGTTTCTGGTGTGTCAAAGAACCATGTCTTTCCATCGGCCACTATCCGTAATTTAGCGGGAAATAGCATGGAGTATGGCAAATCTCTGTCTCTTAGTGCTTTTTTCACCTCCGTGAAGGATTTGCGGCGTCTGGCCACCTCCGCTGTATAGTCCGGGAAGAACGACAAGGTTGCGTTCTGAATTTTGACAGGTGGGGAGGTCCTCGCTGCTTGTAGGATTGCATCCCTGTCTCTAAAATTGAAGAGTCTGTCCAGCACCGGTCGCGGCGCTGCCCCTGGCTTAGGTGCCCCGCCCGGGACCCTGTGCGCTCTTTCCACCGAAAAGAAGCGGGATAGACCTTTGGGCTGCAGTTTGGTCGTTATGAGATCTTCGACGTAGAGGTCCATAGCCCCCTTCCCTTCCGATTCTGGAAGCCCAAGGATGCGTACATTGTTCCTTCGAGAGTGCCCTTCCTGGTCATCCAGCTTATCCTGTAGGCTTTTGGCGACTTTCTCCATGCGTTCCATGGCTATTTGTAGTTCTGACGTGTCTTCCAGAAGAGATTTCGTGACCACCTCCACTTGGGATACCCTTTCAGTCATCTTTTGGAAGTCCGCACGCAATAGCATGACTTCAGAGGAGATGGAGCCTACCGTCGTTTTGACCTCCGTGAGGGTTCTCATGATGTCTTCCAACGTTATCCTTTTGTCACCCTCCGTACCTGGGGTAGCGCCCGTGGAGTTGCGCCCATTGTTTTGCGATTGTCCGGGTTGGCCGTACGCAAACTTATCGAGCTTAGCTTGCGTGGATCCACTCCTGGTTCCTTTGCCCGCCATGGTGTGGAGACTTGCGGAGCCTGGGGCCGTCCCCTTCTGCGTCGTGGTCTGCGCTGACTGTTTGACTCTCTCCCTGGCGTGCAGGTCAGCGGGTAGCAGGCTGGCGTGCACTCCGATATTTCGCTCTTGTAGGTGGGGGTCCTGCTCATTCACTCCTTGTCCCGCTCCCTTCTTTGTTTGGGACACTCCTGGCCAGTAGGTGTGGACCCCCGGGCTGCCGCCGTCTGCAACGGTCGTGATGGTCGCGGTGTTCTGACCCCCTTTTGGTAGTGTCCTGTGCACTAATCCGCTGTCCGTCACCGGTTGTGTCACAGATCGGACAGATTCAGTGCCCCCTGTGGTAGGTCTCTCAGGTAGGTTCAGGGTGGTCGTGGCGTTGCGAGGCAGAATAGTTGTCGGGCACTCACAACACCCCCAGGCATCCCTCACTGTGGGGTCATTACATGCCTGGTTGAGGTCCCTCCCGGATGTCACTCGTTTCAACTTTGGGGGCTGTGAGATTTGTGGCGGGTTAGGATCGCCTCCCTTGCCTCGTGTATTCAGGCGCTGCCGGTTTGCCCGGCCTTAAGAAGCGCATTGAGGATTTTTTCCCTTCCGTCCCCCGGGGGCACCCACTCCGGTCTCCTCAGTCGCACCGGCCCGGGGAGCAAACGGGGCTGTTTCTCTTGTTGTGGCTGCCGGGCGCCAGAGAAGGACACTTAGGGCTAAACGTTCAATCCCTGGGGGAGCTCACCGTTGCGCCGCTCTCCGCCGGCCGCTTCGTCCGTCCTCCGCCTCCGATCCTGCTGTGCCTCTTCACGCTTTCGCTCAGTAGGTGCCGGCAGCTGAATTTAGGCAATACTGCTGTTGGTAGTGTCTCTGTGGGCGTCCCCGCCGCTCCGGTTGCTGTTGTGGGTGTGATTGCGCTCCCGGCGGTGCACCGGGAAGTGTCTCCTCAGTCAGGCCGGCCCGGCTACACTTCCGCTGGGGCCGGCGGTCCACTCGAGGACGCTGCTTCTGTCCTGATCACAGGCCTCAGTGCGCCGTGAGTGATTTGGAGGGTTCCGGTCCTCGATTTTCGCCAGAAATCGACCCGGTGGCTCCGCTCCGGGCCCGGACCCGAATGCTGCCTCTTCGGGTGGGTGATGCAGCGGATAAACGTGTCGGATTGATGATTAGGCCGCAGTGCCTTCAGGAGCTCTCACACTATGCTGCCGCCATGCTTGGCCGGTAGCCACGCCCCCCCAGGTTTAAGGGTTTTAACCCAATTCCTTTAGCTTATTGAGCTGTGTAACATAATAGCGCATTAATGCAAACTTCATTTCATGGCCTTTTTAGCTGGCCCTAGCACAACAATTTTAAGTAGAAACCATTATTTCTGTATGCATGGCAGAGCTATTCTCTGCACGTGGCCCAGACGCCCCTGCCCCTTGATAATGTTATTCAATAGGATAAACCCCACCCTCATATCTCCTACACTGGTATTATTTCTCAAGAAAACAGTGACATCCCATCTGCTCCTAACAGAATATTAATATTTCCTTTAGCTAATGTTACCTAAAACATGTCTGTGGTGTCCAATCTTGTTCCAGGAAGGCTTAATCAAGGCCATAAGTTCATTGAAATAAGTAAGTAAATTCTTCCATTTCTAAAATGTGGTTAAATTACTAATGACGATATCCTAAATATTAACATGAATTGAGAATTAATTCGACCCTAACTTTCCTAGGCACATTATAGCCTCAGACACATTAGAGCAAAGTTTACATTACCTGTAGTGTTTTATCCTACATGTTAGAATCAGGAAATTTAAATAATACAAAGGAATTAATTTGTTATTCTACTCTTCAACATTACAAGCAGGTATTATATCTATGTTTTTCCTATGTAAAACAAGTGGCACTGAAGTGTGCGTTTGCCGAACATGTGTGATTTGCTGTAGGCCAAAATAGAAGCAAATCTGCTGAAAAGGAATATGTTCCACGTTCAATCAAATACAGCCCTGTTTATTTATTTATTCGTATTATTCCTACAAGGGTTATAGATTAAATGTACAACTTGCATTCACACAATGATATATGTACATTTACACATCAACAAACGCTGTGATGCTTTAATTGTGTAATTTGGAAATCACACACTGTCACAGTGGCTAACCTCAGATAAAAAGAAAATGCTCCAAAACTCCCTGCATGGACATTTTACGTTCAGTAGTGCTGATCAGTTCTAAATACAGAACTTAGCCTCTGACCCTTAAACCTGTTGTCCCCTGTCTGAGCAAGGCTATCCCCATGTGGCTACTACAGTTCAAAGTAACTCTCCGCATCCCTGCCTGTGTGCTGATATTTTTTAAGGGTAGGATGCAACTTTTGCTGTCTTGTTATTTTTTTATTCTTGTGCACTCTGCTGTTCTAGTACCTAAGAACTTGCTCAACATTTCAGTTTTCACAATGCCATATTTCTCCCAGAACTATTGTGCATTAAGGCGCGCAATGTAATGTAATGTAATGTCTCTAAAGCTACTCTTTGCATGACTTTTGATAACCTTTGTATTTGACACTGCCGCCATTAGGCCATACTACATTTTGAGTTTGTCACTAAGAGACAGTAATATTGGTGTTGTTAGATAAACTAATATTCAACCTTTTAATGTGGTGCAACAACATATTTTAACCAGTTGGAGATAGAAATCTTAATGTGCACATTGAAATCTGTATCCATACTTTGCACAGGGTAATTTTCTACAGTGTTAAATATTATTACATTTTCTCTGTAGTGTTATTAGACACTGCAAAGATCATGATAATGGAAAAACGATTTTAGTGGAATGATTTTTGATAATTTTTTTCATGTAGCCATTTTTATAATATGAAAAGCAAGTCAAACAATCAAAGTCAACTTTATTCCGCTGATTAAAGCCATAAAAGTACAACATAAAACAACAATCAGCATAAAACGTCTTATAAATCTATTAACAATTCATAATTTGATATGCTTAAAATCCGTTAAAAACATTATGCAAAGAAAGATAAAGACCACATTTATAACTCTTATATTGCATTAAGTGGTAATCAGCGTAAATATACTACCAGCTTGTTCAGAAGGATTAGCTCTGTGTCATCCTATTCCTATGTCTAACCCCCCAATTAAAAAGATAGCTACCCCAACACAAATTATAGGAGAGCTTAGCATTTGTAGATAAACTAGGGCTGGCCTTACTTGCACAAAAATTTGACCCTTTAACAGGGGAAGAATGTACTTTCTGCGTAGGGGGTCATAATGGGTGCAGAAGAACATAATGTGTAGAGTGTCTTGCTCTGAGAAGTTGTCACATGTACACCTATTTGCTGAGTTCGATTTAAAATAGCCTTTAGGAAAGGCTAGTAACCAGGGTACCAAGGTAAAACGAAATCTTGTTAATACAAAAAGATGGTAAGCTTTATTTATGTATGTTAGATATGGTTGCATCTCCTGGCCCAGGCTCAGTGTGACATACTTTCTCACTGAGGTCTTAATTAGTTCTTTTTCCTCCCTTAGGCATCTATCTAAGAATCTCAGTTTAACCCCTCTAATGGCGTACTTGGCCCAGGGAGTAGGAAACATGTACAAGTCTGGGCAGCCGAGGTTCTCGGTCTGGTCGTTAATATATTTGAGCCATGGAATTTGTAATGCCTTCTCTAAAGCTAAACAGTCCTGAATAATTAGTTTATTTAAGTTTGGAGTTGGTTGAGCCCAAATTCTCATCCAGCCAAGCAGTGGAGCAACTGCGATCAGGTCTGAAATATAACCCACTCCCATCTCCTCATGCAGATTAAAAATTGGGGTGGATGCCGGGACAGAAAGTAGTTTACGCATAAAATTATTTTCTGCCCCTTGTATTTCTTTCGCATCCTTATAACCCCAAATATCACTACCATAGGTGGTCAAGGGGGTGCACTTAGCATTATAAATCTTTAAAATCGCAGGGATCGGCTTAGAGCCAATTCTTTTTGCGAAATCTAGTGTTGCCCCTGCTGCTCTGGCTAAAACGTTCTTTTTGAGAGTGCGTTGTGTACACTACGAACGTTGATCATCAAAGAGCACCCCAACATATAGGAAGGTGGACAACTTACTTAGGTCAGTCTCCTTGCAGTAAATTTTGCCTTTGCTGCCCTCCTTGAACCTATTTTCATTGCTTGTGATTTTTTAAAATGTGTAATCAGATCCAGAGATTTCATAAAATCTATAAAACAATTTAAAAGCAGTTGCAGCCCCCTGGCGGTTCTAGATACTAGAACCGCATCATCAGCATATAGGAGTGCTGGAATCCTTTTTGTGCCCCCTCTTGGTATGTCTTTTCAGCAAGTTGCCAAGGAGTCCCCAAATTTAATAATATAAAGGGTGAACAGCAGAGGGGCCAGTATACATCCCTGACGCACCCCGCTTTTTACCGCCCAAGAGTCGGTCAAACTGCCGTCTTTGTTGAAGCGTACTGCGGCTGTGGTATTGTCATGGGCAGTGGCCAGGAAGGTGATCAGATTGGCATCTACCCCCATTTCCTGGAGAATCAGCCATACCTTGGACCTATTGACTAGATCAAAAGCAGAGGAGAGGTCCAGAAAGGCCAAATGCAAATCCCCCCCCCCCTATCCCGCCCTGGCGACAGTATCAACAGGTGGAGGTTATGACACTGGTCCAAAGTCCCCCTCCCTGGCCTAAGCCCATACTGGAGATCCGAGACAATGTTGGCACTGTCAAGCCAGGCTGTTATGCGTTCCAGGATTACTTTCCCCATGATTTTGGCCGATGAATCAAGAAGCGAAATGGGCCTATAGCCTACTAGGTCATCCCGGGCACCTTTTTTGAAGATGGGAATGATCACCGCCTTTGCCCATGACAAGGGGAAACCAAACCTGCAGGCTGCATTAAAAATATGTGTTAAAATCATAGCCCGATCATTTGAATCCGCCTTATAAAAGTCGGGCGGTACACCATCGGGCCAGGTGCTTTATTCCTGAGGTCGAGATGATAGCTTTATGAACCTCATCTGTATTAAAAACGAGCGGGCAACCTACTAGTCCGGGAACGGTTTGTCCCAAGAAATTCTCAAGGTTATCATCAATGTAGATTTTAACAAAGTGCTGGACCCATACCTCTGCAGAAACTAGACGCTTTGTGCAGGAGTTGGGTGAGTCGTCAAAGAGAGGACTGTTGATGACGGACCAAAATTTTGAACTATTTGCCAGCACACTGACTTGGCTTATCTCCTCCCAGGCCATCTCCCTCAGTTGTTTTTTCCTAGTCTGTACTGCAGTTTTGTATGCCTTTCTGTTGTTTTTAATTAAAGAGACCACCCTCGGTTTTTGTTGAGTGCCTGCATGAGCTCCTTATGGGTGGTCATACAGGTATCATCAAACCATCTTTTCAACTTTGGGTGCACTACTCTGGTCGAGGTAGACAGACTAGAGGCAAAGCGTTTAGTAATTGACTCAAAGGCATTCAGGATAAAACTGGCATGAGATTCCTGGTCTAGGCATACCTTAAGCTCTGGGGTGCAAGTAATATACAGATTATTCAAAAAGCTTTCTGGGGTGATCCTGTCCCATCTCATTCTACAAGCTTGATCTTTAATATTTATATTGGTGAGTTGACTACGAATCATACCCTTAAAAACAGCTTGTAGATAAAGATCCAGTGTCAATG
Organism: Lissotriton vulgaris; assembly: GCF_964263255.1. NCBI lineage: Eukaryota > Metazoa > Chordata > Amphibia > Caudata > Salamandridae > Lissotriton > Lissotriton vulgaris. Next base: position 1,938,945,524 of record NC_141685.1, read on the forward strand.
GTTTATGATCACTAAACTGATTCTCAGTAACACTTAGCTTTCCTACAGCAGATATTAGCGGGAAGGATACCAGTATGTGATTAATTACACTATGACTGCCATGCCCAGTATAAGTAGCTCCAGGTACAGGCTTATCTGATTGTTGTAGGCAGTTCAGATTATGGGCTGATAAAATACCTTCTAAAATAATGCCAGATGGGGAATGTTCAAAATGGGTTTGCCCCTGCGGGCCGATCTCCTCCTGTAGCAATGCCAAACAGTTAAGAGGACAGGCCCGAGTATTGAAATCCCCCAGAGCTTTCCCTTTAGGCCACTGGGAAGCCTCCAAAGCCGTTAGGTGCTCAGTGTCATTAGTCCTCATGCAAAAATTGTAAAAACTAACCACAAGGAGTGTGGATAAATTCTTTTCTGTCAGTTCTACAGCTAACACATGGTGTGAGCACACGTCAATCAATTTGGTATTGTAGGAGAGTTTAAGACTAAATAGCAAAAGGAGACCCCCCTTGCTCTGCCCATGCTTGACTTCATAGCTGGTTTCCAAAATGATATATAGCTATCCAGAAAAAAGTTTTAAATGGGGTCCCATGTTTCTTGTAATGATATAATGTGGTGGGTGGTCACAAATCGTAGTCAGGCAGTATCACCTTTTTTTTATCTTATGCCAGCTATGTTATATGAAAGAACTTCCAACCTAGCTTGATCAGTTGTAAAGTCAATGGGACCATTTTTTGCTTTGTTGACCCACATTGGCTGTATTTGAGGACAAGATGTGTAGGGACCAGTGTCAGAATCAGGTGTTTCCGCTTCCGTTAAATGCTGGGAACTGTCAATATGAGCAAGTACTGCTGCGGGAGGTGGTAGTCAATTTTGCATATCCAAACCTGAAAGGGCTTCAAACCTATTCACAGAATCGACAATGCGGGGACGCATTAAGGCCTAGCCCATTGTATGGTTTGTAAAAATAGCCAGGAGGTAAGGGGCAGGTGTTAGTATTCATAGGGGTTTCAAGCTCACAAGGTCTCAGTAAATATCTCACCAGGGCTAGCCTATGAAAATTAATTACAATACAGTCACCTTCAATATTTTTTATGGAGGCACCAACCTACCCAACCCTACGTGCCATAATAATGTCCCTCCAATCGGGGGCTTGGAACCTCCTGAATCTTGATAGCCAATCAACACATTTATTACGCAATTTTTCCCATGTCTCCCGCTGGTCTTGTTTTTGTGGAGGAACCCCTGGTAGGACAAGAACATATGGGCAAGAGGCTGGCGGCAGGCTTAGGGTATCTTGGTTAACTGCCGGGCCCTTACTGTTTAGGTGAGATGAAACGTTACATCTTAGACTGCCAATTGATGGATTTGGGGCATTTCCCTCGGATCTGCTAGGACCGCCTGCATTCTCCTGCCGAAGGTGAGTGCGTGTAATGGTGGCTGGGTTACTAGTAGATTTAGGTCTAGTTCCGTTAGTAGCTGTATTTGAATTTGAGATCAGTGGGGGGGCAACATTTGGTCTGATGTCTTCAAAGTCTTACTTACAGTGAAAATATCACTGGTGTGGGAGGGTTGTGTTGTGCTCGAGATATTTGAGATAGTTATTGTTGCCCCCGTGTTACTCCCCCCTCCTTCCTTTGGGTTGATGGGCATTTGTGCATTCCTAGCTACGTAGCCCCCCCCCCCCCCCAACAATTACAGCCATGTTGTCAATGGATGCCTTAAGCAATGCACATGTTTCTTCCAAAAGGACAGTCACTTAGTTATTTATTGTGGCAGCAGTAGCGTCCCACAACCCCCGAGGAAGAATGATGGACATGTCTGTGTGCCAATTGAGCAAGCTAGATTCATAGTGACTATCGATTATACAGGGGGAGCATTGAGAGTCCTAGTGTTGTCAGTAGTGGTTGCATCCAGGTGGTGAGACGATTTTGAGCAGGGGTGATACGGATGGGTTCTTTCCTTTTAGTGCAGGTGGGTTTCCCAGTCTTTCTCTTCCGTTTGACCGCAGAGGTTCCAACAGATGGGGTAGAGTTGTTAGTTGGGGGCACCTCGGTTGTCTCAATTGTGTCCAAGCTGCTAGCACTCTCATTTGTAATAGATGTTTTTTCAGCCGCAAGGCAGTTAGATAATGGCAGAGGTTGCTCTAATATATTATCTGGTGAGGCACCTCTATGATGAGCAGCAGCCGCCCACCTTTTGGCTTCCAGGGACAGGCGTCTTTCTGTGAGTGCAATTTCGCCTGAGACAATGTTAACAACCTGCTCAAGCATGCTATTAATGCTGGTTGTAATAGGGCATGTTGGTGGTAATGTGGTGCGTTTTCCCATGATTGAGAAAGTTATTGGGTCAGCTCAAAAGTCAAAACAGAATATGTCCTAAGGAATTGTATATATTTAGTGATGCACTCACCCGCCTCGTTCGGCCCTACTTCAAGGAGATACAGTTCAGCCCAGCCTCGACCAATCTCGGACCGGCGCAGATGGGCCCACCCTTGGGACGGGCACACCTGTGCGCGTCTCACGCCGCGGGAGCCCTGTGATGCTTTTAAAGCGCCTCCGGGCGCTTGGTACGGGTGTCAGCAGCTTTGGCGGCCGCTATGGAGCCTGGGACCTGTGGTCCTGTCCCGCTCCTCCTGACCCCAGCAGTGGCAGCAAACAGCAGAGTTGCAAGCAAGTCTTATTCCTTTCCTTCTGTCTTTAAATGCATTTCTTTATAAAACTTACAAAACTTCCTTTGAAACTAAGCACAGAAGCTTTACTGAAACACAGAAAATGTGTTTCACTTGTCTTTTAAAAAGCAGTAATTATTTACCATCAAATCCAGAGATGTGCTTTTTAGAAAAGCAACAAGAAAGAAAATCCTTACTTTTATCCTTTCTCTTTTATCCACAGTAATGTAGCTGTATTTTTAACTTTCAAAATTAGTAGTCTTTAATGCACGTGCTTTAAAACCTAGTTGCCACTGCATCAGCAGTGTTTTATGACCTCTGCTCTGACAGACAGCTTCCTTCCTACACACAATTTGAGCAGCTGTTAAAAGCTCTATTTCTGGTGCTAGGCCGACTACTCATATAATGTGAATGCCTTTTAATATTTAAGGGTAATGCTGTAACATTTTGTATTGAGTCCTAGTTGTGTAAAACACACATTTATTTTCCTCTGAGGCCTACTTTTTCCTTTTGAGTTTTAATTCTAGTTTTTTACTTTATATTGTGGCAATATAATAAGTGAACGTTCACACATCTATACTTTGTTACTGTTTCTATTCTCTGAAGTAGTGTGCAGCTGTTAACATATTTTATATAATTCATTCTTTGAAATTCAAAGTGTAATTCTTCCAATGGCATCTGCAGAACACAATGACGACAACAAACCAAATTGAGCTCATTCCAAACATGTTCAAGAAAGGGCCACACACTCATAACACACAACACAGTTTGCAAAAACAAGCCATCCGTACAGAAAAAGTAAAGTCGCTACTCACTCAAACAAGTACTTCACAAGCATTACCACTGGTGTCAGTCCACAAACCTCACAGACACTCAAATACACAATCAAACCACAAATCAACACTAGGAAAAAACAAGAGACAGTCCACAGACTGTACTCAAACCAAACCAATTGTAAATCATATTTACAAACAAATGAGCTCTGAAAAGCAGTCCAGAGACTGCACCAAGACACGTAAACAGTCCAAAGACTGTTTCTTGTTACAAATATCATAAGGCCATACATTATGGAAGAAATACCGTTTTTAATATACATAAACCTATTAAGTGTCCCCTCCAGGGGAGCCGGCTGACTACTTTCTAGATCCATATTGGTACCTCCAAGACAGCAACACTTTCAACGAAGTTTGCTAGGAGCAGGAATGACAAAAATATTATTGTAAATATAATATTATAACTAAAGTAGTACTTATCTCAAATATAGTACTTATCCCAAATATATCAAAATTAGAGTCAAAAAATCTCCTCATTACCTGCCTTTGTATATTGCAATATACAAACAAAATCAAACCAGACTTTTGGCCAAACAAATCCTAAACAAGAGTGTCCCTTAAGCGACCTTACCAAACCAAAGTCTCCAACCTCCACCTGCCAAGCTCTGTGTTGACCTAATGGTCCCTAGAAAAAATTTATAACAAGGGAGATCTCAGTCGGGACCGGCCAAGACCTTGAGGGTCAGATCGGGAAAACCGGAAAACACATTGGTCTGCAAAGACAAAGGGTCTCCTCATGCAGGGTACCTCCTCAGTAGATTTCTGTCTTCCGTCAATACCACTCCCTTGGATTAGTCGCGTCTCCGATGAGCCCCACTTGTGGCGCCAATTTTTGGAAATTAGCCTTTTTAGGGGCCCACTGGTGCAGGGGTTCACCCTTATCTGTCCACTGGTTCTTAAACCAACAAAGAAGAGATTGGCATGGAAGCTGTAATCAAACAAATAGATTTATTAACCTCTCATGAGTGGGACTACATCTATACAACACCCTTGTGCACTGTATGAGGTAGTCCAAGGAACACAGAAGCCATGGGCCTCATATACCCATGCGTTGCATAGTCAACATAAAGACTCAAAGGGGAGGTATTGGCACATACAGGAATAGTTATCGACTAACATGGGCATACAAATATGTCTTGGTCAGCAAAGTGGGAGGGAAGACATTTCTGTTTACATCAGTTAAAACAGCCTGACAGTTACACTGTAAAACAGGTACTTTCCAGCAGTTACAGGCCTTTCTGAGAATGTGCAGTGCTCTGGCTCAGTACTGAAAGAGTTAACAATAGTTGATGACTCCAGAAGAATAGAAAAGCAGGCAACAGTGAAGATGGAAGAAGCAGATGGCTAACTAAAATGAATGCCACAAACAAAATAGCTTCAGTTTATGCTAACAGTAATTTTTGCGATTTCCACAATACCATACAGATATCACACATCTTCTCCGTTTACAAACTAAATGTTACAAAAGAATGGCATTACTCTTCCTCTGAGAGTAGTGGTCGACTTCCCACTCTGTGTAGGGGCCAACTTGTTTATTTCAAGTCGATTAGCATTTACTAAACTGTTATCATGTATACACTCCTCATCATTCCTATTCCTTCCCATCTGTTGACTGTTAGTACAGGCATTTACTGAATCCTCCACATTCCCTTTCAACTCCTGATTGCTTCTTTATGATTATATGATTATGACAACAGTATTTGAGGCAGAGCTGTTAGTGGATTGGTCTCCCTTCGGCCTCTGTACTTAGACAGTAGACGCCGGGACAACCGGTAAGATTGGATCAATGCTGAAGACGTTATCGTCTTTAATGGGGTGTTAGATGTTATGGATAGAGATAGTGTGACCCGATACTTATGTTGAGAATACTTGTGATGTCAGTAGGCGTAAGTTATTGAGATTGACTGTTATACATGATCATTATACATGAGCAGGTTTCTAAATTAAACTGGTTTGCACTATTGATAATTTTGTGTGCCTTGTATTACGATATGGGAGATTTGAGATTAAGACACATAGAATTACTTTCCCCACACGTGAGGAGGTCGAAAGTATAAATCTCATTATGCACTGAAGAAGACAACAATGTACAGCTTATTATGTGGGAATTGACAAACTAGAGATTACTATTCGCATCAATTGTACAGTGTGGGACACAGAATTATATAAAAGTGGTGTTGTCAATATCCCACCTGTATATACAACTATAAACACAGATGTTTGAAAGAGAGAGAGTGTGTGATTCGCTGTTTCGTTTGAGAACATTTGTGATGTTAAGAAGTGGGATATATTAGATTAACCTGGATACACAAGCAGTTTTTGATAGATAGAATCAACTGCTTTGTTTTATTGATCATTTGCTTGCCCTGCATGGAGATATGAGTGAATAGAGAATGATACATATAGAATTACATCCCCATATGAGAAGAGTTTGTAAAAAACTGTGTGCCAAGTGATACAAGAACTGAGATTCATGTTCTACATGAATAGCATAGTACATAAAACATTTACTGCTGATGAATAGTTACATACATACCATACTACGAGTGCGATTACTGTCGATATGTGGTTTTAAGGACCTTGTTATGTTGTTGTATATAATGGTTATTCAAATGATTTTGATGTTGCCTTTAGGTTGCCGTGACCTGTATACAAATATAGAGGACCGGTTAAAGGTAGAGGCAGACAATTGGTCTGATACTGGTGAGATAATTAATCAATTCACCTGTGTGTGTTTTTTTCACGTATGTGGTGATTTGACACTGCTTTTCACTTACACTTAGTTTCTAGTCAGTGGACATTAATTGTGAATATTTGTATGACATATCAATGTGGTTGTGTGTTACAGAAAACAGAGCAGACTGAAGTTGGTTCTGAGAACACTCATAGAAAAAAGTATGTTTTTTTCTTTTTTTTTATCATATTGTTAGCAGAGTGACATGTTGTTGGTCCTGAAGAATGCCATGAACCTCTGGTCATCCGGGCAGAAACATGTTGACCTAATCGGATAGGGAACATCCTTACCCCTATCGCTCACACTGTTTTTTAATGCTGTCCATAGGGGATACCTATTACAAAAAAAATTCCCATCTGAGATAGTTTTATTTCACTTTTGATATTATTTTTGCACTCTGCCCCTCACTCACATAAAACATTGGAGTGAAAAACACCTCACACTACTCTCCTGAGGGAGAGTTGTAGCCCACACTGTGCACCTTGCGGGCACTGTCTGCAAGAGGGAACCCAATGATGAAGCATGTCCCTCAAGGGTGAGTGATGGTTCTCATCTTTGAAAAGAAAATGCCTTTTTAGTCCGGTTTTTGCACATTCATATTCACATTCTAGTTAGGATACCATCCGGTTATCTTTTGGGTGTATTATATAGTAGAGTGGTACCGTGAATGGTAATAATTCCTCCGATAGAGACCTTGTTGTGAGATAGTATATAGTGCAGCTGTGGGTCATGTTTTAGATAGCAGATACATTTTATCACTGTTCCGTTGTTTTTACACGTTATCAATATGACAGAAAACACTGGTTTGGCTTTTGATAAGGACATGGTCCAGGCAATACTCCAAACACCTAGTATTTTGGATTCACACATTTCCCTAACACTGTCAAACACAGAAGAATGGACTAAACTTAGCAATATTAAGAAACAGCATGTCAGAACTATTTTAAACGCAGCCATACTGACAGAGTATTTGAGAGCGAATATCGCACCTCCAGGCCTGATAGTGTCTAATGCTCCGAGACTCTTCTTAGATAATAAATCTTTGTGACAAATTGGTGTAAGATTGCTTGGCATTGTACTAGGGATTGGCTAGTCCTGATAATTAGAACAGCTAAGGAAACTGCCTATCGTTTAGCAATTGAAATACAAATGCTGGAAAGCCAATTGAAGTCAGGAATTCAGGTTACAATCTATAAAAAGAGACTTGAAGAGATCTCCAAAAATCTTAATGAGATTAAAGATGAGCTGGTTAAGTTTAAAATTAATAAACTTAAGAAAGATCTAGACAGATTTACTTTGGAGAAGGTCTATCCTCATGCATCTGATGACTGCCAAGCTACCTTGAATAAGAAAGTGAAAATAGAGGTACAATAGGATGATGTGAGGATACGGATAAAAGATAAATTGAACTCTAACTCCGATGAATGGAGTGATTCGAATGATTAAGATCCTGAAAATGCACCCCCACATTTTGGGAAACGAGAAAAAGGTTGAGGGACATACATACACATACTCAACAGACACCATGGTGGGGACCATAACCTTGGTCATATCCACCACACCCTTTTAATTCTGGTTCATCCTTTGGAGGTCCCATTTACCCCCCTTTTTTTGGTCAGGCCAGAGGTAGAAGAGGGTGCAGAAGAGACAACAACGGAGGCCGAGCTACAGGCAGGTAATCACAAGTGAATTGGGATCCATCAATGGAACAGAGAGTGACTCGGAGAATGACAGCGTCCACAAGCGACCAGACCGCCTAGTCATTAATCTAAGCTCCACAATTCGTACTACTTTAGAACAGAATGTGTTGTCTAAGGGACTTGGCTTTGTTCCCACGAAATTAGGCCGTGATTTTATGATACATAAAGAGCTAGCTGAGTTCTTTCGGAAAGTACAACTACATGTTTTCTTTTCTAATTTGGAAAAAGATGATTCTAATGTTGTTCCTAACACTGGTTTGAGGAATAAATCCACTTTTCTTCCATCTTTACAACAAGTACCCTGAGAAGTGAATACTTTTGAAAAGGCTGTACTTAAAGAATATACATCTAGTCTAGATTTTCCTAAGAAAATATTCTGTAACATCTCTAATGTAGAAAGGAAATGTATTGAAGAATTGGGCAATAACACTAATATTACGATTAAACCGGCAGATAAAGGCGGGGCCACCATCATCATGGAAACTGTAGTTTATCATAATGATGGCTGTAGACAACTGGATGACCCTACATTCTATACTCGTATCCTACAGGATCCTACATCGAGGTTACAACTATAAAACTCTAGTGGAAGAAGGAAGAGAGTTCAATTGGATCACTAGAGGTGAAGCAGATTTTTTGATTCAGAAACATCAAAAAGTTCCGGCCTTTTATATTCTTCCAAAAATCCATAAAGAACAAAGGCCACCACCTGGTAGTCCTATAGTATCAGCCATTGGCTCTATTTTAGAGCCTTTATCCAAGTTTGTTGACCATTTCCTTTGACCTATAGTAGCTGAGATGCCGTCTTACTTACAGGACACTCAGCATGTTCTCTCTCTTCTTGAAATGGTGCCCTTTGACCCTAAAGTGAATATGATGGTCACATATGACGTTGAGTCACTTTTTACAAATATCCCGCAGGATGACACACGAAATTATAGAACAGCTACTTGAGAGTCATCCACGCAAGTTTCAGACACCTAACACCTTTGTCATGCAGTGTGCCAGTATGGCCTTAAAAGAGAATTATTTCAGTTATGAAGGTGGCCTATACTGTCAAACGACTGGCACTTCAATGGGCAGCACATGTGGCCCTAGTATGGCAAATGTGTATATGTATGGATTCAAAACTAAGTTCATATTTGCTATTAACAACCCCTTTGGACAACACCTTAAACTTTGGAGACGATACATAGATGATATCCTGATCATCTGGGAAGGTGACCAGCAGTCTCTAGATGGCTTCTCCAATTGGTTGAATTGCCAAGACTCAAATCTCAGGTTTACTGGTGAATCCAATAATAAGACAGTATCATATCTAGACTTATGACTGTACACCAAGAATTGAAAGATTCAGACTGAATTATATCAGAAGCTTATGGCAAGGAATTCATTACTCAGTTATCACAGTTTCCATCCACGTGCCTTGCTGAATAATCTTCCAATAGGACAATTTCTGAGGTTACTTAGAAATTGTAGTGAGATCACAAGATACAAATTACATGCAAAGAACTTAAGTGAGGAGTTATTGGCAAGGAGTTATCCGACTAAATTGGTGTATGGTGCAGAAAATAGAGCCCGTAACAACCATAGAGGCACTCCCTGAGACATATGAGAAGCCTGAAAATAAAAGGATGGTTTGTGTGACTACCTTTAGCAATTTGACAGACAAGGTTAAAAGGGCAGTCAACAAATCATGGCATATTCTGAATACAGGGACATTGTCCCTGGAAAGACCACTTTTTGCATTAAAATGAAGCAGTAATCTCCAGGATTTACTGGTGCATACGAGACCAAGACTGAAACAACAAGAGACTAGACAAACCACATTATGGGGAGCATTTCCATTTAAAGGGCATTCCCTGTGTGAGTCGTGTTCTGTGTCCATTCATCAAACATGTGACACATTTAGATTTGGGCCTAGCAACACCTTGGATATTAAACACACACACGAATTGTAACACAAGTAGTGTCATTTAGTTTTTTTTGTTTAAATTTCTTTATTGGGAGTTTCACTTTTCATGGTACAGAATTACATATTTTTATTCAAACATGAAGACAGGTGCATGCAGGTCTTTGAAGGTTGTATCTCCTATCATGGAATGGGGTGGTATTCCGATGGGGCCTTAGCACACAGTCGGACCTTCATATTGTATGCCCGTTACGTGTTGGTGTTCGCTGGTGCTGTGGGGGTGGAGTTTGGGATTGGGATTGTGAGGCCGCGGGTGAGTCCTTCAGTGTTGTTTCTTGAGCAAATTGGAACGGGCCTGAGCCCATTCCTTGGAATTGGGATGCTTACGAATACCTTTCACCTCCTGCATCTTCCTCTGCTGCCCCCCATTTTTTAACGGTTCCTATTCATGTTGCTTCTGGGGGTCCCGCCGGGGCCCTCCAATGCATGGCTATTCCGCGTTTCGCTAAGGGCATAGCTAGGGAAGTGAACCTGCATTGCACCTTTTCTGTCTTCCACCTGCGGAAGAAACCCAGGGCGCTTTCCTCCCTCGTGGAAATATGCATGAGGTTGACTGTCGCCCTTAGGGTCTGATGTACCCTATTCCATTACTGTAAGAGTGCAGGACAGTTCCAAAACATGTTTTTAAAAGTCACCTCAGGTGTTTGGCATCTGGGGCATGCAAAATGTGTATCGGGGTAAAATTGGTGGAGCCGGTGAGGTGTTAAGTAAGCGCGATGTAAAATGTTGAATTGGATGTTTTTGAAATGTGCGTTTGTAAAAACCTTTTTTGGTTACTCTAGTGCCTTTTCCTATTGTTTGTCGTGGAGCGCCCATCCTATTTCATCCTCCCATTTCTGGTGTAGGGCTTGTAGAGGGGTTGTGAGCAGATCCTGTATCGCTTTGTAATACCAAGTTACTAAGTGCCTCCCCGTGCCCATATGCAGAATTGTGTGCAGCACTGGGTGCGTCAGTGGTTCTCCCCCAGTGAGATCCCAGCATTGTCGGGCGCTATCTATTAATCGTCTATGGACCAGACACTGTCCCGGGTGGGGGGGGGGGTGGGGGGTGGGGGGGGGAGATCCATCCTTTTCCTCATTTGGGCATACGTTTTCAGCTGTCCATCCTCGAACAGGGACTCAACCTCTGTCACCTCATGCTTAGTACATATCCGGAGGGCGCTGGAGGTGTAATATATCTTCCGCTGAGGGAATCCCAATAATGGGAGCAATGGGGAGTAGAGGGGCTGACACCTTGCCATACGGTGTATGCGTATCATGCATTTGCGGGCTATCACTACCTGCAGGGGATGTGTACGCGTGGGTTTGGTGACCGACATCAGTAATCTCCGGGGTCCAGGAGAGGTATCTGGCCAACGATGGAGAATGTCTCCTCCATGTGGCACCCTGCTGTCCAATGGGACAGCCACTGTAGTTGGGCTTCTAGGAAGTAAGCTTCATTGGAGGGGGCTCCCAGACCCCCTGTGTTCTAGGCAAATAAAGAGTTTGTAAAGCTAACCTGTGTCTACCACCCCCACATATTAAAGTTGTGAGTAGTGTGTCTAGTTCTTGAAAAAAGGAGCAAGGTGGTATTACTGGGAGATTAGTAAAAGAGTAGAGTAACCCAGGTACCATAATCATCTTCGCTAGAGCTACCCTTCCTATGGGGGCCAAAGACAGAGTCTTCCAGAAGGCAACTGCCGTACGCAGTCCTGCCAGTGTCTTGCGGTGATTTCTTTCATAGAGACACTCGGGCGAGTGATACAGCAGCGCTTCCAGGTATCGGGGTGCTGGAGCATTCCAACTGAGTATCTGGGGCCCAATCGCTATCTCTCATGGGGCTAAGTGAGGGCTTACCGGAAAGATGGTCAATTTTTCCCAATTAACTTTGAGTCCAGAGACCTCTGCAAAGTCCTGCAATATTGTCCATATTGGGGTAAGGTCGCTTGTGATATCCCGCACATAGATCAGGAGGTCATGGGCCTAGAGTGATACACTATGCGCTGTGTCTGAATGTTCCATGTCTCACCCCCGACGCAAACAAATGGCCAGGGGTTCCACTGCCAGGTTGAAAAGGAGGGGAGACAAGGAGCATCCTTGCCTCGTCCCCCGCTACGCTGGGAATGGAGCTGAGATGTACCTCCCCACCCTCATCCTAGTCGTGAGGCTACTGAAGAGGAGTTGCGTGTATGCCAGCAGGGTCGGGCCAACAAGTATCTTATGGAGGACTGCGAATAGGTATGGCCATAGTAGTGTATCAAAGGCCTTTTCGAGGTCTAGAATTAGGCATGCGGCATGTGGGAAGTGATCTTTCGCTCTGTCTTGTATTTGGACGAGTTTACGTATATTCTGTGAGATGCTACATCAGGGGAGAAAACCATTTTGGTTTGGATGGATCAATTGTGGGAGGACTTGAATGTACCGGTCTGCAAAAATGTTCCCTAAAATTTTACAGTCCGCGTTGAGTAGGGTTATAGGCCTGTATGAGGACGGGAGAGTGGGATCACTATGTGGTTTGAGGAATGTTACCAGGGTAGATTCCCTGAGTGAACCAGGAAGTTCACCTCTCTGTAATGTGTCTTCATACATGGATACTAGCCGTGGGGTCCGGTGACCTGAGAAGGTGGTATAATATTCTAGGGGAAAGCCGTCCATTCCCGGGGCCTTGCTCTGCGCCAGTGCCCTAATTGCATGGGTCACGTCCGGGGATTTTATCTTTGTCTGTAACACCTTCCCATCTACCGACGGATTGCTTGGTAGAGGCAGTGAGTGGAAGAATTGGGGCAACAATAGTCGTGATGACTGTGGCGGAGCCCAATAGATTCCCGTATAATAGTTGTGGAAAATGCGCAGTATATCTACTTGTGACTGCTTAGGGGCCCAGTCGCATCAATCAATTCTGTTATCGGTTGTATGTTTGTGTCTTGTTTCGCTAGCCAGGCTAGGAGTGTTCCCGCCCTATTTCCCTCCCGTTGTACCGGGGCAGCATATGTCCTAAAATTGTATTTACGAAGGCCACTCAGTTTCTGTGAATGTTGTTTTTGCTGTCACTACTTGCTCCAGGGTGGCTTCCCCTTTATCCATGCTTTTGGTTAGGTCCGCCAATTTTGTTTCCGCTGTTTGTAGTGATTGCTCTAGTGTTTTTCGCACTCCTTCTATGTGTTGAATGTAGTGTCCTCTAGCCTGGACCTTAAACGCGTCCCATTCTATTGATCTGGATGAGGCTGTGCCCGTGTTTAGTGTGAAGTGTTCCTGTACGTGGTGGCCGTGCGTGTGGCAGAACACCTGATCAGTAAGGCACTCTCTGGGCAATTTCCACGTGGGTACAGGGGGGTGGGGCGGCCTCCATCTGAGGATCACTGCATGTGCGTCGTGATCAGTGAGTACTCTGCATGCTGTATTTGGGGGAGCAGTGAATAGGAAAGTTTACCCACACCTCCATTCATTTAAGATCGGATTTCCGATCAAGATAAAAGATGAACAAAATTAATTATGTCTATCTTGGCAATGATTTTTGCCTCTTTATTTTGATTTATTTTCGTAGAAAAAAAGGATCGATATTTGTTTGGCCACACTAGGAACACATCATCAACCGAACAAAATATCACATTAATACAAACCAAAATGACACAAAACTCAATTATTTCATATTATACATAAATCTCCACATAGATTAACAATACATTTAGACACATGAAGAAATTTAATACATCAATACATTCCAAATTATTAAGCATGTCAAAAAAAAAGCTGTTTATGTGCATATATACTCAATCTCATTGCATTGCGAATTAAATCAAACAACTCGAGGAAAATTCCTAACACCCAAAGAGCAACTAATCCTGATACTTTAGGTGTCCAACATCTAGTCAAGGCTTGAATCTCGCATAGCCGACGCGTTTCGAGTTCTGGCTTCGCAAGTTACCAAACTCTCATCAGGGCTGGTTTAGTCTTGTCTTTGACAACTGTTTTTGACACAAGAAAAACAATTCAGGACGTTTTAAAATAGCTTCTCAGGTGCCCCTAGCAACTGACTTCGTCATTATTTCGATATATAGCCACATACCTGTGTGGTGCCAGAGTAAAGTTCTGGCTTTTGATTATTCTTCTAAGCAGTGGTTACCAGTCTGCAACAAAGTATCGAACCATTACTAAATCCATATGACGCCAGACTTACAGTCAATAAGAACCATTTACGCAAAGGAAAGAAAATTACCTTACGCAAACGGCATTCTAATAACTCCAAATGGAAATGAGTTATGGTCCTCTCAATTCTTTGTTTCTGAAACAATTAAAACGATTTTACTCGTCTGAACAATTACTAAGCGTGCAGAATGTGTTATGGATAAACACAACAGTTACTCACTCAGTAATTGGTGCACGCTTACAAACTGCAACCGGTTTATCGTGTTTCAAAGACAATCGTGGTGGAAAGCTGGAAAGACACACGGAATGAAATGAGTCCCGCATTCCCAAAACTCCAGTCATGAATTCAAATATTTAAGGTTACTTATGATCCCTCACCGAATTCCGCATAAGGCGCGTGGCATTCAATGGAGCTCGTTTCTCGCTTGGTTGTTCGAAAACATGCCGCCTCATAAGGTTCAGTTGTATAATTCCAGGTCAGCGAATCACGTGATCGCTCGTTCCACCATTGGTGAGGAGGAACAGGTCAACATCGTCCGTGGGGCATTGTGGACGATGTATTTTTGAACAAGGAATATTTCAAAGGAAGCATTTGCAACCTGCAGTTTGGCAGGTATTGTCCCTCATGGTGAAATTCGAAAAAATTTGCTCATAGTGTGTTGAGCAGAGATTAGATTCTATTTAACTCGCTCATGCAGTTCAGCCCCTTGTTGATACTGTCGAATTTCATGATTAAGTAGGCTTCTTTACGCAATAACGCACTCTCGACATTAGGGGACCGATGTTTAGGGTCTATCCCAGCCAAAACTGTCCATTCGAAATCATTTTCAGAATGGTTGGTAGACATAAAATGCTCAACCATTGGAGCAGTTAATAACTTACGCCTTATGCGAGATCTGTGTTGTGTGATTCTCATATTGATTTGTTGGCATGTTTTGCCAATATATACCTTGTTACATCGGCAAACCACTGCGTAGATTACATTTTTAGTTTTACAGTTTGTGAAACTGTCATGTCTCCATTTGATATCGTTGTGTTCAAATACATTTCCCTCCAATGTCGACATGCAGGCCACGCATCAACCACATTTGTGGTGCCCACATATAGGTTTCAAATTCCAATACGCTATTAAATCGCTCTTCGGTTTAGGAACATAGCTGTCAGCTCTCACTGGCTGTTGTCCTATGCTGAGATTTTTCTTCATTGCGAAGATGGGTTTGGACATTGGATATTCCAGATTCTCCAGCAGGTGCCAGTTTTTTAAGATGATTTGCCGAAACTTGTTTGTGTGTAGGTTGTCACACAAACCAGTTTATTCAACTCAGCCTTATCTTTTTTCTGCAATAGGCTTTCCCTTGAAGTGAATCTCGCTCTTTTCTTAGAATGCTTGAGCAATTTTTTCGGATAGCCCCTCTTTGTCATTTCCTCACAAAATGATGTTGCATGGGTCTCGAACTCCACCATCTCAGTGGAGTTTCTTCTTATCCTTAACAATTGCCCATACGGGAGATTTTCCTTCAGGCACTGAGGGTGTGAGCTTCTATAGTGGAGGATGGTGTTCCTAATAGTTCATAAAAGCCAAAAAAAGTACAAAATGTTCCAAAAACATTAAAAAAAATATAAAACAACAAAAAGAAGAAAAAAACTGTTCTTTTTAGAACTACCTCCAATTTCTAAAAAAAGGCTACATTTTTTTAAAACTCTATCATTCATTTTTCCTCATGGCATGCTCCCCGGTCCGCTTACCGGGCGCTCCCCCCGCGCAAATCAAAAAATAAATTTTTTTTTCACCCGCGGGGCCCTTTTATAGCCCCCATATCAAACCTAGGGGGTCAACGGGGGTGTACTCTGCCCCCTTATGGTCATTTCCTCCTTTGTTTTTCCCACCTCTTGTGTCTCGATCCTACCGAGACACAAGATGGCGGCCGCTCCGGACTGTTTCGATGTTTACAGACACCCGAGAGCCAATCAGATTTCCGTGCGCACCTCGTGTGGCGCGCCAGAGCGCTCCCCGGAGGTCGTACCGGGGCTCTGCCATAGATAATTATATATTTTTTTAACCTAAATTACTCAAAAAACACTGGAGCACATATCTTGAGACATAGCAAAGGCACATCGGGCTACCAGTCACTACAATTTTGCCAAGTTTGGTGGAAATCCATTCAGCCGTTCGGGCTAAAAGTGAGGTTGACCGCCCTATGGAAATTAACATGGGGAAAACACGTTTTGGGACCCCCCTTTTATCTCGGCCCCCGCTTGACGAATCCCCCCAAACTTTCTAGGAAGGACCAGAGCTCCGCGAGGCAAATTTGAGGACATTTTCAGGCAGATTTGTCAACCGGCGCCAATGTTATTCACAATAGAATTTTGAGATTTTGCATTGAAAAAAATCCTAACTATAACTACCTACTGGCGACCGCCAGTAGGTTATATATATATATATATATATATATATATATATATATATATATATATATATATATATATATATATATATATATATATATATATATATATATATATATATATATATATATATATATATATATATATATATATATATATATATATATATATAACCTACTGGCAGTCGCCAGTAGGTATATATAGTTAGGATTTTTTTGAATAGGGATTTCTGAAAATTCTATGTTGTATAACTTTGACGTTGATGGACAGAATTGGCTGAAATTTTCAGGAAAATGGCACATTTTGTTTCTGAGCGTCCTCTGAAAGTTTGTGGGGGGTTTCGTGAAGTGGGGGCCGAGAAAAAAGGGGGGTCCCAAAATGTGTTTTTAACATTGAGTTTTCCATAGGGCGGTTGGACTCACTTTTAGCTCGAACGGCTGAATGGATTTCTATGAAAGTTGGCAAAATTGTACGGACTGGTAGCCCGATGTGCCTTTGCTATGTCTCAAGATATGTGCTCAAGTGGATTTTGAGCAATTTAGGTTCAAAAAAATATATATATCTGTAAGCGCGCCCCGGTACGCGCACCGGGGAGCGCACCGGGCGCGACATGAGACTTGCGTGCGGAAAGCTGATTGGCTCTCGGGTGTCTGTAAACATTCTAAACAGTCCGGAGCGGCCGCCATCTTGTGTCTCGGTAGGATCGAGAAACAAGAGGTGGCCAAAAAAAGGGGGAAATGACCATAAGGGGGCAGAGTAGATCCTCCCTGACCTCCTAGGTTTAATGTGGGGGCTTTAAAAGGGCCCCGCGGGGCAAAGACATTTTTTTTATTTTTCGTTTTTTTGCAGGAGGAGCGCCCGGTACGCGCACCGGGAAGCGGTCCGGGGGGCGGAATATGGGGAAAAAAGAATGATAGACTTTTCAAATATTGTATGTTTATTGATTGTTCTTTTTGTTGTTTTTTTTATTAAGTAGCAACATGTACCAATGCAGAGTCTAAAAATAAATATACACCGTCTCCTTTGTAGATATCTTGCATGTTGTTTCAGAAGTTATTGTGGTATATGGAATTCATACCATAGTCTGTCAGGAAAGCAGAAACAATATGGAGGCAGGAGATGATAAAGAGATGATAAATACACATTGGAGATAATATAGTTGGAGAAAGGAAGCAACTATGAGCAAACTTACTATGTAACACAAAAAAGTTGCACAATATATATATATATATTTTTGAAAACCTTTATTGTGCAAATGAAGGCATACATATACGGGCCTACAACTAATCAGGCCGGCCACAACACATTATGAAAGCACATGAGACAATAACGAAATCTCCCGGCAGTCACTCAGCGTTGTACAAGCAAGCGATCTAATATTAAAGGGCTGAATATGACCGCTGGACGCAGGATTAAAGAAGGTTAATTTTATAATATAATAGGAAGTATAGCAGGATCAGTTGCAACTTTTAGCCATCTAAGTTCCCTTGGGGGGCCACATGTCCAACTCAAAGCAGAAGGGCATCAATAAAAACGGGTAACAGCCGCGGTTAACAGGAATCAACTTATAGACACCCCAGTTCAAAACAGTCCCCACCGTGGCCCATCACGCACCCATCGACCACCTATATATGTGCTAGTACATAACAGAGGAACCAGAGCAGCAGCTTAGTTGTATTCATCCTCTATACTAACCCAAGTAAATAGAAAAAGAAGGGAAAGGGGGAGGAAAGAATATTAGAAGAGAGAAAGAAAGAACGCCGCGCTGCTGCACGCGCCCCACAGTGATAGAAGCGCGCAAGATTGAGAGATCCGCTATCGGGGCTAGGGCGTGCAAGTCATGATATATGTGCAATCAATACCGTAGAAGCAAACAAGTCATCCTCCATCCCCACCAGCTAACACACCATGGGAAACACGCACAGACACAGCATCCCGATAAAGGGATACAAAAGAGCCATAGAACTAAAAGAAAAACGGACAGTAAAGAGACCCCATCCCACCTGCCCCACCCTGCACCCCTGCAGAAGGCTACGGCCTACCCCCCAAGCAGCGTGCCTGTCGCCCTAAATAGAAACCCGAAATATAGGAAATGAGAAAGTGAGAAACGAAACAAAACAGAGAAAAGGGGGAAAAAGAACCAGTGGGAGAGGAGATCTGCAATAGAGTCATTTGGCCCTTACCCCCCACCTTCACACACATGAAACCCACATCAAAGCGAGATCGACACAACCTCAAGTATCAGAAACATTCGAAGAAATCAGCCATATTGTCACGGCTGCGGGCAGTTCTCATCTCCATCCGTTAACCAGTAGTCCGCCGGGTCCAGTCCGGCTCACCCCTGTCCTCTCCTGACCATAGCTATCATGCGCAATAGAGCAGTGGGTAGCAAATAGTTTGAGGTGGAGTGGGCACAGGATCAGAGCAAGTCAGGCCAAGGGTGTAAAACAGAGGACCCCAGTATCAAACGGCAGAGCAAGCAATGGCTGCGGCAGTCTAGACTTTCCAATAGCAACAGCAGGAGCAGCAAACAGTATGGGTGCAGTCTCGCCGCCCGAGAAAGCGAGGTCTCCCCAGCAAGGTAACAACGGGACCACACCAAGGCAGTTCGAATCGAGCATCCACCTCGCTCCCCAGTCATTCAGGCATGAACGGGCCCGACGTGGGGCCCACGCCCGCACCCGCCACAATCAAAGCTACCTGGAAATTCGGGGCCGCAGGCATACAGTCCTGTAGATGCACGGCGGCAGCACTCCCCGCAGCAGCCGAGGGGGGCAAAGCAACGCACACTCGAAGTCGAGCCGGTCCAACAAATATGGCAGCAGACCTATTACTGTGCACAACGGTGCCGAAGACCATGGCCTCACGTAAAGAATGTAGGGCGCCAAGGACATCACCAATCGTGGGCTCACGCTCACAGGACTCGGCCCTCGTGCACTTCAGCGACCCAGGGTCGCCGCTCCGAGTAGATCTGCGACTCAGAGCACCGGTCGCCATCTTGAAAGTTCAGCCGTGACTCTCCGCGCCTCAACTTCTGGAGTGGGCTCTTAAGCAAGGCCCACCGCTGGAGTCCCCTCGAGCCCCAAAAATGGCAACCTTGGTGCAGAACGGAGGGCCACCAAAAACGGGGACCGCCAGCGCCACCGTCCCACGGACGCCGCCCGCCGAATCCGGACGAAGGGCTTCAAGATGGCCGGACAGGGCAACAAAGGGGGGGCCTGTCTCCTGCGCGGTCTACCCCATCAGCGGCGGGCCCCCGGGCCGCCAGATCGGGCCCGGTCAGTCGCCACCGGCACAACCGCACAACGGCCTCTTCAGTCGACCCCTCTCCTCCACCAGGGGCCGCCGCCGACACCCTCACTCCGGCCGACCGTCACAGGCAAGTCCCCGGTCTGCACGCCGCGGAGGCCCCGGACCAAACAAGGGCAGAACTCCAGATCCGCAGCACACAGAAGCCTCCGGGACAACGGGTAAGTGCGAGCATTGTTTCATCTTTCCATTTCTTGCCGAGTGTGTCGCCTCGGGCCAGGATGAAGATCAGGATATGCGTTTAGGCAGGAAGGTTGGCGGAGCCGAGCTACAGTGCAGCCATAACGGTCGTGAGCTTGGCTCCTCCCCTGCACAGTATATTTTAAGTCTCACTTTATATTATATCTTTTTTGGTACTATTTCATAATTTTCATATAAAAAAGAATAATGTCTCAAACAATTTTAACTTCTAAAATTTTAATTTATTGTTTTGATTTTTCAAAATCTAAAAGAATTTGTAACATTATTTCATCTGGTATGTCCTCCTTTTCATTCCATGATTCACATTCTTCAACACATTTAATTAATTCTTGGTCTAAAGTGTCATCCAAAAAGTAAATTTCTTCATTTTCTTCCTTAGGATTGTTTTCAATCTTAATTTGAAAGGAAATATTATTTTCTTTCTGTTGTGCTTCCATTTTCTTGCTGTAAATTGCATAAAAAATAAATATATCAGTAGAGATAGGGCACTGTTGGGTTTAAGTTCTGACAGGTACTTGTGAGTTTTTAACAGTGAAGTTATCTTTGGGCACTGTATGGTTTCAGGCAGGAAGTAGAACTATTAAAAAGTGCCTGTGATGAAGCCTAAGTAAATTCATAATTATACCAGAGAAGCCTAACTCAATCCATAATTATAACAGAGAAGCCTATCTCAATCTTTAACTCTTACAGAGGGACAGTATATAACTATCTGAAAACGTTTTCCCAAATTAGCATAACATAGTTCTCCTTTCAAATTTTTAAAATAACATCTTACCTTTCAAAAAGAAGTTTAAGTTGTCAGTGAAAATGCTCTTGAAATGTACTTCAGGAAGTAGTAGTCAAAATGGCTGTGTTTCTCTCTCTTTCTTTATATATTCAGGTACATAACCAATCAAATGTCATGAAATAATAGTGGAAAATGAAAGTAACATTTTAATTGGTTGTCAATTCTAACACTTCATGTGTGTTTTTGTCATGTAATTTATCTCAGGATATTTAGTCAGGCCTACAGCATAAATGTCTCAATGGAATTCCATCAAATTTGGGTAAATGGTAGGGACTGCTATGTAGTAGGGCTTATTCTATATTTTATGAAAGTGTCTCCTGTGGTTTTTCTGTAAATTACTTTCCCACCTTTTTTTATCGAGCGCTTACCAGTGCGCGCCCGGGTAGCGTACCGGCAGCGTTACGGGAGTCCTTCATTTTGTGTTTCGGTAGAATTGAGAAACAAGATGGAGGGCAAACAATGTTCGGAATGGGTAGAAGGGGGCACGGTAGGCACTTCCTGACCCTCTAGGTTTTCTGAGGGGGGCTTAGGACGCCCATATAGGCACAAAAAAAAAATCACTTGGAGAGCGCTCGGTACGCGCACCGGTAAGCGTACCGGGGAGCGCACTTTGGTGAAAAATAGTGATTTAGAAAAAGATAAACGTTTAGAATGATCAGAGGTAGGGTAGCTCTGAAAAGAGCTATTGGGTTCTGTGGCTGATTTAGGTACCTACAAGTAGGTTCCAATGCACAGTCTTAAATTCAGGAGGAATATTCTATTCCCCTCATCTGAGAAGTGCACACCATCTCCTCGGTAGATGTCTTCCATGTTGTAACGCAAGTTATTGTTAAATATTGAACCCATTCTAAAGTCTCTAATGTAAGCAGTAACATATTTATTCACATGTTTCCGTACTTTCTCAAATTGTGGACAAAATTGGTTGGACCAGTTCCATTTCTGTCTTTGGCATATATTGGAATATAACTAGGCAGTTTTGGGAAAAAGTGTCATCATTTGATGAAAGGTGTCCTTTAAAAGCATTTCCAGACCAACCCCAGTCATAGTGCCCAAATCATTTCCACCACAGTGCACTATTAAGAGGTCAGGGTTTGGCAAATGCATAAAAAAATTATATTAAAAACATATAAAATATATTTTTCCTTAAAAAGAATAATACATTTTACAGCTTTTGATATTTGCTATTAAAAAACCATTGAAATTCACTGAAAAAACCATAAGTCATAGACCATATATAGTTAGGAATTAGCATTTACAAAACCTTGAAAATTCACTGAAAAAACCATAGGTTATAGACCAAATATAGTTAGGGATTAGCTGTCTTAATGATGTCTTAATATGTGCATCATTATATCTGTTGTTCTTTAAACTGCTGCATGTGTTGATCAGTAGCTATATGAGTAACTATATGGGTTATTGATTAGTAGCCCAAGTATTTGTATGGGAGAGTGAGTGTGTGTGTGTGGGTGGCTGGGAGGTGTGTGACTCTGTGCATAGATGTGTGAACAGTTGATTCACTAGATGTATGGGTTCAAAACTGCATGTGGAAACAGCTGTATGGGTGGTTGACTGTGTGCATGAGTGTATTTGTGAGTGAATGGATATCTCAGTGCTACATGTCAAAGTTAGAACATATGTAAAACACAGTACATGTGAGAGTTGACATACATAAATTACTGTGTATAAGAGGCAGTGAATGTGTGAGTGGCTGCATGGATCATTGAAAACTTGTATCAGTGATTGTATAAGAGAGTAAATATGTGTTAGAATATGTTTGAATAAGTAAGGTGTGTATAACTGTATAGTTGAGGAAATGGAGGTGTGATTGATTCTTTGCATGACTGACTAGGTGTATGAGTAACTCCATGGATGAGTGACAATCTTTGAACGTCTGTTTACACTGAGCGTATCTAAGGTTATATTAGAGTCTGAAGAGGTTCATTGTATTATCACATGAATGATGTCATCAGTGATGTTGTCAGTGATGTAATTTGAGTTGTCATCAGTGATATCATCAGTGATGTCACTGACCATGTCATGAATGATGTAATATGTGACATCATCAGCAGTGGATTGCGGGTGAGCGATATATAGTTAGTGCAACTAACTATATATGCGAATTTCAATGGTTTTGTGTGAGTAAAATAAGGTTTTGTAAATGCTAATCCCTAACTATAAATGGTCTATAAACTATGTTTTTTTTCAGTGAATATATATATATATATTTCCATGGACGAAGGCACGGACATGAGGTAATCAAGATGTAGCAAAAATGTATTTTCTCAGCTCTACCCTCAACCCCTGAGATAAGATACGTGTTTCGACTTTCAAAAAGCCTTTTTCAATCTGTTTGGCGCCATAATTTACACAATTTTTATAGCCCTTCCCACTTGAGGTAAGTATAGACATAGAAAAAACACACTTAGCAGTGTACTTAAACACTGTCCACCCACTGCAATAACATCATGCTCTCTGCAATGGAGTATCAGCACTGAAGCAGTTTAAAACAACAACATATACAATGATTGCGCAATGCAAATCTACAATTTTAACGTTTTCTGATCAATGCTGCTGTTACTGTGTCAAAGCGTTACTCAATCGAGTGTGTCATCTGCTATTGGTGGGAATATTGTGCATATTAACTAGTATGCCGCCAAGCCTTATCTCATATGTCGCTTAATAAAAAACAACATTGATAAAAATATTAAAAGAACATTGCTGCTATGTTGCTGTATTGTCCAAATCATAGTTGCCTCACATCCGATAAGCTTATTTGAGCCGATGAAACTTTCACCGTTCAGAAATCTTAATACCTCCGTCATAAGAAGGTTGTTCAATACTGAAATGTTATTTGTTTGGCACTTTGACAAGTCAGTCATTAAACAGAAGGGAAACACATATTACTGGCATCCGCAGCTCGGGGTCAAATTCCATTCCAAGTTTGAGCTGTCGACTTCAGTATCAACCTCCGAGGCTGCGCGCTTAATCCAACAGAACTACCTAAACCATAATGCCATTTAATAAGTCTTATAAAATGATGGAGTGTGCAGACACAGTTCAGATTGACTGCAAGAAGTAACACCAAAGGTAAAAATAAACGGGAGTGGAGGCCAAAATGTCAATGTCTAAAATAATGAACAGCACAGATGAGAGTCAAGCCAGACACATAACGTCAAGGTTAAAGGGGACCGATGCATAAAGATGTGTACGCCAGGATATATACATGCATACTAATGGCGGTCACCAGTAGGTAGTTATAGTTAGGACCTTGTTTCTATTCAAAAAGCATTTTATCTTTTGTCAATATCTTTTGAACTATTTGACGAATGTTCGCAACATTTTCTAAATTAAAAGGCCCACTCACTCCAGCTGCTATGTTGAAAGTTTTGGGGTAATTTGTCAAGCGGGCGCCGAAAAAAAGGGGAGGTCCCAAAACCCGTTTTCTCAATGACACGGCTACAGCCCGAACTGCTAAACGGAATTACACCAAATTTGGCAAAAAGGTAGCTCTTGATCCAGAGTGCACTAATTTTGTTAAATGGTGTAATCTGTTCAGAAGTTGCTGAGAAATTTAAAGATTTCTCAGATATCCATATATTGATGAGAAGGATCCATGAACCCTCACGATCTCGCTCCTGGGATCTGATTGGCTGCCAACAATCAAAATAGGAAGTGTTCGCAGTCATCCTGTGACATTGTTGAACCGAGTCACAAGAAAAAAGGTTAACAATCAAGAAAAAAGGGCAGGGTAGAAATACCCTGACCCCCTAGGTCTGCTCAGGGGTCCCACAAGGACCCCTAGGAACACAAAAAGCATTTTTTTAAAAACATTTGGAGGGAAAAAAAAGGCATGGTAGAAATACTCTGACCCCCTAGGTCTGCTCAGGGGGTCCCACAGGGATACCCAGGGACACAAAAAGCATTTTTTGAAAAAACATGTGGTGGGAGTCGCTCTTTGTTAGGGAATCCTGTCGTTTTAAAAAAAAAAACAAAGCGCTGTCTCCTGTGCTTCGTTTTCTTTAAGTCCCGGGGTGGGACAGGTCCCAAAGCAATGACCGCAACCTCCCTTGGGCTTACATTGATGCGGGCCTACCTGGCCACCTCCGTGGGGCTAAAATGTTTGAAAAAATGTACGGGGGACCGCCATTGCCCGGGGTTATTTTTAAAATTAAAGTATAGTGGGACTCGAGCCCCACACTCAGACCCGGGGACCACCAACTCCCAAGGGCACAAAGTAGGTAAAATGCAGGGTTCTGTTGCGGTCTCCCGGCCCTACAGACCGCTACCTCCCTGGGCCTATAGAGAAGATGGAAGGGGGGCTGCAAAGAGCCATAAATGGCCATGGGGACTGCCACCCCTAGAGCCGGCTCCAGCAATGTACTGTGGTGCTCACCTCCGGAAAGCGCCAAGGAAGGGTATAGCCCCCTCTCCTAACATTAAAAAAAACACACGAACCAGCAACTCGCCAGATACCCTGTCCCCTTTCTCTACCACTCTGCAAACGTGCCTTCTGGCATGCTCTTGGTTGGGGAATGAAGTTCCTGTCACTGCTGAGGGTCTTTAGGGGCCAATTAGCCCACCAGGTACCTCCAGGAAGCACCACACACTGGAATTGCTGAGAGGTGGTTGAGTACCACGCCCCTTTTTGCGCCACTCTGGAAAAACGCCTCTTGATGCACTGCTGGTGGGGTTATGAGGTCCTTGTGTCCTGAGGGCCTCAGGACTAAAGTGGACTAAATCTCCCAAGCAGCAGTGCGCCAGGAGGCACTTTTGCAGAGTGGTGGAGAAAGGGGTTGTGGTCTTGGACCACTTCTCAGCAATCCAGCTGTGTAGGGCTTACTGGAAATAACAGGAGGGCTAGTTGGCCCCCATGGACCCTCAAGATGCAAGGGAACTTCATCCACCATCCAAGAGCACACCAGGAGGCCCGTTTGCTGAGTGGTGGAGAAAGGGGGTGTGGCAGCAACCACCTCTCAGCAGGCCCACTGTGTGGGGCTTACTGGAGGTAACATGTAGGCTTGCTGGCCCCTAAGGACCTCTAGCAGCGAAGGGGACTTCATCCCCCAACCAAGAGCGCGCCAGGAAGCCTGTTTGCAGAGTGGTGGACAAAGGGGGCGTGGCTTGCTATCAAAACTCAATTCAATTCAATTCAAAAGACTTTATTCAGTTATATTTCATAAATAACCATAAAAGTACATCAAATCGCATCAAATATTACATCATCATAATTAATATTATAAAATCAGTAAATACAGTATTTAACATGGGCCAGAATTTAAAATAATGGATTTCATATAATCAATGTCTTACGTAGATAAAAAATACTTTTAAGAAATGCCGAGACAGATGCCGCTGAGAAAATATCATCTCAGAATTGTATAGCTAAAAAAGCTGGGCGGCACTGTCTCATGTTCATATATTTTAAAATAGGCATAATCCATCTTTTCCTAGATACAACATAAAATCTACAAAAAAATAAAATATGGCTATCCGATTGAGTGGAGACGTTACCACATGGACATTTACAAATTTCCTTTGACCAATCGTTTATAATAGGAAAGCTCAGCAGTCTAAACAGTATCCCAAATCTAAATCTGGTCAGCAAGAACCTTTCTTGGTCTTTCATTTGGAGGTTTAGATAAGGCTGAATAACCCTTGGTTTTATTATCATTTGATGGGCAGTTCTGTTTGTTCTCTTCGATACTCTAGGAAGTTAAGACTTAGCTGTTTCAGTGCTTTCCTAGTGATATTAAACATCGACGTAGGGTCTATGTAAAATTCCGGATGGTTGATATTATCACAGAATGTCTTAATATAGCACAACCATTTTATCCTATTCCCACCATCTAATTTCAGTGCATCCCCCAGAATGAGGCGGTTTAGGTGGCATTTTTCAGTAGTCCATACCCGATGCCATAAAAGGATCGGTTGCACCTTAATTAAGTCTTCCAGATAAGTAATACCCAATTCGGTGTGGCAATTATAACTGGACGTACTCTCTGGGACAGCTAGAAGATATCGCAAGAAACCATTTTCAGTGACTTGTAAGCTGCTGACATTTGAATCACCCCAGATTCCTGCCCCTATAATGCAACCGTAACACAATTAGCTTTATATATATATAAGAGCTCTTTAACTGTCTTTTTTCCCATCTTTTTGCTGAACGACTTAAGGGCCATTATAGATTTAGAAAATAGTAAATCCCTAGCTTTGATCGCACAGCTCCACTTACCAGTGCAATCAAACAGAATCCCCAAATATGGGAATGTTAGGGTATGGTCTAAAGGAATCGATCCTATGTACATGGTTTTTTTCTTTTGTTTCGCTTTACCGCCACAGTTCATAGAGAAAGTTTTGGTGCAATTTACTTGTAGTTCTAATTTGGTCATAAAGGAGCTAAAAGAGGTAATCGGAGTCTGCATGGCTGTAGGGGTTCTTGCCATGAGAACAGCGTCGTCTGCATAAATAAGAGCAGGTATACGACGGGTTGAAACAATTGGCATATCAGTGCAATCCTGTATTTTAGTTTCCTCCAAGTTGTTTATATAAATAGAAAATAAAAACGGTGCAAGGATGCACCCTTGCCTCACGCCCCTCGCTACACTGAACTCTCTTGTGCACTCCCCATTTTTACCGTATCTAACCATTGCACTAGCCCCGTTATACAGTTCTCTCAGAAATTTGATGATATTTTCCTCCACTCCCAACCGGGTTAAAATTATCCATAGTTTGCCATGATTTACATAATCAAAGGCAGATGTCAAATCTAAAAATGTTAAAAACAATCTTCCTCCCTTAGCCTTAGTATATTTCTCTATTAATATTGATAAATTAAGTGCTTGTTTAATGGTACCAACTCCTTCGCAGAAACCATATTGGAGGTCGCTGATAATGTTATCAGAACTCAGCAGTCCTGCTGTGTGGGACTTACTGTAGGTAATAGGAGTCGTAGTTGGCCCCCAAGGACTTCCTTTGGGGTGCAACTACCCCTCCTGTTACTTCCAGAAAGTCCCACATAGTGGGATTGCTAAGAGGTATTCGGGGGCCACGCCCCCTTTGTCCACCACTCTGCAAATGCTCCTCCTGGAGCAATATTGGTTGGGGGATGGAGTCCACTTTACTCCAGAGTGACCTTGGGGGCCAAAAAACCCTCCTGGTACCTCCTGTAAGTCCTACGCAACAGAATTCCTAGGAGCTGGTCAGATGCCTGGAACCTTTCTCCACCACTCTGCAAATGTGACTGCTAGTTAAAAAACCTTAGAAATTCACTGAAAAAGTACAGGTTTCAGGGACATTATAGTTATAAATTAGCATTGACATGGTTTGAGTTATTTGCAAAATGCCAAGAAAACGTGTGCAGTACTGCACCATGATGTTTTGTAAAATATGCAGTTAATATAGAGAACCACTGTGGGTTGCTCAATTGTCATATTGTGCACTTTTATTCCCCTGGCGGTATGTCACTAGTACATCCAAAGATAATTACACTGACATATTGCCGACTTTTTCCTATATTATTGTTCAATGAAGGATGAATCGAAATTTGCCTAGCTAGTGTGACGGTAAGTTTCAATTCTATTAAGGACACGGAGGCGAGGATTATGCTTTTCTTTCTCCGCTATTTATTAAAACACAAAACGCATAGCAGCCCAGAAAAGCTCTTATTGTATTGGAACATCATCATCGGTTACAATAAAGGAAGAAAAACATCAAAATAAGCAAATAGTGCAAATGTCTCAGACTTTCACTTCAAGTCCCAGCACTCCAACTTGGACGATCCGAGGGTAGTCCTTTCACAGTGTCCATTATCCTTATATAAGCAGACCCCTCATTCCATTCTTCCTCTTTCTTCGCGAATTACGCAACATCTTTACTGGTCCTGTTTGGCACCATCATTACCTAGTGACAAAACACAACTGCGTGAGAGTTGTACAACCAGACGCATGTCAGCAAGCAATATAGACAGCAACAGTCATGAAATAACCACATCAACTGGAAACCTACGTACTTACTGGCATACGGGTGGGACGTCACGCGGACGATCTGGGTGGGATAATCCTCGCCTCCGTGTCCTTAATAGAATTGAAACTTACCGTCACACTAGCTAGGCAAATTTCGATTCTATGGCAGGACCGGAGGCTCAGATTATGCTAGTTTAAAGCTTACTCACCACCAAACTGGCAATGTCCACCACTGGTTTGAAGTAAAACTTCTTGAACGTGGACTCTGAAGACCAGTCCGCAGCACGCATCAAGTCTTCCAAGCGTGCACCTACTGCAAACGCCTTTGAGGCCATGGCCCCTCTGGCAGAATGAGCCCCAAAACGTTTAGTATCGATACCTGCCTCTTGCTTGACCCAGCGCACCCACCTGGCAAAAGTGGGGTAAGAGACTGCATGGTGTGGTTTACGCAAGGCAATCAACAACTGACGCTCGCCCGGAGGGCGAAGATCCCAAGTCATATCCTCATACGCTTTCAAACAGTTCACAACACACAACTTAGGAACGTCCACAAACGCAGGATACGTAATGGTTCTAGAGCCAGACTTGGTACGGCGGCCAACCGTAAAGGTGACGCCATCAAGCGAAAACACCCGAGCGGACAAATCAAGAGCGCGAACATCAGACACTCTGCGACAAGACACCAAGCATAACAGCATGGCCAATTTGGCCGAAAGCTCCTTCAGAGACAAATACCTATTAGCTTGCCAAGAGAGGAACAGATTCAAGACAACATTCACGTCCCAAAGGACGGAGTAACGGGGTTCCGGCGGCAAAGCCAACCGAACACCACGCAAGAGCCTGCACACAAAAGGATGTTCCCCCACTGGGGACCCGTTCACCGGCAGGTGCGCAGCAGAAATCGCTGACCGCATGGCATTGATAGTGCGATACGCCAAACCTGCCGTAGCCAATTCCGTCAGGAAGTTTAAGATGGGAACCACTCCTGCGACCAAGGGATCCAGGTCATGTCGAAGACACCAACGTACCCATTTAGTCCAAGCGGACTTGTAGCGTTTCGACGTACTGGTAGCCCAGGCCTTGGACAAGAGTCCTTCAGCCGGTCGCGAAAGAGAACCCTGCACGAGGAGGTGATGAGGCTCCTGATCCGGGTTGAGAAGCAGGTGAGGAAACTGGGGGAGTAGGATTGGAAAATCCCAGGAAAGTTCCAGTAGAACTGGAAACCACACTTGCGACCTCCAGAACGGAGTCACCAGGACCAGCTCCCCCGACTGCCAGCGCAGCTGAGCCGCCGTTCTCGTTATCATGGAGAAGGGAGGAAACACATACGGCGACCCGACTCCAGTCCTGAAGAAACGCGTCCGTGGCTTCCGCCACTGGATCCGGCCTCCAGCTGAAGAACCTCGGAAGTTGAGGATCCAACCCCGAGGCAAAGAGGTCGATCGAAAAAGGACCCCAGAGGCCGTTCAGCCATCGGAAAACCGACACATCCAGTTTCCATTGACTGAAGTCCCATAGATACCTGGAATGCCAATCCGCTACTTGATTGGATTGACCCGGCAGGTATTCCGCCTGCACCGACACTTGATTGTCCAGGCAATAGGCCCAAAACTCCTTCGCTAGATTCGCTAGCGCACGGGACCGCGAACCACCGAGATGGTTCACATACCGAACGGCCGAGACGTCCATCTTCAATAGGACACACGACTGCACTTTGTCCTTGGTCCAGCACCGAACCGCAAAGGACCCAACCAGGAGTTCCAGACAGTTGATATGCAACCTCTGCTCCTCCGGCGACCAGGCGCCGCCTGTGGAAAATTCCCCGCAGCGAGCGCCCCAGCCTGCTCTCCTGGCATCGGACTCGATCACTAAGTCCGGGACCGACCCAAAGATCGCTCGACCATTCCAGGCTTCCATGTGAGAAAGCCACCACGTCATCTCCTCCTGCACCTCCTCCGAAAGAGGAACCAACTGATCGTACGATAAACCTCTGCGCAAGTGAAATGCTTTGAGGCGCTGAAGGGCCCTGTAATGCAGCGGCCCCGGAAAAGTTGCTTGGATGGAGGAAGACAACAGGCCCACAACCCTAGCAATCTGCCTCAGTGAGGTGTGGGACCTCCCCACCGTCTGCCGCAGCACATGACGGATCTTTGACAACTTGCGTGCCGGAAGACTGAGAACGGACTCAACAGAGTCTACGACGAAACCCAGGAACTCTATTCGCTGGGAGGGAACCAGAACCGACTTGGACTCGTTTATGACAAACCCCAAGCTTTGCAGAAACGACACCGCCATCTGCAGGTGGTCGCACAGCTTCCGAGGACATTGGTCCAACAGCAAAATGTCGTCCAGGTAGACGATAAGCCTGACGCCCTGACCGCGCAAAAATTCTATCACCGGGTGCAGGACCTGGGTGAAGTACCACGGAGCGGAAGACAGACCGAAAGGAAGGGCCGTGAACTCGAAGACCTGGCCCTTCCAGAGGAACTGCAGGAAACGGTGGTGCGGAGGATGAATGGGGACCACCAAATAGGCGTCCTTCAGATCCAGCCGCACCAGCCAGTCCCGCGACAGGAGAATGTCGCGCAACAGATGGATGCCCTCCATCTTGAAATGGCGATACACCAACCACCCATTGAACTCCTTGAGGTTGATAACAGGGCGCCGCCCGCCGCCGGGCTTGTCCACAAGAAAAAGGTTGCTGAGGAACCCTGAGGGATGCCGAGTTGAACGACGAATAGCCCTTTTGCGGAGCAAGTCCGCGACTTCCTCGTCGATCAACAGCGCATCGGCCTCCGAGAACACCATCGGAGAAGGGGCACTCACCTGAATGGGCTGGTCGTAAAACTCTATGTGGAAACTGCGGATGGTTTGTAAAACCCATGCGTCCGGGGTGAGGCGTGCCCATTCCCCCCAAAAGGCCGCTAACCGGCCGCCAACACACACTTGATCTGCAGAAAGTACACTCACCGGAATTGGAGTTGTTTCCTGCTCCTTTTTTGAATCCACGACCACCAAAGCGTTGTCCCCTTGTGGGGTAGAAGTTGGTGTAGTTGGCCGAGGTGTTGTATTGCCCTCGACCGGAGCCTTGCCCTCTGTTACCGGCATTTTGACCAGCACGGCCGGTCGCACGGCCCCTGTTACGCCCAGCCCCGGCGGAAAAACGTTGGTGGAAGACACGCTTGATGCTGGACTGGGCCTTGTCCAGCGAAGTAAAGGTGGAGACAAACTTCCCCAACTCCTTGATGAAAGGCTCGCCGAAGAGGCCCCCCTGGGCCACGGCCCCGCCTCAGTAGAGGCCAGATCTCCCAGTTTCGGGTCCAATTTAATCAGAATGGACCGGCGGCGCTCTGTTGAAAGGGCGCAGTTGGCGTTGCCCAGGAAAATGATCACCCGTTGTGCCCAGTTAGACAGCACCTCAGGGTCGATAGCTGTTCCGGAGACCTTCGCTTCCTCCGCCATGTCTAAAATCTTTGTAATCGGACCCACCGCGCCTAACAGTTTATCCTGGCAGGACCGCCAGGAACGGTCGATGCCCTTGCGGGGGTCTTTCATAAAGTTGGCCAGGAACGTCGCCATCTTGCCATCCAGGTCCGGAGTCATGGCAACCTTGCCCTCCAAAGAAGGTCTAGGGCATTCCCCTCTCAGACACCCTCTGGCCTCCTTCTCCAGAGGTTTGCGCAGCCTGCTAGCCACGAACTTGGCCACCTTGTCGCCCGGGGCCCAAGCTGCAGACCGCGGGTGAATAATTTCATCCGGCTCCAACATGCCGGAGCTGTCCCGAGGCAACTCCGTCGCCGAGCTCGAAGGCCGCCAGGACCGCTCTGACTCGTCGTCGTCAGTATCCGGGGAATCCCTATCCGGGGAAGAAGGTGCAACCTCCGAAGGCGTCACCGGGACCGGGGCGGCGGGCTGCTCCGTGGGGGGCCCGGTCGCCTTTGCTAGGAAAGCGTCCCGGAGACGCTCAAAGGCGCCCTTGTCCACCCCATGGGCACGCTCCGACGGCCCTTCCCTGCAAGGCTTCTTCGGCGCTGGAGAACCCTTCCCCGAAGGGCCTGGAAGGTCAGCACGCGCCAACTTGGCGCACTCCTCGACTATACGAGCCGAAAGGCGGTCCTCCATAGGGCCGACTACCTCCGTCACGCACCTATAGATGGAGCTATCCACCGCCTGATAAAACTCCTCGTCGTTCAAGTAGGAATGGGACTCCTCATAGTACTCATCCTCCATGATGGGGGCAACCAGACAGGCGACCACACCCAACTCAGACCTGCAACGGTCACCACAATACAGCCCCAGGCTCCAGGGGGTACAAGGAATTCCAACAGCCCGGAGGACCGTACAGTTTTTGGGCGGTAGGAACTGACCGCAGTTGGGGCGCACTCAGACCCAATACAGCGCGCCGACCCACCACAAGGGACCAGGCCTGCCCCCCCACAGCGCGCTACCACACCAGGGGCTAAAGAGTGCACAAACCGGTAACAGCGGCAGCAACGCGGTAATCCGCAATACAGACCCTCAACAGGGCGTAAAAGTGACGGAGTCACTGAGATGGGGCTACAGACCCGGCAACACCGAGCGTCACTGAGGGGGCACGAGGGCAAGACTCCGCGTCCGTCGGTTTCCTCAGCGCGGCTCCTCTGAAGAGAAAACCGCGCGAAGACCAACGAGACGGTGCAGTGCCCTCTAGCGGCTGATACACGCCGCGGAACCACAATGGGACAAGGTCGCGTAAGGGGCGGGAAAACCCGCCCCCGCGACACTATCGGGACTCTGTGGAGAAAACAGCCACAATGCTTACACAGATCCCGAAACACAATCAAGAAAAAACCCCAAAGTGAGGCAACCACAATAACCAAGAGCAAAAAGAAAACACTTAACTGGCTGCGGAAGCAGCGAAGAAAGAGGAAGAATGGAATGAGGGGCCTGATTATATAAGGATAATAGACACTGTGAAAGAACTACCCTCGGATCTTCCAAGTTGGAGTGCTGGGACTTGAAGTGAAAGTCTAAGACATTTGCACTATTTGCTTATTTTGATGTTTTTCTTCCTTTATTGTAACCGATGATGATGTTCCAATACAATAAGAGCTTTTCTGGACTGCTATGCGTTTTGTGTTTTAATAAATAGCGGAGAAAGAAAAGCATAATCTGAGCCTCCGGTCCTGCCATAGAATTAGATACATCGAAGCTGCATTCAATACTCTATGAGAATTAGTATTGCCTTTATTTAAAACATTCCCTGACTGTAAAAAACTGTCAGTATATCCTCGGCTCCCCAAAATCATTTGCCTGCCCTATCATTAACACTCTTTCTTGCTATTACTCTTACATTATCGTAAACGGAGTAATCTTACTGTAAATAACTCTGAGGCCTATTTTTCTTAAACATCTTATATACAATGTTCCTATGTGCCGCATAAAAATGACTTTTAATATTTGTTTCAATGGAAATTTATCTGGCAGAGACTCGAACTGGCATGGTCCTAATTCTCTCTGCCCATTCTAATATGGTGGCCGTTTCACATTGTTTGTGTAATATTCCCTTGAGGAACTAGGGGCTCTGACCATGGGGCCTTTTAACCGATAAATCAAGATACGTCGGTTTTTATCATGAGGACATTTATAAATAATGAAACGCATATGCACTTTCTTTTTTTTTTTTTTGTTTTTTTTGGTGTAAGATTTTTATTGACAGTTACCATCAAAATAACATCAGTACATCTGGTCAGTCATACATTTCGTACGGTAATGCAGTAGTTTATACTTTCACACAGCTATTCAGCAGACAACCCTCCGGTCCGGCAGCGAATGTTGGAAATGATGTGGAATGCCATCAGGATACAATAATTGAATTTATGAAATCTTACGTTTTCTAGTCCATTTTTTGTTTTTATGTAAAAAAAGAAACAGAACAAACTCAATGGCTCATCTGTGTGATATAGTCACAAAGCAAAAAAAACGATGTCAATGAAGTATGCCGATCCCAATTATCCAGGTAGATACCCCTCCCCCCTCAAACACCAAACTAAGTCGAAATCTCTATTAGCAAAGGAACATTCCCGGTCCCTCCCCGGAATACCCCCCCCGATTCAATCGACCAGTTCCTCCTCATCCTCCGAATCGTCGTCTTCGTCCTCCGGCAGCGGTTCACATATGTCCCCTCTGTATCTATTCCAAGCCTCCCATACCTTGTTCCATTTCTTTGGGTTAGCTCTCATTTTATACACAGTTCTTTCAGTTAACATCAATTTATCCATAGTCCTGCACCACAATGCCAACGTGGGTACCTCCGCCAACCCCCATCTCTGTGCCACGTCGCGCTTGGCCACCATTGTTCCGATAGTAACCCACTGCTGTTGTCTAAGATTAAGGTCAGTACCCTCCCAAATATTCAGTAGGCAGAGGCGTGGCTCCGGCGTAAGGGAAGTGTCAAGAGCCTGGGATATTGTCCTCATGACCTGTTGCCAATATCTCCTTATGGACGGGCAATCCCACAGTGTATGCAATAATGTACCGTCCTCCCCACAGCCCCTGAGACAGTGTGGGGTTTCAGCCCTATGTATTTTATGTAGGGTAGTTGTTATATTCTCCCTGTCCTCAGCGTGCATCTCGTGCTGAGCTCGAGCTGCCTGCTTCTACTACGTGGCCAGTGTTCGGTCCTAA
This sequence comes from Lissotriton vulgaris, assembly GCF_964263255.1. Classification (NCBI taxonomy): domain Eukaryota; kingdom Metazoa; phylum Chordata; class Amphibia; order Caudata; family Salamandridae; genus Lissotriton; species Lissotriton vulgaris. Next base: position 1,938,980,882 of record NC_141685.1, read on the forward strand.
CGGCCGTTATTGCCCGTTTGGTCCCGGTCTTGCTGGTCGGGTTTTTCTACCCCTTAACTTAAATAAACCACCTAACTGAACTGACATCGCTACTTGACCTCGTCTTTTATTTATAACATTTTGGCGACTTGCTGTCAAGGACGAAGGCGGAGTGTAGCCGAAGACAGAGAAAAGCGGAAATTGATGAAAAACACGTCGAAGGGGGAAAAGTGAAAGACCTGACCAAAGGAGAGCTCTTGCGATCTGGCGAGAAGGATCGCTTAATGAAATGGAAAAATCGTAAGCCTCTTCAGAAGGTACGTTTAAAATAACTCACCGGGGAAGGATTAACTCTGGGTGAAGCGTGACGGAGCAGTAACTGTAAGCTCCCAGCCCGTCAACGCAGGCAACAGCGCCTCGGTACCATCGTGGTTAAAAGGGAAATCTCTTTCTGAACCGAAAGGCAGCGTTGGTGAGCCCCACCACTGGGAAAGACTAATTAAAAGAGCAACGTGCTCAAGGGATTAAGGCACCTTTGGTGAATTGAAAAGATAGCGCACTCGACGTAAAGTGCAATTAAAACCAGCGGGGAATTTTTGAAATACAGACGACAGTGACACACTCACTTTAAAATACAGTGTGTCATATTATTGAAAATTAAAATCGGAACGGGGAATTTTGGAAATACAGACAGCAGTGACACACTCACTTTAAAATAAAGTGTGTCATACTTTTGAAAATAAAAACAACAGTGACACCCACACTTATACGGAGGGTCACACGATATGCAGACAACAGTGACACACTCACTTTAAAATACGGTGTGTCATACAATAACAAATCAAAACTGCAGTGACTCACATACTTATACGGAAGGTGGCATCTCGATTAAATATTTAAATTGTATATTTACGCCATGAATGTAAACAATACTATCCAAGCCCCTGTCCCTTTCTTGAGTGCCCCGGGTGAGCCATCCATGGAATGGGATGACTGGTGTGAGGCATTCGAGAACTACATCGTAGCCTTAGATGGCACAAAGTTTTCTGCTATCAGGAAAAAGGCTTTATTACTGGGTGCTTTAGGGAAAGAGGGACAGAGAATCTTTAAATATTTACCGAGCCCACCCTTAGATATTGATGATGTATATAAAGATGCTTTGTTTAGATTGTATACAAGGTTTGCCAAACAAGAAAATGTTGTAATGCGCAGACATAAATTTTACACTGCTCCCCAAAGAGAGAATGAGACAATTGATGAGTTCGTGTCTAGGCTAAGGGAACTTTCTGTGAAGTGCCAATTTGGTAATATTCAGGATGAAATGATCCGTGATCAGTTAATTGTGCAATGTCTTAGCAAAAAAACACAAGAGAAGCTGTGGCCAGCTAAAAACCCCACTCTCACAGAAGCAATCACAATTGCTAAGGTTGCTGAAGAAAGTGACAGATGCATGAAAGAGCTTAAGAGAATACAACATGGGCACGCCAGCGGGCAAGAAGTTGCAGTGTTGCAAACAGATAGTACAGAGGGTGTTAATCCAATACAAGGGAGACAGACAAATAGAGGGGGGAAAGCCACAACCTCGTTTAATAAGAGTGGGCAACCAAACAGATTCAGACAAATCACACGTTCCTGCAACAGGTGTGGTAGTCCTTTTCACCTAGCTGATTCAAAGAGTTGTACAGCTTTGTCTAGAGATTGTTTAAAGTGTGGAAAGAAAGGACAGTATGCACGTATGTGTAGAACAAGTAGTTCCAAAAAGATTGCCATAGTTGAGAGTGAAACCACTGATGATGAGGCGGAGGTAATGATGATTACATCTGCTGGTAGTCAAGAGTTAACGGAAGATGTTATTTTGTCTCGCCCAAAAGCAGATTTTGAATTGAATGGGTGTGTAGTAAACCTAATGGTAGATACTGGGTCATTATATACAATCATTCCAAAGAGTTTGTTTAATTCCTCTTGCAAAGAGTTGACTCTTATCAAATCTGATATCACCCTGAGAGGTTATCAAGGGGTGAGCATTGGTGTTCTTGGGTTCTTTGAGGCCAATATTAAGTTTATAGGAAGGATTACTCGAGGGAAGGTTTATGTGTCACCACACGGCCCTGCCATTTTGGGATGGTTACATCAGTACGAGCTAAACATGGAGACTTAGAGACCATTCTTAAAAGGCATGAGAACATCTTCAGTGAGAAATTGGGGGAAGCTGTTGGTTATCAACATGTTATTAAAACTAAGAGGTGTGTTGCACCTGTAAAACACACTGCAAGGAAAATACCTTTGTCCGCCAGAGATGAAGTTAGAAAGATTATCAAACAGTTGTTGGATGATAACATAATTGAACCTGTAGAGGCCACACAATGGTTGAGTCCTGTAGTTATCACACAGAAACCGGACAATTCTTTGTGTTTCTGTGTGGACATGAGAAGTCTAAACAAGGCTGTGATAATGGACAATTTTCCACTCCCCAACATAAACGAAATTGTTTTGAGTTTGGGCGGAGGTAAAGTTTTTTCGAAGTTGGATCTTCGCAGCGCATACCACCAGGTAAAACTTCACCCGGACTCAAAGCAGTTTACATCGTTCATCACTCCGGAAGGGACATATCAGTTCAAAAGACTTCCTTTTGGCCTTTGCTCTGCGGCAAGCGCATTTCAAAGAATCATCACTGATGTCCTTAAAGACATAAAAAGAGTGGTATTTTTCCAAGACGATATCCTGATTTATGGTTTAAATGTTGATGATCATAATGCTATTCTTGACAAAGTTCTCACCGCTCTTTCAAGGGCTGGTTTGACCCTGCGTAAGGAGAAATGTGTTTTTGCTGTTGGGGAAGTAGACTATTTGGGGTATCATGTGTCAGGCCTTGGGATTCAGCCAAAGAAGGATCTAGTAAGTGCAATATGCAATGTGCCTGAACCTGATGACAAAGACAAACTAAGGTCCTTTATGGGCATGGTAGAGTACTATGCTAAATTCGTCAAGAATTTTGCAGAGAAAGTAGAACCCTTGCGTGCCATCATGAGAAAATGGAAAGGTTTTACATGGGGAACTGACCAAAGTAATGCCTTTTTAATGATTAAACAAAATATCTTGGATGCTAACATCCTCTCAAGTTTTGTACCGTCACTTCACACCATTCTCACTGTAGACGCCAGCTCTGTTGGGATCGGAGCAGTTCTTACACAAAAAGGTGGTGGTAAACAGAACACGGTTGCGTTTGCTTCACGTTCCTTGACTGAGACTGAAAGGAATTACTCGGTCATAGAGCGTGAAGCGTTGGCGGCTGCTTGGGCTACTCGGTATTTCCGTGTGTATTTGTGGGGGATCACATTCACACTCAGAACTGACCACAAGCCACTGTTGAAGGTTCTAGCTCCGGGGGGTATTAGGAATTGCTCTGGGCGGTTAGCGAGACTAGCTGTCAGCGTCCAAGAGTTTACGTGCAATGTGGAATACCTACCTGGTTGGTGCAACAGTGTTGCTGACTGCTTGTCGAGGTTGCCTGACACTAAAGTGCTGCCTAAAGAGTTGGTAACTGAGAGTGTAGTTGCGTTTTTAGACGACCTGGAGAGTGATTTACCATCTTCTATATCCAAGGAGGAATGGATGGAGGAAATGAAAAAGGATCTTGTTATGGAAGGGCTGATTAAGATGTGCAAGGAAGGGGTGTCAAGGCAAAGTACGGTCTCACCTGCTCTTAGGCCTTACGTCCAGCTACAGGATGAAATTTCTTTACTGACTGAGTCCATCCTTGTGCGGGGTGAGAAATACATACCACCTGTGTCCCTTAGACCCTGTATCATTGCTTTGGCGCATGAGGGCCACCTAGGACAAACCCTTACTGGCAAACGCGTCAAAGCTGACTTTTGGTGGCCGGGAGTTGATGCGCAGGTGAAGTGTTGGGTTGAGCAGTGTCAGTCGTGCAAAGAGTCAGAAAAGAGGTTACAGGTTCGTGCTAGTAAGGATACTAGGGGACAAATTGTTTCTGACGATGGTGCGTGGCAGAAGGTCTGTATTGACTTCATAGGTCCTTTTCATGACCTTCTGGATTCTGAGAAGTTTGCGTTGGTGTTAGTGGACTCGGCTTCTAGGTGGGTGGAGGTTGCCTTTATGAAGAGCATCACTGCTGAATCCACTGTCAAGGTTCTGGATGAGATTTTTAGGCGTGAGGGGATTCCTTCAATAGTTTTGACAGATAATGGCACACAACTCACCTCGGCAATCATGGAGAACTATTTTGTGTTTTTGGGTTTAAAGCACCTGCGCACGTCGCTTTACAATCCTCAAGGGAACGGACTGTGCGAGAGGGTGAACAGACTTGTAAAGGGCACTATGCAACTTGCCTTAGCCTCTGGTCGGTCAGTGCAGAAGGAGATTAAAGAAATGTTGTGAACATACCGCACAACTGTTCACAGTAACATGTCTGTTACACCTTTTGAACTCATGCGAGGGAGGCCTGCGGGTACGAAGCTGATTCCCACTTGGCTACATGGGAAAGTAGAGAGGAGTGGTCACAGTAAATCGGGAAATTATGCCCCCACTAACATAGCTGAAGGGGATTTAGTGAAGGTGAAACCAGGCTGGAACCAGAATATGTTCAACAAGTTTAGAGGACCTTACCAGGTGAAGTCTGTGGTTGGTAGCTACATTAGGCTGCAGAATGGGCAAACTTGGAATCTCCGCAGGGTAGCACTTTACCAGAAAAAGGCCAAGCCAACCACTCATGTGCCTGTCACCAAAAAGGTTGTTGTTGAAGAAGTGTGCAAACCAATTCGCAAAAGAGTTGCTCCTGCCTATTTGAAAGATTTTGTGTAATTTTTTTTGCTTGTCCAAGGAAGGGTGTGGGGTTACATGGTCTTGTGTTACATGAAAAGCTTATGTTCTAAGCAATGCCATTTACGTGGTCTTGTGTTACTTGGTACTTTGTTTTTAAAAGTGAAAACTGCGTGTTCTAAGCAATGTCTTCATTTTGTGTTCTGCTGTGCATTCTTGCTTAATTTGTTTTAGTACATCTTCCTTTTCCACTGAAAGGAGATGTGTTATATTCTCCCTGTCCTCAGCGTGCATCTCGTGCTGAGCTCGAGCTGCCTGCTTCTACTACGTGGCCAGTGTTCGGTCCTAACGGCCGTTATTGCCCGTTTGGTCCCGGTCTTGCTGGTCGGGTTTTTCTACCCCTTAACTTAAATAAACCACCTAACTGAACTGACATCGCTACTTGACCTCGTCTTTTATTTATAACAGTAGTCCTTGTGTAATATACTCTATGTAGTATTTTTAGTTGTATGAGCCTAAACCTGGCCGACACCCCCGCCTCCCTTGGAGACGCCATAGCAGCGTTCCAATCCGTCTCGTCCATAGCTCCCAACTCACTTTCCCATTTCTCTCGTAAGTTCTGCAGGGGGTCCGGGAGATTGTTCAACAGTTTGCGATATGTGAGTGAAGTGGCACGTGTTTGCAGAAAGTCTGTAAGAAGCCGGTCTTCTAGGGGTGAGGACTCTGGGATGGTGGACCCCGGTTCCAGTACCGCCAGCAAAGCGTGCCTTATCTGGATGTACCTATAGGTTTCAGTGGGGCCTAGTGCGTATTGTTGTTGCAGTTGTGAAAAGGGAAGCACCCTTGTGGACGTCCAAAGATCTCCCACCGTTGAAATGCCTATATTATCCCACTGGGTGAACCCCTTGCTGGACCTAAGGCAACCCAATTTCTTGGTGTCCCAGAGTGGGGTCAGTTTGGTGATGACCCCCTTCCACTTCAGCCGTGTGAGCGCCCTGTACCATAAAGTAACTGTATGCTTAGTAGGGCCAATCAGTCCCTTAAGAAGACTCGGGTTGTATAACGGGGCCAACAAACTTTGCGTCCCCAATTGGGTCCTATCAGCCAAATATGCCGGGTCATCGTGTGGTGCATGGATCCATTGATTAATTACTTTAAGTTGGGATGCCCAGTAATAAAGTTGTACATTTGGTAGTGCTATTCCCCCATCATACCAACCACGGTTAAGTTTAACGTGGGCAATTCTCGGTGGACGTTCACCCCACAGCAGGGTAGTCACCACTGCGGTGACTTTACGAAAATAGGCGAGCGGAATCACATCTGGGGTGTTCTCCAGAGCATACAGGAGGCGCGGTAGCGCCATCATTTTAAATAAGGCAGCGCGCCCCAATAGCGTGAGTGGCAGGGCCGTCCAGTGTCGGGCATCTGCTTTCAGGCGAAGGAGGGGGGGCGCCAGGTTCCGGTCATAAAACATGCTCGTGTCACCGGTGACATGTATGCCCAAGTATTTAAAGGAGGCCTCAGTCAACACTAGGGGACACTGTTCAGGAAGGATTGGTATAGGGCCTTTCAGGACATAAAGGACCGACTTTGTCCAGTTAATGGTATATCCGGAGGTCGAGCCATGTTTATCACAAAGCGCCAATAGTATCGGGACACTCGATTCGGGATCAGACAAGTAGACCAACATATCATCAGCATACAGGGATACTCTGTCTTCCCAGGCATCAGTCCATTTAATACCTTTCAGTAGTGGTGTTCTCCTAATAACAATAGCGAGTGGTTCAAGGACTAGCGCGAACAACAGTGGGGACAAGGGGCAACCCTGACGAGTCCCACGCGCCAGAGGAATCGCTCGGGAGATGTGGCCATTGGCCGCCACATGGGCTACCGGGTCCGTGTAGAGAAGTCTAACCCACAATAAAAATTTTGGTCCAAAACCCATCCGGGTCAGAACCGCAAACAGGTATTGCCACTCTACCATATCAAAAGCCATTCTGGCGTCCAGCGACAAAATGGCCGCCGGCTCCTTCAGCAAATGTGCTCGAGCCAGTGCGCCATGCACCCTACGGAGATTTAGTGCCATGCTCCTATGCGGCATGAAGCCCGATTGGCCCGGGTGGATCAGTTGGGATAGATGCGGGGTCAGTCTATTTGCAATCAGTTTCGCCAAAATCTTCGCCTCTGCGTTGAGGAGCGAGATCGGGCGATACGACGTACAGTCCTCGGGAGGTTTGTCTGGTTTCGGGATAGCCACTATAGTCGCTAAACGCTGGTCCAAAGGCATTGTCCCGGCCCCTCGGCAGTCCTCGAACATGGCCAGCAGTGGCAGGCCCAATGTATCCGTCATTGTTTGAAACCATTCGATCGGTATCCCATTAGGGCCCAACGCTTTACCTGTATGCAGTGCACCTATCGCCACACGGAGTTCTTCCACCGTGAGGTCTGCTTCCAGCTCAGTTACCCCCTCCGGAGACAGCGTCTCTACTTCTACATCCTGGAGAGCTAGCTCTGCCGCCTCTGCCGTGATCACCACCCCCGGGGTATAAACTGCCTAAAAGTGATCCGCTAAGAGGTCAACAATTTTGGAGGGGTCTGTGTGACACGTCCCTTCTGGGTCCCGCAATTGCAAAATGTGCCTGCCGCCGCCCTGTTTCTTGTCTAACCAGGCCAATAGTTTGTTGGCCTTATCGCCTACATCATAAATCCTACTCGCTGTTGTCTCTATATTCTCTAGCGTCCGATGTCTAAGAAGGTCGTCGTGACGCTGCTGGTAGAGGTGTAATGCGTGTCGAGTGTCGTCCGACGGTACAGCCATATGGGCCGCGTTAGCCTGTTCCAACTGCAGTTCTAACTCTATCAGTTCCTGTTTCTGCTTGCGCTTATGGTCGGTTATGGCCGCGATCGCCTGGCCTCTCAACACTGTCTTATACGCTTCCCACAGTGTTGTCGGGGAAGATACCGAGCCGGCATTTTCTTGGAAGTAATGCTTGGTGGTTGTTTTCAGGGTTTTTCGAACTGGAGGAAGTTTAAGATAACCAGGGTAGATGGGATAGATTCGCTTGCGAGCCGCTGCTGTGCAGGACAGTGTGGCAGTCAAGGGGGAGTGATCTGATATACCCCGGGGCCTAACCTGCACGTCAGTAATCGTGAGTCTGCCACCCCCCAGTGTAAGGAAGTAGTCAATGCGGGACAGGCAGTCATGAGTGGATGAATAGTAAGAATAATGGCGATCCGTGGGGTGCAGCTGCCTCCAAATATCGACCAGACCCTGTGCCTCCAAAAAAAACCCGAATTTCGTTGGGCCAGTGGTGGGGGTGCGAATCGGGAATCTATCCTGGTCAGTATTGGCCAATGCATTAAAGTCTCCACCCACCATCAGGTCCCCATCCGGGAGTTCCAAAAGAAATTTTCCCAGGTCCGGAAGTGCAGATGACTGTAGCGCCGGTGGGATGTATACCGACACCACATTAATGGGCACACCTTCCCTTTGCCCACACACTGCCGCGAAGCGGCCATGTTTGTCTGTTTTTGTGGAGTGCTGTATGAAGCGCGATGTTTTTCTCAACCAAACACCCGTCCCTCGGGACCCTGAGGTAAAATCCGAATGTACAACCATGTGATAACCCCTTCTGTCCAGAGCTCTGGTAGCTGCACCCACCAAGTGTGTTTCCTGAAGCAGGGCGATGTCGCTGTTCAGTCGCCTGATACACTGCAGAACCAGTCCCCTCTTCACTTTGTCCCCCAACCCCCGGACATTCCATGGCATTATTTGTAGCGGTGGCACAGGCCCTATCCCAGTGTCAGTTGTTATGTTATTAGGCCGTGGGTGGTCCGCCATCGTGTAGACGTACATGTGAGTTGGGATTCCATGGGGTAGGACGGAACTATGGTCGATGCTAGAAGATCAGCAGTGGCATACCCGGTGTATGGAATGCGGTTATGTGTGACTATGAGTAATTTCCAGATGACTAGTAGAGCCAAACAATTCAAACTATCAAACCAACGAAACCCCCCTGTTCCCAGAACTCCCGCCCACCCTGCTTCCCTGCTACACGGACTCAAAACTGCCCGCCACCCCAATTTAGCAGAGTGCTTAGACCCACCCCAAAGAAAACACACAGTTACTTGCTCGTTGGGGGTGAGGAGTACTCCGGAATTAGCGACCCCTCATACCCTCTGCAGAGGCCCTCGGCCCAGTGTCCATGGCGGTGCCAGCCGCAGTCCCAAACAATAATGTCTCATACCTGTTGAGTGTTCATAAGTCTACCTCCTGGTTCGTGTCGCCATTGTCTCTAACTGGCGAGCTTCTGCCTCTGTTCATATCCGCGTTTCCAGCGTCGTTCGGATGTTGGCCACTTTTAGTCCGTCCAGGGCGGCGAGAGTGGGAGGCAGGACGCCAGCCGTCCAGCCAGTCTCGTGCAGTCTCAGGGTTGTCGAAAAACCAGGTCCTGTTCTCCGCCACCACCCGGAGCTTGGCCGGAAAGATCATAGAATATGGAAGTTCTCGTTTCCTGAGTTCCTTTTTAACGTCCAGGAAAGTCTTCCGCCGCCTGGCCACTTCCGCCGTGTAATCCGGGAAGAACGCCACTGTAGAGTTCAGAATTTTCACTGGCGGTGAGACCCGCGCCGCTTGAAGGATGACGTCCCGGTCGCGGTAATTAAACATTCTCGCTAGGATCGGCTTGGGCGAGGCCCCCGGCTTAGGCTGACCTCCCGGGACTCTATGTGCCCTCTCGACTGAAAAGAAGGCCGACAGTCCTTTAGGTTGAAGGTGTGTTCTAATGAGGTCTTCCACGTACAGATCCATCGCTCTTGTGCCCTCCGACTCCGGAACACCAAGAATGCGTACATTGTTCCGCCTGGAGCGGCCTTCTTGGTCGTCCAACTTATCTTTTAGGATTTTGTTCTCCGCCATTACCGCCTCCATGGCCGTCTGTAGTTCCGAGACATCCTCAACCAGCGATTTCGTAACCAGTTCCAATGAACCTACTTTCTCGGCCATCTTGTGAAGATCCGCTCGGATAAGGGTGATTTCGGTCGAGATGGAACCCACCGTCGTTTGAACCTGTGAGAGAGCCTTCATAACATCATCCAGTGTCGCCTTCTTCGTCCCCACAGTTTCGTCTGTTTTTGTTGAGGATTGTCTTCCATCCGCCGGAGGGGAAGCGGTTTTGTCGTTTGTGTATCGTTCGATACGAGTCTGAGTCGTACCGCCTTTAACACCCTTCCCGGCCATAGTTCGATCACGGAAATTATACAGTTCGTCAGAGTGATGGAGCACCAGGAGCAACCACCACTACAGCTCGGCCCTCAGTCTAGTACAAAGAGAAGCTCCCGCAGCAATGGGGAAAACGCCCCGATGATCTTAACTGAGCAGATGGTCAGCGCCTTCCCGGCAGAATACTATCCCTTTGGTGTTCCTGAAGATTCTCGGGAACCTCCTTCAACGAGCTACTTTCAGTTATGGCAAATGTTCCGTCCCAAGACAGGGACCATGCTCGCCGGCCGTCGCTCGGGGTGGTTCCCTAGCACCGATCACTTCCTGTCCGCGGTAGCCGTTCAGACTGCACTTCCGGTCGGCTTCACTCGCCACTAGACTCCCCGGAGGTAGGCCTGTGCTTCGATCGAATCAGCACTCGACGATAACTCCGTCAGCCGGCCCTCGATTTTTGTCTGGGTACTTGCCGCCAGTTCCGCCCGGTCTCGGGCGTTCGGTGCCTCCGTCTGAGGTAAGATTTAGCCACGGATTAACGTGTGGATAGATGGAGAGGCCGCTTCCCTGCCGGAGCTAGTCCTCTACGCTGCCGCCATGTTCGGCCGCTAGCCACGCCCCCCGCATATGCACTTTCAACTTCCTTGTGATGTTTGGTAAACATATCCCGATCACGTGGGAGTTTTACTTCCGGTTAAATGAGGCCAAGCAGGGTATTTAAAATGGCCATATAGATAGAGACGCTAAACGTAGCGGATTTACCCGGTGACAGAACGTGTTATCTTATGACAACCGTCTCTCAAGTAAGAGACTCCTATTGATACTCCTGATCTTGGGTCTCACCTGCTGCCTTACGACATTGTAAGAATTATTTTCTTAAATACTTCCCGCCAAATAAATGCGGTAGCTAAGTAATAGCTTTTTCTCCCCGCTCATTGATTTCAACCCTTTGTAAACTGGGCTATAAACTTGTCATTCTCTTTTAAACCTCCGTCTCGGGGCAGTACACCGTAACAAATATCACTTTGTTGAGTACTTTGATATAGTAATGCGTCAATACCCATACACTTGGTTTCTGTATAATACCCATACACTTGGTTTCTGTATAAAACCTGTGTTTCGCTTTAGACTTGATTCTGTGCCTCGAGGTTGCCTTTAACGCCAATCTCCTTTGGTTTAAAAAATCGCTATGGCTGATTTACGATTTACATTCGAATTAGGCAAAGATGATCAGCAATGAGGCAAAACATTATTAATTACGAATATAAATGCACTAATGATTCTGAAGTATATTGAAATCGGTTAAATGACTGTATCTGTACTTTCTAAAAAGCACTTCATTCATTGTCCGTTGTGGAATGTTTTTATACATAAATTTGCTTAAACACTGTACAACTGTTAATCTGCATGAATGATGATTGAAACTGTCTTATACAGTGTGCTTATGCTTGTAGATCTGGTCGCCCTCTGACGATGTTTGCCACATTTCGTGAAAATGTATGAAATTGACCCTGATACATTGCTGCCTTGGAAAAACACAAATAAGTATTATATACTTGGCAACCGTCATGCCCTGTCATACAGCATGATCTGATCCTTAATGACACCCTTAAATAATGTAAGTCATCAGCTCATAGCTAAGTTTAGAATGCACTTAGCTTTTCCTGTCCTAATAACATTTCTTACGACATGCATAATAACAACTAGCAATATGTTATATACCAGCACCCTCTTTTTAGAAAATTGTATAAACTTTTTTCCTGATCTGATAGCCATGATGTTGGAGTCAATGCATTCCTTTCTTGGCACTTCCATCTCCGCTCCATAGAAACAACTGCTCTTCGAATTTTTAAATCCTACTTTTTTGCACTATCTGGACTAAGGCACATCACAAAGCACAGTTTTTAATATTACTTTTCACTCTAACACTCGGTGTCTTTCCCTCCTCTTTTTACCGAAGTCACCTGTCCCAATATTTATATTTCTCCCTTTTTTTCTATTTAACCAACGGCCTTGAGAAAGCCTTGGCCTCAAACGCCACATAGGGCGGAACACGTGTCGGCTGTTCTCTCCTGTTCTCCTTTAACAATTTCTACAATGAATAAATGATAAATTAGTGAAAATGGATGAAATAAAGTGAAAAATACAAATAAAAAGAACTACGTTCACTCGACCAAACTTGTACTGTGCTATCTTCAAGAAAACAAAAATGAATAATATACCCATTGATTCTCGCTCCATGGCTCAGCCGATCACCACGTGATACGTTGCCATTACTATTTCACTAAACCAGGAAACGCAGCATACATCGGCTGCCCTCGTACGGAGCTCCCTGATTAAATCTAACTTAGTGAGTATGACTCCCCTCCTGTTCCGCCTCCCGTCTTAATCCTTTAATGTTGATTTGCTCTCTCATGGTCCCATTGTTTTGACTCATCAGACGAACTTTGGATCAATTCCCCACGATGCCCTAATGTATCTAGCACCGACTGAGTGCTTGACGCCGCGATCGGTAAGCATTACCAGTTTGTATCCAAATGGATAATGCAGTGTCTTTCTTCGACTGTCCTCCTCTATACAGACCTGTAATCAGTATATGCTCATTATTTTTAGGTGCAGCTCTACTACTGACGTTGCCCTAATTAATCATAGACTACACGGAGGACTCCTTACCCTGTGGTATGTCTTCCTCCTTAATTTTTAACTCATTATGTTGTCAATATGTGTTAGAGTAACTTGTGATAGTCTCATTCACTATATTTCAGGCTCTCCTATGATCCTTTGGGACCGAACTTTAGTCTATGTCCTATCTATTTTCAGGTAATTCAATGAATACATGCCTTACCCTGTGAGTGTTTTGTTGCCTACAATCGTGCCGGTTTCCAATCAGGGCGCTCGGGTCCTCGTTCCTAATTGTGTTTAGACCTTGTTCCATGCTTTGGACACGTTTATACCACGTTAATTTTAATCTTTGATGTGTACTGACTCACAATCCCCTTTTTAACTCATTTAGCCAATTACCTTTAACTAGGTTGTAGACTAACGCTTAAACTACCGCTGTGATAATAATGAGAGGCTGGAATAGTACCCCTCTAACTTTAGTTTATTATACCCATTTTCATTAGGTTACCTGCCCCAACCCCCTGGTCCTGATGAAGACCCTGCAGCAAGGATAACTTTTCCTGCACTAATAAGAGGGTCGAAACGTCGACTGTTTTCCTAATTGCGGCAACCTCACGCCAATATTGTGTATATACATTGTACCTTGTGTTGTATGCCTTTCTAAAATTATCGTCGCCATTTTTTATGGCAGTTGTTGCTATACCAATTATAGCATGAAAAGTTCATTTAAATGATTGATTTTACTGTCACACAATCCCACCACTTCCCTTACCTCTCCACTATCACTTCCCTCCTCTTTCCTGGGGCACTGTATGACCTTCAATACAGTTGATTGTTTGCTGCGTGCATTCATTACACTGGATCCCACAGTGAATAAAACTTTGCGGATCAAACAATTGTTTTTGATTAATTCATTGAATTGTACTATATGTTCCTTGTTTACACTGGGACCCCTTCCTCCTAGTACCTACTGAACCCAGGTCCCAGTGACTACATTTGGGTAACCCCCTCATTCATAACCTACTTCGAGCAGACGGCTGTCTGCGAGGTTTTCCTACCTTTTTTCTTTAATTAATTTTTTGATATCACAATATGGTAGAAAGAGAACTTTTGTCCTACTCTGAGGACTATATAGATAAACTGTTGGAGAATCCCGACAATATCTTTTTCCCGTCTGACATTCCATCAATTGATTTCTCATTGAAGGATAGAATCTCACGTCTCGAGCGCCTGGAGAAGAAATTGGTACAAACACGGTGGCATGGCCACTTACTCACCAGGTATCTTAAAGAGAACATCATTCCGGTTGGACTACAAATTAAAATTGAACCGGCTATCTTCATTGAAGTCCCGAAATTTAGAGAAGGGTTTAGCCACATCTCTAACAACTGCTCGCGCCACTGGATGGTGCTGGGCGTGGAAACGGCTGCGGAACAAGTACAACAACTTACTGCTGAAATCAAGGCATTGAAAGCTGAAATTGCCGCTGATACCAACTTTGCCAGCGCCAAGGATACGTTAACTAATTTGGAAGCCACACTCAAAGATTTTGACTTAACCACCCAAACCCGCAAACTTGAAAAACTGGCCCGCGATATTCGTTTATACGATAAGAAAAAGACATATCCATACTTACAGGACGACTACTATCGGCAAGACACACAGGGTCGTTTCACCAATAGAGGTCGTGGAACTTACCGAGGCAGACGGAATTTTCCAACTTTTTCCGACTCATCCTGCAGTTCCGAGGGAGAACAGGACTCAGCAGGCCCAAGCTATCAATACCAATATCCGGATTACAACTACCCACCCCAACAATATTCTCCTTTTTTAGGACAAGGTCAGGGATCCTGGCGACCCCCCCCGAGGCAGGGGCAACTCATGGCCCCGTGGTCAACATCAACGTGGCTCCCAGCAGAATCAAACCAACTGGGACCGAGGACGCGGCCAAACTTCGAAACAAGTCCGGTTCCAACCCGAACAACACGGCGAGAGAGTGACTCGCAACAAGACCTACCGCTGGTAGAACCGACTGAAACCTTGAATCCTGTGGTGAACATCTCCAAACAACCACTCATTGATGCTGAACTCCAAGTACTCAGTAAAGGACTATCCTACGTTCCTAGGTACAAACCGGACAATTTTATCATAAGAACAGAACTTTACAAATTCTTTTGTAAGATCCGATTTAAGTACTTTTTCCGTAACACTGAAACACAGTGCAAGTCATCTGTCACTGGCCTGCGACCTCCTTCAACTTTTGTTCCGTATGCCAATAGCATGTCTAAACAGATCCTAGCATATGAAGCTGTCGTTTGGCGAGATGTCCAACGAGTTCTCCAAGATAAAACCTTCATTAGGTACAATAATAGCAGACCCCAAAAGACAGCCCTACAGTCATTGGCAAACAACCAACAAGTCGTCATCAAGCCTGCAGACAAGGGTGGAGCCATTGTTATCCAGGATTCATCTGCCTACAAATCTGAGATTCTACGCCAACTACAAGATGACACTTGCTATCAACGACTGAGGTCCGACCCCACCAGATCCATCGCATTAGAGATTCTAGAAGTAACCCAGGAAGGTCTCGATGTAGGCTTTCTGTCTGAAAATGAATTTCAATTTCTGAACAACAAACATCCCCGCTTGGCAACACTATACACCTTGCCTAAGATTCATAAAAATATTACAAACCCTCCAGGTCGCCCAATTGTTTCTGGCTGTGGCTCCATATTGGAACCATTGGGGAAATATATTGACTTTTTCCTCAAACCACTTGCTGAATCCACTCCGTCGTACCTACGAGACACAATGCACACCATCAACATTGTTGAAAGCATATCCTATGATCTGCTGAACCAGAGACTAGCTACATGTGACGTAGTCTCCTTATATACATGTATCCCACAACAAGAAGCTCTTACAGTGATAGCCAGATGTCTTCAGAAACGTCCTGCTCCTGTTCAAGTTCCTTCTGAGTTCATTGTAGCTGTGCTCAAAATAGCGATGACCCAAAACTTCTTCTTGTTTGACAATAACTTCTACCTTCAAACTTCCGGTGTAGCCATGGGTGCTCCTTTCGCTCCCGATGTAGCCATACTCTACATGGCAGCCTTTGAAGAAGATACAGTCCTCAATCAATTGAACCCATTCAGAGACCAGATTGGTCTCTGGATGAGGTATATTGATGACATTTTGCTAGTTTGGAACGGCAGCCATGACCTATTAAGCAGTTTCTTTACTTGGCTAAACCAACAAACTCAATTTGTCAAGTTTACTATCCAATCGGACAGCAATACCATCGATTTTCTGGATGTCACGATTTACCATCATTCTGGATCACTTTGCACTAAATTATATCGCAAACCATCTGAGAGAAATTCTCTATTGGCTTACAACAGTCATCATCCCTGAGCTCTCCGCGATAACCTGCCCTTCGGGCAGTTTCTAAGGATACGAAGGAACTGTTCAAGTAAAGACCATTATTTTTCTGAATCAGAGGATCTTTCAAATCGCTTGCTAAGCCGGGGCTATCCAAGACGCCTGATAAAGAAAGCACGCAAGCGTGCGTGGTTCTATCCCCGCAAAGAACTACTATCACAAGACAGAACCAACCAGGAAGAGAGCCGTATTATTTGTGTTACCACCTTCAATACCAAAAGCAATAGTATCAAACTGATTATCAACCAGCACTGGCATTTGGTATCTGATGATATCAAACAACCTGAGACACCACTTCATGCGTTTAAGAAGGCTAAGAGCATTAAATACTATGTGGTTTGCTCCTTCTTATCCACAGACAGTCAACCCACGATTACCTCCATGTGGAACTTACCACCAGTTATTGGTCATTTCAAATGTGGCCATTGTAAGGCCTGCGATTCTGCTATTCAGACCAAAGAATTCCTGCATCTCCACCTTACAGTCAAACTCAAATCTTTCAGCAACTGCAACTCAAACAACATCATCTACGCCATCGTTTGCCCATGCCAAAAAATCTACATCGGCCAAACTCAACAAAAAGTAAAAGCGCAGATTTTCCAACACATGAGCCGAATACGATGTGATGTCCCTGGCGCACCACTAGTGGAACATTTCAAGTTGAATTCCCATCCCCCTGAAAGTCTACGATGGCTGGTCATTGAAAAGGCAACGCTGGGACCACGAGGAGGAAATATCTATGACATTCTAAACACCCGAGAATTGAAATGGATCTACTTTTTTAATTCAATTGAAACTGGCCTTAATGAACTTGATAGTTCATTTTCCCAATTGGCTACACTTCCATGATGGGGTTCTCTTTGCTCTTCTATGCTTCAATTTCTCATCATTTGAATATACTTGAACCTCCCTCTTTTGACCATCCTGAGTAGGGTGCTATCTATAACATGTCCCTGTCCCAGTCAAATCCATGTAAATTTCTTCCAACTATTTCTGAGTCTCAGCAAGGTGGCCCTACCCTCATGTTCGAGAGGTACGCTACTATCCCATTGGTGATTATCACACAGTCTGTGAATGTATGTGTTGATTGACTGCGCTACGGGCCCTACCCTCATGTTCGAGAGGTACGCCCTGCATATACTAATTGGTTGATTTGAGATGATACAGATACCACATTTGTTCTTCGTTTGACTTAATGCTCCGAATGCTGTCTCGCATTTGCTTATTCTCTCACGGTAATGTCTCGGACTCATGACATGTTAAACGTGTTCTGTAATACTTCCCAACTGCCTGGCCCCTTCAGTTCCACCAACATCATTGACAGGACTGGTAGTCTTTCTTCTCGCTCCATGGCTCAGCCGATCACCACGTGATACGTTGCCATGACTATTTCACTAAACCAGGAAACGCAGCATACATCGGCTGCCCTCGTACGGAGCTCCCTGATTAAATCTAACTTAGTGAGTATGACTCCCCTCCTGTTCCGCCTCCCGTATTAATCCTTTAATGTTGATTTGCTCTCTCATGGTCCCATTGTTTTGACTCATCAGACAAACTTTGGATCAATTCCCCACAATGCCTTAATGTATCTAGCACCGACTGAGTGCTTGACGCCGCGATCGGTTAGCATTACCAGTTTGTATCCAAATGGATAATGCAGTGTCTTTCTTCGACTGTCCTCCTCTATACAGACCTGTAATCAGTATATGCTCATTATTTTTAGGTGCAGCTTTACTACTGACGTTGCCCTAATTAATCATAGACTACACGGAGGACTCCTTACCCTGTGGTATGTCTTCCTCCTTAATTTTTAACTCATTATGTTGTCAATATGTGTTAGAGTAACTTGTGATAGTCTCATTCACTATATTTCAGGCTCTCCTATGATCCTTTGGGACCGAACTTTAGTCTATGTCCTATCTATTTTCAGGTAATTCAATTAATACATGCCTTACCCTGTGAGTGTTTTGTTGCCTACAATCGTGCCGGTTTCCAATCAGGGCGCTCGGGTCCTCGTTCCTAATTGTGTTTAGACCTTGTTCCATGCTTTGGACACGTTTATACCACGTTAATTTTAATCTTTGATGTGTACTGACTCACAATCCCCTTTTTAACTCATTTAGCCAATTACCTTTAACTAGGATGTAGACTAACGCTTAAACTACCGCTGTGATAATAATGAGAGGCTGGAATAGTACCCCTCTAACTTTAGTTTATTATACCCATTTTCATTAGGTTACCTTCCCCAACCCCCTGGTCCTGATGAAGACCCCGCAGCAAGGATAACTTTTCCTGCACTAATAAGAGGGTCGAAACGTCGACTGTTTTCCTAATTGCGGCAACCTCACGCCAATATTGTGTATATACATTGTACCTTGTGTTGTATGCCTTTCTAAAATTATCGTCGCCATTTTTTATGGCAGTTGTTGCTATACCAATTATAGCATGAAAAGTTCATTTAAATGATTGATTTTACTGTCACACAATCCCACCACTTCCCTTACCTCTCCACTATCACTTCCCTCCTCTTTCCTGGGGCACTGTATGACCTTCAATACAGTTGATTGTTTGCTACGTGTATTCATTACACTGGATCCCACAGTGAATAAAACTTTGCGGATCAAATAATTGTTTTTGATTAATTCATTGAATTGTACTATATGTTCCTTGTTTACACTGGGACCCCTTCCTCCTAGTACCCATTGATCGGGGTGAACATAAACAATTGGAAAGGAGGAATTCATGCTCACAACTTTCTTCTTACGTGCCTCCTGGCGCAATATTTGTCGGGGGATGGAGTCCACTTTACTTCAGCAGAAACCCTCCTGGTGCCTCCTGTAAGTCCTACGCAACAGAATTCCTAGGAGATGGTCAGATGCCCAGAACCTTTCTCCACCACTCCGCAAATGGGACTGCTAGTTAAAAACCTTAGAAATTCACTGAAAAAAACACAAGTGTCAATGACATTATAGTTAGAAATTAGCATTTAAAAAACCTTCGAAATTCACTGAAAAAACGACAGGTTTCAGGGATGTTATAGTTAGAAATTAGCATTTAAAAAACCTTAGAAATTCACTGAAAAAATACAGGTTTTAGGGACATTATAGTTAGAAATTAGCTTTTAGAAAACCTTAGATATTTACGGAAAAAAGCACAGGTTACAGGAACGTTTAGTTAGACTAACATTTCACACGTACAAAACCAGAGAAATTCAGCCGTTCTAGTCAGCTGAGCTAACTATAACTCTCGCCCCCGCAATGCAGTTCTGATGACATCACATATTCCATCACTCATGACATGGTCAGTGACATCACTCATGACATCTCAAATGACTGTGAGTGTTTCTAAAAAGTTTAAGAATGTTATATTTATAGACACTTGTCATGTGAACAAGGCTCCTCGGAGCCGAAACGTCATGCGGCTAACTTGCACTAAATAAAAGAGATTAGCACCTTAATTGGTACGTGTCTGCGTGATCTGTGGCGTGGAGGATTCCTAGCACATGGAGAAGAAGCGCTGGTACGCCAGCTTGTATTGAAGAATGAATAGGAGTATGAGTGTCTGTATGGATGATTCAGTGGGTGCGTGACTGACTGTATAAGTGAGTGATTATGCATGTCTCAGTGAATGTGTAAGTGAGTGACTAATGTGTTTGAATGTCTTCATCAGTCTGTCAGTTGGTGTGTGTGTGGCTGCATGGGTTGGTGAGTAGCTACATGAATGTCTCTTTATGGGTTATTGATTGGTTGTCTGAGTACCTGTAAGAGTGCCTGAGTGTCTCTGTGGGTGGTGGGGAGGTGTGACTTTCTGCATGGATGTGTGAGTGGGTGATTTACTGAGTGTATGGGTTCATGACTGCATCTGCGAGGGGCTTTATGAGTGAGTGAGTGTGTGTATGGCTGTGTTGGTGAGTGAATGCATCTCTCAGTGGTATATGGGTGAGTAACTGCATATGTGAAAGGTAGTATATGTGAGTGTTGGAGTATGTAAGTGACTATGTGAGAGTGAGCGATTGTGAGAGTGGCTGTATGGATGAGTGTGTGCTTTTGTCAGTGATTTTATAAGATAGTTTGTGCTAGTATCTGTATGAACAAGTGAAGTGGTGTGTGTGTAACTGTATAGGTGAGTAAATGGCAGCGTGATTGGGTGACTGACTAGTATAGGTGTATGAGTGCATATTTCAGCAACTGTTTGTGAGTGAGTCAGTGTATGAGTGGCTGTATGGGTGAGTGAGTGGATGTGTGTGTAGACCTATGAGTAAGTGGGTATGTACGTTCTGGTATTGGTGTGTCTATGGTTTTGAGAATGGTAGTTTGAAATTTGGAGTGGGTGTATGAAAGATTATATTGTGGTGTGACTAGGTACATCGGAGATTATGTGGTTGATGTAATTTGAGATGTCAGCATTGATGTCACTGACCAGTCCATGAGTGATGTAATGTGACAACATTAGCAGTGCTTTGCGGGGTCGCAAGTTATTGTTAGCTCAGCTAACTATAACGGTTGAATTTCTCTAGTTTTGTATGAGTGAAATGTCGGTCTAACTATAAAGTTCCTGTAACTTGTTTTTTTCTCCATGTATATCTAAGGTTTTTTAAATGCTAATTTTTAACTATTACGTCCCTGAAACCTGTGCTTTTTTCAGTGAATATATATATGAGCCTGCACGATTAAAAAAAAAACCTTTCTAAAAAAAAACCTGAAACGAAGGTAACTGTTCGAATGCTTGAATTATAAAGGATTTGTGTTCACAAGCAGGTCTCCTTTTGAAGTCGTAAATAAGCTTTGATGGTCTTAGCCTTTTCGTCAGTCTTTATTGACGTTTTTTCATGAGCACCAACATTTTTAGATGGATATTCCCACATCTAACTAATTTGCCTCTTTATTCTTTGCCGTAATATACACCATATAAAAAGCCGGCATTTTTAAATAAAATCGCTGCATTTTTCTTTATTATGCATGTATTGCTGTTTTAATCGTTTCTCCAAAATATTCAGCTATTCTTGAAAACAGTTATGGTTTCATCATAAATGTAGAACATCTTCATTTAACTGGAAGGGCTCTGACAGACTACAGTGAGGATGTTCACGTGGGAAACTTGCAGGTTGGTGATGTCAAAGCTGTTGCCTAGCAACCCTTCTTTCTAGTTCAAAGCATAACGATCTCATTTATTAGTGTAAAGTTGATGATTTTACTGATGGCTAGAAACGGGAAGCTCAGAGTTAAGCTGCAGGATTCATGATCATGCAACAATAATCCTGTGAAAGATTTAGGGCAGCCTCAGTGACGGCTTCTCCACTGAGGGTGGGATAGAGCAGTTTATAAAATGTTAATCCTGGCTGGAAATAAATTCGACGAAATAGCGCGATCATCTAATCTTTGCCGTTTTCATTTACATAAAAAATGTAAACCTTTCTCCGAGTGGATCCATAATTCATAGTTGGCATTTATTTATTTAGAGTGTCTTAGTTCAAAGTCGCTGGAGCGTCAGTGCGTTTGCCAAGGGACACCCGTGGGGAACACGTAACCCATACATCCAGCTCTTCGGTGATCTTAATGCAGCGTTAGACAAGGCTGCCAGGCAATTGTAGGAATTTTAAAAAATTTACTCCGCACATTATATTCATTTAGTAAAAGCATACGATGCAGGCAGCACGGTCAGCATAATCATAAGTAGAAGAACAGAATCCTCATCATAGAGAGAATTTCCAGTAAGTAAGCTGGTCATTTCTCACTCGCCCATTTCTTAATAAATTCGTTAAATACTAAAGTCAGACTTGTGAGGTTTCGACACAACACAATAAAAGTCATCAGATAGAGGTCAATGGGCCAATGATATTTTGTATTCACCCATCCAGAAGACGGTAATCACCAGCCAACATTTAACAGCACAGTACATGTGAACGCACTGCAGCCACACCAGAGATGCCCACCTGAAGCTGCTAATGCCTCTCAGTGGTACAGGGAAATAACGAGACACCTTGGGGGGCGGCGAATGGAGAAGAGCCCTTTTATTTTCCAACAGATATTGTTGCAACTCCTATATATCAATCTTGCGTTTCGCTAGAATAAATGATGATTATTTTTTCAACGGTGTTATATATTTTTCTTGCTCGATTAAGTTTACATCTATACTACTATTATAAAGAGAGAACACAAACCTTTGAGCCAGGTAAACTCAAAAAGTACTGCACCAATCACTACACCCAATACACCATTTGAAAGGGGAGATGTAGCAGAAGGACATAGGCTATAGATGTGGACACCATATACATTAAAAAAGCAAAAACCCCAAAAGTGGGAAAGTAGTCCCTTGTGGGCGTTAGCGTGGGAGTGGGCGTGTCAAAGAAAAGATGTGGGCGTTTAGAGGGGCGTGTCAAACAAAAGATGTGGGCGTTTACAGGGGCATGGCCCAAAGTACAAACAATAAACATATGCCAAACGATTTCACTGATTTCACTGTGCAAGGCACACAATTCACCACACACTTCAATGTGCATAGCCCAAATGTGATTTCAATGATTTCACTGTGCAAGGCACACACTTAACTGTGCATCCTGCGTATTTACAAAGGGCCGCCTATCACTCGCCTCGACATTCGCGCATTAGTCGGCGTTACCCTTCAAACATTAACTCCTTCGTGGGATGACATGCAAAAAGGGGCGCGCCTTCCATAATAATACAGTGCCATAGGGGGCAGGCTTACAAAAAGGGCCGCCTATCATTCGCGTTGCTTCGCACAGCCCACCAATCACGACACACAATGATTAACACACACACGAGTTGCGATACAAAAATATAACAAATGTTTAACCATTTGACAAACGACAACGTTGTCACAGGGGGAGGAACGTAAACAAAAGAGGCGCACATTTCTTAGACAAGAAAGCCATTTGACGGAACATGAACGAGACTTTACTCACAAGGCTCCGAATAATTACGTATGCTGCGGACAAAATTTAAAACTTACATAAACACTTCCGAATTTCAAACACTCTGCGTTATCAGTGGAACACTGCCAGAACTTGCGCCGATAAAAACACAAAAAAACATTAGTAAAGGGATCGAAAACGTAAACAAGGAAAGCCCCTTTCACAAACAAGCAATTTCAGGCAAAAACATCTGAGCGACCACTGTAACACTCGCTGCACTTGCGGCGCAAATTACAACATTTGGAAAACAACAACATTCGCACACAGGGGGAACACTCTCAACAAGGACAGCAAAACAAAATTAGGTGTGGCTCAATGAAAACCTGCGGATGAATTAAACACACATTACTAATGCAAACAAAAAGTAAAGGCAACACTGAACATCGGCCATCCCCGGACAACGTCGGGACGGGCTGCTAGTATTTAATAAAGACGTAATTGTTCTAAAAAAGGTAAGAAGGCATGACTGCTGCCATTTTCAAACAGAACTAAAGCACACTATCATCAACACTCCTGAAGAATTCCGCTCAGAACATATAAGTATAATTTCTGATTGGAGAATTCAGCTGAATTTCCTCCGAAGACGTAATATGAGGGAAAATAGAGGTTAAGATAACATCCTGACTTAAATAAAAACCCAGCAAAACCTAGGATTCAAAAGAAGATCTACATACAGGGACCCTTCAATCAGCGCCAGAACGGGAGGGGGACCGGCAGAGTCCGAAAAGCACTTTCCCTTTCCTTTGCCTGGAACACAGCCCACACCGAGCGCCGTGAGGGAAACGGCTAATAGACCCAGACCACAATCCCCAGGTGCCCCGGTGGCAGAGGTGCACCTGGGACGTCACTGACTGCGCCAGGAGGCGCCTACAAACAGCGGAGCACCGACAGCTCCGTGGGGGACCCTTCAATCAGCGCCAGAACGGGAGGGGGACCGGCAGAGTCCGAAAAGCACTTTCCCTTTCCTTTGCCTGGAACACAGCCCACACCGAGCGCCGTGAGGGAAACGGCTAATAGACCCAGACCACAATCCCCAGGTGCCCCGGTGGCAGAGGTGCACCTGGGACGTCACTGACTGCGCCAGGAGGCGCCTACAAACAGCGGAGCACCGACAGCTCCGTGGGGGACCCTTCAATCAGCGCCAGAACGGGAGGGGGACCGGCAGAGTCCGAAAAGCACTTTCCCTTTCCTTTGCCTGGAACACAGCCCACACCGAGCGCCGTGAGGGAAACGGCTAATAGACCCAGACCACAATCCCCAGGTGCCCCGGTGGCAGAGGTGCACCTGGGACGTCACTGACTGCGCCAGGAGGCGCCTACAAACAGCGGAGCACCGACAGCTCCGTGGGGGACCCTTCAATCAGCGCCAGAACGGGAGGGGGACCGGCAGAGTCCGAAAAGCACTTTCCCTTTCCTTTGCCTGGAACACAGCCCACAGCGAGCGCCGTGAGGGAAACGGCTAATAGACCCAGACCACAATCCCCAGGTGCCCCGGTGGCAGAGGTGCACCTGGGACGTCACTGACTGCGCCAGGAGGCGCCTACAAACAGCGGAGCACCGACAGCTCCGTGGGGGACCCTTCAATCAGCGCCAGAACGGGAGGGGAACCGGCAGAGTCCGAAAAGCACTTTCCCTTTCCTTTGCCTGGAACACAGCCCACACCGAGCGGCGTGAGGGAAACGGCTAATAGACCCAGACCACAATCCCCAGGTGCCCCGGTGGCAGAGGTGCACCTGGGACGTCACTGACTGCGCCAGGAGGCGCCTACAAACAGCGGAGCACCGACAGCTCCGTGGGGGACCCTTCAATCAGCGCCAGAACGGGAGGGGGACCGGCAGAGTCCGAAAAGCACTTTCCCTTTCCTTTGCCTGGAACACAGCCCACACCGAGCGCCGTGAGGGAAACGGCTAATAGACCAAGACCACAATCCCCAGGTGCCCCGGTGGCAGAGGTGCACCTGGGACGTCACTGACTGCGCCAGGAGGCGCCTACAAACAGCGGAGCACCGACAGCTCCGTGGGGGACCCTTCAATCAGCGCCAGAACGGGAGGGGGACCGGCAGAGTCCGAAAAGCACTTTCCCTTTCCTTTGCCTGGAACACAGCCCACACCGAGCGCCGTGAGGGAAACGGCTAATAGACCCAGACCACAATCCCCAGGTGCCCCGGTGGCAGAGGTGCACCTGGGACGTCACTGACTGCGCCAGGAGGCGCCTACAAACAGCGGAGCACCGACAGCTCCGTGGGGGACCCTTCAATCAGCGCCAGAACGGGAGGGGGACCGGCAGAGTCCGAAAAGCACTTTCCCTTTCCTTTGCCTGGAACACAGCCCACAGCGAGCGCCGTGAGGGAAACGGCTAATAGACCCAGACCACAATCCCCAGGTGCCCCGGTGGCAGAGGTGCACCTGGGACGTCACTGACTGCGCCAGGAGGCGCCTACAAACAGCGGAACACCTCCTGTCCCCGCGGGACGCGCGCGGGACCGCCGGGCTAAGCCCGGGCAAAGGGCGGGCCCTCTGTGGCCCTCAGAGGCGCAAGGAGGCCGGGACGGGCCACCACTTTTGGTTCCACCACAGGAGGAGGTACAGTCAGATGCTAACCATTCCCTTCTTATCGTATTGATCTGTACACTGTTGTCTTCGGTATCCTGTCCCCTACCCACGATGTCCATTTGGGAAGAATTGAATGCCATGTGTGGTACTAACTATGTCCAGGATGTATTAACTCCCCCTATAATGAATAGAGACATTGAACAACCAAATGGCTCACCCCCGCATCCCCCGAACCAACTTTCTGCAGCCCCCATTTATCCGCCCCAAACCCAGTCTCACTAACATTGGATAAAACGGAGACTCGATCAGATGACCCCGTATCCCCCCTTCACTTGACCCTACTGGCCCAAATTGATCAAATGTTAAACAGTGCTCTATCACCATTGGTCGCAAAAATTAATGATCTGGGGGAGAGGCTGACCAGGATTGAAATCACTGTAATAAGGTCCCTTCCACTAAATGCCAAAACCATGACACCCACATGCTCTACCCTTACTAACACCCATGAAAGGCCTATGAACAATGCTTCCAGTATACTTCCAACTTGTGACCCCCCTCCTACACCACCCATTTTAAGTGGTCGCAAAGGTCCTCTTACTCGAAAACATACCCCTCACAGACTTCTAGAAAGAAGGCATCGAATCGACCTACCCCCCGAAGCCGCGCCATACGTTACCGTTCTTTCTGGGGTCCCTGAACTCACCCTGGGCAAACGTGAACTACAGCAGGACCTAATGAATAAAGCCATTTTTTGGCTTAAAAACCATAGACATTTACCATCTGTTTTAGACGGCGGGATATTGAGCGTCAGGAGGGTGGGGTGGCTTGGTTCTTTGCCCAAAAATGTTCCGGGAGATCTGATTTTAATTAAGTTTAAACACAGGAACATTGCCCCCTTTTTACGTTCTACCCACCACAAAGTTGGAGATGGCTCCATCCGTATCTGGGATTTGCATGACTTTTATCCTGGCCCCGATGTACCAAATTACTACAACACCTGATGATAATGGAGGATTCTGTGTACTTTGGATTATGATCTTGAGTAGTTGATTCGCCAAACTGTTTTAGCTTGCCCTAAACAGTCTGTTTTCTCTTTTTACTATGCATTGACTTGCTGAATTAATTTTTTGTATGTTTGTTTCTTTTTTCTGCTGCTTTTATGGTTTTAAATTCAAAAGCCGAATAAAGCTTAATTGATTGATTGATTGATCTACATACAAAAAATTGGAAAATCATGGACAATCCTGAAAAAATGTGCACATAACAAGGTTCATAAATAGGCGATTTCAACCTTAAAAGTGTGTTTGTCAGAAGTTTCGTATGGTAAATTTGATAGTAAATATTTTTAGAATGAAGTTTACTTTACTTTCGCACGTTAGGAATCCAAGAAGGAATTTCTGACAGGCTTAAGCCATTTACTTTTGTGGAGATCTCTGGCACAATAGCTGAGTTCTCCACACTTGTAAATCCCCTTGAAGGCATGGGGAGTTGGTATTTCAAGGAATAGTTAGCCTTGGAGGTTTATGAACACCCACAGGCATGGCTGTTTGTCGGCATCCAAATACTTCCCTCTCACCTGTACACCCAGGACATGGTCAGCTACTTATTTTAGCCAAGGATGGGTAGGGGAGTGGATAACACCCAGATTTGCTGAAAGTTTTATGTAATGGGTTTCTCTATGGTGCAAGTATTTTCCCATGCAGGAAAATAAATTAAAAGTGCATTTGCACAAGGGATCCACTCCCCATATATGGAGTTCTCTGCTACAGAATTCTGAAGACAAAAGAAGTCGTATCCCACTGGGAATGTCACATAACCTTCCCAGGAGTGTGCCTGGAAGCCTGTGCATGGCACATCTTTCTGTTCATATTTCTGGAAATGCGTACGAATTTCAAAATTATGTCAATCTAATTTCTGTCCAGAGATCTTTATATTATTAAGGCCTATGTTCATAGGTGTTTAATTTGAAATATAGTACTCTGTAAATTGTCTTTGATAAATGGAATTCAATCCTTCTCTAATTATCATATAATATAGAGATCTCGGGACAGAAATGTGTACATCTTGGACATTCCCATAAAACTCTCCACAGACACCTAGATGTGAAAATCCTTATCAATGTTTTGGCCACTGTAAGAAAATGTGTTATAGGTTAAAGGGGGGTAGAAGTCCCACTCAGGAAACAACATCAATCCTTGCAAAGGTGAACCACAAGAGGCACTTAACCTGTGCATAACCCTTTGGTAGCTGGGGCACAAAAGCAGTCAGGTTTAATTTAGAGGCAAAGTGTGAAGTATTTATGCAGCACACAAACAGGAATAAAGTGAAAACACAACACGAGAAAAATTCTCAACCAATTTAATTAAACAGGATAACTTTTAATAAATAAAATGAGATCACAACAACAAAAACCTAATCAGTAGAACGGGAGATACTGAATTTTAAAGTATTAGGTAGGTGTTGTGCCTAAAAGCACCAAGCACCACTTGGGGCAGCTGATCTTGCTAGACTGGAATGTGTCACGTTCAGGCTCACCTCAATGTAGTGCGGGCCGTAAAAAGGACTAGGTGGATGCCACTGAATTAATATTTTTTTAATGTTTTTATTGTAATTTTATAATGATATTATAAAAATACAAAGTTAGAAAAAAAATCATAAAAGGAAAAACAGTGTATTATATGCAGGATGTAAGCAGTCGAGATGGTAATGCAAATTATATGAATCAGCACTGAACAATGTAACAATACTGATAAATGAGGCAACAAAACCAGGAAACAGAAAAAATCTTATACGGTGATACTAAGATAGGGTGCCAGAAACATAATGAGGAAGTTAGTTCAGAAGATACTATAAAAGTAGAGAGTAGCTGTTTCATCAGAGTCATTGGATTCTAACAATAGCAAATAATCTCTGTGGCTGCCAGACATCCTTAGGTCTCAAGGTGCGCGGTTGCAACTGTGCATAGTTCTCACTAATCTTATTGCAATGTGGCATACTATGGAGCCATGTTGATTACGTTTGGACCCTTCTGCTGCCCAAGTTCATTGCAAACTCACGTTTTGCAAGGAGTGCAATTGATACAAATCTGTGAACAGATTTAGATATGTCATATGCAGCAGCGGTCCGTGTAGGTAGCAGCGGTGGGGACTCATCGGTGTGTGCAAGAACATGGCAATCAGTGAACATATCTCCGATAGCCCGCTGGAAAAGTTTACTTCTCAAAGTGCAGCGCAAAGAGTTTTGTTCATAGTGGAGGAGGCTGTGAGGAGTAGGGAGAGCATGTTGGATTAACAATGCTGCAGCACGAAGAGCAGTTGTGGCGCCGTAGACAGTTGTCACTTTAGCACGAAGATCCAGTTGATCTTCACTGACAGTGTTGTTGGAGTTTTAAGTTGGTGGTCACTGGGGAGTGTCATCGCTGTAGCACGAAGCACAGATTTCGGATTGCTGGAGCTTCTTGTTGGCGGTCATTATAGTCTGCCGACTCTTGGTCCCTACAGACTCGTTCATGAAGAGACAAGACCAAAACTTTAGGATTTTACCTTTCTTTACACTTTCTTTCTCCACTGATGCCAAACAAGAGTCCAGGACTTTGGGAGACGTCTCTTAGGGATCAGGAGTTAGTTCCAGCAGAGACCAGCAGGTCCAGTTGCAGCTGGTTAGCTGGGCAGTTGCCGGGAGGCCTTTAGAGCTTGTTGTGTCCCTGTAGCTCAGAACAGGAGGTCAGTCAACTATCCAGTCTTCCTTCTCGCAGGGCAGACCTCAAGCAGAAGGGCAGCACTCAGGGAAACACGATAGGCCTCCAGAAGCAGGGTTGTCCTCTGGTGAACAAGGAAACCCTCAAGTAGTATGACAGTCCTCTGGTAGCAGCACTGTAGTCCTTTGAGGAACAAGGCAGGTCTCAAGCAGCAGGACAGTCCTCTGGAAAACAAAGCAGTCCTCCTTCTGTAATGCCTGACGTGTACTGAAAAAGTGTTCTGAGGGTGCAATATTTGTACCTAGTGCCAGCCTTTGAAATGGGGGAATCTTCTAGGCTACACCACATCTGGTTCTGGAAAGTTCTTTCCTTCCCTAGTCAAGGCTCCAGGAAGTCTGGGGTGAAACAAGGCTAGTTTGAGGTGTGTGTGTGTGTGTGTGCGTGTGCGTGTGTGTGTAGGTGTGTAGGTGTGTGCCTTTGAAGTGTAGGAGGGGAAGTGAACAGCTCCTTCCGAGCCATCCTGGCAGGGTGCCCGCCCAAAACATAGTTCACTTTTGTCTCACTGTTTGAGGGGAATACACAAATCCCAACAGCTAATTCTCAGTCATGGGACCTAGGACACTGGCACCAGGAGCCAAATGGTTAGGACTAAAAAATACCAACTTTCTAAAAGTGCAAAAGAAACAATTGATGGACGGAATGCTGGACAATGCAAACATTCACCCCATTCAGAAGGATCTGGGTTTAATCCATCATTCTTTTGCTCACCACACCACCCCAGTTTGGACCCAGCCATATGCAAATCAGTCTTGACACTGTTCCTTATGGGAACAGTCCAAACCGAACTACCAAGCCAAGTCCTCCCTGGACCGGAAACAAGCATTCTTGGACTGGTTTCAGGGCATCGCCCTTCATTAGCCTGAATAGCTTGAATCCAGTGGTGTAGTGAGCATGGGACCCACATCTGGGCATACTCTTCCCACTTACGGCGACATATGCAAAAGAAACAATTGATGTACGGAATGCTGGACAATGCAAACATTCACCCCCAGTCACAAGGATCTGGGTTTAACCCCTTAAGTGCTGCCTCAGTGCATTGGCCGACGGCAGCACTACCTCCCCAGTGCTGCGCACGACCATTGGACGTCCATTCAGCACTAGTTCCAATGGACAGCGCAGCACTGGGGAGAGATGTTTAATAGCATCTATGAGGTTAATCCATCATTCTTTTGCTCACCACACCACCCCAGTTTGGACCCAGCCATATGCAAATTAGTCTTGACCCTGTTCCTTATGGAAACAGTATAAGTCAAAGGAGAGTAACCCTTCTCTACCAAGGGAATAGGGTAAGTAATGAACAAAAATTGCAGGTGTTTCCCTTGGGTTTTGTTATAATCTACGATTAAGTCACCACTTGGAATATCTGGGATTCTTCCTGTAGTGTAAGTCACTGACTTCCTCATACATTCTACGCTCACAAACCTTTTATGGAACCACAAATATGAGCACTTACAATCTAAAACTATATGAACTACGTAGCCGAGATATGTTTTTACAAAAAATATTTTCTTTAATTTAAAATTTCAAGAAACAAAATATTACACATTCATATTATATAAAACACAGTAATCTATATCTCATTTGGTGTGGACTTCATATGTATATCAACACATTGTTATTTGTTTCTATACACATTATTTTCAAATCCTCAAGAGAGATATCAGTTCATCTAACATTTATAATTACATTCAGGTACAATAAAATCAAATCAAATAAACCAAGTTGGTTTTTCACTACCAGGACGTGTAAAACTAAAAGTACATGTCCACTGCACCCTGCCCTCTGGGCTGTGTAGGGCCTAAGCTAGGGGTGACTTATATGTATTAAAAAGGAAAGGTTGGGCATGGGATGAAGTCTATGTTGCCACTACAAAATGGCAGTTTAATACTGTACACTCAGGTTGCAATAGCAGACATGGAACATGTTTAGAAGGCTACTTAAGTAGGTGGCAAAATGAGTGCTGCAGGCCCACTAGTAGCATTTAACCTCCAGGCCCTGAATACATGTAGTATCACTTAGCTAGAGACGTAAAATTAAATTAAATACTTCAATTGGTTGTAAGCTAAATTACCATGTTTAAAGGAAAGAGCACAAGCACTTTAGCATTGATTAGCAATGGTAAAGTGCGTAGAGTTCTAAGGCCAGCAAAAACAAAGTCAGTAAAAACAGGAAGATTGAAGGCAAAAAGTTGGGGTAAACCCACACCAAGGATGTCAGATCCAACATGTGTTCCCGCAGATTTAATCAGAAAAGTGTCCACCCTCATAGGAGTTCTCGTCGCTTATGCAAAAGAACCTGGAGAGACCGTCACCATTGGTGTGATCAGTTCCAGGGTGATGCTCCACTGTGAAGTTCATTCCCTGTATGGAGATGGACCACCTCAACAGTTTGGGATTCTTGCCCCTCATCTGCATTACCCATCCAAAGGAGCCTCAAACAGGCATGGTCTCAACTTCTTCAGTGCCCAGACCACTGCAAAGGTTTCCTTTCTATTTCACTCTGGGGAGTAACCTCCTGCTAATGAAGGCTACAGGCGGGCTCTTGGCCCTCTTCTTTTAGTTGTGAGAGGATTGCCCCCATACTGTGATCTTCCTGCATAATGAATTCTTGGGAGAAATCAAGGGCCATGACCACGGGTGCTGTGCACATGGCTTTCTTCAGAGTGTTGAAAGTGTTCTGGTACACCTCCTTCCAGATTAACTGTCTGACTGTGTCTTCCAAGTCAGATCTATCAAGGGAGCAGCAGTGGTGCTATACCCATTGACTTATCTCCTGTAGTACCCAGGAAGGCCCATAAAGATCCTCACCTTAGTCTGGGTCTTTGAGGAGGGGCGTTCCAAAACCAGAATGGTGTAAGCCTTCACCTGAACTTGCTTTACCTTGCACCCTCCAAATTGGTGACCCAAGTAGACCACAGAACCCTACCTTATTGGGCACTTACTGGCCTTGATTTTCAGGCCTTCTCTTTGCAGAGCCTGAAGCACTTCCTTGAGGTGGCACAGGTGGTCCTCCCAGCTAGAACTGAAGACCGCAGTGTTGCCTAGCAAGTCAGCACTGAAGTTCTCCATCCCTGCCAGGACCTCATTGATGAACATCTGGAAGGTGGCAGGGGCATTCTTCAGCTCTCTTTGCCCCCTTCAGTTAATGCACTCTGCCCAGACATTAGATTAAACATGCAGAGGAACTTGGCAGCCTCTAACCGATCAATGAGCTCTTCAGCTCAGGGGATGGGGTGAGCAACAGTCTTATCGACGGAATTGAGCCCCAGTAGGCCACACAGAATTGGAGTTCAGGGGTGATACCCAGTAGGACAACTTTGGGGACCAGCACCACTGGGCTACACCAAGGGCTGCTTGAGGGCTCAATTACTGTTAAATCCAGAATTTTTGATATTTTTCCCTTAATGCTGGCTTTCACCTTGTTATATTACCTGTTCATATTACTCTTCACAGGCATACTGTCCTCAGTGTCAGTATCCTGTGTATACCATGTAGTGAGCCCTAGGGTTTGGGAGAAGAGAGAGGAAAACTGCCCCAACACTTGGTGACAGTCGCTCTGTTACTCTAGGATCAGGGTAGGGGAGCAGTTGAGACCCTCCCCTTACCCATCTTGCTCCTTTGAAGAAATGAGTTTGTGGAGAGATTCACTCTCCTTCTTCACTGCATTATCCATGACCAGGAGCATGGCAACCTTGGACCGTTCAAACTGAGAATTGATGCCATTGACATGCAGGACCCTGTAGGAAGTTGGGTTACTGGTTGAGGGGGCTGAAACCCTACACCAGCATCAACCATAATCCTTGTCAGGGTGAATGAAGCACAAGTAAACTCCAAATTAAGCAGCGCACGACCCTCTAATAGCTTTATGTAGCACTTCAAACAGTAAAATCGTGAAAACACAACACAAGGACAATGCCACACCAATTTAGAAAGATAGAGTATAATGTAATACATTATTTGAAACCAAAGTGACAACAATCTAATCAGTAGAACCAGAGATATGCAGTTTTAAAGATGCAAGGGAAAATAGTGCGTATAAGCACAAAGAGCCAACTGTGATTATCAAGTCGCGGCAGTCACCGCAATCAAGCGTGGGCCGGATACAGGGACCTAGTTAGGCATGCTGATCAAAGTACCTTAATTCCTTGTTAGTAGAGCATTGCGAGGTCTTGCATCCCGCAGCACCTGCTGTGAGGTCCTGCTTTGAGGATGAGTCACGCACAGTAGTTTTGAAAAGCTACAGGACAGTTAAAGATGCATTTCACAGCATTGGTTCTGAAGAGCTGGAAGGCTGTGATGCGAAATTACACATCAAGGATGTGTCATCCAGCTGCGGTTTCGAGGAGCTGTGACTTCCTGGGTCATGGATGCATCTGGCAGCAGTACCGAGGAGCAGTCGGGCCAGTGTTGGGGATATGTTATGCTGCACTGGGCCTGATGCCAGGCTATGATACATCATGCTGCATCTTTACTGCTTGGATCACGGGTTGGCCTGGCAGACTATCTTCAGGCTCACTTCCAAGGGTCCAGAACTGGGGTGGCACCTCTTGGGGGCACGACTCACAGCAGACCGTGTCCAGGTGCTAGGTTCAAGGTGGTTGGAGCCTTTTCTGTCCCTGAGAATCTGATTAGGAGGCCAGCCTACTAGCCCTTGGAGTCACTCTGGCGGTTCTGGGCTTAAGATGGAGGTACAGTCCCACTCCAGTAGAGCAGCAGAGTAGCAGTCCTTCTTGCAGAGCAGCACAGCAGTCCATTTGAGTCTTGCACAGGTTCAGAGGTGTAATGAAGAGTTGGGTCTAAGGCCCAATAATTATACCTGGTTCCCACTCTGAGTAGGAGAACCCTCTGAAGGGTTCCACTCCAGAGGTGTCTGGAAATTCCAAAAATCCTGCTTCCCTGCCCTGGCCCCGGCCCCAGCTTGTCTGGGGTCACTAAAGACTAGTGTTCAAACCCTTTGTGAGTGTGCCTATGCAGAGCCTTTGTTATGTGCAAGTGTGGCTACTCCACCCTCATCAAGGCAGAGATGGCCCATCCTGCCAATACCCTTTCTCCCTTTGTTTCAGACTGGAGCAATACACAAAGACCAACTGCCAGCTACACCTAGTCATGTGACCCAGGATAAAGACGGCAGGCACCAAATAGTAAGTACAAGAAAATGGCAACTTTCTAAAAGTGGCATTCTCAGAACTGACACACAATATCTATATTTGCCTTTAAAGAGGTTTTTAATTTATAATTCTTTAGACACCAACATCAATATTCCTTTCTTCTCCCAATTGAAAGTTACCACTTATTGAATGTAATAAGGGAACCCGATGTTACCCAATAGGAGAGGTAGGCCTCAGAGTAGTGACATACAAAGTTAGGAGTTGTTCACTACCAGAATAAGAAAACTTAAAAGTGCATGTCCTACTTCCTAAATGCACTGCACTCTGCCCTCTAAGCTGGGTGGGGCCTAACCTAGGAGTAACTTATATTTACTAAAAAGAGAGGTTTGGACCTTTCAAGACGTTTATCTTGCCAGATTGAACTGGCATTTTAAAACTTCCCAGCAAGGCTGATGTGGTAGGCCTGAGACATGTTTAAATGCTATTTAAGTGGGTGGTACAGTCAGTGTTTCAGGCCCACTAGTAGCATTTAACTTACAGACCCTGTGTACATGTAGTAGCACTTTACTAGGGACTTACAAGTAAATTAAATAGGCAAATCAGGCATAAGCCAATTTTACCTTGTTGAAAGTAGAGAGCACAAGCACTTTAGCAGTGCTAACATGCTTGCAGTACTAAGATCAACAAAAACGAGATCAGCAAAAACAGAGGAGTAAGACATAAGTTTGGGAGAAGATCACCCTATGGCTCACAGTTCTAATAGACCAGGAAAGGGTTCCGAAGGTTTTAAGCTGCCAGCTTCTCTGTGGACAGGCTTTGTGAAGACATATTACTCTGTGCTCTAGCAAGGAGTTCCACTTCAGGAGACAAGTCATTCGCCTCCCTTGTGTGTGTGTGCTGTATTTTTGTATCTGCACTCAGATCCTCTCATTGCCCTTCCATATCATCATCCCCTTTCATTGCTGTAGCCAGTGACTGGTTTACTTCCGCTCAAGCCCTCAGCATCTTTTGGAGATCCAGCTTTCTGGTATTGCGCTTGGCTAGAAGACCACTCTCCTAAAGAACTCCTTGAAGTTAGCCATAGTGTAGGCATCCATGTTGCAAGCTCAACCTCCATCCTTGCAGGTGTAATTCCAGCCACAATAGTCACGTAGAATGAGGATTTGGAGACAGCAAAAACACCAATTAGGGAGAATTTAAAAGAAAATGAATTGGTATCCAAATATTTCTTTGTGATTTTGGTGTACCACAAAATCACTATATGGCACTACCCAAACACGAGTCTAAACCCCACCGCTGCCACCAATGTAGGAAACTCAGTTACTGGATGAGGGGGGTGAAACCCTACTCACTCAGCAAGTACAGTTCTTGTCAGGGGGTTCACTGACAAAATATCGATCCTCAAAATATCACAATACAATAATATCGAGACATAAATATCGATTTCAAAAATATCATCATGCTATAATTATCATGTAAGTTACAATAATATTGAAATAAATATTGTCACTAATATCGTTGTCTAAAATATTTTTGAAATATATATATAAATGTACATTTTAAATATTAAATACATTAAATAACACTAATATAGTAAAATAAGAAAATGTAATGATTACAATTATTTTCAAAAAGTATATTATGTATATATTTATTTACATATATATAATTAAAATATTTAACTACATTTTTTTGTTATTAATGTAATATTTTTTAATGTAACAATATTTGTATTACAAATAAACAATGAAACATTAACAAATTACAATTTACTAAAACATTAATTATAAATATTCTAATTTTAAATAAACAAAAACATAATACAAGTACTTACAATACAAAATAACCTATAGCATTTAACAATTAATGCATATACTATACCCTCTGCAATTTATACAAGAGAAGGCAACATTTTGGAGTCACGAAGGGTAAAATGTACTAGTCCGACTCCACAGAGTGTAACAGTAGTGAAAGTGATGGATGGCAGAGGCCTACGATTTTCTATTCCCACTCCCTTCAGTCTAACAGTAGGGAAAGTATGGAGGCGGCGGAGCTTGCTTGGCTCTAAGATAGCTGCGATCTAGTGATCTTTTGATTAGGGGTAAATGTTTTGATTTGTTCTGCATTCCGTCCATCAGTTGTGTGTCTTTTGCATCCTCGCCCCAAGTGCGCCTGGTATGCCCAGACGTGGGTTCCGGCTTCACTGTGCCACTAGATTCAAGCTATCCTGGCTGATGAGAGGTGAAACCCCAAAACCGGTCCTAGAATGCTTGTTTCTGGTCCAGGGAGGACCTGGCTTGTCAGTTCGGGCTAGGATGGACTGTTCCCATGAGGCACAGGGTCAAGACTGATTTGCATATGGGCAGGTCTAAACTGGGTTGGCATGGTGAGCAAAAGAATGAGGTATTTAACCCAGATCTCTTGACTAGGGCTGAATGTTTTGATTTGTTCTGCATTCCGTCCATCAATTGCGTTTCTTTAACTTTCTTAAAGTGTCATTTTATTTTTTTTAATTTAAAATCTGATTCCACCATAAGTTAGGATATTTCATTACAATTCCAAAGACACCAAATATGAGCTTGTTACCAGATCCCATTGGGAAATTACAGTTTATCAAATGTAATAAGATAACTCCAATGTTATCCTATCAGAAAGTGTTTCATTGTTAGGAGATGTAAAACTAAAAAGTACATGTCCTTACTTTTTAAATACACTGCGCCCTGCCTTCTGGGCTGCTTAGAACCTACCTTAGGGGTGACCTATTCATCAAAAAGAAGCTTTGGGCATGGCAAATGGTTTATTTTGTGCCAGGTTGAAATAGCACTTTAAAACTGCACAAGCAGGTTACAGTGGCAGGCTTGAGACATGTATATCGGGCAACTTAAGTAGGTGTCAAAATCAGTGCTGCAGTCCCACTAGTAGCATTTAATTGGCAGGGTCTAGGCCCATTTAGTGTAATTTTACTAGGGTGCATACAAGTAAATTAAGTGGTGGATAAGCCAATGGCACTGTGTTTTAAGGAGGGAGCAGATGCATTCTAGCCCTGGTTAGCAGTAGTAAGGTCTGCGGAATCCTAGGGCCAGCCAAAACACGATCAGCACAAATGGAGAAGGAAGGCAGAAAGTTTTGGGGAAGATCACTGTAAGGCTGACAGGTCGAACAACATTCCTAGGTGCTCCCAATTGAAAGTTACCACTTGTTAAATGTAATGGGGGAACCCCATTTATCCTATGGGAGAGGTAGGCTTTTAAGTAGTGAAAAACAAGTTTAGGAGTTTTTCACTACCAGGACATGTAAAACCTAAACATACATGCCCAACTTTTTAAATACACTGTGCCGTGCCCTCTGGGCTGTGTCGGGCCTACCCTATCGTTTACTATATGTCCCAAAAACGGCAATTTGGGCCTGGCAAGAGGTGTATCTTGCCAGGTCAAAATGGTAATTTACAGTTGCACACACAGGCTGCAATGGCTGGTCTTGAACATGTTAAAAGGCTAATAAATTGGGCTGTACAATGAGTGATGCAAGTTCACAAGTAGCATTTGACTTGCAGGCTCTGGGTACATGTAGTACCACTTTACTAGGGACTTACAAGTAAATTCAATATGCCAATTGGGTGTAAGCTAGATTTATCAGGTTTAAAGGAGAGAACACAAGCACTTTATTACTGGTTAGCAGTGGCACAGTGTGCAGAGTCCTAAGGGCAGGCAAAAAAGGGAAGATTGGAGGCAAAAGTTGGGGGAAACTATGCCAAGGATGACATGTCCCATCACTATGAACCCAGCAATGCGGATGTTGAGGACTCGTTTTATTAAAGCACTGTTAGCTGCCAATAACAAAAGATGTACTACAGTGCCTCTCAGTTGTTTATTTAATGGCCTCACAGTCATTGTTTGTTCAAGGCTTTTCATTTTTTTAGTATAAAGTATTTAGAGGTAAATAACATGTTTTAAAATCCCTGGGAGTTGATCCACCTTTTCCAACCAAGTGGCATTTGTCTTAAATGAAGAACAATTCACTAAGTATATAATGTGCTTTATGAACCACTAAAGGTTCCGATTTCTCATTATGGCTAGTCTTCATTGAAGATATTCATGTTTTCTAAGTGAGCACTGTTGGTGTGCAATATATGGTGAACGTGGCAAGCTGGATTAAATACCTACAAGAGCAGGTAAACAGGTGCCTTTAGGTCATTCATCACAAATTCTGTTCTGCAGTTCATTGAATCCTCTCAATATGAGACAACAGTGACTCCAAAAAGAGCAGTACAATAAAGAGCCAGTGCTGACTGTTTCATTAACACAGCCGTTAAGAAGGAGAGAGATGAACAGTAGCAAAGTTAGTCATAAAATAAAACAGGAGAGAGATAAACGCTAAAACAGTAGTCAATAAGTAAATATTATATAATAACTCCTCTCCAAATCTAATACTCTGCAAGACTCAAACATGATGTTGTATGATGTTTAATTAAAGACTGTTTCTGCTTTCAGAACTATGACATTTTATAAATCGCTCTATCTGTGATACTATGACTAAGGACCTGATTACGAGTTTGGCGGTGCAGGAAAGAGCCGGCATGCCACCGCACCGCCAAACTTGACTGCTGCCCACCCGATTGAGTTTTCGCATTGTCTGGCGGATGTTCCTTTGACGTTCCCACGGCAGTGTCTTTGAAAAAGTGCACACCAATAGGAACGCCAATGCAAGTTCCTGCATGGCATGGACTGTTAAGTCCATGCTGTGCAGGTGCTGGGTGTGTATGCAGGCAGGGGCACATCATGTGCCCCCATGCATGCCTCCCCATAGCTTGAGGCACCAACCATTGCCAGGGATCGAGTATCACTGACAATTGCGGGATTCCCAAAACGGTCCGACAAACATACTCCCAATACGGCAGTCGGACCACTGGTGCGGGTATCC
Organism: Lissotriton vulgaris; assembly: GCF_964263255.1. NCBI lineage: Eukaryota > Metazoa > Chordata > Amphibia > Caudata > Salamandridae > Lissotriton > Lissotriton vulgaris. The sequence continues at coordinate 1,939,020,184 of NC_141685.1, forward strand.
CTGACTGCCACCACATCTCTACCACAAGTTTGGCAGTGTGATGGACCACTAAATTCATAATTAATCCTTAAGACAGTTGTTAATCATGGGAATACTGTTAGGAAGTCCTCATTGGTTAAATTTGAGGATTAACTGTACTATATGTACCTTCTCGTTGCAAAGAATTAAGCCATAGACTTTCTGGACTTCATTGAAGCTGGATATGAGACAGAATCTGCCAAAGGTGAAGGTCTAGTTTTGAAAGGACCTCATAAATGACTGTCACCAAAGGATGTGTGTAAGAAATTTCATTCCTGACTTAAGGGGTGAAGCCCTATTCAAGCAGCAACCACAATCCTTGTCAGGGTGAAGTCACAAGAAAACCCCAAATTAACCTGTGCTCAACCCTCTGGTAACTTTGCCCAGGGAAGTCAGTCTTAACTCAGAAGCAATGTGTCAAGTATTTATGATGCACTTTAAACAGTAATAAAGTGAAAATTGCAACACCAGATTAGAGAACTTTAATTAAAAAAAATCATATATGACAAAAATCCAATCAGTGGATCAGGAGATATATGCAAGTTTAATGCCAACTGTGGGTATCTGGTCATGCGGGACCGAAACAAAGTCACAGGTTTAGGCCGACTGCGATGGACCCATTTAGATCCTCTGATCCAGAGTACCTTAATTCCTGGCTGTGGAGCATTGCCAGGTCGTATGTCGAGGATCTATCGCACAGCTGAGGTCCTTTGAGATCCTAGTTGGAAATGTATCATACAGCGTCGGTTCCAGGGAGCTGTGACCCTGCAATGTGAGGTCTTGCATCATCGTTGAGGAAGCCATTGATTAGGTGGCTTGCAGTGTGAAGTCCCCCGTGGAGGATGCGTCGTACACCGGGTGGTTCCAAAGAAGCTTCAGGGCTTCCGATGCAAAGTCCCAATCACTGTTGAGGCTCCTGTCAACTAGGGGCTTGCTATGTGAGAGCCTGCGTTGGGTATGCATCGCGGAGCTTTAGTTCAGATGAGGCTGTGATGGTGATGCAAAGTCCTCGCAGCAGATGGGATGCATCTGTTCTGCTCAGGGATGTGCCGAGCAGCAGAGGTAATGCGTCTGTTCTGCTGGATCCACAGATGGGCTAGCAGAGCACTTCACCCCCACTTCCAAGGGACCCCGACTAGGGTGGCACGGTAGGAATTACACTTGCAGAGGGCTGGTCACAAGAGACTAGCCCTTGGAGTAACTCTGGTGGTCCTGGTTACAGGTTGCAGGTCCAGTCCATCTCACCCAGGCAAGAGATCAACAGGTTAGCAGTAGACCAGCAGAATGGTAGTCCGTTCAGCAGAGAATTCTTGGCAGAGAATTCCACATGTCCAGAAGTGTACTGAAAATTTGGGGTCTGAGGTCTAATATTTATACATGGGGTCCACTTTGAAGTTGGAGAAACTGCTAGAGGTTTCCACACCCCAAGATACTTGGAATTTCCTGTCTTCCTGCCATTACCCAAGATTGCCTGGGGTCACAATAGACTGGTATCATACCCTTTGGTGAAGGGGATCAGGCAGAGCTCCTGTGATTTGCAAGTGTGGTAGATGACATCTCTCCCCCTCTGTATTTCAGAGTGGCCCATCCTGCCAGCACCTATCTTTGTCCCTTTGTCTCACTGTCTTGGAGCAATACACTAAAACCAACTGCCAGTTACACCTAGTCAAGCGACCCCCGATCAGGTTGCAGGCACCAAATGGTTAGGACAAGAAAATGGCACCTTAAAAAAAATAGGTAATTGGGCCATTCCCAGAACCTCAGGAGCGCCCCTAAACCGCACTCGAGAAATGATTTCTTTAGATTGTTTTGGGTAGTCAAATTAACATTTATTTGATTATTCATTCCATGAATTCTATTCTGATTTCATTTATCCATTCTAGCTACTTGTTTTTAAACATTTGTATGCATAAACCTAAATGTGCCCAGTGCATGTTGGGCTGCTTCCTTCATCAGGGGCTTGCTCCTACAAAAATAGAGAAACTCAACTTTACTTTTGTTGATTTCCATAATTTCTTGAGTGTGGTTTGGGGACGCTCCCCAGGTTCTGGGAACGGCGTAATTATCAGTGATTCACACCTTATACTCAAGAGGATTTACCATGCTGCACCATAAACAAGGTTTAAACTGATTACACAACGTAATGGAGAGTCTGTGAGTCTCACCACAAGTTGGAACTTTGTAAAAGGGGAATTTTTAGAATTGTGACTAAAACTCTGACTTTAAAGAATTAAAATTAATATTCATTGATAAACACCAATCTCGACCTGTTGAGCTGCTCCCAATTGAATGTTATCACCTATGAAATGTAATAAGGTAACCCAATGTTATCCACGCCAGAGATAGGCCTTACAGTAAAACATTAAAAGTATATGTCTTAACATTTTAAATGCACTGCACCCTGCCCTCTGAGCTGTTGAGAGCCTATCCTGGGATGACTTATATGTATTAAAAATGAAAGTTTGCATCTGGTAAATGAGCCCTGGGCACATGTAGTACCACTTCACTAGGGAGACCTATAAGTAAATTAAATATGCCAATTGGGTTTAAGCCAATTTCACTATGTTTAAAAGAGAGGGCACAAGCACTTTGGCTCTGAGTAGAAGTGGTAAAGTGCATAGAGACCTTAATTGCAACAAAGAGGGGGTTCAGAAAACAGAAGAACCTTTGGGAATCACCCTGCAGAAATGGCCAAATCCAACACTGCTATTCAGACATTCAGCCTTCTCTGGCTTTATCAGACAATATTTAAAAATAAAATGTTATTCCTTCGCAACCGTGTACTATTTTTTTTATTCATTTGAATATCATTTTGCTCTACAGTAAATGGCACATAACATCTATGAGTCTATTGTGTTCTAAAACTTTCAGTCCTAAATTTAATATGAATGCAAAACCTACGATCACTGTGGAAAGATTTCCCTTTCTGTCTCTTGTACTGTTGATGGGTTTCTACTCATATTATATTTTCTGGGCTTTTCCCTATTGGAGTTTTCAGACACAAGATACTTATAACCTCTCCAACCATTATATCCCCTGTGCCTAAGGGCTTACTCAAATGGGCCACAGTTACAATAATAGTTCTGTAGATCAACGCATTTAAAATGTCTATTTGTTTTTTCAGTTATCCTAAACAATTGTGCATGCCTTATTGATGTGACCAGGGCTTAAAGTGGAGTGCTGAGCACTGTCAGTTATTTAACAACAATACCACCACAGAGAGAGAAAGGGTCATAGGGAAGTTTAAAGACCTGCCCAGGTTCTCATCTCCTAATCTACTAATATAAACAACAGAAAAAAACGGGGGTCTAAATGCCAATACTGTGGCGGGGCTAACCTCAACTCCTCACAGAGTAAGTCGAAACACAAGTCACATGAAAGCCCAGAAGGACAAAACAAGCAAGTAAAGAGAACGAAAAGGTAAGTGATTAGTGGTGAGATCCAAAACCATTTAAATGGATTCCCATCAATGTATCAAAGTGATCAATCTTCTCATTTGGTCATGCATCTATCGGGATGGTGTGTCTCTTGATCATTGAGACTTATTACCATTCCAACGATAATGGGCTGGATCAAACCCACAGACACTTAAGACAGAAAATGAATAACTATATAGTTGATCTCAAGGGAATATAGTGCAGTGCAAAACACAAAAGAGATGTGGTACACACCGGTACACACCGGGAGCACCGGCGAACGTGCAACAGATATCCACGTACCTGGAGGGCATTAATCTCCCTCGAATGGCAGATAAAGGCAGAGAACTTGTGGAGGGGGGTATTAGGAAGGAAGACATAACGGCAGCCATCACTAAACTGCCTTACCACTAGGGGCCGGGCGAGAACAGATTCCTTGCAGAGTATTATAAATGGACCGGAGAGGAAATTCATGCATGCATGAGGCCGAAAGGACAGCCTCCTTGGGCTCTCTCTGTAATAGGGCGGTGAGTGCGGTATTGTACAAACCAGAGACGTTCCTACTAATATGTGGCTGTTATCGTCCCATCCCTCTCCTGAATGGGGATATAAAAAATGTGTCCAGCATCCTGGATGCACGCCTGAGAAAGGTCATACCTTCTCTCATCCACGGCACTCAGTTTGCCTTTGTTCTGGACTATTCCTCTAGAAATCCTCTCTACATCCTAGCCAACACCCTATGAACAGCGAAGGACCTGCCGGAGTATGCGGTAGCCCTCTTTCTCGATGCAGAAAGAGTGTTTGACTGCGTAGACTGGGGCTACCTTCGCCACTATGAAACACTTCGAGCTGGGTGACCTGTTCATCTTCCAGGTCTGCTTACTGTATGACTGCCCCATGGCTCAGGACAACTGCAGATGTTTTTGTTGGATACCTTTAAAATCCAGGGAGGTACACGTCAGGGCTGCATACTCTTCCCCCCTCTTATTCCTACTTTCCATGGAAACCTTAGTGTCTGTCATTCGCCACGTGTAACAGACATATCTATTGCAGGTGGCCTCTCTAAAATATACTTATATACCGATGATATCCTATTCACCCTTAGAAACCTACCACGTTCCCTACAGCACTACTAGAATTCATAGAAGAATTTGCAGACCTATCAGGTTGTGGAATAAATAGCCTTTTTAGGGGATCACTGATGCACCGGTCGCACCGGTCCCTAAACCAACAAAGAAGAAATTGTCACGGAAGCTGTAATATTAAAGAATACATTTATTGACCTCACATGGGGGAGACTACGTCCATACGGTACCCTAAGGCCATGCAGTCCAAGGAGTACAGAAACCATGGGCCTTTTATGGCCAGTTTATAGCTGAGTAAGCATGAAGACTCAAAAAGAGGCGGTACAAGTATACACATGAATAGCCTTTTCTCATATATGGACAACTGAAAACGACTTACAGGCATATGCATCAAAGTAAATACCGGGAGTAAATGGGCAGATTCTCAGAATCTGCCCCTTTGCTCCCGGTATTTTTGCATTTGGGATGCATCATCCCAAATGCAAAAATCGCAATTTGAGGAATCTCTAAATTGAGATTCCTTAAATTGCGATTGCATTTAAGGAATCCCAAACGGCCCTTAGGGCATGTGTGTGTGCAACATATGTGCAGAGATCAATTTCAGGGGTGCAACAGGGTGCCATTTTGACACCCTTGAAATTGCATGTGCAATTTGCGAGTACCTACTGGTACTCGCAAATTGCTCATGCAATCTCCAATTCATTCCTATGGGCCTGTAGGCCCATAGGAATGAATGGGACAGCATTCCTTACTAGCGACTAGCAATTTGCGAGTAGCAATTAACAAATGTTTAGGAATCGCTATTTTAATAGCGATTCCTACATGCATAGGCTTTTGCTATTCCTAAATAGCGATTCCTTAAATATCGCTATTTAGGAATAGCAAATGGCTACGTTGATGCATCTGCCAGTTAGTCAACAGAGTGGGAGAAGTAACAAAAACCCCTACATCAGTTGGAATAGCCTGACAGTTAAGTCTGTAACAGGTGCATTCTAGCAGCTGCAGGCCTTTCTGATCATACATTGCTGTGGCTCAGTGACGAAGGAGTTAACTGTAACTGATGACTGAAGCAGAATACAAGGGCAGGCAACAGTGAAGAGGGGAGAACCACATGACGAGCACATGGCTAACTAAAATGGCTGCCACAAACAAAATGGCTTCAGCTCATGCTAACAGCGATTTCTGCTAGTTTCCGCAGATGGCCGTTTTAGCATTAGGTGAAGACATCCACTATACAATAGAGGACACATGAAAATGATCTTCCATATTAATTAACATCAACTGTCTAATTTCTTGATCAGTTACTGATTGGATATTTACTTTCAGCACATTACGTTTAACTGGTGTGCAAGAAGTGCAGATGGAAATACTAGGGAAGATAGCATTGGGCCACATTGAATACACAGGCAGCAGGAACAAAAAAAGGCAATAAGTATACAAAAGGCGGATTATATTTTCCAGCCCCAAGCAGAGAAAAGAGTCCATAACCAGCCAGTCCAAGTCCATGTTTCTGAGTTCTAGTAGATTTCAGTGGCTTTTTTTATTCAGTTTGGAAATAGCAAACATCATATGCCTACTTTATGAGGGCTAGGGTATCAATGATATACTCCGGAGAAGGGGCAAGAAGTATTTATCAAAGTGTGCTCAAAATATTTTTCTTGCAGAAGCAAAAACATTCTGAATGCAAATATTAAAGCAACTAGACATATCGTCACAAAAACAATCTTTGTGTTGGGGGCCCAGGAGGACCAAACAGGGCCATGGGAATTAGAACGATGAGCCGCAAAGGGCTGCTCCTCCTCAAAAATGGGACGACCAGTGGGGTATATTGCTAAAAAGTGCTTGAAGAATAGAATCCGCTGTACAACCAGCCAGAGGGAGTCTTCTCCCTGTGTCAGTCTGAGCCTCGCAGGCAGGCTCTTATCATTCCTCAAAAGTTCTTTTCCTACTGAGGATCTGCCCAGCTTGCAACTCAAACAGACAATCCGGGCCCACCCGGATATTCTTTCAGGATAGGGCACCCACCATCCGGGGCAAATGCCCTCAGCGATCCTGTCTAGTGTCTCAGGCAGTGCACCAGTTTTCTTCACTTCAATCTAACAGGCACCAAAGGCACAGCACCTGTACCCTGAACTCAAGTCCTTCCCTAACTCCTGTGTTGCTCTGCTGGCGCGCTGCTCTTTTGTTGGGCCACAGATCTTACCCAGTATGCCCAGGCACCTTTTGATCAACAAACAGAGGTGCAGACTTGCATTCACCTTAGGAACCAGGACTCAGAGGCCTGATGCTGGAGTATCTCAAGCAACCCTTCTTTCAAAGGGGGTCACCTCAAGCAAAAACCTCCTTGCCGTCCTTGTCAGTCTGTGACTCTCTTAGTTGGGCATCAAAAACTGGATCCGCACAAAGAAAATTCTCCGTCCTGATTTGTGACCCCATTTTTCGTCAAAGACAGTGGCAGGAGTACGCACTTCACGTTATGTTACTGGGCCCAGTGCTTCCGGCCTTCTACCTTCACTGTGGTCCTAGTTGCCAGCAATGCCTGTGCTGGTTCCCTTTACCTCGACTCCAAGCTGGATTGGCGCTGACTCCCTAGGCTGGATCTGATGTTTGGGCCCCTCTGGCAATGGTTGTAGGGGAGCAGATATCTATTGGTGGTCAGAACAAAAGATCTTTTGATAAGGCATATAAATAATCCATCAACAGAGAGGATACTCTTCTTCAGAAAACGTCTTTAGTCAGAGTGGGAGGAGTAACAAAAAGCCTTACATCAGTTGGAATAGCCTGACCGGTAAGTCTGTAACAGGTGCATTCTAGCAGCTACAGACCTTTCTTATCATATGGTGCTCTGGCTCAGTGATGAAGGAGTTAACTGTAACTGATGACTCAAGCAGAATACAAGGGCAGGCAACAGTGAAGAGGGGAGAAGCACATGCCGAGCACATGACTAACTAAAATGGCTGCCACAAACAAAATGGTTTCAGCTCATGATAACAGCAATTTCTGCTAGTTTCCACAAGGTTACAAGGACATTTGGGATACAAGCGAAGCCTTTGCACTTTCCTTGGGCACCACAAGGGGTCAAATTCATGGTTACTCTTTCCAGTGGAAATCCTCACTGCTTAAATACCCCAGGGTACTGGTCAGCAGAGGTCTGGAAGAAATGGTGATGGATAACCTGTTACCCCTTTTAGCGCACATAAAATAAGATTTCGATAAATTGTCTCTGCTGGGATAGTCCATGCGGGGTACAGTTCAAGCAGTACGAATGGTCGCTCTGCAGCGCTACACCTATACCTTATGAATGCTGCCTATATTAGTACCCTTAACTACTCTACAACTCATCAATGCACGAATACAGGCCTTCGTCTGGGGCTCCACCCTCTCCCGATTAGCCGCCTCCAAGCTCATGGCCCGCCGCTCCTGTGGCGGCTTGGGCTTACCATCTGTAGAACACTATACTTTATCCCTGCACATCTCTCAGCTTGCCTATATGTTCCCAGAGATGCCCGACCCCCTTTCAGTGGGTGACAACAGAAAAATCCCTCCTCAACTATGGTAAAGGCCTAGACCCCCTATATGGGGATCCCATCCCTCCACATATCTGCCCTGCATCCTGTGAAACAGGCCGCACACAAAGTATGGCATCGTGCGCACTGCCTTCTGGGCATAAACCATTGCCTACACTGCAAGGCACCTATCTGGGGCCATGACAGTATCCGAATAAGCAAACAGAAACTTTACTGGCCCATATGGAAAGCTCTGAACTTCTGGTCCCTGGACCAGGTGATACTAAACAGCAACTTAATACCTTTCGTTCAACTTCAAAAGGAATTTGGGCTGCCCTCGCAGCTACAACACTGTCGGAGACAAGTCCCTGATCCCTGAACTTGGTCTATGCCGTCTGCTCTGATAGTGGAATATCTGTCAATATGGGGCAGACACAAAGGAGTGATGTTGGGACTGTATGGAACTCTGACAAACCACCTGTTCTCGCAACCTCACCTGCACAGCCTCTGTACCAAATGGCAGGCACGATTACAATTCACAGTCAAGGAAGAGGAGTGGATGGAAATCGCAGTAGGCTTGAATAAGGGAACTCGCAAGGCTCGGCTAAAAGATTGCCTCTTTAAATTCCACCACGATTGGACCCCTGCGAAATTGCGAAAGGCTGACCTATTGCCACACTTCAGATGTTGGAGGTGCCAGACACGCACTGCGACTTTCGCCATATACTTTGCGAATGGCTCTCTATTCAACCTTTCTGGTCCCATATACGGAACACCCTTGGAGAGACAATCCCTCCTTTGTCTCCCCATCACACCTCCAGTTATTCTCTTGCATTACATCAGAGATACTCTGGACATAGCCAGCCTCTTCCACACAGTGATATCCACAGCCGAGCTCTGTATCCTTCAGCATTGGAGGTCGGCCACCCCTCCTCACAAAAGGACTGTATGGTGGCAATGATACAAACAGCGTCCCACTAATGCATTATTTATGGCCTAAAGCACCAGAAGAAGGTATTCATACAGATGTGGGCCCCCTTTCTCCGACAGCCCACACACTAATGCCCTACTGCCTTATCCATCCCACACTGAGCCACTTGTCCAAAAACCCAACTACTAACCAGTCCCCCCACCATACCTTCCTCTCCTTCCTCTCCACTGATAATTCATTTCATTATACAATCCTTCTCTTACCTTTTTCCCTTCCCTTATTTCCTCCCTCTCCTTCTTTTCTTCACCTCCTTCCTACCTCCCCCCTCTTCTGCCTATCCCCCACACACCTCTCCCCTTCTCCACTGTCCTCCAACCTCCTCCTCCCTTACCCGACGAATCCCTAATCTGTACCCGGATGTGTGGGCAGGCACCTTATACCTCCTTCCCCTACCCAATGCAGGTCACCATCATCACATACCCAAAATCTGATGCACTAATTCTCTGCTTGGCAATACTGCTTATTCCGCACTTTTAGCAGTGCATTAAACTTGCGTTCACATCCATCTACGGAAACATTCCCCTTGTTACACTGTATAGTTGTCCCCTAACCTCAAAGCCTACCACCACCACTCGAGATTCACAATGCCTCTCTCACCGGGACAGATAAGGGACTGTCCCTACCCACCTCCCCTTCTGTGGCCTTCTTTCCTGTCCCCATCTACTTGACAACCCAGGCCAACACGAGACCTTCCCCTTCTTTCCACCTAGCACATTCACCACTGCTGTCATAGCACAGATCTCATCGGAGGATGCTCCCTAGACACCATTTATGAAGCCTGCTGTCTCCAGACGAACACCACCATTTATCGAATGCTCCGAGTTGTTACATTGTTAATGTTGAAGATGTTCCTATCTGTATAAATCCTACTACCTCTCACCCTCTCCCCATCCCACCCCCATTGCCCCCCACTAACGCCCCCCATCAGCATGCAGGTGTATCTGCCATGTTTCAACCAACCTTATGTAACATGATGTACTGATGTACGATTGTTTTACTGTCATATTCTTTATCTCGTGACACCTAATAAAAAATATCAGCACAAAAAACGTTTGTGATCCTGAGAAAATGATGACAATTGTAATGAAAGCCTGTATGCTGCTCTGTATCAGAGAAAGTCTGTAGTTATTCCACTTTTTCCATGAGAATAAAAGTAGGTAGAAGATATCAAGAAATTTGAAAAAGCAATAGCCAATTGACTGTGAAGGTGTATGTACATGATGTACTGCAATGAAAAAAACCTCAGTTGGAGAAAGGTCAATACGTTATGGATGCGCTACATCTTTTAATATATTGTCTTAATGCTATTGCTGACTAAAGCTTATATATAAACTGTTATAATATTTGGATTCATTTATAAACCATTGCATATTTTTTAAATGCAAATGATATACTTAATTTGTGATTTTTTATGCTTGTTTTCTACTTTAAATATTTGTGTATGCTATGCATGATCACACATAATCCAAATTAAATTATTTGTCGGTTTCTCAAATTAGAAGTGGTTATTGTAAAAGTTCTCATCTGTTTCTTCGCAGAGACTGGATCACCAATTTCGGCCTCCTGCATTGGTTTAGGAAATTCTACAACACCTCCGCCAGGTCAAACAGGAAAACCTGTGCCAGGTTACAATGGTATGTACTCAAGCATTGGATGTGATTTTTAACTGAGGGGAAGAGCTTATGTCATACAGATAAATATTACAGCAAACGTTTAATCTAGACTGGCATTATAGTTACTTAGGGCATCATTACAATGGCAGTGAGCTCGCCACATCAGGCCATTGGTGACGGTCTCACCACCATCTGACCATTCTAGACCGCCTGCCGCATTAAGATGGCGGGCGGATAGTCGTAGGGTGGAGAGACTGTCCGACACTAATCCGATGGGTTCAAGGAATTTGTTGGACGGACTGTAATCCCTACAATGGTGGCAGTGCCTACTCAGGCACACCGTAGGGATTGTAATGTCAGTTTCTGCCAGCCATTTCATGGCGGTTAACCTGCCATGAAAAGGCAGGCGGAAAGTGACTTGGGGGCTCATAGCGGGCCCCCTATTTCCCCCGGACCTCCACCATAGGCCATAGGTGCCCCACAAACATCCCTGCACCATGTGGCAGGCACCGCATGGTGCCTTCCACATAGTACAGGGATGTTTTTAATGTGTTTTTTTGTATTAGGTCGTGTGCTGCAGCCTGCAGCACATGTCGCGATGCAAATGATATACATTGCGACTGCCTTGAAGGCGGTTGCATCCTAATACCAATGATGGGACCGCCTACAGCTAGTCAGGCAGTCCCGTTTCTGACAGTATAGCGTTGAATGAAAGTCCGACCACCATCATAATGAGGCCCTACATTTTATATTTATTGAGTGCATCCCAATGGTTTTCTCACGCCAAAGCGATTGAAGCTCAATTGTGATCACAGCACAGCTGAAAATATTCACGCTTTGGGGTTCATTAGCATATCCCCGGGATATGGGACCGCCCGCCATAAGTGCAGGGGTCCCGCGGGTGACATTAGGATGCACCCGCCACACTGGCTGGTGCATCCTGCATTTTTAACATTGCGGCGGGCGGTGCCAAAAATGCATGTCGTGCATGTGTATGCACAACGTGGCAGGCACTGCGCTGTGCCTGCCATGTTGTGCATGCACTTGTAGGGGGGTAAATGGTACCCCCCATTTGTCCCCCCATCCGTCCAAAATCCTGGGGGCCCGCAATGGGCCCCCAGCCTAGAAAACCAAATGCTTTTCCGTGGCTCCCTCCTGCCTGCATCCTGATATGGATGGCGGTGTCTAACAGACACCGCCACCATATGAAACCGGCAGACGGTTTTCCCATCCGCCGCACTCCCCCGCCATACTAATATGGCGGGGAGAAATGGGTGGCGGGCGGGCTAGGATGTAGGATAGATCGCCACTGCCCGCATGGCGGTGGCGATCAGCCCTACATCCTAATGGGCCACTTTCTTCGTGTTTAGCTAATTTCTCTGCAGGAAGTTCCAGAATTTCACATTATTGCTTCCAGCCCCTGTTTTAATTTTCAAATTTCATTGCCACTCCCATCGGCACATGCTTTATTTTCTTCATATAATGGGATACTGTTGTGTGCATCTAGTTCTGGAAGAATATGGCGTACCTTTGGAGTTCCTAACTCTGCATTACTTTCAAAAGTGACTCATGGAACTGAGGTTATCAGTTTGACTCACCAAAATTGTACACTATGACGGTACGAAAGGACCTCAAGTCGAATATTTATAGAAGTCTACCTTGAAAGCAGGAAAAACGTCTGTGCCCTGAAAGTAAACATGCAATGAATGAGACAGTGACTAAACTGCCATGCAGAACTTAAGATAAGGAAAGGGTTCTTGACCATCAATTCTCGTGATTTGTTAAGCGAGTTCTTCCTCCAATCACCCATACCAACATCTGAGCTCCAAGAATTTTTTTTGTCAATAGTAAAATATTTCTGAACTGTAATATTTGCACCATTGCAAATATTCATGACATCAGTGGCATACAATCACTCACTACATTTACAATTTAGAACGTGTTAACGTTTATACAGCTGATTCTAAAAAATGTGATAAGTAAGTTGGGTTCTAGTTTAATAATACGGAAAGAATTCTGCCTCCGCCCTGTTTCCAGACAAATATTATCAGTGATGATGGCATTTTTTCCTTTTTTTATCTTTAGAAATTGCAAAGTTAAAATAAGACATATGCAGTGCTTCATTTCCCTCATGCATACATCTCTCTGCCTGAGTAGCTGAGGTATTCTTCGCAGTCCTACAGGTGCTGACAGCTAAGTGAACCAGTAGCCCCCTGAGCTCATGAATGGCAATGAACCCAGCAGATGCCAGCACCTAGATTCCGCCATCTAAACATTTGTACAATCAAGCCACACATAAAACACTGAAATCCACTCTTGTCTTTAGCACAGCCAGCCTTTATCACTGTTTAACACCCAAAACTCACGTGTGGCAGCCAGCTTTTAGCATTGAGATCTCTGTAAATGGCACCACATTTCTGCTGACATGCTGCTCTCTGCTTTCCTCCTTCAAAATCACTTTTTTATTCCCAGTTATGACTTTTACTTACGTTTTTCAGCCTATCTGCCCTGTGCCTCGTGACAATATTCATGGAGACAAAAGAAATATACCCGACTTATTCTGCATGTCATTAGGCGCGTGTGCAATACAACCTCCAAAGCAACCACTTTTAGTCAGTGAAGGGGAGTTAATTTATAGATTGAACCCACTATCCACTGAACTAGAAAGGTAAAAATACAACTACTAACTGGCAGTGGGGGTTCTAGCACACTATATCTATGTGATTAGCTGGAAGGAGGGGTTCCCCTTTAGCAATGTAATCTTGTTACATTTCTCTTTGCAAAGTATCTTGGTGCCAAGGCTACAATCCAACAGAGATCTCAAGTTGTCCTTTAGCCCTAATTTTTCAGACATGATCTTTCTTATAGCAGCTGTGATTTCAATTTGTAATGTGACAGTAATATACATATATTTAGACCTTTAAAATGTCACATTTGCTAGCGCCTATAACTGGGCATTCCATCTAGGCCATAGTAGAACTCCTCCCATGTATCCCGTCCAGGCAGGATGCAGTATAAGTTACATCACTTGTAGTTTGAACTTTTCCTTTTTCCAAAAGCGCTTCATCTGAGACGGAAGGACCAACATGGCTCACTACATCTTGGGAGTTTGCTTCCACTCCTTCGTCACAAGGCTGAGAAGGCCCTCTTACAAGGTGGGCAAACAGAAGTTCAAAGGGAATGAACCCTAAGCCCTTCTGAGACACTTCCCTGAAGGTAAACAACAGGCATGTTAAGAGGACATCCCATTTAAGCCTCAAGGACTCTGACTGACTATAATCATGCATTGAGGATCTTGGTGAATCTCTCAACAAGCCCATTTGTCAGGGGTGGTATGGTGTGGAGAACTTGTAATCACCCTACACTCATCACACATTAACTTCATGTATCCCTTGCCAGACACAACCTCTTGGGAAACCCACTCGGGTAAATATTTCCATCAATGCACTGGCCATCATGGGCACAGTTATTGACCTCAGAGGTAGGACCTCAGGGTTCCGAGTGGCATGGTCCAACAAGACCTTGATAAACCTATTGCCCATGGCTGTTTTGGAGTCCAGAGGCTCTTCTGCTTCCACTGTAATGCATGAGGATCTGTTTTACACTGTGTCATCACACATTTTGTTCTTTATATCATCTACACATTGAATATATAAATATTTTTAAATTGTTTTAAACTGTGCCAAGGATTTTGTTTTAGCTTTTGTTGATGCTCTGGCGTGAGCATCAAAACTAATAGCTTTGCAACGCTTACAATGGTATTATGTTTCAAGAGCACTGTTTCAAGGTCGGGGCAACCATGGAAACTACTCATCTTCGCACAAAGTTAGCTTTTTATTTCATGCCAAATGTAAACTAAATTAAACTCAAAATAATAAAGACTGCTTTCAGCATTGTAACCTTGTGTACTGTACTCTCTGATAAGACAGATGAGTCCACACAGTGAATGGGGATAATGAAGCGCATGTCTGCAAATCTTGACATGAATTGGAAATTATTCCAGAATTCGTTTGGGATTGAATAACGTCCCCTCATCAAACGTCATTATCAAAAGCCCCCACTATGATCATTAATCTCACTGCATGTTTTCCCCAGCTATTTTTGAAATAGATACTGAGGCCAAAATGGAGAACACTGTAAAATCAATTTTAGATTTCCTTCATAATCATTTTCTGAAAGTGGCTTTGATAAATGGATGCCTGTCTCAGCTCTTCTATAGCAATTTAGGTAAATGGCAAAATGCCAAAGATAAGCAATCTCTTGGAAAAACATTTTGATGGCATCCTCTAAATTTCTCATTTTAGATGTCCTTGTGCTGGCTGGCAGCAAGAAATGTGAGGAAAATATTTGAACATACGCTTCTAAGTTCACAGGAGTATAGGTTTTGTACCGTAAGTGCAGCATTCATTTTTGTGTAACATGTCAGAAAGGAAATGGCCACACGCAGGCTACCAGTCCCGTTAAACTGGTAAGCAATCTCCTATCTGCAAAGGACAACAGTCAGGCTTACTCTTAATCTGATTGTAGGTGTCATAGAGGACAGGGAGAGCTAACTTGTATTCCTATGCACAGTGAGTCAGGTGTCAATGTGTGCACAACCATACTCCTGCCTCGGCTTTTGCAAGGGGGCAGTCAGCCACCAGCTGATGGGCCTGTGGTTGAGGCCCATTGGTGGGCTGGTTCTTTGGTCGCCGTTTTAGTCTCCACAACAAGGACTCAACATTAAAGGTTGTAGTTAAAGCCTTTGCATGCATACAATGAGGCTGACCTGATGCACATTAAGGTCAGGCTGCCGCACTGCGAGAGGCAGAATACCAATGGACTGCTCTGGCTGTCACAGTGTGCCTGCCCTCTGGCTCACTCCAGGTGTGACAGTGGCCCCAAGGAGCTGCTGATAGGAAGCAATTGGCACTTGCTTTGCTGGGGCCTGGGGTAGGGAAGAGGACTAGTGTCACATGGCCCATGGAGACATTGACTTCTTCCATATGTTCGCATGAGCACGCTGCAGACTGTCCGCTGCTTTGCACACGCTACTACACGAGTTTATTTTGCATGTGCCATTCTGAAACTTTAACATAGAACCTATAGCTGTTTTCACACTTTGCTGGTTCTTGGGAGTTAGTCTGAACATTGTGAGCAAGGTTGAACAACAATGCCCCTTGTTATTCTGTTCTGGTCAGGCCCTAGCAGCTAGACAAAACATGCATATGCAGCTGTTGTTTCGGAACACATACTTTGGTCTTGTTGGAATACAAGGATAGGTAGGACACACATGGAGTGGGACCTTTCCAGAGAGAAGAGCATGACAGCACCTATGATGAAGGTCTACTATATTTCGACTGCGGTACGGGGTCTGCTGATAATGCCCAGAGATTTTCTAATATATATACAAGGGGAGGGAGTTTAGGTTGCGCTGTCATTCATCATGACAACTCCTTTTATGATTTACGGCCTACTTGCTATGCTGACTGCATTTGTGTTATGCAATTTTCTGCTGATTGTGGCATGAATACTGCATACTATAGCACGTTAGTTAAAATAAATATTTTAAACTTGTTTGTGTCTGTCAGATCTTATTGTGGACGAGTACGAGTGCGGGCGAAAGGGTATGTCTTACAACCGCGATTCCTGAGAGTGTCTGGAGTATTGTGTTCTGGTGTGTCTAATCACTTCTTCTTCTGTGAGTGAGTAGGAGGGCCAGTGAGACACTATAGCTAGACCCGGGCTTATGGTTACTAAGGCGATAGGATAACTCAGTCCCTACATACTAAGGTCCCATAATCCCATGCATAGTACTGTGTTTGCACAGAATCCCTGCAACATGATACCGCCAACATTTGGTCTTGTTCTTATTCTTTAGACCCCATGTGTAGCGCTTGTCCACCATACTCTCTCATTGGTTACAGAAGATGTCCTTGATGGGAGGAAATGCCCCCTCTAGTAGACTGCAACACCTAGAAGACGGTGTTTGCCTCAGTGTACACATTGTTTTGGCACCCCCTCCATGAGCGTTCTCTCAACCATTCTAAAACATGTACAAGATGAACACTGGGCTGCTTCAGCCCTGTATTTGGGGATGAAATTAGTGGGTATTTTTCCCATTGTCTTAGATATGATTCTGGCTAACATTAAGGGTGAAGCAGTTTGCTTCCAATTATGGCAACACCTAGCAGCTGTGGCGGACATTGATTGGGAATGTCAGTTGCCAATTATTATTGCAGATGTTTGCACATAATTGGGGGGACACAATAATTTGGAGGTCCGATGATCTACCCGATCTCAGGGTAAACCCCCTCCCCACATGGAGATATTCCTGTCTTTCCGAAGAGGACATGGGACGAAAATAAACAGCAACGGAAGCCTTGGTCTCCTGCTGGTTTGCCACCACCTGACGCTTCTGAATGTAGATATGATTTACGTGACCGCTCTAAAATTAAGAGGTTCCAGGTCCTGATCCCCATTCTCGTTCCTTTCAGGAATTGTCGAATCAACAATTTGGCTGAGGAGGGCGACAGGATCACAGACAGGGCGATTCCAGGCAACAAAGGTGGACCCCGCAGCAGCAGTTTGACGTGAAAGTTAAACGGGAGGATCCACCTCAATATCGAGCCCCTTTTCAGAAGAAAAACGTTGCCGCTTTGACAGCAAAATATGTCCCAGACGGTGAGAACCCTCCTCCTGGGTAGGAGTTGGGCGGTGACTCTCCTCGACAGCGCAGCAGAAGTTACCATAGTTTGCCGGATACTCCACCAGCTTCTGGATGAGAAAGCAACTGACACTTTTATAACTGTTAAAACCGGTGGACACATGTGTAGCTCCCACGATAGACTTTATTAAGTGGATCTTTAAATTGAAGGGGATGCAAGAAGCACTGTCAATGCAATGTTTTGGGACAATTTGACTTGTTCTCATGACATTTTGCTGGCCGAGGTCGATTGGCCTCCCCCTTTTGTCCTCGCTTGCCCTAGGGGCGAGGATGTAATTAAGCATGGGCGCAAAATCCGGTCCGCTCGCGGAATTTTGTGGTTTTTCTGCAAATCCACGAATTTGCCAAAAATCAGCGAATCCGCGAGCGGAACAGATCCGGGGGGCAAAAGTTCAAGCTTCAAGCTTGTAACTATTTTAGAACGGCGCCTGCAATCTGCCAGCACCATTCTAAAATAGTTACTAAGTTAGCTTCAACAGGAAGCACTAATAGATAAAATGCAGGTGCTCGAGCACCTGCTTTATTTTATCTATTGGTGCTTCCTGATGAAGCTAACTTAGTAACTATTTTAGAATGGCGCTGGCAGCTTGCTGGAGCCATTCTAAAATAAAACTGGAGTGGGGCAGAGGGCAGAAGGTCACAGAGTGGGGCAGAGAGCAGAAGGTCACAGAGTGGGGCAGAGGGCAGAAGGGCACAGCAACGAGTGGGGCAGAGGGCAGAAGGGCACAGCAACGAGTGGGGCAGAGGGCAGAAGGGCACAACAACGAGTGGGGCAGAGGGCAGAAGGGCACAAAAACTAGTGGGGCAGAGGGCAGAAGGGCACAAAAAACGAAAGGGTGGCAGTGATGAACAAGAGGGCGCATTGCGGTCTCGCACAAAAAAAACCCCCACGAACACGCAAAGCGCCCCGCGAACACGCCAAGCGCCCGGCGAACACGCAAAAATTAAAAAATTCGCACAAATTCGCGAATTTTGCGGATCGTTAATTCGCAAATCCGCAAATTTGCAGATTGCGAATTCGCAAAATTCGCCCAT
Source organism: Lissotriton vulgaris (assembly GCF_964263255.1). Lineage (NCBI taxonomy): Eukaryota > Metazoa > Chordata > Amphibia > Caudata > Salamandridae > Lissotriton > Lissotriton vulgaris. The sequence continues at coordinate 1,939,038,554 of NC_141685.1, forward strand.
GCTTAGATGTAATTTGTCCCTCTTCTTCTCAGTATGTCCTTGAAGAGACTAAACAAGCTTATGCTTCAAAGTGGGCTCTTGCCTGTGCTCCTGCTTTATATCATATCTGGCAGGTTGGGATAAGGATTCTCCTTTGCATGTTATTCCAGTACGGTCTGCACAGCAACCCCAACCACAATATCCAAGTAAAAGTGATGCTAAAGCGTCTATTAGTGACATTCGGACTCAATTGGAATATTAGGGTGTAATTGAGCCCAGTGTCTCATCAATGAATAATCCTCTTTTTCTGATATTGAAACTGGGCGTTTCATATCGTATTGTTTTGGACTACAGACACTTGAATAGTCACGTTTGTATCTTTGCAGTACAGAACAGACATAGTTCAGCGTTAGTGAATAATATTGTCCGCAAGAAGTTTAAAACCACCTTAGACATTTCGAATGGATTTTTAAGTCACACATTGGCTCCGTAAAGTCATCACATGACCTCATTCTATGTTCAGAGCTGGATCCAAATCTTAAGCGTGTGGATCGCATTATCACACATTTCGCCGCTTTAGTTTACGAATTAAATTTTGCATTTTCGGCAGTTATTTTCCTTGGTTAGGAATTAAACAAAGAGGGTAGGGGGTTTGCACCCTACTTTTGGGAGAGGAGTGCTCAATTGCAACCTCTGACTACCCTCAAGAAGTTACAGTCTTAGCTGGGTTTCTTGAATTTTGGCAGAATATTTTTCTCCAGATTATGCTCAGGGTATCAAACCGCTGTACGGGTTGATACAACCATCTTTTTCGTCTTCCATTTGGCTTCCGGAGCACACCGCTGTACTGCGCTCTTTGCTGCCTGATTGGCTTGCAACTCAGTACTTGCGAAATAGAGAAAGTACTTCCAATTTGGTTATATGGATTGTACCGGGATCAATAGGATTCACTTATGTGACTTTTAATGAAGCGGACTCGGTTCCCATTACCTATAAATCGCATTTGTACACTTCGGCAGAGTTGCATTTTTCATCTACTGAAAAAATATTAACTGCTGTACAGTTGGTGATTCTAAAGGAGTGCGCTCTGGCTGAGGGCAAACACATATTGTTGTTTCACTAGTGCCCGCTTTGGAGGCTGTCACAAAGGTGAGTGTACCCAAGTGTACCCTTTTGTGAAACGAATCAAGATTTTCTCCTGCAGCCTCCTTTAGATTATAATGGCCATACGTTTGTACATGCTGTGCTCCATAACTCTTGCTATATTCTTTACACTACCTGGGTCAAAAGCATGCAACATGCGGCTGGAAGCACTATTAGTTTTCTAATTCTTGTCTCGCAGCAACCTTTCCTAATAAGGTGGTAATTTCAAGAAACCATTTTGTCTAGAAGATTCTATTCCATCTAAATATAAATATATTTTCTTTCTTATCAGATCGTAAGGTTTCGGGCTATCGAAGACCAAAACACAGCATTCAAAGTGATGCTTTTTACAAGCAATACAAGTCAGAAAACCATTAGAGTACCAGTTATTTTTCTTTTGTTTCAGTGGCAGATATATTTCATTTGTTAATGCTGCTTCCTCTGTTTTGGCTTTGGTTGTTTTGATGAGGGTTCTGTGTTGCAGAGTTTTGAAGCTTTGGTTGTTTTGATGAGGGTTCTGTGTTGCAGTGTTTTGAAGCTTTGGTTGTTTTGATGAGGGTTCTGTGTTGCAGAGTTTTGAAGCTTTGGTTGTTTTGATGAGGGCTTTGTGGTGCAGAGTTTTGAAGCTTTGGTTGTTTTGATGAGAGCTCTGAGGTGCAGAGTTTATAGCTTTGGTTGTTTTGATGGGGGCTCTGTGATGCAGAGTTCTGAAGCTTTGGTTGTTTTGATAAGGCCTATGTGATGCAGAGTTCTGAAGCTTTGGTTGTTTTGATGAGGGCTGTGTGATGCAGAGTTCTGAAGCTTTGGTTGTTTTGACGAGGGGTCTGTGGTGCAGAGTTCTGAAGCTTTGGTTGTTTTGATAAGGCCTATGTGATGCAGAGTTCTGAAGCTTTGGTTGTTTTGACGAGGGGTCTGTGGCGCAAAGTTAGAAGCGTTGGTTGTTTTGATGAGGGCTGTGTGATGCAGAGTTCTGAAGCTTTGGTTGTTTTGACGAGGGGTCTGTGGCGCAAAGTTAGAAGCGTTGGTTGTTTTGATGAGGGCTGTGTGATGCAGAGTTCTGAAGCTTTGGTTGTTTTGATAAGGGCTCTGTGATGCAGAGTTCTGAAGCTTTGGTTGTTTTGATGGGGGCTCTGTGATGCAGAGTTCTGAAGCTTTGGTTGTTTTGATAAGGCCTATGTGATGCAGAGTTCTGAAGCTTTGGTTGTTTTGACGAGGGGTCTGTGGCGCAAAGTTAGAAGCGTTGGTTGTTTTGATGAGGGCTGTGTGATGCAGAGTTCTGAAGCTTTGGTTGTTTTGACGAGGGGTCTGTGGCGCAAAGTTAGAAGCGTTGGTTGTTTTGATGAGGCCTATGTGATGCAGAGTTCTGAAGCTTTGGTTGTTTTGACGAGGGGTCTGTGGCGCAAAGTTAGAAGCGTTGGTTGTTTTGATGAGGGCTGTGTGATGCAGAGTTCTGAAGCTTTGGTTGTTTTGACGAGGGGTCTGTGGCGCAAAGTTAGAAGCGTTGGTTGTTTTGATGAGGGCTGTGTGATGCAGAGTTCTGAAGCTTTGGTTGTTTTGATAAGGGCTCTGTGATGCAGAGTTCTGAAGCTTTGGTTGTTTTGATGGGGGCTCTGTGATGCAGAGTTCTGAAGCTTTGGTTGTTTTGATAAGGCCTATGTGATGCAGAGTTCTGAAGCTTTGGTTGTTTTGACGAGGGGTCTGTGGCGCAAAGTTAGAAGCGTTGGTTGTTTTGATGAGGGCTGTGTGATGCAGAGTTCTGAAGCTTTGGTTGTTTTGATAAGGGCTCTGTGATGCAGAGTTCTGAAGCTTTGGTTGTTTTGATGGGGGCTCTGTGATGCAGAGTTCTGAAGCTTTGGTTGTTTTGATAAGGCCTATGTGATGCAGAGTTCTGAAGCTTTGGTTGTTTTGACGAGGGGTCTGTGGCGCAAAGTTAGAAGCGTTGGTTGTTTTGATGAGGGCTATGTGATGCAGAGATCTGAAGCTTTGATTGTTTTGATAAGGGCTCTGTGAGGCAGAGTTCTGAAGCTCTGGTTCTTTTGAGGAAGGCTGTATGAGGAAGAGTTCTATGGAAGTGATAAAAAAAATAAAGGTTAGTAAATGAATTACAGAGTCAATAGCTGATTAAATGACGCACACTGGATACATTATACGCAGGTCAAGTTAAAAACAGCACACAGTGATCGGTAATGAGGTTGCCAATGCATTTGAGGTTTTAACAATGTGTAGTACATTTCTAACATATTCTGTTTCTTTTGCAGTTATGATTTTGGACAACAACAGTCAGCAAGCGAAACACAACGTTTTAGGAAACATTGTTGTGAAGTAAGTGTATCATAATAATCTTAACAAACAAAATAAGAAACTTTGGCTGATAACTCAAACTTTTCACATATGCATCCACACGTGACTAGCATGCCCCTTGTTCATCATGATTCACCATAGTTTCAATGGTGCAAAATGCCTAATAAAAAGCATACCAGCATGACCACCAGGTGTGCAGCGTTTTTTGTTTTATTTATTTATTTATTTTAATTTGCAAAATATCAGATAAACAGTAATAAAGAATGAACAAAAGGTACAAATATATTAAAACCTGATTTAGGTTTTGGCAGACGGATAAAAGGCAGAGAGGGTGGCGGAGGACTTTATGTCCACCACCCTTCCTTTACTCTGCCATAAAATTGGGAGGTATCTGCAGTCAGTTTTGGAAAAGTTTGACGGACGGCACCAAATTTTGACGGACATCATCATTAATCATGACGGATTGTCATCAAACTTTTCTAACTTTTTTTATGTTTCTAAAACAAAATCCAGAACAGGAGTTATTTTTTGAAATATAAAAAGCTATATCAACCACTCCATGGTGTTTTCCCAGGCAGTGTGGCAGTTGTATTTTTTCCCTGTTCCTCATGACCAGGTTTTACTATTTGATGATGGACAGGAAAAAAAAAAGATAATGCCATTTAGCCTAAGTAAGGCAGATAATGTTAGGTGCTTCCTCTGAGGATTACTGTTGCAACAGAGTACTCTCTCTGTCAAATTCCTTCTAAATTGGTCTCTTAATTTAGACATATGTGTGGCCTAAACAAAAGTGAAATTCTGTTGAATTTGCCTCTCAAGTTCATCCGGCCAATTATAGAAGCGTGTAGAGTCATAAGTTACATATTCAAGTGAGAAATCAGTTTGCTCCTAGAGAGATTATATTTTATAGTGTACCCCTGGCAATGGTAATGTGTTGTTCCAGTATGAATACTTCATTAAAGTAGCTCTACAATTTATTGAAAGATGGGCCTGTACAATCTTGCAGTTTTTTGGTAATTAGTAGTCAAGCGATAGTCATTGCGTAGATAACGAATTCTTGAGCATCAGCACTGTTGCAATGTGTCTGAGAATTTAGTCCACCAGCTTTTTTTTGCTTATGATCACCTAGTTTTGGACCTTTACAGTGGTGAGTCTCACTGTTTTAGTCTCACTCACTATAATTTTTTGGGAATTGGACTGAACATGTTGATAGCCAGTATCCACTTTTTAGGGTAAGACTGGGTAAGGGGCACTTGGCTGGTTACACATGAACAAGTTTCTCCACGCATGGGCTGACTGCGCACAAGAGATTATCCTTTTATGCAGCTGGGTAGTTGCAAACAGATAGCCTACCTGTGGCAGCTTTAAATTGTTAATTAAAACTATCAAAATAATCAATTTTGACCGGCCTAAACCTTCCTTTTAAATATTAGTAAGTCACCCCTAAGCAGGCCGTAACCCCCACATGTCCTTATAGTGAAATAGACTAAAATCTATTTTCACAGGAGCAAGGCTGGCTGCTTCCATATGTAAACACTGGGCTACATTGTTACATTTAATGAATTCTAAATTCGGGTTGGTAGCAGCTAGACAAATAATTTAAAACTCAATTAATATGTTTTTTAAATTCAATTTAATGGCATTGTCGAATTTTGACTAAATATCTAATAGCTATTAAGCAAAAGGCAATTTAAACTTTTATTGCCTAAAGCCTATTGATGCCTTTCTATAAGAATTCAACTGTCACCTGGCAGCAGGATGGCTTCCCTGTAGTGAGGTATGAATTGCTCCTAGGACAGGGGAAATGGGCCTTGGATGTGGGGAGGCATTGTCCTTCTCTTGACAGGATGACCTAGCGGCTGTGCCCAGTAACTTAATTACCTTCAAAGATGGATGCCCTGTCACAAGCAGATATAGCCAACACCTGGGCCTGCCTCTTTCCTTTGTAACCCTAGACAAACACGCACCAGAGCCAGTGGGAGAAAAGCTTCCCCATTACTGGTTTAGAGTGACCATGGAGGGGGGGCTGCTCAAATTAGCCCCATGACCACATCTCTGGGCAGGCACAGTAATTCTGGACAGGGGAAGAAGGGGTCTGACATATTGTATTGTCCCAGAATGCTGTGCGGGAGGGGTGGAACAGAGATAGAGTAAAGATGTGGCTTTCTAAGATTGTCCCGGTGTTCCTGGTATCAAGGACATTCCTCTCACACTTAAAAAACCCTGTGCAAGGAAGGGGAGACAGTGAGCAAGACCTGGACCTGGAAGGCAACATCAGCAGAATCATGGACAGCTGGGAGGAGAAAGCACCTGTTGTCCTACAAATATGGATGAAGGACCTTGCCTTCAGCTGACCCCGGGACTACAAGGTTCTGTCTCAGGCCAGTGACACCTATCCCCTTATGCTCAATCGAGGACAAGTTGGGGGAAGAGTTAGACCCCACTGCCCCCCTGAAAGCCCAGCAAGACAGCCAGGCGGCTCTGGTGCTTGGGTGGGGGATGTTCTGGAGTTTGGAAGTGGAGGGACTGCACAGGAAGCCCCCATCAGTAGAAGAGAAGACCAGGAAGCAGGGAAGTAGAAGACTGATGCATGGAGCCAGTAAAACTAGCTTCCTGCAAAGTGCACATGTTGCATGCCAGGAGACAGGCTGAAAACGCTACGGGTGGCTAGATCTCTCAACCAGGAGCAAAATCAGACAAAGATCTGAAAAAGCAGGCAAGCAGTGCCTGAGTTATGTGTCTGGAAAGATTTGACCTTGTAAAAAATGAGAACGGAGCGTGGCCTCCATCCTTTCTCCCTTGCAAACCCACACGTTAGGGCAGTGCCCAGGGGGTCGACACTTTCAATTTAATTAACCTCTTGGGGGCAAGAGGGGAGCGTTGTGCCCCGACCCAGTACTTAGTTTCTGCCCCCAGGAGGCCCCTTCTCCCTGGGGGTCCCTATCGCCCGTCCACGAAGGAGGCTGGTTGGGTGTGTTGCCCACTCCGTGCCCCTGTCTGTGCCACGGGCCACACTGATGTTACTACTCCCAGACCCACTCCCACCATGGGCAGTGGAATTTGCAAGGCTCTTATGTGGGCAGGAGCAAAAGGTGAAGCTTGCTCCCGCTACAACCAAAGCACCCCGAGAACTGCCAGCTCCCGCATGCGCACAATGGTTGCCCACATGCGGCTTGGGTTAATCCTGTAGCCTCCTAATATGAATAGAGGCTTTGGGGTGCTGTGGGTGGGACTGGATAACCAACAACATAAAACTAAAAGAGCCTTACCACTGCGGCACAAAGCTGCAAAGAAGAAACACCATAGCAAAACTGCTCATCTCCTATTCATGGTTCCTGGTGAGGAGAGCACCCGTAATGGTTGCAAAGGGCATATTTTCTTGCATTTGTGGAGCCCCATTGTTAGACCTGGCATCCTTGGCGTAGTTTCCCCCCTAACCTTTTCCCTTGAAACCTCCTGCTTTTGCTGACTTCGTTTTTTCTGGACTTAGGCCTCTGCTCTCCTTACCACTGCTAACCAGTGCTAAAGTGCTTGTACTCTCTCCTTAAAACATGTTCGATTGGCTTATATCTAATTGGCATATTTAATGTACTTGTAAGTGCCAAGCAAAGTGGCCCTACCTGTGCCCAGGACCTGTAAATTAAATGCTACTAGTGGGCCTGTAGCACTTGTTATACCACCCACTGAAGTAGCGCTTTAAACATGCCTCAGGCCTGCAATTGCAGCCTTTTTCTATGCAGTTTAAACTGCCATTTTGACCGTGCAAAGTAAACTTTTTGCCAGGCCCAACCATTCCTTTATAAGTTTTGTACGTCACCCGTAGTGGAGGTCCTGGACACCCAAGAGGGCAGGGTACAATGTATTTAAAAAACAGTACGCCATGCACTTTCAAATGTTACATGTCCTGGTAGTGAAAAACTCTTAAATTCATTTTTCACTACTGCAAGGCCTACCCCTCCCATAGGTTAACACAGGAGTTACCTTATTACATTTTATAAGTGTAATTTGCAAATGGGAACAGGTAACCAGTTGTTGTTTGGTGTCTCTAGAATTGAAATTTAAAATCCTAACTTATGGTGAAGATAGATTTTAAATAACTCTGAAAAGATCACTTTTAGAAAGTTAGCACTCTTGCCTTAGCCATTCTCTGACTCACATGACTGGGTGTGGGTGACAGATGGGCTATGTGTATTCCTCGTAGACAGCCACGCAAAATGAGGAGCTTATGTGTTACTGGATTGGCATATACTGACAGGATGGGAGAGAGGAGCTCGACCCAGCCCCACTTAAACTTGAATAGGCTGTGTCCTGCCACCACACAAAGGGCTACATACCCACTGTAGTTAGTCTGGAGCCAGGACCAAATAAGCATGGCACCTACACACTTTAAAATGCATGCCTTTAGAAGCTTCTACCGACTTCAAAGGCACAACTGGGTAATACATTCTGGATCTCAGACATCAACTCTTCAGCACCCTTCTGGACCTATGGACACTCTGCCATGAAGAAGGCCTGCTGTGCTGCTGAAGGGACTGACACTGTGCTGGAATGCAGCTTTGAAGGCATGCTGCCCTGCTGACCTTCAAACTGGGTCACTCGGAGTTAACAAGGGGGAAGAGCTGTCACCTACCACACTTGCACATCACAAAGGTGCTGTCTGAGCACTCTTACAAAGGGATTGTCACTAGTTTAATTGGACCCCCAGACAAGCTGGGGCCATGACAGGGAGGCAGGGTATGCCTGATACCTTGGGAGTGGTGTGGCTCACTGGTTAGAGGTGGCAGACCCGTAAGCAGAGGACGGCCGGGGACCAGGGTTCGATTCCGGACGAGGCAGGGTCGTGGACAAGGGTCAGCGGGCTCGATAATTCTTGCCTCGGTGCCTACTCCAGTCAGGGACCACACTCGGCAACTCTGGGCATTAGCTTGCCTCATCTTCACAACGGCCCCCCCAGACCGCCGGGGATGCTTGGTCGCACCTTAGAGATACCCATTAGGGACCATCTCTCAGGGTGAGCCAGGACGGGTTCCCCAGCGGTCGAAGCGCGGAGATACTCCTCCGGCAGTCAATTCTAGCGCTATATAAACCCACAATTAAATTAAATTAAATTAAATTAAATTAAATTGGGGTTGGGAACCTATTGTAGCTTCTTCCACTTCAAAGTGGGAGCCAGGTATAATGTTGGACCTCAGACACCAACTCTTCAGTACACTTCTGGACCTATGAACTCTGCCAAGAAGGACTGCTGGACTGCTGAAAGGAATGCCACTCTGCTGGACTGCTGCCCTGCTATGCTGACCTTTTGCCTTTTGCATTCTGTCCTCTTGCCTGGGTGAGAAGGACCGGACCTGCATCTTTTAAACCCAGTACCCAGAATGACTCCAAGGGCTAGCCGGCTGGCCTCCGGATCTGAAGTCTCAGGGACATAACAGGCTTCCAACAACCTTGCACTTGCACCTGGAATTTGCTATCTATTAGTTCTACCCTGCCAAGTGGTGCCATCCCAGTCCTGCACCCTTGGTAGTGGGCTTAAGGTGCTCTGCCAGCCTCTATGGATCCAGCGGAACGGACACATCTCCTCTGCTGAGCGGCGCAACCCTGACCAGAACTGATGCATTGTTGCTGCTGTGTGGATTAGACCCATCGCAAAGACCCTCATCGCCACAACAATCATTCGGAACCACAACTGCCCAACGCATCCTTGGCGCAAGCCCTCACCTCCCTCATCGACGCCATCCTTAATGACAATGCCGGACTCCGCATCGCAGTCTCACGGCTCTTGAGGACTGATGCAGCACTCCGACTGCACACCACATCCTCGATGCTGTACTTCTTATCAGAAGCCCTGCCGAAGTGAACCTTAATGATTACGCAGGCCCTTGCATCGCAGCCTAGCCGCATCTCAGAACCAACGCTTCTCTTCGGCCACACGACCCACATTCGACTTGAATCTCCCTAACGCTCTGCAAACCCGGATTTAGGGTACTCGGTTCAGCAGGCCCAACTGTGTCCCTGTAGCTGGCCTGTTTTCCATTGCAATTGGTCTGAACTAGTGACTTTTTCCAGGTCCTGCATGACGAGAAATACATAGTTGACACTTTGTGCTTTTTGGTGTTATTTTCACTAAGATCTTTAAAATTGCTTATCTCTGTTTCTACTAATTGGATTAATGTTGTTTTGGTCTTGTTTTATTTATTAAAGAAAGTGATATTTTTGAAACTCAGTTGGGATCCTTTTTGTGTGATGTTTTTATGGTGCCATTGTGTTCTTGATCCCAGGAGAGATCTAGCTTGATTTTGGGGCATCCCAAAGCATTGGCTTGGTGCTCTTCAGCTTAGGAGTTCAGGGATTCCTAGTGGTTGACACTATGGCTGGATAATGTGGCCTTAAGAAAGTAAATGCAAAAACAACATGGTGATTAATGGAATCCTTGAATTCATCTCAGTCACAGGCAATCACTCGGGCCACATCCCAATCCATCATTTTTCACCCACCATGCCGCCTCAGTTTGGACCCAGCCCTATGTAAATCTGTCTTGACCCTGTTCCTCATTGTAAGATTGCTGTCCAAACTGCCAGTGCAGGTCCTCCCTGAACTGGAACACAAGCTATGTAGGTCTGGTTTCACCCTAGTTAGGACTCTTCTGCCAAGTATAGCTTGGTTTCAGTGGCGTAGTGATCTCAGGACACACGATTATGCATACACGGTGCACTTACGGCCCCAAATGTAAAAATAAAGTGATGGATGGAATGCTTAAATTAATCTCAGCCTCTGGCAATCGCTCGGGCCACATCCCAGTCAATCGTTTTTCATCCCACCATGCCACCTCCATTTTGACCCAGCCTTATGCAAATCAGTTTTGACCCTGTTCCTCATGGGAGCAGTCCAGCCCGAACTCTCTGGTCCTCCATGAACCGGAACACAAGCAACCTAGGACCGGGTTCGCCCTAGTTGAGGCTCTTTAGCCAGTTATAGCTTAGTTCCAGTGGCACAGGGCACCCAGGACCCAAGTGTAGAGCTTTTTGTCTCAGGTATTGTAATCTTGTGTCTTTTGTAGATAGAGAAAATCTTGTTTAAGGTGCAAGGCTTCAGATAGAAATATGTTGTTTTTGTATCCCCTTCCTAATGCCAGTCATGTTCCAGCTACAAATCTTGACAATTGTTTGTGGTGTTTGCTGGATTGTTGCCAGGTTGTTTCTCCCGGTATTGAGTTGAGAGGTGAGAAGGTGTCACCGTTGAATGACTACACAACAAAATCTGGATCCCTTTAGCCTTGTATGAACATGCAAGAAATTGAATACTTTGAATTTGATGGGCCTGTTATATGTCGCTTGTTGAAAGGAGCGTAAATAGGACATGTAGTTTTGATGGGCTTAACGGGTTTGCCAGATATGCAGTTTCAACGTTTTCCTCTCATCAATTGCTAAAGTGAATAGGGAGATTCCACAAAAGAAAAAATAAGGTGATTTATTACTTGGAAGATCATGTAAAGTATAATACATCTGTTATTCGCATTAACTTGTGGTTTGTTTAGCTGAAAAATGGGGTCTCCATGAGCTCACACCGAACTGGCTTGCTTGTTGGTCAGCCTTTTGTCCATGACCGCCAGGTGTACATAACAAAGAACTGTGTTCATAATTAATATTTTTATCATAGACATTTGTAGATTTATGTAAAACTGAAAGATTTGCTTGTTTCTGTTTGATTTTCTACTATACCAGTCCTCTGCTGTTGAGGCTGTACAACTGGAGCATATCTTTGACATGCGTTTATTTTTAATCCATTCTACTACTCATCTTATAAAAGCATTCTACAGACTATTATTTTTATAATACCCATAAACAATGCTATTGTCATTATTTAGTTGTTAAATCAGTGCCTACTTATTGGAAAAGTGTTAAAGTATCCATGATCTGGCATAATAAGCTTATAAAAATAAATAAAAGAGCATTTTTTTAAAACATGGGTACAAGAAATCCATTTAGTGGATTTCTCACCCTATGAAGGACTGCTGCAATGTTCGCTTTATTGATTTTCAAAACTCTTTCAATTAAACTAACAATGCACTACCATGATATTTAAAATTAAAAACTATTTTACCAAACTTAATTTCTTCTTATCTTTTATCCTTAACCAACACTACTGTTTTTGTTAAAAACAATACACTTCAATTTAGGAATGAGTTGTTGTAGGAAATTAGGGTGTTTGATTGAGAAGGGTGAAGACCCTACTCAAGCAACAACCACAATTCTTGACAAGGTGAACCACAAGAGTCAATAAATTAACCTTTGCTTTACTCTCTGGTAGATTGGCACAAAAGCAGACAGGCTTAACATATAGGTAATGTGTTAAATATGTACACAGTGCACAACTGGAAATATAGTGAAAACACAACATAAGAAAAATCAGACATCTATTTAGAAAACTAGAGAAAAATGTATTAAATAATTTGACAGTAAAACATATTGCATCCCATCAGAAGAACCAGATTTACGAAATTGTAAAATTTTTAGTGGAAAAAAAGTGTCTAAATGATGAACGTGTCAACTGCAGACATCTAGTTGAGTAAGACTTGGGCAACCCCAAAAATTGTGCTGGGCAAGTTTCAGTCACACTCAGTGGATTGACCAGGTCTTGGCTTAACTTCAGACTTAGAAAAATGTTTGAAGAAAAATGTCTGAGAAGGTAATGTTAAGCAGGGCAAGGCTGCCAGTGATGTCCGAAAAAGAGGCGTCATTGTCGGGGAGCCACTGGATGAGGTCACAGTGAAGATTTCTAGCTTTAGAATGTTTTACTTTTTTGGAAGTTGAAAATCGTTAGCATGACTAAGCAACAGGCTGTAGTCAATGAGGGCTCCATGAGGCAGGATATACCTTCTGAGAGGAGCTGCTTAATTAGAGTTGTTGCTGTGGAGAGGAACGTAGTTGGTGCTACAGCAAAGTCAGGCTGTTCGGCGAGGCACCTCAGGTAAGCAGTTAGGTCCCAGTCTCCTGTCGGTTTAAAGGCCACTTTTTGGTAGTCCCAAGTTTCAGTTTTTGGCTGATCAGGCACTTTTAGCACAATTTACAATGTTCCAGGACTGGTAGGGAACCACTTGTAGGGCAAGACTCTTTTAAGGCAGGATCCAGGTGCCAATCCAAGGTTGATGGAGCTTTTTGTGTTCCTTTAGCTCACAACAGGAGGCAAGCCAGCTAGCCTTGGGAGTCAATCTGGAAGTCTGGGATCAAGCAGCAAGGCAGGTTTCAAGCATGATAACAGTCCTGTGAGGGTACAAGACAGGCTTCAAGCAGCAGGGCAGTCCTCTGGTAGCAGCAGGGAAGTCCTCTGAAGTACCATGCAGACCTCAAACAGCAGGGAAGTCCTCTGAATAACAATGCAGTACATCTTGGATCATCCACAGGTCCAGGAGTAAACTGAAGAGTGGGCATGAGGGTCCAATATTTATACAAGGTGCCAGCCTTTAAAGTGGGAGAAACGTCTAGGTCTTCTAAACCTGGTTCTGGAAATGTTCCCGCTTTCCCTGCCCAGGGTCCAACTGATCTAGGGTGACCAAAGACTGGTGGAAAAAATTCTTTGAGATTGTGCTGGAGGCAGCTCTATGTAAGTGGGGCAGGAAACACCCATCTTGGCAGGATGGCCAATCCGGACAACACTAAGTTCTTCTTTGCGTTACTGTCTCGGAGAAATATATAAAGACCAGCTGACAACTATCCATAGCCATGTGGTTCAGAACACAGGCTGCAGGCACCAAATAGTTAGGAAGTCTCAGGGCCATCAAAGACTTCATCTGCAGCCCTTGAACTTCTCTGCATGGAGTTCTGACCTGCCAAGTGGTGCCACTTTCATTTCTGGGCCCTTGGAGGTGGCTTCTGCTGCAAGAAGATCTGAAAATCCACACATCACCCTTCAGTGCTGTTTTTTACAACGCAAGCTTCCAGTGCAGTTTAAAAACCAATGCATCGCTGCAGGATGGCAAAAAAGATCAACGCAGCGCCTGTTCCTGGCCAGAAGAACTGCTGCAGCATAGTCCAGAGCCCCATGTCTCTGGATTCCGAGACCCCCGCTCCGACTCCGATGCACACCTTGTGGTGCGGCCGAAGGAATCAATGCATCACCTGTTCGCAGTTGTATGAATCAACAAAGCGCCTGTTTCGTTGCTGCTGCATTGACTCTGGCACGTACGGATTTTCCACGCATCTCACCTGTGAGCCAAGTCTATATCAATGCTGGGCTCCAGACAGTAACCACATTTGCCTGTCCGGAGGATCGACGCATCACCTCCCCGCATAGTAAGAAACTGACGCATCACCTCCTCTCACTGTAAGGAATTGACGCATGACCCACCCTCACTAGCAGTAAGGAACCTACACATTGCTTTGCTTTCTGGCACCTCACCTCCCCAACGCCTGCTTTCGGCTTGTGTTTTTGATGCATCCCAGGTACTTTGTGCTAAAAGTGACACATCTATGGTTTTATATGGACTGAACTGCTTGAATCCTTTAAAAGTGATATCTTGATTTATGTATGTTGGATTTTTGTAGTTTTGGTTTTGTTTTACTTAGATAAAAATTGGTTATTTTTCTAAACTGTTGTGATGTCCATTTGTAATGTTTTCACTGTGTTGCTGTGTGTGTTATGCACAAATACTATACACATTGCCTCTGAGATGAGCCTGACTGCTCGTCCCAAGCAACCAAGGGGGTGAGCGGGGATTATTTTAGCTGTCTAATCCCCTTAGCCTGACTAGAAGGAAGGGTCCCTACTTGGGCAGGGTGCAAACGACTGCCAACAAAAAACCCCCATTCCTAACAATAGGGGTGACCTATATGTATTAAAAAGGAGGTTTAGGCCTGGCAAAGCGTACATTTTGCCAGGTCGAATCGACAGTTTTAAACTAACTACACACAGGCAGACATGAGACATGTTTTAAAGACTAGTTAAGTGGGTAGAAGACCCACTAGTAGCATTTAATTTACAGGCCCTGGGTATCAATTTGTTTATATAGTAAAGTTTTCAAGGAACTACGTTGTGATGATTGGAACGTTTCTCACAATGCTGGGGTGCCGTTAGTTATGATTCACAATTGTTATCATTGAAGCAGAATGTTTGTGGGTGGTAAATCCTATCGACGGGAGATGTAGTGTAGTGAAGAGGTAGGCCTTGAGTTCATTTCTGAATAGCAGAAAGGTTGGCTTAACTCAGATGTTGATGGGCATGTTGTTCCATATCCTGGGGAAATAGATGGAGAAGTTTTGTCTTCTGATTTTCTCTTTTTTTTGCGGTTTTTACTTTTCCAGACTGTCCATGTCCTGTCTTCTGTTGAGGTACTGTCCCACTGATTTAGTTGATATCTCTGCCAGGTATTGAGTGGTGCAGATTCTCATTGCTTTGTACGTGACGCAGGTTACCTTGGAGCTGATGCGCACTTGTAGAAGAAGCCAGTGATGTTCCCTCAGTGTTGAAGTGATACACTCAATCTTATTTAGGCCTTTGATGACGCATGCTGCCATACTTAGGAGGTATTTTAAACTGAGCCAACGCAGTGTTATGGAGACCACAGCGCAGGGCATTTCTTCTAGCTAGGTGCAAGAGGACAAAGGCTTGAACTGTTGTCCGGAAGTACATTTTGGAAAGGGTTTCAATTTCTTCATGATGGAGACTTTTCTGTCTTGATTTTTTCTGTTGGGGTTAAAAGGTAAAAGAAAAATGTGATCTTGTGATCAGTGTCCCCTTGGCAGGGAGCAGGAGGATTTTAACTCAACCAAGTTCATTTCAGAGACAGATGTGAACTTGTTATTGTGTCTCACACAACAGGAGAAAACCGTCTGTTCGAGGCATATGAGCTGTAGAATACATACTTGTGCATAGATCGCCATCTGGTGTTGGGCTTGTATGTTTTCACTTTGTGGTTGTCTTGGAATAAGTCTTTGTAGTCCTTTGGATGATAGTGCGCATGGGCATCAATTCCATCCTTAGATTGTTTTTTTTCGCCATTGGATTTAGATCGGACTTGCTGCGCTCCAGCTCAGTACTGTGTTTCCTAACCCTTTTTGACGCGCAACCCTTAACTACTCGACGGTATTGTTTCGTTTGCATGCCCCTCGACGTGCTAACCTCTAAATCCTTGATTCCAGTCGTCAACGCGGACCGCTGGGCCTAACTGCGCCATTCCGCCTGATGGCTAATGGAAAGGACTCCATTTTATAAATGCCCCCAGTGTGGAGCTAAATTTCCACACAGTGACCACCAAAAGGTCTTCAACCTTTGCCTCTCACAGAATACGAGGAAAGGGATTGCCAGCCCTGCGCCTCATTTCAATCCAAAAAGACTATCCGTGATCGCCGGGCTCGACAACACATTATGGCTCAACAAGCTATACCTGTGCCACACAACATTTTCACTAAAGGCCTGATGTTCCTGAGGCAGAGAATTCGGAGGAGGCAGACATCGTCTCTGAAGCTGATGACTCTACTCCGATGACCAGATTACTCCAGGTCAACGAGTGAGTATAAACATCCATGCCCCTGCCCCTGCCCCATCCGAAAAACAGAAGGCTCCGATCAAAACTTTGCCTGAAGGCCTAGGTCGAGACAGAAAGAAAATTTCAGAAGCCCCTCCTCTGGGCCCGGCTTCAAATACAAAAGAAAAACCTTCCGGCAGCTCGGGCCTGAGCAAGCTGCAGGTTGGTACCCATAAAACAACTTCAGTACCGAAATCAGGGACACACCCTATTCTCGTTACACCCAAAACGACCCCAGTATCTAAATCTTTGACATCCAAAGACAATTAAGGACTCGGATCCGATTAAACACCAAAAACCTTCGGATCCGAAGAAGAATTCAGACTCAACACTGGCATCGAAGCCAAAGGATCACAAGACCCCTCCTACGGCTCCAGAGCCTAAAACAAAACCACGATCGGAACAGAAAAAGTCAGCACCAAAAGCAGACCACAAGCAGTTTCGGCCAGATCCTATCGATCCGAAACAAAAGACATTACATGTTGACCCTAAAACAGGCCATATTGTCAATATCCCTGCAAAGGGGAGGAAATCGGATACCTCACACTCTCCTGAGGTTCCTGTGAAGAAAAGAGACTTTGCAACTTCACCCCTAAAACCCTTTTCTCCTCTTCTTCCTAACAAACCTTTGTCTCCTACAAACTTTCCTATACACTCTCCTAGACTCTCTCCAATACTTCCATACTCGCCCGTACCACCACACGATGAGAATGATCTAGTGGACGAGGTGGACACAATAAGGATCCTTTAGATGACCCTGATGATAACACTACTCCACCACAGGATACATGGGATGATTACAACAATCCCACAGATCCTCCAGACTTCCTGATCCGGATGTATACCCATCTAGGCGATCCCCTCCAGACGACAATATAGGTTTTAGTCAGCTCATTAATAGGGCTGCATAATTTAATGGGGTTGAACTACATTCAGACCCCATGAACGAAGATTTCCAACTAGATACATTTGCTCAGTCACAAAAATCAATACATACATTACCCATGCTTAAAGGTGTCATTAAACATGCACCAGACATATTTAAAGACCCTGTCAGGAACAGGATTCTAAATCCTCAGATTGATAAAAAATATAAACATGACACTAACAATCCAATTTACATTAAAGGACAACTCCATTTAGATTCTTTGGTAGTCTCAAATGCAAGAATATGTGCTAATTCCCAAACATCTAGTGATGCTCCAACTCCAGACAAAGAGTCTAAACTGCTAGATGCACCAGGCAAACGAGTTGCCTCCCAAGCAGCCAATCACTGGAGAATATCTAATACACAAGTACTGCTTGCCAGATATGACAAAGCTCACTTTGATGAGCTTGAAGATCTTATTCAACATTTACCTGACCAATACAAAGCCAAGGCCAACGATCTGGTCCAAGAGGGCAAGTTAATTACAAATGCATCCATTAAATGTGCCCTCAATGTAGCAGACACAGCATCTAGATCAGTCAACACCAGTGTCTTACTTCGCAGACATGCATGGTTGCGAATTTCTGGTTTTAAACATGAAGTGCAAACAGCTATCTTAAATCAGCCGTTCGATCAAGAACACCTCTTTGGACCAGCTGTGGATACAGCTTTGGAAAAAATAAAAAAAGACACAGACACTGTAAAATCAGTAGGAGCATTACAATCTCAAACTCCACGAGGTTCCTTTCATCTCTCCTTTTATAGGGGTGCATTCAGAAACATTAGCACAGACACTACTTTCTTCTACAACAGCCTCACACAAACATCCTCCAACAAAGCATATTTTAGAGGTGGGTACGGTGGAAATAATAACAACAACTGAACCTCCCCTACTATCAAACAATAACTTCCCTCCTCTCCCTCCAGACCATTTCTCTCCGGTTGGAGAAAGACTCTCACAGTTCCTACCTGTCTGGAACTCCATCACTGCAGGCAGGTGGGTAAGACAAATTAGCCAATATGGTTACTACCTGGAACTTACCGCAACTCCACCAACCGCACCGCCCAAACAATGTTGAATGCCCATGGAACATCTAACGCTCTTGAAACAGGAACTTTTTCAAAAGCATGCAATAGAACCAGTTCACCTTCAGCATCAAGGAACAGATGATTACTCCCTCTATTTTCTCATCCCTAAAAAAGACGGTACTCTCAGACCAATACTGGACCTCAGACCTTGAATATCTACATACAACCAGACCATTTTCACATGGTCACTCTTCAACAGGTTCTCCCACTACTCCAACAAGTCGATTTCCTTGCCACTCTAGATCTCAAGGACACCTACTTCCATATTCCTATAAACCCTGTTCACAGGAAATATCGAAGATTTGTAGTGGACGGTCAGCACTATCAATTCCAGGTCCTCTCATTCGGAGTGACCACAGCACCCAGAGTCTTCACACGGTGACTTGCAGTAGTAGCCGCCCACTTGCGAAGACAACAAATTCATGTATTTCCATATCTTGACGACTGGCTCATAAAAGCCAAGTCATACAGCCAGTTGTTCACCACACCCACCAAACAATTCAGCTGCTCCACAACTTGGGGTTCACAATAAACCTCACCAAGTCAAATCTTCAACCGTCCTTCAAACCTCAGTATCTTGGGGCCACAATAGACACTTCCAAAGCGCTTGCATACCCCAATCCAGTCAGAATAGCCAGTATGCAAACCCTCATAACAAAATTTCAGCCCCAACATTCACTACCAGCTCGAGTGTTTATGCAGCTAATAGGAACAATGTTTTTTTGCATTCTCATAGTACCGTACTCAAGACTCCAGATGCGCCCTTTACAAGAATGTTTATCACGTCAGTGGAACTAGGCTCAAGGTCAACTTTCAGATCTGATGTTGGTGGACAGCTGCATACATTGCTCTTTGTAGTGGTGGAACACCCAAAACCTTTCAAAAGGGTGGTTGTTTGTAGACCCAGTTACACAGATAGTAGTAAGAGCGGACGCATCGCTCACCGGCTGGGGAGCCCATCTCTTAAACCACACAATTCAGGGGAGGATACCCCTCAACAAAAAGTGCTCCTCATCAATCACCTGGAGTTACTGGCAATATTTCAAGCATTAAAATTGTTCCAAACACATCTGATCAACAAAACTCTCTTAGTCCGCACAGACAATATGACAGCAATGTATTATATACAAAAACTAGAAGGAACACATTCTTTGCAGCTTTCTCAACTAGCGCAAAGCATATGGAAATGGGCCATCCCACAAAAGATATACCTTCTAGCAGAACATTTTCCAGGGGTACACAATCAGATTGCAGATCTGCTCAGTCGCCTGGAATGCCAGAAACCGGTCCTCGGAAGCTTGTTTCCGGTCCAGGGAAGACATGGCTTGGCAGTTCGGGGCTGGACTGTTCCCATTAGGCACAGGGGTGGGACTGATTTGCATATAGCCATGTCTGAACTGGGGTGGCAGAGTGTGCTAAAGAACGGTGATGGATTAAACCCAGATCTTTTGACTTGGTGTGAGTGTTTGATTGATTCAGATGTTCCGTCCATCACCACCCCATTTTGTACCGCTTTTGGCCGCCATACGTGTGGCAGGGTATGCTCAGACGTGAGTCCCTTGCTCACTTTGCCACTGGATTCAAGCAAGCCGGGCTGAAGATGGCTGGAATGCCAGAAACCGGTCTTCGGAAGCTCGTTTCCGGTCCAGGGAAGACATGGCTTGGCAGTTCGGGATGGACTGTTCCTATGAGGCACAGGGTCAGACTGATTTGCATATAACCATGTCTGAACTGGGGTGGCAAAGTGGGCTAAAGAACGGTGATGGATTAAACCCATATATTTTGACTGGGTGTGAGTGTTTGATTGATTCAGATGCTCCGTCCATAGCCACCACCTTTTGTACCGCTTTTGGCCACCATAAGTGTGGCAGGGTATGCTCAGACGTGAGTCCCTTGCTCACTTTGCCACTGGATTCAAGCAAGCCGGGCTGAAGACGGCTGGAATGCCAGAAACCGGTCCTCGGAAGCATGTTTCCGGTCCAGGGAAGACATGGCTTGGCAGTTCCGGCTGGACTGTTCCCATGAGGCACAGGGTCAGACTGATTCGCATATAGCCATGTCTGAACTGGGGTGGCAGAGTGGGCTAAAGAACGGTGATGGATTAAACCCAGATCTTTTGACTGGGTGTGTGTTTGATTGATTCAGATGCTCCGTCCATCACCACCCCCTTTTGTACCGCAGTCGTCAGACACAGCACATCCACGAATGGGAACTTCATCCACAAGTTCTTCATCCGTTTTTTTACATGTGGGCCCACACGGCTATAGATCTGTTAGCCACACATGCGAACGCAAAATACCCAACCTTCGCCGCCAGTATCCACACCCATTGTCCAAGGGCAATGCGATATGGATGAACTGGTCAGGCAGATTTGCGTACGCTTTTCGACCACTCCTGCTCATTCCATTAGTAGTGCGCAAGCTCAATCAACAGTCTCTCAAAATGATCCTGGTTGCTCCAACATGGGCCTGGCAACCATGGTTCACAATACTCCTGGAACTCTTGGTAGTTTCCATACCAAAAGCTACAACTTTCCCCAAACCTTCTTACACAGAACCATGGAGAGATAAGGCATCCAGATCCAGCTCAACTAAACCTAGCAATCGGCTCCTGAAGTCCTAGAGTTCCGTTACCACAACCTCCCGCCGGACTGTATGAACATTATTTTTTATGAAGCTAGATGCCCTACTACTAGAGCTTGCTATGCAGCCAAATGGAAAAGATTTGTAATTTACTGAACAAAATTGACCCACTAGATGCTTCAATTCAAAACATTATTTGCTATTTACTACATCTACAAAGATGTAATCTGGCATACACATCCATAAGACTACATCTTGCTGCCCATTCCGCTTACCTACAAAACAGAAAACATTTGTCATTGTTTAGGGTGTCTGCCATCAAAGTGTTTATGGAAGGCCTTGAAAGGATAATTCCTCCCAGAATCCCACCCTCTCCAGTGTGGAATTTAAACATTGTCCTTGCTAGGCTCATGGGTCCTACATTTGAACCTCTACACTACAGCGAACTGCAGTTCCTTACATGGAAAGTAGCTTTCTTTGTTGCAATTACCTCTCTTAGAAGAGTAAGTGAAATCCAGACTTTAACCATACAAGAACCATTCTTACAAATACATCATAACAAAGTGGTTCTTAGAACAAATCCGACATTCCTCCCCAAAGTAATCTCTGCTTTCCACCTTAATCAATCTGTGGAATTACTCCTTTTTTTCCCAAAACCAGATTCTGTAGCAGAGAGAGCCCTTCACACACTTGATGTCAAAAGAGCTATACTTTATTACATTGACAGAACTAAACCTTTTAGAAACACAAACCAACTGTAGCTTTCTCTCCACCTCATAAAGGAAACCCCATCTCCAAAGCTGGAATTGCCAGGTGGATAGTCAAATGTATTCAGATATGCTACCATAAAGCAAAATGCAAATTAACAATTCGCCCTAGAGCGCACTCAACACACAAAATAGGGGCTTCCATGGCATTCTTAGGAAACATTCCCTTAGATTAAATTTGTAAAGCAGCAACATGGTCTACGCAACACACCTTCACCAAACACTATTGTGTAGATGTGCAGGCAAAACAACAAGCTTCTGTGGACCAGGCTGTTCTTAAAACACTTTTTCAGACCACTGCAACAGATACAGGTGACCACTGCTAAGGGAGAGCACTGCTATAAAGTCTATGCACAAGAATGTATTCTGCAGCTCATATGCCTCGAATGGAAAATGCATCTTGCCAGTTTGCATCTGTTCTTGGCATGTAGAGCTGCAGAATCACATACGGCCACCCACCTCCCCCGGTACCTCTATCTGTTCCAGGGTTATCTTAGATACACAACACATGGATAGCTTTCTGTTTCTTACAAACTCCATCATTTCCCTTCATGGCGAAAAACAATCTAAGGATGGAGACAATGCCCATTGCCCTATCGTCCAAGGGAGGAGTCACCTATCTCATGATTACAAAGAATTCTTTCAAGACAACAACAAAGTGCAAACATCCGAGCCCAACACCAGATGGCGATCTATGCACAAGTATGTGATTCTGCATCTCTACATGCCAAGAACAGATGCATACTAGTAAGTAGCATTTTCCTTATCAGGTTGCAATTTAATTTAGCACAAGGCATCTAATACTGAATGAGACCAAGGCAGGTTTTGAGTAAATGGGGCGCCGTGAGAGGTGGAAATTTTCATGTGGAGTTGTGTTATTGTTGTGTTGTTTGATAATCATGCTACTATTGGCATGTAGAGTTCGAAGAATTTTGATGTACATTCACATAAGGTATGAAGAACAAATAAAGCCCTCTGTGTTCTTTTCCTCTCTTCCTTGGCATTCTAACAAGGTATATCCATAAGAGAGGCAAAGGGTGGAGCTACTGTGCCATTATGTCAAAGAAGACCGGCCTATCTTTCACTAACAGAATTATGAGGGAAGGAGAAAGCTGTGCTGCCCTAAAAGCTGTTTTAAGTTAGCAGTGCTTGATGGGAACACCATTGCCTCTATGTATTCTGGGGAGGCAAGGCGTTGTGGTTCCTCTTTTTTTGTTGTGTGTGTGAGGAGTATGGGCGACCAGCACACGAAAGGGGCAATGAACTGTCAACAGTGGGATTTTTTACTTGTGGACCTACAACAGTGGTAATGGCTTGCAAGCAGAGCATAGTGATTGGCTGTGCACCACCCAGGGGTTTACTCCCTATGCACATTTAGATTAGGAAGCTTCACAAACAAGACCCTTCTAAAGTTATCTAACTCTTTCACGATGCATGTGAGTGTATTCCCTTCAGGAAATTCATGCTGTCATCACCTCTCACTCTTGTAACTTCCCGTGGGGTGATAGTGCACTTACAGCACTCCGAATTGTATAGGTGCATTATATTCATGGTTTAAATGCATTCACATATATTCTGTCGTTTGCAGTGTTTTAAGATTATTAAAATACATTTATTCAAGTCACATGAGTATTTGTAATGTAGTGCGCACATTTAAGTAGGTATTAGAAAAGTCTATAATTCCTGTATGCATAATGTGCAGGATGACATTATACTTATATAATGTAACAGTATATTATTAAAGTTGCCTGCACTGTAGGCCCAGATTGCCAGTTGTTGTTAGTTTCTATTTCTCCTTGGTTGCTCAAGAATTAATAATTAAATGAATCATTTTTGTATTCTTGTATTTGTATTTTTGTATTCGAAGATAGCATGTTCTCATCCTACTGCAGGTGCAGGAATTCGACCTTGTTATTCTTAGATTAAAGGAGATACCCGCAATGTCTTGAAGAAGATGAGAAGGCAAAAAGGGAGTACACCTTTTGTGTCTGGCTGATCTGAGAAACAAGGCCACAGAGCAGGAGCTGAACAACACGGCTCCTGTGTAAAAATACAGACAGATGAGATTGAAAAGTTTTTATGTGATGTATTGGGAGCCGAACATTGCCTTTTCGTATGATGCGCAGGGACAGTATTGGGAGACTTCTGCATTTTTCGTCGGAGAAGGAGCATCTTAGAGTGAGCTCCATAGCCTTAAGCTATCAGACCCATCTGACGTGAGTACTTTTTAGGAAGTCAACACGTGCTGATAACTTTGGGGTATGGTACAAGGGAGATAGGCAAGACCCTCTTTTGGAGCAGTGTAGGGAAAGATATCTCTTATTTTCTTCTCAATTAAAAGAGAATTGGACTCCGCTTCGATTCTGGGTTGCATTTTGATTCTGGAGTTCATCACATTATGCTTTTTATGCTGAATGTATTATATTTGTAGACTTGGCTCTATATTGATTTTCATGTACCTATATACTGTGATATTGAGGTGCGTTTAAATTCAATTATTTTTGGCCTTATAATAAACTAATCAAATGAAGTCCAAAATCTTTGGTCCTTTAACCTATGACTAATTTGTAATTATAACCTTGAATTGTTTTGCTCCCTTCTACTACTTTTAGCAGGCAAATAAAAGACCATCAGTATTGGATTTAGTAGGTAAGGCAAGGAGTAAATTTAGTGTAATCAAGGGTCACCTGGCAACTTCCTTCTGTGTTGCCATAGGCTTGCACTGCTGGTTGCTGCATTCGTGCTCTGTAACTATCTGTGCATTTACATATCTTTATTACTCTGGGTACTGAACTGGTAAAGAGGATATGCAGCTTCTTTTGTGGCAATCCGGCTAAATAAGAAACGAGTGATTTGTAAATGCTTTGCACCCCAAGTTTTTCTTGCAAACGTATCTTCCCCGTGTGTAGCAGGGGGCTTACGTTGACTTCTTGTCTGAGCTTCTACAGCCATCAGAGACAATGGTTCATGGGAAAACGTTAGTAAGAGCTCTGTTGCCGGGATTTCATACTTTTTAGTACCTGCGTGAGTTTATCGAGCAATTTCAGTTCAAGTCACTATATACTGTTTTCTGTTCAGCATATCCACTTTACGAATGTGCTGAGAAATACTGCTCCTGGCATTTCGATGGTTGAAGTAGCTCATCATTTGTAATAGTACTTTTGCTAACTTACAGAAGGTGTTGGAAAGGCCAGGACATTGCTCTAGATAAGAAACAATTACAGCGACCACATTCCATCACAGCCAGGGGTAATAAAAGCTATTGAACTTCTAAGCTTGGAACTGGAATACCTGCTTTAGAGTTATAACAAACATTGATAACAACAAGTCAAAAAACACTGTGGAGAGTATCTCAATCTTTTTTTAGTTTGCTTGTAAATAAACCTTGCTAATAATATTCCCAATTTAGACGACTAAAATAAATAGAGGAAAGTTGCTGCTGTTATTGCTATAAAAGAAACAATGTTCCTAATTTCCGATAGAATTGTGATTGGGCTTGTTGAAGTTGAGCATATGCACTGGGAATTGGTAGTCCACGTTGTACTGTGTTATAATTACGTCATTATATTGCCTGTTTCTTTGTGCCTTCTACTGTGACATGTTTTATTTTACTGGACATCCTTAGTTCTGTACAGTTCCATATAGCACGGTGTCACGTGAGAAGGGTTTACAGTCGGGTTGAACTCTCACTGGAAGCCCGAATAGAATGGATGATTCTTTCACTTCATGTCTCAGTTTTTCTTGCATGGAAAATACCAATTCTGTGTGATATGAATATGAAAATAATGGTGGGAGATATGCAGCTTCAATAAAATACAGCATTGTAGTTCAACTGACATAAGGTGGGTATCTAGAAGCATGGGTTCTGGGAAATGGGCCATGGGGGTCTTAGTGCTGAAGGTCCAACTTTTTCTCCTAGGTTCCTTGTAATGGTGGCTGGGTAGCTTTTACTTTTAGTATGGAAGAATGGTGACGTGCCCATTAGGCGGGAGTACTTAAATAGTATTAGGTATATGTTCACCATAGAAATGCTCACTTAAAGTAGACATCGCAGGGTAAATGAGTTTGGCAACATATGACTGGACTACATGTCTAATGCTTTACTCCTACATGGGAAGCTGCTGTGATATGGGTAGTTCTTCTGATGCTCATCAGTTTGTCGTTTCCTGCAGGCCTGTGATTAGGACAATACTTTAGTAACTTCGTCCATTGTCTCTCTGATAGTGTGTTGTGTGTGTTAGAGATAGAGTGACCCCTCTGGTCCCTGACTGCCCATGTAGAATGGTGACATAAGGGATACGGTGTGGTTAAAAAAATTCATGACGTAGTATGGGCAGTTAACAGTTACACTATGAAGAATAAATACGTGTAATACCACACACTGTGTGTAGCATGATCATCACATGTACCCGAGCTGGGTAGAATGCTACAATTGGTGACAAGATAGGGATTACATAAACCCCTCAAACAGAAGATCTCAGAGTGCTTTCCCAGAGAATTTTGCTGTGGTCCAGCAAACTGCTCGTGCCTGCCACATGAGCCTCAGTCGAAGCAAAAAATCAACATCCGGCATATGTGGAGTCAAAACGCCGCTGCAGATAGTGAAAGCAGGACAAACCGATGAGCATCAAAAGAACTACCCATATCACAGCGACCACTGAGCCCTTGGCCTGGTCGCCCCCACACGCCCCGCCTGCTCCTCCTTACCTGCTGCCTGTGCCACGATCTGCACGACGCCCCAGCCGCCGCAGGACCGCCGCTGAGCCGCCCCAGCCGCCGCAGGGCCGCCGCAGAGCCGCCGCAGCCACCGCAGGGCCGTCCCAGCGCCGCCCCAGCCACCGCAGGGCCGCCGCCGAGCCCCCAGGCTTTTCCCGCCAGATTACAACGAGATCCCGCCCGCCGATTGGTTCCCGCGCTCCCCGCCTCCCCGCAGACCCTCCCTCCTGGCTCCCCTCTTATGACGCCCCCTGAGCGACCGCGCAGCGGACGCGCGCAGCGGGAGCACCGATTGCGCGCCGAAGGTGCGCCAAAGGTGAGCCCTTCTACGCCCGTCCGCGCCCAGCGCCAGGACCCCTGGCCCTCGCAGACCCCAGCCCACCCGCCGGACCTACGACGCCGCCACCCTCAACGCACTCAACACCGGCCGATTCCCGGGATGCTACCGAGCCACCCCGAGACGAACCCACGGACCCTTCAGCTGCCACGCCTGCAAGTTCACCTGCATCCGGACCTGCACTACACCAGCACCCACCAAGCCGAACAACAGCAGCAACCACCTGAAGTGCATCCTCCTCAACACCCGCTCCGTCTACAGACACGCCATCGAACTCTGGAACCTCCTCGACACCACAGCTCCTGACGTCGCCTTCCTCACGGAAACCTGGATGAACGACTCCTCAGCGCCCGACATCGCCATCGCCATCCCAGAGGGCTACAAGATCACCCGAAGAGACCGCGACAACCACACTGGAGGAGGCATCGCCATCATCTACAGGGACACCATCCGCATCAAGACCAACACCGACGACACCCTGACAACCGCCGAACACCTGCACTTCCAGATCCACACAGACCCCAAAACCACCCTCAGAGGCACCCTGATCTACCGACCCCCGGGACCACGCACACAATTCAGCGAGGACATCGCCGACTTCATCAGCCCGCATGCCCTCCCCTCCGCCGACTACATCCTCCTGGGGGACATCAACTTCCACCTGGAGAACAACAACGACTGCAACACCATCACCCTGCTCGACAACCTCGCCACCCTCGGTCTCAAGCAGCTGGTGTCCACCCCCACCCACCTCGCCGGACACACACTCGACACAGTCTTCTCATCCTGCAAAGACATCGTCTTCAGCCACGCCACCGGACTCCACTGGACGGACCACAGCTGCGTCCACTTCACCTTCAAAAGAACGACGATCCACCACCACCAGCAACAGGTTGCTCGAAGAAGCTGGAACAAGATCACAGCCAACCAGCTCGCCGCT
This sequence comes from Lissotriton vulgaris, assembly GCF_964263255.1. NCBI lineage: Eukaryota > Metazoa > Chordata > Amphibia > Caudata > Salamandridae > Lissotriton > Lissotriton vulgaris. The sequence continues at coordinate 1,939,065,856 of NC_141685.1, forward strand.
TCCCTGAGCCAGCACCCTCCTGCCAGCTCAGCGAACCCCAGCCAGGCCGCCGACAACCTCACGAAGTGGATCAGCAACTGCGCAGACGAACTCGCCCCACTGAGGACCCCGCCCAGCAGACCCGGCAGCAAGAAGGCCCCATGGTTCACCGACGAACTCAAGAGCTCCAAGAAGAACTGCCGAGCCCTCGAGAAACTATAATTAACAAAGAAGGGAGGTAGAGTACAACGTAGGATTCCTACTCCACGGGCACTGATAAATAAACAAGAAGAATCCTACTACCAGTGTGTAAAAAGGAAAAGGAAAAAGGGGAACACTCAGTGTTGTGTAAAATACCCCTCACACACCAACAGGCCCCTTGGTGTCATGCTTCATCATCGGGGTCTTCGCACCCCGCTAAGGGGATGCGGCACGCTGCGACCTGCGACTACGCGGGAGCGTTGACAAATTTAGACTATGTGTGGTGTGTGTTGAGTGTAAGTGAAAGGGGGATAGATGTGAGTGGGAGGTGTGGTGAAAAATTTAAAAAGTACCTGGCTAGTGGGTAAAATGAAAAAAACTTTATTTCCTACCCCTGGCTGGTGCTGTTAAAAGGTGTGCAAAAGAACGAGGTTTTTTGTCTTAATTAGGGACAGAACCTCTGGTGTGCGTCGACATGTTTCGGTACTGGTGTACCTTCTTCAGGACGGGGCACAACTTCCCAACCCTACTCACGTTTTTCTAAGAAAAATCGGGGTTATTTTAATTTTTCTAAAAAGTGATAACACTCAAGACGGCTACAATGTGCCTACAGCGGTTCTTTGGATCATGTAATCACATGTCCTGAAAAAAAGAAAAAAACATTAGGTTTAGTTACCATATAGGAATGGCTCAGACAGGTGCAGTCACCTGGAGCCCCAAACAGTTAATTAAACCTGTAAAGGAAAAAGACATACAACACACACAACATATAAGACACATTTAGGGTTTTTTGTACTTATTTTCTTTGGACATACTCATGGTCTTTGCTGTCTATTGCCTCATGAGCAAGTCCTGAGCATCAAGGTAGGTAGGTGGATCCACAATCTATGAGGATAGAGAAGTGGATTCAGTGTTGTGGCTTTTACTCACTGTTTAACTCCACCATACACCTGGATAGGCTGGACTTTGTTTTAAAAGAATACTCACGAAATCCGCCTATATTGGCCTCCTTCTACCACCCTGTGCTGCTCCGCCGTGAATGAAATACGGATGAGCTAGGCGGTATATAAAGGAGGATTGGGTGTGTTTCCATTGGTTGATTAGCGGAAATGGCAAGTGACCTTGTAAGGAAAATACCCATGTTGCCGCCTCCTCTGTGCATGTGGTCTAGCCACATGTAACATGTAACCCTCTGTCATTCGTTCATTGCCGGGTTTGTGAATGTCCAAATATGGACTTTCCGCTCGTCAGCCACTCACCGGCTATTGCTATGACTCGCGTTGATAGAAAACCCTTAACTACAGCTGCCGCTCGGTTGGCTCTCATGCGCGCATGCGCACAAGTAGTTTCACCGCGCCTTCTCAGAGCATGCGCGATGCTGATTGTCGGCAGCGCATGCGCGGTGATGTTTTGTTGGTAGCGCTGATCACTAAGGGTGCCTGGTTTTTCAGTTTACCAAAATTTTATCATCATTCAGGATGCATCAGGGTGCCGATTGCTAGTCAGTTCTCTTCATAAAAACGGGGCATTGTTTTAAGCATGAAATGTCCATGTCCCTTTCAATGTTTAGTTTTTTGTTTCATTTTTTCAGGGATTCGGTGCCCTATATTAGCTGGCAACTTCTCCCTGATATCCATACAGTGGGTGGTACATCAGTTGACTCAATGATTAACGTTTTTTGGCAATTGATATGGGTTCCCAGGCTCACAATTAAACCGGAGGTTGTTGTTGATCCTGTTATATCTCGAGGGTGATCAGGTGATTTGGCTCCACGGTATATCATCATTTAGTCCTGTGATATGGGTTCCCAGGCAGAACACCCAACGTTGTTCCTTCTGGAACAGGCCTGCTTCCGAGGGTAGTCGTTCGATGATAGTCCAGCGTAAATCATTGATGCAATGCTGGTGTGACAGAAAATGTGATGCCATCTTGGTTGTCGTTTTCTTGCAGCGTATATTGCTTTTATGTTCCCCTATCCTTATTTTGACGGGTCGGGTGGTCATGCCTACATATTCCAGTCCACATGGGCAAGTTATTATGTAGACCACGTTTTTTGTGTTGCAGTTGGAAAATTGGCGTTGTTCCCATGTTGTGCCATTTCTAAAGGTAAGGTTTCTGCTTTTCTGGGTTTGGTGACAGCAACTGCAATCTCCACACGGGAAGTGACCATGTATACCAGTCATATTTTGTCTTGCAGTCTGGTTTTCCCGTGGTCTAGTGTGTACCACGATGTCCTTTATGTTTTTGCCCCTCCGATGTGCATGCATCGGTTTCTCAAAATTTAGGTCTCCACAGTTCAATATACCCCAGTGCTTATTGATGACCTTTGATACCTGGTTTGATATGGTAGAGTAAGTTGTCACACAGATAGGCCTCTTGTTTGTTTCTTTTTCTTGGGGGTTTTCTTCTATGAGTGCCTCCCTGTGATTGTTTTTGGCGCGTTTCATCGCTTTGTCGATGGTCCTGGTGGGGTACTGTATAAGTTTGGTTTTTAGGTCTTTTGCTTGTCGATTGAATTCGCTCAATTCTGTGCAGTTCCTCCGTAGCCTTAAAAATTGACCATACGGCAGATTTTCCCTTAAATGCCTGGGATGAAAACTGTCGTAACGTAACAGGCAATTCCTGGAGGTGGGTTTAAAGTGGGTAGTGCTTTTTAGCCTTCCGTCCTCACTGTAAATATTCAGATCCAGAAAAACCATCGATGTATTTGAAACGGTGCTGGTGAATTTCAGGTACTCGTTCTGGTTGTTCAGCCAGGTCACAAAATTCGTGGCGCTATTGACGTCACCGTTCCATATGATGAAAATGTCATCTATGTACCGTTTCCAGGTGCCAATCTAGGAACGGTAAGGGTTGCTTTCATGTAGAATTTTTTGTTCCTCTAGGTGGTGGACGTATAGTCCTGCTAGGCTTGGAGCAAAAGTACTACCCATGCTCGTTCCGTGGGTTTGTAGGTATAGTGTCTCTTTGTACTGGAAGAAGTTGTCTTTCAGGGCCATGGTGATACACTCTAAGACCAGGTTTCTTGGTGTCTGATACTTCCATGTATGGCTGAAGAGTACTTCTTCAATGATCTCTAGTGTCTCTTCATGGGGCAAGCTCGTGTATAAGCTCTCCACGTCGAGGCTTACTAAGAGCTGTGTGGTTGGATCAAATGTTTCATCTTCCAGGAGTTTTAGGACCGACTTGGTGTCCTTCAGGTACGTATTTGTTGCTTGTACCATTGGTCTGAGGAAAGCGTCAGAGAATTTTGATAAAGGCTCCAGAATAGACCCAATCCCAGAAACAATTGGTCTTCCTGGTGGATTGTCGATGTTCTTATGTATCTTGGGGATACAATAAAAGTATGGTATCTTAGGGGTGGGTTGTTGTAGGAAATCAGCTTCCTTCTTGCTGAGCCAGTCATGGGCTAGTCCTTCCTCCACCATGCCACCGATCCGAGTTCGAAGTCTTTCTGTTGGGTCACTCTCCAACATTTTATAGTTCCGTTCATCAGACAGAAGACGTTGGCATTCTTTGTCATATGTCTCAAGGGTTTGTAACACTATTGCTCCCCCTTTGTCTGCTGGTTTTATGACGAGCTCACAGTTGGCCGTTAATTCTCGAAGGGCTTTCTGTTCCTCTCCACTTGTATTGTAGAAGACGTTCCTCCCTTGTGTGCTCAGCTTGTTGACCTCTGTGACCACTGCCTTCTCAAAGGTTAGAATTTCTACGGGGATACTAGAGTCGGGAGGGGTGAAGGTTGATTTTAACCTCAGACCCGTGTCTGTCTTCTCTTCTGGCAAAGGTTTATCCTTGAAAAAAGCCTGCAGTTTTAGTTTTCTGAAGAAGTCTTGTAGCTCCACATTGAGTTTGAAAACATCCGGTTTCTGAGTGGGTACGTACCCCAAGCCTTTGTTTAGGATATTCTTCTGCGTCACTGTTAATGTGATGGGTGTGAGGTTCACCACTAAGTCCCTCTCTTGCTGGTTGATGGTTGATTGGGAAGTGATCCCGTCATGCTCCGAGTTGTTCGGGCATTGGGCTGTTCCTGGTCCTCCCACGCTACATTGTTCCCTTTCCGGTTCTTCCCGCGTGTGTTCTGGTGTGCCCCTAAAAAAGGTTGTTGTTGCCCTCCATAGGGTTGTTGTTGTCCGTAATAACCATCACTGTATTCCTGGTTCCACATTGGTCCGAACTGGAAGGGGTTGAATTGTGGTGGACCCATAAATTGTTGGAAATGGTTTGGTGGTTGGTATCCCCGCCATCCTCTTTGTCTAGGGAACTGTTGGCGCCAACAAAGGCTTGGGGTACGTACCCACTCAGAAACCGGATGTTTTCAAACTCAATGTGGAGCTACAAGACTTCTTCAGAAAACTAAAACTGCAGGCTTTTTTCAAGGATAAACCTTTGCCAGAAGAGAAGACAGACACGGGTCTGAGGTTAAAATCAACCTTCACCCCTCCCGACTCTAGTATCCCCGTAGAAATTCTAACCTTTGAGAAGGCAGTGGTCACAGAGGTCAACAAGCTGAGCACACAAGGGAGGAACGTCTTCTACAATACAAGTGGAGAGGAACAGAAAGCCCTTCGAGAATTAACGGCCAACTGTGAGCTCGTCATAAAACCAGCAGACAAAGGGGGAGCAATAGTGTTACAAACCCTTGAGACATATGACAAAGAATGCCAACGTCTTCTGTCTGATGAACGGAACTATAAAATGTTGGAGAGTGACCCAACAGAAAGACTTCGAACTCGGATCGGTGGCATGGTGGAGAAAGGACTAGCCCATGACTGGCTCAGCAAGAAGGAAGCTGATTTCCTACAACAACCCACCCCTAAGATACCATACTTTTATTGTATCCCCAAGATACATAAGAACATCGACAATCCACCAGGAAGACCAATTGTTTCTGGGATTGGGTCTATTCTGGAGCCTTTATCAAAATTCTCTGACGCTTTCCTCAGACCAATGGTACAAGCAACAAATACGTACCTGAAGGACACCAAGTCGGTCCTAAAACTCCTGGAAGATGAAACATTTGATCCAACCACACAGCTCTTAGTAAGCCTCGACGTGGAGAGCATATACACGAGCTTGCCCCATGAAGAGACACTAGAGATCATTGAAGAAGTACTCTTCAGCCATACATGGAAGTATCAGACACCAAGAAACCTGGTCTTAGAGTGTATCACCATGGCCCTGAAAGACAACTTCTTCCAGTACAAAGAGACACTATACCTACAAACCCACGGAACGAGCATGGGTAGTACTTTTGCTCCAAGCCTAGCAGGACTACACGTCCACCACCTAGAGGAACAAAAAATTCTACATGAAAGCAACCCTTACCGTTCCCAGATTGGCACCTGGAAACGGTACATAGATGACATTTTCATCATATGGAACGGTGACGTCAATAGCGCCACAAATTTTGTGACCTGGCTGAACAACCAGAACGAGTACCTGAAATTCACCAGCACCGTTTCAAATACATCGATGGTTTTTCTGGATCTGAATATTTACAGTGAGGACGGAAGGCTAAAAAGCACTACCCACTTTAAACCCACCTCCAGGAATTGCCTGTTACGTTACAACAGTTTTCATCCCAGGCATCTAAGGGAAAATCTGCCGTATGGTCAATTTTTAAGGCTACGGAGGAACTGCACAGAATTGAGCGAATTCAATCGACAAGCAAAAGACCTAAAAACCAAACTTATACAAAGGCAGTACCCCACCAGGACCATCGACAAAGCGATGAAACGCGCCAAAAACAATCACAGGGAGGCACTCATAGAAGAAAACCCCCAAGAAAAAGAAACAAACAAGAGGCCTATCTGTGTGACAACTTACTCTACCATATCAAACCAGGTATCAAAGGTCATCAATAAGCACTGGGGTATATTGAACTGTGGAGACCTAAATTTTGAGAAACCGATGCATGCACATCGGAGGGGCAAAAACATAAAGGACATCGTGGTACACACTAGACCACGGTAAAACCAGACTGCAAGACAAAATATGACTGGTATACATGGTCACTTCCCGTGTGGAGATTGCAGTTGCTGTCACCAAACCCAGAAAAGCAGAAACCTTACCTTTAGAAATGGCACAACATGGGAACAACGCCAATTTTCCAACTGCAACACAAAAAACGTGGTCTACATAATAACTTGCCCATGTGGACTGGAATATGTAGGCATGACCACCCGACCCGTCAAAATAAGGATAGAGGAACATAAAAGCAATATACGCTGCAAGAAAACGACAACCAAGATGGCATCACATTTTCTGTCACACCAGCATTGCATCAATGATTTACGCTGGACTATCATCGAACGACTACCCTCGGAAGCAGGCCTGTTCCAGAAGGAACAACGTTGGGTGTTCCGCCTGGGAACCCATATCACAGGACTAAATGATGATATACCGTGGAGCCAAATCACCTGATCACCCTCAAGATATAACAGGGTCAACAACAACCTCCGGTTTAATTGTGAGCCTGGGAACCCATATCAATTGCCAAAAAACGTTAATCATTGAGTCAACTGATGTACCACCCACTGTATGGATATCAGGGAGAAGTTGCCAGCTAATATAGGGCACCGAATCCCTGAAAAAATTAAACAAAAAACTAAACATTGAAAGGGACATGGACATTTCATGCTTAAAACAATGCCCCGTTTTTATGAAGAGAACTGACTAGCAATCGGCACCCTGATGCATCCTGAATGATGATAAAATTTTGGTAAACTGAAAAACCAGGCACCCTTAGTGATCAGCGCTACCAACAAAACATCACCGCGCATGCGCTGCCGACAATCAGCATCGCGCATGCTCTGAGAAGGCGCGGTGAAACTACTTGTGCGCATGCGCGCATGAGAGACAACCGAGCGGCAGCTGCAGTTAAGGGTTTTCTATCAACGCGAGTCATAGCAATAGCCGGTGAGTGGCTGACGAGCGGAAAGTCCATATTTGGACATTCACAAACCCGGCAATGAACGAATGACAGAGGGTTACATGTTACATGTGGCTAGACCACATGCACAGAGGAGGCGGCAACATGGGTATTTTCCTTACAAGGTCACTTGCCATTTCCGCTAATCAACCAATGGAAACACACCCAATCCTCCTTTATATACCGCCTAGCTCATCCGTATTTCATTCACGGCGGAGCAGCACATTGTGGTAGAAGGAGGCCAATATAGGCGGATTTCGTGAGTATTCTTTTAAAACAAAGTCCAGCCTATCCAGGTGTATGGTGGAGTTAAACAGTGAGTAAAAGCCACAACACTGAATCCACTTCTCTATCCTCATAGATTGTGGATCCACCTACCTACCTTGATGCTCAGGACTTGCTCATGAGGCAATAGACAGCAAAGACCATGAGTATGTCCAAAGAAAATAAGTACAAAAAACCCTAAATGTGTCTTATATGTTGTGTGTGTTGTATGTCTTTTTCCTTTACAGGTTTAATTAACTGTTTGGGGCTCCAGGTGACTGCACCTGTCTGAGCCATTCCTATATGGTAACCAAACCTAATGGTTTTTTCTTTTTTTCAGGACATGTGATTACATGATCCAAAGAACCGCTGTAGGCACATTGTAGCCGTCTTTAATGAGTGTTATCACTTTTTAGAAAAATTAAAATAACCCCGATTTTTCTTAGAAAAACGTGAGTAGGGTTGGGAAGTTGTGCCCCGTCCTGAAGAAGGTACACCAGTACCGAAACATGTCGACGCACACCAGAGGTTCTGTCCCTAATTAAGACAAAAAACCTCGTTCTTTTGCACACCTTTTAACAGCACCAGCCAGGGGTAGGAAATAAAGTTTTTTTCATTTTACCCACTAGCCAGGTACTTTTTAAATTTTTCACCACACCTCCCACTCACATCTATCCCCCTTTCACTTACACTCAACACACACCACACATAGTCTAAATTTGTCAACGCTCCCGCGTAGTCGCAGGTCGCAGCGAACCGCATCCCATTAGCGGGGTGCGAAGACCCCGATGATGAAGCATGACACCAAGGGGCCTGTTGGTGTGTGAGGGGTATTTTACACAACACTGAGTGTTCCCCTTTTTCCTTTTCCTTTTTACACACTGGTAGTAGGATCCCTCGAGAAAGCCTGGAGAAGGGAACCAACACCGGACAACATGACCACCCTCAAGCTTGCCACCCGGAAGCACCACCAACTGATCCGCGCCACCAAGAAAACTGCATTCAAAGACCTGCTGGACAACAACGCACACAACTGCAAGGAACTCTTCAACATCGTGAAAGAGCTCTCCAACCCCAACGCCGGCAACAACGACATCACCCCATCGCAAGACCTCTGCAACTCCCTCGCCTCCTACTTCCACAACAAGATCGCGGACATACACAACAGCTTCAGGACTCAACCGACGCACACCACGACCGAACCACCGCCCCACACCACCACCCTCCGCGCCTGGACTCCGATCAGCACCGAAGACACCGTCCGCATGATGAACTCCATCCACTCCGGATCTCCAACCGACCCCTGCCCTCACCACGTCTTCAACAAGGCCGACACTGTCATCGCACCCCACCTGCGGGACATCATCAACACCTCCTTCGACACCGCCACCTTCCCGGAGAGCTGGAAGCATGCCGAACTCAGCGCCCTACTCAAGAAACCTACAGCGGACACCACCGAACTCAAGAATTACCGCCCCATCTCGCTCCTCCCGTTTCCAGCCAAAGTCATTGAGAAGACCGTCAACAAGCAGCTGGCCGCCTTCCTCGAGACGAACGGATCCCTCGACCCCTCACAGTCTGGCTTCCGAGCCAACCACAGCACCGAGACCGCCCTCAACGCGGCCACCGACGACATCCGAGCCCTGATGGATAACGGAGAAACAGCGGCCCTCATCCTCCTAGACCTCTCCGCGGCCTTCGACACTGTCTGCCACCGCACCCTAGTGCAGCGCCTCAGCAACGTCGGAATCCAGGAGAGGGCACTGGAGTGGATCATCTCCTTCCTCGACGGAAGAACACAGAGAGTCCGACTACCACCGTACAAGTGAGAGGCCACCGAAGTCATCTGCGGCGTCCCTCAAGGATCCTCGCTGAGCCCCACCCTCTTCAACGTCTACATGAGCCCCCTCGCGACCATCGCACGCCAGCACAACCTCAACATCATCTCCTATGCTGACGACACCCAGCTGATCCTCTCCCTGACCAACGACCCCGCCGCCGCCAGAGCCGACCTTCACGAAGGGATGAAACACGTAGCCGAGTGGATGACGACCAGCCGCTTGAAACTGAACTCAAGACGGAGGTCCTCATCCTGGGCTCCTCGCCCTCCGCCTGGGACGACTCCTGGTGGCCCCCCGCCCGGGGCACCGCACCCAAACCGACAGACCACGCACGGAACCTGGGCGTTATCCTGGACTCCTCCCTCTCCATGACCAGACAAGTCAATGCCGTCTCCTCGTTGTGCTTCAACATCCTGCGCATGTTACGGAAGATCTTCCGGTGGATCCCCACCGAGACCAGGAAGACGGTGACCCAGGCCCTCGTCACCAGCCGACTGGACTACGGCAACGCCCTCTACGCCGGAACCACCGCCAAGCTCCAGAAGAGACTCCAGCGGATCCAGAACACCTCAGCCAGACTCATTCTCGACATCCCACGACACAGCCACATCTCCGGACATCTGAGAGACCTGCACTGGCTCCCCGTCAACAAAAGAATCACCTTCCGTCTCCTCACCCACGCACACAAAGCCCTACACGATCAAGGCCCGAGCTACCTCAACAACCGCATCAACTTCTACGCCCCCAAAACGCCATCTCCGATCAGCCTCTCACGCCCTCGCCGCAGTCCCCCGCATCCGAAGAACGACAACAGGAGGAAGGTCCTTCTCCTACCTGGCCGCCAAGACCTGAAACTCCCGACCGACCTGCGCCTGACCCAAGACCACCTCTCCTTCAGGAAGAAGCTCAAGACCTGGCTGTTCGAGCAGTAGCAGCACCCCCTCCCCCCCCCCAAGCGCCTTGAGACCCTCAGGGTAAGTAGTGCGCTCTATAAATGTCTTTGATTGATTGATTGATTGCTCTAGGGCGGTGCTACCAGTGTCACCACACCGGATGCTGACTTCAGGGGGCGCCATGTTTGCAATTTTATTTTGGTTTTAAAAGCACCTGCTGCTGCATTCCTTGCTTCCAGAAATTTTCATGCAACAATAGAAAATGTCAATTTGACTGGTGATTCGTGTTCTTCTGGAGAGAAATCAGAGTTGTCTAGTTGAGATTTTGACCAACCATAAAATAGCACAAAGGGTTAATATGCCTGCTGCAAAGAATGTGTACCGTACAGATCCAAAGTTCATATAATCTAAATAGTTATCCATGGAACAAGAGTTCACATGGAGCTCATTCTTGGGAAGGTTTTTGTGTTTCACAGATCTTTCTGTCTAGAATAAATATTTATAACAGCATATTTGATTCAATCAACACTGATCTTGAATATAGAATTGTGAGAAAGATTAAAGCACAGCCAGTATTTATGTGTAACAATGGTTGAGCCAAACTGGGTTTTATTAAACGAAAATTATTTAGATAGATAATTTGTAAGTGTTTCTCAAAGCAAAAATAGAAAGAGTGAGTAGACCGCCAGGTGTAAAGACAAACCAAACCCGAAATCAAAGAAGGAAGAGCAAAGGAAAATGTGAACATATACTGTGTATTGGTTGCCTTATATCAAAACACGGCAGTTTATAGTAAGTACACTTTAAGACACCGGGAATTAATAATTGTATCCCAGTTATGAAACCCAGTCTGTCTTTGTACATGTGTCCACGACGTTTCGACCCTTGGAAGGATAAAAGTGTCTCATCGGGTCTGAAATTGCCTGGGGTCTGTTGAAGACAAGAATGATGAAGGGTCTGGTGGAACCGGATTGGATTAAAAGGTGTAAATTAGAGAATACATACTGGCTGCGACTGTAGTTTTCTACACTCAGTTGATCAGCATGGTAGGGACCACTAAGGAGTAGCAACAGTAATTATTCCTGGTTGGTGAAAGAGCATCTAATATGGACTTGTAGGGGGCGGCAGTCCCCTTATTAGTTCCTGTGAAAATAGAGGAGCTCATGTAAAAATAATGGCTATACAAAATACTTGCTGCGGTGAGCGAAATAGGATCTGTGAAACTAGAAAACATATCCACGAATGAGCTCCGTGTGATCGCTTGTTCCAAGGATAACTTGATACCCCTGTTGACATGGGCATAAGGGTTCCTCATGTTTTTGTTTGAATATGATGTAAATAGGGCAGTAGGTTACTGCTTTTCTAAGAGACATCCTTTTGTTACTTGCAGTTTATGAGCTAAAATAATAATATAGAAAAGTGAATTATTAAGTATCATCAAAGTATAGATTAGAGCATAGATTAATGTTGCAAAAAGAGTTAATTTGGGTAGATATCAATTCTTATTATTAAAGAGAACCCCCAACTATGGTGTTCGGTTTTCAATTCATGCTCCTCTAGACCAAGCAATCTTAAACTATACTGCGAAATAGTATGGATGACATGTAACTCCTACACCTTGTAGTCCTCTGGCTTATGTATCAGTTGCTATACGCTGATCTACATATGTATGATTGATTGTCTCTCTGTAATGTGTGTGTGTGATGCAAAGTGCTCTGACACCCTACACTGGTATGAGTGGCACTATATAACTAAATAAATGCATCTGAATGCGAATGGTTATGGAGCCTTGAGGACCACTGTTAAAAGGAGGTGGTGAGAGAATCTGTGGTGGAGGTAGTCCCCACCTCTACCATGGATGCTGGGGTGCCAACAAACATCGTCACACTGGGCGCCAATAGTGCTAAAGCTGACCCCGAGTGCCAGACCTCTAAAGAAAGTGAAGGCCTTACAGAAAGTTGGTTTGTCATCGGCTAGAAATAAGCTGATTAAATTGTTACAAGAGATACTGTGCTTAAGCATAACCCAAAGCCGTCATTCATACAGTACGACAGAAAGGCCGTGATGACCAGGTACAGACAAGCAGTAAATGCAGTGTAGCTCAGTACAAGGAAGCGCTAAAAGATTTCTGATGCAAAGAAAAGCTAAAGGCAGTGGAAACCAGGTACGATGCAAAAAAATGAGAGTGGTGAAGCTCTCGTGCAAGAAACAAATCCGCTACTCATTGCCAAAGAAGAAGACAGCGCCCAACAACCATAGAGTGGGTGGGACGCCCCAAATGTTAGCACACGGCTAGTGCTTAACGAATGTGCCGGTCCAAGTGGGCAACAGATACTGCCTGAGCAGACTTCACTCTCGACAGCAGAAAGCTCCACAGGTTATGATGCTGCCATATTCCTAAAACCACTGCCTCCCTTTAATACAGCAATAAAGCTGAATATTAGCGACAATTGGACTGCCTGGATCGAATCCTTAGATGATTTCATTGATGCACTGGAAAAAGCAAATGACAACATGATCATTTAATAGCTAAAGGATTTGGCGGGTGAAGGAATAAAAGAAGTGTTAAAGAAAATACCAAAAAGTGATGAAATGACGTACTGTCAAATCAAAGAGGCTTGAAACACCAAGTTCAATCCAGTGCCAAACGTCAACTATGAAAGGTACATTTTCAGTCAAGAATGGCAGACATATGGTACAAAGATGGATGAGTTTGTAGAAAGACTGGATTCAGTTATCAAAATTGCAAGTTCAACGAGTTCAACAATGATGAGGCCATGCTTCTCTGAGTAATAGATGGTTGTCTCTCCAATTCCTTCAGACGATGAATGCTACAAGAGTTAATCAGCTTGGAGGCAGTACTCATGGACACTGACAAAACGGAATTAATACTGTTCTCTCCGAAAAGTAACTACCGTCCAATTCAAGACTGGCTCAAGGAGCTTGATGCTCTAAACTGCTCTCTCGTCCTATCCGACTCGGTAAAGTCGCTTGGCATTACCCTGGATAAGAACTTGTCAATGAAGGACCACTTCAAGTACTCTGCAAAAATTGCGCTTTACTCTCTAAAACACCTCAAGAAAATTAAACCTTTCAATCCTCAAGAGATCTCAAGGCAATCGTAAAATCCCTGGTCCTTTCTAAACTGAACTATGGAAACGTCATCCTAACAGGGCCACCAAAAGCTCACCTAGCCCCACTAAGGTCAGTCCTTTAACACTGCAGCTCGAGTCATAACTGGTGTAAAAAGATTTGAACACATCCCACCAACCCTCAACTCTCTCGACTGGCTTCCCATAGAGGGTAGATGTATTTTCAAACTGGTCTGCATCACAGGCAAGGCCCTTCACGCCCAACCCCCCAACTACCTAAACCGCAAACTAGTAAAAGCGGGAAAATCCAGAACTCTGAGAAGCACAAACTCACTTGTTCTCTTCCCTCCGAAACTGAAAACGAAAACAACCCAGTGCCGTTCCTTCTCTGGTAACATACCCAGGATGTGGAACGCACTCCCTATCGACCTCAGATGCATCCCCTCCTTCTCATGCTTCAAAAAGGACCTGAAAATCCTTCTCCTCAACCAATACTTTACCAAACAAGTCAACCAATCTAGGCATCGATAGCCTAAATGGACTCCCCCCTCTCTCTGACCTGCAAGGATGGTGATTATCTGACGGTGTAAACCACCTGTGTCTTTCTCCCTCATTGGATACTTAAGTATTTTGTCTTTGTTTTTACCTTCAGGCATCCTCATGTCTTGGGTGTTATGCAATTTTATTTTTCCTTTGTGTATGTAAAGCGCTCTGATACCCATGGGTCTAGCAAGCGCTATATAAAACTTTATAAATAAAAAATAAAATACATAAATAATGGCTTCTAGAGTGTAAGAAAGAGCTGACAGACAAGCTGTCTTCATGGAGGCAGAAATAGCACAAAATGAATCTGTGCTTAGTGTGAAAAGTAAGCCGAAACGCAAGCTAGAAGACCACAAAGTAATGTCTACAGAGAAAAGGAAGTGGCCCGCTATTGACAGCTACGCAATGGCTGTGGGAAAGAGAATCGATTAGTAATGGTTTGCAAACAGAAGGAAAGATCTAGTGCGTCATGTCGAAAAAACAGGGACACCCGCAAGGCAGTTATAAGGGAACTGGTGGGATGTGGCATAGTGGCTAGAGCTGCAGACTTTGGAAAACCTGGGGACTCGAGTTCAAATTCTGGTCTTGGTGCTTACCTCAGCCTGGTGTGATTCTGGGCAAATCACTAGGGGCCAGATGTACGACGCGTAAAATAGCGCCTCACAAAATGCGAGTCTTTTGCAACTTGCAATTTGTGAGGAGCTATTTTGCATGTACAACAATGTTTTGACCACTGTTTGTGATTCCCAATGGGGTCTCAAATTGCGAGGCTCATTAATATTAATGAGCCTCTCGAAATTTGCGAGCCCATTGGCAATGACAAGGCCCTCCCAGGTAAGGTGGCCTGCTGGACTCAGCAGACCACCATTCAGGGACTGCTTTTAAATAAAGCAGTTTTCTTTTTAATGCAGCCCATTTTCGTTAAAGGAAAACGGGATGCATTCCAAAAATTTAAATGAGACGTTTTTGTTACATTTTTTTAAGGGTAGGTAGTCGTCCCTGGGACCACTGCCTGCCCTTAAAAAATTTTTTTAGACAGTCACAAAGTGGAAGGGGTCTCCTGGTGACCTCTTCCAAATTGCGACTGCTTTACCACCCTCTTGAAGAGGGTGGTAATTTGCAAGTGTTTTGCAACCGCAATTGCGGTCACAAAATATTCGTACATTGGGTTGTGAAAGCAATTAAGAAGGGAACACCCCTTTCCTAATTGTGACTCGCAATTCCTAATTAGCGAGTCGCAAATGAATTGCGACTCGCTATTTATGAATTGTACATGGCCCAGACTGCAATTGCATGTGCAAACGGGTCGCAAACCCATTTGCCCATGCAATTCTAGCTCATACATCTGGCCCTTAATCTCCCTGTGCCTAAATGTGTGAACTTTATTTGTATAATCCCCACTTGATGTACACAATCTAGATCGTCTCTCAGCCCCCCGCACTCCCAGCTCCAATGTAAAATACAGCGCTCTATTGCTTCCTGGCTAAGTTTGTGCTACATAAATACCAAAATATACATAAGCAATGAATTCAAAGTGAGTGAATATCAAACTTGAGGATAAAAGAAGACATTTATTTGATGAGGGGTCAGTAGACAACAGTACTATAATTACCAAAGCACTGAAGTCCACACCTGACAAATTAATCTGCACCCCGTTGGCATTGAAATTATGTTGCAATAATGAACACAGTGAGCTAAATATTACTGGTAAGCCCGGTGACCAACATTGCCAAGGGTCGTTTTGTATCAGGTTTGTATTTTGGCGCTCAGCCAGACAGAAGAATCCTATGGCTAAGTAAAGAGGCGCAGTTGAGCAGTTTAAGTGGCTGTCAATTAGCATGATTTTAGCTATGAACTTGAAACTAAAAAGGTTCTACAATAAATAAGGTAGTCAAACAACTAAGCTTGATATAATAGCGAGGCTGTGTCAGTGACTCCCCCCCCCAGAGCATGAAATACAAGAGCAGCAATTAGCTCTAATCGGGGATGTCTGCGATTATTTCAGATATGATCATGTGTAGGAAATAACTGTTTCTGTTGTTGCACGTCGGATTTGGTAGGCTTGAGAGAGGTCATGGCCTTCATATCATCTGTGGCTCAGCTCTTACACTGACTGAAGAAAACGACCTACAGAGAAAATGAGGTTAAAGAAAGACTGACCTCAACTAACATTCTGTACTTGGCCTGAGCAGCTGAACAATCCGCCGACACAAATCTGTGAGGTATGTGAGTAACATCACTCACACACTACCACGGAAGGGCATGATGAATATAAACATACTTTCATTAACAAAACATTTCATACGTAAAACGCAACAAGAGTGAACAAAAAACTAAGAGTGGAAAACGAAAAAAGTACTTTTGTAGAGGAATACATCAGGTTTAATGCGTTAGGCTACAGGCAGGTTAAGTATTAAACAAAAGTGCAGGAAGGCAACAATAAAGAGCCATTTTTATAGCATTTCTTTCACTATAAACTAGTCAGGTGAATGGATCTGATAGAATATTAATTACACCGGGAAACCAGTGGTGGGCAGCAGCACATTAAGAATATCCACTCCAGAGCCTGATTTCAACGCTGTTCATAGTGGGTGAGGGGGCTGGGGTGAAGTCAGTTCCCTGGGTGCAGAAGGCTCTCTCTCTCTCGTGAAGTTGATGACTGTCAGATGTGTAGGCTAGCCCTCCAGTGGTGTACCTTCCAGTCTCCAGGACTGGCTCCAGCGATCCAGGCCTCCTTGTAATGTTGCTGTTTGGTGATCTCCATGGGACAAAGCCGATGAATTCACCGAAGCAAGCTGGCATTCCGACCGGTAGTCACAGGGTCCTTCTCTTGCAAGACCTTGCCAAACTCCAAGCTTCTCGTCTCACTCTTCTGCAGACCGTCTCCCCCCTCACAGTCGGCTCAGCTCTAGTCAGCAGCCCCAGTAGATTCTGTCGCTGTGAATATATGACTGGACGGTGGGCACTGAAATCGTAAACAGTCGCAAGATTATACGAACTTCGACGAGAGATGCTTCTACAGGTAAATTACAAGACTGGAATTAATATTTTTCACCGCATGCCATCAGACTAGTGTCCTGACTTCATGTATATTTACTTCTTTACTCACTGGGCTAAACCGTATGGGTAAAATAAGGCCCATTTCAACCAACACGTACAGTGAGTGAGGCCTAACTAAAGGTATAAAAGAGGTCCACAGACCTCTTTTATACTTTTATAAAATAATCGAAAAGCCACAGCCAAAGCAGATTCTCCCATTTTCATATTTCACAAATCTCAAGAAGTGCTTTGAAATGGAAACTATTAGCTTATGAGAGGTACCGTAAAATTGTTTGAAGTAAAGAATAAATAGCAGTAAGAGGAAGGAAAACGTTCCGGAAATGTAAATCAACATTCATCTGTGGTTCATGGTTATTAAATAGCGGTTACAAATTTGTGGCACTATTTGGCTTCAACAAATCACTATTGAATTTTAGTAAGCGCGTACTTAACTTCAAAACACGTCATACCAGGAATGTTGATTATTCTACTAACATGATGCTAGGCGTTGAAATGTACTGATTTTTACGAATGTATATGATTTTATGAATAATATGCTCGTTGGTCTTTTTTTTAATTTAGGTTACCTTTGCCTCCTGGGGCATTCTCTTCCCTCTGGAAAAATCAGGAGATGTTCGAGGAATTATATTTCAGGAAATTCCCAGTAAGATAGTAACATTAAATTATTTTTAAATGTATACCCATCTCCTTTTTTCTATGCTCAAATTCCCCTCTGACAATAAACATGAAAGTGATTTCAGTGCATATTATGTTAACCTTTTATGTCTGGAAAGCGTAATGTTTACATTCAAAATCATTTGCAATGTTATTTCCATTCAGATCACATACAACAAAACAATTGAAGCAATCCAGTGCCTTTTGCAGAGAATCCACTTTACAGGGCTATATACTGTGTGTTTGTGCTTGAATGTTTACTTGGTTGTCGTTAGCATGTCAGTGTCAGCGCATCCACCGACTGTCCATTCACTCGTCCATCCATCTGTCCATCTCCATGTCAATCCATTTTGCCTGCTTGTGCAAGTGCGACTCACCTTGATTCATCTTACTGTGTCTTCCTCCTTGATTTTGGAAATTGAACAGGTTATAAAATATGTGCTGACCTATTGTTAGAAATGGGGGTCCTAGTTGTCCAAGTAGGGACGCTTCTTTCTAGTCAGGATAAGGGAGTTACACTCCTAAAATAACCCCTGCTCACCCCTTTGGTAGCTTGGCACGACCAGTCAGGCTTATCTTAGAGGCAGTGTGTAAAGCATTTGCACCTAACCAACAGTAATGCAGTGTAAGCACTACAAAAGGACACCAACCAGTTAAGAAAAATTGCCAATATTTTTATATACAATGGTATACAAGACCAAAAACGATAAGATTTCACAATACAGTACTTAAAAATCTACAGTTATCAAAATACGCTTTAAAAACAGTTCCTTGATGTCGATAGCTCCGTCCAGGGTTATCACTGCATCGTGAGCAAACAAATCCAAACAATTCAGGCTGGTCGCGGACCAGCTATGGTGTCGGGAAGACCCGCAAACAGTTCCTGTTAGAGATGCAGGGCGCTGAGGCCCTTGAAGTCACTCGTGTTGCAGGTCGAGCGCCTTTCTGTTGGGATCAGGAGAACTGGCGTCGGCAGGCATCGGGTGCTGCGGCCCGAAGTGCATCGGTGCAGCTTGCGGTGCTCTCAGGTAGCAGCTCTGTGGCGGCGTCAGATGGCGGCGTCAGATGGCGGCGTCGGTGAAACCAGGGTCGCAGTGCGAGGTGAAGGCAATGCTCATCATGGTACTGGCAGGTCACGGTGCAAGCAGCGGAGTCGTTGTTGCTGAAGCGCTGTGTTGGCTGACAAACGGGAGTCGATGGTGCCGTTGTCGGTAGGCCAAGGCTGCGGTGCGGGTTAAGGGCGGTGCGCCGTGTAACTTTATGAGCAGTGCCCTCGAACCATGGTGCAAGCAGCGGCGTTGATTTTGGCGTGGAGTGGCGTCATTGGGGATACCAAGGTGTTGTGAAGTGAGGCAGTACAGAGTGCGGTGCCCACAGGTCGCGGTGCGACCAGCGGCTCGGTGGCGGCGTCAGCAGGCGGCGTTGGTGAGACCATGGTCACGGTGCAGCATTACGGCCGTGCTCTCTGCGGTGGCCCGGCTTTGGTGTGAAGCGAGGCAGTGCGGAGTGCGGTACCCACCGGTCGCAGTGTGAGCAGCGGCTCGTGGCGGCGTCAGCAGGCGTTGTCGGTGAGACTAAGGTCGCGTTGCAGCAGTGTCCTCTCCGGAGCCGTCAGGACACGGAGTCGTCAGGGGCGTAGTCAACATCGTTGAGTTGCTTTCCTTCTGTTGAAGCACAAAACACACAGTTCGGAGTGCTGAGGGCAGAAGAGCTTGAAGTCTTTGCTGTTCCTGAGACTTCTTGAACAGGGGCCAAGCTCTACCTCAAGCCCTTGGAGAAACTCGCAAAAGTAAATTGCAGAAAGTTCAGTCCAGTCCTTTCACTGCCCGAGACAGATGCAGCCACTGCAGGCCAACACAGCAAAGCACACAGCAAAGTGGTAGTTCCTCCTCCCGCAGCTTCTCCAGCTCTTCTTCTTGGCAGTCTTCTTGATCCAAAAGAGTTCTACAGTTCAAGGGTCTGGGCCCCAGTACTTGTACACAAACAACCTTTGATCTGGCTGGCAGAGGGTGTCTGTGCCCGGCCAGAAACAGTTCGGACTTCACTGGTGTGATTTTCTGGCAGGAGGTGGAGGCAGCATTGTCAGAGGCAGACCCGGCCCTTTGAGGTGCAAGGAAATCTCCTTCCCCCATTGCAGCCCAGGTCTATTCAGTCCTTTTTTGACCTACCTAGACTATCTGGAACCCCTCTGGCTTCCCAGCCTTCTGTCATACAAAACCCAGACAGGCAATCCACAGTCCAGCAGAGGCACACAGGATGACGAATCAAGAAAATTCCTACTTTCTAAAAGTGGTATTTTCAAACCCAGAATGTAAAAATCACCTTCACTTAAAGATGCATCATTAGATTCTGAGTACAGGCATACCAAATTCGTTCTTCTACCATGTTCCCTGGGTCAGTTAGGATTATAAGATGTCATAACCAAACTGCCCATTCTGTACTTTGGGGAACAGGTGGCCTTGCAATAGTGAAAACGAAATGGGCTGTTATTCACTATCAGGACATGCCACACACACCAGGGAATGTCCTACCTTTCACATACACTGCACCCTGTACCTTGGGCCTACCTTAGGGGTGCCTGACATGTAAGAAAAGGGAAGGTTAGTCACTGGCAAGTGTGTACACTAGCCAAGTCGACATGGCAGTTACAAACTGTGTGCAGAATCTGCAATGGCAGGTCTGAGGTACCTTTTTAAGGCTACTTAAGTGGGTAACACAATCAGTGCTGCATCCCACTAGTAGTATTTGATTTACAAGCCCTGGCACACTCAGTGCACTTTACTAGGGACTAACAAGTAAATCAAAAACTCAATCATGGAAACACCAATCCATAACACAATTTACCACAGGAGCACTTGCACTGTGTGATCAGCAGTGAGAAAAGTGCACAGAAACACTACACAAGCAAAAACAGAGTCAACACCGGGAGGCCAGAAAGCAAAAACTCAGGGGAAACACCCCAAAAGATGCCAAGTCTAACACCTATTTAGTGTGAAAGTATTTCATCATCCTGAAAACACACATCACTTTAGGTGAATATCACCTACTGACTTGATCTGAGGATACTCAATAAGTCCATATCTATGATATTTCCCACACACTGTCCCATTAAATACAGCGGCCTATTTCCGCTCACCCAAAGTTAGACTTGGATGAAAATTCAGTGGGGAACTGAAGTGAAGGACAAAACAGATCATACCACTTGCTTAGGAGCGTTTAAATAATTTCAGTTTAAAGTTGTTTCTCGACATGGAGAGGTGACCTGTCAGTATTAGAGGGCATAACAGTTGGTGATACAAAGACAATTGACGCCATTGAACGTTATTATAAAGGCTAGTGGTGTGAGATTAGTAGTGGTATTGCCAAGATGCAGATAAATATTTGTGGAGAAAGAAAATTATAATAAATTATAAATATTTGGTCCATTGGGTGAAGCAAGCATGGGATAGCTGTAGTTCCTCACTATTCCGGGATTCTATTTTCAGGTTCTTGAATTATTCTGCCTACTGAGACACATCATGTTTTTGAGCATCTGCAATTAATATTTTCACCAAAATATATAGGGGCATTGCCGTTGAACATCTAATTAATTTAGTGAATATCATTCCCATGTTGCCTCCAGGAAACCAACCACCATTTGGTAAAGTTGAAGAAAAATAACTGAAGCTGGCATTATTGCAGCGTTTTTTAATTGTGATCTAAGCCATCCAGTTGAAATTGGGTCTGGGTGCTCTGGCCAAATCACTTAGATCACTAAGATCTTCATTATGAAATCTTTGAATAACATGTTCTGAGAATTTCTGACATAGAGGGGCATATTATGAAGGGTGGCGATAGGGAATTTTTCGCCGCTTTAGCGGCCGTTAAGCAGCAAAAATTCTATCGCCCTATTAGCAAGCTGTCGCTAACAGCAGTTAGCAACAGCTTTTAGATGATAGCGAGTGATTTGGAGCCCGCTTTGCATGTTAGCGATATTTATCGCTAATGACATGCAAAGTGGGCGTACCCAAACTGTTAGCGACTGAAAATAGTTGCTAGCATCGCTATCGGCTATTAGCAAGGCAGGCGTAGCAATGGAATATTCACGCTAAGTGCAAATATCTCCGAATACTAACACCTGCACAGACCAGTTCTTAGCCATGTTATCCAATGGGAGGTGGATAACATAGCTAAGAGCATTTTGTCGCTAATGCGTGAATATTGCTGTATTCTCAGCGATATTCACGCATTTCGCCGCTATCGCCGGAAAATGTATCGCTTTGAAGATAAACGTTGCTAATAGCACGTTATCTCAGCGAAAAATTCCGGCGATGCTCGGCGATAAAAAAATGGTTGCTAAGCCTATTTAGGGATAAATATCGCAACTTTTTGGTAATATGCCCCAGAATTACTAAAAAAAAAAGTCTGGTAGCATCTCTGTGAACTGGAAAAACAGTCACATTCTCAGGCCAAATGTGATACTTAAATAATGTTTATTTGTCTCAAAGAACATATTTATCTGTCATGCAAAAAAAAAAATAATCTTTATGGCTCACTGGTACAGTAATCCAGTATCTTGCTAAGAAAACGGTTACAGGGGACTCATAATCCATGACGGGAAGTAATGAAACATACATTGTGTGAGCAGAAATCAAACTAATTGGGTAGATGGAAATGCGTCTGAGAAAAGCGTCTGAGAAAAGCGTCTGAGAAAAGTGCAGATTCCTGTCTTGACAGTGAAACCACTGAGTTAATTATACGTACAGAAGGTCCAGGCAACAATGAGAGACCAATGTAAGCTCCTGGCCCTCTTCCGAAAGTGTTTTAAACCACTTTCCTTCTTTCAAACTTCTGGAAACCAATCCTCTTACCAGGATTTGGAGGAATATTA
The DNA here is from genome assembly GCF_964263255.1 of Lissotriton vulgaris. Classification (NCBI taxonomy): domain Eukaryota; kingdom Metazoa; phylum Chordata; class Amphibia; order Caudata; family Salamandridae; genus Lissotriton; species Lissotriton vulgaris. Next base: position 1,939,088,187 of record NC_141685.1, read on the forward strand.
TGCTACAAGCTTTCACAGTCAGAAACGATGACAAATACCTGAGGTCTTAGCACCACGACCTGAGCATCAGTTACATTCTCAAAGGTCAGTGTTTTTTAGTGATATACGAGTTGCAAGAGCACTATCAGTGTTGCGTTGTCTCGTATCCTGGTTTTTATCACAATGGTCCACATTTATCATGATGGGTCGTCCCAACAGCGCGAGCCTGCTCTCCATATACCGTAAAGCCACTCGCGCTGTTGACAAATACAGCTACTGGCCTGCGAGGAAGTTAGAGCTGTGCCATGGGATGGCAGCTGGCCAGGAGAGAACAACCTTTCAACTTAGCTCAATTAGTCTCTGTTCGTATGTCTGTCACTTCATAATTTGGCGATGATCTATCTATAACCACACCTATTTTTCTGCAAATCCAAATGACATTGAAGCCTACGCTTCTGTTCTGCTGCTCACCGAATCTCCATAGTGGGCAACATTACAGTGAGTGAATCTTGCTCTCCGTTTGGCTGGGGCTTAAAATTGGGTTCAAGTATTTACTTTGTTTGTGTAGCATTGCTCCTGTCCATCGTCTGCTGGGGTAAACACATAGCGTTGCGTGGAAAATTAAACCCGCCCTCCTACGTTGTCTAATTGCCCATCTTTTTCCATTCCTGCCTTTCATAGGGTAAACGTCTTGACAATTTATTCTCGCTGTATGCACGCATCTTTACAGACCACACGCTCGCCTCCCAGTGGTTCATTTCAGAAAATATACTGAAATATACACGTTTTTATTCTGCGTGTCATCCCTGTGCTTTCTCATAAAGGACAGGCTGTTTAACAATACATTTGACTTATTACTACTGTACATGAAGTGAATTTGTACATGAAGTGAATATACTGCGAATGTAACATCTGAGTATCCTGCTGCTTACTTTTCTCTTACCTTTTATGCATCAAAAGAATAAGGGAAACAAAGGAATACTAGGCCATAACTCTAATTTCTGGTGGAAGAATTTAGCTATTCTCATTTTCAGAAAGTCGGCAGCATGCCTTTGCAACCCAACAGCTGCGCTATCCTTTAGGCTTCCACCATACATCAGGTTACATACTTTAAATATGTCATGGAGAGAAATGTCAATCGACCTCCTCCTATTTTGGTGGAACCAGGAGAGCCACAATTAAAATGGAGCATATGGATTTATGCTTTCAACAACAAGCTTAGAGGAATTCATGGTTTAAAATGTCATTCTGATTAGAAAAAAGATTTTACTGGTTCATCATTTAGGATTTGTAGGTTAAGCCATCTTTAAACATCTTCCTGTGCTTCCTACAACGCAAGATGGAGCTCATGTATGATTTGGTGATAATGCTTTAGATGAAGTACAACAAGTCACTAAACGTTTTGAGATACAATTTGATACTCAACCACGTATTGTTGTGTACAGATGCATGCTGTTCGCAATGGAACAACATGCTTCAGAGTTAATAGTTTTGTACATTATTGATGCAATGCAAATCTTAGCAGCACTCTGTGAATTTGAAAATCTCAAGGATGAATTCAACAGCGATTAGCCTATTACCATATCGTTTGATAAAGAGTTCAGGAAAATTATTAGAATTAAAAAAGCCTATGACCCTTATAGTGATATGCAAATTGATGGTGCACAGCTAAAATTACGTTTGGTTTCAGGTTCCAAAGTTACTGTCTTATGAAATATACTATATTTATCACAAATGACCACATGGTATCAATCTTTATCCCAACAATGTAGATTCTAGTGCATACGCGGACAGAAATTGAATATGTTGGGATAGTTTCCCCTCTCAAATAATTTTGAATGACAAAGGAATTGAAGGAAAAAATTATATAGCGGGAAAATAAATAGCAATTTGGGTGACTGCACAAAGGAAAATTTAAACGTACTCTTAAACCTGGTACTTAAGAACAATTATTAGCTATACTTGAAGATAATGCAATAATGGAAATGATAAAGAGGAGTCATTTATGCACATTGATGACCAGTCGAGCACACATATTCTTGAAACCTATACTGAAGAATCCCAGGAAGATTTCTCAAAGTTTTTTTAAATAATATGGGTAAATTCTAAAGAGTAGCTCTTTAAATCAAATTAAAATTGGATAGTATTGGCTAGCAGCCCAAGATGGTCATCGCATAAACGACGAGCTCCAGGCCTCGGATGAGAACCGTTAAATACCCTACAATACCTGCCATCCCGGAAGCGGGCCAGGGGACCAAGTTGCTGCTGATGCTGGAATAAACACCGGAGTGCGGTGTGCGTCTGACGCAGGTGTGGCTGCAGGTGCGGAGCCCTCCTGTCAGGTCCTGGGCCCATTGACATTGGTGAGGCATGTGAAGTAGCGGGCTCTGCTCTTGGCCTGTGCTGCGGCTGGCTCGCCTAGACTTTTCTCCTCCTTCCCCGCCAAGTCGTGGGTGGGGTGGAGGGTGGGCAGAGGGGTGGATAGGGCCTTACCCCCACTGCCATAGCCAGAGCAATTAGAGGCGACCAGGTGTCTGTAGGCCTCACGGCTGGAGCCGATGACCCTCCCCCAGTTGTGTTCCCGGTGACGAGGGCGGGGTGGCGCCTGCTGCTGATACCCTCTGTTGCCGGCTGTGTGGACCCTACTACAGACTTCCACTCCCATTCGGAAGTTGATCAAGGTACCGACGGACAGAGCGGGGCCTCATTTTCCCGAGCGGGTGCCGGGTGAGGTGAGGTCACTTCCCACAAAACGCTGGGAATAGGACGTGTCATTCTACTTCTCACCAGCTAATATTGGGGCTCCAAATTTCTGGTAGGAGAATGTACATTTACAACTACACTGTCTAATTGCTCACTTTGCAGTAGCTTTTTTCCATCACGGTCCTGAAGAAAGCTGGAGATCCTAACTCCGTCAAGCTGAAACATGTCGACCATACTGCACAGCGCCAAAGTATAGTTATTTTTTCAAACTATGAGGCGTTTTTACTCTTAACACTAGCGCAGTTCCTAATAAACATATTTTCTGCACTAGTAGCTAATTTTAATTTCACCCACTTTTTCTCACTGAGCACTGCACTACTATCAGCACCACTCAAAATACACTGTGGCCAGAAGGTAACCTCGGTTATCCATCCTCACACCATCATCAGATGAGGTTGGGCGAGACCTGGATCTACTATCCGTATCCCATATGATGAGACTCCGCCACAATGGTGGGCTGATGGGAATTTCTTCAGCCTAGTGTAATTCATCTGTCCACACCCTCGCTTGTTACATGGTTACAGAACAGCACACTCTTTCATGACTACACACCTCTCTTTTGGATTACCATACTACAGACGGCCTTGAAGACCTACAATACGACTTCAAGTCCCTTGTGCATAGGTGGTGGAATCTCCATCTCCTGCTCATTACCCTCTATGTTTGCTTTGCCATTAACAATGGGGCGTACGAAGGCAACAGCAGCTGCGGCATCAGGGAGGGCTGGATCCTGATCGCCGCCTTCTCCATGCACTTTCTGCTGGGTAGAATCGGTCCCCAACCCCCGACAAACTAGACATGATATTACAGGAAATACGAGAATCTATGTCAGCTATTGCGCAACAGCTGTGTACTATCTCTGCAGAACTTAATTTGCTGAAGGAGGACCACAGAAAACTATCTGATAAGGTCAAGGCCTCTGAACAGACACTGAACTCAATGGCACCAAAGGTAAGAGAACATGATGTGCATCTCCTACAATTACGCCAGCAAATAGAAACCCTTCAGGCCCGCATGGACGTTGCAGAAGGAAGGGCCAGACAGAACAATCTTAGAATAGTGGCCTTCCTGAGGAATCGGAGTTTCCGTAGTGACCACGTTTATTGAGGATTGGCTCAAAACAAAAGTAGCTCCCACGGGTCTGTCAGACCTCTTTATGGTGGAACAAGCCCATCTAGTTCCCACTAGAAAACTTATTCCTGATGCAAATCCTCGACCGATTCTTGCCAAGATACTAAACTTTAGTGATCAAGATTACTTGCTGCAAGCGGCCCTTGCCAGCGGGCCACCTATAGTTAAACAACGCAAAAGTTTTAATCTTCCCAGACTATACAGACTTCAACAGTCTAGGGCAACGCTCCTCATTTCTGAAGGTCAATATTCGTATCCATGCAGTTGGCCTTGCGTTTGCTCTCCTGTTCCGGGCCAAGGTAAAAATCATTAATAACCAGCGTTACTTCTTTTTTTGACACGCCTGAAAGTGTATGGGACTAGTTAGACGGAAATTTCCATGAGACCTTGGACACTGGCCGCCATGAGCAATCACAACAGAAACCACAGAGACCACCACGCATTCGCAGAAAGGGATTAACTACACAAAGCACCATGGCTGGTGCCCCATCTCCCCAGGTGGTGTTGGAGGGCAGTCAGGAGGCTCTCCGATCGGCGTCTCCTTTGAAGTCTGTCTGTCCACCTATTAGCTCCAGTGCCTCAGAGGAGGCAACATCGGACTCAGACATGGGGGGATTATTGCATTGTTTCCCTCAGTATGTACACAGCTAAGTAATGACCCGTTGGGCTGAGAATGTTGTGTAGGGCTTCCACTAATTTAATGTAATATACAATGGTCCTGGGGATGTCTAGATCCAGTAAGTGGGGTCTCGACATGCTTCCCATAAAGTACTTTGCTATTGTGATAAAAGCCTAGGAATACGGCAGCAAGCGCCGTTATAATCCCTCGTGGCCTGGCTCATCCTGGGCTGTACCACCTACCACATATAGCTGACACGTCCTCCACATTAGTAGCCTACCCCGTAAGCGAAGCACTTGTTATTTTACAGTTCACTATGTTGCTGCTTAACTTTCAGTTTGGTCGACTGAAGTTGACTTGTTTGACCGAGTATTAGGATAACATTTATTTGTTCAACCTGCTGGTGGTATGGTTGCTTGTATTTTGGGAGGTTGTGGGGCCGCTGTTATCCATGTTTTATGATAAAAGGCATCTGTGGTTAATCCATACAATATTGTCACTTGGAACATATGGGGCATGGGCTCGATCCACAAACTGCACTGGATATTGTCCCAATTGCACTGATGCCGTGCTCAAATAATATACCTGCAGGAAGCTCACTTAATGCCCTCTGAAGCCCTTTAATTACATAGAAGATGGAGGGGTCAGTTGTACTCGATTGCTTATTCTGCTTTTTCACGTGGGGTTGCAGTATGGGTACGCGTCAGGTTCCCATTCTCTCTGATCGATAGTAAAATTGATGACAAAGGCAGATATGTGTTATCATAGGCCACGCTGGATGAGAGGTGGGTGGTACTGGGGTCTGTATATGCACCCAACACTAAACTGGGGTGGCGGAGTGAGCTAAAGAATGATGATGGATTAAAGAAACCCAGATCAGTTGACTGAGGGTGAAGTGCTTGCAATGTTCAACACTCCGTCAATCATCCCCTTTGGTTATGCACCTAACACTGATCAGGCAGTTTTTTTGGCTCGCCTATCAAACGCCATTTTGTAATGGATGCAATATCCATGGCTATTGGGTGGGGATTTTAATGCAGTCCGCGTTAAGGAGCTTCATCGTTCTTACCCTCCACTACCGGGTACTGGATCGATACAGCAGGCTAAGATCCTGCGTCAGTGGGTGCAGAGGTGGAACCTAGTTGATGTATGGCAACTCCAGCACTAAAACATGCGAGAATATTCCTTTTTTTGATACCACCATGGTCTACACACTAGCCTATATAGATTCCTCTCCACTCTGGACCTACTCCCATCTATATCACTTACCACTTATGTAAGTAAGACCATCTCAGATCTTAACCATCTTGAATTAACAATTAATTGGGGCTGGGTCCCCTACCAGATCGCGATGTGGCACTTACAGCCTTCATTATTAGAGGACCCAGTGTTCAGAAACACTAATGCTAAGTCAATCACCTCTTACTTTGCCGACAACAAGGGTACAGCCGCAACAAGATCCATACAGTGGGAGGCCGTTAAGGTGATGATTCGGGGAGCCTCGATGGGGGAGGTGGTAGGTGCCAGACATGACATCATACGAGATGTCATGGAATTGGAAGCAACATTGCATTCGCTAGAAGTGGCAACCCAGGCAGAAGCAAGAGCAGAACAGAAACTTCAAAAGGATAGAGTGAAATATGCGGAATTGCTGGAGCGCCTGAGGCTAATTGACCTGAATGCATTGCTGGCTCGTATAATAAGGCCACAACCTTCACGTACACCAATACTGGCAGTACATACTAGGGATCAGACATTGGTTACCACACAGCTGGAGATCAATAGGGCGATCCAGGATTATTATACGCATCTATTCGAGGCTCTCCCACAGCCCTCATCAGAGTCTACTGATGAATTTCTTGCATCCATTTCACTTCTTGTTGCCCCTCATGCAAGTGTTAAAGACTTGGCAGCCCCGCTTGCTTAGGCCGATATTCGCTGAGCTATAAAGTAAGTTACCCATAATAAAACACCGGGCTCGGATGGGCTCGCCATCAAGTTTTACCCAACGTTCGCGTCACGGTTGGGTACCGAGCTACTGCAGTTGTATGACACATCACTAGAGGATGGAGTTCCACTGCCCACTACTAGGGAGACAATTGACCTCAATGCATTGCTGGCTCGTATAATAAGGCCCCCCCCCCAAAAAAGCAGTGGTATTTTGCCACTTTGCAGATCATTCTCTAATATTGGCCAAAAGATTGCTCACACAGTGCTGGAAATACTGTTCACCACTGAGGAAGGGAGCATGGGGGAGCAAGTCAGTCGTTGAGCCTCAGCAGAAAGAGAGCCGCTACAGCGGGAGGATATACAGGTAACTTTAAAACCACTCTCGATGGAATGGACCCACCTATTGGAGCAATTTAGTGTACATTACAACTGATTAGAGTGTGTTTACACTATGGCCCAACCTAACACACCGTCATAGGTGTAACCAGGCGCTTTAAAAATGGCTTTATTATTATTATTATTAGACCAAGTTTATTCAAGGATTAGCACTCTACCGTTAAGAGAAATGTTTTAAAAAGTTGCTTGATACGTTTGGTTGACTTCTCAACAAGAGAGCTTTCAAAAGGGTCATTAGTACCATTTCTTCTTCTCCTGGTCTGCAAAGGTTTTGTGCTGATCTTAAAATGTGCCTCACTGTTGATGCCCCTGAAAAAGGGTTAGGAGCTATTCTTAGCCACCTCAATGGATAAAAGGAAATTACACTAGGATTTGCATCATGTGTATTGAGGAAACATGACAAACCATATTCAGTAATTGGAAATAATTTTTAGTCTTTACCTGGGTAGTTGATAATTCTTTTTTCTAATCTTTTTATTAAAGAAACACAAAATGACAAAACAACAAAAACATCAACCTAAAGAAAAGGAGAAATCGTCAGGATGAGCATATCACGTAAAGTAGACACATCACATATACGAAGTTGATCATTTTTGATCTTTCATTTGGGGAAAGGAATTTGTTTTACATACTGATCATCAACCATTAATCAATATTATGAATGGCACTGCTGTGAACGGATCTACAGCTAGAATTGCGAGACTATGTTAGTAAGCATTTGCAATGCAGTCGGTCTCGCCTATGGGACCTTATATGTATTTAGCGATGCAGCACATTAACGTGGGTGGTGAAACATCTACTGTTCTTTAACATCGATGGAAAGTAAGCACCAAACTGTGGAACACACCAGGTATGGGAACACATGGAGAGAAAGTCTACCTATCAACTGTATATTGTAGTGTCCAAAGCGCTGCTTTTAATATAAAATCAGCCCCTTCTTTGGTCATATCATTGAAAATACAAGATTTGAAAAAAATATTATTGTCTACAGGTGCTCGTTGAATACAAGTTTCTATGGCCTGTAATCTAGGGAAAGCTAAAGTGATTCTGGTATTTTACTGACCTCTGCTGGTTGTTTTCTATCAAGAAAGTTAAATAGAGGCAGTTGACAGGAAAATAAATAAAGTCCCTAAGCAGAAAGCAATTGTGATATTTTACTGACCTCTACTGGTCGTTTTCTATCAAGCCAGTTAAATGGAGGGAGTTGAACAGAAAACAAAAAGTCCCTAATCAAATGCGGAAGCAGACAAGTCTTTTGGCTGATCTCCAGATCCCACAAAGTACATACAACAGATCTTCCAGACAGCACAAGCGCTGTCAAGGCACAACCTAAATATTACTTGAATATAGAGGCTTTTTGGCACTTCCCTCATCTATAATAGAAGATTCTATTGAGGGTGCAAATGTTGTGGTGTGTTTTGTTTGCCGGATATTGACAAAGACTTTGAGATCAAAATTGAAATTGTAATTTGTCTTACAAGTGATAAATATTACAAGAGCAAAATACCACAACTAATATCTGTTTAGGCATCTCGTCAACTATGGTGCAAACTGGCAATTGACTTCTTAGGGGCATTTAGAGTACTTCCTAAACAATGTAACTATGCTTTAGCCTTATTAGGCAACTTCATTAAATTGATTGAGTTGAAATGTGCCCCAGATCTCAATATTGATGCTGTCAGTCAGTCAGTCGAAAGCAATGTTTATTTAGACCTTAGTCTTTAAACTGCAATACCCAACAAATATAAACATCAAAACAGGGATAAATATGTGTTCAGTAACACACAATAAGAAACAACATATTCATCAATACATTCTTATTCCTGGATATTCTTTTTGATGACCAAATTCAATCTGGGGCTCACAAAGTAAATATAAAAATGTACTTATTCATTAAAATTCTGCCCGTATAGCACCGGGAAAGAAACATTTTATTCATATTAAGTTCAAATTTATAAATACACATCATAAAATCACTAAAATCCAGTATAATTCTAAAACTATTACAGTCTTTTGCTAAGAGCTTTTTACAGATTTCATATAATTTCCGATTGCAATAGCAATCTCGAGGTTAGGCATTTCTGTGAGTAAGTCAACAATCTAACAAAATATGCAGCATGTCACCCTTATTGCCTAACAAGCATTTACAATTCCCATCCGGGTGTAGCCTAATGACCTTCTCCCTCTGATTTGACAGCCAGGGGTTAATGCCTATCCTACTCTTAAAATTTCACATCTGAGCCACTTATTCGGAAGGGTGTCCAAGTAAGGGTACCAAGACTCGTGTTGCCAGGCTGCAGTCATAAATTTAACTGATGATTTCCAGCTCAAATAGCCTTGATCAATTGTTCTAGACAACTCAAGGTCTTGAGACCTAAACTCCTTCTTGGAGAATTCAGCGAGGAGTGACTGTTGGCAGAAACTCACCTTTAAGTTCTCTGCAACCTTAAACAATTTCATTCTTATATTCTTGCTGTGATTACATTTTTATCCAAATAATTCAACAGAGAATACTTAACTAAAACAGTTGTTTCCGATAATGGAGTACAGTTCACATCTGATAAGATGACCACTTTTTTAAGTAGCCCTCGTATAACACATACAAAAACTTTGCTATCTCATCCTCTATGTAATGCTTTAGCTGAGACCACCGTTTGGCTCATAACTGATTATGTGCAATGGTCTCTTGTGTGTAAAAGAAATGTTTTACTTTCAATTTCTTCTGTGTGGTGGTCTTGCAGAAATACAAAAGACAGTGTCACAGGTTACTTACTTTCATTTTTTTCTTTTGAGAAGTCGACCTGTGAATTCTAGCCTACGCCTAATTTGGTTTAGAGATATAACACAAAAGAACATGACATGAAAAGTATTGCAGAGAAGGTTGCTTAAAACATTAAACAAGCTCATGCACATTGTAAATAAGCTTATTATAAGCATTGTTCAAATGATTTCAAATAATTCAAAGTTGGAGGTTTAGTTTGATTCAAACGTCGTAGATTGAGACCCCAGGGAACTTTAAGATTCAATCCCTCTAGTGTAGTAGAAGAAGTTATTGAATGTGTTTCTAAAGTTGGTGGTAAATTGTGGCATACCAGTAAGAATGCGAAAAGAACAATTGATGGACAGAATGCAGATCAATGTCATACATTCACCCCAGTACAGAGATATGGGCCTAAATCCATCATTTTTTTTCTCACTATGCCATTCCAGTTTGGACCCAGCCATATGCAAATCAGTCTTGACCCTGCGTGCAATGGGAACAGCCCAGCACGAACTGCCAGCCCAAGTCCTCTCTGGACTGGAAACAAGCATCCAAGGACCGGTTTTGGGGTTTCACCCCTCATCAGCTAGAATAGCTTGATTCCAGTGGCATGTAGAGCACGGGGACCCGTGTCTGAGCATACCCGTCCCACTCGATGTGACAAATGCAAAAAGAACAATTGATGGACAGAATGCAGAGCAATGTCATACATTCACCCCAGTACAGAGAGCTGGGCCTAAATCCATCATGTTTTTGTTCACCATGCAATTGCAGTGTGGACCCAGCCATATGCAAATCAGTCTTGAACCTGCGCCCAATGGGAACAGTCCAGCTAAACTAACAAGGCCAGGTCCTCCCTGGACTGGAAAGAAGCATCCTAGGACCGGTTTCGGGCTTTCAGCCCTCATCAGCCAGGATATCAAGCTAAGTTGAACTAGCCAGGAGAGAATAAATGTTTCAAACTGCCTCAACTCGCCTCTGTTCATCTGTCCGTCGATTCATCTTGCCACCGATGCTAAAATTCAGCTGTGGTTCCTTAATGAGTCTATATATTTTTATATGTGTTCGGGAAAGTATCTCATGTTCAGCTAGTGACTGTGGTTACTGCGTTGGCACATCAAACAGGGAAGGTACTTGGATTATTTGTACTTTATTAATAATAAAAACACAATTTTCTCTTAAAAATACCTTAAGTCGTTCTTGCTGTCATCGTTTGTGACCTTTCAATACTTGCAGCAAAGAATATGGATCCTAATTAAATGTTAAATGTTAAATGTCGTCAACTCTTTAAAGCTAACCAATTACGTATTAATAATTGGAGGATAGTAGCATGATCTTTGAAAGACTAGGAAACTTTAAAACTGAGTTTAACCAGACCCCATGTCACGAGATGGACAGCCTAACACAAGTACAGCTTTCTATCCCCATTTGATGCTTGTCCACTTTACACTTACTACAGTCTACCAAATAACACCTTGTGTATGTGTTATGTTTTAGCTAATGTTGTTGCCATCTGCTATAGTTGCTGATTAATATTTGATGTGGCAGGGAGGAGTATGGCCTAGCAGCTACAGCTGTTGACTGGAACCCCGGGACTTAGGTCCGAATCCTGGCCTTGGCACTTGACTCTCAACATGATGTGATTCTGGGCAGATCACTTAATTTCCCTGAGCCTAAAAATTGTGAAATGTAATGCGTGAATTGTATTTGTGTTATCCCCTCTTGTTGTATTCTATCTTGTAAACTGTCTCGCATATCCCCTTGTTGGATGAATTGCTTATTTTGAATTTGCAGAAACATAGAGTTTGTTGGAAATGATGGTAAAGGTCAACAGGGTGAATTCCGTTGTCAAGGGAAGGCTTGTGCGCTCGCTGTGTAAAGAGGAAGTACTCGGTATTCCGAATCAGACGGTCATTCGTCACCTTTAGTGGGTCAGCTGCATACATACATTTTCACCTCAAGGCCACAAATGACAGTTTCCAGGCACAGCATCAACAGATAAACAACGAAACAAATCACCCGCAAGAAGAACCGCTATTTCGCGCACTTGCAATATATACAAGTAATGTGTAAAGCCCTATCCTGGGTTTAAAATGTGAGGAAGTATTTATACGAGTCGACGTTTTGCCGCGCGGCCATGGGCCAGTTGAATGAGTGGCATGCTCCGATAGTTTAAGGATGCAGGCTGATAGTTTTACTTCTCTTTTTAGGGATATTATGACACCATGGATGCTGGTTACGTCGATGAGAATGGCTACTTGTATGTCCTTTCTCGAGTTGATGACGTGATCAATGTTGCAGGTCACAGGATTTCCGCAGGAGCCATTGAGGAGGTAAGCGCGTTAATGTAAAACAAACACAGACAAACAAAACAGTAATGTTGTTCAAATGGAATAAAATATTCTGGCTGCGTTTTTGGCCAGTTTTGCTTAAGTACTCATTTAATAGTTTATACATTATAATCGGATTACTTGTCTCGTAATAACCTCACAAAATGGTTATTGTAAAGCCTAATAGATCGACTGAACTTCAGGTAAACTTCGCAGTAACATAATAAAAAAAAACCTTTAATTCGCTTCTTTAGTCTGCAGTTTTTTCGACTATTTCTTTCGGGCCCTACATACTCATTTTATACACACAAAGTGGAGTAAGGAAGAGGGGAGTGAAAGGAAGGGCTGTGGCAGGGAGGGTTGGAATCAGACTGGGCAAGGAGTGTTGTCGAAGGTAAAGAATACGGTTTTTAGTGATTTCAGAAGGCTGCTGAAGAGCGCCAATGTAACTGCCAAACACCAGGGCATGAGTTGGGTGTACATGCGGTTACACTGCGTCCACCCACTGTTTTCACAGGTTGGACGCTGTCCACCTTGGTAAGAAGTTGGGCCCCACAGAAATATGTTGAACTTGTCCCAGTGTAATTTTGAGACACCAGAACACGTTTAGCCGCTCCTGCACGTTGTCTGCTATCTATTCCCAACAGCAACGGGCAGGCAGCTGTTTTTCCTCACCTCCAGCTGGACACAGATAAAGACAGAAGTTATGGGGCCATCAGGCCTCCTTTTTATCATGTATTGGGCTGGAGGTGTCCTGGAACCTCACAAATACAAATGCACAGGCCAGCAAACAAAGGCACACAGCCTGTTATATATTCACAGGTATTTAAGAGATGCATGCTTTTTACTTTGTTGTATATAAGTGCATGCACTGTCAGAATGTCCCAGTATTTAGACAAATAACAATTTAAACAACACTATTTGATTTATTTTATAACGCTACTCATCCCAATGCAGAATGGTACATACACATTATCCATTCCAAATAAATCATATAAGTGTGTACATCAATGTAAAATATGTGTTACACGAGATAGGAGTCAAGTACCCTTCATAGCTTACTGTGGTCTACTGGAAGGATTACAATGAATTAAATGCAACTAACAAAAGGATCTCTGTGTTCAAAGCAGTGTCCCTGTTACCTATCTACATCAAAATGAAAATGCACCACTGGCTACCTACTACATCCGTATCTCTGTCTTGCTGAATGGGTGGGGCTCATTTGCTGTACTTGTTGTTTGTGAAACACTTCAATTTTTCACAATCCTGATGACTTCAGGGATGTAACCTTGATAGCACCACCCCCACTCTGAAAATTGTTCCATCACCACTGCTTAAATGGCCAAGCAATAATCGGGCTGAACACTAGCCTCTCTCGTTTTTTCTTAAAAAAACAGAGCTCCTTCTCCTGAGTTCAATGAATCATAGGTGGCGTTAGAATCCCACAAGGGGACGTATACATCACTGGAAGGGATTAAGATGTTACACCGGTTACCAAATTTAAAACTTCGTGCTAGTAGGGCCCAAAGGTACCATAAAAAACTATAAAAACATTTTTCATTCATTTATTTGAAAAAAAATGATATATACGTCCCCTTGTGGGATTCTAACACCACCTATGATTCATTGAACTCAGGAGAAGGAACTCTGTTTTTTTAAGATTGTTGACCCAATCCTTTTGCTGCCAGAAAGGGTAGCTCCCTATACATAATTTTTTGGCTCTCTCGTTTTTTCTCCTCTCCATTCCTGGATACCTCTTAAACACTTTAATCTTGCTGTCACAAATATACCAGCATCAAGATCTAAACTACCAAGCTAACTTAATGTCAGATGTAAGTATATCAGCTCAAACACTGACCCCAAACATGTTCTCAGCTTTTGATCATGCAGAACATCTGTGCCTGCCCAGAAACGTGGTTGGGGGTTGGTCCGCATGTAGCACTTCAGCTCTAAGTCTTCGAGTTTCAAGGCTCTTTCCCAGCACAAGGAGATGGAGCCAGGAACGAGTCCCAGGGACCGCTAAGTGTTTCCCATTGCTGTGTCCTGGGCACTGTGGAAGAGGCAACTGAGAACGGTGCCTGAAGAACTTCTCCCATTATGTTTAGCAGAACTATGTGAGAAATAGAATGGGATGGATGCGTAGCTACAGAATGACATCCGAGTATTCACAAACTTCTGGTTAGCATGTACCAACCCCAACCAGGATGTTTACTGCGGTGTAATGAGAACTGGGGACTGATAGACTTTTGATAGGTTGTATAGTACTGAGACAGCCTACCATGGGACAGCCTTTGATCAGCTGTTTGAGAGATCTGGAAGTTCAACTATTCTCATATATATTGTATTCAGCGGAATCAACTGTCTCAGATCGTTTGTTCTTAGACACTAGTTGTATATACACTCAACCGGGCCTTTGAAATGATTGTTTCAATTTCTAGCCCCTCTATCCTACCCTTGTTTGAAACGTTCCAACTATTCTGAACTCTGTGGTACTTTCATACCAGCCTGTCAGGGTACACTTAAAATACATATTGCAAGTGGGACAGTATAAATTATGATCATTGTTTCTCATTATGAGACGATTTACTGTTTTTTTTTAATATAGATTGGTTGTGCCAGGAGCAAATTAATTTTGAGAAATCAAAAATTCTGTGGTATGCTTTGGGACAAATTTGATGAATTTGAGAGTCAAGTGGATTAGACCTGGATGATTATCTCGTTGATCTTTTTGCAGACATGTAAAGCTGAGGAAAATGTTTACAAGCAAACAGAAGATACGGGTTTTCATCTGGATAACAGGATTTCAGGCAGAGATTGGCAGAAAATAAACAGCCCAAAAGAAAGCGTATGGCCTTAATGGCTTCAGAAACTTGTAAGAGGTGTAATGAAAGGTAGGGACTAAGGGCCTGATTTGGTCGACAAACGTGGCTGATATCCCGCCTGCCTTATTACTTCCAACACACTGAACACTCACCAACCACCCCTACACCCTGAAGCCAGCGATCGACAACTGGACAGCCCTCACCACCGAAGACACACTGAAGACGAAGAAAGTTAATCCACTCCGGGTCCCCCACAGACCCCTGCCCCCACCGCATTTTCAACAGAGCCGCCGACACCATCACACCCATGCTCTGCCACACCATCAACCGCTCCCTGGCAACCGGCCCATTCCCCGGCGAGTGGAAACACGCAGAGGTCAACCCCCTCCTGAAGAAACCCACGGCAGACCCCACTGACCTAAAAAACTACAGACCCATCTCCCTGCTCCCGTTCCCAGCGCAAGTCATCAAGAAAGCCATCAACAGCCAACTCGCCACATTCATCGAAGACCTCAACATCTTCGACTCCTCCCAGTCCGGCTTCAGAAAAAAACCACAGTACGGAAACCGCCTTCCTCGCTGCAACAGACAACATCCTCACCCTACTGGACAAAGAAGAAACAGCAGCCCTCATCCTCCTCGACCTCTCAGCGGCGTTCAACACAGTCTCTCACCGTACCCTAATACGCAGACTCCACGACGCAGGGAGAAGTGTGGCTCACGGTGTAGAGCAGGCAGACCCGGAAGCTGAGGTCAGACCCAGGACCAGGGTTCAATTCCCGACGCGGCACGGTCTTGAGCTCAAATGTCCACGGACTCGATAATTCTCGCTTCGGTGCCTGCTCTAATCATGGGTTCTCACTCTCCAACTCTGGGCATTAAGCTTGCTTAATCTCCACAACGGCCCCCCTGCGGCGGGATGCCTGGCTTTCACCTTGGGGATGCCCTGTAGGGGCTATCTCACAGGGAAAAGCCAGGACGGGTTCCCAAGGCAAGCGCCGGGAAACCTCCAGGTAGCTGTGCGCTCAATAAATGCAATAATAATAATAATAATCCAAGACAAGGCCCTCAACTGCATCTGCTCCTTCCTCCCTGGCAGAACGCAGCAGGTCAGACTCCCCCCTTTCCTCTCGGACCCTACACTTACCACCTGCGGAGTCCCCCAGGGGTCCTCCCTCAGCCTTACACTCTTCAACATCTCCATGGCTCTACTCACCCCCATCGTCAGAACCCCCAGACTCAACATTGTGTCATACGCAGACAACACCCAACTCATCCTCTCCCTATCCAATGAACCCAATACCGCCAGACACAATTTTCGCGAAGGCGTTTATTTATTTATTTATAAAGTTTTGGAAGCTGTCGCCAAATGGATGAAAAAAAGCTGCCAACAACTAAACAACAACAAAACAGCAGTACTCATCATGGGCCTATATCCCAACACCTGGAATGACACCTGGTGGCCCCGCCCTTGGAAGCCCGGCCACCCTCACGGACCACGCATGCAGCCTGGGAATCATCCTGGACTCCGAGCTCAAAATGGACCGCCAGATCAACTCCGTATCATCCTCCTGCTTCCACACCCTCCGCCTCTTACGTAAGACCATCAAATGGATCCCCCTCAGACACAGAAATACTGTCACTCACGCCCTTGTCGCCAGCAGACTCGACTACGGCAACGCACTGTACCCTGGAATAAACAATAACCTTGCCCGCAAGCTACAGAACATCCAGAACGCCGCCGCAAGACTAGTCCTCGACCTGCCAAGCCACTGCGACATCCACCTGCGCACACTCCACTGGCTCCCTATCGAAGCTAGAGTCCCCTTCAAAATGCTCATCCATGCCCACAAGGCCCTCCACAACACCGGACCAGTATACCTGAACAGCCGACTCAAATTCCACGCTCCCCAGAGGACCCTACGATCAGCCCAGCTCTCCTACGCCGTGGTTCCCCGCACCAGAAAGACCAGATCGGGAGGTTGCTCCTTCTCCTTCCTCAAAACCTGGCTCTTCGACAGACCGCCCACCCTTGATGGACCCCAGTGCCTTGAGACGCTTACGGGTGAGTAGTTGCGCTTAGCAAATGCCTGATTGAATCATAGTTTTTTTCCTCACAGGCTTTACCTGGTGAGGGATGTATCTCTCCTGAGAAAGTTGTACCACATCAGCTTCAAAACGAATTTACATTTACTGAAATTAAAGGTTTTTCTACTATATTTATTAGTTTAGAGCTCTAAATTTTTTCCCAAATAGGATCACCAGCAACAGCTTGGTCAACAGTCCCTGTTTTATGCCCAAAGAAGAAGCTGTCTTCTGACACAGGCTCATATGAAATAGTTGCATTACTTGCATCATATAGGTGCTCTGTAGTGGCCTGGAGAAATACATAACTTCTTTTCCCGTTAGTCCCGCTTTTTCGCTTAGCATCTATAGCTTCAAGCAATTCCTTTTGTGTTCAATGTAAAAATCTTGTTGAGGTTGGCCTTTCTGGTGGACTAGGTATATATAAGGCCCCAGCTTCAGCTGGCTGATCATCTGCAACCAGCAAAGGGAAATTAAAAGACACAATGCACCCAGCAGAGAAAATATTTGTAGGAGGTAGCTTCTTCTCCAAGTGGGCAAGCAAGAGTTAGCTCCTCCTCTCCTGACGACTAGCATGTATTAGTGGACAGGGAAGTGACTGTGCCTTACAAGCAAAACATTAAGGAAGAATACCAGTAACACGTTGGATTATTTACAATAATTTAATGGGAAAAGGGAGGCAAAGACAGACTAGCCTGTTTAGTCTGGTGGTGGAGATTGCAGGGGCATACCTATTAGATTGTTATATTTCTGAAATGAGGCTCTGGGAGTTACAAAACTTTAAAAGTGCAGCTGTGACACTCCTCCTCGTCTTCAGAGATAAACTGTTCTCACTGTTTCTAGCACTAGGCACCCATGTAGGACAGCACCTGCATAATGATTAGAACAGCCTGTCAATCAAAGCGTGGTATTTTAGGCTCATGTGTTTTTCAACAAGCAATGGCCCATTTCCTAAAATGTTTGTGTCCTTTGTGCAGGGCTGTAAACGTGAAGCGCTCCCAGGTGTTCTTCCTAATAAGGCACTGAATAAAATAGTGTAATTGTGCTCAGTCATTTTAACCCATGTCGTCTATGACAATGACGTTGAGTGTAAGATTTCAGAAGCTATGCCTAGTATACAAAAAAGCAACAATTTAGCACCACAGGTCACCTCTCTTTACCCCGGTGTTATTTTGTTTGAGTGCGTGCATTACAGGGAACACTTCTCGACTAAGTCAGACGTTCGTAAACAGGAAGCATACATGATGTGAGCACAATATTAGTCACATTAGCTACTAAATGAAAACAATCATTAGCAAAGTCAATGTTGCTGGCTTGCATTTTGAAAAATAACTAAAAAAATTACAATTATACTGTTGCAGTGAAAAAAAAAACACGATTGTTTTCTGCATACAAAGCATTTGTAGGATTCTGTGTACTTTTGGGATCTAAAATTATTTCTCACGCATTTCACTGTAAGCACTTTATATAGGGCACAACAATACACCAAGCCCACTGTGTATATTTAAAATACTTGCTAACAATAGGTCTGTTAGGCCAGCCCTCACCAACAACCAAACGCCGCCCTTGGAAAAAGAAATGTGTATTCATTACAACTGTACAATATTTATAGTAGACAATCCTATATTGTATTTGGCAGTATGAGCTTATATTGTTAGTTTAGCAGGCTGACTCAGTATATAGTGTCCACCTATCGTAAGACACTGTGCACTGAGTCCAGGCAACCCTTCGTGATAGTACTTGGAAAATGGAAGGTGCACTCCAATGAAGTCAATTACGCAGAAGAATATTTTGAAATGTCTTTGCTTTATTTGTATTCTTTCACTTTCTTAAACACGGGCACAGCCAACGCGTTTCGTTCCCCCTAGTGCCACGGGAACTTCGTCAGGGCATATGTAAGACCATAGATATAATAATGTGTGTTCGGTGAGCCAAGATCCTTATTGTGAGTACATTGGCAAGTTTGTACAGTCCCGGATATTCAGGTTTCTCAATCTAGTCCTAAGGCTGGCGCTCAAAATATTATCCAGAAAGAAAGATCCTATAGATAGATCAGTGTCTTCCCGTAAGGAGGAACCTCTTGGTAATAACCACCAGTATTCAGTCCCCCAAGTAATAGTCCAATTCCAAATTCAAACTCTATAACTGCTCCATATTAGATTCAAGGCAATTGAATTATTAGATACCATGTCTCAATGCAAGTTGTATCTAAAAACTAGCTCCAATACCGTGCTGGCCTGTGGAGGAACAGCACCCTTGCGCTTTACCACAGGTGCTGGGTACCTGGCTCACCCTTATAGCGGGTGAATTCCTGACGAAACAATTGTCGCCTTCACACTACGAGGAGTGCTTCCTAGATCGTCGGTTGTCACTTCCTTCGGTATTGGAGCTAGTTTTTAGATACAACTTGCATTGAGACATGGTATCTGTTGACCCGGCTCTTTTTGGCAGGTTCATCCCGAAACTTTTTGCTTTTTCCTAGCCTGTTTTTGTAACCTGGTGTTGGTGATTTTAGGTCTCTGCACACTTTTTCACTGTGGTCCAGTGTAAAGTGCGTGCGCTCTGTGTGTGTGTGTGGTGAGAGTGACCTGCCCTCCCATAGTAATGTATGGGGAATATGTGTGACCATGGTAGTTCCTGATGTGTGGGGAGTGCAGGGTTGAGTTTGGTATGTGCGAACTCGTGAGATTGAATGCTGCGCAATGATGTATGCGGCATGATTGTGTCTAGTGTGGAAGTGCCACTTCTAGAAGTTATTTACAACAAGGGGTGGTGAGGGACAGAGTCTCTGAATTAAACAGAATACTCTCACCCAGTCAAGAGATCAGGGCTAGATCCAACACCGTTTTTTAGCTCACTGCACCATCCCAGTTTCAGAACCTGGCTGTATGCAAATTAGTCTGTTCCTGTCCCAGTGCATGATGGGAACAGGGCAAACCAAACTACAAAAGCCAATTCTTACACTGGGAAGGAAACAAGCTACCGGGGACCGGTTTCCGGCATTTCAGCCGTCTTCGGCCCGGCTTGCTTGAATCCTGATGGTGCAATGAGCAAGGGACTCACATCTGAGTATACCCTTCCACGCTTAGGGTGGACAAACATATTTACAACAAGGGGTGGTGAGGGACAGAGTCTCTGAATTAAACAGAATACTCTCACCCAGTCAAGAGATCAGGGCTAGATCCAACACCGTTTTTTAGCTCACTGCACCATCCCAGTTTCAGAACCTGGCTGTATGCAAATTAGTCTGTTCCTGTCCCAGTGCATGATGGGAACAGGGCAAACCAAACTACAAAAGCCAATTCTTACACTGGGAAGGAAACAAGCTACCGGGGACCGGTTTCCGGCATTTCAGCCGTCTTCGGCCCGGCTTGCTTGAATCCTGATGGTGCAATGAGCAAGGGACTCACATCTGAGTATACCCTTCCACGCTTAGGGTGGACAAACATATTTACAACAAGGGGTGGTGAGGGACAGAGTCTCTGAATTAAACAGAATACTCTCACCCAGTCAAGAGATCAGGGCTAGATCCAACTCCGTTTTTTAGCTCACTGCACCATCCCAGTTTCAGAACCTGGCTGTATGCAAATTAGTCTGTTCCTGTCCCAGTGCATGATGGGAACAGGGCAAACCAAACTACAAAAGCCAATTCTTACACTGGGAAGGAAACAAGCTACCGGGGACCGGTTTCTGGCATTTCAGCCGTCTTCGGCCCGGCTTGCTTGAATCCTGATGGTGCAATGAGCAAGGGACTCACATCTGAGTATACCCTTCCACGCTTAGGGTGGACAAAAATATTTACAACAAGGGGTGGTGAGGGACAGAGTCTCTGAATTAAACAGAATACTCTCACCCAGTCAAGAGATCAGGGCTAGATCCAACACCGTTTTTTAGCTCACTGCACCATTCCAGTTTCAGAACCTGGCTGTATGCAAATTAGTCTGTTCCTGTCCCAGTGCATGATGGTAACAGGGTAAACCAAACTACAAAAGCCAATTCTTACACTGGGAAGGAAACAAGCTACCGGGGACCGGTTTCTGGCATTTCAGCCGTCTTCGGCCCGGCTTGCTTGAATCCTGATGGTGCAATGAGCAAGGGACTCACATCTGAGTATACCCTTCCACGCTTAGGGTGGACAAACATATTTACAACAAGGGGTGGTGAGGGACAGAGTCTCTGAATTAAACAGAATACTCTCACCCAGTCCAGAGATCAGGGCTAGATCCAACACCGTTTTTTAGCTCACTGCACCATCCCAGTTTCAGAACCTGGCTGTATGCAAATTAGTCTGTTCCTGTCCCAGTGCATGATGGGAACAGGGCAAACCAAACTACAAAAGCCAATTCTTACACTGGGAAGACGGCTGAAATGCCAGAAACCGGTCCCCGGTAGCTTCTCTCCTTTCTGGTGAAGAATTGGCTTGGTAGTTTAGTCTGCCCTGTTCCCATGATGCACTGGGCCAGGGACAGACTGATTTGCATATAGCCAGGTTCTGAGCTGGGATGGGGCAGTGAGATAAATAACGGTGATGGATCAAGCCCTGATCTTTGGACTGGGTAAGAGTGGTCTGTTTAATTCAGACACTGTTCATCACCACCCCCTTTTCTGAATCGTTTTTGGCCACTATAGGTGTGGCAGGGTATACTCAGACATGAGTCCCTTTCTCACTGCTCCATCAGGATTCAAGCAAGCCGGGCCGAAGACGGCTGAAATGCCAGAAACCGGTCCCCGGTAGCTTGTCTCCTTTCTGGTGAAGAATTGGCTTGGTAGTTTAGTCTGCCCTGTTCCCATGATGCACTGGGCCAGGGACAGACTGATTTGCATATAGCCAGGTTCTGAGCTGGGATGGGGCAGTGAGATAAATAACGGTGATGGATCAAGCCCTGATCTTTGGACTGGGTAAGAGTGGTCTGTTTAATTCAGACACTCTGTTCATCACCACCCCCTTTTCTGAATCGTTTTTGGCCACTATAGGTGTGGCAGGGTATACTCAGACATGAGTCCCTTTCTCACTGCTCCATCAGGATTCAAGCAAGCCGGGCCGAAGACGGCTGAAATGCCAGAAACCGGTCCCCGGTAGCTTGTCTCCTTTCTGGTGAAGAATTGGCTTGGTAGTTTAGTCTGCCCTGTTCCCATGATGCACTGGGCCAGGGACAGACTGATTTGCATATAGCCAGGTTCTGAGCTGGGATGGGGCAGTGAGATAAATAACGGTGATGGATCAAGCCCTGATCTTTGGACTGGGTAAGAGTGGTCTGTTTAATTCAGACACTCTGTTCATCACCACCCCCTTTTCTGAATCGTTTTTGGCCACTATAGGTGTGGCAGGGTATACTCAGACATGAGTCCCTTTCTCACTGCTCCATCAGGATTCAAGCAAGCCGGGCCGAAGACGGCTGAAATGCTAGAAACCGGTCCCCGGTAGCTTGTCTCCTTTCTGGTGAAGAATTGGCTTAGCAGTTTAGTCTGCCCTGTTTCCATGATGCACTGGGCCAGGGACAGACTGATTTGCATATAGCCAGGTTCTGAGCTGGGATGGGGCAGTGAGATAAATAACGGTGATGGATCAAGCCCTGATCTTTGGACTGGGCAAGAGTGGTCTGTTTAATTCAGACACTCTGTTCATCACCACTCCCTTTTCTGAATCACTTCTAGAAGTTGGCATGTTTGTGTAATTTGTGTCTGGCGTGTGATTGGCTGGAGCTGGCTGGTGAGCCTGGCTCCAGAAGTCAGGATGGGTCTGCCCCAGTGGTAAATGGCGAGATTAGCATGCTGATGTGAGGGAGGGGTACACCTGGGACCTGAATAGGGCTGGGTTTTCCCTCCACAATACTGGCTCCACCCCCTGTGGTGCGTCTGATGTCCCTAGCCTGGCCAGTGAAAGAAGTTCCCCATAACCAGTTGTAGCTGGTTCTCACATTGCCTGCACCCTGCTAGACAACGGATTTTGGGTATAAAAACGGTTCTGTGACACTGAAAGTGTACTTGTTTCTGACTGGAATCAACCAGGGGTGTGCTGCTACTGGGCCCAGCCCAGGTCCTGCCCAGCCCCTGGAGTGCTGATGGACCTTGATGCCTGGAAGATCATTTCTTTCTTGGGGTCCCCTTTGCTTCACTTTGCCCCCAGGACCTTTGTTTTTGCTGCCCAGGACTTTTGGGACCCTTTGCCTTGCTTTCTTTGCCTTTGCCCAGGCTTTTTGTGGCCTAAGCACCCTGGGAGCGCTTTCTGAGGGAGAAGGCTCGTGGCTCTGCCCTAGCGCTTAGAATGCACTTCTATTCTGCCATTGCAGCTCTGGGCTGCTGTCCAGGGGATCCCCTCGGCCTCGTGTGTCCTTCATTCGCAGGAGCCTACCCTGCGTTATGCCCCGCATATTTAATTATTATCGCGGGTGCCACCCCGTACATTTTTATTTTTAGAATGAGTGACCACCCGTGGTTTACTTTTGATATCGAGGGAGCCCACCCCTTATTGCAGAAGGAATCGCCGCCCGGGAGGAGCACCTGAAGCTGGAGTCTGGTCCGCCGCCTAGTTGTGGGCGAGGCCGGTGTAGTCATTTCCGCTTCCCGAAACTGGGCCGGTGGAACTCCCATGCGGAGAGAGAAGGAGCCTGGCAGCGCCGGTGTCAGCATGGCTCTCGTGTCTGGAGAGAGCCCTGCTGGTGCCCAAGAAAAGTCGTGCCGAGCATTGCCGGTCCCCCGCGTAGGGAGGAGGACCGGAGCTGCTTCCCGCCATGCTGCGAGGTGCTACCGACAAGGCCTGTCTGCGCGGGGCTCCCGTGAGAGGAGAGGAGCCCCACAGGCCTGCGCCATGACCGGGTGGAGAAGTGCTGACGTCCATTGACGACGACGAGTCCCCCATGAACAGCCCAGTAAGTCAGAGGAGTGCTGGGGGCACTTGCGGGAAATAGTGCATTTGTGAGCCCACAGGTGCAAGGCCCCCGAGTCTTGAGCGGCCCCGTCTAGCAGTGGGCCGCTCCAACGGATGGCACAGTGGCAGGAAACATTTAGGGCGGCCCCCGATGGCAGCGGGCCGCCCAAACATTTTACTCGGGCCCGGGGCTCATGCCTGCTATTCTTAGGAGCCAGTGTGCTCCTTGGGGGCAAATGTTATTTGTAGAGCCTGCGGGCTCCCACGAGGCTCCCGCAACCTACAGGGCCACATTTGTTTTAGGGCCCATGTCCCTTCCAACGTTGGGGGACAACTTTTATTTACAGAGCCCCGTGTGGCTCTAGCCTGCGCGCATTTGTTTAGAGCCTGAGTGGCTCCTTGGGGGCACAGTTTCTGTCCTAAGGGCTAGTGAGAGCCCTGTTGCAGTCTCCAGCTGCCCAGCAAGTAGTCGACAGCTGCACCGTTTAGGCTTTTGTTTCTTTTAGGGGGACTTGTTCTTTGGACTCGGGAGTGAGTCTCACTCCTGCGCCCCTAGCTTGGCCTGTCACAGCTGCGCAGCACTTAGTGCCAACTGCAACGTTTAGGCCCTGTGATTGTTCCCAGCTGCCCAGCAATTAGAAAGCAGCTGCAACGTTTAGGTTTGCGCTGGTGGCGCACCCCTGACTGGCGCTGCATTGGTAGCGCGCCCTGACATTCTGGACACAGGGCATTTGAGCCCCTTCATGAGATGGCCAGTTGGCCAGGGGGCTGGTATGTGGTTAGGGTCAAGGCCCTAATGTGATTTTCTGCGCAATGTGATTTTACTATGTTTTTGATGGTAATTGCCTAATGTGATTTTTGCGCATTGTGATTTTACTTTGATTATGAGGTTATTTTACCTATGTAGGTTTATGTTAGTGAGAGTTTATCTCACTGTGAGTTATGCCCCTAAATGTGATTTATTCTTAGGAGGCAAAGTCCAATGTGTTTAGACTAGTGAGAGATTGCCTACTGTATTTATACTGTAGGCCTAATTGTGATTGCTGCGTAATGTGCTTTGCCTTTATGCTTGTGTTACACTTTTAAATGTGCTCATGCTTAGACGTTTGCTTTGCCTAGTATAGTTTAAATTAGAGAGGTTATGTGTCTATGTGTGATCTAGGCCTATGGTTATTAGTATTGCGTAGTGTGTGCCTACCTGTTACCAGTGGTTACTGGTTGTGGTTTATAATTGTTATTTTGTGCTACACTTATTCTATGTTCTAGAAGTGCTATTTCTGCTAAGTGTTGATTCTGAAAGTGGCCCACGTGGCCCTGTCCTGGTGTAAATAATGCCTTGCGAATATTGCCCGTGCCAGTTGGCACAATGTATATTGTGTGATTACTATCTGATGTGTTTTGACAATACAAAAGTTATTTTTATATAACCTTGTGTGGAGTTCTTTTTGTGGTGTCCCTAGGATGTTGTTGCTGTTGTGTGCTGGCGCAAATGCTTTACACATTGCCTCCGGGATAAGCCTGTCTGCTCGTGCCAAGCTACCAAGGGGGTGAGCAGGGGTTATCTTGGCGTGTGACTCCCTTGTCCTGACTAGAATGGTGGTTTCTTCCTGGCTTTGGCGTAAGCCTTAGCCAACCAGAAATCCCAGTTCTAACAGCATCTAATAATTCAATTGCCGGAAATCCTTTGTTCAGCCTCCCCTGTCCAAGTTAAGTTTTTCAGCAGGAGGGAAGAATACAATCTATGGCTGTCAGTAGCGCGGGCTGGCAGGCAGACCCTGTAAGGCTACTCAGGTAGGTATGGGGGGTCCTCAAAGGAGCCCCCAGTATATGGTATCATGCAACTAAAACTTTAATTGTTGTAGTTGCATGATTCCAACATGTTTGATACCAAACATGACCAGGTTTGGGACAGCCATTATGTAGTTGGATATCTTGACTTGCCCGTGTCCACTACATACCTTAGAATGGCTGTCCCACACTTACAAAGCACAGGAAATTGAATTCGGGGGTTGTAGGGGTACCCTTAGAACCAAGCACCTTGCCCTTGGACTGAAGGGGCTTCCTTAGGGGTAATGTAAGGGTTTAAAGTACTGTGACCAGGATATAAAGGAAACCTTATATCCAAAGTGAAAGGTGCAAGCACAATTTCACGCAGACTGCAATGGTAGCTCCATGTGCTCCTAGGGGTGACATAATACATGCTGCAGCCCATGGGAGACCCCTGGTGCACCCATGCCCTCGGGACTTCAATACCATATACTAGGGATGTACAATAGTACCCCAGTATGCCAATTATGGGGTTTACAAAGTGCTTACCATGGCATTTCGAGGAGAGAGCACTACCACTGGTTAACAGGATCCCAGTGAACTACAGTCAAAACACACTGACACCAAGCGAAAAATGGGGCTATCTATGCCAGAAAGATCCTACTTTCCTACAGTTAGCAGTAGATATCTACGTTTAATCATGTTTATGTATGAAGGGTTCAGGCGGGAATGTTTATCAATTTTATGTGTGTCATATATTGTACTTTCAATTCATGTTTCATTTTTGTGTATTTGTGGACACTTTCTTCTCTCTATTTTCCTAGACTTGTTGGTTTTGTTCATGTTTTATTAAAGGAGCAGGTTAAAAGCCATTTTATCTCTTTTTTCTTACTGTTTGATGTTTTAAAAAAGGTATATATTTTGTTGCTTGAGCCCGGCTGACCCCAAGAAGCCCAGTTTATTCTGTCTTCTTTTTGACAACGGGAATTATGGATGATATTTTTTAATCAAAGATATGGTATCCACACCTATTTGTCCATGTCAGGAAACTTTCAATAAAAGAAATATCCGTGCATCCCTGCAAAACTAAACAAATATTACCAAAGGACTCCAAACAAGTAAAAAAAAGTAGGAATGAATGAATGGATGTATTTGTTTAAATAAAATTGATACGATTATATTTACAATACAACAGGTAGCAAAATAAAATCCAAATCGATGCATGTATGCAAAGGAGCCCCAAAATAGCCAAGAGAATATTAAAATTGAAGTAGATAGAAGTATAAAATGACTGCCCTGCCTCAGTGACAATGATTAAGGTGTTCGGGGCTGTTGCAGCCTATAGCAACAGAAATTATATTGGCAGATTTCCCGAAGCTTGCCAGATACAGGGGACCAGTAACGGTCATACAAATTTCCAGCGTGTCATTACTAGTAGAAACCCTATTGTTTATGAACATTGTTTTTTATTAAAGTGTGGCAGGCAGTTAAAAACGTTGGACAACAACATACGAGGTGGAGCATAGACTCACTCCTATTGTCACATAATTGCGTACCAGAAATGTTGGTGATGTTTTCGACTCCTCACAATTTCCCTTTACATAACATACCTGTTAAATGGCTTTGTGGGTTGTACCAAAAGGTGGCGCCATAAGTGGCTGGTTCCTACGCCTAGAGAAATAGCCTTGGCCATCAGTGCCAACAAATGATGCCTCTACTGGCAGATAGTTGCATACACACCCGCAAATACTGCAATATAGTGGTAATATAAATGCTCTTTAAAATCGACAATTTATATGTTTCTTTTGTTTTTCTTTCGTTTTCTAGTCGGTGCTTTCACATTACGCCGTGGCAGACTGTGCAGTTGTTGGACTTGAAGATCCTCTTAAGGGGCATGTCCCTTTAGCACTTTGTGTTTTAAGACAAGGTAAGCTCAGTTCATAAAAAATCTCTTCTGTGGACGTGGACATTAATGGTAAAATAATATTCTCTCAATCATACCCACCCTGACCACTGCCACTTTATTTATATATTTTAAGATTTTTGTAAATTGCTACCAACTACCCAATTGCTGATCTCAGAGTGCTAAAGAAGCAGCAGCAAATGGCCGTGCTAAATGTCTCCAGGTATTCTAGTGCGTCCTGGTCAGGTCTCCTGGTCCAGCACCGTCTGATATTCCAACTAAAGAGTTCACACTCATGTCGACCAGAGCCAAAGTATATTTGACGGGCCAATCTTCTAATATTCGGACTAGTCTAAAGCTGCAGTAAGCTGCTCCTACGACAGTAGAATTAACTGAATACCAGAGTGAAAAGGTGCGCCTTTAGTGAGTTTCAGAATTTAAGGTAGGTTTTTTTCATGTCTTAAGTGGATGAGTAAACAATTCCTAATGTAGAAGCCCTGGTATCGTGAAAAGAAAGGGGGTCTTGTTACCAGTAGAGGATTGTGATGATGATTCTGAAAAGAGCATGTATTAGTCATAAGTATCAATCAGGACAGTTTTTTAAATTACATTTTTCATTTGAGATGATAACATTCATTAACTTTACAGTACTGAGGGAGTAACTTGCTTAACCAATACAGCTGGGTTAGCCATATAGATGAGAAATACAGAAAAAGAGAATAATATCGAAAACGATCTGCATTGCCCATTTGTAGCATAGAATTAGGGAATAAATATAGGGGCTGACGTGGACATCAAATACTGTTGTGGTCAAGACAAGTAATGCAAAGATCAGAATATTGTAATAAAGCATTGTAGCCTGTAGTCTATAAATGATTTCTTGGATGTGTTTTAGTGATCCTCATCCTTTCCCATTCTAAGGAGATACATTCTAAGTGCCACCAAATGTCCCTGGACCTAGATCAGGATCACTGGAATTATGCGACTGTGTGGCTGGAGTGGTTTTCGAATAATAATGGATTTGCCACATAATCTATCATGTACTGCATAATCTGCAAATTTTAACAAAAAAACATTTGTTTCTAGTTCAAACGGTTAAAAAGTTACTAAAACCCAACAGCACACAAGCACACAATTTCCTACATATTTGGCGTAATACTCTACCAACGCTAGAAAGGAATTCAATGGGTCCTTGTCACCAGGTCTGGGAGCATTTTGTATGGCTTTCAAAAGTTTCATTTTAGGCTCCACACCCTTAGCAGAAATGTGGGGACCCAAATAGTCTACACCTTCTTGGAAGAATTTGCACTTGTCCTTCCTCAAAGTTAATCCACTCGATTTCACAATATCAAAAACCTCTTTCACTCTCGCATCGTGTTCGGACACAATCTTCCCATAAAGTATGTCATCCTGGAAGAACACCACCCCCATGGTGCTACCAAATAAATTTCCCATCAGGCATTGAGTAGCCGCAGATGCTAAGCCAAAAGGCTGAGTGAGTCCCTTCGGGCGTGACAACAGAAGCAAGGTGTCTGGAATCCTTACTCAGCTCAACTTGATGGTATGCTGAGGAAACCTCTAAGGAGGTGAAAAACTTCGCAGCATCCAACGTTGCCAACATTTCATTATTGTTCAGCAAAGGTTGGCGATCAATCCAAATGTTGGAGTGAAGATCACGCAAGTCCACACAAAGTCTCATGGACTTGTCCGCCTTGTGCACCAAAACCATGGGCACCAACCTCTCAGACCCCTCAATGGGCTACATTATCCCCATGTGTTATCCACACAACCTTTTCAACTCCAACTTCAATTCACTTTGCAAACTTAGTAATACTTTTCGCACTCTATGGGCTATTGCTTGAACACTATCCTTGAGTATTATTTAATGTTGAAAACCCTTCATCTTGCCTAAATGTTTGCTAAACACTACAGGATAGTTATGGACCTATTCATCAGCCAATGAAATGCCCACCCATTCCTGTACAGGACGAAGAAAGTTGACAGGGACACATTACAGGACCCCTTCATTCTCCGAGTAGATAACACCATGTCAGGATGGTTAGGGTCCAAAATTATTCCTAACTTCCCCTGTTCATGCCATCCCAACAGTTTCGCATCTTTTTTCACAACATATATAGGTCCATTGGCATAGTTCCCATCAAACTCGAGACTTCGTTAAAATTTTCTAAAAACATCCACCTTCCTGCCCCGTAGGAAAAGATCTTTGTACTGGATTGTTCTAGCTGAATGTCCTCCAGCTCCCCAAATCCTTCTGGTTTATAAGCGTAAAAGGAGAGCCAGAATCAGCCAAGAAGTTTATCTTCCTGTTCACTACGACCACACAAATTGGAGCTTTTCTCTTACGAGTTGCCAGCATGGCAGATACTCCTCGATCCCCATCAGTTTGCACAAATGAAGAGGATAGCATTAGTAATACATTTTTCTCCTCATCCGAACTTTCCAAACCATTCTCAATGGCTTTGACAGTGAGCATGGAGAGTTTCGGGCTGATGTTGCTTTGCACATCCATGGAAGGTGCCCTTTTCTACCTCACTTGAAGTAAGTGTGATTTAGGGCAAAACAGAATTCGGTATTCCCCAGGTGAGATTTGCTAATGCACCTGAAACATATGAGCTCTAATTTGTTGAATTTTGCCTTACTGGATGGTGACTCGGGATTCCGTGCTTTAGTGAGCATCGTTTCAGGATACTGACTTGGGCTCCCCTTGGCAGGTTTGGAAATATGTTTGGCGCTTAGTTGTTTACCCTCATCGAACTTGGTTGAATCGTTCATCTCTCGCATGCACAATTGTGAATGTTCAATGCCCCTGGCAAGTCTAAGAAAAGTTTCGAGATTGGGATCTTCAGTGGAGAGTATTTTTTCTTGAACTTTCTTATTCATGGTTCTTTCAATTAATTGATCACAAATGATCTCATCTTTGAACTCCCTGTAATTAGAAGTGGCTGCCAAAGTTCTTAGAAAGGTGACAAAATCATCAATTGATTCCCAAGGCATCTGTGCTCGTTGCAAACATTTGTGGCGTTCCAGTACAACATTTTTCTTGGGGTTGATTCTCTTGTCAAGTGTTTTGATGATAGATGCATAATCATGAATTAACATGGAATTGCTGTCATTACCGCCACTGACATGAGTGCTAACAACCTCTAATGGTAGGGTTTTCACAATATTCCACCCTTCGGCACCCAGATTGTAGACTAGAAGGGCTTTTTTTTTTTTGGGAAGTGGAAGAATCACCATCAATGGCTTCTAAATAAGCCTCAAAAGTGCCTTTCCAATGTTGCCAGATCAATGGGGTAGGGCCTGCAGTTTGCAAAAAGGGTGCAAAAGGGTGGAGGAGCAGAAATCAAATATAGTCTGTAAATTTGCGTGGGTGAGTTGCTGCCACACAATAATGTTTGGTTAAAAGGAAATTCTGCTGTCAACAATGTGCCAAGGTTCAATAAAACATATATTCATGCATTACAGTAGAGATTAGATCCACACTAGCATACACGGTGTAGGTACTGGTGTGCCTGGAACCGATGTCGCACAAAAAGCACAAAAGAGATACTCTACCTATATCATTTTAGAGTATGCTAAACGTCATCAATTTTATTGACAACTCTGGCTAGATCACCGACTTAAATATTCACATCATCCAGGATAATTAAGACATACTTGATTTATTATTTTTTGTCTTTTCAATTCAAATATATTAGTGTATTCACAAATAAATATCCTATCTAAAAGGTTATAGAAACATCAGATCCCATTGCAAAACATCCACTCACAACATACAATCAAATTCATACTCAAACATCCTCAGACAAACTGCAAATCCATACATCCATACATATTCATTTATTCTCAGGTCTCCCTCCCGCTTTTTCGTAAAGCCTTAAAGTCCTGGCTTTTCTTGGATACGTCAGTTTGAGCATGTTCCCTCTCTCACCGCATCCTGATGCCTTGAAGGCAGCGCCTTTATACCATTGGGCTATTTCCGCGCTCTACAAATCAATATTCATTCATACATCACATTGTTATAACTTTCCCCTTTTTTCATGACCCGCATTTCTTTCTTTCCCTGTCCCCTTTCCACCCCTCCCTTTCTTTTCCCCTTGGTCTATTCCCTAGGAAGGTGAATTCGAACATTGATCACTGTGGTACTGCGCTACCACTTTGCTTTCAGAGGAGCATGAAACTGGTCTATGAATAAACTTGTTCTTTCGCACTTACCTTCTGTGGACTGCATTTCTTAACAATTTGGCGACGAGGGTCCTAGCCGTGAGGGGGGTAGCACCAGTTTCACCCCCGCCTTCTTCGACTCCTCTGATGCAATTTACGTCTCTGTTTATGTGAAGATTCCTGGGCGCTACGTGGGTGACACCTTTGAAACTTTTTCTTCAATTCATCTGGGGACGGTTCGGTTCCTTCTACCTTGCTGGGCCTCCCGACTGACCAGCTTGTTGTATTTCCAGCTGGAGCCTCAGGTGTTTCTTCATCGGTTTTTGGGCGACATCTCTCTTCGTCCTCTTGTTCCCTGGTGTTCCTGTGAGCTGTTTTCAACGGAGGTGGCATTTTTCTTCGCGCTCTGGAGGAATTTCTGTCAGCGTTTGGTTCTTGAGGAGATCATCGGTGGCAATCCATTGCTGAAGAGAGACTCTTCCTTCTTCTTCGCGCAGTACTGTCTCCGGTGCATGAGTCCGGTTTCTTCATCTGTCATCCCGGTCCTGCGCAGTGTTTTTCTGAGGTGGTGTCTTTCTGAGGATCGTTTGTGCGCAAGTGCAGGTTCCCGCGCACAACTCTGGTCTCCTCAGCGGGAATTCCAGTCCTGCGCAGTTGGTTTCTGGGGCAGTATTTTTCTCTCGATCAAGCATTTCCCTCGCTACTGCGCAAGTGCTGTTTCCCGCGCACTACTCTGGTCCGGTCCTGCGCTGTGTGTACATAAAACAGCGTCTGGCAAGAGATCAGGTATTCTTTTCGTTGATGCGCTGATGCTGTTTCCCACCCACGAATCTGGTCTCCTCAGCAGAGATCCCGTTCTGCGCGGTGAGTTTAAAAAAAACAGCGTCTTGTAAGAAATCAAGCATTTTCTTTGTTACTGCGCATGTGCTGAAGTCCGCGCTCTAACTTGCTCTCCTCAGCTAAGATTCTGCCCTGCGCAGTGTTAGTCTAAAGTCGGCATTTTAAGTCATTTCATCTGTATGCCGATTCTGGAGGCTGGAATGCACATTTCTCTGAGGTAGTGTTTTCAGTCGCTAAAACAACGCTGTACCTGGAATTTCTTATAACTTTCCAGTTCGAAGTAGTTTCATTGCTGCACCAGCATTCTTCTATCCAAGAACTTTTCTACAGACTTTTAAAGATACTCCACAGGGTGTACTCAGCAAACATGTTTTGACTTTTTGTGCATAGTTATTCTAACTAACATTTCTAGGAAAATATATGGATTTCTTCATTGAAAGAGAAAGTTGAATGCCTATTCTCCTTGCCTCTGTAGAGTTACCTTCTTCTTCTCTTCAGGGCTTTTCTTCTCTTTCTTTACCTCTTCTTTGCATTTTGTTTTCTTTCTCTGTAATTTTCTGGCTCTTTCTCACATTTTCTTGAAATTATACTCTTCTTGGTCTTTCTTTCCATATTTCGTGTGCGATTTACTGTGCTTTACATCCTAGTTACTCCCTCAAAACAATGTCAGTAACAAACATGAGTCAACCCCCTCCATTCCTTAATGAGGAAGGTGAACCAGATATACCTTGGGAGCAATGGATAAAAATGTTACACTCCTATTTAATTGCAATAGGTGGGGAAAAATTCTCAGCAGTTAGAAAGCAACATATCTTGCTTCACAATTTAGGTACACAAGCTAGAAAAGTGTATGAGGATCTGGCTATAGGTGAAGAAGAGGGAGGTGAAGGTGATGATGATGTTTTTACCACAACATTACGCAAATTAAGTGCTCACTTTAAAGATAAAATAAATGTTGTGCTGGAAAGACACACATTTTTTAAGAGAGCTCAAAGTAATAATGAAAAAGTTACCAATTACATTGCTGCGTTGAGAGGTCTTTCTGCAACTTGTGAATTCGGGGCACTTACAGATTCTCTTATTAGAGATCAACTTGTTCGTTGCACGAATGACCATAAGGTGCAAGAAAGATTATTAACAGTTAATCCTGGTTTAGAAGAAGCTATTAGCATTGCGAAGAGCATAGAGCATACAGCATTTTGTGTCAAAGAAATGAAAATGAACAAATCGGGTATATATGATGAAAGCAATGTTAATGAAATTAATGATGTGGAAGGAGTGTTAAAGATTACAAAAGTAAATACAGCAACCAAACCCACAGTTTTGAAAGATCAAATTAGATGTTTCCGCTGTGGAAACACAAACCATCTGGCAAATTTTCCTAAATGTCCAGCAATAAGAGTAACTTGTAGAAAATGCAATAAGATTGGCCATTTTTCTAAATGTTGTAATTCCAAAGAAAGTAGACCTGAGGTGCACCTTGTACAGCAAGAGCAAGAATCTAGAAGTTCTAAAAATAAGTTTATTTTCCAAATTAAGGATGAAGAAGAAAATGATGAAGATGTTACCTATCCTAAATGTGACATATTATTGAATGGCAAAAATATAAATGTGTATGCTGATTCGTGTTCGCCATATACTCTGGTAGAGGAAGAAACCTTTAAAAGTTTATTTAATTCAGATGAATATGTGTTGGAAGAACCAGACATTCATCCTGGTGGTTACAACAAAGACCCCATCCCTATAAAATGTATGGTCAAAATGCAAATATCATTTAAGGATAGACACACTTATGGTAAAATATATGTTACCAAGAGAGGTAGTAACTTGCTGGGATGGAGACATCAAAAAGATTTGGGTATCACTCTTGATCCCAATGACAAAGAACAAGTTTTACTTGTTGACAGATCTCTTACTGGTGGCAAAATATGTGAAGAATATCCTGAAGGGTTTGCTGATCACATAGGGGTGCTTAAGGAGTATGAACACAAAATAAATCTCAAAAAAGAGGCTGTACCCATTATTCATAAAACTCGCTCAGTGCCATTGTTACTAAGAGATCCTTTAAAAATGGAATTGGATTAAGCATGGGCGGAAAATCCGTTTCGCTCGCGGATTTTCGGTAAATTCGCAATCCGCGAGATTCGCAAATCTCCCGCAAAATCCGCAAATCCGCGAGCAGCGGATTTTATGGCTTGCTCGCACTGTTCGCGTGAGTTCGCGGCTTCCCAGTACAACTTCGCGCCCCGCGAATAAGCGCAAAATTGCAGAAATACGATCTTAGCAAAACTGAAACTACTTACCAGGTTCAAAAGTTCAGGCTCATCATTAGTAGCCATTTCCTGTAGTGCTTCCTGAGGGGCCCCTCCAGAGTTCAGTTGCCAGTTGCAACTATTATGTGACCCTGCTCTGAACCTCAGAATAGTTACACATATGCCACAAAGGTCCTGAATTACAGCTAAGGGAGACAAGCAGGAGCCAGGCTGGAAGTTCAAATCCATTAATCAGCCCCTAATTCATTATTGTCAGTTGGGGCAGGGCAGGTGTTGTAACTAATTTTGCAACAATGAAAGCACTTAGCAAGTGCAAAAGATCACTAATCAGGAAGCACTAAGGAAGCAGGTGCCAGCTAAAAAAATATTCTGTGACACATTAATCAGCCCCAAATTAATTCAGGTCACTTGAGGCAGGGAAGGTGTGCTTGCTTTGCCACAATAATGTACACTGACTGGACAACCAGAGGGTGCTGTGATGAAACAGAGGGTGGCATGGGTGGGCCAGAGGGTGGCATGAGTAGTCAGAGAGTGGCAGTGGTGACAGAGAGTGGCAGTGATGAAGAAGAGTGTCCCAAACAGGCTGGACACGTAGAAACAACAAGTTTGCAAAACTTGCGACCCGACAGGTAAGTTCGCGTTTTGCGAAATTGTACAAAACCCTCGCGAACTGGCAGAAACGCGCGCGAACACAAAAAAAATCCGCAAATTCGCGAGAATTCGCGGATTGCGAGTTCGCAAATCCGCAAAATTCGCGAACGCGAGATTCGCAAAATTCGCCCATGCTTAAATTGGATAAATTGGTTAAACAAGAGTTCATAAAGGAAATTGAAGATTCTGAGTGGGTCGCACCCATTGTTATTACATCCAAAAAGAATAGCACAGACATACGCATGTGTGTTGACCTCAGGAGCCTTAATGCTAGTATTTGGGTAGATAGATTTCCTCTCCCAAATATAAACGAGATGCTATCTGTAATTAAAGGTGCAACATTTTTCACAGTTTTAGACCTCACGTGAGCCTATTACCAAGTACCTTTACACCCTGAGTCACGGATTCTCACAGCTTTTACCACTCCTTTCGGTACTTTTAAGTTTTTGAGATTACCGTTTGGTCTGGCATCGGCTGCTTCAGCTTTCCAAAGAATTATGCAACATATTCTAAGGAATGTTGAAAAGTCATTGTGTTTTCAAGATGACATACTTGTCTACGGATCCAATGAATCAGAACATGATAGCAACTTAAGAAAAGTGTGTGACAGACTTAAAGAAGCAGGTTTAACCATAAAAAAAGAAAAATGCAAATTTGGTATGGCGTCAGTTGATTTTCTAGGACATACGCTGTCGTCGGAAGGTATTAGACCAAAGGTGGATCTCATTGAGGCAGTTGGTAAAGCACCTTCTCCTTTGAACAAGGAAGAAATCAAATCCTTTTTAGGTCTTGCTGAATATATGTCCAAATTCATTAAAAATTTTGCTGACTTGGTACAACCCATTAGAGATCTTTTAAAAAAGGATGTTAAATACACGTGGACTTCTGAACATGAGAAATTTTTTTCCAAAATCAAATTAGCCATTGCTTCTGCACCTTGTATTGGGAATTTTGATAGCACCAAGAATACTATCCTCACGACTGATGCCAGTAAAAGGGGTCTTGGCGCCACTCTCTCCCAAATCCAAGATGGTAAGGAAAAAATCATAGCATTTGCCTCAAGGACCTTAAAGGATGCTGAGGTAAATTACTCTACCATTGAAAAGGAAGCCCTGTCATGTTTTTGGGCCACCAATCACTTCAAATATTTTTTATGGGGGATACCATTCAAACTTAAAACTGATCAGAAACCCCTCATTGCTTTATTTGCTTCCAAAAGTATAGAGAAGACTACCCCTAGAATAGGTAAATGGTTGATTTCTCTTCAAACTTTCAACTACACTATGGAATACATTCCTGGAGAGAAAAATCTCATAGCGGATTGTCTCTCCCGTTTACCCTTAGAGGCATCTATTTCTACAGACGAGAAAAAAGAGGATTTTAATGTTTTACAAGTTTCTATTCCCTCGATTTTAGAGAAAGAATGGAAATGCTCCTATAATAATGACAACGTCCTTAAAAATGTGAGAGACAAAATCATTCATGGTTGGCCAGACAGGTGCAAAAATCTTCCCTCTGATCTCCATCCATTCTGGAATGTTAGGGATGAACTGTCTATTGTGGATGCTTATGTATACAAAAATGACAAGGTTGTACCCCCTGAAAATCTCAGGAAACAAATTTGTGAATTGGCACATGAAGGGCACTTAGGAAGGAGCCTCACTAAAAGTAAACTTCGTGCTGGGTACTGGTTTCCGGCCATGAACTCTTGTGTGGAAGAATTAGTCAAGGGCTGTCACGCATGTGGTTTAAGTGACAAAACTAAAATTACTAGAAGAACACCTTTAGAACCGATTTCAATTCCGATCAAGGCATGGGAAAAGTTAGGCATGGACATTATAGGACCTCTACAAGTATCTGGTTTGCAAGAAAAGTATAATCTGGTTCTGGTGGACTACTTTTCTAAGTGGATCATCACAAAGTTTGTAAACAAAGTCTGCACTAAAACCATTAAATGTTTCTTATCCGACACCTTTTCTAATGAAGGTGTTCCACATACACTCATTACTGACAATGGGTTCAATTTGTCTCGGAAGAGATGAAAGATTTCTTGAATAGTTTAGCCATCAAACATATTTCTACACCATTGTATTGTCCCCGTGCCAATGGTCTAGTGGAGCGATGCAATAGGATGATAAAAGACACTTTGCAATTGGCAGTGGCATCTCACAAACCCATTATTCAATCTGTCAAAGATATGATTTGGTCATATGTCCTTACACCTAATAGTGTGACAGGTTACTCTCCTTTCAGCCTTTTAAGAGGACGAAAACCTGGTTTAAAGCTCACACCTAATTGGTTGTTCCAAGATAGTACCTTTAGTTGGGACAAACAGGTTGCTCAAGAGAAAATTCTGGATAACCAAGAAAAGTATGAAAGTAAATATGATCAAAAATGGGGAACCAAACCCAGATTGTGGGAAGCTGGTCAGCAAGTTTTGGTAAGGAAGCCTGTGTCAACGAGTAGTAAGTACAATAAATTTTATGGAGCTGAAAAGATAAAAGCAGTAGGGAAAAATGTGGTTACTATGTCGGATGGCAAAAAATGGAGCATGGACAGATTTGTCAAAGTTCCTGTTCTATCTGACAATTCTGTCACACGCAATGAAGACGAGATTGCCCATGAGCATCAGAATAAAAGAATCATAAGAACACCTTTATGGCAGAGAGACTATGTGATGAAATGATTTTATAATCCACTGTGTGACAGTTCTAGAACCTGTTCTGATTGTTCTATATTCCTGGCAGAAAGGAAGATGTGTTATAACTTCCCCTTTTTTCATGACCCGCATTTCTTTCTTTCCCTGTCCCCTTTCCACCCCTCCCTTTCTTTTCCCCTTGGTCTATTCCCTAGGAAGGTGAATTCGAACGTTGATCACTGTGGTACTGCGCTACCACTTTGCTTTCAGAGGAGCATGATACTGGTCTATGAATAAACGTGTTCTTTCGCACTTACCTTCTGTGGACTGCATTTCTTAACACACATTTATCGCAAAAAGCATAATATGAACCAAGGCCCCTCAATGCATATACCAATACATAAAAAAAAATGTCACCAACTCAAATGTACAGAACCCACAAGTTTGCTTTACAATTAATGTAATAGCGTAACAAAAGAACCTTCAGAAAAAATATAATCAAACAAAATATTTTCACATCAAAGAAAAACTTTCCAAAATAATTCATCAGTTTTCCAAAACAAGTAATCCAGATGTGTTAATGGAAGGAACTTATTCACAGCGCCAACATGCATTTTGGTGAAACACCCTTTCTTTGGGTATCACCTTCTTCAGGGTACATATGGTGTATATTAAACAAAGAAGGCAATGGGGGCTCTGTCAAGAGGAAAAAATGAATTATACTATTTCTTCGCTATACATGCATGATTAATTTTAAGTATGATGATAATGGCTTTGGTTTAATAGATAGCAATGGTCAGTCGCACAACGGGTCAAGGTCTAGGATAATTTAAATTCCAAATATCATAAAAATCTAGAGGAACAACTGCACACTCGAATAAAGACAGAATAAGAGAAGGAATTAAAAAAGGAAAAAGAAGAGTGCATAAGAATGAAGATGGCGGTATTAAAATCTAAATGAGTGAATGTGCCAGACCAATGACTCTAAATCGTAAATGTATCCAAATTCCCTCCCACGGGAAGTGACTACCCTAGTTGGAATAAGGTTAGTCAACAATACATAGGAACAATATTCTGCAGGGGCTGAATGAGCGTGACCAAGAGTCAATAAAGAAACCAACGGCAAAAAAATATAAGAAAACCAACAATAAGAGACCACATTCATATGTTAAAGATAAAAATTATATCTACATACCTATCTTAATAAAAATGGAAGAAAGTGATATAGGGAAATCTCCTTGGTGCAGAGTCAAGGGCCCCTGCTTGTTTTCAGATGGAATACCGCTTATAATAAAAACGGAATCGTAAAATCATTAAGGGGCCTGGTCATGCAAGAGGTCCTAGTTGCAAGATACTATGATCTAATAGCTTAAAATCCTTACCGGAAAATAATTAAAGAGCTCTAAGTGCTGTGGTCCATCAGGTTGTTGTTGAAACACAAAGACATGAGATGTGTTTTTGATGAGGGTCGTTTGATATAGAGCTACGTTGTGCGGGGGATAGTCTTCAAGTAAGTCTTAGCTGAGGCAGGCTCCACCTGGTTTCTGTAACACAAACAACACCAAAACATTGTAGCCTAATGGAAAGAAATATTCCAGAGGGCGTGTGCGTTAAAGCGCTGTCTAAAATGGAAGACAGATTCTCACCTCAATTAGGTCGCACAGCAAGTAAAAAT
Source organism: Lissotriton vulgaris (assembly GCF_964263255.1). NCBI lineage: Eukaryota > Metazoa > Chordata > Amphibia > Caudata > Salamandridae > Lissotriton > Lissotriton vulgaris. The sequence continues at coordinate 1,939,127,823 of NC_141685.1, forward strand.
AATTGACTTGTTCATTCGGAAGACTATTTAATTACTAATACATCTATAGAAGAAGATACCAAATGGAAAACATTACTCTTACTGGATGCCTGATACGCAAACTGCTAGAGTACAATTTGCAAAGGGTGCTGAATAAGTCATAAAATAATACCTCATGGGGCCAGCTTCGTAGCAAAATATCCCGCTCCGTGGTATTTCAATTTTGGGACGTAGCCAAGAAGAATTCCCTGTCCGATATAAACAGATACCCAAGAAAAGAAAAAGTAACAAAACAGCAGTTACAATGGTTTCCAAAAGGGCCTAATAACTCAATTCCTAGGAATTGAGCCTTCATAGTTCCGAAATGGATTACCTGAATTAAAAGGAGTATGTTTCAGGCAGCAGCAAAATAACAGAGCGTCCCGCCAACAGAGAAAGAAACGGCCCGGGTGGAGGACTGATTAACTTGGGCATTTAAATAGCCCAATGACTCTGCGCGTAAATGTCTGCAGCTCGAGTAAGAAGCGTGACTGGCAGGTAGAGGCGGCGTTAACTGTCCCTTTTTGAAATTCTTAAAAGGACAAGGCCCCCAGCGATGTACCAAAAACCGAGAGTTTGCACAGAGCGCATGAATATCTTAAATAAACATTGGAAAAGTGAAGAAAGGTAGGAAAAACCTGTAGGATAAGCAAGTTTACCAACTCTACATCACTTTGGCATTCTGACCTCCTGCGCCCAATTATATATGATAATATGGCTAGAAAGTGGGAAGAAAAGGAGATTGTAATGCTGACAGATGTTTATTCAAATCAAGAAATGGTGAGGTCTATAGAAATTGCATGGAAATTCGGCCTGCAAAGGATTCGTGTTTTAAATATCTGCAGTTTAGGAATTGCATAAGAGGCATTTCAAAGGAGAGTATCAGCTCTGGGTCGATACCAATACTCCAGCTCATGAGCAATCCTAAGAACAGTATAAAAGACTTTCATCCAGGAGCTACAAAAATTTGTGCCCAACGATTTGGAAAAAACAAAAGCAAACTGGTCAAGCAAATTAAGCGAAGGAGAGGTTGATGTAGGTAAGGTGTTGGAGATCAGTAAAAATGTTTTTATGTCATCTAACTTAAGGCTCAACAATACAAAATGGTCTATAGTTTATACTATACACCGTCAAAACTCTTCAAATGGGGAAAAAGAAAATCAGATGGCTGCCCTAGATGTTAAAATGGACCAGCTGACATGATACATATGTTTTATTCCTGTGTACAATTAGATAACTTAAAAATGGGGATTGAGCTGTTTATGGCACAGACATTGGGGAGAAATGTTAAGATCTCCTCTACATTAATGTTATTAGGCTACGATGCAAAGCTGCAACTTGATGTGTCACAAAGGGATTTTGTGTTCTTAAGTCTATCAATAGCACGTCTCCTGATTGCCACTCTATGGAAAGATTCCGAACCACCAACATACTATCAATGGTTAAATCTGTTGATATTTATTGGTAAACAGGAAATTGCTTTGTATAATGTAAATGGCTAAAAACTATGAAGAAAGGTATGAAAGTTTGGAATCCACTTATTATTTGGATGGAGGAACGCAATAGACAAGGGGTCGGATAAAGGAATAGATTGTATCATGCTCATGCTCATAGTGAATGACAATGAAATTATAATGCCAGAAGGTTATGTTTTCAAGTGTTTATTTAATACCTTTTGCATAGTCAACTTTATCAAGTTATCCTACTGTATCATCTCTGATCTCAATAAAAAAATAAAAAAAATAAAAGGAAAAGTGAGTGCCCATTGCCTATTTCCTAGTTATTTAAAGGGACAACAACCCCTAAGTAGTGCGAGTAAAGAGTGCTCGCATTGTACATAAGTGAGATAACGGCCATCCTAAAGATATATTGAACATATCACAAAATGTTCAATGGGACAGATATATATCCCATACAGATACCAAGTGACTGAAAATAACGTGTTGGAGAAAGGAAATAAAGATTGACAAAGACTGAAAGGACATTTTAGGCAATTCAAATGCCTATGCTCTAGAATATCGCATTTTCCCACGGAAGGGATTTGTTCAGTCCCTTGTCCTGCGAGTCAAGCAGGTATATCCAAAATACTTTGCGCTTTTGGCGTATATTGGTACAGTCCAAACCCTTTTGTGGACGTATTTTTTCCAAAATGGTCCAACGGAGGTCTTCCTCCGTGTGATTGGTTTCCGTTCAATGGCTGATATTGGATTTATGTTTTCCCATCCGAATCCTGCATTCTCTGGCGGTTTCCCCTACATAAGTTAAGTTGCAAGGGCACATTTGATGTCCTGCAATCCGTCATCTCTTTGAGCTGTATGGTAGGATTATTTATGCAGATCTGATCACTCCGAATGGCTTTGGCACATGCATGGCATGCCCCACACCTGTGATTTCCATCAATGGGACCGTCTCCTGTAATAGATTTTTCGGCGAATCCTTTCAGGAATTTTTGCCTTGACCAATATATTCCTCAAGTTCTTGTTCCTAAGGAATGCAAACAGTGGTTTGGGCATCCGTGGTATTTGATTATCCAGACTAGTTTGTCTGTCTGTTCACGTTGTTTTGGTTGGAACATAGAGTCGCAGTTGTAAAATCGTGCTCTCTTGAGTGCATCCCTAATCAATCAATGAGGGTACCCTCTTTGTATGAATCTTTCCTTCATGCATTCAGCATTGTATAAATAGTCCTTGATTGAAGTGCAGTTTCTACGGAGACGTAGAAACTGACTGAATTGTGTTCCATCTTTTTGGCTTCTCGGGTGAACGCTGCTGAAGTGAAGGATGGTGTACTTGGATGTGGGTTTAGTATACATGGACACCATCAGTTTGGAATCCAGATGGCCCACCCACACATCCAAGAACTCCAGTTTGTGGGTACTCATTTGTTCAGTGAACTTGTATGTCCGCTGCATTAATCCACTGAATGAATTCATCCAACGTCTCCTGGTCGCAGCACCAAATGAAAAGAATTGCATCTATGAACCGCGACCAGTGGTGGATGTTTTCATAGAAAGGGGCAAGCTCGTTGTAAATATTAAGTTGTTCAAAGTACTCCATATAGAGACAGGCAATGCTGGGAGCATAGGCTGCCCCCATGCTGACTCCCTGCACCTGTTGATAGGAGTTGCCGTCAAATTCGAAGACATTTTCTTCAAGAACAATCTCCAGGCATTGGGTCAAAAATATACCATTATGTACAGTTGTTTTGTTATCAATAATGTCACTGACCACCCTCTAAGCTTCTTTTTTGTGGGATATTGGAGTATAGGGATTCAACATCCAAGGTAACCAGAACCTCTTGTTCTTGATTGTATTGGAGTCCCTCTATCTTAGAGATAAAATGCCCAGTATCTTTTACATATGATGGTAGGGCAGTCACCAAAGGCTGTAAAAATTGATCCTTGTGGGTTTTGGTACCCCGTAAATTATCGGGATACGTGTGTATGTAGGGGTGAGATATCTGCCTCCTTTTTGCAAATTTCTCCTGTCTCTACTGCACAGTCTACAGCGCAGAGAATCCAGTGCTTTAATCTGGGTTCAGGGTTGGCAATAATCTTAAGCAAGGAAACCTCCGGTGTCAGTGCGCTTTATAAATGCAGCTTAACATTAACATTAACATTAACATTAACAAGGTAGTGTCTCGTTGATCCAAGCAGGTAGCTCATTTTATCTTTGTATTCGCTGGTATCGAAAATTACGATGCCACCCCCCTTGTCGCAACGTTTGATAGTGAGATCACTATTTTTCTTGAAAGCATTGAGGCCAGCATTTTCCTCCTTAGATATATTATAGGAGGGATTGGGCACAAATTTCATGACTTTCTGGATTTTGTTAAGGACTGCCTTTTCAAACCTATTATTCTCCATTTCCACAAGGTCAATACCCGGAGTAAAACTGGACTGTGGTTTCAACCCAGATAGATTATCGTTGTCAGTGACATTGTTTCTATTTTGGAAATATTTTTTGAGTCTTTCGTGAGATCAAATCTGTTTATTGTAGTAGATGGAACAAAGGCAAGTCCTTTGGTAAGAAGTTCTTTGGTGGAACAGTCCATTTGGTGGATTGACAGATTGAATACCGGTATGTTATTTAAGTGTGCCAATACTGATGTTGGCATGTATGTATGTATCTCTGTGGTTGTACTTGTTCTAGGTACTGGCCCCTCTGCTGTTGTTTCTTGTACTGGTTCTGATATCGATTCTGATATCGGGGCGAAATTGCCTCTTCGATTCCCTAAAAAATGATTTTCAGATGTGGATCTCCCAGAGTCCTGTCTTTGTTGAGGATTGTGGTAGGGGGGGCCCTCGCTATCCGAATCTGCCCATCCAACCCACCTTCCGAGTTGAACGCCGGGAACTCCCACACGCCCCCTTATTCAACCCCTTATTCAACCCCCCCGCCCCAACAGATATTGCTGCGAATTTGCGAACATCTGGGTGAATCTCCTTAACCAGATCCAGTAGGGCAACTTTAAGGTCCAATGAGTTGGGGAATCACACCTTATATGATATCAAGGCTATTATCGCCAATTATCGCTGTAGATCTGTGGACAGAGACATGCTAGGTGCCAAAAGGCAGCATCTGGCATCTGTAACTAAACCCCAATGTTATAAACTCAGCAGGGTATAATATAATTTGTGGAAATACTCGAAGTGGATCATTCTAATGCGAGTAACTATGGATAGGGCGTCAATTTGTGTACAACTGTACCCCCAGTCTCTGTCTGTTATCTGATCCTCTAATTACCTGATCCATCTCTCTTTCGAAGCAGGGACATCCACTGTTGCCTCCTGAATCGTCAGATATTGCTTGGACACCATACGACTGTTAGTTGTGACTGCCAGTATTACAGTGAGTGGAGCAAACGCCAAGGGCTGTTCTGGAAAAAACAGAAATATACACCCACATGGTGCTCTGAGCCTATGGAAGAAAAACTCATCAAGCGCTGTGTGTGAGGATCTAGATGTGACAGACTGTGGGCCAACAAATCAGACTTCTGGAAAGATGTTGCCAAATGTGGTCAATTGCATAGATCATAACTGCTTTACTAACCTCGCCTTTTGTGCTAGAGCAAGCACAGGGTGGTATATAAGAGGAAGCCATTCAGAATACATGCAATCTATCCCAGCCCTCTGGTGCAACACATGGCAAGCTGCCACTGTGCATTCCAAAATATCAATCATATATCATATGTGAGAGGCCAACATACTACTGCACTAAGACACACTGGATATAACGCATATAGGAATGTGGATAGTTTCAGTAATGAAGAAACTGCACTTGAGCACTTGAGTTACAAATCCCCCCCTGCTCACACAGAAGCATCAGCACATTTTTTATTTAAGGCACTGCATTAGCTTATAGGACGCTTATCAATGGAAAACAAATCTTGTGGAAGAATTGATGATGCAGTTGCAGTGGAATGTTAATAAACAAATACAGCAGTTTCAGCACAATGACCATTTTCATGAGTGGGATACGACCTGCCACTGACCTGGGGAGTTTCACTCAGCACTGTACCTTTTCTTCAGTCTGTTCCACAGCAACCCCATAATTGTCCCTGGTAATTAAGGATCAAGGCTGATTCAGACACCAAGATATTTCAAAGTCAAAGAGCAACAGCTAAGGGGGAAGACTTGAGAGCACTCTGTTGTGTCCCTTGTGAGTTGGACAATTAAGAATTTGTCCCAGTTAATCGAGACACCAGAGAACTTTCCAAACTAAATCATATATATATATATCATTGCTCAAAAGTGGAAGGTTATGCCCTGGTTCTCTGACAAAGAGCACCACATCAACCACATATACTGATAGTAAAATGTCCTGCTCTCTAAAGTACAAACTTCTGTTTGAGTGTCGTTGCAGTCATTTACACACTATAGGTTCAGTCAGCAGTGCAAATATGTAGCGGTGGGTGGAACTCGAGGAGTTTCACTCTGTAAAATTTCACGGAGCTATGAAAAAAAATCTGTGAGAGTCCACAGAGTTCATCAACGGGGAAATTCGGCATGTCGCGCTGCTAGCACTGAATTTTAGCGCCAGGAGCTTGTTCTGTGGAGCCACATCAGTGCGAACTGCACCACGTACTGCGCCAGATGGCACTGCTTCTTTCTGCCGCTCGAGTAGATTTTCTACTTGACTGGCAGCTTTCTCAAAGCGAACAGTCGCGACCGCCCAATTTGATAAATCCCACCTGAAGGTGTTCTAGCACCTGAAAATCCTGCTAAGGGACGTAAATTCTAGATCTTGCGCGCCAACTTTAAGTTGACTATTCACGTGCAAGAGAAAACTCCAGCACACAGCGGTTGGCAGGGTTTTGCCGGAACCCCGCGTTCCAAGCAAAATGTGGAGTTGGTAAAATCCTTGAACTCTGCCGGCGGAATGGGATTTTCACCCACCCCTACAAATAAGAACAGAGAGAGGGGACAATCCTGGCTAGTACCCCTATTAATGTATGCTTTCTGAAACCTGGCCATTCAGGTACATCACAGCAGCAGGGCTTGTGTACAACACTTTACTCCAATCCATGAATGATTGTGGGACACCCATTCTGCACATTATTAAGAATAGATAATCCCATTCAACTGAATTGAATACTGTACCTGTGTATAAAACAACTGCCACAGAATGCAGAAGTGTATTCAATTGATGTAGCACTTTAAAAATGTTATGCAGCTTGTGAGAAGTGGACCTACTCGGGAGAAAGCCAGACTGATCCAACAAGCCCATTGTTTGGAGCAGGAAGAGCAGTCTACTGGCAACTAGCTTTGCTAAAATATTAGCTTCAATATTTATTAGGGAATGAGTCTGATATGATTCCCGTTTGTCCCACAGCTTATCAGGCTTTAGTAACGTAATTAACATGACCTCCCGCATGGAAGGGGCAATCTGCATGTGGTGGGGGCCTCATCAAATTCCGCCAGCAACCGTGGCATCAGTAACCATGTGATGCAGCGCGAAGTTTGGTAAAATTTGTCTTGCCCTATAAACAACTTTATATCCCTAGGCCCATCTCATTACCAACTGTCTGTCATTCAATAGTCTAATTATTCTCTTTGATGCCTCAAACCATGGTCCTCCAATGGATCTTTTTGTTGAGCTGATAGGGACTGGAATACTAAAAGACATGCACAATTATTTTATGAGGACCTGTAATAAAATTATTGTTACCTCAAACCAAATCTAAACACTTTCTCAGCCACAGATAAACATGCGACCAAAAGAAGGAGACAAAATCGATAACTCATGGAAAACATTTATCTAAAGCCTCGTATTGCATGGACAAGTCAAGAAAATACATTTCAATTTAGATTTAATAACAAGATTATTATTACAAGTAGCTACACAGCACTAAACAGAACATCAATAGACAGCCGGAAAGACCTCTCTGGAGAAAAACCGGATACATTTTGAGGTTTCGTTATTAATCATACAAACCAGGCAAAGCTGAGCAGTTCAGGTTCGTCCTTAGATCTGTTCAAGTCTAATCTGCCGCACCATATGCCACAGTTGGAGTCAGTTAGCCTCTCAGCCAAAAGGCTATTTCCCTGCACACTTTACCAGCCTGCAAAGCACTGGATTCGAGGTCGCACTGAGTTATAGTTCAGTTCATAAAGTCTATTCCATAGAATAGATAATAGGGATCAAAAGTCTGTTTAACAGCATGCCAGGCAGGAAAGAAAATAATAACCAGCAGCCTTCTTTCCTCCTCTGAGGGGCAATTATACCTCAAATGTTCCAGATTTACAACCCCTATCGTATACATTTCATCAGTCCATGGGGTTCTCATTGGTCCCTCGTAGTGGGCTGTGGTGGGGAGATCAGTGAAACCCACAAATCCGAGAGAATTAAGTAATCCTTTTTGCAAATTTCATAAAGTTAATTTGTGTTCCCATTTCGTCATTTCCACAAACATAGGTGGAGCTTTACTTTGCTTACAATCAGCCCGTTCCCAAGCGCCTTTCCTTGGGTTTGCAACAATACTGTTACATTTGTAACAAATATGCTCCTTAGTGAGAAGTACGTTCTTTATTAGCAAATACAGAAATGAAACTCCACTGAAAGTTGTCATGGGGCTCAGGTGACTGCCTCGCGTGATTTTACCAGGGTAAGAGAAGCATTTGAGGCGTACATGAAACTTTAGCTGAATCACTATTGGTTTATTCTTTTATAAGGCACACATTTCCGTGAACGCATTTCGATTCTCTCCATTTTAGTAGTTATAATTTCTTTCAAGTACTACATCTCAATGTTAGGTCTTAAAGCGTTATTTGTTTGTTTTCTTTGATCAACTCATATTATTAACGTTTCACTCTCAATACATGTTGTCAGTGGCGGTTTTACCATTAGGGCGAATGGGCGTTGCCCCACCTATAATTATCAGGCAATTTATTCGAGCGGCGCGTTAATAAAAGTTTTATAAATTAACGCGCCGCTCGAATAAATTGCCCGATAATTATTGCCCTGCGGCCGTGGTGTGTGTCATGGACATGGACAGTATGCACTGTCTGACACTGGGTGGCGCTGGACTGACTGTGCCGGCACAGTGCGCACTCACTGCGCATGTGGTGTTTGCCCGGCAGGGCTTTTTTAACTAGCAAACTATGTGGATTTAAAAAAAACAACTGATTAGGGGTTTGCCTGCCTAATGCAACGTACCCCATTGCTGAAAAAACGAACGACGTTTTTTTAATGCTCAGCCCAATCCTGATGCTACTCTCTTTAGAGAGCAGCTCTCCTCTAAAGAGAGCAGCATCAGGATTGGCTACTACTGTGTCTCGGCAAGTTGGCAGCCATTACTAATTAGTCTAGGCGCCAACGGGACCCCAGAGCAGAGATGGTGCGGACCCGGTCAAGTGAAGACAAGGTAAGTTTTTTATTTTATTTATCCCCACCCCCCTGGCCCCCACTGTGAGCGAGCCGTGTATTCAGTATTGGTAGCAAGTTTGCCTTTGATGAGCAGAGTGCTAGCTAGATAAGTGAAGGCAGAATTGTTCTAATGGGAACCTGGAGCCGAGGCTGGTCGGGCTCGAGTTTTGGAGGGGAGACCGACGAGGTGGAGCTTTGCCCGGGTTGAGTCTTTAATATTTCGGTCGCCTCACGTTCGTTTGCAAGATGAGTTTGCTCTGATCCGCGTTCAGTGTTTAAGACTCGTGGGTCCGTCTAATCTTCCCTTTCTTTTAATTCCTCTCTATTTCTCATATTTTACAAGCTACACGGACTGCAGTTTATTAATTAGTTAATTACGTTTTACGGACTGCAGGAGCATTCATTCGTATTCCATCGGTGGGCTGCAATGTTGGAGAGCATGGTTAGTGTGGACAGCGAGCTGTAGTGAGTGAGCGTCAGTAATATTAAGTGACAAACACGGATGAATTCAGGTGTCAATGTTTCAGTGACGAACCGTTACGCCCTACCACTTTCAAATGTCACCAGCCGCCACTGCATGTTGTATTGAATAGACGTTACAAAGTTCAAATTTGAACTAGTTACATGTTATTATCACACAATTCTGTATGTTAACAATGTTTTATTTTTTCACAACTCGTAAATATGTTCATTTGTAGTTTATCATTTTATTTCTTTTATTTAGTTCACATTTTCGTATGCTCATTTAGAACACTTTGCATGCTTTTACGATAGAATATGCATTCTCAGATTTTTCGTCATGCCTTTATCAGGAAATATTTGTTGAAATGATCTTTCACAGATGAAAATTGATCTGGGCAGACATCACTACATATCTACACCCCATCAAATGCATATTCCTTATAGTGTTCACTCAGGGTTCCATTTCCAGCAGGAGTTTTACTCCCTGGTAGGCTTGGTATTGTCTGCATCAACTCATGTAATATGAATGGCTGTTCAGGAAATTGGTAGTGGAGACTATCTAACAAAACCAATGCTGTATCATCTATATATTCACGTACACTCTTGCTTACATTGTGCATCCTACAGGCATAAAGGTCAGAATAAAAGCTAACAAATTCTTCTAATATATTTTCTTCTTGATACACCACAGATTGATCTCTTCACCAGATTTGGACTGTAGCACTCGAGTCCCAGGGGTGCCTGATTAATGCAGCCAGGGTGTAACTGAATTTTTGCCCTCCCCAGACATTCTGGCTAGCCTATCTTTCTGCATATTCTTCACCTCTCTGTCTGCTTCTTGCTGTACTCTGTGAACTTGTTACAGATCTCTACTAACACAGTGGTTGCATGAATGTGTATATATTTGGTTTACTGATCTTGGAGAGCAGCCTTCAACCGTGACATACGTGGTCAAAGTGTTTTCAATATTCTGTGCTGTTTGGTTATACGGGTAGCCCTGGCGCCCACCCTAGAGGCCTCCCACAGTACTCCAGGGCTATCCAGGAGCCCTCGTTGAATGTGAATGATTCTACAATTTCTTTCTTAAGTTCCTCCCTGAAGACCTCATATTGTAGACCCCCAGGAGGCAGCCACCATCTAGCATGTGTTTTATTTGTTCCTGGAATCTGAAGCTCCAATTTAACAAATGAGTCATCTCATATAGTGCTCGCTATATGCTGTACTGACCTAATGCAAGAGCATACATCAGGAGAGATCAACCAGAAGTCAATCCTACACTGTGAATTTTGCATGGTTGAAACAAATGTTCCCTCATAACACTTTAAATTCCTATCTCACCAGATGTCATTCATATTATACATAGAAATGATCTTGTTAACATTCCCAGCTGCAGCCGATGACTGACACCCCAAGGGCTGAGATCTGTCATTTACTCTGTTGCGAACCAAATTGAAATTACATCCCCAGATAACGCTTTGAGGTGCCATTAATTAGCTCTTGTTCCATACCTCTTGGAAGAAATGGGGATCATCCAGATTAGGACCATGTTGAACCTGTCATCCTTACGGTGGTCTTTCCCCCAACTGTTTGCCTTTTGCCTCCCATTTATGCTGTATTTGTTTGTTGGCCTTAGAACTTTGAACTCTTTACCACTGCTGACCAGTGCTATAGTGCATGTGCTTCTCCCCTAAACATGTTGACATTGGTGTGTTCCCGGTTTGCATATTTAGTTTACCTCTAAGTCCCCTGGTAAAATGGTATACCATATTCCCAGAGCCTGTAATGTAAATGCTACTAGTGGGCTTGCAGCGCTGATAGTGCCACTCGAACCTGTCTCAGGCTTGCCAGTGCAGGGCCTGTGTGTGCAGTATTTCCACTTCAACGTCGCATTTAAAGCCACTTGCCAAGCCTCGACCTCCCCTTTTATTGCACCTAAGTCTCGCCCGATCAAGTAACCCTCAAACAGATGCACCGACAGAAGGGCCACCTGGTTCACCACCGACCTCTAGACATCCAAGAAGCCCTACCGAAGACTCAAGAAGAAATGGCGCCTCGAGCAAACACCAGACAACCACACAGCCCTCAAGAATGCCTGCTGCAGGCACCACCAACTCATTCAAACCACCAAAAGGACCTCCTTAAAGGATCGCATCAACAACAATGCGCACAGCATTAAAGAGCTCTTCAACATCGTGAAGGAACTCGCCAGCCCCAACGACACCCCGCCATCACAAGACCTCTGCGACTCTCTAGCCACCTTCCTCCACCGCAAGATCACAGACATCCACAACAGCTTCAACACTCAGACCCCCCCTACAGCCAGCTACACCGCAGATTCATCGCCCCCGATGACACCGGCCTCCTGACCTCCTAGAAATACGTCAACAACAAAGACACCCTCAAAACCATGAATACCTTACACTCCGGCGCACCGTCAGACCCCTGCCCCCACCACATCTTCAACAAAGCGAGCCCCATCATCGCCCCCCAACTCTGAAACATACTCAACAGCTCATTTGAGACCGCCACCTTCCAGGAAAGCTCCAGGAAAGCTGGAACACGCAGAGATCAATGCCCTACTCAAGAAACCCAAGGCCGACCCAAAGGACCTCAAGAACTTCCGGCCCATCTCCCTGCTGCCATTCCTGCCGAAAGTCATCGAGAAGACGTCTACCGACAACTTACTCAATTCCTCGAGGAGGACATCTCCCTGGACTCATCCCAGTCCGGATTCTGCAGCCACCACAGCACCAAAACTGCCCTCATCGCCGCCACTGACAACATCAGAATCCTGCTGGACAAGGGCGATACAGCGGCCCTCATCCTCCTAGCCCTCTCGCTCACCTTCGACACCGTCTGCCACCACACCCTACGCACACGCCTCCACACCGCAGGGATCCGTGACAAGGCCCAGGACTGGATTACCTCCTTCCTCACTGATAGAACCCAAAGAGTCTTCCTCCCTCCATTCCAATCCAAAGCCACCAAGGTCATCTGAGCGTACCCCAGGCAACATCGCTCAGCCCGACCCTCTTCAATATCTACATGACACCACTCGCCAACATCGTCCAATCGCACAACCTCAACATCATCTCATACGCCAGCGACACCCAGCTGATCCTCTCCCTCACCAAAGACCCCGCCACCGCCAAAACCAAATTCCAAGAAGGAATGAAGGCTGTCGCCGAATGGATGAAGAACAGTCGCCTGAAACTGAACTCAGTCAAGACGGAGGTCCTCAAGCTGGGATCCACCCCCTCCACCTGGGACGACTCCTGGTGGCCGGCCACACTGGGAGCTGCACCTACATCCACCAATCACACATGCAACTTGGGGTTCATCCTAGACTCATCACTGTTGATGACCCAGCAAGTCAACGCCGTCTCCTCCTCCTGCTTCAGCACCCTATGCATGCTTCACAAGATCTACAGATGGATCCCCACCGGAACCAGTAGGACGGTCACCCAGGAACTTGTCACCAGCAGGCTGTACTACGGCAACGCCCCCTACGCTGGAATCATGGACAAACTCCAGAAGAGACTCCAATGCATACAGAACGCCTCCCCACTCCTCATCCTTGACATCCACTGCCACATCACTGCCCACCTGAGGGACCTGCACTGGTTCCCCGTCAACAAGAGGATCACCTTCAAGCTCCTCACCCACGCTCACGAAGCACTCCATGACACTGGCCCAGCATACCTCAACAAACTACTCTCCTTCTACACTCCCAACCGCCAGCTTCGCTCCGCTGACCTCGCCCTCGTCACCATTCCACGCATCCACCGAATGATCACTGGCAGCAGATCCTTTACCCACCTCGCTGCCATGCCAAGGAACACCCTACCCATCCACCTGCGGCACACCCAGGACCTGCTGACCTTCAGGAGACTTCTCAAGACCTGGTTGTTCGAGCAGTAGCAGCTCCCCGCCCCCCCCCCCCCCCCCCCCCACTGCCCTCCCTCCTTAAGCAACTTGAGACCCCCACGGGTGAGTAGTGTGCTCTACAAATGACTGATTATTTGATTGATACTGTAGACCGTAAGTGACCCGAAGGGCAGAGTGCTGTGTAAGTAAAAGGCAGGTCATGTACTTTTAAGTTTCACATGTTCTCGCAGCGACAAACAGCTAAATTTTATCCAGGAACAACGGGCAGCACGGTGATCACCACAGATGCTGCCAAAGTTCTTTACCCCCTTGTAGGCTCCACCCTCACACTGCTCTTTTTGAATTGTCCCTACCCAGGTAGCTCAGGGTATCCATCAGAGCTTTTTGGAAAATGAGCAACGCAAGGCAGCACACTGTCTGCATTCAGTCCAATCACCACTTAGGCGTTTACTTACTGATCGGAGGCAGTAAAAAAGATAGTCCTGTCGCCTTGAGTGAGCAATTGTGCACTTTTCTCTGCTGATAATGTTGGATTTATCCCTCCGACCTAGGGAGGCTCTCTAACGTGTGCCCATCCTGAGACCAGGCACTTTGGCATCCCCAAAACTCAGAACAGTTGATGTGAGAGGTGATGATGCTGAGTCCTGCAAGTTTTCTTCTGATAGATACTGCTATCTGCAGATTCCTTACTTTGTGAGTACAACTAGGTACCAGACTGGACCAGAGAATGTTCTCAGCTAGTGTCTCACCTGCCAGTAGATGGAGTTGTGCATCTCCACGTGGACCCCATCCCACCCCGGAAATTAAACCAGAGCCACATAATATTATCTCTTCTTCACGCTGACATCAGTTCCTTTTATTTTGTTCCTTCCGACATGGATCCAGATCTTGTTCCCCTTACTTTTTCTTACTGTATTTCACATTTCTATAGTGTGCAAGGACATGTTGTGCTAAAACAACAGGTTTCAGACCTGGTAATAACTATCAGACACAAACGTCTGGGACTGACCCTCACCATGTCTCTGATCCTTTCACGTCTCCAAGTCTTGCGAAGACAGCTCCAGGTAGAATACAAGGGTGACTTGGGAACATGAAACCAAACTCTATGTCTCAGAACATTGCAAGAAAGTGAAGAAAAACTGTTGTTGATCAAAGTGTAGAGTGCAGTCGCGTGCTGCTCTCAAGGTTATTTTCACAACGATGTACCCTCCAGCTCCAGATCTTCAGTTATGTTGAAGTCAAAGAAGAAGCATACATAGTTGAAGAGCGACTCTACTATGTCCTGCTACTCTCATTCTAAGAAGTCACATGGACCCCAAGGAGCCTCTTAGTCACCGACTACTACCAAGGGACCCATTGCCCAACTCGTCCTGATGTGTCCCTAATTCCCAATGTCATTGGTGACACAGAAACAGGTGGACGCCTTTAAGTAGGCCATGGGGCAGTCTTCTGTTACCCTTTGGGGTGCCCCTTGAATCTGAGGAGGTCTCTAGTCAGATTAACCCAAGAGGATCCATGCTAGACTCTGTCTGTGCCTTGACCTCACAGAGGATTTCAGCCCAATTCCACAGCTTATGTCCGTTCTAACTCCAGTACCTCAATCCATGCCAGTCCCGCCAGTGTGGATGCTGGGCCCAACACCGCCACTTGAAGAACATATTGTGCTTTCTGATTTCTGCTGTCGTGGTACATGGAAGCACCGGTGCATTGTGGAGATGTGATGCCATCACATCAATGTACTGCCATTTTGAGGAAGTGCGGCATTGCTACAGCATATTCTGACTAATTGCTGCTTCACAGTTGATTTCTTTGTGTCAGCGAAGCCTGCGCCCTTGATCCTACATACCGGCTGACTAATGAAGTATATCTGTGCCCACGTGACAGATTCCTTCATACTGGCACCACCAGTGCAGGATTTAACAAGTACCCACAAGTAAAGTTTGGGGAGGACTGCTTTTAAAAACTATAACGGGCATTCTTTGAAAATGTCTCAAGATACTGCTGCAAGTACTCACAATCGACATCTTTACAGTGTGGAATTTGGGCGGTGGGGAATATTTAAGCAAAGTTTTGCAGAAAGAGGTGGTACTTGTATTACCAAAGTGACTCCAGGAATGACTATGCAAAATATTCCTCTTTTACAGGAACAAGGATCACCCCTAATGGATTGGGATGATTGGAAAGAGTCATTTCTGACCTATATTGAAGCAATTAGGGGGTGATGTATATGTTGCAAAAAGGAAGTTGGCCATTTTGAAAAACTATTTGGGTTTTGAGGGCGTAAAAGTATTAAAAACATTTCCCACACCAGTGAATATGGAAACTGATGGATCTGGTGATGAATAGATGTGTATGAAGATGCTTTATTAGCACTGAAAGAGAACTAGGGCAAAATATTTAGTATTGTACTGGGGAGACATAAATTATTTTCACGTACGCAGGAATCCGGGGAGTCAATCACCCAATATTTCCCCACATTAAGAAGATTAGCTGTAACATGCAAATTTACGGATCTCTGAGATGAGATCATAAGTGATCAGATGATTAACAGATTGACCAATCTCAAGATCCAAGAAAAATTACTTGACTTAAAGGGCCCCACAAGTGGCCAAACACATGAATAATACTTCAAGATAGGAGAAGGAATTGGAGGGAGGTGCAACTAAACACAATTTAGACACAGAAAAAGTGTATGAAATTGGAGCAGTTACGAATCAGACTCGTAATGGGGAGCGCACTGGAGATATCAAAGCAAAACAATACTTGTTTAAAAGAAAACTGTGTCTTAGGTGTGGTAGTGAGAGGCATACAGCTGGAGCAAGAAATGGTCCAACGGTGGCATGCAAATGTTTTAAGTACAACAAAATGGGACACTTTGCAAGAATGTGTAAAATGAGTGAGTTCAGAAGAGAAAAAACTCTATGAATTTAATAAGAACCATGGATATGGATTCTCAGACAGGGAAATCAGACGTTCTGAAGAGGAAGAAATAGAAGTATTAATGGTTAATGATGGCATGAATCATCATTCATGCACAATATCAGTCATCCGCCGAAATTTTATGTTATAGTGAATGGTATTCAAGTACAGTTTTGGGCGGATTAATGTTTGCCTTTCACAATTATTGACAAACCAATTTAAGAAATGGTGAATATTTTGTCGGAAGTTATCTTGTTTAAAAGAATTCATCTCAGAATTATATTTAAACATGATGCTAAGCCAACAGTACATAAAGTCGAAATGTACCATTAACAATGAGGGATGCTCTCAAGAAGGAATTACAAAGGTTATGTGATAAGGGTTTCATTGAGCCAATTGAAGCTTCTGAATGGCTTAGTCCCATCGTTATCGTGGTGAAACTCAATGGCAGTATCCGCATGTGTGTGGACTTGATAGATCTTAATAAATGAGTATGGGTGGATCACCATCCCCTTTCCGAATTAATGAGATGCTGTTGGGACTTTCTAGGGGTAGATATTTTACCACTCTGGATCTGCCTAATGCTTACCACCAGGTTAAACAACATGAGAAGTCGAAATATTTAACTTGATTTATTACACATGAGGGTGCTTTTCAATTTGTCTGCATGCCATTTGGTCTGTCATCCGCATCTGTGGTATTTCAGAGAGTAATGCAGAGTATATTGGGGGCATGAAGAATGTGCTAGTATTTCAAGACAATGTCTTAGTGTGGGCTAAAGACATGATTGAACACAATGAACTACTGAATAAAGGGCTAACAGGGTTAGAGAAAGCTAATGTTACGATAGGATTGGGAAAATGTATGTTTGGTCAGACTGAAGTTGTATATTTAGGACATACTTTAACATTCAGTAGGGTTGAGCTGAAACATAATTTAGGACAAAGAGCAACTCAGTTCATTCCTGGGGTGGGCAGAATATTATGCCAAATTTTTGCATAATTTTGCCAACACGGTACATGTTGATTTGTAATTTTATAGAGCGCGCGAATGCCCTTGGGCGTCTTGGCGCTGGGTAGATTCAGGAGACTCGGGATCCAACAAGGCTAGATCTAGCTGGCAGTAAAAAGCCATGTCTTCACTTCCTTCCTGAAGGAGAGCAGCGATGGACTGTTTTTGATGGAGATTGGGAGGAGGTTCCAGGTCTTGGCTGTTTGCAATAGGATGCTTCTTCCTCCCCATTTGGCCAATCTGTGTTTAGGAACCTGAAGCAGTTTGGCTTGACTCGTTCTAAGAGTCCTGGGAGGCTCGTACAATTTGGGTTTTCAGAAACTGAGAGCCAGATCCGTGAAGCGCCTTATAGGCCAGACAGACCGATTTAAACTTCACTCTTTGGGTGATAGGAAGCCAGTGAAGAGACTTTAGTCTGTGGGCGATTGGCTCATGTTTAGGAACGTCTAACACCAGCTTTGCTGCTGCATTTTGTAAGCGTTGAAGTTTTGCTAGAATTTGGGCCTGGACTCCGGCATACAAGGCATTCCCATAATCTAGCCTCGACAAGGCCAGGGCAGTTACCACCGTTTTCCGGGCGTCAAACGGGATATAAGGCAAGAGCTTCCTTATCATTTGCAGTATGTACCAGTCTGATGAGGCCAGTTTGCTAGATTGAGCATCAAAAGAAAGTTTGTTGTCCAGAGTCATAGCCAGGTCTTTTACCTTGTTTACTGGGGATGGGCAGTTTACCAGACTGTCTGGCCACCACTCCGGCGACATAGGTTTGAGTCTGACCCTAGCAACATTACTTCGCTTTTGTCCCCATTCAATTTCAAGCAGTTGCTCTGCATCCAATGCTTGACTTGTGTCATTAACTCCTCCTTGTTTGACGGAAAACTCATGTTAAGTATGGAGTTGATTAAACTCTTGTTTTGGTTTAATCCCTTTATCACATATGTGATGACCAAGGTAGTCCAAGGCAATGGAGCGAAGCTTACATTTCTCAACTTTCACAGTTCAATCATGTTCACATAGTTTGGACAGAACAGACCTGAATATCAAATCATGATCCTCATCACTGTTCGCATATATCAATATGTCATCTTGATAGATGCATACACCCTTTATATATTTTAAAACATTTTCCATTGCTCGTTGGAATGCTGAAGATGCTGAAATTAGTCCAAATGGCATGCATATAAATCTAAATGGCCCAAACGGCGTAATAAACGCCGTAAGATCTCTTGATGACTCCTCTAGTTCAATCTGATGGTACGCCGAGGTTAAATCCAACGTGCTGAAAACTTTTGTACCACCTAATAAACTCACTAACTCATTTATATTAGGTAAAGGATACCTGTCCACTACAACATTCTTATTTAATTGGCGCAAGTCAATGCATGAGCGCAAATCGCCGTTAGATTTCCTTGCGGCCACCACCGGAGACAACCATTCCTTTCCTTCAACTTCTGCGATTATGCCCCCACATTTTATTTTTTCAATCTCCTTTTGCATATCAGATCTAACCGACAAAGGAACATTTCTAACTTTGCAGTGAACACAAACTGAATCATTTTTCAATTTAATTTTGTGCTGGTAACCCTTCAAACAACCAAGACCTTACTTAAACACTTCAGGAAAATCACTCATGAGATCTTGTACATATTTTCCTTCATTCAATTTGTCTACAACGTTCAATTTCTCCCTCAAGAGAATAGAAGGTGTAGAATTGGGATCTAAGTAGAACCCTAGGAGGGGAGCAATGCACGCAGAATACCCTCAAGATGGCGGTTTACGTTGCGTGTGTTACGTGAAGATGACGTTGCTTGCGTTGCGTGAAGACGTCTTGCGTTGCGTTAAGACGTCAATACAATCCATGCGAATACACAGACGCACTGAGAACAGGTTACCATGGGAATATCGTTACAGAAACCAGCAGGTATTGAAATGAAACAAATGCTCGAGCACATAAGCAGTGCCGTTAATGTCCGTTGCCAAACTTAATCCCAAAGAGAAAGTACATGCAATGATTTTTAACATGTAACTTCACGATGAGAGTCTAGGCAATTTCAGTACAAAGGACATCAATACACAATAATGAAGTACGCTCACGCTCAAATTCAGTGTTCAAAAATCCCCTTTTAAAAATCGGCTCCAAACTACTTCCATGTAAAAGGAAATAACTTCGACTACTTGTCATGTAAACGAGTAAAAAATTACTAAGGATTGAGTGTAGCTGGTTTCCAAGTCCAAAATTTCTTTCATTAAAGTCAGTATGTTAGCTTCAAGACAAAATAGACAACAGAAGCACGAAAGTCTATAAAGTACACTACACAGAGCTCACCAATCCTCAGCTCGAAGAGATATACAGCTTCAGGTTGGAAGTTATTCAGCTTCAGAGTGGAAGTTATATGGAAATTCAGGATTGAAGTAAGCTTCAGGATTGAAGTTATGTGCAACTTCAATACGTGTTGAGATCCTCCCAGACTGCTGACTACGCCAGTGTGAAATCCAAGTAAATAGGCAGGAAACAGATGAAGATTTCTTAAGTTTATTCTCTAAGAAGCTCTCATCCACCAGCTGGAGTTAACCATACCAACTGACTTAGAGTCTCCAAGCTTTCATGAGCATACTATGACATATGTACATTCGAATCATAGATGTGTAATTAACAACTAGAAAGACAACTGTAATAATACAAGAACCATAGAGACCCACCAAAGACCCAGTAGGTAAGCAATATAGGGAGTATACCTAGGATATCACACACTGGTTTCATTGAGCGCTTCAACCTAGTGTTGGGAGAAAGTGTGCATTAGCCGTATCTGATAACATCTGTTGGTAGAAACAGGTAAAAGAAATGTTGCGGACTCTCAGGACTACCATGGAATTACAGGACACCATGACGGGGGAGACACCCTTGTTTGTTGAAAGGAAGAGTACCTGGTACTGTGGTTAGTCCTGCATGGATGGTGAGGTACAGGAGCAAAAAGAATCAGGAGGAAGTGTTATGTGAGAAAGTGGGGAATTACCAATTTCAGTATATACAGAGGCATATTGACAAGGTGATTAAAAAGAAGAAGAGATTCATAGAGGACATGTTGGTGAGAGTGTGTTCAGGTTTTGTGGTGATGAAGGGGTCTTCCAAATTGTCAGAGCAAAGAAGGGTATTGAAGTACTGTGCAATCGGTTGTTGTTGGCGGACGGCAAGTGGTGGAAGGCTAGAAGAGTGGTGAAATGTTCTGATGTGGAAGTGTGTGAATGGAAGAGAAGGATGGAAGATCATAATGAACAGAATAAGTGTCATGGACAAATCATGTGTGAGAAAAGGTTGAGCGAGAGATTGAGACAAAACACAGTGTGGCACAAGGATTTCTTGTGTATGTAAATTGGATCAGGATTCATTGAGGTAATGCAAATGTATTTTATTTATAGTTATTAGAAATGTTTGTTTTGTTAAAGAAAGGGAGATATGTTATATTCTGGTATTTGTAAGGTCACCTGGAGACTGTTGCCATGTTATGATGCAGCTAGTGCTCTGAACTCTCGTAAGGAAATGTTGGGGTGAGCAGTTGAGCGCGAGACCATGACACGGTTGCAGAGGAACTTGGTGAGCTCCTGGGGCTGTTCCTGGTATCTAATAAGAGGATTTCACTATTGGAAGAATGTCTCCTGTCTTCTTAAAAATGTTCAATGCACATGGGTAGAAAGCATGATTGGTTCTGTTGACCGGATGGCCCAAAATCGTACATTTAGCTCCTGGGATCTACTCAACAGGGATGCCCCCTCAAGGCAATCTTCTCCTCACAGGGTACTCTAGTCTTGGGTCAGGCAGAACCTGGTGCGCTAGGTGAGTGCTTTTGATTCTCCTTGGTGATGTCACCTCCCCCAGTATGAGAGACTGGCAGAACCTCAATCCCCAGTCCTGGTCACAACCAGCAGAACTCATGCAGAGCTTCCCCACGTTGATGTATGAGTTCAGTTTGACAATTTGGGAGTCACAAGTTCACCTATTCATAATCCATTTGTATATATAAATGTGTTTTAGTGTCTTGTCTTTGATATTTGAGTTCTGAGGCTTGCCCACTTTGAAGTGTCCATTTCCATATTGCGCTCTTCTTCCAAAGAACCGCCTAGAACTGCAGGAGTGTCTCCAAACTTAATAGCCCCAAACACAGGCTATGGGAGTGACTAAAGGATCACATTTAGATGTCAGTCTTTGGGATATGTGTATCAAAAGGTTAGAAAGGATTCCTGCCGTACTCTATATGACTCTCTTATTAGCTCCATCTCCCTACTGTGATGTGTACAGGCTCCTTTCAACAGTGAGCCCACTGAAGTGTACTGAAGAATCTAGCTCTTCCTTCAATCAGTGTGTGTGGGTCCTACCCAGCTATCACGAAAGCAGCAATCCACCAATCTGTCTTGGGTGCTCCTCATGTTCCTCCAAGAGGCCCTTGCAACAGGGAACCTAGAGACCCTCCTGCTGTGTATCTCTCACAGGCACCTATGCATCGGTAGCACTGCACACAAACACACAGGTAGCTCTCTGTGTGCTGCCACAATCTGTCTCCATGTGCTATAGATCTCACAGGCTCACGCATATATGATTGTGGTGCATTCACACATGCATGCGCTGTCTCCACATCTTCCCTGATGTAGGCCAAGGTTTAACCGAGCACAGTAGTGGAACGTCTGACTTATCCAATAGGTCCCACTCCCATTACAAAAGTCTTAGAGGCCTGGCCATATTACATGATTGCTCACTCTAAAAACTGTATGCTGCTGCCACTATGGCTCATGATACTCAATTCCCGATGAGGGCGGTAGCCCTTCACCACTGTGAGTGTTGTGCGTTGTGCACCCCTCCCTGTCTAAACAGCCGGCACAATGTGACACAGGTTTTGGTCATTGCAGACATGCATGATCCGTGTTTGATCATGATCAGAAATCATTACTAATGCTTCATATATTACCACGGTTAGGGCACTGAGGGCAGGGGTTTACGTCTACTACCATACATGAAAAAGAAAGTAACAAGGAGAAATAGAGATAAAGGTATTTCTCCTTGTTACGCCTCTTTTGGGAAGTTTTATCTTTTTGGCACATTCCGAGGCTTAACAATTGTGGTAAATCTGGGAATGCATTGAAATCCATGGGAGTTGCGTGGGAACAACACACAAAAAGGACCAGAGGAGGTTTAAAGACCAGCAGGGACTATCTCCTGATATAACAAGAAAGAACACAAAAGAAACCCTTGGTAGATAGAATTGGAAGAATGCTAATCGAGTGTCCCTTTTAAAGGACTGTTTCCCACACCCACCCGAAAGGGGCATGCTTCATCATAGGGTAAACTCCTCCCACTAGTCATAGTCTGAGAGGGAGGAGATCATGGATGTTTTGTTAGTCTGAAAGAGGTATGTGAGCTAAAACTAGTTCAGGGGTATAAAATTGGTTTTATTCAGGCATCCCTAGACCAGGATTAAATTCAGACTACGACAGGAAGGGATTAACCTTGTCATAGAGTGCAGTGTAGGTCATAAGTCAACATGTTTCAGCCTTGATATTCTCATAGGAGGTGTGGAGGCCTTCTTCGGGACCTCATGAGTGTTACTACAAGATGTGTGTAACACAAACGTGAAAACAAACTAAAATTGTTGAATACAGAACCAGTAGTTGAAGTGGTACACCACTCGGTCAGTAATACACTGGTCGGAATTGTTTGAAAGACACAACATGTTTCAAATATCAAACATACATATGTGTGTTAAAACCTAGCATTCATTTCAATAGACTCTAGTTCACAACAAGTTCCTGGACTTAGCGTTGCTTTCGGGGAACCAATATATCAAGCAAGGCTAAGCATAATTAATTGACATGTACCAGCTTACCTGCAAAAGTCAGGAAACCTCCCCCAACTTTACCTTGGCCCAAAACGAAAGGTGGCATCTAGTTCTACAAATTTAAGAGGCAAGTGCAAATCAAAAACTCAAGAGACAAAAGACTAATTTGCAAACCATATATCATGAAGTGTGTTTCATGTTCAAAAGCACAGAGTGTAGAGATATACTCTGGGATGGTAGTAGAGCCTGAACTGATGAATGTTAACAAAGCAAGCAATAACCAAAGTGAGTTGGTTCTGATGGTGGCGTACCAAATGTCATAAGTAAAAATATGCATCATCTGCTGTAGGTGTGGAATAATGCCTTGTTAACTGTTGTGGGCTTTGACATGTAGCGGTGTAGCATTTATATCTTAAAAGCGGTTTGTCTCGGGCTCACAGCCAAGAAGAGGGAAGTAGGAAACGCGGTATATAGCGCCTCAACTGTAAAGTAAAGCGAAAGACAGTCTATCCGGTGTCTGTGTAGTCGGGCCCGAAGGACCCGACCGCGGTACACTTATGCATGGTGAGTTATAGCCTTGGTGCTTGAATGCAGCCCTGCCTATAGAGACGACTTTAAAGCCCCAAATTATTTATCACTGAATGTGACACAGGTGGGCAGGTTACACGCCAGCATGCTATGTAGCCAGTGGGAAGCAACACCTTTATGAATCCCCCATCGCTCCCACATAACTGCTTCTACATCTCAGGCTTTAGCTGAGCTGCATTGGCTCCCGGTGAGACAAAGGATGCGGTTCAAATCCTTGTGTATTGCCTGTAAAGCCCTTCACAAACTTGGACCCAAACCGCTTCAGGCTAGGTTTGGATAGTACGTACATGCATGTAGCCTGCATTTGTCGGCAGATAATTTGGCAATCATGCTGAGGATCAAGAGATCTACAATGGGGGGGACGAGAGTTCGGTGTAGCAGCTACCCGCTTATGGAATAGTCCCCCCCACCCCCGGAATTGAGGCAAATAAAGGATCTGCTATTGTTCCGAAAGAAAGTTAAGACTTTCCCAGAGTGTAACCAGCCGACCGGTTTAGTCTCCTCAGCTGCTTTATACCTTTTTTTTTACTGTTTCTCGGCGCCAGGATGTCCGTAGGGTTACAGCCCGCTTTATAAGTGTAAAATACATACATATATTCATACATTAACTCAATGTCAGGTGGCACAGACTGCGACGTGGAAGGTGGTGACTCGCGGCATATGGCCAAACTAATTATATTGTTTTCCGGAGTAGCAAATACAGGGCGTCCCATAACAAGCCCCGCCCATCTCTTCCTGGTAAAATGTGTACCTTGGAATAAGAAGTACAAATTGATGGAATTTTAGTTTTTGGATGAACACCTAGTTGTGGATGTTAAAGAAAGTTAGAGAGGCTCTCATCACTCTTATCATTTATATAACTTGATAGAGAGCTAGAAAGTAATTGCAAAATAATGGAGTTCTAGTTATTTTTAAAAAACATTAGTCCATCGTGTATACATTTGAGTTATCAAAAACACCCGTCAGTGAGGAAAACCAATAGTTTTCTCAATAAAAAGGGTATGACAGCAAGATAGATCTAAACTGTGAAAGATAAATAATCGGAACAGAGGCAACGCTTCGCAGTATGTCTACATATTTTGTAAGGAGCTATCTTACTTTCATGATGCTTTAATGAACGGCAAGTACCTGCCAAAGGTCTTACGTGTTCGAGGAGACAATAAGCTGGCTTATGTCTGGAACAGTGAAGCCCAGGGGATGACATCGTTAAGACCTCGTTTGCCACTGCCTGGGTAACATTCGGGATAGACTGAGGAATGTTGGGCTTGTCTAGGACAGTCCATGTTAGATCGTTGACTTGATGACCCTTTTCTGAGAAGTGTACAATCTGTTTCATAGCTTGTTTATTGCACCTAATGGTGCTCTTGTGTTCCATTATTCAGGTCTTGACCTTGCGTGTCGTCATCGCCACATTTTAAACTACTGGGACATGAATTCAGGTTGTTATGGGACGCACTCTACATGCTGCTCTGGAAAACAATATAATTGTTACGGCTCTGTGCCATGAGTCACCACCTTCTGTGGCGCAATAGAGTTAATCAGGTATGTGGGAGAGATGGGGGCTTCATAGAGGTCCTGTTCCCTGCTGGCTACATGAAATGGGGGCGCGTAACCCATCCTCCTGTATCACCCGAACTGACAAGTAATTTGGGGTTTTAAAGTCCATGTCCATAGGCAGGACTTAATCCAAGCACCGGGGCTGTAACTTACCATCCATCAGTGTACCACGGTTGGGTTCACCGAGCCTCACTACGCAGACGCTGGATAGAATGCTTTTGAAGTATTTAACTTTTATGTACAGTTGAAAATGGGCATCAGCCAAGGGCGCTATATACCCTGTTTCTAGCTTCCCTCTTCTTGGTTGTGAGCTCATGAGACAAACAGCTCTTATGATATAAATGCTACATTGCTATATGTCAAAGGCCACAACAGTTAACAAATAAATATTCCACACTTAAAACACTTGTTGCATATTTTTACATATGACATTTGGTACCCCACCACCGGAACCAACTAACTTAGGATATCGCTTTCTTTGTTAACATCGATTAGTTCAGGCTCTACTACTGTCCCAGAGTATCTGTTATTTAGAGCATGAAACAGACTTAATGATATATGGTTTGAAAATTAGTTGTTTGCCGCCCAGGTTTTTGATTTGCACTTGTCCTCTTAAATTTGTAGGACTCAATGGCATCTTCAGTTAAAATTCGGGTAGGTGGCCTGACTTTTGCAGGTAAGCTGGCACATCTCAATTAATTACGCTTAGCCTTATTTGTTATATTGATCAACCTGAAGGTAGTGCTAACTATCATTGGTTCCAGGAACTTGCTGTGAACTAGAATCATTTGGAATGAATACTATGTTTTACCACACATAATGTATGTTTGATATTTGAAACATATTGTCTCTCTCAGGCAATTCTGACCAGTGGATTCTTGACTGAGTGGTGTACCACTCCAACCACTGGTTCTGTATTCAACAATTTTCTTGTGTTTTCGCATTTTTCGTACACACATCTTGTAGTAACACTCACAAGGTCCTGAAGAAGGCCGCCACACCTCTTATGAGGGTACTAAGGCTGAAACATGTCACCCTATGACCTATATTGCACTTTATCACAGGTTTAATCCACTCCTGTTATAGTCTCATTTTAATACTGGTCTGGGGACGCCCGAATATAACCAGTTGTGTTTTAACTCATATTTATTCTTATTTAGAGTCCTTCATCATACCCATTTCACTTAAGGTATTTAGTATATCTCTTTCAGACAAACAAAACATCCCTGAGCTCCTCCCTCTCAGAGAGTGAGTTGTAGCCCGCACTATGACTAGGTTCATAGTGCGAGGAGGTTACCCTATGATGAAGCATGCCACCTTCAAGTAGGTGAGGGAAACCGTCCTTTATTAGGGACACTAAATTAGCATTCTTCCAATTATATAGACCCAAGGTTCCTATTGTGTTCTTAGTTGTGAGGGAACATCCACACAATGCCAATGGAACGGCTTCCCATGGCAAAGTAAGGTAACACAGTGATTTGTGCTGTGTTGCTGTACTCCAGTTTTATGGAGCCACTGTTGGCCATGCAAAGTGGCCTTTCATGGTTTCATAAATCTCACTTAAGTTTTGTGTCATGCGCATATCATGTTGCCAGCGCAAACAAGACGCACACCCGGTTGTAAATATGCCCCGAAGTATCTCAATAATTGCTGAGTACTCAAAAAACATAATACACTGTTTGATAATATTTACAGGTGTGAATAAAGGAGAGGAAATACTCACTGAAGAAATTGTTACACTTGTCAGAGAACATATTGGTCCGGTGGCAGCATTCAGAAGAGCAGTGTTCGTGAAGCAGTTACCAAAAACCCGTTCTGGCAAGATACCCCGTTCTACTCTCAGTGCTCTTGTGAATGGCAAACCTTATAAGGTAAGCTCTAGTATCACCCCTCAAGTGACAATTGAAATGTGTTATGTTATGTTATTCGGTATTTGTTATAGCGCACGTACTGTGCGATACGATTTCATTTTATCCCATATGATGAAATGAATACTTAACTATTGGCATTGATAAATATACTGATAATTATGATCACAATAACGACTATATCAATAATTAGGTTTGTAGACATTGACTTCCAAGACTCTCATATATGTCTTGAATCTGTTAATCAGCTCGTGCTATGCTTTTTTGCTATGTTTCTATTTGTTTCCTTTTTACATATATTTCTAAATCTACTGAGGTGAAATCTTCATCTATTTTAATAGTTTTGACATTATCACTACATCTATCAGATTTTTGTTGATCTTCTTCTACTCTGTTCTTGAAGTGAACTGTTTTATCAGATGTGACTGAGGAAACATTGTTCCTAACAGATCTTTATTGTGATAGCATGACTTTTAAAGCACTATCAATAAAGGGTAAGAGGGTGCGATTGCCCATCAGCTAAGGTGGCAAGCACATGGCATTAAAAGTGAAGGTGAACCCTTCCCCACAACAACAGTGTTAAATAGATTTACCTTGGGAAGAAGGTATAAATCTTCAACACATTAATTGATGCTGCGAACAACTTTTTGGTCAAAGATAATTGAGACTTGCTGTGCTCTCGTTGCGTAATTTCATTTTTTTAGCCATCATGAAACTCAAAACTCATCTGTAATGATGTTAATGATATTCCGTCTGAGGCACACCATGAGGATGCAGGATGCCAGACCCTTATTTCCAGTTGCTGCAAAGTATCTTGGGTGGCCATAGACCAGGATAATAAATACATTAGCCATCTCAGATACTCCAAGGTAGTTTACATTCAGAGTCAACCATAGGAAGTACATTTTTGTCATACTGGGGGGAGATGTAAATTCACACTGCAGCTTTCATATAACCTTTAACATTCCTTGGCATAGGCACACTTAAAACCCTATTTACAAGAGACCTATAGAGACGGTTAAATAGGGAAAATTAGGAGTTCCATTGCACAGCACACAATTTAAAGAGGAAACACCGCAGTGGTAAACTGCACAAAGTTCCAAAGCAACTAAACTCAGTCATGCAAAAATAAGGTGACGCAAAAAAAGTGGGGCCTTTTCTCATACAAAGTGTGCCCCTTGCTCTGTGAAGGATTTGTAGATAATTTCACCAGTGAAAATATTTCATTAGTGTTACCATATGAGAACAACCAGATGCAATGATTGTGCATTGTGGAGGGTATGATGTAAGGACAGTTACTGTTAAGGCTTTATCTTCCTATATTAAAGAAACCTTTGGAAAGTTGATGAATCTCTTTTGCAATAAAGCCTTTAAATCATTAAGCATCTATCACAGGAATGAGTGGAAATGGCTCAGTCATTTTTTTTGTCACAGACTTGCATCTGAATCTACACAAAACAGATCATAAACACAAAGGCTCTTCTACGAGACACCCTTACTATGTCAAATGCAATTTGTTTCTGTAACTTCTATTTCTTTGTCAATTTTTGGAACTGAAAATCTTTGCAGTTCGAAAACAAAACCTCATATTATTGCATGGTTTCCCTGGTGCTTCTTTGATGGGATCACATGGACCTGTGGACCAAGGGAATTGCAAAAGAATATCAATAGTTTGTCAATCCTGTAAACAGCAAGGGTTAAACTCAGAGCCTGGTCTTCAGCTATACCTTGTGACCCACCCACCTCGAGAGGCTGACCCCCACCATACACCAAAAAACGGAAATCATGCTCCTTGGCAAAATGTATACCTTCACCCCTAGTCGCCTTTTGGCCTGGCAGACACCCTTTTTCGCCCACCCTCTTTCCCCCACCCAACACAGTAGACGTAGTTCGCAATCTGGGGGTGAAATTTGACACAGATTTATCCTTTTGTCCACAAGCGATATCAGTGGCTGGGAAGTGTTTACAGTTGATTAAATCTCTAAAAAAGTTCTTTGATTTTCTCCCTGTCACTGTAAGAAAAAGTGTTACAGCAGCCTTAGTCACTTCCAGATTGGACTATTGCAATAGCCTATATGCGGGTGCCAACAAGGCAATTAAAAAAAAACTCCAGACTGTTCAACATGCAGCAGCCCGACTGGTGCCTCAAATATCCGCATCGCTCTTCAGCCTCAGCCACCTTAAAATCACTACACTGGCTGCCTATCCATAAAAGAGTACTTTTTAATATACTCCTTATTACTTTTAGAGCGTTTAGGGCATCAGGACATAAATACTTAATAGCCCGATTCACTCCCCATGTCACCTCATGCCCTCTGAGGTCTTCTTCAGCTAATCTTTTAAAGCCCACACTGTTTAAATATAAAGCAAAGGGAGGGAGATAAGTAGCTGTCCCTGATGTAAAAGCATAAATACTTTCCCTTGCCATCTCCGGTTCATTCACTCAGAAACGTCCTTCAGAAAGTCCCTGAAATCCTGGATCTTCGGAGTTACGGATTCTCTCTTTATTCAATTTACTCATAGTTAGGATAGCAGCATCCTCAATCTCTTTCTGCATAGTGCCGAGATACTCCTTTGGAGTGATGGTCGCTCTTTATAAATAATATATTTACATACATATACATACACAGCAGAAGTGGGCCGGTCAGCCCAGCCCCTGGTCAGGCCTGCACCCCACACTCTGCACGCAACCAAACCCCCATTGTGCACAGGTTTTGGCTATAGATAGATGGCTGGGTCACAGGCATTGACCGGAACATGGGCGGCTGCATGGTCTTTTGGTATCCACAGTGGAGGGGTGGCCCCAGAGTCTGGCCTTTGGCCAGGTCCTACAACACATCCTCTGTAGATGTCTGAAACCTCCACATTGAACCTGGTCTTCAAACTTTGGCTGTTTGCAGCAGTATTGGTTTGCAGGAACATTTCAACCCATTCTCCACAGGCATTCAGTCCCTTTGAACGCAGCCTCAGGCCTGAAGGTGGACGCTCTTGTCTTGTATTTGAACACTTTATCCGGACAAATGCAAAACGGATTCTTTGAAACACGATTTTCAGATACCCAAGGTAATTTTCCAAGCCTACTTGATATAATAATATTGAAACAGGATACCTTTTAGGCCAACTAAGAATTGCTTTAAAATTTACCACATACACTTTAAAAACCATCACTGCATTGGAGATATGATCAAAAAATGATTGAGGTTAAAGAATTAGTTTAATTTCTGCACACCAGAAAAGAGGAAGTATTTGTCGTAAAACTAAGAATAATAGGACTTGCAGCTTTATTAGTTGCATGTAAGGTTGCACTGAGAGGTTTACAAAACTTCCAAGTGAGATTAGAGTGGAATAGTATATTGTGTAATGTTGTGTAGTAGAGTTATGTACAATGGAATAGAATAGAGTGGAGTAGCATAGCGTGGAGGGCCATAGAATGTTATAGCATACAGCGGAGTGGGGGTAGAGTGGAGTGGCGTACAGTGTAATAGCATAGAGTGGAGTGCAATAGAATAGAGTGGCGTACAGTCGAGTGTGGTGATCGAAACAGACAGAGAGAAAGTGGGTGAACGTTTGACTTAATGTGGCAGAAATATAGATTATGAGGTTTAAATAGTGTAAGTGGTGTTAAAGTTCTGAGTGTTAAGATATTTAGTTATATATTCTGCCATGTATACTGCGGTATACTGCAATAGATGCTGATGAGAAGACAATATGTGTTTGGCTAATGGCTGTCTTTACAAACCTAAAGGGCAGTCAATTCAATTCAAAATAAGTTTTATTCAGTTGGGACATACAACCATAAAAGCACACATGACAAGTTAAAAAAACGGTTAATAAAAATCGGCGTTCATGTTAAAATGAGGTACAAATACTAATTTCCTTTTAAACATCGTACATTTGCGTCAGTTCTCTTAATGTAAACAGTAAACATATAGCAGCCTTACATAATTTGGATGTAGATGTCCACCGTGTCCAAGTGCAGTGTAAAGTGCATATATTACGGCATAAATCCTGATGTAAACAATAGACTCATAGCTGCATTACGTAATTATGGTAACAAAGGACTGGATCACGTAGGCTTGAGAAGTGCAAAGTATAACAGTATACTCTTTCTAGCCTTAATTGCACCTTAAATAAATGTAGCAGTATAAAAACAGATCTCAGGTTCTTTAAGTGCAAAAAGTAGGGTCATAGCAGCATCAATAGTGTTGGCTTCGTACTTTTTAAACAATGGTTTAAGATAAACAATTCTTAAAGACAGAAACAGGTCACATAAAAGTAAGAAATGCAGGGCGCTCTGTTTTGTAATCCCATCACAGGGACAAAAGGAAACGGGGTGCTGCTTCATTGCAGGGAACGCAACCAGATGATGCACAAGACCCAGCCTCATTCTAGTTAATACATAACGATGTAAAGGTCTCGTGACAAACGAAAGATAGGCTTGGAAGCCCACTGCATCTATATACAGATGGTAAAGCTGGTACGTGATTTGCTTTCTTGCTATTTCACTCCTACGTTCATTCTTATGGGACAGGAAAGTGCTCTTTAGCTCCTCTTTTGACAGAGCCGACGTTTCGTTGTGCATTCCCAAAATAGTTCGATCAAAAATGTCCCCATAAGATTTAGCTAAATAATTGAGCCAAGGTATCTTTAAGTAATTATCCAAGCGTAAACAATCGTTTATAATAGACTTGGTAAAAAAAGTCTCCTCTTTTAACCATAACGATCTCCATAACTTAAGCGGTCTCATGGCTATTAAGTCCATCAAATAGTTAAGACCGACCTCACAGTGAATAAGATCAGAGGAGGCTGAGACCGGGAGACATAAAAGCTTCTTTAAAAAAGAATTCTCTTCCACTTGTAATTCATGACATGGTTGGTATCCCCAAAGCCCAGCCCGATAAAGTGCAACCTATGTACATCTATCTTTATAGATCTCAATCATGTCTTTAATACAACGGTCCCCCAAATAAGTTGCAAATTTAAAATCACTGTATGTGCTCTTCCTCGATTTTGCCCGAACCTGGGACGTTTTATGATTCCATTTCCCATCCGAAGAAAAGGAAGTACCCAAATAACAAAAGTTGTCCACATTTTGTACTTTGTTACCTTCGATAAAGAAGGGTTTCAGGCATTTATATTTTGGGCCGCATACCATTGTAAAAGCTTTGGTTTTGTTAATCAACAACCTCCTCTTATTGATAAAAGCGGCAAACCCATCAATTACCCTCTGGAGGCCTACCGGTGTTCTAGATAAAAGCACGGCATTGTTTGCATAGAGCAGGACTGGCACTTCCTTGCCATCCACTAATGGGGAGTCCGCCGGTATCATCTTAAGTGCAAACACACTATATCGTGTGACCAAATAAACTCCTTCCATCCTAACTCATCAATCTTGCTAGCGATTCCACCTATATTCCAACTGACAATAGTGTATCCTTCAGCCAAGGGGGTTCCTTGAGGTAAAAGTTCCTGGGCGGGTAGGAACTCTGATAGCAACTTCACTAAAAACCTCTAAACTGTCATCTAATAAAACACTGGTGGATCTATTTGCTGTTGTTACAAGCCCATTATCCCCCTTTTGTGTCGCTTCATACTCCTTGGTATGCAATTTCAGTATTGACACTTGGTGGACAATTAGGAATGGTGATAACATCAGAATCTTTTATGGACCCACTTCTTAATTGTGGACCTGGATCGGAAAGCCTAGTATTGCCCTCCCCCTTTTGTGGTGTACTTTCTGTATCCAGTCAGTCATTAGAATCTAATGAACAGAGTATTAGGAATCTATTAAATGTAGGCAAAACAGGGTATAACTGTGGATTGGGTACTGTATTAGGTCTACTTATTCTAGAATTCCTGCCCCCTGACAATGGGTAGCTTAGGTGTCTATAAAAATAACCAAGGGGGTAAAGTGAGGCAATACGTTCAGTATGCAGGCTTGTAGCTGCTCTTTCAAGGGATGTTCGTGCCCAAGACGGGTTCTTAAAGTTAATGATGTTACAGTCCCCATGCAGAGTCTTTCTTGAGGGCCCTATCCAATTCACCCTTCTAGTTAAGAGTACCTGGTCAGCATGACCCACTGGAAAGTCGCAATTATGGTGCAACCAGTGCACCACCTTATTATTTAGGGTGCCATAACTTCCTTTTTGTTCCGCCTCTAGCGGTGGTACATTAACCATAACTGCCACATATGGGCTACATTCTGGCAGTAGGTTAATAGACGGCTCTACAGGTCCTACCAGCTCTTCCCTCTTCCTGGAATTATTCGGAGCAAGAATTAGATGTTTATTAACTACTTCGTCCCCTCTATTCTGTGATCTCAACTGACTTTCCACTCTTGCTATCAAATTGTTAGCTGCCATAGTTGTAGGATTAATGGTCCCTGTATCAATGGTACTCCCGAAGGGACCGTGTGATTTAACTGTATCACTAGCAGATGTAACAGCATTTATTGGATTTAAATTACGCTCGCCAAGGGGATCAGTCGTCATTAACCTTACTGGTCCACTAACATCTTTTAAAATATTACCAAGTTTGGGCACCTCTACATTTAGGTTATTTAATTTATTAGGTTTAATGGTTAATTCAATTTTTTGTGTTAAAATGGATATGATATAATTAACTTGTTCATCAGACATCGAATTTGAAGCACAGATTATATCCTGTCCCTTACTTATATCGCAAGAGGATAGCCCTTTTTTGTTTTACCAGTGTTGCCCGGCTTGGTTTGGTCTTTCCTGTAATTCCTTTTCCTTTTCGGAGCTGGGGACCCACTAGGAGGTGGTGAATGGGGGACCGCAGTTTGCAAAGGTAAGTCTTGAGGATGGTTAGGGCTCTCAGAACACACCAAAGGGGTAAATTCCTGGACATTATCCAAAGTGACATCTAACTCAAGGGCAGGTAAGTTCTCTATCCCATTGCCTACTCCCAGAGATAGGCAGTGGTCTGCCCTATTAATTTCAACATCAATGGCACTAACCACCTTAACTAAATAGTCATTGATGGTTGGGCCATGGGTATCCTTATTTTTAGGGGTCTTCAATAGTTTGCGTTTAGACATCCTACTGCTAAAAACCTAATTATAGGTCGCCCAGCCCTAGACTCCCAAGGGACCTAAAACAACTGTTATTGTGGGTGGTACCACAAATGGATACTGTAAACAAGAATATAAAAAATATATTGTATAACACAAACCTTGGACTTATATATATTATATAAAAACAACCACATAAAAACTGACACAAGGACCACACGCCTTGGTTACTTAGTGGCTACAACAAGGCGAAAAGGACACGTAGATGACATTTATGCTAAATATGTCCAACAGAAACTGCATCAGTCCCACTGGAAATTGAAAAATGAAGCACAAGATAAGGCACTGTTGCACGGCTGCAGTTCAAAGCGTCCCACCACTCGCTACTCACTGTTTCTGTTATGGTGGCGTCCGGCAGTCCCTGTAGAGCCCAGAAACAAATTGCCCTTTAGTGGTAGACTAAAGTATTCAAAAGGGAAAAATGTTTAGATATTTAATAATGTTGCCCAGCTCTGCAACGGTCTGGTGCGGACGGGCGCAGACGGGCCTGCCCTTGGCCCGGACGCGTCCCGCGCGCATCCCGCGCTGCGGGGAGCGCCTCCTGGTTTAGTAGCGCCTCCGGGCGCAGACTGGCACGTCAGGAATGTGCCACAGGTTTCAGGGGCTGCTGGTAGAAGTAGTTTATGCTCCCACGATGGCCGTTCACCTCACAGCGTTTGTAAAAGGGCCCTGAGAAAAGCCCAGCTATTCCCCTCACGGCGCGACACCACAGCTATGCTGGCCGTTCCCCTCACGGCATACGCGGTGATGCAATGATCGATTAGCACGTCCCGCGCTGCGGGGAGCGCCTCCTGGTTTAGTAGTGCCTCCGGGCGCAGGCGGGCGCGTCAGGAATGCGCCACAGGTTTCAGGGACTGCTGGGAGAAGTAGTTTATGCCCCCGCGATGGCCGTTCACCTCATGGCGTTTGTAGAAGGGCCCTGAGATAGCCCAGCGGTTCCCCTCACGGCGCGACACCACAGGTGTGCAGGCTGTTACCCTCACTAGAAAACGAAATACTTGCCAATAGTTTAATCCTCAGTAAAACATCTCTATTTCCTCACCATTGGAATTCAAATCAATATGCGAGCAAGACTAATAGTTCAGTTTGAACAAATCACTTTTTATTAGTACATTTTTAGTTCATATGTTGGTTATAATTCACCAATTTCACATTTATAGACTGCAACGATACATACAAAAAGAACAAATTTGTGATAAAAAACTACTACACTGAACACTAATTCATACTCTACTGTCATCCTCTGTTGATCAACAATCCAATTTCCATTCTCACACGTGCACAACTAACACACTTTATATACAATTTAATATACAATGGTACATTTAATTATCACCATAGACAACAATATTTCTATAATGAAAACATTTTCCAATGATGGTAAAAGTTTTTAGAGATCTTATGGTGCAGAAATAGCGGCATGCGCGGCGATGCAATGGTCGATTAGCGCGTAATTTAGTTTTTAGCATAGTTTCGCTGCATTCTGGGGTAGGGCCTTAGATATAGGTAATTAGTAGGTGTTATTGTTACCCACCTATTACCACTTTTCTAAAGTAGTATTATGTAGAGACATGTATTTATATAGTTATATAGATTTTTACAGCAGTTTACAGAGAACCCCACGTTTAACTACAACAAAAAATGTAAACAGCGCCGTAATTTTAAGGTATTACTGTTGTACTCCATAGGCTTTTTTGTAAAGTATAAAATATGTAAAAAATTGAAAATAAACTGTAGTACACTATATTTGTAAAACATGGTGTAGTGCAGTGTATTTCTTATTATTGTTTAACAATTTTTATTTTAGTACTGCTGTACTTCCTAGGAAGTTCTGCATTACTCCGTACGTTTAAAAAATATATATATAGAAACATTTTGCCTACCTAGTACCAATTTTAATAAATTGGTAATTGGTAGGGAAAAAATATAAAACCTAATATTTCCCTATAGCTACGTAATGCAGAATAGAGCCACACCCACATGACTGCCTTAAACTTTTGTAAAGGCAGTCATTTGGCAATCACATAATGCCATGTCATTACTATGTACTATGAAACTTGTAAAAAAAAACTGCAATTTTGTAAAATGACTGCAACAACAGATGTCACTAACTTAAAATACATTATAACTTTAAAAATATTTTCCTGTACTGTCCAAAAGGATCATATACACCATAATCTATATTCCTGCTAAATTTCATTTAAATCCAGTAAGCCATTTTTGTGCTATACATGAGTACAAAGTCTATGGAAAATGCATTGGTGCCAAAATGCTTTGGAACCCTGCTTTTTTCTTTGCATCTCCTTGCCAAAGCGCTGAAAAACTTTGCATGATCTGCAAATGGAGAAAAAGAAATAGGTCTGCAAATGTTTGTGGAGATTAGTCAAAAGGGGGACAAGTTATTAGTGAGCAAATATCCGAGGAATTTCTGTCTCAGGAGTCTTATATATAACTACAGAGTGGCTGCGGGGGCGTGGCATGGCAGGCCAAGATGGCGGCAGCACTTCTGTAACGCTCCACTCTGCGGCCCGCAATGTCATAAGGTATTATGCCGCAACAGCAACTCTACCCGCATGAAACAGCAGCCGAGCCCCAGATGACAGTGGGTAGCATCTAACAAGCCCGAAGGCTCAGCTGCAGAGCTGCTTTCGACGGCGCTGGGGGCTCCGCCAGGGTTGCGGCCGCAATAGAAAAATTGCAGCACCCGGCCAGCTCGGAATGTTCCCGCGATCGAGCCAGAGCAGTTGAGGTAGCCTACTGGGTGATACCGCCTGGACCCTATGGAGTTCCTGACTTGGGGCCTGGTGGCAGCCGGAGGGAGCAGCTGTGGTGGTATTCGTGGCGGCACTTGTGGCTCTGCGGGGGCTGCGGCTATGACTACAAAATGGCGGCGGCACACAGGCCCTGAGCGCTCCCGAGGCCGGGGAGAGGTTACTGGGGGAAACCTGCCGAGTGTGGAAGCTGGGACTTGGTGGAGTGTCCAGCTGAAGACCCAGTGGCTCCTGGGTAGGAAGAGAGCAGACGACGTAAGGTGAGGGCGCTGCTGTGGCTGTCTGCGGGCTCCCTGGTGCCGCGAACTTCACGCAGGAGGGGGCCCCGACCATCAGGAACAGCGAGCCCACACGGATATCCACAGCGTGAACATACCCCCTCCCCCGGCACGGCGCCGGGTCTCGAGGAGCGCAGGGGGGGGTGCAGTAGATGTGCAGGCATGGTGGTTGGCCACATGCGGGGGCCTGGCAAGATAACCATAGCCATAACAATCGACTTTTCCACTCTGCGGCTATGGCCTCCCCAATCTGACAGGGGGAACGAGACGGCACTTGTGCGCTCATTGGCGGCCTGAATAGTGACGGGCTATTGGACTCATCTGAGCTGCAGACGCACTACTTCACTAACAATAGCCCATGTCCCCATTGAGCCCAGGTGGGCTGCGGACACGGTGTGGAGGCCGGAGGGATTGCAAGAGAGATCGCTGCTGTGGCCGAGGTGCTTCATACTGGGCGGCAGACCCCCACTTCTGAAGGAGCTTGTGCGGGGCGTGGTGGGCCTCATGCCATGGGAGCCCCTGTATCCCACCGGGGAGAGTTGAGACAGCAGGAGAGAGACTGGAAGACAGGAGTGGCGAGGCTGAGTGGCCGGTTTGCCAGTGGGCTCCCACCGACTACAGCAGACGCAGAACCGGAGGGGTGAGTGGATATCCTGCACCTTCCTATCGGCCCTACCAAGATGCAGTCCGGGATACGCAATCGAACTAAGGGCAGAAGACCCCTTAGGATACCACGGGGCCAGGTCGAACCCCGAGCATTCAGATCGCAGGTAGTGAAGTGAGACGTCGAAGACCTCCGGTGGCTGCCGACACGAGACTTGACTGTCATGGGGCAACTACGTGTAACAGACTCTGGGACTCCCGAGGGCAATATCCCCGGCCCCTACCAACACGCAACCAGGAGGGGAGCCCACAGGCCCAGACTCAATGTCGAGCAAGCTGGATAAATTCTTAGCGGCAATTGAGCAATCAAGAGTAACCATGGAACAGAAATTCGGGGAACTAGCCAAGGACCTCAACCTGCTCCGAGACAACCACAGGAAGCTGGCAGATAAAGTAAAACAAGGTGAACAAGCGCTACACACTATGGAACTGCAAATACAACAACAGCAAGACACCCTGAAAGACCTGCAGGCGCGTGTGAAGATCCTGGAGAACAGAACAGATGATTTGGAGGGACGGTCCCAGAGAAGCAACATCCGCATTATCAGCGGAAGGG
The DNA here is from genome assembly GCF_964263255.1 of Lissotriton vulgaris. NCBI lineage: Eukaryota > Metazoa > Chordata > Amphibia > Caudata > Salamandridae > Lissotriton > Lissotriton vulgaris. Next base: position 1,939,166,187 of record NC_141685.1, read on the forward strand.
ACCGACCCTCTCAGCTACATAGCAACATGGATCGCGAAGTTCACACTGGCTAGAGACCGGACCCCATTTTTCTCTATTGAAAGGGCACACCGGGTAACGGCCCGTAGGCCGCCTCCAGGGTCGCTACCACGACCATTCCTCCCAAAACTGCTCCATTATCAAGATAGAGATGCCATCCTTTGAGCAGCAAGGCGTCAAGGAGAAATCCAAGTGGAGGACAAGCAGGTTATGGTATTCCCAGACTACTCACAGGCAGTCCAGCAGCAGAGATCCACCTTCTTGGCGGTCAAACCCACTCTGCGCCAGAAGAATGTCCAATACGCACTTCTGTTTGCGGCTCGCCTCAAGAACATGCATGACTGGAACACGCATTCTTTCTCACACCCTACGGAAGCTAGCAACTGGATCAAACAGCATCTCTCAAATGTGAACATTCCCAGGAAGGTGAAGACCTCGAGATCATCGGGCCGACAACAGAAAAAAGTCACGCTTACTCAGCTCAGCTCACGTTCAGAGTCCCCTAATAAAAATTCTCCTGACCTTATGCAAATCATCTCAGAACGCCGGAGGGCGCTTCAAGCAGTCGCAGAGATGGGGCCCCCAGGATACAGCGCGGATGGAGAGAGAGGCCCGCATATCTTCACTTCGGAAGAGGAGGGCAGCGACATGAACACTTTAGGAGACGTAACAATGAAACCACCGATAGTGACTCCTCAGACAGCGGACACCCTGATTTGACACCCCCCCATTTGAAACAGCATACTCACAAGTGGGGTGCTCTTCGGGTCCTGCAGTCCCGCATTCCCGTCGGCTGACAACCACTTTCCCCTACTTAACAAACTAAAGTTAGCACATGATGTGCAGTTTGGACGTATCACCTCAAGTGAAAGGTCCTGTTAGTTGGGAATGTTTCCAGTTGATCCTCATCACCAGCCTCCCCCTCTGCCCCCCCCCCCGTTTTTCATTATCTGTTGACTTTCCCAGGGGAGGGCACGCGCAACATTCAGAAAGTAGGGTTGGTTAGCCGAGATAGGCATTTGGTTGGGAGAGTGGAACGAGTAACACTAGGGACATCACATCAAGAGAACCAGCTTCCCAACACTAGGAGCAATTGGCGACTAAAATCCCTAACACTGACCAGAAAGTCGTTACATTAAATGTCAGAGGCATGCACAAAGCACGCAAACGGTACGCGATCTACACTTATATGAAGCGACAACAGGCACAGATTGTCATCCTACAGGAGACACATCTCACGGCGGCAGATGTAGATCACCTATGCAAAAAATGGCGGGGTATTGTCTGTGCCACAACATACCCCGCCTTTGCCAGGGGAACCCTAATTTGGATCAGGCCTGGTATCCCCCCTCAGAGAACAATCCAGGCTAGTGGATAAAGAAGGCAGATACTCCCTGTTGGCGGGTCACCTTCAGGGTAGGGATATATTGATCGGAAGCCTGTATGCCCCCAATACAGAGCAGGATTGGTTCCGCCTCCCTGGAGCGTTAGCACAATACACACCAATACCATGGCTGTTGGGTGGGGACTATAATTGCGTCTCAAATACAGAGCTGGACAGATCGCATCCCCCACCGGCAACAATCACCTGCATTGAAACAGACAGAAAACTTTAAACACTGGGTTACGCGCTAGGCACTGGTTGATGTTTGGTGAGAAAAGAACCAGAACACCAAGGTATACTCCTTTTTCTCCGCCCGCACAATCTTAGAGTGAGACTGGACAGATTCCTATGCTCGGCAACGCTGCTCCCCCAGATACGGCATATTGACTACATAGGTAGAGTCCTGTCGGATCATGACGCTCACACCGTACTCCTTAGATGGAGAGCGCCCCACCCCCCGGTGCCCACATGGAAATTGCCCCGAGAATGCCTCTCGGATCAGGCTTTCTGTCAAATACACAGCGAACATATCCAGGAACACTTTACACTAAACGCAGGCCCAGCATCGTGTCGATTGGTTGAATGGGATGCGTTTAAAGTCGAGGCAAGGAGACACTGCATTCAACACATAGTAGGAGTTCGAAAAGTACTAGAGCAGGCATTACAAGTTGCGGAGACACGTCAGGCGGGCCTAACGAAGAGCATGGATCAAGGGGACGCAACCCCTGAACAGGTGGCGGCAGCGAAAACATCATATGCTGAAACTGTGAGAGACCTTCGCAAATATAATTTCAGAGCATATGCTGCCCGTGTATATCGGGAAGGGAACAGGGCGGGTACACTTTTGCCTGGCTTGCGAATCAAGACACGGACATGCAACCCATCACAGCACTGTTGGATACGACGGGTGCCCTTAAGCCGTCACAAACAGATATCTTGTGCATCTTTCGTGACTATCATGTCTGAATATAATGTGCCCCGCCACCGGTCTCACAACTAGTGCCAGACCAGTATTTTCACTCCCTGCCTCTGCCTGAAATTCCGCTGGCGGAAGGAAAGGCATTGGAAGCAAAGATAAAATCCCCAGACGTCACCCACGCGATCCGGGCCCTGGCACGACGTAAGGCGCCGGGAATGGTCAGCTTTCCCCTCGAATATTATACCACTTTCTCGGGACAGTTGACCCCCCGACTTGTCACCATGTATGAAGATGCGCTACGGAGAGGGGAGCTTCCTGGTTCACTCAGGGATTCTTCACTGGTAACCTTTCTTAAACCACACAGGGATCCCACTCTCCCGGCCTCGTACAGGCCCATAACATTACTCAACGCGGATTGTAAAAATCCTGGGGAAGATACTGACAGATTGATATACTCAGGTTCTACCTCAATTGATTCACCCAAACCAGAATGAATTTCTCCCTATACGAAGCGTGTCGCAAAATATACGTAGACTCTTCCATATAAAGGATAGGGCAAGAGAACACTTCCCACAAGCCGCATGCCTAATAATGGACCTGGAAAAGGCCTTTGATACACTGCTATGGCCATATCTCTTCGAGGTTCTCCGTAAAGTGCGTGTTGTCCCGAATCTGTTGGCGTACACGCAACTCCTCTACACTGGCCTTACTACCGGGGTGAGAGTGAGAAAGTACTTCTCAACTCCATTTTTGGTGGAGAGTGGGATGAGGCAGGGTTGCCCCCTGTCCCACTCCTCTTCGCCTTGGCAGTGGAACCCTTGGCCATGAGGTTGAGGCAGGGGGGGAGGCCTGGGGCATTCCAATTGCAGACACAGTACGTAGCGTATCGTTATATGCTGATGATCTCCTGATATATGTGAAGGATATCACAAGTGATCTAACGCCGATCTGGGCAATATTACAAAACTGCAGAAGTCTCTGGGCTTAAAGTCAACTGGGGAAAATCGACGGTCTTTCCCCTTAGTCCTCACCTAGCCCCTGCGGAGATAATGATAGGACCCCAAACACTCGGGTGGAGCACAGCGGCACCTTGATAACTAGGGGTGAGATTGTACCATTCACCCGAGAACCTGTATGAGGGGAACCACTGCAAAACATTAGCTGGGCTGCGAGCGGCGGTTTCCTTTTGGAAGGCCTTACCCTTGGCCCCCATAGGGCATGTGGCCCTAGCAAAGATGATTATGGTTCCCAGACTGTTATACTCCTTTGTTAATCTCCCAGTGATACCGCCTCACTCCTTCTTTAGAGAATTAGAAGCACTGCTTGCAACTTTGATATGGGGTGGCAGCAGGTACAGAGTAGCCTTACAAACCCTCTACTTACCCGCCACACAAGGGGGTTTGGGGGCCCCCTCCTTTGAGGCCTATTTCCTGGAAATGCAACTTCAATGGTTGTCCCATTGGACAGCAGAACGGCACGTGGAGGAAACATACACTAATTAGGGTCAGATACCACTCCCGGCCATCCAGAGACTGTTGATGCCTGGTACTAAGCCTTCGCGTACGCACCCCCTACAGTTATCGATAGCCCACAGATCCATGATTCGCATACACCGTATGTCTAAGGGTCAACCCCTCTACTCCCCGCTGCTCCCATTTTAAGGATTCCCACTTCGGGAGAACTATTATGTCTCAGGAGCCCTCCGAATATGGACGGAACGCGAGGTGACGGAGATGGAATTCCTGTTTGATGCTGGACAGCTACGATCACCCTCCAGGACAATTCCTGGTACATAGGCGATTAGTAGACAGTGCCTGTCAATGTTGGGACCTCACGGAGGGAGAACCACCGACACAGCCGGTTTTACATACAATCCTACGTATGGGGGTGGGCAGGCACTTGGTCACGTGACATTACAGGGTAATAAGGGAACTGATCACGACCCCTTTACAAACCCTGAGTCAAAAACGGAGGATGAGATAGGACAAGTGCTCAATGACAAGGAATGGGAAAAGGCTTTAGAATACCCCCAAAAGGTTTCAAGAAACGCATGCTTCAAAACCATTAAATTCAACATTCTCCATCGTGCATACTTAACACCGCATTGGCTTCACCGATTTTACCTGGATACACATTTCCCCTGCTCCAGATGCCAAACAGCCGAGGCGAACTTCAAACACATGTTTTGGGACTGCCCCATAATCCATTCTTTTTGGGGTAGGGTCCATCAGGTGCTAGGGGCGACGGTCCACCTCACGAATGTTGACACTTGGGAGGCATGTGCCCTGGGGGTCTTTGCCGCAGGCAGAAGACAGAAAAGGTGCAGTGCAGATTTGCGTCCCTGGTCATACTCCTGGTGTAACGGGGCATAGCCATGCATTGGAGGGCTCCTGCAGGGCCCCTGGAAGCAGCCTGGATAGGCGCCGTTAAAAAATGGGGGGCGGCGGAAGAAGAAAAAATAAGGGATGAGGAAGTGAAGGGGATCCGCAAACATCACATCTCCATGGAATGGGCACAACTCGCGTTCCAATTCACACAGGAAACAACACTAGATGGCTCCCCGGAGCTACTCAATCTCAATCTCTAACCCCACCCCTGTCCCCGATGGCACAAGAAAATGCTGGCACGTCATAACTGTGGGAGAAGGAGGGCCGACCATATACTAGGATTTCCCCAGACTGGAACTCTGACTCGGAATGGAGGAGGTAGCATCCCAAGGACGTCGCACTCCCTGATCAAGTGATGTCACAGGTACTTCATAAATGAAATGCAACCAACTAAGCGATAGACGATTACCGCAACAGAGCGCGCAGACCCCCCAACCCCCTTCCATTCCCCTTCTCCCTTAGTTAATTGTTCTACGTTTACCCCACTGACCCCCCCAGCATTGGCTCATAAGTTTTGGGAACGCAAGCAGGGGCATTTACTTCAGAAATGTACAGAGATAGAGTGGGGGACTAATTCTCCTTTCGCACCCTCGCGGAAACCCACACATACAGGCCCTGGACAATGGTCAGCCCGTTATCGCACATAATAGTCCACTGGATATGTAGTATCCATGCAATTATGCTATCTTTTGCTAGAGCTACATGTTATAAAATAGGATATAGGATGGATGTTCTGCAATACGTTGATATGGACTGACAACCTGTTTACCCCTGTCTTCATGCATTAATGCAAAATGTATAACAATGTACCATGAAAAGTAAAACTCCCAATAAAAGAAATGTAGACAAAAGAAAAACTACATGTAAACAAAAAAAAACTACAGAGTGGCTACCACCACTCTAGAGTCAGTCATCAAATGTATTGAAACACTGGAAGTGATCGGGCTAAATAACTTTAGAAAACTAGTTTTTCAGTGTGCCCTCGAGATTACCAGGTAAGGTAGCTGTCTGTGTCTTTGTCTTGGTCGTTATTACCCAATGGCACTGTATTAGGGGTCTATGAGAAGAAAGAGATATGCCGTACAGCTTGGTCATTTCATTGTAAACCTCTCAATTATTACTAACTTGGGCTCATTAAATCCCCCAAAAACCCTTTTAACGGCATTACTAAAAAATCATCCAAACATAAATGGAATGGGTGTGTTCGAAGGAGTCTTAAAGATGCTTAGATGGGGCAGCTCCCTTGTCATAGCTCTCCAGGAGAAAGCATGATTGATGCATGTTTACATTTCTTTAGGGACTGCAGTTCAGTTTGGAATAAGGTAAGGGTTTAAAGGCTAGGACTATGATACAATATTTGTAAATGCCATCTAAGTGTGTTTTCCAGAATGTTAAGCCTTTCCATTAGTAGTAAGCAGTGTTGATTTAAGATACTGTTCATTTGAAAAGGAGAATGTGATCATTTCCTGTAAACGGGGGTTGTAAATGAGGTAGCGCATTCCATATATTAGGGAGGTTCCAAGAGAATAATGCCTAATATCATTGAGTTCATCTATTTATTGATAGTCAATTAATGAGTTAGTTAGCAAAAATCTAACTCTAATGTATCCAACCTATAACTACAGAACTTCAATTTGATGAAAACAATCAATGATATTTAAAGGGAAAAAGAAGAAGCACACGGAAAAGTAATTTTATCTGAAAAAATATATTGTATTGAAGTAATCAGTGAATAGATATAAGGGGATATGATGAAACAATCAAATGCAATAAACAATGTTATGGACAGACATGTATAAATCAGAAAATTCAGATTTATACATGTCTGTCCATAACATTGTTGCCCGCACTCCCCGCGTTCCTTTCCCGCCGTTGCTCCCCGGTGGCCCAGCCCCCCCTCTCCCATTCGCTTCCCGCCACCCGCCTCCCAGCTGCTCCTCCCTCCCTCCACCCCTTCTTAATGCAGGCCGCAGCAGGCGCAGCGGGCGCACGCGCGCCAGAGGCAGGCCCATCTGCGCCCGTCCGCCCCTGGACCACGCCCAGCGCCAGAACCCCTGGCCCCCGCGCACCCCACCGCACCCGACCCAGACTCAGCTACGACGCCAACTCCCTCCACGCTCTCGACACCGGCCGAGACGAACGCTGCAACCAGGCCTTCCCGAAACACACCCACGGACCCTTCTCCTGCTGCAGCTGCAGATTCACCTGTGACAGAATCATCAAACCACCAAGAACCAGACCCAACCACCTCCGCTGCATACTCCTCAACACCCGCTCCACACGCAAACACGCCATCGAGCTCTGGGACCTGCTCAATACCACAGGCCCGGACGTAGCCTTCCTGGCCGAGACATGGTGGAACGACTCCTCTGCACCAGACATCGGCGTGGCCATCCCAGACGGATACAAGATCACCCGCAGGGACCGCGCCAATGGCATCGGAGGAGGAATAGCCATCGTCCAAAAGTCCACCCTCAAGGTCACCACCCACGCAGATGACACCCTCAACACCGCCGAACACCTGCACTTCCGGATCCACACCGACCGCAACACCACCCTCAGAGGAACTCTCATCTACAGACCCCCCCGGACCCCGTGCCTGCTTCAGTGACATCATGGCCGACCTCGCCAGCACCCACGCACTCGCCTCCACGGACTACATCCGCCTCAGGGACCTGAACTTCCACCTCGAGAACAACAACAACGCCAACTCCTCCACGCTGATCGACAACCTCGCCAATCTCTACCTCAGACAACTCGTCACCGTGCCCACTCACGCTGCCGGCCACACGCTGGACACCGTCTTCTCCACAAGCACCCACGTCACCTTCAACCACAACACCGAACCCCACTGGACCGACCACCGCTGCATTCACTTCACCTTCAAAAAACCAACCACGCACCATTGCACCCAACAGCTGTCTCGCCGCTGCTGGAGCAAAGTCACCGAAGATCAGCTGATCAACACCCTCTCCCAGAACCCACCCACCGACCCCACCAACCCAGACGCCTCAGCCCGCAACCTCAGACAGTGGATTAACGACTGTGCCAACACCCTCGCCCCACTGAAGAAACCCTCCAACAACCACACCAGCAAGATAGCGACCTATTTTACCGACGAGCTCCTGGCCTCCAAGCGTGCATGCCGGAAACTGGAGAAGAAATGGCTCCACGAACGCACACCGGACAACCACGCAGCCCTCAAGGACGCCACCTGCAGACACCACCACCTCATCAGATCAGCCAAGAGATCCTCCTTCAAAGACCGCCTGGATAACAACGCACACGACAGCAAAGAGCTCTTCTGCATCGTAAAAGAACTCTCCAACCCCAGCGCCAACACCAACGACATTCCGCCTTCACAGGAACTGTGCGACTCACTGGCCATCTTCTTCCACCGTAAAATCGCTGACATCCACGAAAGCTTCAATACCACAACTGACCCGACCATGCCAGACTCCACCCCTCTCCCGAACACCAACAGCGCCAACCGCCTGACCACCTGGTCCATCGCCAGCGTCATCGAGACACGCAAGGTCATGAACTCCATCCACTCAGGATCTCCGACAGACCCGTGCCCACACCACATATTCAACAAGGAAGAAGCAGCCATCGCACCCCAACTACGGAAGATGATCAGCATCTCCTTCGAAACAGCGACAGTCCCAGAAAGCTGGAAGCACGCCGAAATCCACGCCCTCCTCAAAAAGTCCAAGGCGGACCCCAAGGACCTCAAGAACTTCAGGCCCATCTCCCTGCTCCCGTTCCCGGCGAAGGTCATCGAGAAAATCGTCAACATGCAACTGACCCGCCACCTCAAAGACAACAACATCCTGGACCCGTCCCAATCCGGTTTCAGACAAAACCACAGCACCGAGACAGCCCTCATCGCCGCCACAGACGACATCAGGCGCCAATTAGACAACGGCAAAACATCTGCCCTCATCCTCCTGGACCTCTCTGCCAACTTCGACACGGTCTGCCATCGCACTCTAAAAACACGCCGCCAAGAAGCCGGTATCCAAGAGAAAGCCCTCGACTGAACCACATCCTTCCTCTCTGACAGATCCCAGAGCGTCTGCCTCCCACCTTTCCGATCCGAAGCCACCAACATCATCTGCGGCGTCCCCCAGGGCTCCTCTCTCAGCCCGACGCTGTTCAACATCTACATGGCCCCCCTCCCACAAGTGGCCCGCCACCACAACCTCAACATCATCTCCTACGCCGACGACACTCAGCTCATCCTCTCCCTCACCAAGGACCCACGCACTGCCAAAACCAACATCCACGACGGAATAAAGGCCATCGCCGACTGGATGAGGAGCAGCCGTCTGAAAACTGAACTCGGACAAGACGGGGGTCCTCATCCTCAGACCCAACCCCTCAGCCTGGGACGATTCCTGCTGGCCAACCACTCTGGGGACAGCACCGACACCCACCGACCACACACGCAATTTTGGATTCATCCACGACTCCTCCCTCTCCATGTCCAAACAGGTCAACGCCTTCTCCTCCTCCTGCTACAACACCCTCCGCATGCTCCGCAGGATCTACAAGTGGATCCCAACCGAAGCAAGAAGGACGGTGACACAGGCCCTCGTCAGCAGAAGGCTGGACTACGGCAACGCACTCTACGCCAGAATCCCAGCCAAACACCTACGACAACTACAGCGGATCCAAAATACTTCCGCCCGACTGATCATCAACGTCCCCCGCCGCAGCCACATCGCCCCCCACCTGAGAAACTTACACTGGCTCCCCGTCGGCAAGAGGACCACCTTCAAACTCCTCAACCACGCACACAAAGCACTCCACAACGCCGGACCAGCCTACCTGAACAGCAGACTCAGCTTCCACACCCCGACCCGCCAGCTACGCTTCGCCAACCTCACCCTCGCCGCCGTCCCCCGCATCCAACGAACAACCTCAGGCGGCAGATCCTTCTCCTACCTCGCCGCCAAGGCCTGGAACATCCTTCCTACCCACCTACGGCAGACCGAAGACCTACTCGCCTTCAGAAGACTCCTCAAGACCTGGCTCTTCGAACAGTAGCGAAGCTCAACCCCCCCCAGCGCTTTGGGACATCTCACGGGTAAATAGCGCGCTCTACAAATAGATTGATTGATTGATTTATTGATTGATTGTTAAACAGGGTATTACAACATGTCTTATAGTGCTTTATATGGATTGTGTATTTTTGTACATCATTGAATATGAATACTAAGTGTGATCTGTATATTTGTAGAGACGTGCATTTCATTACTTTTTGTTTTTTGTCCCACAGAAGACAATCTGCAAAAATTAGGAAAAACCCACTCAAAACGCATGTTTAGCCGATAAATATGCTAAACATGTTTGGTAGGCTAAACATGCTAAACATGTTTGGTAGTAAATTTATCATGCAAATGTTAAGCCTGACCTCATTGGTGTGGTTTTCCCTTTTTTGTTTTCAGACCACCTGTTTTGTTGGCTTCGTTTTACTGGCCTTAAGACTCTGTGCACTTTACCACTGCTAACCAGTGCTAAAGTGCTTGTGAGATTGGCTTATATCCAATTGGCATTTTTAATTTACTTGTAAGTCTTGTAAAGTGGCACTACCTGTGCCAAGGGCTGTAAATTAAATGCAACTATTGGGTCTGCGGCGCTAAACGGGCAGTAGCACTTTAAACATATTTCAGGCCTGCCATTGCAGCCTGTGTATGTGCAGTTTTAAAGTGCCAATTCGTCCGGGCAAAGTAAACCATTTGCCAGGCCCAAACCTTCCACTTTAATATATATGAGTCATCCATAAGGTAGACCCTGGACAGTCAAAAGGGCAGGGTGCATTAAAAAAGTTGTACATGTACTTCTGAAGTGTACATGTGCTGGTAGGGAAAAGGTGTAATTTGCAAATGGGAACAGCTAGCCCCTTCATGTATGGTGTCTCTGCGATTGTAATTTAAAATACTAACTGATGGTGATGTTGGATTTTAAGTTAACATTTTGAAAATATAACTTTTAGAAAGTTAAAGGTCCAAATGATGGACGGAATGCTGAACAATGCAAACAGTCACTCCCAGTCACAAGGATCTGGGTTGCATTGTTCAGCATTCCATCATTTGTTCCTTTTGCTTTTGTCGCCCTAAATGGGAAGGGAAGGGTAGGCCCAGACATGGGCCCTCTGCTCCCTGCACCACTGGATTCAAGCTAGTCTAGCTGATGAGGGGTGATGCCCCTTCCTGTCAACGTGCTTGTTTCCTGTCCACGGAGGACCTCTTTTGGTAGTTTCGGGCTGGACTGTTCCCATGAGGAACAGGGTCAAGACTGATTTGCATATGGCTGGGTCCAAATTGGGGTGGCGTTGTGACCAAAAGAACAATGGATTTAACCCCGATCTTTCTGACCGGTGGTGAATGTTTGCATTGTTCAGCATTCCGTTCATCATTTTTTCTTATACTTTTAGAAAGTTGTCATTTTCCTGCCTTAGCCATTTGGTGCCTGTAGCCTGTCTCTGGATCACAACACTTGATGTAGTTGGCGGTTGGGCTTTGTGTATTCCTCCTAGATAGCCACATACACTGGAGAGCTTAGTTGTGACGGGATGGGTCATCACTGGTAGGATGGGAGGGAGGGGCTTGACCTAGTCCCACTTGAATAGGTTGTGTCCTGTCACCATACAAAGGGCTACATACCCCCTGTAGTTTGTCTGGAGGCAGGGCACCGGTGTACTTCATAGACTCCCTCTAGAAGGTTTCCCTGACTTCAAAGGTACAACTAGGTATAAATACCAGACCTTATTTGCCAACTCTTTAGTACACTTTTGGACCTGAGGATTTTCTGCTAGGAAGAAGGACTGCTATGCTGCTAAAAGGACTGCTTTTTTGCTGGACTGCTACTCTGAAGGAACTGTTGCCCTGTTGTGCTGACCTGGTGCCCTCTTACTTGGGTCAGAAAAGAACTGGACTTGTAACTTCACCCTTTAACGCAGCACACCAGAGTGACTCCAAGGGATGGCCTGCTGGCTTCCTGATCTGAGCCTCAGGGACATAACAAGCTCCCCAATATCCTTCTCGAGTCCCCAAACTCAGGTGCAGTGAGTGCTGACCCCCATGTAGTGCTCCTCAGGTCCTGGGTCCGTGGTGTGACTCAGAGAGCTGCATAGTTAACTCCGACAGCCTCCTCTTAGCACAACAGCATCACCTGCTCACAAGGACCACCAACCTAAAGCTCTGGCAATGCCCATTTTAAACGACTTCAGGATCTTTGCGATACACTGGCAGCCTCCTGCGATGCTATTCCTGCTCCTCGCGGTCCACTCCTCCACGAACTTGAGTCTTGGCACGAATTTGAGAAGGTTAGCTTCAGAGGGCCCCACCTGGTGACTGTTTTCGACCTGCGCTCCATGAAAGTGTGATTTGGACCCGGTTAAGCGCAACCTGATATTCTGAGTTGGTGCTTTGTGCTTTTTGGTGCTTTTTCAAGAAAGTCTTTAAACATTCATGACTTCAGTTCTACTGATTTGATTTTTGTTATTTTGCGCTGCTTGTATTTATTCAATTTTGCACTATTTTTCTAACTTGGTGTGGTATTTTTCACTTTATTACTTTTTGAAGTGTTGCATAAATACTTTACGCACTGTCTCTAGGTTAAGCCTGACTGCTCTGTGCCAAGCTACCAGAGAGTTGAACAAAGGTTAATTTAGGGTTGGCTTGTGCCTCATCCTGTCAAAAATTGTTTTTGCTACTTGACCAAGTCTCTCACCCCAATCAATCAATAACTCAATTTCTCACAGTAAACAATATTTAGTGAAGATAGTGGCATAGAGATAACACTTTTTTAAGAAGTGTATTTATTGCATTTTGGAATACAGCAGAAATATTAAGGTACAACAGGATTAGCAAGCCATATTGGTACAGAGGTATTTTTCTGCTACAGTACTACTTTAAAAAGATAAATAACCAATCGGAAGACGCTTCTGATGCTCTTAATGCGTGCACATTGTCTATGGTTGCACTATGGGGTCGGGAGGGGGAGGGGCAGGGCCAGCCCTCGGAGGCCCGGTAAGGGAGGGCATGAGGCCTCTTAGTTTTCGTCCATCATTTTCGGACAAGGAGAAAGGCAGAGGGTCCAGTAGTGACTGGGGGTGCGGCTAAGGGTCACCGGGAAGGAAGGAAACCCTCTCTGTGAGCTGAAGTAGAGGCTAGGAATCTGTAGTCTATTATTCCTGTAAATTTGAGGGTGCCTCAATTAGTCAGGAAAGTAACATCTTTCATCCCTGAGCCATCAGGCGGCATCATATCGCCATTTTAGCCATTGCTAATTAGCCTGCGGCTGATAAAGGTAGAGACCTCTAGAAGATCAGTTGCCCCCTAACTGCGGTATCTGAAGCTCTTAGGTTACCCTTAAGGGGTCTGGGACGGCATGAAACACCCGGATCCCCAGGTAGCAGAACACAGATGTCTCCCAGTGACACCCCTCCCAGTTCAATTCCCTGTTTGACTGCCCCATGTTGTAAAGGAAGTGGGAGTGTTTTGTCCCAACTGACTATGAGGCATGATACTGCTTCAAACTACTTCTGTATATAGGCGATTGGCATGAGGTTAGAGATGATTTCTTTCAGGTATAAAAGAATGTCATCTGCATATATTGAAATGGCATGGGCGTCATTCAGTAGGGGAATGCCTCACCCCATAACTTTGACTGTCAATGGCTCCATCACTACGACAAGGAGATGGGGGGAAAGAGGACAGCCCTGCCTGGTGCCCTGGTTGACTGAATAGAGTTGGACAGGAAACAACCAAAGGGAGTTTGTATGGTGGGGAACTATATAGTAAGTGGATAATTTTGGTAATGTAGGGGCCAAAGCCAAATTTTGTCAGGGCTGCAAAACGATAGTTCCAGTCAAGGGACTCAAAGGCTTTATGGATAACAACCATCAATGCAGTGGCGTGGGGCCATATATTCTGCACTGCCATCAATATACTGTATAGACGCTTAATATGCATCGAGGTGCTCCTTCCCGGGAAGAACCAATTTAGATCTTGTTGATTCTCTTTGCAATTACTGTTTGTTACTCTAGTGCTAAAAAAAAATTTAGTCAATAATAATTATTGCAATGGGGCAATAGGAAGCAAAAATCTAGTGGGTCTTTCCTGGGTTTTAATAATGTTATGTTATAGAAAAATGTTACAGTGGAGTAGTGTGGCTCACTGGTTAGAGGCGGCAGGCCTGAGAGCAGAAGTCAGCCCGGGACCAGGGTTCAATTGCCGACGCGGCAGGGTCGTGGACCTTGGTCAGCGGACTCGATAATTCTCGCTTCGGTGCTTACTCTAATCAGGGGTTCCACTCGGCAACTCTGGGCATTAGCTTGCCTAATCTCCACAATGGCCCCACCAATTCCGGGGATGCCTGGCTCCACCTTGGGGACTCCCAGCAAGGGACCATCCCACAGGGAAAGCCAGGACGGGTTCCCCAGAGTTATACAGCGCTGGGACGCCCCGTTGCTGGGGCAGCTGTGCGCTTTACAAGTATACTACATTTACATTTACATTTACATTTGTAAAGCGCATGGCTGCCTCAGCAACGAGGCGTCCCAGCACTCGGCTTGAAAGAGAACCAATAGTGAGGAGAAACCCATAGGAAAGAAAAAACGCAGAGTAATTAGATGGAGAACAACCAGGTCTTCAGAGATTTCCTAAAGGACCAGTGGTTCTGAATATGCCTCAAAGGTAAGGAAGAGCGTTTCAAAGTGCAGGGGCTTTAGCATGAAAAGACCGGCTGCCCGCCCTTACTCTTCTAACATGTGCACGTAGGCCAAGTTAAGATCAGCTGAGCACAAGGACCATGAGGGGAGGTAAGGCATCAGCAAATTGTACAAAATGGGGGGCCCCTGAGAAAGAAAGATCTATGGGCTGTGCAGAAAGCCTTAAACTTATTTGATTTGTCTGCCTGGAGCCAGTAAAATTTGCGAATAGCGTCTGCAGCAGAGCAGTACTTTGGAAGAGAAAACAGCAACCTTGCCACTGCATTTTGACCCATCTGAAGGCTTCTAATCACATCCTTGTTAGGTCCCAGGTGTAGGATGTTACAATAGTCCAGCCTGGAAAGGATAGCAGCCTGAATGATGATTTGATGAATGGGGTATCAAAGAAGCATAGAATGGGTTTGAGCACACGTAGAAGCCCAAAACAGGCCCTTCCACCACTTTCCCCTGTGCTTCAAAGGTTAAGGCACTATCCACCCAGACACCTAGATTCTTGACCACCGACTTGGGACAAGGAGGTGTCCCAAGGGAAGAGGGACACCAAAGGGCACCCCATGCGTGGTTATCCTTGCCTATGAGCAGGATTTCAGACTTGTTCATGATCAGCCGCAAACAGCAGCCATCCTTTCCGCGACCGCCAGCATACCTTTTTAGAAATTGACCACATCCGATGAGGGAGTGCCGGAAAAAGAAAACACAAGCTGGGTGTCATCAGCATATGACGCAGCGCGAACCCCAGAGCTTTCTCAACCAGAACCAATGGTTGATGTGGATATTAAAAAGAGTAATGGGTCAGGGAGGAGCCCTTGGGGATGCCATGGTCTAGAGTGTGCCAGTTGGATCTAAAAGGTGGGGACACAACGTGGAAGGAGCGATTGGCAAGAAAGGAGGCAAACTAAGTTAGAGCCGAGCCACCTATCCCAATCTCTTGTAGGCCCTGGAGCAAGATGTTGTGACATACAGTGTTGAAAGCAGCACTTAAGCGAAGCAGAATCAGTACAGAGGAACTGCCTTCATCTAAGATGCTGCGAAGTTGCTTGGTAACTTCAAGAAGAGCTGCCTCCGTACTATGCAATGACCTAAAACCATTCTGGAAGATATCCAGAATGTGATTTACTTCTAAAGAAATTGGTTAAGATGGCGTAAACATGAGTCTTTATTACCTTTGCGAGGAACGGCAGAAGAGAAATAGGATGGAAGTTATCTGGTTTGGAAGCGTCTAAAGCAGGTTTATTCAGGAGGGAATTACTTTGGCAAGCTTCCAAGAGCTTGGTAGAGATGCCGATGTCAGTGAAAGATTAATCTGTTCAAGACAGAGTGAAGTGAGAACACAATGGATTCCGCCTCATTGTGGTGGGGAAGCTCCTTATACAATTTAAGCAGTCTGTGAGCCAGCTCACCCTGAAAAGTTTAATAGAATTCTGCTGTTAGGCTATCTGTCCCCAGGAATTTGCCAGTAGATACGTTTGTTATGGCTGCTTTCATCCTAAAGGGGGGCATCAAGATTCACCCAATCCAACGGAGAGAGTTTGGGAAGAGGTATATGTTCTAAGAATGTTTCCAAGATGGTGGATGCAATCCCTATTCCGGGTCTGTATAAATGTTAGTAGGATGTAAAGGTCTCATCTATAGCTTGTTGCACATGGAGTAGGTCTCTGCCGGGGGCTCGGAGTGTAGTCATTGGAGATACTCTGGCTTTCCTATTCGCCAACTACACCAGCAGTCTACCAGAACAGTTCCCCTCTGAGTGGATTCTGGCTGAGTAGGACGCCTAATCAAGGCAGTGGAGCTTCTCCAGCAGTTGCACCTCCTCCTTTCGGAGGGGGCTAAAAGTGAGGAGGAGGTGAGAGACCTCAGCCACTTGCCGTTCCGCTTCTATGTACTACCACTCAGCAGCATTAAGCTCTTGAAGGAGTGTGGGTTTCACCCCGACTAAAGGCCTCCCATTCCACTGGCAAGGATGAAGCCGCGTCGTCATTGCCGGCAAAGAAGTCCTGGATCTTATGTGCCAGGGTGTCTCTAAATATTATGTCCTCCAGGGTTGAAGGCTGTAGTCTCTTGGTCAGGATTGGGGAAGCCTTTCTGCTCCACTGTAGACTCATCTGAAGGGGGCTGTAGTCAGAGAGCTCATTGCCCAGGTGATCTGTGGAGGTAATGAGGGGGAAAATGGATTGTGAGCAGAGCACTCGATCCAAGCACGCATAGAACTGGTAGACTGCAGAATGAAAGGAGTAGAGCAAGACGCTTGGGTTAAGGTGAATCCATGCATCAGTCAAGGTCCACTGCTGTAGCCATAGTTCTATATTTCTGACTGTAGTAACTGTAAGGGCAGTGGGGAGTGGTAGAGGAGATCGGTTCCGTATTTGGTCAAGAATTGTGTTGAAGTCCTTCCCCCAGTAGCCATGGTGTGCGAGCCAATTTAGCAAGACTGAGGGATACTCGCTGCAAGAACTGAGACTGCTCTGTGTTAGGGGCATTTATACTTCATATTAACGTTATGAGCCTGTTGTGAGAAAGTCCTCCTTTTTGCCCTGTTCACCCCCATGTTTTGACTGATACTGTCAAATTGACTTTGTCTGTACCCTGGGCTGTTCTAACCAGGCACGTGGCCAGTGCTCTGATGAAAAAGGTATATGGTAATAAGATATAATTACAATTGGCAATCACCAAGTCCCTAGTATATAATAAGAACAAGCATTTGCAATGCAATAGGTCTCGCATTAGGAAAGTTTGAGCTATTGGTTTTGTAAATGACAAAAAAATGTTATGTGTTGGTTTTGAAAATAGCGAAATTAATAGCTTTGTCATTTACAATGCCAATAGTTATAACTTTCATAAATGTGACACCTATCGCATTTGTAATACAATATGTGTTGCATTTACGTGACTTAGATGTATTGATATTACAAATAACAATGGCTTTTATTTTTTTTAAATAATTAATACTTAAATAAAAGTTATTGTAATTTATAATGGCAATAGCTTAAACTTTTGTAAATAACTTTTGTTAAGATTATGTTCAGTGCATAATATTGTGACGAAAATCCAAGAACAGAAGTGAAATAGTGACATCTTTTTGTGACATTTGTAATAAAGCTTGAAACATTGAGAGAACATATTTGAACCAGTTGTTGTTGAATGGTTGCACAGATTGATGTTGTGGTGGCGCTGAGTGATGTTGTGGTGGCGACAAGTGATGCTGTGGCGTTCAGTGATGCTGTGGTAGAGCATAGTGATGTTGAGGTGCCACTGAGTGATGCTGCTGAGTGATGCTGTTGTGATGCGATAGATAGAGTGAGGGCGATAGATAGAGTGAGGGCGATAGATAGAGGGAGGGCGATAGATAGATAGAGGGAGAGCGATAGATAGATAGAGGGATGGCAATAGATAGATAGAGGGAGGGCGATAGATGGTTAGAGTGAGGACGATAGATAGTTAGAGTGATGACGATAGATAGATAGAGTGAGGACGATAGATAGATAGTTCGAGTGAGTACGATAGATAGATAGATAGATAGATAGATAGATAGATAGAGGGAGGGTGATTGATAGATAGATAGATAGATAGATAGATAGATAGATAGATAGATAGTGAGAGCGATCGATAGATAGATGGATAGATAGATAGATAGATAGATAGATAGATAGATAGATAGATAGATAGATAGATAGATAGATAGATAGATAGATAGATAGATAGAGGGAGGGTGATCGATAGATAGATAGATAGATAGATAGATAGATAGATAGATAGATAGATAGATAGAGCGATCGATAGATAGATGGATGGATAGATAGATAGATAGATAGATAGATAGATAGATAGATAGATAGATAGATAGATAGATAGATAGATAGATAGATAGATAGAGTGCAATAGATAGATAGAGTGAGGGCGATAGATAGAGTGAGTGAGATATAGACAGATAAGGTGAGGGCGATAGATAGACAGATAGAGTGAGGGCGATAGATAGATAGAGTGAGGGCGATAGATAGATAGAGTGGGTGTCACTTTTCTGAACTTCGCTTGAACCCCACTAGTGCATGACTGGAACGCAGGAAAGACCCTGTATTTAGCTGGTGGAATAGAAGCATGCGTCAGTATGCCTTACAGTGTGGTGACACCACTTCTATCCCACCTGCCCACCCCTTATCTACTCTTTAAACCCATTGACTCAAGAGAAAGAAAGAAAGAAAGAGAGAAAGGGAAAGAAGGAAAGAAAGAGAAAGGGAAAGAAAGAGAGAAAGGGAAAGGAGAAAAAGAGAGAAGGAAATTAAGAAAGAGAGACAGAAAGAGAAAGAAAGAAAAAGAAAGAGAAACTAAGAAAGAGAGAAAGAAAGAGAAAGAAGAGAGAAAGAAAGAAAGAAATAATGGAAAGAGAGAAACAAAGAGAGAGAGGAAGAAAGAAAGAGAAAGAAAAAGAAAGAAAAAGGGAAAGTAAGAGAAAAAGAATGACAGAGAGACAGAAAGAGAAAGGGAAAGAAAGAGGGAGAAAGAAAGAAAGAAAAAGAAAGAGAAACAAAGAGAGAAAGGGAAAGAAAGAAAGAAATAGAAAGAAAGATAGAAAGAGAGAGAAAAAGAAAGGAAGGAAGGAAGAAAGAACAAGGCACGCCAAATAACGGTGATGCTCTTCATAGCAGGAAGCAGTAAGTGCGTTTTACTTCACCAATGCCCGAGAAATATTTCAAAGCCAATTAGCTTTTGTGGTCTGGGCTTTAATTTCGACAGAAGGGGTCCAGTGGAAAGATCTCAGTGTTTACATTCTACCATGCACTGTAAGATTGCAAAACGTTTCAAAGGCATTGTTCTCTGCACCACAATTTCCAAACTATGATCAAAGCAACAGCATGGGTGCTCGATCTAAAAATGGTAGGAAAAGACTAGGAGATGTGTTGTGGCTGCCTGCTGTTCATATGGCGTCGCTGGTCTGGTTCCTGTGAAGCTTGGCGACAACAACTTGTTAATTTATGTTAGTAGGAGCGCCCCAGGCCGTGATGCCGGCTCTTGAAGGACCTGCCTTATGGAAATAATGTGGGGGGGGGGGGGGGTTTGCTGCGCTCTGTGCGCCTTCAGTCACTGGCCCCTTTGCTAAGACTGTGGAAATGTAGTCTGTTTTCCAATGTGATTTTCTGTGAAGTGTACCTCGAGTCCCCAAAGCTCCCAATTCTTTGCGTGACCGTCATGTTAAAGTGAGAGTTCAAAGGTTATCGCAATACACGCTGGCGATGAGTGTTTATGTGCTTGTCCCAAGACGTCAGGATCTGCACGACTTCAACATGGCTGTTTTTTTAATGACGTACCAGCTGCTTCCTTTGGGCGTTTATACAAGCACAGGGTTTGCATGTAATTAGCGCGTGTGTTTGACCCCCTCCAAAAAAACAATTCCATGAAGATTGCTGCACTCTGTGCCTATTCAGTCACTGGCCCCTTTGCTAAGACTGTGGAAATTTAGTCTGTTTTCCAATGGAGCTTTTTGTGAAGTGTACCTCGAGTCCCCAGAGCTCCCAAATCTTCGCGTGACAGTTATGTTAAAGTGAGAGTTCTAAGATTACCACGCCGACCACCGACGATAATTAAAAGGGAAACATTAACATTTCTAAAATGTAACAACCACATTACAAGAGGCGGCATCTTTCCTATGAGGAGCAGGCCTGCTTCTGGAGATCTCAACATGGGAGCAGTAGTGGCATTTGAAGATGTATTGAACCGGGGTTAAGAACGCATGGAAATATCAAACATGGGGGCACAGATCTTGCTTTATGGTGATGGAAAGTCTTTGAAAATGCGACACGCTGGAAATCATGCACATTGTGAAAACAACTTGTTGCCAATTACCTTGATAACAATGAATAAGCAGCCGAAAGGGGAGAAAGGAGGGGTGAGTGCATGCCGAGGTGACAAGAAGGACTGGGCGAGAAGGGAGGGGGGAATGCCAGCAGCAGAGGAGCCTGATTAAAGCTGACGAAAAGGGAGGAGGGAGTGCGAGCAGCAGCTGTAAAGCCAGAATATCACTCAAATTAAGTGACACTTTGCAATGCGTATACAGCGTGGCTAAATAATTTGTCCCGCTTAGCCAATGAACGGAACAAGGGGTGAGGAAGACAGGCATGCGGATAAATGTCTGTCAATAGTTGTTCTGTCCACCTTTTTACGTTCGTGCACTTTGCACGTACACAACGCGGGTCTTTTATTGCAAAGAGGCATGTGGTGTCAACGGACTCTTAAATATACAGTGTTAAAAAAATAAAATCTAAGTCTGGCTGGGTGGGAGTGGAGGCGCCACGCGCACACCGTTGTAGATGGGAACTGGGACATTTTCAGAAAACCCTGTGGCTCTGAGAACTTTGGTGTGGCCGACTCAAACTATATCCTTCAGAGGTCAATAAAATGAATACCATCGGGTCGGGTAATAGTAACGTCTGTTATTAACGTCCCCTGACTCGCCGAGGCTG
The DNA here is from genome assembly GCF_964263255.1 of Lissotriton vulgaris. Lineage (NCBI taxonomy): Eukaryota > Metazoa > Chordata > Amphibia > Caudata > Salamandridae > Lissotriton > Lissotriton vulgaris. Next base: position 1,939,187,089 of record NC_141685.1, read on the forward strand.
AGAGGCCATTCATTAGTTAGCGTGGGCTGACTAACTAGTCTAATCAATGGTCAACAGGGGAGAGGCAAATACTGTACCTAATAGAAGTTTTCTCACATTCTGTGTGCAGGGAAAGAAGTCGAGGTCCTGCAGCGACATGTTCAAGATCACACAGTGTGCCTCCCTGATACCAGCCAAAGCATTTCAAAACGGCAGTGACAAAAGTGATGAAAACAGAAGGGGAGAAGGGAGGGGGGGGGGGGTGCGAGCAAACCAGCATGAGTCACAGCAATCTAAACAAAGAAATATAACTGCATTTAAAAACAAGTTTAAAACAAGCAGCAATATCGAGAGGTGGTGGGGGCAGGGTGAAGGGTTAAGGGATAGGGAGAGATGGCACAGGCTGGACAGGCTGTGATCTGGAAGCTTTGATGTGGTGTGCGAGTGGTGCAGGCGGGAGGGGGTGGAGCAAACCCTTTGAAGAGCGTTTGGCTGCCAGAAACACCAGGGGGGTGGAGAAGCAGTTTGCCTTCAAGGCAGGAGGCAGGCAGAAGGCTCAGGCAAGCTCGTGCACGAGAGCACATGCACTCGTGGAAATCCTCTTTTTGGGAGAGCTCAGTTTAACTCTTGGTTTCACCGCATTAGACTCCTCCTATTCCATTCCTGCTGAATGGGAATAGGCCGAGACCTAAAAAGGGGATTCAGACTACCTATAAATCCCTAGTATATAAAAGGGCAAGAATGTTTAGAGGCCCAGTAGATTTGCTGCACTGGAGGGTGCATTTCTGTGTTGCCTACTGTAATTTTTAAAGGCAGCTCTGGTTTGCAGACTGTCTTTAAAAGTAAATTATATGCAAATTCAACTTTGGCGGTAAAGGTACTTCCAAAGTGTTAATCTACCTTATGGTTACATGAAAGTCACTCCTAAGGTCACTCCTAGGTGTCTCAGGGGTGGGGTGCTTTGTAACTATATGCAGGGACATTATAAATTATGTTTTATGTGCCCTGGTGAGGGAAACACTGTCAATTCCCTTTTCCCCATAGGCTAACATTGCAATATTTTATTTAAGTATAAATAGTGCTAGGAAACAGCTCAAAATTGGTAATGATATCAGCAACTTACCACTGTTGAATTTATCACGACTTGTACAGAAAATAAATTATAGAACTTTATTTTTTTGTGAGCCAAAATCCGGCTTTCTATCAGCCTCTCCTGATTGGTCAGCCGTAACAGATTTAGCCAAGCTGCTTGGATGAGGTGATAAGTGACCTGCATAGAGCAGAGATTATCTGATGGGGAGCTTTGCAGCTGCAGAGAGCAGGTTAGGATGGGGGCTGGGCAAATCAAACTGGGCTTCAACGATAGCAGGACAGTAAGGAATGCCAGCCTGGCCTACTCCACTACCTGTACCCCCAGCCAGATGGTAGCCCCAGGAATAGAATTTGCAGAAGGTCTGGAGAGGGAGTGTTAATTGAAATGAGCCACACCAGTAGGTTGGTTTAACAAGGTCTTACTCTCCTGGAGAAGACTTCTCCATCTTGTATTTCAAAGTGCAGTGCTTTGTGAACCAAGAATAGACCACATTTTGGAGGAAGTGTTCATACTTTTGGGTGGGTTCCTACACCTCATTTGACAGGTTTGCCCCCCTTGCTTGTTACCCCAGATCATCAAATAAATATGTGAGCCCTGCATAGCAACTCAGATTTGCTGCCTGAAACTACAAGGAGAAGTTGGACAGCCCTCCTGGAACCCTGGTCTGAACCCAAAAGAATTGCAATCTGAAGCACGGCTCCTGCTGCACACATGGAACTATAGCCCTGAGGACTTTCCTTGCTTCCAAAAGGCTTAAGGAGCGAACTCCCTGAAAGCAACAAGTTAATAGAGCTTCCCTTCACCATCTCCCTCAATGAGTGCCCAGCCTGGATTGCATCCTGTGGACATTTAAGGATTTGGCCAGGTGCATTGCCGAAATTGTAGCCCTAAACTTCCAAGGACCATCTCAGTGCTTCTAGACTCTTGGATTTATGTGTTTTGGACATTTCAGACCCTCAAAGCGAACTTCAGGATGAATTCCCAGAAGTTTGGAATAGTTTGGGAAAACTTTTGGAATACGTCCTACCAAATGCTCTGGAGCTCCAGACATCCAGGATTTGACCAGGGTCATGTGGAGAAGCAATCCGATGATGTTGCATCGAAATCAGCCTGATGGAGGAGACGGCACGACTTCGCGAGAAAATCCTCCAGAAACGTTTCTAAGACCGAAGGCAACATTTTGACTGGGTCCTCCGGCTTAGTGTATCCGACTAGGGCTGCATCACAGTTGGCCTCAAACTTTGACTTTGTCCCGGTCAAGCGCGAACAGATGTCCCAAGTTGGCGCTATATGTTTTCAAGAAAGTGTTAATCTTTTAAAGTTCATAACTCCGGTTCCCTGTATTAGATGTTTTTTGCATTGGTGTCATTTTAAAGATAAAAATATTTCCTACTGTTATAAATTGGTGTGGGATTTTTACTGTGTGTTGCGTCTTACTTATTCAATGTATTGCTGTTTTTAAATGCTTTATAAACCTGTCTCCTGAGTTAAGCCTACCTGGTCACAGCCGGCTACAAAAGGTTGAGCCAGGGGCTCATGTATTGAGACCTTGACTTGACCTTATATTGTACTGGTGGCCTTATTGCTAGAATTAGGTGCATACTTACCCCTACTAATAATTAACCCTGGGTGGGGGAAACATCCTTTACGACACAACTTTTACCACGCAGTACATTTACAACGCATTTTTTTCAACGCAAGTCTTTACAACGAATTGCGCTGGGGGGTGCTCTAGGATAGGTAATAGTTTATTTTACTATGCAACACCTTCCCTACTATCCACGGGGACTGGAGTTGGATTAGTAAATTAAACTATTCACTATCCAGCACTCCCCAACGCAAGTCGTTGTAACGACTTGCGTTGAAAAACCTGTGTTGTAAAGGCATGCGTGGTAAAAGCATGCGTTGTAACAACGTACATCCCTGGGTGGAGACCTACGTTCTGCTCACGGAGTTTCCCGCACTCCGCGTTATGCGGAGCTCGCGGAGTTCCCAAAAAGTCAGCGGAGCTGTGTTTTTTTCCTGGCTCGCGATCGTCAACCTCAAGTTGGTGACTGCGAGCGAGGAAAATCCCCCTCCCGGTGAGATTTTTCTCCGTTTGCAATCGTCAACACCAAGTTGGCGAGCATGGAAAATAAACATCCCGGTGAGATTTCTCAACGCCGGGTAGTCAGGCTCCTCATTGCGAGTGGTCACGTATCCTTGCGACTGCTCGCAATGAGAAACTGCTTGTTCGCGTTGAGAAAGCTGCTGCTCGAGTAAAAATCTGCTCAAGCGGCAGAAAAGGGAAAGAAGGGACCGCTTGCGCAGTGCAAGGTGCCGTTCGTGATGATTGCACAGTGTGGACAAGAATCTGCACTGTGCAATCACAGCAAACTGCATTTTTCTATGGAACTCCCCCGCTTGCGGAGCTCCGCGTAGAGCGGCAGATTTTTTTGCCACTTCGCTGAGTCGCGTGTAGCGCAACTCCGTGAACTCTGCCCAGGCTTACTAATAATCCACCTGCCAACACCTGATGATTGAAATTGACTATCCATCCTTCTCCTTGACATGCGTCCTTATGTACAGACCCGCAGGTTACATGCATCACTTTCCTCATCTTCTCGCGGAGTCAATCTCCCCTCCAGTTATCGACCATGCAAAACTTATGCTAATTGGCAACCTCAGCCACTATGCAAATGACGAAACCGGTGAGCAACCATCCACAGATCTAATCAACCTACTTAGCAGTCTAAACCTTGAACAACATGTGTTCTTACCCACCCATATTAAAGTCACACACTAGACCAAGTCTGGTCCACCAATTTAGCTTTGTCTAATCTCGCAGCCTCCCTGTGCGTGTGGTCGGGCCATTACCTAATTAAATTCACATTGATTGTCCTGCTCCCTCTTAAACCCCCACCTTGTCCTAGATTTCTATACGTAAATTGGTCATGAGTGGACAGTACGTCTTTTTGTGACCCACTGGCAATCACCTTACTTAACCTAAATGATAGCATAGACCGATACGAAGAAGTAATTACCAACTGGTTAACAATAGCCAGCAATAACCATACCCCCCTTTGTTAAACCTAACCGGCAAGGCATCACAATACGTCTAAATGGGTCTCAGAAGACCTAAAACCAACCAAACTTGAACTTTGCCACGCTGAACGTAAATGGAAGAATAATTATTTGCCCAACAAAAAGCAAGTTTATACTAAACATCTAAAGAATATAAAAAACTAATCATGCAAGCTAAATCCACCTTTTTTTCGAATAAAATCTTAAATTCTGTGAACAAAACGAAGGAGATCTTTGGAATTGTATCCAAACTCTCAAACCCTGACAGAGTAACCTTACCCATCTTTCCCACTCAGACCTTGTGTGACACACCTAATTCCTTCTTCATCGACAATATCAAGATGATAAAAGACAGAATACCTCCTAGCCCGTTACTCAATGGAACACCCTTAGAAGATAGAAACTCAATTACACTATTTGATTTTTCTGCTATCAGCAAGGTTTGTCTTTTGGACCTGCTGACCAAAGTTAAGTCAGTATCTCCAAATGACACTTGTCCCCCAAGGGTCCTAAAAATTGTATTCTCTCTCTAACTCAAGACGGCTATCTCCCTCCTTAACTTGTCTCTCAGCCAAGCCAGTGTTCATAGCCCCTTTAAGGCTGCTATAGTGGTACTGCTTCAAAAGAAATCTGGCGAAGACCAACTTGTTCTGAAAAATGTCTCCTTATTCCCCCATTCAGTGAAGGTTTTAGAGGCAAATGTTGCTCGACACCTCTGCTCCTTCCTAGAGGAATCAACTTCCTTGACCCTTACCAGGCAGGCTTCTGGCCAGCCCACTCCCCTGAAGCTGTCATCCTCTCCATAGTGGATGAAATGTGAGGAAAAGCAGACAGGGCAATCACCCAGGTGCTGGTTCTTCTTGACCTATTGGGAGCATTTGACACATTCGACCATGATCTCTTGGTGGACCATGTCGGAGCTGCAGGTATCCAGGGCACAGTGCTTGACTCGATCATTTCTTTCCTAAAGGACTGCTCTCAATCGGTCTGGCGGTCTTCCTTTAGTTTCTCCAAAACGTAGTTGAATTGCAGAGTACCTCAGGGATCTTTCCCTCATCTTTTTAATCAGTACATACTCTGCATAGTGGACACCTTTATGAAAAAAAAGAATGTCAGAATTTACAACTACTAGAATGACATGCAGTTACTCTTCATCAATGAATAACTCCCCTGAATCAAAGAAAGCCTTCCAAAACACGATGCTGTTCAACTGTGACTGGATGAACAGCAATCACTTAAAATTAAATTCCGGCGAAACGGTAATTGTCTGAACCAGAAACCAGTCTGATTTTCGGGGCACTTCATTCTGGCCTTTCTGTGATGACCATCCAAGAAATCAGTTAAGAGTCTTGGGGTCCTCATTAATGACGATCTTTCAAGGAAACCCCAACTAGGAGATGTAACTTCATTCTGTAATTTGTAGCTCTGCAGAATCAGAAAATAGGTAAATTCCTCACCTTCAAAGCCCTCGTTCAAGTTATTATCGCTTTAATCATCTCTAGGAAAGACTATGCAAACTCCTTTTACCTGGGCGCCCAAAATGCCTCAATGGCAGGCTCCAATTGGACCAGGCAGCTAGGTTAATTTTCCAACAACCCAGACACTGCCACATCATCCCCTGATAAAAAATGTACATTGCCTCCCGGTGGAAAAAAGGCCTGTCTTTAAGACTGGCTACATCGTTTTTAAATTCCTCGATGGAAGAAGTCCTGCCTTTATATCAACTTAATCCAACAATACACCCCCAATCAAACTTAAGATCCATCCATATAAGAGGATGTATGTAGCCTTACGGTTAGAGTGGTCGACCTCGAACTTGGGGAACTGGGTTCGAGTCTCGGCAACGACACTCAACATCCCGTGATTCTGGGCAATTCACTTAATCTCCCAGTGCCTAACCAAAATGAATGTGTCCATCTGGAGCGAAACTGATGCTCATGTAAAGCGCTCTGATACACGATTGGGTCTAGTTCACGCTATATGAAACTCTTTAAAAAAATATATTTTTTTAAAAACCTTCTGAAAATCCCCAAATTTACAAAAAAAAGGGTAGTTCTAGATTCTCCGTACTCACCCTACATCTCCCTTCCTCTAGAGATTAGAACTAACCTCAGCCATATGAGATTCAGGCATGTACTAAAAACATGGCTTTTCACACAAGCATATGACTAAAATCTATGTGTAGTGTAATATGCTCCTGTTACCGGAGCGACAAGAACTTGACCTTTTGTACGTGCGCTAAAAAAATACCAGTAACATAACATTCAATCTCATTTCGAAGAGAACAAGTCTGCTGTCTATTTCTTGTAACAATACCGCAACTAGAGTCCCCACTCGTATCCTATGAGTGTGCCGCATGCAAATGCTGAGTAGTTTTTCATGTATACCTGACCCCACAATCTCTTCTTCAGATGGGCCCCCTTTGTTTGTGTGATATGTGACTCTTGGATCAAGGTGATATGCACCCCCTTCCATTTGAAAAATGAATGGAAGTGGTAGGTTTTTGCTGGGGTGTACATACTGTAACTATTCCAGGACAGGAGATTATAAGACTGACGTGTCATTGATGCAAGATGAAAATCATTCTCGACTGGTAGCATGAGGAGGTGATTATAGAAGGAGGCTGGGAGAGGGGGTGTAGAAAAGGAATGGTGCCACTCTAACTGGGAATGGCCAGGAAGCAAAAGCAGTAGCTTCACAAACTCGAGCTTCCATGTAACATAACACAAAATAAAGTAAGTATACTGGGAGCATCTAGGCAACTGCCTATTGCCCAAGCAACCAGTCAAGTCCATATTGTTGGAGGATTGGAATAAAATGAAAGGTAACAACATTTACTCTGTGACCGGGACCATGGCAGAGTCACAGGGAGAAACGAATCATCCGCATGGAGTGTAGGAAGCCAGTCAAGTCCAGAGCTTGCATCAAGAAAGTGGGTCCCGGCGGGATTTGCAGCCAACCCCCTATATAATATCATCCGCCAATTGGGGATTCATTCTCAGCAGTAAATCTGCGTTGAGGAGGGAGGAAGCAAGAGAGCTCCCATCCTTAGAGGTGTTCGATGAGGAATCTAAGTGGAGTTCTGGTGCATTGCAATGGGGCCCGCCACTTTCAACTCAGATTGATCGCCATCGTGGACCTGTTCTGATGATTGTGCCTTTGGGGCTGCTTGTCCTCTGGGGTGACGTCATCGGGTCTGTCTGTGGTGGTCACTTCTTTGGTTCTGGGTCTCTTGTCTATTCTTCATTTTGACAGCACTCCGAATCATGGGCTTCAGCCAGTCCCAGGCCTTGGATGTCTCCAGGAAGAAATATGACCTGTTGTCATAAATCACTTTCAGTTTGAAAGGGAAAAGGAGAGTGTATTGAAGACCCAGATCTCTCAGTTTGCGTTTCACCCCTAAAAGTACACCCATTTACATTGTACCACCAAGGTGTAGTCTGGAGGTAGGAGAATCTGGTAGTTGTCGTGGCGTATAGGAGTGGAATGGCATGCTGCTTTGAGGCTTGTATTGCGGTCCTTAAAATGTAGGAGTTTGGCCACAGTTGGGCGCTGTGGGGTCCCCAGTGGGCGGTGCCGTGCCGGGGCAAGGTGGGAACGTTCAGGTGAGATGAACAGGGTGAGTTCTTCTACCTGAACCAATTCCCTGAACCACTGTTCTGAGTGATCCACCACGTTGGGGTCCTCGGTGAGGCCAATGATGCGAATGTTACTGCGTTTGGCAATGGCCTCTACTTCGGCCTCCAGGAGTTGCACTCGCTCCTTGAGATCTCACAGCTGTTTCTTGAAGTCTGATGTCTGGGTTTGGAGCCCTGTTTAGGTCCTCTCTTTGAGGGTGACCCACTCAGACAGGTTCTCATGGTCTTGTCGGATCAGGTTAATGTCCTCGGCGACTGCATCCAATTTCACTTCCATGTCGATCCTGGAAGTCTCAATTGCTGCTAATATAGCATCAAGTTTATCTTGTCCATGCAAGACCACTTAATACTCCAGGTGGGTTTCAGGGGGCCTCGTGGGCAGTGTCTTTGATTTAGCGTGTTATGTGCACCCCATCACTAGGGCTAGAGAATTGATAATTTTCAAACTCTGGTGTGGTCTCCCACTTTGCGAAGCCCCCCAGCAAGATCTCTGGGACAGTCTTGCACAGCTGGCCCATGCCTCAATGGGTGGCCACTGGTGGCAAAGTGAACTCTCGCAGGGGGGGGGGCGCTCCACTCTGCATCTCATCCATCCGCCTACGTGTAAACCCCTGCCTCCTGTGGGGGGTCCCTATGCAAAGCAGCATGAACAGCCCCCAATGGAGGGCACCAAACAGTGACCACCCCTGCGGATCGGTCCGACTCTCCCTTTGTCTCCGTGCGACTCCAGCCTGCCGAGAGAGTGACTGCGCACAACCAATGAGTTTAAGGAAAAAAATGTAACTCACCTCCGTCGGCTGTTGCTTCGGTGCTGACTGACTGACTGACTGACTGAATTATTTTTAGAGCGCTCTTATGCCGAGGCGACTTGGCGCTGTAAGACGGAGAGATAGGAGTTGGAGTTAGGGCAGCACAAAGAGCCAGGTCTTCAGCGCCTTTCTAAACTTAGCTATGCTCTTTTCGGAACGTAGTGAGGATGGTAAACTGTTCCAGGGCTTTGGAACTTGATGGTAGAAGGATCTGCTTCCCCAACGGACTCTCTTAGTCCTAGGGATGTGCAGTAGATTTTGGGAACTGGATCTGAGTGAGCGCTCGGGAACATAGGGGCAGAGAAGATTGGAGAGCTGTTTAGAGGTCTGCTCATAGAGGGATTTGTGGGCCAGGCACATGACCTTGAATTGAATTCTTCTCCTGACTGGAAGCCAATGGAGTTCACTTATTGCTTTAGATGTGAGATGTCGTTTGGGGAGATTAAGCAGTACTCTGGCCGCTGCGTTTTGGATTGACTGGCGTGGGTTGAGTTGTTTTTCGCGGGCCCCTATGTACAGGGCATTACAATAGTCTACCCTAGACATAATCAATGCTCCCACTTCTGTTTTCCTCAAGGGGAAAGGGATGTAGGGCAGGATTTTTCGAAGGACCTTCAGTGTGAAGAAACAGGACGAGGTGACCTGGTTGATTTGGGCTGTACAGGAAAGGTCCTTGTCCATTATGAAGCCTAGGTTTCTGACCTTGTTGGCCGGGGTCGGGCAGACTCCGGCTTCTGAAGGCCACCAGAGATCGTTCCAAATGGAGTGTTTTGGGCCAAACTCGAATACCTCTGTTTTTTCGGTGTTAAGTTTGAGGAAGTGAGCGTTCATCCATGACTTTACGTCTGACAGACAGTTTCTGAAACTGGTGGCAGTGGCTTCTACTGTCAGCGCCAATGAGACCACCAGTTGGGTGTCGTCGGCGTAAGAGACTAAATGCAGGCCGTGAGATTTTATCAGTGCAGCTAGGGGTGTAACATAGAGATTAAAGAGGGTTGGTGACCCCTGAGGGACTCCGCATGGTAGAAGGAACTCCTCTGAGAGAAGACCATCCCAGTGGATTTGATGAATGCGTGCCTGCAGAAAGGACTGAAGCAGTTTTAGGGCGGTGTGGGTGATGCCCAACGTTGTTAGTCTATTTATGAGGACATCATGGTTAACGGTGTCAAACGCCACTGTCAGATCCAATAAGATCAGAGCTGCTCTGCCTCCTTTGTCCATAGATTGGCGAATGTCATCAGATGCAATGATCAGAGCAGTTTCCGTTGAGTGATAGGCCCTGAAGCCATGTTGCGTGGGCTCTAATAGGTGGTTGTCCTCAAGGTGTTTTGTTAGCTCCTGATTCATTGCACTTTCAAGAATTCTGGCAGGGAGGGGCAGACACAATATAGGGCGGTAATGCTTGGCTTTCTTGGGGTCCAGGGTCTCCTTTTTGAGGATGGGCCTGATACACGCCTTCCTCCAGCTGCTGGGGAATTGTCCGGAGTTAATTGCAGTATTAAGGAGGGGGGTTAAGGCTTGACTGATAATTTCAGGGACCAGATGTAGAACATGAGGGGGGCATGGGTCTAGCGGCGAACCAGATTTAGTCTGTAGGAGCAGCGTGGCAACCTGGTCACAGCTAAGCTGGGAGAATCTGGGGAGTTCCGGAATTGGTACCTGTATATCTGTTTCATGGGGGACCACTTCACACGGGGGTAGCGAGCGAAGGTCATTGTAGACTGTCTGAACTTTCTGCTGAAAGAATTGTGCTATGTTTTCCACAAATTCTTGGGGATGCTTCAAAGTGGTTTCTCTGGGACTTTTAGCTAGATGAGTGATGGTTTTAAACAGTTCCTTTGAGGAGTTTGAGGACTCTTGAATTTTCTTTGTATAGAATATGGTCTTAGCTTGCTCTATGGTGAGCTTGTATTCATGTAGGGCCGCCGTATAATCCTTTCTAGACTGGGGGCTGTAGTCATTTCCCCAGAGCCTCTCGGCCCTCCTGCATTTCAGTTTTATCAGTTTGACTTCAGGAGTGTACCATTGTGAGGTTGCTGAACGAATCTTGGGTTTTTTGGCTTCTACCGGGACTAGCTTGTCCATTGCCTCTGAGAGCCAGGTGTTAAATTTGTGGGCTCTATCATTGCTCTCTGTACTGACGAAGGTAGGTACGTCCCTGTTAAGAGTGTTTGCTAGGGAAGTGGCTTCTAGTTTTTTCCATGGGCGGGATTTGGTCGGGAGTACAATGTCCTTTCTCCTTGCATTTGTCAACATGATTGCGAGGGTAAAGTTGATGGCAGCGTGATCGGACCAGGGGAGAGGCGTAGTGGAGGTGACCTTGATGTGGTGATTATTAGTAAAAATGGAGTCTAGAGTGTGGCCAGCTGTATGAGTGGGTCCAGTCCTTAGTTGGGTTAGTCCCTAACTACGGAAGTTATCTATTAGGGTGGTAGTATCATTCGAAATATTATCTTCGAGGTGGAAATTAAAATCTCCCAATACAGTGAAGGAGGGATGGTCAGAGGTAGACTCCAAAAAGGTTAAAAGGGCGTTGGTAAATGGACCTCTGGGTCCTGGGGGTCGGTATAGCAGAAGGCCAGAGAATATTAGTTGGTTGTTGTATTTAACCGAGAAGGATAGGGCCTCTGATTCTAGTCCTGGCTGATGGAGGATATGTAAATTAAAAATAGATCGGTGAATGATGGCTACACCCCTACCAGTGGTTCCTTGTCTGTCCACATGTGCTACGGAGTAGCCTGTGGGTACTGCGGTGTTCCAATCTGGCCCAGAAGAGTTAGTAGCCCACGTTTCAGTCAGGAAGGCTAGATCAACCTCGTTATCCACAATGAGGGATTCGATTTCATGTTTGTGCTTTGGCATTGACCTGACATTTAAGAGTATGTTTTTTAAGGATTTGCTGTTAGGTTTAGAGCTGCAGTGCGTGGGCTGAACGTGGGGGTAGGGAGAAGTAGCCATGGGTAAAGAATTGAGCCCACTGAGTGCGGGGTAAGGTATTGTGTAGCCGCAAGATCGACATTTGCTAATGTGCGGCATACCTCTCTCTGAGGGTTGTATTACGTGTTGACATTCGTTGCATCTTAGGTTAAGAAGAGTTTGTCTAGAGTAGCCATGTTTCAGGTGAGCTGGTGGGAATTGGGCAGGGGTTGTGACCCTGGGCGCTAGTCTGGCGTGGACGGTGGCAGACGGGCTTGCCTTAGGCGCGCCTTCGGCGCGCTGTCGGCACGCCCGCTGCGCGTCCGGAAGAGCATAGGGCTAAATAGGCTCGTAGGGCAGAAGTCGCGACAACTAGAGCGCGTCTCACCAGTTTCGCCACACCTAAGATGGCGGCTAAGTGACCTGATCGAATATTGAGCAACCCTAATTATTCCTCCGCTTCAAACGGGACTTTCCGCGGCGGAACAGGGATTAGGGTGTATGGTAAGGTAAACGTACAATTATTCAGTCAATTGTGCGCGAGATGCGTTCGATTTACATTCGTCAGCGTGATACCACAGTACTATTCAAAGTGACAGCATGTGCAAGTTAAGATTATAACAAGTAAAAACGTTGTAATCACGATTTACATTTAAAAAGATTCGCTGTGTTTAGAAAGCGCTGGCCGCTCTGCTTACTCCGTCTTAGTCCTGAGCCGTCAGCCAAGTTCTGTCTAAATAGGCTCGTAGGGCTCGTAGGGCGGAAGTCGCGACAACTAGAGCGCGTCTCACCTGTCACGCCACACCTAAGATGGCGGCTAGGTGACCTGATCGAATATTGAGCAACCCTAATTATCCCTCCGCTTCAAACGGGACTTCCCGCGGCGGAACAGGGATTAGGGTGTAAGGTAAGGTAAACGTACAAGTATTCAGTGTACGTCCGTCCATGTGTTTTTTCACGCGGGATCTTGCCAATGTGCCCACAGTAGCCCCAGCAGCCACTGTGCAAGTCCAGAGACACCCACATTCCAGGCCAGCATAGCTCATGCAGCTCTCTTATCCTGTGTGCACTGCAGGTTGAATGTAAATGGACACCCGCGGCCCACTCCTCACCGCTCGGGTCCCCACTTAAGGTGACTCGTCTCATACAGGTCCATGTCAACGCCACGATTTCCTGCCCTCGCGGCGGCGGCTCGCTGCATCAGGGACACCCACCACACTGCTGTAAATCACTCAGGAGCTTCCTGTCTTGTTCTGGCTCCTCTCCTCACAAGGTGATTGGGCGGTGATGTCTTGGTGTGCCAGGATTGGGTCAAATTACAGGTATCTGGAGCTCTTGAACTAAGCATCCGCCATTTCGCTTGGTACGGCCGCACCCCTAGAGGTAACAATTTTCATAGTTCTTTAACATTCTGTTCATTATCAATTTTGACATTTGTCAACATCCTTAAACTTTGAAGGCAGAATTTAAGTTTAAGACACCCCTCTGTGTGGGTGTCTCTTTTCATTTAGTTTCTGGATAATTAGGAACAGATTTGTATTTTTTCTGTTATTGAGGTAACAAGGGGATTTTGAATGGCTGAAATGCAGGTGATCTGCAGCTATTTACCACTAGAGTCTTACTAGACAGTATAATGCATTGGTAAATGTCCAGTATCAACAGCTTTGTAAGTGTTACATATATAGTAACACCTACATTCTTTACTGGTAAACATCATTTCTCCTGAGTTCTTGTTTTTCTCGTCATCTTGAGGCTCCTCCCATCACTTAGACAGTATTTGCCAATTTTATTCTAATATATATATATATATATTAATATATATATATATATATATATATATATATATATATATATATATATACATTTTTTTTTTAACTAATTCCAGTTACCTTCGGTAGGAACCTTGTCTAGACTCAACCTCTTCCTGTTAGTGATAATGGCAATCCACCCCAATGAGCTTCCTAAACACCTAGGGCCTCATTTACAAGGACCTTACTCGACCGGGACACCACTTTTAATGACTCTCCGGCAGTGTTCAATGCGGTGCCATGTCTACAAGTCCACATAAAGCCACCTTGCGTGACTTTTCATGGCCTTGTAGAAATGGTGTGTGGCAACCCAGCGCAAGTCCCCGCGTTGGCTCACACTGCGATAGGGAGACGTACCATGGACATTGGGGTGGGTGTTACCACTTAACACCCATGGCATTTGACACATTCCCAGATTTACAATGTTCTGTAAACCTGAGAATGTGTCAAAAGCCTACAACTCCAGAGGGGAGATATAGAGGAGGCGCAAGGCAGAGAAATAACTTTATTTCCCCTTGATTCTTCCTCTATGTGTGCCGCATTCAGCAGCACACAAGTAGAAGGAGGAAATTGCCTCCATTGATTGTTTTTGTGCAGGAAGGTGACCCGAAAAACAATAATTCCCACAATGCAGACACCCTTGCACTGTTGTGCAGGGTGCCTGCATTGGCGCATAGGAGACAGTTGAGTGCCAGCGCAGGGAAAGAGGACATGAATGCGCCATATCTGATAGATATGGTGTATACCTGCCCTTTTCTTTTGCCGTAGGGCTGTGCAGCAGGAAGGCTTGTGGTGCTGCTCTGCAATAAAATATTGTAAATGAATCCACAAGTCTCTAGAACAAATCTTTGACAAACCAACCTACCCCCTATAGACAGGAAGGGTGGATATTAGGACTTTGAATTACACTTATTTAGAGCACATTTCCTTAGTGAAGGGTCTCAGAATAGGACCAGTAAGAACCACATCCAAGACCAAAGAGATGGTTCAACAGATTCAGATACTCATAGTCGTTGAGGGATACTGACCCTTGCCTGGAAGGTCACAGGGAAAAAGTACCAAATGTTGCTAACTAAAGGAAACTGCCCTAGTCCAATAGAAAGATCCTTGTACACCTTGAAGGGGTTTAATCGGACCACCTTGTCCAAGGATGAACAAACATAGAACACTGTGAGGATGTGTTGAAACTAGAGTCTGAAAGGAAATTGCCCCAGAGTAAATCAAAATGCCTGGCGAGGTCATAGGACAAGGACTACACTCCACCTAAGAAAACCCAGGACACTCTGCCAGAGTTGAGCATATATACTGAGGGTGCTCTAGCTTGTTGCAAAGAGCTACTTCTTTGGAAGAGCCTTTAGACTTAACATGTCAAGCTCTAGGCCTACATGTGTAGGTACTGGGAAGAGGACTATGACACGGGTGAATTGTAGAAGAGATGAATGCATTAGAAAACGCTATGGAGGCCATAATGTTAGCTAGCTTAGGAGAAGGAACGGGAGTCCAAAAGCCAATAAAGAGGCTACCAGACCTCCACTCCCTTCCCGAAGAGGAAGAGAGTGGAGGTATACATGAGTACATTGTGCCAGTAAAGGGACAACACTTCAATTCTCTGGGCTGACAGTGAGGCGAGCAGTGAGCAGAATTCAGAAAGGAGTGTGTTCTGGGCTAAGGCCAGCAGATCCAACTAGAGGAACCTGAAATTCTCTGAGATCATTGAACAGGACAAGGCTCATGCAAAATGGCACTCCTGGGATGATTTTGATCAAACAATTCACATCCCAATTCTTCATTCCCAGGAGATAGCTATGAAAGAAAGAACATTTTGCTCCATTCAGACCTCTGCCTAGACTTCAATATTCTATCCAGGGACGACCAACTGGGAGCTTGAGTTTGCCCCTGGTGGTTGATATGTGTGTTTCACCTTGTTAGTCAGAATATATACTGCCTGGCCCTACAAATGAAGGGCAAGAAATGAGCATAGTCTGTAGGCATCTCTCAAAGCCCCTGGGACTGAACCTTGAATTGTCTCCTATCCTAGGGTTACTCCCCAGCACCTGCAGTTGTCATTTATAGTAAGAACTAAGGTAAGAGTGGTACAATAGAGACCTCCTTAGGTCAGAGTCAGGGCAAGCCACCTCTGCAGATCTTTCCAATCCAAGGCTGAAAGGGATCAGTACTCTTAAGCCTGACAAATACAGGCTCCAATGTAACTGAACTTATAAAGCTCCTGGTTACACTAGCCAGTGTGTCCCCGCGCTGTACCGCTGAGGAACCCATCCTGGCCTGTTTCTGTGAGGGGCCCATTCTTGGGCATCCCAAGGTGAAGCCAGGCACCCTTAGCGATTAGGGTTGGTGTGGAGATTAAGCAAGCTATTGCCCAGAGTTGCAGAGTGGGACTCATGATTAGAGTAGGCACCGTGGCGAGAATTATCGGGTCCGCGGACATTGAGCCCAAGACCCTGCCGCGACGGGAATTGAACCCTGGTCCCGGGTCAGATCTCTGCATCAGGGTCTGCCGCACTAACCAGTGAGCCATACTTCCCCACAGGTCATGAAGTCTTGTACAGTGGGATGGAGGTGTTGTCAGACTCAGTAATAAACCACCAGGAGAGCAGCAGCTATCTTAAGCTGCACCCTCAGCCAATCCCAATGTCACTGGGTTCAGTTTTGGAAGAAGAGGAAGGAACGCATGTCACCAGTTTGTTCTGAAAATAGCTCTTAAGAATTGCCGGGCCTGAGACGGATCAAGGTGAGACTTGACAAATTTGACAGGAAACCCTGGTATTGGAGCATGTTGCAGACTTGGGGTAAGGTCTCCACTCCCTTTGTAAAAAGATCAAGCACAGATTAGCAAGTTGTCCAAGCATGGACACACCATTAGCACTCGAGAATCCAAAAGGTCTGGCAGCTGAAGCCAGCTGAAAAGGAAAGACACAGATCTAGTAGTGCTGTCTCAGGGCAAAGTACCAGAGGAACCTTTGGGAAACTGGTAACATGCATGTAGTCATCCGTCAGTCAACTGAGTCCACAAAGTCCCATTGAAAGACAAGGACAAGATTGTTTGAACCATACCCGTATTGAGTATCTGATAATGTAGAAAATATTTCACTTTCTTCAAATCTAGGATTGTGTAGTAATCAGGTCCTCAGACAGTAGATGTAGATAAGTGGTTTATTAGAAGTTAGATAGATAAGATGATATAAACCATAAAGACCCCAACAGGAACATCCTGCAAGATGCTCAGCCCCAAGCCAACTGCCAGCCTAAGCCCACAGACAGCCAACATTCCACAGAGCATCATAGCTAGAACATTCTATAATAAAAGGGGATAGTGCAAGGATACTACATTATCCTCTCCCTTTAATAACGGAACACAATAAACTTAAAGGGAAAAACAAAGCACAGAAACATAATACAAATATAAAGAAATCTGTAACCCAGGGATGGAATTAAAATAACATCACGAGAGGGAAAACAGAAATACAAAAATTGTTAAAGAAGAAAGAAAGAAAGTGAACAGATAGAATAAACCTCACCATCCTCCTCCTCCTCTAATTTTGAACAATATTAAAATATGTAAATATTGAGCTCTCATAAAATAACCCAAAACGCAGAAAAGACTGCAATGAGCTCACCAAAACCCAAGACAGTGCTACAGACAAGAGCAAAAATAATGCCACTCCTGTAATAAATAGGACTACAACCACGTGTATTAGAAAGAAACTAATAAAATGAGACCAAAAAAGTAATCCCTCTAATAGGAATAAAATGCCTTCTAAAAAGGATAAGGACTACAGTGAAATAAGTAGAAAGGAACTTAAAACCCAAATTCCTACCCTTAAGTGTAAAATAGTCGATGAAGGGACTGAGACCCATATCTAGCCCTAAAAACTAAGGACCGATAAAAATGGGACCCAAACCCAAAACCTAAACCTGCCCCAAAAACTAGGGACCATGAATGTTAAACAAGGATAAACAAACCATTAACTAGGGTAATGGGACTAGTAACCCACTCCAAGGTGCTTCTCACATGAGAAAACTGTGACGTAGCCAAAAACGCCACACCTCTTTTAAGAGACACTATGGGACTCAAACCCTAGTGCAACACTATTTAGGTGGGACTAACACCCCCTAACAAAAACACAAAGGTGGGACCAAAACCCCCTCTAATAAAACTAATAATTTCATTTTTTTTTAAAAACTAGCGTGTTCCAGGGTAATGGGACTAAAACCCATTCCAAAATAATACACCTCTCAACCAGAGTAAAGTGAACAAATGGTCAAAGTAGAAAATGGGACTGCCTAAATAGGATATTAATCCAAAACCCATTCCTAAGGATCACGGGACTAAAACCCACTCCTACACAAAGTGCGTGTCAAACTACATTGAAACACAAAACGCTACTAATGCGTGTCATCACAAAAAGAACTGGATTGGAACACAAAACGCTGAAATTTAATATAACAGCCAGTCACACACACAATACCGCAACAAAATACTTTCCCTATTATAAAATGGCCAGCAAAATACAATAAGAGTTAGTCTATGCTCCGGTGAGCGGTCTCTCACCCGAGGTCTCCAAAGCAGATCGTCGATCTTATGAAGGTCGCAGCTGCAATTTTTCCGACTTAAACTGTAAGTTTTCTTCTTTTTAAAGATTCACTGCCAGACAGGATAACCATTTCGCCAGTGCGTAAAACCACATGTCTTATACTTTCCTTGTTGAAGGATTTAGACAAAAATGACGTGCTTCTCCTTGAAAGATAGTTCCCATGGTGACAAGGAACAAATAGATTAAGTTCACAAAATGGTGTCACGTTTCCTACGTTGCACGTTTCCTACGTTGCTTAAAAAAAATAAACGTGAAGATGACGCATACTCCCAAAACGTCACAAAGTGCTGAGGAACAAAGGTAAGCCTCACGTGTTTCTCGCGCACATTATCAAGATTTAAATTGGCAGTTGTTATCTCGTGCACATCGCATGGCGCAGAAGAAAATAATGTTTTCATTAAAAACACATTTACGATGTAAAATTAACGCTTCCAATTCCTCCAGTGCCCACTCATGTTCTTCTTCCTGAGACAGTTCAAGGCACAGCTTCAGAGACCCTTTAAACGCTAATAATGTGAGATGACTAAACCGCTGACACTTAATTGTACATTTCTCTGCCAATCCCAGACGTTACGAGATGTAAATAGTGCTTCCAAAATAAACACAATATGTAAACAGTGCTTCCGCTTGGTGTAAACCTGCGATTAAAGTCTTTTAAGGTATTTAAAAATCATACCATGAATGTCAAAAACTAGCGCTGGTGAAAGTACCGGCTTTTTCATGTACACAAGTAACTGAAAATAAATAAATAAATACTGTGTAGACAGTGTACTACATGTTCTAGCCGGCTTTTTAAATGTCTCATCGCAGGTCGCACTGAATTTCCAAGAGCCAAAAACAAGTAAAAATAACATCATGCTTACTTCTGATGCATAAGATGACCATATGTACAAGGAAAGCCACTCACAGCACGTTTTGGCAAAGGCCGTCCGATCTGATGGACACTGATGGGGTCGTTTTTTCATACTGCGCTGATGTTCCTTTAGTGGCTCCTTACTCTGAAGCATCTTATGTTTCTTAATTTCTTCTTTTCGATGATGTCTCTCTTGTCTTTCACTTTATGTGGCTCTTGGTCCTTTTGTCTTGATCTTCTTGTTTGCGCTCGTCATTTTCTCTTTACTGAAGGATTTTCTTAACTTATTTTTTTTGAAGGCTATTTCTGGGTAAATTTTTTTTTTGAATTTGCTTCGCCCAGTACGTGGGAAGGTCACCTTGTCGCCATAAATATTGTAGTAATCAGGTCCTCAGACAGTAGATGTAGATAAGTGGTTTATTAGAAGTTAGATAGATAAGATGATATAAACCATAAAGACCCCAACAGGAACATCCTGCAAGATGCTCAGCCCCAAGCCAACTGCCAGCCTAAGCCCACAGACAGCCAACATTCCACAGAGCATCATAGCTAGAACATTCTATAATAAAAGGGGATAGTGCAAGGATACTACAGATTGGCTAAATATTGCGGAATAGTTTCATGCCATAAAAGGATGGATTGGCAGATTATGCCCTTTCTCGCCCTGGTACAGAGATTTTTGCTGCTTGTCACAATAAATCATTCACCCCCTGAAAAAGACCCTAAATATGAAGTGGCATTACACTGATGGGGTAGATTAAAAGACGTTTTCAGGAGTATCGTGAAACTTGATCTGATAGCCTGAGCTGATAATTTGAAGATCCCATGGGTCTGAGACAGAGGTTGTCCAGGGGTTGTAGAAGTCCCGCAGCCAACTCCGCACTAGCCTAGAATAGACCTGACTTAGGGGGAGGAGGAAAGCTGGATGGAGATAGGCTGGAAATGGGTCTTATATGCATTGGGAATTCCCCAGTCACCTCTCTTGACAGGAAAAGAATGGACTAAACCAATAGAGAGAGAGGGAGAGAGAGGGAGAGAGAAGGTCAACAATCCTTTGAGATCCAAGTCCTCTGCCCCTGCCCCGAATGATGAACAGGAGTTAGCTGACATTTTAAGTCTTTGAGAATATGACCTATTAGAGGCATCTGTGATTTGTTAGCCTGTCAAGACCCCTCCAGTCATGACACCTGGATAATAGAAAAGTCCCAGTAGCAACCATACTATGCTTATGGGCTATCAAAATAAATGTTTCACAGGAGCCTGGCGTGTCAATCCATCAATTCATCTGCGAGTGATAGTCACTTTCATCTATATGTCTGTGGCATGAGGAGGGGAAACATTGACTTATTTAATAGTTTCCTTAGAAGAATAACAGCCATCAAAGAGTTCATCTTGACCACTGATGTGAATTCCTCCGGGAAAATTAGCCAGAGAATAATATCAAGCCAGGAACCGTAGGAACACATGCCACTCAATCTCTGTCCTTTCTCTTACCAGGACTTTGTGTACGGTGCCATGAAGTGATGAGGCACTGACACACTTCATTGATACTGGAGAAAGCAGTCCCCCTAATCATCCAGGCTAGTAGAACATGGAAATCCAAAATAGTTTTAAAGGTTCTCAAGAATGCCCATCAGGTCCCGAATATACCTCTTGTTTAGTACCTTCCTCAGTTACTTCCACATCAGGCTCTGGGAAAATACAAATATCTTCTCTTTTTTTGGTTGGCGGATGACCCTCACAAGCACCAATGCATTCATTACACTTGAGCAAGGCCTCAAAGTTTTCAGCTGGTGGCAGACCCAAAGAAGCAGGTTCAGCTTGTTGGGAAAACAGAGCTACAGAGCTTCAGAGGAATGATTTCATTTGCCAAAATAGTGTCACTTACTAAAACACTTTTTAAGCTTAGCAGTACAGTATAAAAGCGTGGCTTTAGCGTCTCAGCAGGTACTGAAGAATACTTCCCTGGTTACGAAGCAGTGAAACAACTCAACCTTCCAAAGACATGCTGAACTTCCCGTCTGAGGGACTGGAAAGCCACTCCACAAACAGCTAGTCAATGTAAACCCACAGTCAATCAGGAGAATATGAGGATGCCAGTCCTTTCTACCATGATCCCAAGGAGCATGTCCTAACACTCCTACCCCAGTGTCCCCTCCTCTGAACATCTGGGCAGCAGACTGGATTAAGTATGGAGACTCCTTCATCACAGCAGGGACCAAAGTGGTCCAGAGCGGAAGATTCAACAGAATGTGGTAGCAGCGGGGACATGCACCTTCAGGGTAAGACCAGCCGTTGGGATGAGTCTCCTTCATGACTCACAGGAAGGAGTGAGGACTTGACAGGGCTCCTACCGAAGCAAGTTTTTTTAAGATAACATAGGGAAATCCTGTTTACATGACAAAACAAGCAATAGGACTCGGACGTAGAAGATGGGCAGGGGGGTAATGAATGGTGTTGGTAGCCTTAGGTAGTTGTTCTCATCGCGGGTTCGTGAATAGATTAATTAATAACTGTGCAGCATTGAAACAGCTTTTTCTGATTCATCAGGAAAGTGTCTAACATTCTAGCACTTCTCCTGCTCTGAACAGTAAGAACATAAATCATGGGTAGGCGGGGTTCATCATTTGTTGCCTGAGAGATGAATGGTTGAATGCCACACCTACTGACAGTTTGAGTTACCTAAAAGAAAGTTATTGCATTTTGTTCGATTAATTCTTGAAATGCCACACAAAATATGTGAATGTTCAGCTGTTTCCAAATGTACATTGTTGCCATGTTTTATATTTATAAACATCAAAACAGTAATAGCCGTTATGATATCAATTTGAAATAAATAAATGAATAATGTCACTAGAGTAGTAGTGGCAGTCTTAAGATTTCTATGTGCCTTGTCTATTAACATGTTCTAAGGCCTCAAAATGCATTCCAATAACAGCACACTTTTTTAGCCTGCATTTCCTGATGTATTCCTAGATTGAGATTGTGCCAGTCACAAAACCTTTTTTTCAGAGAAGACGTTCTAAGTACATTTGCTGGTGTTCTACTTCTATATTTTGGTTGCAGTGATCTTTTGCTTTGTTTGTGCTGGGATCTGCTCATCTGTGAAGGGAATAATCTTTGTCTGGAGCTCTAATGCCAATCTCAACCAAATATGACAATTCCTGTCTTTCGCGTACACTAATATGTCTCTTGTTTCCTTACAGGTCCCCTCAACCATCGAGGATCCCGATGTCTTTACAGATCTAAAACAAGTGCTGAAGCAGAAATTGTAGTGTGCCTTTTACGTCATACACTGCACATTTTTACAAAAAAGTACTTTTTTTTGCAATTTGATGACGTATATCCAACTTTTCCAAGGGATGCGTTGTGCTCAACTACATTTTGCTCTGCATTTATTTTTATGAATTCTTCCGAACTTCTCTTGGGTGGAACTGGATCCGGTACTCTAGGCACGACTAACTCTTTGACCCATTTTCATGCATTAGTCTTCAGAGATCACAGATACTCTCTTCGGACCTGACAGATACTCTGAAAGTAGAAATCAGTTTGGCGAGACTAAAACCTGTACTTTACATCTACCTCAGATGTAAGACCCTGATCTTCTAAAAAGTAATTTTAAATAAACACCGATATTGATGTATCGCTCAGATGTTTGTTATGGTTGTTCCCCCGAAACGAGCATGTCTTTCCTCGGACCAAATCTCCTCTCTTATTGTATTCTGCCCTTTCAGCTAGACCAGCCGCAAGCCTCTTTCAATAATATTCACTACTGGAAGAACCCAGTTAAATGATATTTGTGGAAATAGTGACAGCTAGTTGGGATTTTAAGAAAGGATAGAAATATCATGAACTGTCTGCAATGTTCATTATTTGTGAAATTACACGTGGACTACAGCAGATAAAGTGCATTGTGATATAATGTTTTACAATTGAACATAAAAGATGTGAGTTGTGAGAAAACACAACAGCCATGTACAAAATCATATCTACTGCAAATCTGGTACAGCAATGTATTTGCTTCTGCCTGACGAAGAGAGTGGATGGGCTTTTCTGGCAGTCCTTTTGGGAGTGTAGGTGTTTATTTTACTCAGAGATACTTAATTGGACAAACACTACCCCAATGACAGGGTTGGAGAAATCATGGATAAATTAGCGACCTCAGTGGTCTTGCACCTATACATAATACCAATGTGCCACTGCGACTTTGTATATTTACTCCTCCCAATGTTTGCACTAAAAAACCCAGCCCATTTGTTTTATATCTTTAAAAGGATATGCTACATCATGCTCGCCTTTCAAGTAAGAGTTCCAACTGCCATCAAATGCAATGGAAACAAGATGGTTGCGGTCATAAAAAATTCAAGGGGATTACATTACAGGCAATCAGGTTCAGAGAATATTAGGAACATTTAGACAACCAGGGGCTTCTTTGTTTATCTTTTTTAAAATGTTCTAGTTTTTCCAAAACTAACCGCTATATCTATAATTCATGCATATATATCGGCCAGCTACATTGTAAATATTTTAACTAATACGGCTAAATTAAAGGTAACCAAATCTCTGTCTGATGGATGTGGTGCATTTTTATTAATCTGTTTTTGAGTTTTTCACCAAGAAAACTCCTTTTTGGAATTCCCATTGTAGGTATACAAGACACTTCGTTGGGCCCCCCAACTCTCCCTTTCATCAAAGTGCATCAAATCTGCCTGAGTAGATGACAAAGTTCTTATTGATGCAAAAACATCCTTTCCTATGGTGCGCTGTTTTCAATATAATTGAAGTAAAAATGCTGCAAATAAATACCTGTATCAGACAAAATATTTCAATTTGAAATTCAATATTTCTCATGTCTTTTTTCCATGTAATGTCTTGAAAACGAAATTTGAGCCATTTTTTTAAGTGCCTCAAAAATCATGTTGTCGGGAGCGTGGTTAGAAGCCACCGAGAATGGCGGCTACCTGAGTGGGCTCCTGACTCCCCGTTGGTGACTTTACCTTATCCTGCACCATCCACGAACCAAACGTAGCCCCGGCGTTGCCGCTTGTTGCCTACACCCCCCTGGGGGCGGGGGTAAATCGGCAGCTTTTCGCAGCTTAGCAGCCTGTCCCGGCGCCCCTGTGATCTGCCGTGGAGGAGCGACAATGATGGCCTTTTGATGCCCTGCTCTGAACGGCTATGAGGCTCGGTGACTGGAGTTAGGAGAGACCCCCAACAGTGTGGCAGCACGCGTAGCGTTGCAGTGCAGGAGACCAACCGGGACCGTGCTCCACACCGGAGCCGACGAGGAGTGATCTGGGAGCATCCTGCGGCATGTACAGGTCTCGGTCCAAAGGCCTAGTAGGACAGACTTACAGTGAGACCTGCCGGTGGCCTGACGGTATCGGAAGGGGCTGTATCCTCGGCGGCGGGGCTCAGGCAGAACTGCGGAGGACTGAATTTCTGGCCTGCTGCCCCGGGGGTGTGGTTACGACGCGCGCGTCGCTGGTGTTCCGGTGCAAGGCGCAGTGAAGAGAGCCCTGCGCACCTAGTCTGGTGTATGCAACCCCAAATCGAGGCCCCGGTCTGACGGCCTAAAGGGCAGACCTTGAGGTGCGGAAGGCACAGTGACGGCGGCTTGAGGACTCAGTGCGAGTGGAGGGACACTCACAGTTAAGGCAGCGGTCCTGGGAATAGACAAGGGCAGTGTTGGCCAGATTTAGAAGTAAGCTGCCCCGCGCCGCCTTATGGGACATACTACTGGCAGAGACAGACCTATTGCGGCGTGCTCACAGCGGCTCTGGTAGGGGCTGGCTCAGATATGGTGTGGAGGCCCACACAGGAGGAAATATAGTCCCCAGTTGCAGGAAGGCTGGTACAACCCATTGGTTCACTGCTTGTGCCCTTCCTAGACAAAACAAAGTGTGGCTTATAGATATAAGCGCCCAGGAGGGCCCAGACAGAGTGTGCACTTCCTCGTGTGAAAGCCATTACATTTTGAAGATTGCAGAATGCGCCTGACCTGGCTGGACCCCTATGAGTGAAGAGGGGTGTTGTTCGGTCCAAAGGAACGGGAATTGCTCAAGCCCAATAACTGATACGGTGCCAAGAGGTTATTTGGACAAGGTTAGCACTGGTGCAAGTCGTGCACGGACGGAGGAGGAGGACCCTGATTGCCCCGCAGAGGCGGTATTTGGGTCATACCAGAGCTAGCTGTGGACTCCCGACAGACCGTGGGTCAAGATTGAAGACTCCCAGTCCATTTACAGTGGCTACTCTTGCGACCATACAGTAGAGGAGGCGACCCCGCTGGGGCAATTGTGGTTAGACGGCCCAGGGCCCTGAAACACACCAAAGGCTCTTAAATACACCCAAGGCTCTAAATCGTACCCAAGGCTTTGAAACGTATGCAAGACTCTCGAACACAGTCAAGACTTTGAAGCACCCCCTGAGGCTCTGAAACACATCCAAGCTCTGAAACATCCTTAAGGCTCTTGGGCACTCTCCGAGGCTCTGAAAACATGCTCAAGACTTTGAAACAAACTCAAGGGCCTTGACACAAACCCATAGGCTCTGAAACACACCCCAGGGCTCTGAAGTACAACCCACGGCTTCAAAACAAGCCACGAGGATCTGAAACACAGCCAAGACTCTGCCACACCCCAAGGCGCTGAAACACACCCCAAGGCTCTATAACACACTCCAGATGGTGCTATTGCCCTCCCAGCTACGCTGGGGTAAACAGACACCAGTGTTGTTCCGGACTTCCATCGAGACACGCGTGTTGTAGCCCCGCGCACATGGCGACAGGAGGCAGAGGTCCTAAGGCTAACGCCCAAAAGCAGCCAGCCAAATTCGCCTGGTCCAAGGCTCGAGACAAGAGTGAGCCGCCATCAATGGAGAAGGATGGGGTACACACCCCCCTAAACAGGGGACAGAGCCAACTTTATATGATGTCATGGCGGTGATTAATGGCGTCCGCTCTTCGCTAGACTCGGTCACAGTGAAAGTTTCCCCTCATCAGAGCGGACTTTAGGAAGATGGATGAAAAGGTGAAAGAACTCAAAATAGTTACGACCGCTTTGCAATCTGACACTTCAGAGCATCAAACACAGATAGTTGAAAGGAGAAAAAAACAGGAGAGGATGGCTCAGCAACTTGACGATTATGAAGGCCACGCATGGCACAACAATATTCACATTTTAGGAGTTCCGGAGAGGGCCTAGGGGCCGGCAGGCGGACCTATACGTGGAAGAACTCATCACCAAACACCGGAAACCCAACCCTAGCTATTTTTCCATCGAACAAGCTCATAGAGTCCCGGGAGGCAGACCGAAGCCTGGGACACCCCCAAGACCCCTTATAGCCTGTGTATTCAACTACCGAGATAGGGATATTATCCTACAGACTGCAAGATCCAACCCCCGCTGAAAATCGACAATGCAGATGTGGCCTTCTTTCCGGACTTCACGGTCAAGGTCCAGGCCCAACGTCGCAGCTTTCAGGCAGTAATGAAGGAATTGTGAGATAGGGAAATAAAGTATGCAATGTTATTTCCAGCGAAGTTGAGAGTGAAATTGGATGGCAAGACGTGGTTCTTCGAGTCGCCTGAAGAAGTATGGGACTGGATGGAAGGGTGGAGGAGGGTGGATGGCCAAAGGAGAAATCGAGCTGGTAGACTGAGGCAACAAACAGGTAGCCGCGCAGAAGATCTCGGACACGGCTCAGCGGAGGGAGTTGGCCAGACGAAAGTGGTGGAATAGCGACCCCTTGTTGCCCACGTGGAGAGACGCTGCTTGGTACAGAGCGCAAGTATGAGGGGAAGGCACAAGGTTTTGGATAATCATGGCTGCAAGACACTGTGGTGGTGACCTGGTGAATGGGGTATGATATGTAGACATAAATGAAGTTTGAACTGACCAGGACTGGAGTAAACACGACATGTGGATGGCTGAATATGTATTACTGTGATATGCACTTGCGGGGAGGGGAGCTGACTAACCCTGTGCATCTTTAGCATTTCATGGAGGGTGAGAGGCACTCTGCCTAGTTGGGGAGTGTGTAGTTTTAAATCCACTGGCAGGGGGGCGGGGA
The DNA here is from genome assembly GCF_964263255.1 of Lissotriton vulgaris. Lineage (NCBI taxonomy): Eukaryota > Metazoa > Chordata > Amphibia > Caudata > Salamandridae > Lissotriton > Lissotriton vulgaris. The sequence continues at coordinate 1,939,213,934 of NC_141685.1, forward strand.
GGGGGGAATGGGATGGGGGGATGGGTAGAGGGGGGTGTTTCATAGTTCCTTATTGTTTTCGATATGCAAAGTGGTTGTGAGATCTTAAGACACAAGATGGACATAATGACAAGTAGGCGCCTTTGTGATGAGTTACAATGTAAATGTAATGTTTTGTTATGCAATGATCTCCATGTTAGCTTTGAAAGTGACAGACATAGGTATGACAGTGTTGCTTTTATCTGCAGGTTGCGTCATGACGTATGTGCCGTATTGTGGACCTATCAGGTTGTAGATACTACCGTGCTATGAGATGAAGGTTGACAAGGAATTAGTTCTCTTTGTCCTTTCTTGAAACATCAACGGACTGGGTGACAAAATAAAGAGAGGTATTGTCCAACAATATCTAAAGAGACAGTCTCTTCAGATTTTGTTCTGCTGCAGGAAACCCACCTGGTGGGCAACAAAAGCAAGGCTCTTAATAGGTGGGGATACCGGCTCCTGGTGCATGCCGACTATACCACTGGTTTTAGGGGTATGTGTATTCTGATTAAGACACGCACACCCTTAATTGTTACCAAGACAAGGACAGACCCGGGGGCGGTTTGCTGTGGCTGAAGCCCAATGGGAGGGCTCGTAATGTCGTTTCTGTTTACCTACCACCGGCACTGGGTAAGGGACGCCTTAACAGATCTGGGCAAAGTATTGACCAGACTCCCCGACGGTACATTGATAATGGGCGGAGATTACAATATGACTATGGATGATACGATCGACAGATACCCGCAGAGACAGGGGGCCAGACCAAACAAACTTATGGCAGAATTCACCGCGGCAATGGGCCTCTCAGATGTAGGGTGGGAGTTACAAACAGCGGATTCTAAATATACATACTTTTCTAGTGTACACGGTAGCCTTTCCCGAATTGATTTTTTTTTAACATATACGGCCTCCGTGGGTAACTTTAGACACTCTAGGACATTTTCTAGAGGTATCTCGGATCATTCCCAAGTTGGGGTTGAGTTTACTCACGGGGAATGACAGACGCGGAATACTATAGTTATTAACCCATGGCTGTTAAAAATACCTGATTTTAAGGTAGAGCTTTGTGTTCAAACAGGGCACTTTTTAACCGAGAATCTGGGTTCGGTTGACTAGGCACAAACTATATGGATGGCATATAAGGTGGTCTTAAAAGGATATGCCCTGTCACTGAAAGCAAAGTATGTTGCAAACAGGCGCCAGTTCCTGGTTCAATTAGAGGAGGCACTTTGGGGACTTGAGGCAAAACACACACATAATCCCTCAGAAGATACACTACAGAGTTTGACACTGAAACAAGATGAGTACAGGCTCAAGGCACGTGAGCACATGATGGCCAAGCATAGTGCTACCCAGCATAGGTTGTATGAGCTGGAAGATAGGGCAGGGAAGACACTAGTCTGGTTTGAAAGGAGGGAACAGGGCACAAGGTGGGTGCCGCTACTAACGTTGCCTAGCGGAGAGGTCCTCCACCACCCCAAGGATATCGCAGAGGCATTTGCAGGTTACTTCGAAAGAGTATATTCTCCCTCCACTACATATACAGCAGAGGACTCAGGCCAGCTTCTAGCGGATAGTGACGTGCCAACTCTTTCGGAGCTGGATAAGGATGTATTGGATGAAGATCTAACAAGTGAGGGAATCCAGAAAGCTATTGGCCAAATTAAGTCTGGTAAGGCGATGGGGCCAAACGGCACCCCCATTGAGTTCCTTACGGTCATGGCCTCTCAGGTTGTCCCACATTTGCGGGCAATGTATGAGGAAAGTTGTGAGAGGGGAGCTCTGCCAGCAGACCAACATCTTGCTAGCATTGTTGTTATTCACAAAGCAGGAAAGCCTGTGGATGACTGTAGCTCGTACAGGCCAATCTCGCTGATAAATGTGGAGGCAAAGATCTTGGCAAAAGTAGTTGCCACGCGACTTGGGACAGTAATTTCTTCCCTGGTGCACCCAGATCAATCTGGCTTCATGCCTGGGAGGAACACAGCTCTCAAAATACGCCGACTGATAATGTGATGGCGCACAGGCCTTTTTTGAGAGAAGATGCAGTTATATTGTCCTTGGATGCCTCCATGGCATTCGATTGAATGGCCATATCCTTTTGAAGTTCTTGTGAGAGTTGGGTTGGGCCCTAAATTTATAAGATGGGTAAAGCTGCTATACACTGACATCCAGGGGCAGGTCAGAGTTAACAACTATACATCCGGAACGTTCACGCTACAGATAGGCACCAGACAGGGGTGTCCACTGTCCCCGATGTTGTTTTCCCTTATGCTGTAGCCCCTTGCGGCTTGGATCAATCGTGATGTGATGGTGCGGTGTTTCAGATGGTCATTGGAGTGTGAGGACAGAATATCCCTATATGCCGATGACATATTTCTATACCTTGCCTCCCCATACAAGTCTATACACACTGTTCTCAATATTTTTACAAACTTTGGGAAGTACTCGGGATACGCAATTAACTGGGGTAAATCTGTGCTATTCGTGTTACATGGACCGACTCCCCGTCTCCCTAGAGACTGCGCGCTAGTGGTCGCAGTAGACGGATTTAAGTATTTGGGAGTCTTTATCACGTGGGTCCTGGCTCTCTTTTACAGCTGCAATTTGGCACCCCCGTTGGCCAGATTGCGAACGGACGTTAAGCACTGGAGGTTGCTGCCTCTGTCTTTGGTGGGCAGCACTGCTCTTTTTAAAATGTTGGCGCTCACGCAATTTTTATATATTCTCCCGAACTTCCCACACCGAATTCCGGATGCTTACTTTGTAGCGGTTAAAGGGGAGGTACGTACACTGTTATGGGATGGTAAGGCCCCTAGAATTGCACTTCAGAATCTAACGAAAGGGTGGTACGACGGGGGGATAGCATTGCCCAACATCAGGTTGTATTACTGGGCCTCACAGTTGTTGGCAGTAAATTATTGGATGTATGCCCCGCCAACGGACCCGGCCTACATCTTAGACAGGTACCAGATGGATCACTCTGGCTATCTGAAAGAGACACGTTAGTGATAGATTCCTTACCTTAGAATATCCCCAGGCGTCAGACTGGATCTGGAAATTTTTGCGTAGCAGTACCCTTGCGCGTCGGTAGGCGTCGTCGGTAGGCGTCGTCTGCGGCTCCGTGTCCGTCGTCGGCGCCGTGGGTGCCGTGATGACGTCGTGGGAGTTCTTAGATGCCGCCTCTGCGTGCTGACGTCAGTTCTTCTTTTTTCCGCGCCAGCAAGCGCAGATCTGGAAAAAGCAGTACTTTAGTCACTTTTTGACTAGTCTTTTTGATCTCTGTTGATCAGCTTTTCTCGAGTCTTGCGACTCTGGACGGCGCCTAGAGATGCCTGGTTTCAAGCCCTGTGAGGATTGCTCCCGACTGATGTCGGTCACGGATCCTCACCGTCGGTGTCTCCACTGTCTCGGCGTCAACCACGACGACAAGACCTGCCTCGACTGCCTGCCCTTACTTCGAAAGCTAGGCGGGAGTGGACCCGCAAGCAACTCGAACTCCGGCAGCCGGCCCCGCACCGAGAGAGGTCCCGGTCCCGCAGGAGGTCGAGGGACAGGTCGCAGAGCCGGAGCCATCACAGCTCCGAGAGTCGGCATCACTCCTCCAGGTCGAAGTCGTCGTCAGGTAAGAAACACAAGAAGTCGAAGAGACGTCATCGCTCTTCCGACTCCCCCCGACACTCAAGCGGCGTTCGGGTGACACCGCCCACGTGGCTCCACCTGAATAGCGGGCGTCGCGGCCTGCTCCACACCCTCCGGTCCCTGGGCACGACGCAACGCCGGGGGAGATCAAGCGATTCCTCATGGCCATGAGGAACCTCTCTTCCCCACGGGTTCCAGGCGCCTTCGGGCTCGGCGGACCCGTCTGGGGCCCCTAGCGGGTCGGGGGCTTCGGCCCGATGCCGTCGGGTGCTTCGGCCCCGACGCCACCGGCGCCTTCGGGCCCGGCACCGCAGGACGTCACTGGTTGACCTGACGACCTCACCGGCGCCTGTCCCACAGGTGTCACCTCCGGCACCGTCCTCGGGCGGCACAGTCCCCGATGCCTCCCTCACGCCGCTTCTGGCATCGGAATGGCGCTGCTGGGCACCACTTTTGATGCCGCTTGAAGAGTTTTGCTTCTATGAACCGGTCTCATCGTTTGACAACCGTGACTAATAGGGGATGGGTGAAGAGGAGTATTGGGAGGGGTCTGAGGACCCTCTGACCCGAGAGTGTCAGTCTCAAGAGGACTGGACAGGTGGACTTGGGGATGCCAGTGGTCTGGACACATCACCGGACACTGGCTTTGTCTCACCTCCTACCGTGGCTTGCGGTGGAGGGGGCAACCTACAGTGTGGTGTTGATGAGGGCAGCCAAGGCCTTGGGCCTTGAGCTCCCCGTCGCGGCCGTGAGGACTAACCTCCTCACTGAGGTCCTTAAACCGCAGTCAAGCTCGGCCGAGCCTCTGCTGCCCTTTAATGAGGCCTTGACCGACGTTCTTTTGGGCACTTGGTCCAGGCCCGCTACAGGTTCGCCCGTAGATAGGAACGTGGCCAGACGCCACCGCCCAGCCCCGGTCGACCCATGTTTCCTGTCCACCCACACCACCCCCGAGAGCCTGGTCATCCAGGCATCAAATTCCCAGACCGCATTCCAGTCTGCTCCGCCGGACAGGGAATCCAAGAGGTATGAGCAGTATGGCAAAAAGGTATTCTCCCTCCTCAGTCTGGGACTGCGGTCTTCCAACACCGCATGCCTCTTGGGCCGCTACACCCACTCTCTGTGGGATACGGTCACGGAATTGCTGCCAGAGTCTCCCTTTGAGGTACGGGCCAAACTCGGCCAAGCCCTTGTGGAAGGCCGTGATGCAGCAAAATATTCTAACCATGTGGGCTTGATACCACCGACTCACTAGGTAGAGCGATGGCAACGACGGTGGCAATTCGTCGCCACGCCTAGTTGAGGTCCGCCAACTTTTCGGCCGAAGTCCAGAACACACTGATGGACATGCCGTTTGATGGCTGTTGCCTTTTTGGCGACAAGGCAGACCATGCGCATGAGCGCTTTAAGGACTCCAGGGCTACGGCCAAGTCCTTGGGCCTCTCCGCCCCGCGCCAGCAAACGGGTGCCTTTCGCTCCTTTCGTGGCCAAGGAAGGGGCGCTCCCACACGTGCTGCCAGCCACGCACCGCAGACTAACATCCAGCATGGTGGTAGCCGTGGAAATCGCTGTGGAGGCGGTCGGGGACAACGGCGAGGCAAGTCCACACCCTCCCCCGCAGCATCCGCCTCAAAACCCTCCTAGTCCGTGCTTTTTGGCCCATGTGGCGCCGGTGGGGGGGCAGGGTTCGCCATCACCACTCTCACTGGCGCATTGTCACGTCGGACAGGTGGGTGCTGCAAATCGTCCGAAGGGGCTACTCCCTCCCCTTCGAGACGACCCCTCCAGCCATGCAACCGCAACACCACCACGTATCGGGGGATCATTTGCGGCTTCTGCAGGAGGAAGTTTCGGCCCTCTTGGCCAAGGGGGCCATCGAGAGCGTTCCTGGGCCAGAAGAAGGAGGTGGTTGCTACTCCCACTACTTTCTGGTACCCAAGAAGGGCAAAGGGGGCCTACGCCCTATCCTGGACCTACGGAACGTCAACGGCTTCCTCCGGAAGGAGAAGTTCAAAATGCTGACTCTGGCTCAGGTCTTAGCTGCCCTGGACCCAGGAGACTGGATGGTAGCGTTGGACTTGCAGGACGCTCATTTCCACATCCCCGTCCTGCCGGCCCTCCGCCGCTACCTACGGTTTACGGAAGGCCACAAGCACTTTTAGTTTACTGTGCTCCCCTTCGGCCTTACCAGCGCCCCACGGGTGTTCACGAAAGTGATGGCGGTGGTCGCAGCTCATCTGCGCAGGTTAGGGGTTTCAGTCTTCCCCTACCTCGACGACTGGTTGTTGATGGCGGGCTCGCCCCAGACAGTCATCAGCCACCTCCAGACAACGGCAGACCTCTTGCACCTGCTGGGGTTCTCCATCAATGTGCCGAAGTCACACCTGTGTCCCTCTTAGAAGCTCCTTTTCATCGGAGCGGTTCTCGACTCTGCGCAGTTTCGGTTTACCCACCCGAGCAGCGGGTTCGGGATATACAGGCACTGATTCCAATCTTTCAGCCTTCATCCCGCGTTTCGGTCAGGTTGACGCTGCGGCTTCTGGGGCTGATGGCTTCCTGCATCCTTCTGGTGCATCACTCCCGTTGGCGGATGCGGGCTCTGCAGTGGGACCTGAAGTTTCAGTGGGCCCAGCATCAGGGCAACCTGTCCGACCATGTCCTGATCTCGGAGGGCACTGAGAGACAGCTGCAGTGGTGGCTCACGGACCGCCATTGGGTCCCTCTCCCTTCGCCAACCGGAGCACGTGGTTGTGACGGACGCGTCCCTCCAGGGCTGGGGAGGCCACATGGGAGAGGCGGAGATCAGAGGCCTCTGGTCTCCGGCGGAGTCCCGGCTCCATATCAACCTTTTGGAGCTGCGGGCGATTCATCTGGCACTGAAGGCATTCCTCCCCTCTGTCCGGGGGAGTGTAGTGCAGGTGTTCACAGACACCACCGCCATGTGGTACTACAACAAACAGGGCGGGGTGGGGTCGTTGACCCTCTGCCAAGAGGCTCTGCGCCTTTGGCAGTGGCTGGACAATCAGGGTGTGACCCTGGTGGTTCAACACCTGGCAGGTTCTCCGAACGCCAGGGCGGACAAACTCAGCCACCAGTGCATGATGGATCACGAATGGCGTCTGAACTCGGACGTGGCGCAAGGCCTCTTTCAGCAGTGGGGAGAGCCTTGGTTAGATCTATTCGCCACCGAAGAGACCGCACAATGTCATCAGTTCTGCAGGCTGGAATTTCCAAGGCGGCACTCCCTCTGAGACTCTTTTCGACGCGAGTGGAGTTGCGGTCTGTTGTACGCCTTTCCGCCTATACCACTTCTGCCCAGAGTGCTGAAGAAGATCAAGCGCGACCGGGCACAAGTCATCCTTGTGGCTTCGGACTGGGCACGAAGGTACTGGTATCCCGAGCTACTCAGTATGTCAGTCGATCCCCCGGTTCGTCTGCCTCTTCAGGAGGACCTTCTGTCGCAGCAGTAGGGGACGGTCCTCCACCCGAACCTGTCCAGTCTCCACCTCCATGCTTGGAGATTGAGCGGCGACAGTTGAGTAAGCATGGGCGAATTTTGCGGATCTCGCGTTCGCGAATTTTGCGGATTTGCGGATTCGCAATCCGCAAAATCCGCGAATTCCCGCGAATTTGCGGATTTTTTTTTTTTTGTGTTCGCCCGTGTTTCTGCCAGTTCGCGAGGGTTTTTACAATTTCGCAATTTGCGAACTTACCTGTCGGGTCGCAAGTTTTGCGAACTTGTTGTTTCTACGTGTCCAGCCTGTTTGGGACACTCTTCTTCATCACTGCCACTCTCTGTCACCACTGCCACTCTCTGACTACTCATGCCACCCTCTGGCCCACCCATGCCACCCTCTGTTTCATCACCACACCCTCTGGTTGTCCAGTGTACATTATTTTCGGCAAAGCAAAGCACACCTTCCCTGCCTCAAGTGACCTGAATTAATTTGGGGCTGATTAATGTGTCACAGAATATTTTTTTAGCTGGCACCTGCTTCCTTAGTGCGCCCTGATTAGTGATCTTTTGCACTTGCTAAGTGCTTTCATTGTTGCAAAATTAGTTACAACACCTGCCCTGCCCCAACTGACAATAATGAATTAGGGGCTGATTAATGGATTTGAACTTCCAGCCTGGCTCCTGCTTGTCTCCCTTAGCTGTAATTCAGGACCTGTGTGGCATATGTGTAACTATTCTGAGGTTCAGAGCAGGGTCACATAATAGTTTCAACTGGCAACTGAACTCTGGAGGGGCCCCTCAGGAAGCACTACAGGAAATGGCTACTAATGATGAGCCTGAACTTTTGAACCTGGTAAGTAGTTACTTTCAGTTTTGCTAAGATCGTATTTCTTCAATTTTGCACTTATTCGCGGGGCGCGAACTCACGCGAACAGTGCGAGCAGTGCGAGCAAAATCCGCTGCTCGCGGATTTTGCGGGAGATTCGCGAATCTCGCGGATTGCGAATTTCCCGAAAATCCGCGAGCGGAACGGATTTTCCGCCCATGCTTACAGTTGAGGCCATTTGACTTGCCTCCTGAAGTCTGTAACATCATTCTGGCAGCCAGGCGTCCCTCCACAAAGTCGGTATACGCCTGCAGGTGGAACAGATTTGTGGCATGGTGCACAGCAAATGCTGTGGATCCGCTCTCTGCCCCTCTTTCTGAGCTTCTTCTCTTCCTTCTTTCTCTTGCCCAGCAGGGCTCTGCTCTGGGCACTATCAAGGGCTACCTTTCTGCCCTTTCAGCCTTTCTAAGGCTGCCTGATCAACCATCTTTGTTCAAGTCCCCTGTTGTTAATCGATTCCTGAAGGGCATCACACACACGTTTCCACCTGTTCCCTTCGTGATGCCTCAGTGGGACTTGAACCTGGTTCTTACTTTCCTGATGTGCGCTCCCTTTGAGCCAATTCACAACTGTCCTATCCGCCTTCTTACATTGAAGACTGCCTTCCTGGTTGCCATCACCTCTGCCAGGAGAGTGAGTGAGCTCCAGGCTCTATCCTCTAAACCTCCCTTTCTTTCGGTCCATCCGGACAAGGATGTATTGCGGACAAGGCCCTCTTTTCTGCACAAGGTAGTCACAGCCTTCCACATCGGGCAGTCCATCACCTTGCCTACCTTCTTTCCGCCTCCGCATCCCTCAAAGGAGCAAGAGCGGCTCCACCGTCTGGACCCAAAACGTGCGCTCTCATTATATTTGGATCGCACTCGCCAGTTCCGGGTGTATGCCCAACTCTTTGTTGGTTACGTGGGCGCTAAGAAGGGGAAGGCGGTGCACAAGTGGACCATCTCGCGGTGGATCATTCTGTGTATCCAGACGTGTTACTCCTTGGCTAAGAAGGAACCCCCTGTTGGACTTGGGGCTCATTCCACTCGGGCCACGGTGAATACAACTGCCCTGGGCCGAGAAGTGCCCTTGCAGGACATTTGCCAGGCAGCTACGTGGGCCTCGCTGCACACGTTTGCAAGACATTATTGCCTGGACAGCTAAGTCCGGAGGGATGGCTTCTTTGGACGTTCTGACCTCCAGGACTTTCTGGTGTGATTATTGGTTCGCAGACCCACCACCGGGGTTGGTATTGCTGGGGTATCTATTCTAAGGTAAGGAATCTATCACTAACGTGTCTCTTTCAGATGCACAAGTTACAACTTGTGTAACGATATATCTGTAAGAGACATTAGTTAGTGATAGATTCCTTACCGACCCACCCATCCTCCCCGTTCTGTGAACCAATATCTAGGGTTAAGGTCATCCCCTTTCAGGGCCCTAGTTTCAATGGCACCAGTGTTGGTTTTTAGCATAGCTCTGCATTTCTGGCGCGGAAAAGCTGTGTCTAAGAACTGACGTCAGCACGCGGAGGCGGCATCTAAGTACTCCGACGACATCATCACGGCGCCCACGATGCCGACGACGGACGTGGAGCCGCAGACGAGGCCTACCGACACGCAAACATACCGGACTCATCGCCTCTGGAGGATCGCTTGCTAGATGGGCTACTGCAGTCCAAGGCGATATCCTTGACTAATAAAAAAAAAAACATAGTAATAATTTGCCAGATACCTTCGCCAAGCTCAAGGAGCAATGGGAGAAAGACCTGGGACCAATTGATGAGGAAGATTGGCGACTGGCTCTTACGTCACCTAGAGAAGCAACCATCACGCTTAGATTCAGACCAATACAACTCAGGATTTTGCACCGCTCCTATCTGACGGGGATAATGCTGGGCAAAATTGTGACTAGGCAGGATGTCCTATGTTTGAAGGGTTACAGGCAGCCAGCTACTTTCTATCATATACCGTGGGAATGCCCGCTGGTGTGGGATCTTTGGGAAAGAGCCACAAATCATATGCAGTCTGCATTGGGGAAGACAGTGAACCTGACAGACCGACAGGGTTTGCTCAACATATGGGAGGACACAGACCTGACTGAAATTGAACAACAATTGGCGACACTGGGATACAGATTAGTAAAAAGAGAACTGGCAAGGGGATGGGGTGGAGTGGCGCCACCTACTGTGTCGGTGTGGCTGAAAGAGTTAGACAGGGGCATGATAGCGGAGAAAGAAGTCTTAATAATCAGAGGTTGCCCGAAGAAATGGGATACAAAATGGTTGAAATGAAACACTTACAGGGGGGAGATCTGTGTGTCACCCAAATTGGGAATGCGAAGAACTATGGACAGAGATGTTACTATTTAAAATATCTGTTTTCCCAACCTCTGTAACATGTATGGTGATGAATGAAACTTGCGAATACCGTATGTAAGCTCTGTATACTTGTCTGCCACGAACCTTTATCAATAAAAAGATTTTTTTTTAAATCATGTTTTCAAATGTATAAATAGGGCACACCATAATACTAACATGGAAAAAAAGCTTCACATCAGGACTGGAACAAGATTGATGGAAGCATCCTGGTCTTCTGAACTCCATCACTACAGGCCTTGACACAAAAACCTCCCTAAATCGATCTCCAACTTCAATGCCTGGATCATCATCTGCATAAAAATGCAGGCTCCTTTCAAACCAACAAAGCCACGAGAACCAGACAACAAGCAATCACATAGAAATGCTCAGGCTCACGAACGCCACTACAAATATATTGAACGCAATAGGAAATAAAGTCAGAATAACACCAAAAAGAGCACCAACAAATCCGACCTCAGATGCTTCCATCAGCAGATCATAACCACCAAATGCTCTGTACTCACCAACTGCATCGAAAGCAGCACCTATAGCACCAAGGAAATGTTTCCCAAAGTGAAAGACTGAGGGGTATATTATCAAGGGGGTTTATCTCCGCTTTTTTGGCTTTAAAAGCCAAGAAAGCGGAGATAAAATTATCTCCCTATTACCAAGCTGTCGCTAACACCAGTTAGTGACAGCTAAAAGGAGATAGCGACCATCTTGGGCCCCGCTTTGCATGTCAGTGATATTTATCACTAATGACATGCAAAGTGGGCGTGCCAAGATGTTAGCGACTGGAAACAGTCCCTAACATCGCTATCTCCTATTACCAACTTTTGGAGATATTCGCGCTAAGCGCGAATATCTCCTAAAGCTAACACCTGCCCTGAGCAGTTCTTAGCCATGTTATCCAATGGGAGGTGGATAACATGGCTAAGAGCATTTGCTCGATAATGCATGAATATCGCGGACTTTTCAGCGATATTCATGCATTGCGGCCGTTTTTTATCGCATTTGCGATAAGCCTTGCTAATAGCAAGGTTTATCCGCGATAAAAATCGCCGATGTGATACTTTTTGTCTCTAAACAAGTTAGAGACAAAAATTATCGCTAGTTGTTGGGAATATGCCCCTTAATCGTTCTGGCAGTAGTCTCAACTAGCATAACCTCCTCCCAGGATCGCTACACCCAGCTGTCTCTATTCTTCAGCAACAAGATTACTAGCATCTGCAAAAACTTCGAGCCCCAACCGGACCGTTAAGCCCTCGCAGACCTGCTTCCCATCTCTACCAACACCTAAAGGAACACCTGGACTACCATCACCACTCACGGTACCGCAATAACTATGCAGTCCACACTCTATGGAGAACCCTCGGGCCCTAGCCCTCACCACATGGTCATTGAAGCACTGGACCCCATCAGTGCATCCATCAGCCCAATCCTGAATGAGTCAATCATCACTCTCACCTACTTCCATGCCTGAAAACATGCCACAGTTCTCCGCCTCCTCAAGAAACCCTCAGCAGCTCCAAAGATACTGACCAAATACTGGTCTGCCTACCTGCTACCATATGGAGCAAAAGTCAAAGAAAAGATGATAAATAAACACCTAGCCACCCACCTCACTGACAGTAACCTCCTCGATATCACTCAATCCAGATTAAGTCCCAACCATAGTACAGAAACTGCCCTCATTGTTGCCACAAATAACATACGGATGATCATGGAGAGAGGTGACACCGGAGCCCTCATCCTACTTGATTTTTCCACAGCCTTCATTACCGCCTCCCAACCCATCCTTATCCAATGACTGCATGTAGCTGGCATCCAAGTTCAAGCACTTTGATGGATTTGCTCCTTCCTGACATGCTGCACCCAGTTGGTCAGCCTAGCCCCCTACATTTTGGATGCCTTCAACCTCATCTGTGGAGTTCCACAAGGATCCCCCCTCGGTCCCACCCTGTTCAATACCTACATGACCCCACTCTCCAGCATCATTCCCGAACACACAATCAACATCATATCCAATGCTGATGTCACCCAGGTCATAGTCTACCTCTCCACCAAACACCTGGGGTGATTTCCACACTTGCATGACCAAATTCACCAAATGGAGGAAAACCAACTCCTTCAGCTAAACACAGACAAGATGGAAGTAGTAATCTTCAGCAAAAACACCTTGCTCTGGGACTTAACCCGGTGTCCTACTGAGCTTAGATCCAAAGATCTCCTGGCAACCCACAAAGAGAACCTCCAAATAGTAATCAACAACCAATTTGCTATTAGCCGCAAAGTAAATGCAGTCTCGGTCTCTCACTTTTGATTACTCAATATGATCTTCAGATGGCTTCCCATCAACACACACAGAACCATCAGCAAAGCCCTCATCACCAGAAAGCAGAATTATGGCTACAAACTCTATGCTAAAATCAACATTCAACTGACCAGAAGACTTCAGACCATAAAAAACTCTACCTCAACCTCCCACTCACATCAGCCTGCACCGCAAAGATCTCTGTGGCTCCTAATCGACAAATAAGCACTCTTCAAACTCCTCACACACATATACAAATCCTTACACAACACTGGCCCCACGTACCTCAACAACCACATAAACTTACACGATCATACATGACACCTACCCACAGCCAGTTCCATAAGTGTGCCCCACTTGCATGCATAGAACTAGATCAGACGGTTGTGCCTTTTCCTGCTTAATTCCCAAAGCCTAGAATGACCTGTCCCTGTACATCGGAGCCACCTGCTCAGTTCTTGAACTGCACAAGAACGGCTCAGTCCATCCAGCTCCTGCTTTAGCACCAGGATACCTTCCCACGTGAGTTGTGCACTATGAAAATACTCATAACATGGGTTACAGCCAAAATGTTTGAAGGTGCATTGCTTTGGTCTCATTTAATGGGACCTTTATGTACACAAACTATACTTGCTGGCCCAATGTACTTGGAAGTGCATCATTTCATGCACTAATTCAATTGTTTAAGTTATAAAAGCAGGAGCTTCAACTGTCATATACTTAAGTGGTATTGTATTTAAACATCAAACCATGCAAAATAGTTTGTAATAGTAAATAGTGCAGACAGTTCACTGTTGAAGGGGTGTGGGACATGGAAAATCTGACAATTTGCGTAGATCCAAAGAAAGGACCCAAGGTTGTGGCATGGTACAGTGGTAGAATTTATCAATAAGTCATGAGGTTCAGGTAATGCAAGTCAGAACAACCTCAGGCAAAATGTCAGTATTTCAACACTTTAAGCAAAATTAAATTGCATGACCTTATCAATTTAGAGCTCCTGCACCCATTGCATGGGTGCAGGAGCTCTAAATTGATACGGCAATGGGCAGAAGTCCATGGGTGCAGAGGCTCTAAATTTCACAAATATCCTGGTAGTGAGCACTGGTTTCTAGGTTCACAGTGTTGCTTATCACCCCACTAAGCCCCTTTTACTCTTCTTGCAAAGTTACTGCATGGAAACCCTGCTGTTTTGTTTTCTTAAACACCTCCAATATGCTGCTTTTTTATGCTCTTACCATTGAGAATTGTAGTTTCAATGCACAAAATGGTTGAAGAACTGATGCCATTTTAAGGTGTCCTCGAACTAGTTCGAAAATTGCTGTCATTGCAACTTTATCTTACTGTTACTAAATGGTGATGATTCTAGAAATGAACTCTTATTTACTAACCACAATTGTGGTATTGGTTGGGGCTCTCTTTCTTAAGTAATTCCGGTGAACCTAACTAGCCTCTATTTAGAGTACAATCTGTCTCCTTTCTTTTTCAATTTTCATCTCTGTAGGGCATTGCAAAGCTCACAAAGCATTAGTCTTTTCTCCCTTTTTGAGATCGATCTATGTATTCATGTCATCAATATATATATATATATATATATATATATATATATATATATATATATATGACTGCTCCAACAATCCCTCCCCGCAATCCTCGGGAACCAGGAGGCAGCACTCCAAAGGCAGGTTACACAAAATGAATTTATTTTCTCACAAAGCGCTTTCGGCACTCGGCCTTCGTCAGTGATGAGACGCTGACCACAAACATCAACGTATATTTAAACACCCGCGTTGCTCGGGTAGTCAACACAAAGATAGGACTATCATAACAATCAAAATCGAAAAAGTGGCGGTCGCCATCTTGGAATGATTATTATCGCAATGTGTATATGCTGCCAGTAATACCACAGTGTATCTCAAAATAAAGAAAGCACACAATGCGACAGTGGAAATCATAGAATCACGCCCCGAATGGGCCAATGCAATTTCAGACAACATCCGTCCATTCATAATGGATGTATAGTGTTAAAGTAAGACCGGAAATCAAAATAGATCCCAAGCGCCATATGGCTACAATATTAACACAGACTGTAGTCCCATGTTCTTCTTTATGTTATAAAGCCCTGGATGGGCATAAGTTCATCATCATATCTGCAACGTAACACAATCCTCATGGAAAAAATTCAAAAAATTCAAAAAATTCATTCATCATACTTAATGAAAACAATTAAAGAACGTGAAGCAATGTTACTGTCAATTCAAATCAACTCATCCCAGGTGTACAGCTAGGTCCTCATGCATGTTCAGTCCAGTTGGTATTTTACTCAACAAGTCTATAATGTACCGTGATTCCAACCTCCTTAATTTTAAGAGTCTGTCACCACCCCTGATACTCACAGGGACGGAGTCCAAGCAGAAGAAAGTGAGCAATTCTCTGTTGCGTGCATGCTCTTTATCGAAGTGTCTCGCAACTGGATAACTGACATCTGCATTCTGGATCGCTCTCTGGTGTTCTAATATCCGCAATTTCACCGGATTGGTAGTACTGCCCACATACCTTCTGCCACAAGGACATGTGAGGCAGTACACCACATAAGGCGTGGTACATGTGAGGAATTTGGAGATTCTCTTAGGCTCCTTTACACCAGGAATGCTGTACTGAGTTACACGTTTACTTCCCTTGCACGCCTTGCATCGTCCGCAGGGAAAGAAACCTTTCATAGGTTCAATTTTGGGTTTGGGTTTCAATTCATCATGGTGACTATGGACCAAATAGTCTTTTAGTGCTCTTGCTTTTCTAAATGTGATCAAAGGATGGGAGGGCAGATCTTGCTTGATAACATTATCCGTCATCAGAATATTCCAATGTTTACGCAATATGCGTTTGATGTCTCCAGAATTCCTTGAATATGTAGTTATTAGTCGGAATTGCCCAGTTTCGGAATTGTTATCCTTTTCATGAGTTTTGTCTTCCAGCAACTTGCTCCTATCAAGGTTCTCAACTTTATTCAGTGCTTGTTTCAATGTGGTGGCATTATATCCCCTCGCTTTGAACCTTTGTATGCAATTGCCGGCTGCTTTTTTGAACTCATTGTCTGTGGTGTTGTTTCTCCTTATGCTTAAAAGCTCACCATAGGGTATACTATTCACCAAACTCTTCGGATGCCCGCTGGTAGCATATAGTGTTGAATTCCCTGCGGTAGCCTTTCTGAAAAGTTTGGTATGCAGATTGCCTCCTTCGATGAAGATAGTCAGATCTAAGTAATTCACTTCTTTTTGGCTGATTTCTCCTGTGAATTTTAAATTGTTCTCGTTGTTATTGAGTACCTCCAGGTATTCTTCGGCTAACTCCACTGATCCTTCGATGATGATGAACAGGTTGTCTATATAACGATACCAACATCTCACCAGTTCGTTCCATTTGTTGTTGGTATTGGACCAAGCCACCCGCTCCTCCCAATGCCCCACGAATAAATTCGCGAAGCTAGGGGCCGAGCAAGTGCCCATCGCCATGCCTGTTAGCTGCTTGTAGAGGTTAGTTCCAAAAAGAAAGATGTTATTCTCGAGGCAAAATCTTAGAAATTCAATCAACATTTTATTATGTTCGTAATATTTCACTGGCCTCCTTTCCAGAAACCAGGAAATAGCTTGTAGCCCTTCTTCATGCTCAATGCACGTGTACAAGCTGGCAATGTCGATGACCATCATAGTGTACCCATCTAGCCAAACCATCTTTTCAATACAGTTCAAGAAGTGTTTCGTATCCTTAAGATAGGATTTCAAATTGACAACATGGGGAGAAAGAAAAGAGTCCACATATATAGACAGATTTTCAGTCAAGCCCATCCAGGGCTTTATAACATAAAGAAGAACATGGGACTACAGTCTGTGTTAATATTGTAGCCATATGGCGCTTGGGATCTATTTTGATTTCCGGTCTTACTTTAACAATATACATCCATTATGAATGGACGGATGTTGTCTGAAATTGCATTGGCCCATTCGGGGCGTGATTCTATGATTTTCACTGTCCCATTGTGTGCTTTCTTTATTTTGAGATACACTGTGGTATTACTGGCAGCATATACACATTGCGATAATAATCATTCCAAGATGGCGACCGCCACTTTTTCGATTTTGATTGTTATGATAGTCCTATCTTTGTGTTGACTACCCGAGCAACGCGGGTGTTTAAATATATGTTGATGTTTGTGGTCAGCGTCTCATCACTGACGTAGGCCGAGTGCCGAAAGCGCTTTGTGAGAAAATAAATTCATTTTGTGTAACCTGCCTTTGGAGTGCTGCCTCCTGGTTCCCGAGGATTGCGGGGAGGGATTGTTGGAGCAGTCATTTAAGTCGGGTGCACCCCCGACCGGCAGGCACCCGCCTCTGAGTGCGACAGGCTGGTGCGAGTGGAGCGGATATATATATATATATATATATATATATATATATATATATATATATATATATATATATATATATATAGTGACTGAAAAAAACAAATGTTACCGGGATGTTACAGTTCCGTGCGAAAGTCATTGAGAAAGCCATCAACAGTCAACTCGCCACATTCATCAAAGAGCACAACATCCTCGACTCCTCCCAATCCGACCCTCCTCGCCGCAACAGACGAAACCCGTACCAAACTGGACAAAGGAAAAACAGTAGCCCTCATCCTCCTCGACCACTCAGCGGTGTTTGAAACAGTCTCCCACTGCACCATAATACGCAGACTACATGACACAGGGATCCAGGACAATGCCCTCGACTGGATCAACTCATTCCTCTCCGGCAGAACGCAGCTGGTCAGACTCCCCCTTTCCTCCCAAACCCTACACCAACCACCTGTGGAGTCCCTCAGGGGTTCTCCTTCAGCCCGAGGCTCTTCAACATCTACATGGCTATGCTTGTCCCCATTGTCAGAACCTACGGACTATGGCATGGAAGCCGTCACCAAATGGATGAAAAACAGCTGCCTACAACTAAACACCAATAAGACAGCAGTACTCATCATGGGCCCAAACCCCAACATCTGGAACAACACCTGGTGGCCCCCCGCCTTCGGAAACCAGACCACGCACCACGCACACAACCTGGGAATCATCCTGGACTCCGAACTCAAAATGTACTGCCAGATACAAATCCGTCTCATCCTCCTGCTTCCACACCCTCCGCCTCCTTCAAATGGATCCCCCTCGAACACAGAAAGACCGTCACTCACTCCCTGGTCACCTGCAGGCTCTACTACGGCAAGGCACTCTACGCCGGAATACACAAAAACCTCACATGCAAACTACAGAACATCCAGAACACCACCGCTAGACTGGTCCTCAACCTGCCAAGACACTGCCACATCTCCCAGCACCTGCGCATACTCCACTGGCCTATTGAGGCAAGAGTCACCTTCAAGATACTCAGCAACGCACACAAGGCCCTCCACAACACCGGACCTGGATACCTGAACAGCCGACTCAAATTCCACACACCCCAAAGGACCCTACGATCAGCCTAGCTCTCCTACGCCGTGGTCCCTCGCACCAGAAGAACCGGATCGAGACATCGCTCCTTCTCCTTTCCTGCGGCCAAAGCCTGGAACGCCCTTCTGCTCCACCTCAGGCAGACAACATTGTTTCCCATCCTCGCAAAAATCCTCAAAACCTGGCTCTTCGACGGATCCCCTCCTTGATGGACTGCAGCCTGCACAACCACAGCCCCCAACGCCTTGAGACCCTTTCGGGTGAGTAATCGCGCTTTACAAATGGCCTTTTATTTATTGATTGATTGATTGAACGTATAACTCCACATAAAACATTTGTTGTTACAGTGAATATGTATATATATCCCTTCCTCCTCACCTCCTGTTTTGTTTCCTGTCCAGGACAAGTAAGAGAATGTGCTACATTCTTCAGCTCTCTTGAAAGTTTACTAATGTTATAATGTGTACAAAATGCACTCATCGTTTCATTTGATGAACGACATTTAAGTGCTCTGCTTTGGTGTAAGGTTGGGGCATGGATCAATCTTTTGTGGTCCACGGTGGGCCACTCCGGAACAGAGTTGAAAGCAGTTCTCTGGCCCTGCTGCAGTGTGTATACATGCGCCTCACACCAGGCAGGCTGCAAACTGGTTTTCATGATACTCAGAGCTTGGTTCTCAAAGGACCTCCGCACTCATTGCAGACTCCCCCCATGACCGCGGGGCCTCTGCAATGAGTGCGGAGGCCTTTTGTGAATCGAACCCTCGATTGGTACGACACCGCTACAAATAGGAAGTAGTGCTGTTAGCACTAACTACTTCCTGTTTTTTTAGGTCGAGCCTAGCGGCAGCACACATGCACTACTCGCTGTGTGAGACTGCTGTAGTACAGTATGGGAGAGAAGCTGCGCCCACTCTCCCATATTGTTCAATTGGCTTGAGTCATTGTCTTTCAAAAATGCTGTCTTCGGATTTGTTATTAGGCTTGTTAGTCCCAGCCTTGTCTTCATTTGTACCCTCCCATGGCGACTGGCCCTTTCACTTCAGTTGTTACACAGGACCTGTTATTTAGTTTGTAAGCACTAGTTACTTTATTGAGTTTCTCTTACTGCAGGCTGGACATGTGTTGCTTCAGCCGAAATCGCTTGTGTTTTTTTAAGCAGCACAGCCGCCCCCGTAATACGGGCGCCTGCTTTCAATCACTTTAACCCTGCATTATTTCAGGTCTGTTTCAACCCCAAGTAAAATGGATTTAGAAATGATTGGCAAATTAAGTCATGTGAATTCCAGGTAGCACATAATTCTCTGCTAATGGGCTGAAGCTGACTTCAGCATATCTGTGTTACATGTCATCTGCACTAAAGCCACTTGACTGGTTGTTTTCAAAAGCCTGTTTTATTACCAACACCACCACCATCAATAACACCACCTCCACCAATCCCACCACTACCAGTACCACCGCCAATACCACCACCATCAACAGTACCAATACCACTACCAATAACAACACCAATACCACCAGTAGCAATGCCACCAATACCACCACCACCAATTTCACCACCAGCAATATCACTAATACCACCACCACCAATTCAACCACCACGGCCAATACCACCACCAATACTACCACCATTGCCAATACCACCACCACCAATAACACCGCCAACACCACCAGCAGTAGACACACAATTGATGGACGGAATGTAGAACAAATCGAAACATTCACTCCCAGTCAAGAAATCTGGGTTAAACCCATCATTCTTTTGCTCACCATGCCACCCCAGTTTAGACCAGGCCATATGCAAATCAGTCTTGACCCTGTGCCTCATGGGAACAGTCCAGCAGAAACTGCCAAGCCTGGACCGCAAACAAGCATCCTAGGACCGATTTCGGGTTTTCACCCCTCTTCAGCCAGGATAGCTTGATTCCAGTGGCACAGTGAGCCCAGGACCCACGTCTGGACATACCTGGCGCACCCTAGGGCGAGAAAGCAAAAGACATACAATTGGTGGACGAATGCAGAACAAATCAAAACATTCACTCCCATTCAAGAGATCTGGGTTAAATCCATCATTCTTTGTTTACCATGCCACCCCAGTTTTGACCTGGCCATATGCAAATCAGTCTTGACCCTGTGCCTCATGGGAACAGTCCAGCCCGACTGCCAAGCTAGGTCCTCCCTGGACTGGAAGCAAGCATCCTAGGACCGGTTTTGGGGTTTCACCCCTGTTCAGCCAGAATAGCTTGATTCCAGTGGCAACGTGAGCCCAGGACCCAAGTCTGGGCATACCTGGCGTCCTTAGGGTGAGAAAGCAAAAGACACACATTTGATGGACGGAATGCAGAACAAATCAAAACATTCACCCCCAGTCAAGAGATCTGGGTTAAATCCATCATTCTTTTGCTCACCACGCCACCCCAGTTTAGACCTGGCCATATGCAAATCAGTCTTGACCCTGTGCCTCATGGGAACAGTCCAGCCCGACTGCCAAGCCAGGTCCTCCCTGGACCAGAAACAAGCCGATCATCCTAGGACTGGTTTCCAGCACCATGAATACCACCACCAATCCAATACCACCACCACCACTCCCTACTAATGGATCTAAGAATAGTACAATGTGAAACTAGATTTCGCAAACTACTGAAGACCTGGCTGTTCTCAACAACTTATTAAATACAGCTTTGGGCAGGTATGTAATTGTCACCTATACCCTCTACGAAGAATCGATTAGCGCGGGGACACACCGGTGGTGTAACCATGCGCTCTATAAATGTCTAAACTAAATTCAACCACTAATACCACCACCGCCCCCAATACCACCATCACTAGCAATACCACCCTAAATTCCACTACCACCAATACCACCATCGCCACCAATACTACCATTAATACCACCACCAATACCACCAATACCAGTACCACCACCACAAATACTAGCACCACCAATACCACCATCTCAGTGCCTCTTGCTCACTAGTAAAGCAGGGGCACTGTACGAGGCCGGTGCTGCAGCCAAGACCATCCCTCCCTCCAATCCTGCCATAAAGCACAGCCTGCCCTGCACCAGGAGGTGAAGCCAGGGCCCTACTACAGCTGGAGTGTTTTTTATTAGGCCAAAGTTAGCAATGACATTACGCAATGCCACACTGCACCCTCAAATCACGAAGAGGGCCGGAAATAGCCCCTTCCGCTCTTCCTCTGGAGCCACGACAGAGTAATCACAGAGCGAAAGGTGTTGGATCGCTTAGTTGGTGTTTAGCTCGGATCATATGTAACTTTCACTTCATACTTTAAATCTGTGTAATTTACAACACTTCCACATCTTCTTCACTGCACTATTTATCACTACTTTGAAGACGTATCAGGCCGATCACTCGCTCTTTACAATCTAACTAGCGGTCGAGAATGCCCTTTATTGCAAAGCAATAGGTCTCGCGTTTGCGAGAGTTTTAGCTATTAGTAGTGTAAATGACAAAGCCTTTTATTTATGTTTTAAACCACAAAACATAAATAAAAGGCAATGCACCAAGTCAGGGCTGCACCGCCAACGGACGCACTTCGCCTCGGCTGGACAGATTTCCCTTGGGTTGGACTTGACTCTCCTCGTCTCCATTCTCACATCATCGTGGTCGCTGAGGGCCCACATTGTCGTGACCTACCAGGGTCCCCCTCTAATACGGCTGCCAGTGCGGGCATTTACGCTGGTTCACCACGTTGCACTGCACTCCAGTCACGAGTCCGCTTCATTGTGTGGGTCCATGCAGGAGCTCTGGGTGTCGATCGGGTCCCTGCCACCCCACAGCCATTATCTGACCCAGGGTGGTGTGGAGTGCAAAAAACGATGGATTTAGGCCCAGATCCTTGTACTGGGGTGAATGTAAGACATTGATCTACATTCTGTCCATCAAATTGTTTTTTGTAATTTTCTCCCTGAGTGTACTGGGGTAGCTCAGACGTGGGTCCCAGAGCCTCCACACCACTGGAGTCAAGCTAGCCGGGCTGATGAGAGGTGTTACCTCGAAACCGGGCCGGTCCTCGGATGCTTGATTCCGGTCTGGGAAAGATATGGCTGTTGTAGTTCGGACTGGACTGTTCCCATGGGGCACAGGGTCAGAGCTGATTTGCATAAAGCCATTATCTGACCCAGGGTGGTGTGGAGTGCAAAAAACGATGGATTTAGGCCCAGATCCTTGTACTGGGGTGAATGTAAGACATTGATCTACATTCTGTCCATCAGATTGTTTTTTGTAATTTTCTCCCTGAGTGTACTGGGGTAGCTCAGACGTGGGTCCCAGAGCCTCCACACCACTGGAGTCAAGCTAGCCGGGCTGATGAGAGGTGTTACCTCGAAACCGGTTCGGTCCTCGGATGCTTGATTCCGGTCTGGGAAAGATATGACTGTTGTAGTTCGGACTGGACTGTTCCCATGGGGCACAGGGTCAGAGCTGATTTGCATAAAGCCATTATCTGACCCAGGGTGGTGTGGAGTGCAAAAAACGATGGATTTAGGCCCAGATCCTTGTACTGGGGTGAATGTAAGACATTGATCTACATTCTGTCCATCAAATTGTTTTTTGTAATTTTCTCCCCGAGTGTACTGGGGTAGCTCAGACGTGGGTCCCAGAGCCTCCACACCACTGGAGTCAAGCTAGCCGGGCTGATGAGAGGTGTTACCTCGAAACCGGTCCGGTCCTCGGATGCTTGATTCCGGTCTGGGAAAGATATGGCTGTTGTAGTTCGGACTGGACTGTTCCCATGGGGCACAGGGTCAGAGCTGATTTGCATAAAGCCATTATCTGACCCAGGGTGGTGTGGAGTGCAAAAAACGATGGATTTAGGCCCAGATCCTTGTACTGGGGTGAATGTAAGACATTGATCTACATTCTGTCCATCAAATTGTTTTTTGTAATTTTCTCCCCGAGTGTACTGGGGTAGCTCAGACGTGGGTCCCAGAGCCTCCACACCACTGGAGTCAAGCTAGCCGGGCTGATGAGAGGTGTTACCTCGAAACCGGTCCGGTCCTCGGATGCTTGATTCCGGTCTGGGAAAGATATGGCTGTTGTAGTTCGGACTGGACTGTTCCCATGGGGCACAGGGTCAGAGCTGATTTGCATAAAGCCATTATCTGACCCAGGGTGGTGTGGAGTGCAAAAAACGATGGATTTAGGCCCAGATCCTTGTACTGGGGTGAATGTAAGACATTGATCTACATTCTGTCCATCAAATTGTTTTTTGTAATTTTCTCCCTGAGTGTACTGGGGTAGCTCAGACGTGGGTCCCAGAGCCTCCACACCACTGGAGTCAAGCTAGCCGGGCTGATGAGGTGTTACCTCGAAACCGGTCCGGTCCTCGGATGCTTTATTCCGGTCTGGGAAAGATATGGCTGTTGTAGTTCGGACTGGACTGTTCCCATGGGGCACAGGGTCAGAGCTGATTTGCATAAAGCCATTATCTGACCCAGGGTGGTGTGGAGTGCAAAAAACGATGGATTTAGGCCCAGATCCTTGTACTGGGGTGAATGTAAGACATTGATCTACATTCTGTCCATCAAATTGTTTTTTGTAATTTTCACCCCACAGCCACCGGCAACACTGTGGGACTGCAGTGCCAACGTTGGTCTTCGTGCCGCCTCGAGGAGCCCTTCAATCATGTGTCGCCTCGGTTGGGGTTGCTATTGAAGACCTCGCTTTGCTTCCGCTGTGGGAGGTTTCCCGGTCCTGAGCTGCCAACGCTGTAGGAAGCCTCCCGGTTCCTGAGCAGCCTCCGGAGCTCCGAATGCAGAGCCGTGCCCCCCACCGCATACTCTGGCTGACTTGTGGATGTGCCTCCCCCGTTTCTGCGGCGTGTCAGCCGCGGGAGCACTGGGAATTGTTCTGGGCCCTGCCTTATCACTAATCCCGAGTCCCTCCACCTTTTTGACCTCTGTCCCGTCCTCTCTGGTGATTTGGCTGCCGCCCGAGCACCGTGCACTAAGGATGTCTCTCGATCCGACAACTTCCCACCAGCAGTCGGATCCCTAAAATGGCTACGGTCGGCCAGTCTTCTATCTTCAAGATGGCGTATGATGCGATCCCACATCGAGACCTGGGTGAGTGGCTTATTCTCTCTGCCGCCCTCTGATCTTTCCGTGTATTTTCTCCATTCCTCCCGCGAAAAACCACAATTAGCTGATGAGGAATTTGGACCCCCAGGATGGCCTCATATTACGTTTTCTAGTGCCCACAACTTTTTGGTCCCCTCAGAGTTCCCCTATTGATGAAGAGAAAGGCCATTTATTCTGGCCCATCGCGTCTACACCAGCAGATCTAGGGGTGGTTTAACCCCTCTGGAAGCCTACTTTCATTGCAGAACAGGCTGTATGGAGCGCCCTAGCCTGCCTGACCATAAGATGGCTCCTGGCGCAGTATTAACTTACGCCCAACAAATTGATGAGGCTGTACCCCGAAAGGTGAGTCTCCATTTGCAGGTCAGCAGGTGAGATGAGTAGTGGTGGGATGACCATGCCAAACAGTGAATATGAATACGACACCACCTAGAGTGGACATTTACCAGACCCTGCGCATTTTCCCACACTCCACCCCTATCCGGCTCACCCATCATGACACTGAATCTGTGACTCTTGCCACCTACAGTGGAGACCTAGCATTCTGACCGATATCCAGTGGAGGTACCTTGTTAGCTTTTGAGGAGATGGGCTGTGGCTTTCCCCCTCGGCCCTCACTTACCCAGCCGGACATTGTACAGACTTTTCTTTGCCTCTACGCCATATCTCCATCTTCGTTACCCTTTTTCATTGCCCCCCTTCCATTCTACATGCCATTAAACAACAGATGTAACTTGTAACGGATGTAACAATGTTTATTTTTATTTATTTATTTATTTTAAGGGTTTTTGTAACGCGCTCTGTTAGTCGGAAGTATCCTGGCGCGGTGTAACTTGTAACCGATGTAACTTTTTTTAAATGTGTAACCTCATGTGAAGCACTCTGATACCTCCGCGTCTAGCCAGCGCTATATAAAACTCAATAAATAAAAAACAAATAAAATAAAATGCTTGTTTTAGGTATGGGCAACGTTGACCTAATAGGTACCTTTCCTATCAGACCTCCAAGTGCAAGAGGCAAAAAAGAAATAATGTTGAAACTTTGGAAGAGGACATTTTATAGACTTATAGCCTATGGTGCTATAAACATAAAAGAATGGTTAGCGTATTCATTTGCCTTCTGGGGGCAGGGCCTACTTACTGCGTAATGAGTGGGACGAGAAGGTCTTATGAGGGGTTATTAATACATCTTAACACCTTCTTAGACACTGCTGCTGGTGGATTTACCTCATTTCATCATGCTAGGAAAACCAAATGTGCAACTTCAGACTTCCTCATATTACTCCGAGTCATTAAATTTAAGTTTACACTGGAAAAAAAGTCACCGATCTTCTTTAGCATTCAAGTAATGGGAAACGGCAACCATGCCTTAAGCTAGCGTTTAGTTTACCATGGAATACTTTTCCGAGCTGGGCAAATACAGGGAATGTAAAATATGGTCCCATCCGTTCGGATTTCTCATTTGCATTCGATGCATACCATTTCCAGTAACGATTTCAAGTGAGGAAGATGTGTGAGCACACAATTCGCTGTTGATAAATGAGTTCAGGGTTCCCTCTAGTGGTTGTTTATCAGATAGGCTAATCGAGAATGTTAAAAGGAGATGTGCTTTTTAGTTGTACACACAGATCCTTTTCTTGTACCAGCTCTGTATCTAACAGCCTGGTTTTGAGAAATGTGGAACACTGCCAGATTGGAAAACCCATTGCATTGATTATGATATTAGCCCAAGCTTTAAAGGCGATAGGACTACTTATAATAAACTAGCCAGTTCCCTAGAATTAACGACATTATTCACAACGTGTTGTTCATGTAAGTTTTAAGAAGGTTACAAAAAATTTGAATTTGCATTCTTAAACTGAAAATTCTGGTTCACATATTTATAATGTGTGGATTTTTAGGCAATGGAAATTCTATTACTCTTAAAATCTGCTATTTGAGGGCATCTGATTACGAGTTATGATCAGACCTAAAAAATAAATTAAAAAAATAGAAGTGGAGGGACTGTGGGGCATATTATCAAGGACAGGCGCTACATTATCGCCCCTTTTATCGGCAGGAAACTGCTGATAAAGCGGCGATAATGGCCTTGATAATATGCTCTATGAATTCCAATCGAAGCCCATGTTAGATGTGTTCACATCTAACATGGGCTTCGATTGGAATTCATAGAGCATATTATCAAGGCCATTATCGCCGCTTTATCGGCAGTTTCCTGCCGATAAAAGCGGCGATAATGTAGCGCCTGTCCTTGATAATATGCCCCTAAGTTCGGCAGTATGCAAGTGATAACATGACACGTGACATTACAGGGTGTGGCATCAACCCATAACCTCACAATAAGTGACATCTCAAGAAATGACATCCGATCTTAAGATACCACACATTTTTTGTAGATCGGTCAAGAGTACATTTGAGTGCATTACAATACATTACAATACACAAGATTTTGTCGGGTTGTGCCAAAAAAGTGATGGAAAAAAATGATAGAATCCCGACGCAGAATCTGGGCCTCTACTTCTACATTTAGTATTAAATCTTTTTATTAAAGAATGCAACTCATACAAAAACGAAGATGCCTCGCGGATCAAGAATACGCAATACAACGACAGAGGCATTAGAATGCTATGACTACTTCTACATTTAGGGGCATATTTACAAGCCTGATGCACTGTTGGAGCATCACTTTTGTGATTCTCTGGCGACGCAAACCTTGAAATCATATCTATGAGGCGAAGCAAAGCCACTATGGGTGGCTTTAAATGGCCTCATAGAAATGGAGTAAGGCAAGGCAGCTCAAATCAATATGTTGCATTACTCTGCGCTCAGGAGGCGTACTTTGGGTGTTGCAGTGGGTTTTCTCCCGCAACATCCATGGATTTTGACGCTGCCTCAGATTTACAAGAGCATATAAACCTGGGGAAGCACCAAATTCGTACTCCTCCCAAGGTGAGGCGTAACAAGTTGATATTTCTTTATTTTTCCTTGTTATTTCCTCTAAAACACTTCTCCTGAGGCGGAAAGCCGGGAGGAAGCACCACAGACACTTGCACAACCTGTTTTTAAAACTTGAATTGTTTTTAATATCACTTACTTGCTGCTTGTCATAGGACCGGTGTCCTTAGAGAAATCTCGCTGCCGCCATCAGTGGCGAGGCCGATAGCCACGCCCCCTTGGAGGCCACGCCCCCCCACCCACTAGCATAAAGCTGTGCTGACTACGAGCGCCTGCAAAAACACTTCTCCTGAGGCGGAAAGCCGGGAGGAAGCACCACAGACACTTGCACAACCTGGTTTTAAAACTTGAATTGTTTTTAATATCACTTACTTGCTGCTTGTCATAGGACCGGTGTCCTTAGAGAAATCTCGCCGCCGCCATCAGTGGCGAGGCCGATAGCCACGCCCCCTTGGAGGCCACGCCCCCCCGCCCACTAGCATAAAGCTGCGCTGACTACGAGCGCCTGCAAAAACACTTCTCCTGAGGCGGAAAGCCGGGAGGAAGCACCACAGACAATTGCACAACCTGTTTTTAAAACTTGAATTGTTTTTAATATCACTTACTTGCTGCTTGTCATAGGACCGGTGTCCTTAGAGAAATCTCGCCGCCGCCATCAGTGGCGAGGCCGATAGCCACGCCCCCTTGGAGGCCACGCCCCCCCGCCCACTAGCATAAAGCTGCGCTGACTACGAGCGCCTGCAAAAACACTTCTCCTGAGGCGGAAAGCCGGGAGGAGGCACCACAGACACTTGCACAACCTGGTTTTAAAACTTGAATTGTTTTTAATATCACTTACTTGCTGCTTGTCATAGGACCGGTTTCCTTAGAGAAATCTCGCCGCCGCCATCAGTGGCGAGGCCGATAGCCACGCCCCCTTGGAGGCCACGCCCTTCCGTATCCATCTGCCGGCACATATATATAAATGTGCAACCCTAGGAAGCGCAGCGGACGAGCGCAGCGGGTGCGCCTAAGGCAAGCCCTTCTGCGCCCGTCCGCGACCGGATCGCGTCCAGCGCCAGCCATGCTGCCTGTGTCCACTCACACAATCAAAGGATAGTCTGGTCCAGCGCGCAGCTACGGTCACTGAACGTTGCCACTCCCTGTCAGTCGCCTGAGCTCATTCTGACGACTCTGGATCTCCCTTCCCATTGCCCATGCTGCCAAAAGTCTCTTGGCATCGTCTCTCCCCAAATAGTCTCACCTCTCAAAAAAGCACGTAAACCATCTCGCAACACCTCCTCTACCCAACTTAGTATCGGTCTACTTAATTGCAGATCCCTTCCTAAGCATGCCGATGACTTATGCTTGCTAATAGCAGACTCTAAATGGGACGCCTTGTGCCTTACAGAGACATGGCTCAATGAAGACAACATGGCATCCATTGCGCTAGCAATCCCGCCAGGCTTTAAACTGAGCTTCTCTAATAGAAAGGAAGGCCGAAGAGGAGGTGGAGTGGCTTTCATCTACAATGACATATACACATTGTTGTCCTCCACTCCTACTACATTCCCAGGTACAGAGGGGCTACACTTTTGCCTCCAAATTACCCCCCAACTATCTCTCACAGGCCTAGTTATTTACAGACCTCCGGACTGTCCGGCATCATCTTTGACTGAGCTTCTGGACTTTATAGTCCTAAACTCTCTAGCCCATCCGCACTATATCGTAGCCGGCGATTTTAATCTTCACGCCGACAATCCTGACTGTCCACAGGCTACTCACCTCATCTCAACCCTGCAATTGGCCAATCTAACTCAAGCTATTGCAGCCCCCACGCATCGGGCAGGACACATGCTGGATCTTTTCTTTTCCAACATATTGATAACAAAAGCCAACTCTCCGCTAACACTGCTCTGGACGGATCACTACCTAATCACTTTGTCCATCTCTATCTCCTCCCAGTCTCAGATCACAGGGAAACGCTCCTATGTACGGAGAAAATGGGATAATCTAACAGCGGACACTCTATGCCCGGCACTTCAAGCAATCCCCCTACCCCTCACCTCGGATGTAAATTCCGACACCACATCACTGAACTCTTGGATTGGCAATGTTGTGGACTCTATCGCTCCGGCCAGAATCGCTACGTCGCGTAGAGAATCTCCCTCTGCTCCATGGTTCTCCCCTGAGCTGATGGCCGAAAAAAGTAAATGCAAAAAGCTGGAGCGCCTTTGGCGAGCAAATTATTGTGAATCAGCCAAATCCAGCTATAAAAAAGCCCTCCATGCCTTACATTTATCCATAAAAAAAGCCAAAAAAATCTTCTTTGCGACCTCCATCCAGCAAGCAGAACAATCAAGTAAAGAAGTTTTTAAGATTGTTCAATCTTTCTTTAAACCCAGAGCCATTGAGACGGATATCATCCCATCCGCCAGACTCTGTGAAACTATCTCAGTTTTCTTTGACACCAAAATATTAAAAGTGTATGATACTTTCACGGACCCCGAGCCGACATTTATGGATGAGGTGGGAGTTTCTGTGCCACCCGCCTCCTCCTTAAATCAATTTCAGCCCATCACCCTCTCTGAGGCATTGAAAGAAATACAAAAATGTAAATCTGGTGCACCTGACGATCCATGCCCACCTAAACTGTGGAAATTAATGTCTGATGCAATCGCAGTCCCCCTCCTACACATATGGAACACGTCCATTATTACAGGCACGTTTCCGGACTGCTGGAAACAGGCCACTCTTCTTCCGCTGAAAAAAAAACCCCAAGGTGCGCCGGACGATCTGAGCAATCTCCGACCCATCTCCCTTCTAGCAGCCCCTGGAAAAATGCTAGAAAAACTGATTCAACGGCAGCTTAACAGCTTTATTGAAGAAAGCAATGCCCTACATGAAACTCAGTCTGGCTTTAGGGCCGGCTTTAGCACCGAGACGGCCCTTATTGAGGTGGCCGAGTCAATCAGGTGGTCTTTAGATTCAGGGGCATCAGCTATGCTGGTGCTCCTGGATCTATCCGCTGCCTTTGATACAGTGGATCATAGCAGACTGTTGATTCGGCTTAAGGACATCGGCCTGGGAGACAAAGCACTCAAATGGCTACACTCCTACCTCTCAGATCGGTCCCAGAAAGTGGCCCTGGGCCCCTTTTCTTCTGGACCTAAAGGCCTCTGGTGTGGTGTCCCGCAGGGGTCGGCACTCAGCCCTCTGCTGTTCAATGTCTATTTGGCCCCGCTTTTCACCCTGATTGCTAAATGGGGGGTCAAAGCAATATCATATGCGGATGACACTCAATTGGTCTTCCCCTATACAGACACGTCAGAGGCAGCTTTCAGTAAAATCAGGGGCTGTCTTCGAGACGTGGCCAAATGGATGAACACTAATAAACTCAAAATGAATGCGAGTAAAACAGAGGTGTTATTCTTTGGAAATCACAAACACCCCCCGCCGGACCTATGGTGGCCAACGGAAATGGGCCCTGCCCCATCTCCCGGAACACATGCAAAAAATCTAGGAGTAAGATGGGATGAGAATCTGTCCTTCCTGCCGCATATACAACAGCTCACTCCTGGCTGCCTGCACAAACTCAGAAATTTGCGTAAATTTCTGCCCCTGCTACCAGTCGAATGTCGAAAAACGATTGTTCACGCAACAATCACATCCCGACTTGATTATTCAAATGGCCTCTTTCTTGGTCTGCCCAAATATGCAGTGCAACGCTTACAAATCGTGCAGAACGCGGCTGCGAGATTGATAAAAAATGTCCCTTTTAGGCAGCATATCTCTCCGCATCTGCACGAGCTACATTGGTTGCCAGTGGCAAGCCGAATTAAGTTCAAGGTGCTTACCTTGGCTTTCAGAGCGCTAAAAGGCACGTGTCCCAATTATCTAAAACTTCGACTTCCCCGCTACAACCAAAATCGAGAGCTGCGCTCAAACTCATTGCTCAAGCTAACTGTCCCACGCGTGAGGAAAGCTAGACTTGGAGGCAGGTCCTTTTCGGCCGGCACGGCGAAACTTTGTAATACCTTGCCCCCTGCCATCCAATCTGCCACGACGGAAGCTAGCTTTAGGAAGCTCTTAAAAACTTGGCTCTTTGTGCAATAATCCTTATCTTCCTCCTGACTATTCGCTTTTTCTGCAGGACTCACTAGCGCCGGGACACCTCACCTGAGGTAGCTGTTCGCGCTCTACAAGCATCTGTATTATTATTATTATTTCTCTGTGTGCTGTATTCTGCAGTACACAGAGAAAGAGAACGCCTCTTAGGATGGTTTCTGTGTAGGAAGGTTTTCCTTCCTGCACAAAAACAATACTGCCGACAACATAGGCACCTTTGCACCATAGTGCAAGGGTATCTGTGTTGGCGCTGGGCAGCCACAATAGCGCGAGTGCAGGGAGCAAGGACAGGAATGCACTGTATTGCTTAAATATGGTGCATTCCCGTCCTTTCACTTTGGCGTGGGGCCAAATTCCCATAAATAAGGCCCTTATGTTTTAAAGCTCTGCCACAAAGAAATTGGGAGCAAGGGAAAACGTGGCAGTAAATATGTTCTGCTTAATTGGTTGCAAAGTCTACATTTTAAAATGTCTTATTGGGTTAAGGCACCTGCTGCAGAGAACTTTGTGTGCCAACTAAATCTCAGGGACTAATAATAATGGTAATAAAACTCAGGAGGTTAACATATTTGCTGGAGGGATCTAAGTTTTGTTTAGTCCCACTTCTGAATCAAAATAGCATAAATGACTAATATGTCTCCTTCAAAGCACATTATGTAACACTCGGATTTTTGTTTAATTCAAAAGAGTTACTGCTTTTAACACAGAGAGCCTTTTGTTGTTTGAGGTTCATAAACTGTAACCCTTCTAATATAGCAAAGTGAGCTATGAAGGGCATGTGACTCTTGTAACCCTCACTGTCATATGTAACCCATCCTGTACAGTGATTTACACACATATGACTTATTGTCAACGTATAATGTGTACGTCTGATGTAAAGTGCTCTTGCACCATGCAATGGGAGGAGTAGTGCTATAAAAGAAATAAAACAAAACAATGGTATTTAAATTATTTGTGTAAATACTGAGACAGACCAACACATTTGGCATTCTTACAATGCATGAATATCTTTTATATACAGGGACCTTACAAAGTCAAAAGCATGCCTCTCCTAAATACTTGTGAAGTGATAAGCTGTGTGCTTTCGTTTCACCTCTATTGGGTTTAGGTGTGAGGCTCTCAGTCAGGATACCCCAACAAAAGGAGTCCCAGTCATGGGTCCAGCAGGATTCTAATAAGCTCCTGCCTCACCTGCATGTTGCTGCTTGGAAGGAACGCAGACAAAGTGTAGGTGCTGCTGAATGTTTCCCGTTGTCTAAAATTTAAACCAAAACAAGTTTACCATATTTCTGTGGGTCCCACCTCTTGGCAGGGTAGACTGCGTCTTACTATGTGTACCCTCGACTTCTGCCCTGTACTCTCGAGTTCTGATTGGGCCAGATTTCACAGAGACATTGGAATTACAAGTCCCATCGAACACTAAGGGCCTGATTATGACTTTTGATGGAGTAGGGTGAAAAACCCTTTGCCACCATTCCACTGAAGGTCACTGCCCGCCCGCCAGCCAGCCAGATTACAACTTTTAAATAGTCTGGCGGGCGAGCAGCGTGGTGGTTACCAGGGCGGTGCCTCATTCAAAGGCAGCAGGCAGTGCAGTTCAAAAAGACACTGCAATCGGAACTGCTCACAAGGTTCCTTCATGGCATGGATTCGAAAGTCCAGGCCATGCAGGAACTGTTGGCATGCACACAGGGCCGGACTGGCTGTAGCGGGCACCGGGCATTTTACCCGGTGGGCCGCCAGGGTGGGGGACGGTTATGGGCCCCTGGAGGGTCGTTTATGTTACAGGACCATTTTTGCAGCATAGTTGCAATTTCGGCCCCTGTAACAAAATCATCTGCAACAGGCCCTGGCAAACAGCTTGGCCGGACCCCTTAACCCCAGGCGGCCGGTTGAGCACTTTGCTAGGGTTGGTTTTGGTTCCCAGTCCAGCCCTGCATGCACACAGGGGACACATGTTATGCCACCTGTGTGCTTCCACTGTCGAAGGAAACACAGGGGGTTTACATGGAGGAGGAACTTCCATGT
Source organism: Lissotriton vulgaris (assembly GCF_964263255.1). Taxonomy (NCBI): domain Eukaryota; kingdom Metazoa; phylum Chordata; class Amphibia; order Caudata; family Salamandridae; genus Lissotriton; species Lissotriton vulgaris. The sequence continues at coordinate 1,939,247,262 of NC_141685.1, forward strand.
AAACCCGGCAGGAGAGGAAACTTGTAATATGCTTCATTGGACTGTGATAGTCCCACCAAACATATGGCAGCTTCCTGACCGCAATGACAGTTCCCTGGTGGCATCAGCATTCCTAGAGCAGTCCGACCACCCATCTCGTAATGGGGCGTTTGGACAGCCGGTGCGGCGTGACTGGACCGCCACCACAAGTCTAGAGGTCCTCGGACCGCCAGACTCATAACCAGACCCTACGTGTTCAGTGAATTTCACCCAGAGCCTCCGCTTGTTAAAAATAGATGGGATCCCTGGGTGAAATTCAAAATTGAATATGCATAATAAATATGGGACCTGCAAATTACTGACTCTGGCCGTAATATATTTTCAGGGGTCTCTAAAGATCTCACACATCATATTGAAAGTCTCCACTATTCCCTTCCCCCATCCTCACCCCAATGGACCTAATGCACATGATCCCCTCCTGTCTAACATTGAAGAGTCAGCATTGCCTTTTACTGTCTTCATCAGTTCTAGAATTGACTACTACAATGCACTCCCCCCATCTCTAAATCTCTTATGCTTCATCTTCAAGTCCTTCAGATCCATTAGATTGGGATGGTTATTGTACTGCCCAGCTTCAATAGAGCAACCTCCAATATGTCTCTTCACTGCCTATCTAGATACCGAAGTATTTACTCCATTCCTATATTTCTATGCCTAGATAAATTTTATGTGCATCTCAAACACATGCACTGCATGTGTTTTTTTAAAATATATATTCTACATCTGGCTCTCCTAGCAGAACGGGCGTTCCTTTAACCCCTTCGGTGCTGATGACGGCCCACAGCCGTCATGCATTACGGTGCTCGTGTGCTGATGAAGGCTGGGGGCCGTCATGAACCCGCCTACTCGTGATTCTGCCGCACAGGCGCAGAATCGCGGCCGCATCCAAGGGGTTAAAAACCTATGGTGGACTGATCTGATTGGCCCAAGTAACACCTCTTTGATGCAAAATGACACAAAGAAGAACACATCGCTTTTTTGGCGCAAAAAGGGCACCAAATACCAACATGTCTCTGTGTCAGTTTGCAATGGCACAAAGCCTTAGTATATCATGCCCTAAAAATATGCTCATTTTCACTTATGGCCCTACCACTTTGGAAAACTCTTCTTTCGGATATTTGCTAAACATCACAAATATGACTTCTTCCTGTAAGCTGAATTGCCCTGGTTTTACAGTTTTGACAGCTCTTTTCAGCCTTCATTCTACTGCCAAAAGGTCCAATTGATAGTAGAGCACTACAAAACTCCGGACACAAGTGAGCATTATTTAAAATACAAATTTGAAGATTCAAAACAAATTCTACTTTTACGGGAAAAAAAAAAAGAAATAAAGGCACATTTTGAGGACATTACAATGAGCACTCATCAGAATATGTTCATTCTTTTTTTATTGGCAATGGAAGAAAAATGTCACCATTAGCTTTTGACAGAAAAGTGTCAAAAGGAAAATTATTGGCTAAAACAAATGTTAATGAACGTGCAAACGTAGCAAACTTTGAAAGAGAAATAAATTAAGAAGTGTTCTTGAACTAAGACCAGGTGGCAGTAAATCAGCAAATGGAAAGATGATGTCATTTCATAGATTTTCACGCTGTATCTTCTATGCAGAAACAGAGTAAACAACATTGGCAACATCAACCAAAGCCACAGCGGGTCATATTTTCCCACAATGGTTTACACTATTTAATTTTACACTCTTTCAGTTATTTCCTTCGATAAAATTGACTTCAAGGAAGTCTGAGCAAGGCCAACTTTGCTTAAAGCATATTTTAAGGAGACAGTCTAATGCCCTGTTACAAAAAAGGAGGGAAAACATAAGAAAGGGTGTTTGGGAGAGTAGAGGTAAATGAGGTTGGGGATGTTACAGTACAAAATGTGAACATCAGTCTGTTTGTAGTATTTGGAAGTCTTGTTCCAAAGCTTGCTGGTCTCAGAATTAAAGAAAAGCAGTACTCAAGAAATCAAGTTTTCTATTGGTCCACAATAACATAAGACATGTTTCAATATCTACTATTGACTCTTGTAAACAGTTTTTTTAAGGAGAGCCATCACAGTGCATTCCTACAGGTTTTCTACATTTTCAATTTCCACAAAAGATCCAGTTTTGTGTTCAGGTCCTCATTAAAGCGTTCTACCGGACACAATTCCAGGCAGGTGTTCAGCTATACACATTAAGAGCAGGGGTCAAAGAAGGAACGATTTCAGGTTTTTATCTCTGCTAAGTATACCGAATTGACTGTTACAATCCAAAAACTGTAAAAATGATGATATGGAAAGATACAAACAGCATTATTGACCATATTTGTAAAATGTTAGAACATAGACTTCATGTACTTTTGCTTTTTATAAAAAAAATCATATTTATAACCATTTACATCAGACTTACACATGTTTAAATAAATACACAGTTAATACACAAATATCTCTAGTATATTACAATAAAAACAATTGGAACATGATGTAAAAATGAGTGGTTCCTGTTGATAAAAGCATTAGATATTCATATCTGTTATTAAATGAGTAATGACAATTGAAATGCATTATTCCAAAATTTTGAATATTTTCCACATTTGTAATAAACTACTAATTCTGTCATTACTACTTTTTGAAAGAAAAGTTTCACATTTTAATGTTACACGGTCCATCTCTTGGTGGTATTTTCTCAGATGGTTGTGCACTTCAAGTAGGTAGCAGAGAAGATGATATCTGCAAAACAACATCAAATTTGATATCAAGAAGTGTTGTTCCATCAAAAATGAATATATTTATTTTTAAGTCTTTTATTTACTTTTTGCCTCAAATACCTAAGAAAATGAGTCAAAAAACATCATGTGCGAGGACAGTGTTGAATCTTCCTATACTGGTTAACTTCATTTAAGTAAGATTCTAATAAACACTATTTAGAGTTTTTTTTGTTCAGAAGTATTTATTAATTTTAAACATAATATACAGTCAACACAGTACAGAACAAATGTGACAGTAACTGTAAGGAATGAGATATGAGAGCGATTACATAAGAAATAGGTGAACATCAACTTTTATCAGTATAGTGAAACATATCAATAAGTAAAATAGGAGCACAAAATGAAAACAAAAGCAATAATGAGAAGTAAGAGATCAAATGAAAAAAATATACATTTTATAATGAGTTACATGAATTAATATGTGTCCAGTGTACGCCACATATTGGACCTAAGAACAGAGTAGTCTTTACTAGTATGTAGTAAAGACTACTCTGTCCATGTTTCAGGAAAGTAATCCATTCCCACCAAGCATTAACCAATAATAGTTTTGAAGCCTTCCAATTTAAAGGAATGGATTTCATCGCAATAGAATAGGAAAATAAAAAAATGTACAATCATCAAGAGATAATACAGTTGTAAAAGAATAAGATTTGTATATTAATATAGAAAACGATAAGGGTACTTGGATTTTAAATAGCTGGGTTTTTATATTCAAGACTTCAGACCAACATTTAACAAGCATTTGCAGTGAAATAGGTCTCACAATTGCGAGAATTTGAGCTATTGGCATTGTAAATGACAATGCCTTTTCTTTGTATTTAAAAAACCCGGATTAATAAAAGGCATTGTCATTTACAATACCAATAGGTCATAGTTTCTAAAATGCGAGACCTATTGCATTGGTTATTGTTTACACTTTCACTAGAGGCCACGCCCCTTTCTGTAGACGAGCTGTGTTTAAAGAAAGTTCACTGCTGCTATTAAAGTGAAAGCGTAGTATAGGGTGCTTTTACTAAAAAAAAAAAGAACTTGTTTGTCAAGTTGACAAACAAATGCTTTTTTGGAAAAAGCGCCCAGTGAAAGTACGCATGCGCATTAAATGTTGCAGGAAAGCATGAAGTGCCTGCAGTAGGACAAACCATTAAAGAAAAGAGTGCTTATATACTAAATAGGACGAACCGTGTAACAACTGAAGGGAAAGGGCCAGTCCTCACAGGAGGTTACAAATGAAGACAAGGCGGTTCAAAGTTGGGTCTAACAAGCCTATTAACGAATCCGAAGCCAGCATTTTTCGAAAAACAATGACAGTGCCTGGTCTTGTGCCAGGAGCACATTCCTTTCTGCTGAAAAAAGGTCATCAAACAAGCTCAGATGACTGGTTCAAACACAAGACCGGCCTGGGGGGGGGGGGTCAAAGAGCAGGAACAGATAACCATTTAGTAACTCTGCAGTAGGCACCTTAACAAATATGGGTGGAGCTCTGATCGACCAAAAAACTCAGAGGAACATCTTTCAAACTACCCTAAGTGCATGCAAATGTGTATTCTATATTTTGGAAATACATTCTGCCCTATTAACATGTTCGGAGGCATTTTTTTAAAAACGTTTTGAGTGCTTCAGTAGGAAGATCTGCCAAGGGCAGGAGGCGTGATTCACACACTCACCTACTACAGAATGCGCATGTACTGATCGTTATCCAGTGAGATCTGAGAAAAAAAGAACTTGCAATGAAAATGAGGGGTCTGAAGAGTTTATGAAACTCCATGCTATACAGAGGAACAAACATTGGCAAAGCCAATCAGTCTTGTATTGGCTGCAAGCCTTTTGGCTTTGTCGATGTTTATTTTGCTTCCTCATTGCTTTGGTAACATTTTATTGTTGGGGAGCTGCTGGCTCCCGCCAATATATATATTAAAAAACGCCTACAAGTTAAAATAGTTTTTAGCCTCAAAAAGCACACATTGAGAAAGAAGCCTCTGGCTTCCTGGAAACTACTTTGTGTGTGGATGTTTTTCTTCTGAAACAGCAGAATGCTCTCACCTACAGAGAAGTTAGCCAATGGCTGAAGTAGACTGGCTCGCTGCCCCATGTTGTATTCTGTAGTGGGCTGAAGACAAACACCAGTGACACAACAACAGACTAATAGGTGAAAAAAGGTTGGCTGAAACCCTCTGTAAATATATTTATTACATATATTCATTTTTTGTAAAATTAGAAGGTATTATCTAACGCCAGACCTAAAAAGCTACAATGGATTTCTACAGTGCCTTATCTGTAGGCCTACTTGCTGGTCTCTATGTTATTTGCATCCATCAGCTGCTTTATGTACATGAAAATCCATCTGCTTGCATAAGTCCACCAATACAAATGGCAAACATTACAGGAAGATACAGGAAGAGTAGAAACAACCTTACATCAACAAAGTAAAGGTCTCAAACCACCAATAAAGCAGAAAACCATGTTCAATGAAAGTGCCATTCTGCGCATTCAATTTACCATACACAACCTGCGCTCATATAGAAATTCCTGATGGCAAACGCCCTTCCATCATTCATGCCGAGGAGGTTCTAAAGCACACATGGGCCACGGATCAGAGGCTGCGCCTTAGTGCAACACCCCATCAGACGAGTTCTTCCATATTGTAAATAAACATACAATTTAATTCCAAAGCTCTGCAGGCTGGTGAAATCACACTTGCCCGGCAAGCGTGTGGTAGTGATCTCTTCCATTCCAGCACTGTGAGGAACGAATGCTTTGAAACAATGATTTCTATTTGAGCATGCAAATGTGTGCAGCGACGTTTGGGACAACGTATGTGTTTGAAAGTATGCAACCAACTAAGTGTCCTCTAAGTCGCTCACATGACTGGTAACTCTTAACCGTCATTCATTGCACTTTTACTGCTTACTGCCCACAAGAGAACACCTGGTCCGGTAATACCTCGCCATCTTCCTCACATCTGTGACCAGAGAAAACAGGCTCTACAACACATAGAACTTTTATGAAATCTGCACACCTGTGGCTAAATGAGGTCTGCTGTCTAGCTCCTGGGCCACCAAAGTGTCTGGAACTTCCTGTCAGGCGGGTAGACAATCAAACTATGCTAAAGATAGACATGCATCTCTTCTTACAAGGGGCTACAGGTTAGGTGTGCCCAGGGTTCAGTCTTTGCGTGAACATTTTAAAATATCAACATGGAACAGCAGGTCGATAAACTTGAGGCAAATGACATCAATACACCAGTATGCAGATGATGCACAGATTTATTTTTAAATGTCAACCCATGCAAACCTTATGTGCATGGGTGAACATCTAAGTAATATTGAGAGCTTGACTTCCTAATTTCACTGGAAACAGAATCTACCTAAGACAGAGGTCCATCTGTTTTCTACATCTAACATATTCTGGATGCAAGCAGTATTTGACTCTTTTTTTAAAATCTGCAATTAATCTTGTTAACTGTTTCTTGGCTACTGTCTGTCTTTACAATGACAATATTAAGGATGTCCAAATATCTACTCACAAAGTCTGATTACTTAGAGAGTGTACCTCTAAGACTCTTGGCTCTTACACTTACTTCCCCTATGATCATAAGGTTCATCCAAAGGTTGGCTCTGGGAAAATTACATAACATAAGAGTATATTCCTGTGCAGAATCTCAGCTTACCAGTGGCAAATGGATGTAGACTGCATTTTGCCATAGCCCTGTGCCTGGCACCCCGAGTCTCTAAGTGCTCCTTCTTCGGTCCTGGGGGCCTTGGAAGTATACTCCTGTGGAAGTTTGTGTACCAAAAGAAGCTTGGGAACCTCTTCAAAATATTTTCTCCAGAGCTACAATAGGACCAACGGTGAAAAGTATCCAACTGACAGTTTGAAGACCTCAGATTGAATTTTAGGTTTATCCCGGATGGAGAAGAGTTATTCTTCAGAAAAACAACAACGTCCATGTCCAAGTTTGGACTTAGAAACTTTTTCAAACTTCCCCACTTCCGACCCCAAGGAGAGCCAATTCACTTGGTGTATCTAACTTGCGCTCCATCGTGGTTGGCCTCAAATTGCACCTACGTATCGGTCTATCTGGACCATTGACTACCATTAAAGCTTTGCGCTTGCTGTTGCCCTTTTCACTTAAACCTTTCAAATTCATATCTCTGGTTCCCCTTATTGGATATTTGCTGTGATTTTACTCATTAAATTTTTCTATTTCTTTATAAATTGGAGTGAAATTGTTATTGTGTTGTGTTTTCACTTTTAAACTGTCTACTCTAAATGCTTTACATATTTTCTCTAAGTTAAGCTTGTCTATTCTGTGCCACAGCTACCAGGGTTTATGGTTGGGCAGGAAAACCTTAGGATGACACGTCTTTAAATTGACATGCGTCATTTAGACAAAAGCTTCACCCCCATCCCCTACTTCACAAACTACTTTTGCTCAGTGGGGCAGGTAATTCCCACTGGAATATACAATGTAGATACCTCTGCTCCTATCCCTAATGTGCTCTTTGGATTTCCAGAAGCAGTTCTGGCTGGGATAAAGCATCCTGAGAAATAGCATGCCATAAGCATTCCTGGTTGATTGCTGGATGAATACAGAAACATGCCAACACCCTTATTTTCCTTGAAAGATATTGGGTCAAGGGGACCCTACTGAAGATAATTATACATGTTTGGCTGATGACAAAGAGTGATAAAAATTGAAAGCGTTGATTTCTTTTCGAAGTGCCAACTATCATAATTTCACTGGTACAACGTGCTTAGTCAGATTGCTAAGCATATATTTCAAAAATATATTTTATGTGGTATTTAAGACCTACAAAAAGAAGGCACTTCCATAGCCATTTGCCCCGGCCGCTATAGGCAAACATAATGTTTGAGCAGCATGGTGTAATGAAGTGCAAGAATATAATAAACACATTAAGTGGATACAGTCAATTTGTTCTTTGCCTCAGATCGATGACATTAAATTGATAAAAATACATGTAAATACATTTCTGCTAAGCAATTTACATTTCTCAGTGCCATTATTTTAATTCGAAATGAAATAGAATCAAGACAATATTGTTCAGTTCAATAATTAGTTTGGGACATTAAAAAACAATAAAACAAATAATAAAAATAACCTATAAGGAATCACTTACAGTTAAAATGCCAAATAATTAATCCACAGATCATTTCAAAATCTTTAAAGACATAAGAAATCTAGCCAGGGCACACGTTACATCCATAAATTGCATTTGCAATATAAATCGGAGTGCTAACATTGTAGACCTACTATTATAACATTTTACTATATAGGTTTTAAATTGTTTCGCTACAAAGTAAAAAAATGTTGCCAATTTAAAAGTATATATATATGTAGATTTTTTAAATGCTCTGCAACCAACTTCCGCACAACCCTTCTTTCGTAAAAGAATTCTCCCCTGAAGCGTGTGCATGGAAAGGGTGTTATCCTACTCTAAATTAAAAAAATAGTGCAATGAATTCGGGGGATCGGGAGAAACAAAAGAAGTGTTAGCCTCCCAACCTTTGCAGAATTCTGCAACTGAGGGTTTCTTAGAGTAAGTTAAATTTGCAATCCTCAGTATATCCACCATCCCTTGTCACTTGAAGCTGGTTTCCTATACGCCCAGTTGCTATCCCCGCAGTAATGGACCAGGATTGGAGCCCAACCTCCATTGTAATAGCAGACCCATTTATTTTGTTTGAATCTGTTTATTGGGGAAAAAAAACTAGTGTTCATGTCGCCAAGTATACATTACAGTAATTATTCAAGTGCTGGTTTGCATGCTGCATAGTAAAATATGTATGAACATTGAAAACAAAGAGGGCAGTGTGTTAATCGCTTAGTGTAAACTATGCATGCATATTGTAGTAGTGAGTTAGTGTTGCTGAACCCATCATCTAGGATTGATATAAGCGTGGAATACAAAGGAAAAACATCCGACAAATGGGCAGTGGACGCCTCTAGCTAGTCATTAGTAGGACAGTCCCTGTAATATGTAAACGGAAAGGTTACTTTACAAAGATTCATATTTCACACTAAATCAAGAACACAGCAGATGTACAACTTGAAATTGCTCTACCCACCCTGTAGTTTAGTCTGCCCTGTTCCCATGATGCACTGGGCCAGGGACAGACTGATTTGCATATAGCCAGGTTCTGAGCTGGGATGGGGCAGTGAGATAAATAACGGTGATGGATCAAGCCCTGATCTTTTGACTGGGTAAGAGTGGTCTGTTTAACTCAGACACTCTGTTCATCACCACCCCCTTTTCTAAATCGTTTTTGGCCAATATAGGTGTGGCAGGGTATACTCAGACATGAGTCCCTTTCTCACTGCTCCATCAGGATTCAAGCAAGCCGGGCCGAAGAAGGCTGAAATGCCAGAAACCGGTCCCTGGTAGCTTGTCTCCTTTCTGGTGAAGAATTGGCTTGGTAGTTTAGTCTGCCCTGTTCCCATGATGCACTGGGCCAGGGACAGACTGATTTGCATATAGCCAGGTTCTGAGCTGGGATGGGGCAGTGAGATAAATAACGGTGATGGATCAAGCCCTGATCTTTTGACTGGGTAAGAGTGGTCTGTTTAACTCAGACACTCTGTTCATCACCACCCCCTTTTCTAAATCGTTTTTGGCCAATATAGGTGTGGCAGGGTATACTCAGACATGAGTCCCTTTCTCACTGCTCCATCAGGATTCAAGCAAGCCGGGCCGAAAAAGGCTGAAATGCCAGAAACCGGTCCCTGGTAGCTTGTCTCCTTTCTGGTGAAGAATTGGCTTGGTAGTTTAGTCTGCCCTGTTCCCATGATGCACTGGGCCAGGGACAGACTGATTTGCATATAGCCAGGTTCTGAGCTGGGATGGGGCAGTGAGATAAATAACGGTGATGGATCAAGCCCTGATCTTTTGACTGGGTAAGAGTGGTCTGTTTAACTCAGACACTCTGTTCATCACCACCCCCTTTTCTAAATCACCCTCCACAGCCGGCAAGTTCTATGCAGGATATTTGCACCAAGATTTTCGGGGAATGGGTGTATGTGGGAGGTGTTCCAATAACGAAATAAACAACATATTTGAGTCAATACCGGTAGCGTACTGGATTTAGGCCTCTGCTACAGTGTCAGTGGTGACTGATGATTCACCTGCACAGGTAGTTTAAAAGTCAGTTAATAGGGTGTCAGTAACTGGTAATGGGGTATGTTTGCTAGCCAAGCGTGTCTTCCCTATGCAGCACCATGCTTTTGGCTTGTGCCCGAGTAACCTTTGAGCGTTTCCAGGCCACAAACGCTGGGGTGGGGGATTTCCATCATCGAGTAATAAGTCGCTTTGCCTCTATAAATACTAGGTCTACGAAGTGGGGGTCACCCTATGCTTCTTGTGTCTGTGGTACAGCATAGGTCCAGGTGTTCAGTGCAAGCAGATAAGGTTGATGTGACGTCACACAAGTAGGTATGTAGGGAGGGGCAAGCCCAGAGCATATGTAGCAAAGTATGTTGCACCCACTCTAAGATAGAATCGGTTTACATTGGCAGGGGTGAGGTAAGCCATATGCACTATGTAAAACTGTATAAGTTTGAATTGGGAATTTTGTGGCACATGTCTAGGTCCCTCCAGTAAGGCAGCCCGCTCTTTGTCAGTTCAGGGGTGCGACAATCTGTCTCAGAGCTTGTCGCAAAGTGAGGAGTTGTTGAACAGTGTGAGAGCGTAGAGTCAGCTAGGTAGCGAATGAAGTGATTGCCCCCCGTCACCTATAAGTATTGGCTCGTGAGATGGGGTGGTAGCTCGGTGTTCATGTCACCACAATGTATTACCAGTGTAACAATTAGTGAGTTATGGAGAAAAAAGTGGTCCGGTGGCAGGCCGTCTTCTTCCATGTTTCATATGAGATCAGTGTACCATATCTATACAGCTATCCGAGTGTGCGAAAGCACGCAGCATGCCATTCGCTCAGTTCCACTGCCATTGTTGGCCTAGGAGTACCCAGCAACCCCAAGCCCGGATCGTGGGGGGCACTTGATTAGTGATGCACAAGCATCTACGATAGCATTGAAGTGCCTCTCCTAGTAAGAGTGATTCCGGCCCCTAGTGTTTTTGCGCATGGGTAAAAAATTACGGGTAGGCTCCATGGTAATATTAATTTTCTACATTTCCTACTTCTAGGTACCATTCACCCTAGCTTATGGGAAACACATGTCTTACATAGGAGTGACTTACTTATATTTAAAAGGGAGGTTTTTACCTGTAAAAAAGGGTCACACTGCAGAAGTCAAGCTACTTAGGGTATGCCAAAAGGCATATTTGCTTTGCCACTGAGGTGGATGGCGCAATAGGTGCTGCAGTCTACTAGTGACACACAACCTTCAGGCCTTGAGTACACTTAGTACACCATATACCTTGCGACTTACAGGCAAGTTCAATATACCAATTAGGAATAGGCCAATTTAGCCATCTGCAAAGCTTGTTTGTGTTTCTTACTTTGAACTGTGCCCTGAGGGCAGAAGTAGCTGTGGCGGACACTGGAAGGTCAAAATTACTATTCTAGCTCCTGTCCTAGACTATAGGTGAAAGACCACTTTTCCCCCAAATATTACAAGATATTTACTATTCTAACTCCAGTCATTGAATATTTTGGGGAAAGTCATAAATTCCCCAAGTATTTTTAGGGAGGGTTGGAAAGTAGTTATATTGAATTGGAGCAAGTGCTGCCCTAAGGGCGCAGCTCAGGGCAAAAACCTAGGAAAACCATGTGTAAAGGGGGAGTGCAGGCTCTTCACTGGTGGTCAGCAGGGGTAAACTGCACAAAGGTCTACGGCCAGCAAAGGTGAAAAATCCACGAGGACCACACAGAAATGGTTGATTTCCTACAATTATTATTTTTGAAAGCTTATTTTTCAGGCGCCTTCAGGGACTCTCCAATACAAATGCTGTCTGGAGACTAGTAGATGTCGAAATAGCTATCAAATTTGGTTGAGGAAACTCAAACCCTTGATCATGTAGATGCCTGGTTGCAGGAAACGGCATGGGCATCAAAACAAATGAACCTCAAGTAATATGAAAACCTCACCTATTAGGACCTGGTTTTAGGAAAATGTATTGTTTTTCTATAATTCTCACTTGTTTTTCTTTCATTGAGATACCATTATCTTCTTAGAATTTTACTGAGGAAAAATGTATGTGTTGGAAAAGTTGTGTGGGGATGTATATTGGTCCAAATACTGATTGCCTGGCTCCAATATGAATCACCCCCTGTTTAGTTGCCAAATTTCTAGGTTGTTGAGTGGGGGTCATTTATTGGTTTTTGGGTTGTCCCTGACTGGAAGAAAAGAAAAACATAGCTTGGGCATGTGGGCATTTTCTTTTTCTTCTCTGCTCAGGACAAATGTGGGATAAGTCACTGCATTGCACTATATTACATATACCTTTGTTGACATCTGTAGTGTGCATGGGTTTCAGAAGGCATTTGGTATTATTCGATGTTGCCCTCTTTCTCTTCCAAACTCGTCTTTAGGAGTTGTGTATTTTTTTTAGATTTCCTTGGTACCCAAGAAGAAAGTCCATGGAGGCTTTCCCTAAGGAGGTTTTTTTTAAAGGTTGCAGCCTTGGTCATGTGGCAATTGCATACTACTACCAACTGCTGTGTTTGACAAGCTGGTTCACAGAAGAAAAAAAAAAGTAAATTCCTGTTGGACTTAGCCCTTTCTGCAGGGCGATCTCCAAACTTTTTGCCTCCCTCGTCTATTTTTTCTGATCTTGTTTTTGCTGTCCTTAGGACTCTGGATACTGCTAACCAGTGATAAAGTGCTACTGCTCACTCCTCTAAACATGGTACTATTGTCTTTTTCCCAATTGGCATTATTTCTTTACTTCTAAGTCCCTAGTAAAGAGGTACTACGTGTAAACTAAATACTAGTAGTTGGCCTGCAGCATTAATTGTGCCACCCACTTAAGTAGCCTTATAAGCATATCTCAGGCCTGCCATTAAAAAACGTGTGTGTGCAGCTTTAAACTGCCATTTTGACCTGGCAAAAGAAATGTGTTGCCATGCACAAACCTCCCTTTTTAAATACATGTAGGTACACCACTGATGGCAAGGTTCAATGTATTTAAAATGTGCAGCTGTACTTTTAGGTTTTACATGTCCAGGTAGTGAAAAACTCATACTTTCATTGTTCTCTACTACAAAACCTATCTCTCCCCTAAGATAACATTGGCGTTGCCTTATTACATTTTATAAGTGTAATTTCCAAATGGGAAGTGATAACCAGTTCATTTTCTCTGAAATCACAATTTAAACCCCTAATTTATGGTGAAGCCTGATTTTAAATTGCAATTCTGAAAATACAACTTTTAGAAAGTTGTCATTTCTTGCCTTAGCCATTTAGTGCGTGCATACCCCTGACGTTAGTTCATCTGTAACCAGAGAAGGCAGGGAGACTTCAACGGAAACCTCTCGAAGCTTCTTTTCCCCACTTTAAATGCTCAATTGGGTTTAAATTCTAAACTTTAGGCACCACCTCTTTAGTAAACTTCTGGACCTGTGGATACTCCGCCAGGAAGAAGGACTATTGTGCTGCGGAAGGACTGCCACTCTGCTGGACCCCTGCTTTGCTGTGCAATCTTGCTGCCCTCCTGCCTGGGTGAGAAGGACTGAACCTTCATCTCTTGAACCCAGAACCAGAGGTGACTCCAAGGTCTAGTTGGCTGACTTGAGCCTCAGGGACAGAAGGCTCCAACAAGCTTGCATCTGTGAGTCTACCCAGCCAAATGGTGTCACCCCAGTCCTGGACCCTTGGAATTGGGTTTAAGGTGTTTTTACAGCCTCTGTGGATGCAACGCCTCTCCTCTGCTGCATTGCATAACCCTGAGCAGACTGACAGATCTCCGCTGCTACGTAAAAATGACCTGTCGAATGATTGACATCACCGCTGCAGCCCTCCTAGCCTTCGGAACCACCACTACATGACGCATCCTCTGTGCAGGCCCTTGCATCCCTCAACCACAGCCTTGATGACAACACTGTACTTTGCATCTCAGCCTCGCAGCTCCTCGGAATTGAAGCATCACCCCATCTGCACGATGCCTTCCTGACTCTGGAGTTCACATCACAAACATAGTCAAGGTGGTCTTTAAAGATGACGCAGCAGGACCTCACATCACAGCCTTGCTGCGTCTTGGAACCAATGCATCACTTTGGCTGCACAACACATCTTCGGCTTGGATCCTAGCAAACCAGGATTGATTAAAGGTACTTTGTTAGGGGGCCCAACTGGGTTCCTGGTAGCTGGTCCAGGCTCCATTGCGGTCGGCCTGAACTTGTGAGTTTGACCTGGTCAGGCTCTACCACATTTTTACAGTTGATGATTTACGCCTTTCTGTGCTTTTTTACTAACATCTTTCAAATTCAATTTCTTTGGTTTAACTAATTGGATTTTTGTCTTTTTGGTCTTGTTTTATTTAATAAAAAATACTCTATTTCTGTTTTTTTAGTGGGCACTTTTTTATGATTTGTTTTCACAGTGTGACTGTTTGAAGTGTTGCACAAATACTTTACACGTTGTTTCTGTGTTAAGCAGGACTGTCCTGTGCCAAGCTACCGAGGGCTGAGCAAAGGTTAATCTAGGGTTTGCTTGTGACTACACCCTGAGAAGAATTGTGGATGCTGCTTGAGAATGAGCCTCCCCCATCTAACCAGTAACCAAATTTCTTACAGTTCCTAAGAGCTAATAATATTTCCCGGTTCATAGTTTATAAGAATATGATGAAACTGGTGTTGAAGGGTCTGAAGAAGGTGATCATAAGAACATTACACCATCCAATTATGCCTGAGCTCAGCAGTTTGTCACATGCAGACACAAATTGTGAGACTCACTAAGCACTACTTCTGGGCAGTTCCAAACCCCAAGTCACTCGTTACTACTTTGTAATAGCGAGGAACAAGTTTATACTAACTATTTTTTTACCTCGAACTAACTCAGTTATACTCTGCCCACTATCCCTTCTCGAGCAAATGGAGGTGGCATTCAAATGTACCACATGGAGAATGTATACAGTGGTAGGCCTCTGGTACATCCCCAGCAAAAGCAACAGGGAGAATTTCCACTGTCCCATTGAGGCACAGTGGAATTGATGTGAGTGAAAGGGTTGGCAGGAACAACAGCACAATGTATTCAGCAGGCTGCAGCCTGAAATAATATTTAAATGTGAATAAGTGCATATTGTTGCCTCATCCATGAGGACTCTTCAGTTCTGTGCCCCAGAAGTAATTAACCTTCTGGAAAGGTTTCAGGCGAGAAGACAAAAACCTATAAAAGAGATAAAAATTCTTGCAAAGGTCTAATGAAGAATGACAAGCTGCCATTTTGTAGTTTTCTGCAGGAAAAAGAAGTATCTTCTCTGTATCATCCCCAAATCAATAATCTTGGGCTAGTGTTGTATTTCGGATGAAGTACGGCATCCATTAAAAGACAGCACAAAACCCATTTTGCTCTTCTATAGGATCACAGGGCTAGAGTAGAATACCCTACCTTGCAGAAATGCTGGACTATCCCAACTGACTCATTCGTAATGTTCCAGGAAACTGGGTTACAGGAGTCAAGGTGTTGAAAGAACTCCATGTACTTCATGTATTCGTCTAGATTTAATTTTCTTCTGGATTTTGGCATATGCTATAGGTGACAGTTTCAGTTGCTCTTCTAAAATAAATGATTTGTATTTTTGTTCATGGTGAATTTCCTACTGCAGTTGGACAGACCTGTAATGAATCATTCTACTGAGCTGACTCTGAACAGTACCAGATATTAATTGATTGTAGGAAAATACCTCTGTTTGTGTTGTCAGCCCCATTTTTGTGCACTGATGTTGCTGGGTTTGTTAGTTTGTGAACTTGGACTCTGCTAACCAAGCCCCAGTGCATGTGCTCTGACCCCTAAGTAGACGGTATCACCAATTGAGCAATCCACTACAGTGACATTGTAAACACAGCTTCAGGCCTACCATTGTAGCCTGACTTAGGAAGTTTAAAAAATTACAATCCAACCTGTCAAAATAAATTCTTTTGACAGGTTTAAACCTTCCTTTTAAATACTGATAAGTCACCTCTTACTGCCAATAAGGCAATGTGCATGGTATTCAAAAGTAAGACATGTAGAAAGTTAATTTTAAACATGTACTTGCAGTGACTACCCCATTAAAGGTATTATCACTGTAGCATGGTTACCTATTCCATAGTCAAACACTGTGGTGCACTATTCCATTTCATAATGCTATCTATTTCTTGGAAATGTTTATTAGAAGTCCAATTCTCTGGAGAAGTCAGATTTTTTATACACACTAAGGAAAATGTACTTTTGGAAAGCTACCTTTTCCCTGCCTAAAACCTTGCGGGGGAGCTAATTTGCATTAACCTCCACCTGCAACCCTCAAGTGCTTAGCCCCGAATTAGAGATGGATTAGAGATGGAGTAAAAGGCTTAGGTGTGTGGAGATGTTTTTGTTCCATCAACAGGATGATCATTTGGGCACTGCCCAAGAATTAACTTAGACAAGACCTCCCCTCACATTTTGTCTATGTATGGACATTTCTGAAGCACAACTGCTACTGCAAAGAGTATCCTGGTGCTAGTGTAGAAGTGGACCAATAGAGGAAAGCAGGGGATCAATATCAGTTGTTGGAAAAGAGCCATGTTTTAAACTTTTTTAAACATAGTGATTGCTTTAATGTGTCTTAATTCCAGGGGAACTTTGTTCCATAGAGAGGAAACCAGGAAAGAAAAGGATCTGCCCCATGTCCTTTCTTTGTGGATTCGGGGGATTTTGGCCTAACTGAGATTTGCTGAGTGCAGACTTCTGAGAGGAGTATAAAACCTGATTCTTGCTCTTAAGTACACTGGACCTGCCTCATGCCATGCTTTATGGATAAGGAGTAAGATCTTAAAGGTGATCCTCTTCCTAACAGGAAGCCAATGTAGGTCTCTCAGAAGTAGAGACACATTAGTTCTCTGAGGAAGGCGGTATATTGTCCAAGCTGTTGCATTCTGAACCATCTGTGGCCTATTAATCAGATAGTCAAGCAGGCCTTCATACAGTAAATTTCCATAGTCCAGTCTTGATGTAATCAGAGCTTGGACCACCTGTTGTCTAGCCGCCACAGACAGGAAGTGAAGGAACCTTCTCAGACGACGTAGTAAGACAATAAAACAGATTCCTATCACTGCATTAACTTGTAGGCGAAAAGAGAGTTGTCCATCAAATTTGATACCTAAAGATTTTGACTGATTTGGTGTGGGTTAGTGGCGGAGGAGCATCCTTTGGCCAAAAGGTCTGCCATGATTCCTCCACTTTCTGTTCAAAGAAGAGGAGCTCGGTTTTCTCTGCATTACATCTCAGTTGATGGAAGGAGAGCCATTGAAAAACCTTTGTCAGACAATTTCTGATTTTCTCACCTGGAAATGTTTCATTTTTTCCCCATGAAAAGAACAGTTGGGTGTTATCAGCATACAAAACTACCTTGCCACTAAAGGTCTCTGCCAAGCCTGCAAAGGGTGCCAGTTACACATTAAAAAGTGTGGGGCATAATGCAGAGCCCTACGTTACTCCTACTGTAACCTCTTAGGTCCTGCCAATAACTGAGGACACCATACCTCTTGTCCTCTATCGTCGGGGAAAGAGGCCAACCATTTTCAGGCCCTTCCTCGAATCTCAATGGACTGGAGACGTGCCAAAAGGGTGTGATGAAGAATTGTATCAAACGCCGCTGACAGATCCAGCATAACCAGCAGCACCTTACCTCTTGCATCAAGGCTAAGTCTGATGAAATCTACCACCAGCGCTGCTTCAGTGCTACAACTGGGATGGAACCCAGATTGGCTGGAGTGCAGCAGGCCATTGCTTTTCAAGTTTAGGGATAGCTCCTGAGTAACGTGTTTTTCAGGAACCTGTAAGAGGGCCTGAAGTAAAGAAATGGGCCTCTAGTTGGCAAGGTTTGTGGGATCAGCTTGAAATTTTTTTTAAAGCTGCACAATTTTAGCCTGCTTCCATGTTTTGGGAACAGTAGCCAACAATAGTGAAATATTGAGAAGATGATTTGCGATAGGAATGATGGCCTCTGTGCCGCTGGACAGGAGGTTAGCTGGGCACAGATCCTATGGCAAGCCTGAATTAAGACTCCCTATAGCAAACAGTGAATTTTCAAGGGAGATGGGAACAAATGTTTCTAAGGTAGTGGTATTGTCGTGAGTGTGGGTGTCTTACTGACTAAGGCCAGGATTTTTTTCTTCCCCCCACTAATTCTAGAACTCATCTCACTCCAGCCTGGGGAGGGGAGAGTGACTTGAATAGTCAAAATGTTATCCTGAAAATAGCGTGCCAATTGTTGACACCATTCCGTGGTCGGTAGCTGTTGGCCCATACAGGCTCTTTGGGAGGTAAATTACTTCACTATTTTGAATTCTGGCCTCAACGCTAGCCAATGTTATCTGAAACTTAGGCAGGCCCTTCCTTTGTGTCCTTATTCAGGCAGGGTCCAATATGTGTGGGAGAGAGTTGTCCCCAGAACTGGTTTGAAGTGACATAAGAGGAAGAGTTGTTTATTTCTATAGCCTCACATTTAGGATGGGCACACAGGCCCCCACACACAGGGCGAAGGGGTTTGCCATCTTGAATCTAGGCAGAGAGGGGCACTGTCAGATTTTATGAATGAATGATGGGTACTTCTATAGACACAGCCAGTCACAAGAGTGTTCCGGTGCTTTTATTGGCACCCACAGATTTGAGCAGGGAGTTGCCAGCCCAGTTTCACCACTAAAGTCTAAATATGAGTATTTTCAGCTATTTTTAAAATGTAGGTTCCTTGCATATGACTTAAGTATTCAGGCAGTTTATTCCATAAGCCTGCTGCTTTAACAGTAAAGAAGGAGCCTCCCGGCAGTTGTCTTTGAAAGTTCGGTACCACAAGAAGTCCAGCCGGGCTAGACCGCAAGATCCTCCCAGGGCTGTATTCCTTAATGTGTTCATTAAGGTATGTAGGCCCCCTGTTAGAGGGTGTGGTGCTTTAAAGTCAATGCTGTGTACATTATGTAGTGCTGTACTGGCAGTCAATTAAGTCTTTCCCGAAATGGAAAAATTGAAGTGCAATTCAGAAGCCTATATAATAAGCGTAATACCCTGTTCTGCATCACCTGTAGCTGCTGGATCAGGTATTCTGGAAAACCTAGGTACAAGACATTGGCATAATCCAACCTAGATAGGATCGGTGACCTAACCACTGTAACTTGGGCTACATGAGGCTGCAAGTGATGAAGTTGGATTTTATGCAGTAGAATACACCGAAACTGCTGCAAAAATGGGTAGGGTGAACCACTGGAAAACGTTCCTTATTGTTGGGGGGCAGTGGTCACAGACAGGTTAGTGCCAGGCATAAAAGTGTCACCTCCTAGGCACCGCCCTCAGAAAACTCGAGTTGTGGAAGAACACATTATCTGCACCTGCTGTTTGGCACCTGTGAAAAGACCTGAAGAGCTGGTCCTGCTCTCACTTGTAGGCAGTACAAAGCAGTGGACTTCAAGGGTCAGTTGGCTGAGCTCCTGTTAAGCTACAGGGACACAACAAGCTGCAAGAAGCCGCCTTCCTGAAAAACCTCTGCTGACCAGTTCCAATAGACCCACCCTGGACTAAATGAGTTGTGACCTCCAAGTGCTGTCCCTGAGGTGCTTGAACCCTGTGCAGTGTCACAGTATACTCCTCCTAACATCCTAAACAAAAAAAACAGGGCTTGCAAACTTTTTGGCTCCAAAGATGTACAGAGGACACGGGGCAAAACTGCCAAGTTGATCTGACCAAGGTGCATTGCCACTGGGCTTAAGATTATTTCCACAGCAGAAGATCTATTTGAACAGGACCACGCAGAGAAGGTATCGGGCCTCATGGGCACACTCTTCGGACGCAGCCTGAGCCTTATCCTGCTGGAAGAATCCAACCTCAAAAGAAGTGACCAAGTCTGAATGAAGAAACCTTGACTGGGTGAAGGCACTAAAGTGTCCATCTAGTATCAGTAATCTTGAAGCAGAGCTTTTCCTTCCTAAACCAATGACTTCAACTGGACCTTGTCCAACAACTATCTGATGTTGTGGAGCCCTTAAGGTACCTACATGCCAACCACCTCAAACCCATTCAGAGGGATCCAAAGTAACCATGTGTTAGGCCTGGAATCTTTGGCGTGGTTTCCCCAGTCTTTTTGCCTCTGCCTCTTGTAGTTTTGACGCTGTGCTGGATTTCGTTTTTGCTGGTTTAGATGCCTTGGGCACTTTGCCACTGCTGATCAGTATCAAAGTGCAAGGGCTCCCTGTGTAAATTGTTATTGTAATTGGTTATCCATGATTGGCATATTTGCATCACCAAGAAGTCCCTAGTAAAGTGCACTGAGTGTGCCAGGGCTGGTGATACAAATGCTACTAGTGGGCCTGCAAAACAACAATTGATCGACAGAATGCAGAACAATGTCATACATTTAACCCAGTACAGAGATCTGGGCCTAAATCCATCGTTTTGTTGCACTCCACACCAGTGGCCATATGCAAATCAGCCTTGACCCTGTGCCTCATGGGAACAGTCCAGCCCGAACTGCCAAGCCATGTCTTTCCTGGACCGGAATCAAGCATCCTAGGACCGGTTTCTGGCTATCAGCCGTCTTCAGCCAGGATAGCTTGACTCCAGTGGTGCGGAGAGCATGGGACTCACGTCTGAGCATACCCATCCCACTTGGGGTGACAAATGCAAAACAACAATTGATGGACAGAATGCAGAACAATGTCATACATTCACCCGAGTACAGAGATCTGGGCCTAAATCCATCGTTTTTTTGCACTCCACACCACCCCAGTTCAGACATGGCCATATGCAAATCAGCCTTGACCCAGTGCCTCATGGGAACAGTCCAGCCCGAACTGCCAAGCCATGTCTTGGGTGAATTAAACGCTAGATATTAGAGTAACTCAGTCGTGCTATTCACAGAGAACCCTTTTTTCCCTTAAAATACTCCAATAGACGTCTGGAGTGGGTAAAAAGATAAAATATCCGCCATAACTGAGTAGGACGAAAATCCTATGTATTCGTTTTTGAATGTTCAACGTTGAAGGATGCAGTGTTCCAAAATATTGTGCAACTTATCTTTGTTTCCTTGAAACTTGCTCTGCAAACTTTCAGTAAACAATGTCGAATAACGACGGCAATAACGCAACCGGTGGAGCTACAGGAACTGCAGCCCTACTGGGCTTGGATGTTACAGGTTTCCAAGAAACCGACCCGGATGCTATAATCATCCCGGAAAATTTAAGGAAAGCCATCACTATAAAACTTATAACAAAGGGCCAATCACCAAGAGGCGGTAGGATAATTTTTGTCATAGAGGCACATGAGTATCGGCAGACAGAGGTATTCTATTCATGGATTTTCTTCCCTGAAGCAAACCCAGTGTCACATGTGTTTCACTTCTACAAGGTAGAGGAACATCCAACGGAATACACTCCTTTTGAGGATGTTGAAATTCCACTAATTTACCTAGAGCATGCACCCTATTTTAAATGCGCCCTACAACATCAAAATCATATTACCAGGCTCGGTCCACTAGGTAGACCAGGAGCAACATGTCCGGTACTAGCCAGCTATACACCACATCCTGACATTGAAGAAATGTCAGACGCAGAACTATTAGTTCAACTAAAACAACTAATAAAAATACATAGACAATTGGTTCAATATGTCATGCGGACTCTAACAGTCCAACCTCCTATTAGGATTCCACAACAAACCCCTCACCAGGGGAACACAAATAAAATCACACTACAGACTATACAATCGGTCATTGGTAAATTGCCCGCAAGAAGGGAACAAATTCCATTCTGGATAGCTCAAAAAATTACTCAAATCGAGGCAGTATTTCCGGATACTACCCCCCATGAGAAACACAGGATTTTAACGATCTGTTTACCAATGGGGATCACACCTGGAGGACTGTGAAACTTGGGGTACATTCTTTGCTGCAATCTACACAAAAACACATGGTGTTCCGTCTAAGGCGGTAATACCAGATGTGCTGAAACAGATTCAAAATGAATATGGGGCAGAGCCTGCATTAAATCTGGGTATGAAACTACTGAGAGATTTCCAACAGGTCTCAGCAATAATATTAGCGAATATTAAACGTGAGGCAGCATCCGTGGTGATCCGCCAAAAATTAAGAGAATTTGATGTAACTGAGCAACCATATGAACTGGCCAGAATCATTAAAAATCCTATGAAGAACTAGTTAGAGATAGTTTGGTTGGGAAACCAGTTAAACCCCAACTAACTGACAGTCCTGAAAAGGTCTTTATTAAAAACACTCTCACTGTTCCTAAAAAGAAGTGGGAGAACACTAAACAAACTTCTAAAGAGAAGCGTTCTCAATCCCGAGGAAGGTCTCCTCAAAAGGAGCTTTCTGAAAAGAGTTATAAACTCAGGAACAGGGATAATTTGAAAAAACCTGATAGATATCAAGATACTAATACATGTTCCTCTCGTACCTTTCAGACTTCCTCACAGAAATCGGAAAGAAGAGTACGGTCAGAACACAAGGAAGAACGCGTGAAGTCCAAAGACAATCAACACGTTCCCAAAAATAGGAAAACCCAATTCACAAAAAAAAGGTAGCAGGTCTAAAAATCAGACATGCGAGGATCTTGAGGACACAACTCAAGAACGGGGAGTGGGCCCAGACAATGCTGGACAGCGCAGCATAAGTCCCGGTAGCTCACAAGAACTTGAAGGATCATCTGGAGACAGTGGACTTGAATGAATACATCCAAGTTGAAACAGCTGACACCAGTGTTAGTGTACCCCATAAGTTATATGAAGTAACGCTATGGATGGAGGGGGACATAACTAGGAAAATAAGAGCACTCTGTTGGGAGAAGCTCTCTAAGGTTTATGACATCCTTCTAGCTGAAAAAGACTGGCCACCAAAATTTGTCAGGGTGTGCCCACATGACGAAGACATCATTATGCCAGCCTTCTCCAATCATATACCAATTCATTTAAAATACACCTATGCCAGAAAATGGGCTGTAGCCCAGGCTCCAGCATTATATAAAAATCATGTAGGGTGGGAGGAGGATTCCCCTAACCATAAAAACCAGTTAAAAACTCAACCATGCACAGAGGCAGCACCCAGTAAAGCAAGAAGCTAAAAAGCACATCAGGGAGATATTAGATCAAATAGAATACCAAGGGGTGATTGAAACACGCACCTCGTTCATGAACAGTCCTTTGTTTCCTGTCTCCAAACCAGACAATACATATCATCTAGTTTTGGACTACAGACATATAAACTCTTGTTGCAAAACCTTTGCAGTACACAATTCACACAGTGCAGCACTAATGAATAACATTGTGCATAAAAAATATAAAACCACATTAGATATTTCTAACGGTTTCTTCAGTTAAAGCATTGCACCTGAAAGCAGGCACTTGACTGATTTCTCAATTATTGGGACACAGCATCACTTCTGTCGTCTCCCCCAGGGATTCAAGAATAACCAGGGTTAATTTCAGCTAGAGTAACAGAGTTACTACAAACGTATGATGTTGAGGCATTATCTTATGTCGATGACATCTATCTAGAAGACGATGACTTGGACAGGCACTTGAACAGAGTGAATACCATTATATTTGGATTTGCCTCTGAAGGGTAAAAATTCAATTTTTAAAAAAACAAAAAGAATTTCCCACCTCAACGTCCTTTTTCTAGGCTACAGGTTATCAAGTGAAGGCAAAAGACTGGCAGCCAACTTTTTAGAAAAGTGTGCGCTGCTCCAACCTCAAAAAACGCAGAAAAACTTAGTCAATTCTCGGTGTCCTAAATTTCGGAAGAACTTGCATTCTAAATTACGCAGGAGGGGTTAAAACGCTCTACGAATTCATCAAACCTGATTTCAAAACTACTAATTGGACTCAAAAACATACAGAAATTTTGCATTCAGTGCAAACAGACATGTTAGCAACAAAACATTTACAGACACGCGTAAACGTACGCAACCTTGTAATCCGAATCACCCCAGGAAGATGCAGATTTACGTACTTAACAGTTAATGAAGGTGAAAAAGTACCAATTGCTTACAAATCACACTTGTACACACAAGCTGAAATGAAATTCACTTCTACATAAAAAATTCTAACAGCCGTTCAAACTGCTGTAGCAAAAGAGAGTGCCCACGCACAGGGTAAACGCATAATGGTCGTTACTCCTGTACCTGCCTTAGAGGCAGTGACAAAAGCAAGCATTCTGCAACCAAAGGCTTTACATCCAAGATGGATACAATGGGTTACTTCTCTTGCTGCAACAGACGTTGAATATGTTTTTGACCCCTACTTGAAAACTCAAGAATTTCCTCAATACGAACAAGAATGTCCTCTGCCCACTGAGATTCTGCCTCTAGAACAATACGAATGTATAATTTATACAGTTGGATCACCACAGCCTGCAATTGGGGGTAAACAAGCTTATAGTGCTGCATGTGCGATTGTTACATGTCACTAGCGCAATGGTAAATTTCGACCTATGGTCATAAAAACGCAATCTCTCGGAGATTGTACAGCTCCGCGAGCTGAACTACAAGCATTCACGATGGCGCTTGAAAATACCGATCGCGGATGCCCCACACTCATAGTGTGCGATTCGTATTACTGTGTTCAATCTCACAATGAATACTTGCGGAATTGGATTCAAAACGGCTTCAAAGACGCAAAAGGTGGCACAATCAAACAGAAGTTGATTTGGGAACAAGTAGTTCAATTACAGAAAGAACTAAAAGACTCATGTGATCCATACAGTGAGTCATCAGCATGATGGCGTTCACGTTGCAGGGAATTCATTGGCTGATGAAGCCGCGAAGGCAGCTGTGCAAATGGCTTCCGTAGCTGCAATCACTCTTTCTAGAACAAAAATAGACAGCAAAATAATGCAGGCTGTTGCCGCTTCCATCAAAGACAGCGGTAAAACGTTACCAAAAGGCTTTCCACTCAAGTATTCATATATAACTGATGTAAATAATGTTCCTTTTCCTCGAATCCCTGGAGTGGGGGATAGAGTAATTCCAAACATGGATCATAGATTAGGACTAATTTTAGCAGCACATGAAGGGCTCGCCTCTGCACAAGCAGGTGTTTCTGCTACAGTATCATTATTAAAACAGAGATACTAATGGCCATGCATGAGGAAACAGACCAGAAACTATGTTTTGGAATGTGAAATCTGCCAAAAATTGAAGGTTTCAACAGTGAAACGCCCGGCGCAGACGCCCCTTTTAATTTCAGATAAACCATTAGTGTGCGTTTACTTGGACCACTGAGGTCCCTTACAGAGGGATGGTAACTACAAATATATCATGGTTGCAGTGGATTCATGCTCAAGATTCATTTGGATGTGGCCTCAGCGCTCGGCTGACACCCGAACAGTTATAAAAGATTTGCGAGTCTTTATCGGCACATACGCAGTCGGCACGCTAAATTCTGACCAGGGTCCTGCGTTTAGATTATAAGGAGGCCATGCCCAATTTGGGCATTGCATTGCGGTATTCTAGTCCATTCCATCTTGAGGGAAATTCTGTAGTGGAGAGAAAAAAACGGGACATAGAGCAATCTATAACAGCTAGGGTATTAGGCACGGGTGACAGGTGGGTCAAACATCTAATAAGTGTCCAACGTATTCTAAATAATCTGCCAAGAAATTCTCTGGGTGGAATCACTCCATATGAAATCCTTTTTGGTACTAGAATGATTGTCTAGCACCTTGATCGTCACACTTCAGTGGTAGAACAAAAACCTTTTGATTTCAAAGACCGCTTGGCTGTTTTGCAGGACTGAAACAAGGAGAAGTCAAAGCAACACATTACAGAAGCCAACGACCACTGAAGGGTAACCACCCGTCCCAGCAAGGCATGTTTGGATTCCAAAGATTGAGGATCTAGTCAGAGAAAAGATCGCGGATAAGAAGGAATTTGGGCCTTCTCACAGGCAACCAGTACCTGTGCTAGCAATCCACGTATCAAGAACAGTGTTATTGCCGCCCCTTGCTGGAAGAAAGGTAACAGGTTTGTATCTATCGACCTGGTAAAACCACATCATGTGGCCAATAATAAGTAGTAGGCCCAGTGGACATCAAAGATGTAGCAGACGATCAAATCTTGCCTCTCTCCAAGAGGTTCACACTGAGAGACTCATGACCTTTGAGGAATCTGCAGTACGAAAAGAAGGACTAAGCAATAAAGCTATGGAACTGGTGCCTCTTGAGACCCAAATAACAGTTCGTCAAGAAACTCCTGTCTGCAATGATGTAGCATCTGACTATACTAATATGACAAGGGATCCAATAGCTCCAGTGATTTCAAGTAATCCTGATGCAATACCTACCATTAACAGAACTGCCTCTGGCTATTCCATTAACTTTGATACGTTTCCTGAGGATCCCAGTGAGCCTGAAAAGACGCCAGCAAAAAGAACTTTCAAAGAATAAGTAATGGAACTTTTTCAACAACTTGAAAAAGCTTATCTGGTTTCACCATGGGTTGAAGTTTGGATTGTGCTAGGCGAACTTTTTCTCATACTTTGGCTTGTTCTTGTATTAACTTTGGGAATACTGATAAATGGAAGATATAGTAAAATGGACACAGCAAGTAATAACATCAACTTACTCCTCAAGCCACACAAATCATCTCATCGTGAACAAAGAGACGAGATCAGTGAACATCACAACCATTCCTATACCTGGTGGTATAGCATGGGGCAGAGTTGATTAGGACATCTTTGGCCCTGCAGAGCTGTTGAAGATTCCACATCAATTGAAGGTTTCCTTGAGTGACTTTGTTTCACCCAGCACATTTTCTGATGATGGCGACTTTGAGACTGTTAATAATATGATGTCAGACTTAGAGATGTCTGCAAAATTTACAAAACATGAATACTTAGAAGGTTCATCATACTATAAACAAATGTACTGTTATAATCACTATGGTCATCATTATTTGCACAAATCTGCAAATACTAGAAATGTTTATACTTTCAATCAATGGGAACATTGTCCAATGCCACCAAAAGGCAGCTCAAAAACATTCTATGAAACAAAATGTCCATACTTCTCAGGTTTTAATGTCTCAAATCCAGAAACATTTTACTTTAAAAATGTTAATAAGACAGGAATGAAAAGTATGTGAACTAATACTAAGCAAATTCATTCTGCAGACTTTTATGCCCAGCTGTCCTCGTTAGGTTTTGACTTTTGGAGTGACAACATTGAAACAAAAACTGTCTGGGGCACAAAAGACTGGCAGGCGCAGGGAATAGAAGTTTTATTTCGAGCCTGCATTATCCCTGAACAAATAATGTTTTTGAATGACACTGTGCAACAGACATCCTGCCTTGGTCTAGCAAAGATAAAAGATTTGAACAAACTGGCCATACCTACACCTACACCTGATAGTAAAAACACTACAGAAGGAGGGGTCAACATAAAAACAATTTTACTTAGAAACAGAACTAATCCTGATTGGAAGAAATGGTTAATCTGGCCCACAGACACAAACAACTATCAAGATAGATTCCTGAATAAGACACAAGGGTTTACATTCACTAGACCAGATCCAAGATATGTCTAGAGACAACAACCAGGGATAGTAACAACATACAGTGCAGGTAAACTGTGCCTTGACTTGCTACAAAAATCCACACAAACAGAGGTAAAACAACACTTATCTTTACTTAAAGATGGCGTTGATTTAAGGGACTTCTTACAAGGTCCTGTGAAACGGCGTCATAAACGTTTTATATACGCTGGTATATATGCTATTTATTATGAAGCTTGGAAAGCGACACAAGCAGAGACTGCAGAACGAATACGAGAAATTGATCGTATTAATTTAGAGAAAGCTCTCTCTGTAGTTGACAATGGGTTAACGACTCTGTCATCCAGAATTTATTATTTGGACAGCATAGTATCCTCTGCCATAGAAATAATGGAACAGGACTTGCTCATGCTACAGCATGGACAGTCACAATTGCGTTCTATAATGCTTTTAGGCTGGACGTTACAAAATCTTCGTTCTGGATATGTACCATGGCGTCTAATCAACACGAAGTCATTGTTTTCTGTATTTAACCTTACAGATAAGCAAATCACTTTGGCACAAAAAGGAGCAGACTATACGGTGCTGAGCATTGAGAAACTGGAAAGATTACCAATAACTGTTTCGGAAAAACCTGCAACGGAATGTCTAATACATTGAACAATCACTCTGCCTGTCACAATTTTCCATTTTCAATATTGCTTCAAACATAGGTGTGTATGAAAGGTTGGGTAAAGAATACATTAAGTCAACCTGGGAATTACCATATACACACAGATGTTGGAGTGGGGGAGAAAAGTATTTGTTAGTGGTACAAACTGCAAAAGCGCACTAAGCGGTACACTTTTGTGTCAGAGTATTAATTTACATGGAACCTGTGACGGTTCATCGACAAACTTATCCTGCCACCTGCAAGGTTCTCCAGCTATAGTGATAGATCGAATTTTTAGGTAGCTTTCTAACGGAAGCTATATCATGTTAAATGATCACAGCTGCTGTGGAATGTTGCCAGGAATAGCCTATCTCGTAACTGTGTCATCCAGGGTCTCTTGTTGTATGCAAGTATTGTTTCCCAAACCTAAGACAGACGGGGAGTCGCCGCTATGGCCTTCACTGAACATCTCTTCTATACGAATTGATACTGTAAGCAGAATGAAAGCCATTCTTTTACAAAAAAACTGTGCCACTGACCTTGTCCAAAGAGACCTATGAACTACAAATTGCAAGGTCCTCTGCAGAGATACATGCCCTTTTATCAACAAACTGCCCTGTACATTTCGTAGAAATGTTAGGTCATATCTTAAACATGTCTGATACCAGTGGTATTGTGCATGTATTTAAGACAGTTTTTTCGGGACTGTTAGCACCTTTTGAAGCAGTCCTCTGCATATTTCCAAACTTCGTGCACCCTGTGTTCGGCGGCCTGCCTCTCAATTTGGGACTCGTAGCAGGAATACTATTCTTGTTACTTCTGCTCCGATATGGCAAGTCCGGTCACCAGCGACACCCAGATTACCATAGAGAACACTCTCCTGGCAATGAAGTGTCATGAGCGCATGATACAGATTCTGGGCTTGGCTCGTTTGAGAGATCTGAATACCACGTGGTTTCTATCATTCCGACCAGTCTGGCAAGATTGCATGCTACCTGTTCTACGATGCCTTCTATGTGGAGAAGAATGTGTGTTGGACATCTGTCTAACGCTCCCATCAGTCCT
Organism: Lissotriton vulgaris; assembly: GCF_964263255.1. Taxonomy (NCBI): domain Eukaryota; kingdom Metazoa; phylum Chordata; class Amphibia; order Caudata; family Salamandridae; genus Lissotriton; species Lissotriton vulgaris. The sequence goes on from NC_141685.1 coordinate 1,939,276,407, forward strand.
GCCAACGGATGTTAATACTTTGCTTGGTTCAGTAACGGCCCATGCATTGTGTTGTCCCCAACGGCTACCAATCCTGATGACGGTATTCATTGAGGTCTCACAGATGCAATCTGCTGGCGTGAGATACGTGGATCGACTGGCACACAGGTACCATCTCCATCTCCATTGAACATTGCTAATGCAGCTAACGCTGACGGCGATGCTTCACATTTTTGTGCAATCGGTCTACTCAACGAAGTGGTCCAACTTTCACCTACTGTGGTAGACGATTTCTTTACCAGCTTAGAAGATTTGATGTTTTCTCCAAACGATGAGACTGACTTTTGAAATTAGCATACAGCATTCTATGGGACTCTGTATTTTGACCTTCACTTTTCAAAACAAAAACTTCCAACTTTAGAACTCTATTTTTCTATGATTTGACTTTTTCCAATTTGAACTTTTTGTTGGCACAAAGTTATCTGCTTAAAATAGAACTATTCATAGAGAACAAGAATTCTTTGAATACTTCCAAGAGACAATATTTTGACCTTGTCCACAACCAAAACAATTTACATATTCTGGCATGGAATGATCTCGCCTTTTTCTTCTGTATTTAAGAGCCATTTCATCAATGTACTTTCATGATTCATTCGGATAGCATTTCCAATGTTATACTATATGCTTTAAATGAAAACGTTCCTTTTCAAATGCGTACAGCACAAACGCTCATTTTCGTGTACAACCATTTCAAATGCATTTTATGAATTTTGGCTGGGGGGTTTACACAACATGCTTTAGATATGTTTTAAATGCTTAGAATTTAGTAATGTCGATCATAATAAAGTGGAGTGGGTGTTGTATGGCATTTTAGGATACAAGCGAAATTTACCGATTCATGCCCTTATATAGGTACAATTCACATTGCCCTACTATAGGCACAGAAATCATACCCATATTTAGACATAGCCCATGAAGTCCAAATATAGGCATGGCTACTTCCACTCGTACCAGAAAGCCATAATGATTTTTGGAAAATCGGCTTAAGCAGTCAGAGTCAACCCCTTGCTTGAATATTGATTTGTCCAAGAACTCATGGAGTTTTTAAAGAACTACTATTCCCTTGGGGTTCTTGGATGACGTTATTATTCCCGACTTTATGTCAAAGTAGGCACCTTCAAGGTATAAATATGCCTTCACTTGCTCTAGCAAGGACACAGTGGTTCGGAGCAGCTCGACTATCTACTTGCCCGACGCAGTTCGCTACAGCAAGTGCCGAAGGAAGCCGACCCTCCAGCTGATGCACTGATCGAGAAGCTGTCCTTTCTCTCGCTGAGAATCCAGATCCAGTGTTTCCAAGCTCCCCTTGCAGGGTGCTGGGTAATCGAGTCCTGAGACAGAGATACCAGACCTCCTTCATTCTAAAACCAAGGTACGGAGCTGATTAGACCCTAAGAGAAATCTTGGATAGATTCTTGGTAAAGAAAACTAAACTTGTACTACACCACACTTACTTCTTCCCTCATACCAGACTTAGGTTAGGTACATTGGGGTAGGCATATTTTAGAAGCACCAGTTGAGTACTTTTAGCCTTTATTTATGTATGTATTTATCTATGGTTTAGAAACCATTCAATTCTTTTACAGTATTATTTTATAATACTCTTCTCCCTGCATGCATTATACTTTGCAGCCTGTATTACGATTGTAGTAGTTCACTTTACTTGCATGAGAAAGAAGACTGTTCAATAAATCCTTTTATTGAATACGCCTGTCTCTCTATTTTCTCTGTACCTCTGATGAAACGAAGCATGCACGATTGACTGAGTAAAATATCTATCTATTGTTTCCACGACTCTGAAGATATGTTTATGCTTGGGGAAACAAAGTTGTCATGTTTATGCGGTTGTCAGAAACTATTCCTTCTTGTTTATTCGAGAAAGGTTCTAGTGACCTCTGAGCTAGCTGGCACTCACAATTAAGTTTAGTATATTCGATAGAGACCTAGTCGACCTAAGTACTACGTCAAATCTATAGGATATATTATCCAATGCGCAGAGCCTATTGGGAATATAGGAACTACACTACATTGCGACCTAGGCCTGAAGCAACTGATTGACAGATCACAGGTGGGGGACATGTAACCCTTGGACAGAACACACAAACAGGAAAAGCCAGATCGATCCCACAGATAGGCAGCAAAACCACAATGGTGTCAGGAGATTGGCCCCAAAAACTCTTGTTTCAATAATACCATAAAGTCACATGCCACCCTAAATTAGGAACACACAGACAATCAGAACACAGCATGCATATTACATGCAGTGGTGTCACATGCCCTTCATGCCGGACATCTGGACACATATCGACTGACCCTGCAGTATGTTCTCCACAAGGACGAGGTCCACCGGCGCTTCTAATCAACCCCCCGATTCATGTCCTGTGAGTAGGCCCAAATTTCCGTCACCAAGGAATGCATTAATCATTTTACAATGCTTCATGTAAAGTATAAAATGACGACCAAAACTAATGTGCTTTGAGACACACTTCAGACCCTGACTCTGTTGCCTGATCTCCCGGGCCACTGCTTTTAATTAAACAACTGGTACTGTTTTCCCAAACGAATCTTGTCTTTAATTTTTTCAAAGGTAAATTTAGAATCGAGCACGACTGCCACCCATTAAATGTGATGTAGATAACAGGAGAAACATTTATACCCAGCTGAGACCTGGGTGAAATATAATAACCTGAAACAGAGTCTCACAAGGTAATATTTATTCAATTAATTTGTATGGTATAACTAAATTAGTTAGTATGCATTTTTATGCATAAACCTACTGTGCCTTTCTAACAGTGTGCAGGGTTACAAGATTCTGCAAGACTCTCCAGTTGTGGGTTGTATGTTCTTTCCAGACATGGGAACAAAGAAGGCCTAGGTGTGAGGGCAGTGGGTCTTCCTGGCAGGATGGTTCCGGAGGAGTTATATCCTGCCCTGATTAAACTTCAAAGGGCCATGTCTGCAGTACACAGAAATAAACCTGACACCAGGACTGCACTTGCCTTTGTCACTCTAGGCAGTTTGGAGGCAGGACCAGGGGAAGGGTAAAACTGACCAGAACCTGTTATGGGGGAGGTCAGGGAATTAACACAACCCAAAGTCTGCCACCAATATAAAAGTGATACCAAAAGGGATGATGGATAGAGCATTTGAGCAAATTAAACACTCACTCCTACTGAAATGATCTGGGTTTAATCTATCATGATTCTTTAGCTCACTCCACCACCCCAGTTCAGACATGGCCATATGGAAATCAGTCTGACCCTGTGCCTCATGGGAACAGTCCTATAAACCAAAAACAGTACCAATATTGCCACACTACTTAAACTTGGACCAAGGATGATCACTCGAATCACTGACTCAAACAGTAACTCTCGGGAAATGTTTTATCCGGAATAAATCCAATGAGTTTTATTATTTTTGCATCACAAATATCATATCAATGAGCAATTTTTTTTCCTTTTGAATAAACACTTGTTTCGCTCCACGTCACATATCAAAGAACATACATTTAACAAACAAAACGACAATATTTTTTGCAGCAAACTCTCAACTTGCATTCGACATTCATACAGAACAACACATTGATATATACACACATATAGCCATTATACAAAAATATTTACAACATCAAATTTTAGGAAAACGTAGCATTGGAAATCAGCAAATAAAGAATTTTGATATGCTTGAGAGTCAATCGGAAATTCCTAATGCTGGGTAGAGGAGGTCTACGCGTTTCGATGACCCCTTGTTGTGGGGAAATCTCATCAGGACCATGTGCCTGTGAATGGAGAACAAAATTGGGTTAACCATAGGGACATAACCCTGCCTCTCAACGCTACAGTGGGGTATGGGAAAACTAGTCCTACCTCTCAGTTGCTGGGTTCTCTTTTGCGGTTGAAACTGTAATAAAAACAGAGCCTCTTTTAGCCTCTAATTCTAAAAAAGCGTTTGCACTTTCTTGATTACCACATTCATACGTGAATACTCACATAGTTTTACGCATGCCGCGATTTTACAAAATCTTGTAGTCACAAATTAGGATGGAAGTGGAGATCTAGAAGAATAGAAGGACTTGTCAGGGTACGGTGGTTATTATGCTGGTGGCGGTAGCCGCTGTGGTTGAAAAGGGGGGCTACTTACTTTTGTCGTAGCGTGGAAATGAGTCGGGTACTGTTTCCCGGGTAGCACGGTGAAACGGCTCTTTTTATTTTCCTGAAAGGAAGGGAAGACTGATGTCAGGTCTTCAGTAGAAAACCTTTGTCTTGTGGTTCTATTCTACCACGGCGTTTTAATTTACCTGTTTGGTTCTTATACGCTGAGTATATCGGGGGGTCCACGCTCTTCGGTCTCTGTCAGTGAATGCAGCTACCGGCACCATCCAGTCGGTGTTCCTGATCTCGTGTGTCCTAGTTTTACTCACTTCCTGGTTCAGAGAATTGTGGGGATTGTAGTTTAAAAGTCCGTCGTCATGGAGACGATGTGTGTTTCCGTTGAATTAGACTATGTGTAGCCGGGCTCACGGTCTGCACAGGAAACCGCAACCCGAATGGGGATGTGTTCATGTTTCCTATTCGATCTACCGAATGGCTTGTAGTGTTTACAAACGGTAAATCTCAGAGAGTTCATTGAGACCATTTGTCGCCGTATTGAACTTGACTATAAGCATGGCTTCTTTGCGTGATAGTTTCTCTTCAATGTCACCACCTCTGGGGTCTTTTTCAATTTTCGCGATAACTGTCCATTTTAGATCATCTAATGTGTGCTCATGACTCATCCAATGATTAACAAGTAGGGCAGTTGTCACATTCTTTTTTATCCGTGATTTACGTTGGGTAATGCGGCATCTTACCTCCTGACTTGTTTTGCCGATGTACAACTTGTCGCAAGGGCATTTTATGCCGTAAATGACGTATCTAGATTTACAGTTCGTGAATTTCTCATGTTTCCAGAACATTTGCTTATGTTGGAACAGACATCCTTCTTCTGTACTTGCACAACAAATGCAAGACCCGCATTTGTGATGTCCTTGGATTGGTGGCAGTCCTAGCATGGTGCCAATTGTTGGTGTGTTCTGCTTTAATGCTGCTCGAACTAAGTAGTTGGCAACGCTTTGATCCTTTTTAAAGGCAAATAATGGCTTCTCTTTCAGTGTCTCATCAACATTTTCCACCAGATGCCAATTTTGTAAGATGGTTTTTTTATATTGATTTGAGTTAGGACAAAATGTGGAGACGCATACTATCCTGTTGAGAGTTGGTTTTGCCTTTTTGACTAGTAGTGTATCTCGAGGAATCCACCATACTCTCTTCATTGTTCTTCTCAGTAATTTTATGGGATAGCCTCTTAGCGGACAAGGGAGGATCGATTGTCGTATGGGACACTGAGAAATACATTGGTGAAGTGATGAGCCAACTTAATAAACCCTAGGTGCTACAGAAAAATAGGAAAAAACCCCACTACAGAATTGCAACAACAACTCAACCCAATCTTAGAGAAAGGCTTGGCTGAAGGAATAATTGGGAAGAAAGAGTTTGAATATCTCAAATGTAACACTCCACGAATACCCTTATTTTATGTCTTACCAAAAATTCATAAAGACATAAATGCTCCCCCCGGAAGACCAATCGTCTCCGGTTGTGAGTCACTATTTGAACCAGTGTCCAAGTTTGTAGATTTCTTCTTGAAACCTTTTATGTCTGAAGTAAAATCATTCCTCCGAGATACGACTGATTTTATCAATAAACTTCCTACAATTCCGTTTGAACAAAATGAGGATTTCTTAGTAACAATGGATGTTTGTTCACTGTACACTCAGATCCCCCAGAGTGACGGTCTGGATGCTATTCAGTTTTACCTAGACCAACGACCCAGACCTACTAGAGTACCAACAGAGTTCATTATGCAACTAGCCACATTGGCACTGAAGAAAAATTATTTCAACTTCAACGGAGAATTTTTCTATCAGACAAGCGGTGTAGCCATGGGGTGTCCTTTCGCCCCAGAATTAGCTGTACTATTTATGTCATTATACGAAGAGAGATTTGTGTACCAGTTGAATCCATTCGTTGAAAAAATTACTAGTTGGAGTCGATACATAGACGACGTCTTTCTAACGTGGAGAGGGACCGAAGAGGACCTAAAGGAATTTCACGTGTGGCTCAACTCAAGAACAGAGGAAATCAAATTCAGCATGAACTTCTCCAAAGTCAAAATGTCATTCCTCGACGTCGAGGTATACCCAACAGATGAAGGCTTGGTGACGACATTATACAAAAAACTGACAGACAGAAACAAGGCTTTACATTTTAATAGTAATCACCCGCGGAATTTGAAAGAAAACCTCCAATTTGGACAGTATTTGCGGATCAAGATAAACTGCCATTTCAAAGATGAATATATGTTCCACGCTGCGAACCTGACAGACAATTTAGTGCTAAGAGGCTATCCCATAAAATTACTGAGAAGAACAATGAAGAGAGTATGGTGGATTCCTCGAGATACACTACTAGTCAAAAAGGCAAAACCAACTCTCAACAGGATAGTATGCGTCTCCACATTTTGTCCTAACTCGAATCAATATAAAAAAAAAACATCTTACAAAATTGGCATCTGGTGGAAAATGTTGATGAGACACTGAAAGAGAAGCCATTATTTGCCTTTAAAAAGGATCAAAGCGTTGCCAGCCACTTAGTTCGAGCAGCAATAAAGCAGAACACACCAACAATTGGCACCATGCTAGGACTGCCACCAATCCAAGGACATCACAAATGCGGGTCTTGCATTTGTTGTGCAAGTACAGAAGAAGGATGTCTGTTCCAACATAAGCAAATGTTCTGGAAACATGAGAAATTCACGAACTGTAAATCTAGATACGTCATTTACGGCATAAAATGCCCTTGCGACAAGTTGTACATCGGCAAAACAAGTCAGGAGGTAAGATGCCGCATTACCCAACATAAATCACGGATAAAAAAGAATGTGACAACTGCCCCACTTGTTAATCATTGGATGAGTCATGAGCACACATTAGATGATCTAAAATGGACAGTTATCGCGAAAATTGAAAAAGACCCCAGAGGTGGTGACATTGAAGAGAAACTATCACGCAATGAAGCCATGCTTATAGTCAAGTTCAATACGGCGACAAATGGTCTCAATGAACTCTCTGAGATTTACCGTTTGTAAACACTACAAGTCATTCGGTAGATCGAATAGGAAACATGAACACATCCCCATTCGGGTTGCGGTTTCCTGTGCAGACCGTGAGCCCGGCTACACATAGTCTAATTCAACGGAAACACACATCGTCTCCATGACGACGGACTTTTAAACTACAATCCCCACAATTCTCTGAACCAGGAAGTGAGTAAAACTAGGACACACGAGATCAGGAACACCGACTGGATGGTGCCGGTAGCTGCATTCACTGACAGAGACCGAAGAGCGTGGACCCCCCGATATACTCAGCGTATAAGAACCAAACAGGTAAATTAAAACGCCGTGGTAGAATAGAACCACAAGACAAAGGTTTTCTACTGAAGACCTGACATCAGTCTTCCCTTCCTTTCAGGAAAATAAAAAGAGCCGTTTCACCGTGCTACCCGGGAAACAGTACCCGACTCATTTCCACGCTACGACAAAAGTAAGTAGCCCCCTTTTCAACCACAGCGGCTACCGCCACCAGCATAATAACCACCGTACCCTGACAAGTCCTTCTATTCTTCTAGATCTCCACTTCCATCCGAATTTGTGACTACAAGATTTTGTAAAATCGCGGCATGCGTAAAACTATGTGAGTATTCACGTATGAATGTGGTAATCAAGAAAGTGCAAACGCTTTTTTAGAATTAGAGGCTAAAAGAGGCTCTGTTTTTGTTACAGTTTCAACCGCAAAAGAGAACCCAGCAACTGAGAGGTAGGACTAGTTTTCCCATACCCCACTGTAGCGTTGAGAGGCAGGGTTATGTCCCTATGGTTGACCCAATTTTGTTCTCCATTCACAGGCACATGGTCCTGATGAGATTTCCCCACAACAAGGGGTCATCGAAACGCGTAGACCTTCTCTACCCAGCATTAGGAATTTCCGATTGACTCTCAAGCATATCAAAATTCTTTATTTGCTGATTTCCAATGCTACGTTTTCCTAAAATTTGATGTTGTAAATATTTTTGTATAATGGCTATATGTGTGTATATATCAATGTGTTGTTCTGTATGAATGTCGAATGCAAGTTGAGAGTTTGCTGCAAAAAATATTGTCGTTTTGTTTGGTAAATGTATGTTCTTTGATATGTGACGTGGAGCGAAACAAGTGTTTATTCAAAAGGAAAAAAAAAAATTGCTCATTGATATGATATTTGTGATGCAAAAATAATAAAACTCATTGGATTTATTCCGGATAAAACATTTCCCGAGAGTTACTGTTTGAGTCAGTGATTCGAGTGATCATCCTTGGTCCAAGTTGAAGTAGTGTGGCAATATTGGTACTGTTTTTGGTTTATAGTTAATTGATGGTGAGGCTTGTCCTTATTGCCAGTGAGCCCAGACCCTGTCTTGTCATGGGAACAGTCCAGCACGAACTGCCAAGCCATGTCTTCCCTGGACCGGAAGCAAGCATCCTGGGACCGGCAGTTCGGGCTGGACTGTTCCCATGAGGCACAGGGTGAGACTGATTTGCATATGGCTATGTCTGAACTGGGGTGGTGGAGTGAGCTAAAGAATGATGATGGATTAAACCCAGATCAGTTGACTGGGGGTGAGTGTTTGATTTGCTCAAACGCTCCGTCCATCATCCTCTTTGGTATCGCTTTGTTCGCCCTAAGTTGGCAGGGTATGCCCAGACGTGGGCCCCTTACTCACTTTGCCACTGGATTCAAGATAGCTTGGCTGATGAGGGTTATGAACCCGAAACTGGTCCCAGGATGCTTCTTTCCGGTCGAGGGAAGATATGGCTTGATAGTCGGGTTGGACTGTTCCCATGAGGCACAGGGTCAGACTGATTTGCATATGGCCATGTCTGAACTGGGGTGGTGGAGTGAGCTAAAGAATGATGATGATTAAACCCAGATCAGTTGTCTGGGGGTGAGTGTTTGATTTGCTCAAACGCTCCATCTAGCATCCCCTTTGGTTTCGCTTTGTTTGCCCTAAGTTGGCAGCGTATGCCCAGACGTGGGTCCCTTGCTCACTTTGCCACTGGATTCAAGATAGCCTGGCTGATGAGGGTTATGAACCCGAAACTGGTCCCATGATGCTTGTTTCCGGTCCAGGGAGGCCATGGCTTGGCAGTTCGGGCTGGACTGTTCCCATGAGGCACAGGGTCAGACTGATTTGGATATGGCCATGTCTGAACTGGGGTGGTGGAGTGAGCTAAAGAATGATGATGGATTAATCCCAGGTCAGTTGACTGAGGGTGAGTGTTTGATTTTCTCAAACGCTCCGTCCATCATCTCCTTTGGCATCACCAATATAAAAGTGGCACCTTCAGAACCTCTCATGAGAACACCTCTGCACCTGTGTAAGACTCAGAAATAGGACTGCTCTGCTGTCTGAAGAAGGAAGATTGGGCCGCCTTTCCTTGAACCCAGACTTCCCAGAAGTGATTCCAAGGGTCAGTAGGTTGTCCTCCTTTTTAAGCTACAGGGACTCCCCAAGCTTCCAGACACCCCCCTGCAACTGACCAGCACCCCCTGGACCTTACTGAGCACTGCTGTAGGACTCTTCTAGAGAGAGACTTGATCCCCACGAGGAGCCCTCCAGGTCCTGGACATGGTCCTGGCATCGGAGTGTACTCCTCCTGAAGAAAACATGAAGATACAGAAGCTTGGGCTCCTTGCGACCATTAAGTGACCTCTTTGTGTCAAGAAACGGCCATCCCTGACAACTACCATTGTGAAGTCGTCCTTCGTAGTCCAAGATTTTGTAACATACTTCTCACATTTATTGATATAGTTAAATAACCTAGCATGTAAATGTCTTAAAAGGCCAATGGTAAAATTGACTAACATGAATGTATGACGATCTGTACACAACTGCACTTTGAAGTCCAAACTTACAACTCAATAAAAAGCCGATTTTTATTTCTGAAGCCCAAGTACTGTAAAATGAAAAAGCAAACATGCCTGTACACAGTTGCCCCTTATATGTGTCTCTATTTCACTAGCCTCTCACAAATGTAACCTGTATGTTTTATGGTTTATTAATTTTTGTTTAAAGGGATACTCACAGCAGTTCCGTTTTTTCCTTTTCCCAGGCTTGTCAACAGGAGTATGTGCGAACGGTGGAGCTGTCTAACCTCGGCAGTCCTGAAGGAGGCACTGTAAAAGAAAATATTTACATTTAGAAATATGAAGACGTGCAATGAGCCTTGTAAGGTACAGGATCAAGATATACACTCTGTTCTACTAATGCTAGTCCTTGTGAATTTGTAAACGATGCTTTCACATTCCTCTTTCTAATTGTGCCAGCTATGATGAAGCGTAAACGCCAACTATGAGTTCATTTAACCTGAGAATTGCAAATGTTTGTAGAGTAAGATCATACAAATGAGCAATTTACGATTAATCTTCATTACTGCGACTACCCTTCCCTGTTAAACTACTTACATTGTGCCCTACAAGCACCACGTGAACTAGCTAGAAATCAGCAAACCATGATCCCTGCATTATAGTCTTTTTTGCTTCTACCCCAACAAGGGCCTATAAATGATCAGTCATCCATCCTCAAACAAGTCTGTGGTTCCCAAGCACCAGGTCTCAACGGGTGTAGAAAGGCTGGGACATAAGTACTAGGACAGGGAAAGGGTAACAGGAGTAATGAAGTTTACACATAAGTAATGGGTACTTTACCACCCAAACCTCCCCTGTATCAAACTTTACAATAAGAGGATATACCACAGCAGTATACTCAACTTGTTCGAAACAGTATAAACTCAATCCAATGTAATGCAGCATTTAGTTTACTAAATTTCATTACAAAAGCAACAGGTGCAAGATCCAAGACATCAAAATCCAAAGGCTTTTCATCCCTCATATCCAAACAATAATGGGATATAAAAGTTGAAGAAATCGCCCATGTTGCTCGTCAGCACATTTCCTGGAAGGATGCTCCCTCAGCCTCTTCTCATGAAGCCACCATCCAACGAAAAACAAAGCAGCCTGGCACCAAGCAAATCAACATTTTCCTCTGCCTAACACTAAGAAGTTATAGATGTTATCCAGAAAGATGGAAATTTCTATCCCTCTTGAAAAATACCCAAATTAACAAACAGCCTTTCACAGTGTCTGTAAGTTACAGACCTTGAGATGTAAAGCTGAGCTGCTTGAGTTACAGCCAAAAGGTGCCAGAATCCTTCCTCCTCTTCTGTTGAAGGATTGGGAAAAAGAGAAGGCAGTGTGATCTACTCTGTATTGCATGCTGCAATTACTTTAAGTTGAAAATCATAACCTAAATGTAAAACATGTCTGTCTGGAAAACGCTTGGAATGGGGAGTCTTCACTGAAATGAAGCCAGCTCCCCAATTCTGTGAGCTGACATAATAGCTAATCAAGAGAAGGCTTTTGGAGTCAAAAACCTGAAGTATGCCTACCCCAATGGCTTGAGCGATGAAAAGTGTAGCCTTAAGAGCTCACAGTGAAACTGACTGGAAAGGAGGTATTTGAAAATAGAAAAACCCTTCAAAATTCAGAAACCAAAGTCACTCATATCCCAAGGAGTGCAGAGAAAACAGACCTCCCACAGGCCTGTCATGCATTCTGTTAAGGCTTGTGGAAGAGGATTTTGATTAACCAGTTTCCTGTGCCCTGAAGGATGACTGGAATTGTCCCCTGTGGACTTAAGCACTGAAGGTTCCACAGGTAGTGCTCTTTTAACGATCAGAATTTTCTGGTTCCTTAAAGTCCTTCTCAAAACTTCTTCAACTTGACCTACAAAACGGGAAGAGCCCTCAAAGTGTAACGAAAGAAGATCACCTTCTGAACTCCAATCCTTCAGACATGATGCATGCTTGTGGTAAAGGCAGTCACCTTCAGTTTATCGTAGGTGACATCAGAAAGAAAATGACTTGACGCTACTTGCTAGCCAAACGATCTGTAGTCTTCCTCAGATTGAATGAAAGGCTGCTGCTACTGATTGAAAGTCCATTACAATAGGTCGAAAGATATTATCTGCATAAATACTCTCCAGGGTAGCTGGATTCAAACCTACAAAGCACGTCTTGAGGGCCCACTCCATATGTTTGCCAGCAGGATTGGCTACTGATACACCATCAGTGACCACTAAGGACTTACTAGACACATTGACTAACAGATAATGTAAGGCTGTAGCAGCAGGCAGCACCAGTTCACTCTTAGCTAAGGGGCATAATCTTTTGAGGAATCAAGGGAATGCCACCTTCGACGGATTTTTCAATTCAAGAAATAGCAGATCCTTGACCTCTCTGTCCACAGGCAGTTTTGGAGTAAGGAGCACATGAAACTGCTTAAACATGCCTGTGCACTTCCAGGGAATGCATGTTCTACCTGTAACTGAAGATTCTCTGTCGGGTATTTTTAAAAAGCTTGCATGTCAGAGCTGGTTCAGCATTTTTATTATAATCTGGAAATCACTGAGGGGAGTAGAAGAAATATCTTCAGGTGATATAGAACAAAGACAGGAAGGGAGAGATTCCTTCACTGGTAGAGTCTCCGTCACTGGGGTACTCCGTTATTTCTGCAATGCCACAGTTAACCTGTCAGAGCTTGAATCTGACTCTCAGACAAAGAAAGAGGGTCACCTGATCAATAATTGGCTCCTTCTCTTCTAGGCTGCCTGGCCGCACAGGAAGGGCTACTTCTTCATGCCCTAAGCCCAGTAAGGCTGAGATCGGGCGTGGGAGAGCCCAGGGCGGAAGGGCCTTTGGGGGCACTCCTAGCCTGTGAAGGCACTGCCATTTGGTCAGCTTAGCTTCCATCTTGGGAGGGCCTAACATGGTGCCCCACCCAGAGGGGCTGGGCCATCCCTGGTCCCTCACGCATTCAGTGTGGTGGAGCCGGCCCCATGCCCGGTCCTCACCCAAGCACCCTAGTGGTCACAGACCGTTCCACCAGTCAGGGCACGCAAGGACAGGGCTGGGCCCTGTGCCTACAGTGTGTTCAGTCTGGGAGGCAGCCGAGGGTTTAGGGCTTGCGCCATCAGTCACTCGGCCGTTCTGCTGTTATTGATCTTCTGCAGGTTCACCTACGGAAGCCTTGTTACAGCTTTTACTTCCTCTAGATAGTTAAGTTTGATCATCTTCTCAGCACTCTGCCAGGGCCATTGCTGAACCCGGTGGGGGTGATCTGAGGACCTCACTAAATCATCCAATTGGTAGTAGTGATGGGCGGTGTGTAGAAAGGTCAGGAACTTAATCAACACAAGCTTATGACCCACACTTACTGGGAATTCCTCGTTCATGGGAAATAATTGTGATCCCCAATCCCTATCACGAAATGGGTTCAGCAGGTTACTCGCACCTGTCGGTGAAAGGTAGACACACGCTGATCGGGTCAGTGTAGCTCATGTGCAGCTCGGACATATTAGAGCATCACAGATGTGTTATTTCTCAATCTTCTGTGGTTGAACGCCACTTGTCCCTCTAAGAAGTTGGATGCTGACCAATGGGGGTCAAGTAGCATGGAGGGGTCTCATTTATTATCAGAATTAACCAGACAAATCGCTCCACCAACTAAGAACGGCCATGCACCACCACCCCCTGAATCGAGAAAGAGCTATCAATCTGTCAACCTTTCTATGTCTGGGCTGGATGGGGTTTACCTTGTTGAGTCAAATTAAGCTGCATGCTCCACTCCTGGTGGTGCCCTACCGTCAATTCATTTAAGTTTCAGCTTTGCGACCATGCTCCGCGCGGAACCAAAGACTTTGGTTTCCTGGAAGCTAATTTATGGGTCATGGGAATAACTCTGCTGGATCGTTTGTTGGCATAATGTACAGTCAAAATAGCTACTGATCTGATCATCTTCGAACGTCTGACTTTCATTCTTGATTGATGAAAAAATTATTGGCAAATGCTTTCAGTTTGGTTTGTCTTACGCCGGTTCAAGAATGTCACCTCTAGTGGCACTACACGAAGGCCCCTGGCCGTTCTCTTAATCTCAGCCCAAGTTTAGAAAAGGATCAAAATAGAACCAGAGTCCTATTCCATTATTCTTAGCTCAACTATTCAGGCAAAAGGCCTGCTTTGAAAACACTATCTAGAGTCACCAAAGCAGCTGGGCGAGCACAGATCGGTCTTGGTCTAATAAATACACACGTCCTAGGAGGCCAGCACTCACTGGCATGTATTAGCTCTAGAATTACCACAGTTATCAAAGTAACAGATGAAGCGATCAAAGGAACCATAACTGATTTAATGAGCCATTGGCAGTTTCACTGTACGGGACCGTGTGTACTTACATGTGCATGGCTTAATCTTTGAGACAAGCATATGCTACTGGGAGGATCAACAAGGTAGCCACACCTGCTAGTCGGGTTGTTGGGAGCAGCGTGCCATCCTGGATTGACCTTCACACCCCTCTGGAGCCTGCTGGGGAAGCCCACCTGCTTGGGAGGACAAGTGTGCTTACATGAGCACCAGCAGGCCCAGCTCTTCTTCATGGGAGAGTCCTCTTGTTCCGTGAAGTAATCCAAATTCCTGTGGTTTTAGGTGTAACACTTCTACCCCATTTTTCATTGTTCTCTTTGCTCTATGGGTCTCTGGGCCCAGTTTTAACCAATCCTGTCCTCCCTGGTGCAGTATTACCGCAGGTGGATAAGCCAGCATTGTGAAAAAGGAGGCACAGCCTATTCAGGTGCAAGCGAAACTCCTCCCACCACTCTAAATGGAGACCAGGTCTATTCAGCCCTGCGATGAGTCACTAAGTGTGAGCGGGAAATCCGTTACGCTCGCGGATTTTGCGGATTTTTGGGAAATCCGCAATCCGCGAATTTTGCGGATTTCCCGCAAAATCCGCAAAAAAAAATCCGCGAACGTAACGGGTTCAAAAGTTGAACCACCACTCATGCAACTATTTTACAATGGCGCTAGCAAGCTGCCAGCGCCGTTATAAAATAGTTACAAAGTTAGCTTGCACAGGAACCACTAGATAAAAGGAAGCAGGTGCTGCTTTATTTTATCTAAGTGCTTCCTGTGCAAGCTAACTTTGTAACTATTTTACAACGGCGCTGGCAGCTTGCTGGCGCCATTGTAAAATAGTTGCATGGCTGTGCACAGGTCTGCAGCTCACTCAAGGGACCCCTGCGCCCTTCGGGGCGATTGCATAGTAAACACACATGGTCGCTCGAACTAGTTGATGCTCAAATTCAGTGACTCATTCATTAGCCCAAAAACAATCGTGAGCGTCGTCGAGGCTGGACAGGTGTGCCTTCTTCCCAAATCTACCGTGGAAAATCAGCTGTGATGCTGGATAGGCTTTGCATCCTTGACTTTCACAAGCGCAATACCCGTGCTGTTCCTGTGACCAGGAGCTTCTTTCTCTTCATCTGCTGAACTGATCTTTCTCTGACCTTTTATTCACACAAGAGGCACATACCCTACTGGGCACATTGTGTTTGCACGGGTTTCTGCAAGTTCGCACGCGTTTTGTACAATTTCGCAATTTGCGAAATTGTACAAAACCCTCGCGAACTTGCAGAAACCCGTGCGAACATAAAAAAAAAATCTGCGCGGATTCGTGGATTTTGCGGATTTTCGCAATCCGCAAATTGGCGCATTGCCAATCCGCAAAATCCGCTCATGCCTATGAGTCACCCTAACTGTGAAACAAAGAAGGTTTTGGATCCTACGTCTACCCAGCCCGGATCTCAACAACAAAGTAAACAGAACATGGTGGCTGGATAGGGAAAATTCATATCATTAGTAACAGCCACGCAGTCAATATGTACTACGTGACCCCAGTCTTCTGTACCAAAACAAATTTATTTTCTTTTTATCTGGTTTTTCAAAGTTTCAAGAACACAAGGGCAAACCAAAGACTGTCACGACAGTGAATTCATGGGTACAATATCTACACATATACAAAAGCACAAATATACAGTATTTACAAAATGAATAAAGCACAATGAATAAGGACAAGTGAAACTGACACACCAAAAACAGTGAAATGATTCAGTATTCACAAATTAATTGCATGTTATATACAGTGAAAAGTTCGTGCAAAAAGCAAGGGTACATCCAGTCCATGGGAATGTGAAACCAAGGGACAGGCGGGAGGCAGATGGAATGGGACGCCTGCCTGCCTGACAAAACTGTGGTTCAATGTTTGTAATGGGTTGCACAACTAGGATCCCAAGTGGTGGACAATTTCTTTTCCTAGATGCACCCTTTTGAGTAACCACAGGGTGGAAGTGTCGACGCGTTTCGAACCGGACTATTACAGGTTCTCTTCAGGACGGGGACTGGGAACAGTGAGTTTGTAACAATATGCAGAATAGGTGTCAGGATTGTATACCATAGTATTGTAACAAAAAACAATAAATAGTGACTCCACACATTGAAGTGGACTTTTACCTGCACGTGGCAAGGAGTATGCCGTGGTGTCGGTAATTCGCAAAGGAGTAGTGGTTTCTGGAAAGACATATACAAAGAGTGCTTAGCACACTGGTCCATTGCGGAATATTAGGAAATCTAGGCTAGTGCATGTCACCTTCAACCGTAAAGGGTAGTGGCTCATACCTGTGGTTAGCCGGGTGTAATTCTTGTTGGTATGCTGCCCGCCGCGCGGTACAAGCTCGAGAGGGGAGACGGCTCACATTATAGCTGTATTGTTTTTGAGAGGCTGGAGAGGACACATAAAATTGGATGTGCAAGGTTAGCCTGACTTTTTTGTATGTAAGCTGGTTGTGACAATTACGGGACAGACCAGCAAATCCTACCTTAGTAAGTAGCTTAAGAAAAATAGAGCGTCTGATCGCCGAGACCGATTTGGAGCCGGCGGGCGCTGTCTCAATAAGCCGGGACCTGCATTTGGACAAAGCGAGTGTGTTTTTAGTAAGCGTTCCCGTTAGGCGGGAGCCTCAGCGGTATAGCGTTTAACACCGGTTAATGAAAACCTGCGTTACACTTACTTGTTTCAAAAGATTCAATCTCTCTCAGCCGAGTAAACACACAGTCTATCAGTGTGTCCCGAAGCTCAACCCGAGTATTTGAAAACTACCGAGTCAGTTGGCTGGTGGGAGTGTCTGTGGGCGGGGTTGGTAAGGCATCATGGTACATGTAGTTTGGGCCGTTTTTTGAACAATGGAGTATGGAAACATTCATGTTTGGAGTCTGACATACTCCATTGTTCAAAAAACGGCCCAAACTACATGTACCATGATGCCTTACCAACCCCGCCCACAGACACTCCCACCAGCCAACTGACTCGGTAGTTTTCAAATACTCGGGTTGAGCTTCGGGACACACTGATAGACTGTGTGTTTACTCGGCTGAGAGAGATTGAATCTTTTGAAACAAGTAAGTGTAACGCAGGTTTTCATTAACCGGTGTTAAACGCTATACCGCTGAGGCTCCCGCCTAACGGGAACGCTTACTAAAAACACACTCGCTTTGTCCAAATGCAGGTCCTGGCTTATTGAGACAGCGCCCGCCGGCTCCAAATCGGTCTCGGCGATCAGACGCTCTATTTTTCTTAAGCTACTTACTAAGGTAGGATTTGCTAGTCTGTCCCGTAATTGTCACAACCAGCTTACATACAAAAAAGTCAGGCTAACCTTGCACATCCAATTTTATGTGTCCTCTCCAGCCTCTCAAAAACAATACAGCTATAATGTGAGCCGTCTCCCCTCTCGAGCTTGTACCGCGCGGTGGGCAGCATACCAACAAGAATTACACCCGGCTAACCACAGGTATGAGCCACTACCCTTTACGGTTGAAGGTGACATGCACTAGCCTAGATTTCCTAATATTCCGCAATGGACCAGTGTGCTAAGCACTCTTTGTATATGTCTTTCCAGAAACCACTACTCCTTTGCGAATTACCGATACCACGGCATACTCCTTGCCACGTGCAGGTAAAAGTCCACTTCAATGTGTGGAGTCACTATTTATTGTTTTTTGTTACAATACTATGGTATACAATCCTGACACCTATTCTGCATATTGTTACAGACTCACTGTTCCCAGTCCCCGTCCTGAAGAGAACCTGTAATAGTCCGGTTCGAAACGCATCGACACTTCCACCCTGTGGTTACTCAAAAGGGTGCATCTAGGAAAAGAAATTGTCCACCACTTGGGATCCTAGTTGTGCAACCCATTACAAACATTGAACCACAGTTTTGTCAGGCAGGCAGGCGTCCCATTCCATCTGCTCCCGCCTGTCCCTTGGTTTCACATTCCCATGGACTGGCTGTACCCTTGCTTTTTGCACGAACTTTTCACTGTATATAACATGCAATTAATTTGTGAATACTGAATCATTTCACTGTTTTTGGTGTGTCAGTTTCACTTGTCCTTATTCATTGTGCTTTATTCATTTTGTAAATACTGTATATTTGTGCTTTTGTATATGTGTAGATATTGTACCCATGAATTCACTGTCGTGACAGTCTTTGGTTTGCCCTTGTGTTCTTGAAACTTTGAAAAACCAGATAAAAAGAAAATAAATTTGTTTTGGTACAGAAGACTGTGGTCAGGTAGTACATATTGACTGCGTGGCTGTTACTAATGATATGAATTTTCCCTATCCAGCCACCATGTTCTGTTTACTCTTTTATGAGTCACCCAGGCAGGGCAGGGCACACCTCAAAGCCCCCCAGTGCCTGTCTAGAATGAATGCACATCCCAGATCCTGTCACTCAAACACCAGACGCTCAATACACAAACAGCCAGAAGAACATTGAATGGTAAAGTAAGAAAATGCCCACTTTTTTAAAGTTCAAAATACAACACGAACACCTGGCTCCGTATTGCCTACACTCCTACTATTTATGGAGTAATGGGCAGACTATTCTTTTATCTGTCCGAATAGAATTTTTATTAAGTAATCTTTAAACTGATCAAAAACTATTTTTTCAGAAGACTGAAAAAGAAACACATATTTCTCAAATTGACACAGAAACCATTGCATATAAATAACACAATTCACAGTAAAAAAACAAATTGAACATAGGTCAAAATAAGAATTATTTGCAACAAATTACAACAAATGACAAAATCATTAAATGAATACAAACATGAAACGAATACAGAAAACATTTAAAGCTTGCATCATCTGTGAAAAACACAAAAGAATTTGTGAAAAGTGTCCAATTTTATGGACTAAACTTGTTATTTCAGCAAGAATATCACAAAAGTGTTAGAAATAATGAATTCATTCTTAAAGTGGCATTTTGAAACACAGAATGAATTTAAAAGTTACCTTTACCAAAAGGTGCGTTCATAAATTCTGAGTTCAGAGAAGCTAAACTTAATGTCTTGTCCCTATGGAAAGCTGCACATGTAAAATGTTACAGCGAAGCCCGAATGATAAGCGTATGGAACAGACAGGCTTTCAAAAGTGAAAAACGAAATACACAATATTTCACTATCAGGACATGTCACGCAACAGTACATGGCCTACTTTTCACATACACTGCACCCTGCCTACCTTAGGGGAGCTCCTGATCCAGCTAAGCAGAGGAAGCCTCTTCAGGCCCGATGGCTCCCTGCCCTGGGCCGTTGGCAGTGCAGCAGGCAGGTGGATGGGACCCAGGGTAGGTGTACCAGCCCCAGGACCTGGCAGGGAACTGAGGCCCAATCAGAGCTCTTGGACCTGGCCATACAGGGGGGCCTCCCTGGGCCCATTCGACCCCGTCCCGTTGCTTTGTCATGTGGCAGACCAGGGGGCGGGTCCCAGGATAAGGGGCTCACGCTCCAGTGCCCGCTGAGGCCCCGGTCGAAGCTTCTGAACCTGGCCAAGCAGGAGAAACCTCCCCAAGCCAGATGGACCCCTGTCTTGGGCCCTTGGTGGGGCAGCAGGCCAGAGGATGGAGCTCAGGGTGGCAGTGGCCACATTGGGCCTACTCAGAGCTCTTGGACACAGCTGTGCAGTGTAGGCCTCCTGGGCCCGCGGGAGCCTGGCCCAGTGGCTTTGTCATGTGCTGGGCTGGTAGACAGAGCCCAGGATGGGGGCTCACACCCCGGGGCCCACTGGGGCTCTGGGCAGAGCTTCTGAGCCTGGCTAAGCAGGGGAAGCCTCATCCTGGACCCTTGGTAGTGCGGCAGGCTGGAGGACAGAGCCCAGGGAGGGAGCGCTCGTCTTGAAGCCCGGTCAATGCTCCTCGACCCACCCTGTAGGGGAGACCACCCCATGCCCAAGGGACCCTGCCCCCGGTGCTTTATCATGTGCCGGATCCGAATATGGAGCCCAGGACGGGAGGGCTCCCACCCCGGGGTTGAGGGGAGGGTCCCACCTTGGGGTTCTGGTCAGGGGGCTCCCACCCCGGGGTCCCAGTCAGAGCTTAAGAAAGCCTGGCCCATGCTTGATGGACCCCTGTTCTGGGCCCTTGGTGGTGCGACAGGACAGAGGCCCATGGTGGGAGCGCCTGCCCCGTGGCTTGGCAGGGCCCCACGGGCTGGTCAGAGATTCTGGAACCAGCTAGGGCCCTCAGGAGCCCTTCCCAGGGACTTGCTCATATAGCAGGCCAGAGAACTGAGCCCAGGATGGGGAGCTCCCACCCCAGGGCCCCAGGTAGAGCTTATGAACCAAGACAGGCAGGGGGAAGCCTCCCAGGGCCTGATGGACCCCTGTCCCGGGGTTCTTGGCAGTGCAGCAAGCCAGAGGATGGGTCTCAGGGCAGAAGCTCCTGCCCGAGGCCTAGCAGGGCCTGGTCAAAGCTCCTGGACCCGGCCACACAGGGGAAACCTCTCTGAGCCTTAGCAATTGGTAATAACACTTATTCTACCATTTTAGTTCCCTTAAATTTTGGCCAACGTAGGGCTATCCAGGGTGGGCTGATTTGCGTGGCTCTCATCACGTTTTATCACCCAGAATCCTTTGCAAACCACAAACTTTGACTATAAAAACACATTTTCCTCATATTTCTGTGATGGAAAGTTCTGGAATCTGCAGGGAGTCACAAACTTCCTGCCACCCGGCATTCCCTCAAGTTTCCTGATACAAATGGTACCTCACTTGTGTAGGTAGACCTAGTGCCCGCGACAGAAAATGGCCCACAACGCAACAGGGGCGCTGCACATTTTTTCACCGAAAACTGACTCTTTTTTCCCCATTGAGCCAATAAGCACTGATCGCCTTCACACAACATTTTTTTTTAAATGCATCGGGCGGCATGGAAAGCTCTTTCCCAGCTCCTCGGGCTGAAAAAAAAACAGATCCCCCTGTTGTAAACAGCAAAGGGATTTCCTGGATGTGTGCAGAGTATAGAACGGTTATGTCCTCAGCACACGGCTACTGTGGCGGAGGACGTATTGGCACAGAAAGGGTCAAAGCCTTTGTTCAGACTGGCATCCTGCCTCCCTTGTGGACATTGGTAATGTGTAGCTATCAAACATTTCTTTTTCATCATTTTAGTATTCTGAAATGAGCATGTTTGGGATTGAACCCGAAATGAAAAGAAACTGAAAGAATTGCTCACAGCCTTTCGATTTTTCCTAACAGTGTTTCCTAAAAAGGCTTTTGAGGAAAATGTTGTAGTCTTGAGATTTTTATTCTAGTGACATCCTAACCAAAGCAAGCCCACCAGTCCTGATTATTGAGACTTAAACTGAGGTTAGCACCCAAATCGAAGATTAACTGTAATGGCCTCATCGCAAGAAGCACCCTAATTATGGATGGAAAACAGGGCTGGAGTACAGGTTCCCATCTGGAACCCCCATTCCCTCCCCACGTTTACTAGGCATCGCGAGATTTCGGCCCTGGTATGGGGAATAACATGTGGAACTGGATTTAGATGGTCCACACCGCATAAGGCTCTATTCAGGAGCTGTTCCCGTGCACGTCATTCGCCTGCTTTTAACAAGAGGAACCAGAATGTTTGTTAACACCTTTGATTTTATTAGGTGTGTTCCTACACCTGGGAAAACCTGCAATAAGGCACAGAAGTTATTTCCCCCGGGGATAAAGCTCCCTCTCATTCCCTCGCAAAATCCAAACTTTCTGCTTCCTTTCGGTTTTTTTCCAGAATATTACATTCCGAGTTAAAAAAACAAACAGCGGTTACTTGATTTCTTATCTCTTTTGATTGAGTGTGTATACTTCATTTTGAGTTCTCATCTTTTCTTAAACTGAAGCTTTGGCATATTTTTCTGTGTCGATGTGAGAACAAGTACACGCAGGAAGTCATTGTTACTTTGCGCTGGGTTCCCTGGACCTGCCTTGGTTAGGGTTCAATAAGAGCTCTCGCCAACACTTCTACAACGTTTTCAATCCAAAGAAACAACTTTACACTAGGAACAGCTATTAAAAACATCAACACACCCATACGAAATGTAGGCCTGTAGAATTCAATTTTCGACGTAGATTCATCAAAGAAGAAAAGTATAAGAAAAATAGAATGGTTAGATGCAACACAACAAGCTCATTTTCACATTTTCTATGTGCACTACAACTCCATAAGATGCGACGCACGCAGAACTATTTTTGTGCACTAACAATCTTTCTCAGTTTGAAACTGCCAGCTTTGCCTTCGGGGAAAAAAGACAAATGTGTGTGCCTTGTCATACTGAATGAAGTATTAATGCACAGAGCTCAGATAATGCAACATAAGATTTACAAAAACAAAATCATCAGTGTCATATCAGAAGTGACACCCAAAAATAAGTGCACAGCATTTTTCACGATATTTGAGTAAATCAAAATAGATATTATGATGTTCTGGCTGGTACTGCTGCATTCAGATATCTTGCTTGTCTGTGCTTTTTGCTTCAACAGTCCTTTCCAAGTGGGATGGAAGATTTAATTTGTGCCCAAATTTAGTATCTTTACACCCTATTAATATACTATAACATAATCCCATATAAAAAGTATTCTAAGCCGGAAAATACTTTCCCTTTCAAAGCCACTGAACAATCAGTCCATGTTCCACCGCACACGATGAAAAGCTGACAGTAGTTGTCCGAATCCCTCACAGCTCTTATATCAGGAGTTTAGATGATTAAATATTTCACAAGCTCTCGCTTTTACAAGAATAACATTCAGCAGCGGTTCCTACCATCAGTTGGCATGTTTCGGGAGCGCCCTGACGTCGTGGTTAGCCGGAAGCCCGCGGGCAGCGTTTCTGACGAGCCTGGCATCATGCTGATTCCATGGACCTCACGCGGCGGGAACTGGCGCCTCCACGAAGACCCGCGCCTGAAGTTCTTGTCATCACTCTGCCACCACAGGTTTTGTATTTTTGTGGAAAGTAAATGAAAATTCATAATTATAGTCATCTGAATAAACTAATGTGGAAGGTTGCTGGAGCTCCAGCTGCTGTGTTTTCTTTCTCATTGTTTAAAAACAAATTGAATTCTGCACTTTTCATCTTTTTCAGCAAATTAATCCATTGTGGGAATAATCGTCATAAACCAAATCCAGGAGTTATTTTCATATGCGAGGGCTTTTCACAACTTTTCTCAGGCAATCAGCAATCTCAGGCATTCTACCAACATAGGTTTCACAGTGATTCTTAGAGACCACACATCTCTCTTCCAAAAAAACCTTATCAGGACAGACATCTGACATGTAAGATAGCAGCAATGGCACATGAGCTATGGCCTCTTCGAGAAAAAAAATAACTTTATCTTGATTATATTTATAAGACTGAGCCTAGAACTGAGAATATTCCGAGAAGGATGCACTATTTCTGTGATTATATACTGACAAGGGTGCACTTTTTGGAAGATAGTGAATTAAGAAAATTGAAAAGCAGCCCACATGTATTTGACCTTTACGCAGTTGAGTTGGTTAAATGTACCCTTACTAGTGCACTTTCTTCAAAAAATTAGCTTGAAATATTTTAATTGGCATGGCAAATAAAATCCATACGAGCACACACAGATTGTTACATATGTCTCTATTTGGTGTTCGATATTTTGAAACCGAAATAAACTCATGCAGAGGCACAGATTTTGTGCAGAGATACAGATTTTGTTTAGTAACTTACTTCATCTAGCCGTCTATCTGTTCCTAGCGCCAAGAGGTTGTTGTACTCTCTCTCAAGGATCTGTCTTGCCTGAAAAGAGCACATCCAAGCTGTTAACAATGGTGAATGGTCCATTTCCCGCTTCCCTTACCGTAAAAATAAACATTGAGCATTTGATACTGAATAAATACACTTGCCTGCGTGTTTTGCGTTGGTATTTGTAGTACAAGTGCTAAACTGCTGTAGTCAAAATTGTCATCTAGGGCAATAAGTGACCCATGAACGCCACTTTCTAGTGCATTATTTGCATAATCTCGAAGTCCTATCGTTTGAATCCAACGTATGACTCGATCATTGCTCCAAACCAGGACATCTAGGAAAAAAAATATACTGCATTTATTCAAAGCACTTTTATGATTTTTTTGGTATGATTCGTAAATACAACATGCGAAAAAGATCTGGAAATTCATTTTCATTAAAGTGTTGCCAGTCAGTACTCATAATTGAAACTATTAAGATTACTTTAGAAAACAGGTCACTGAAACTGAAATTGTTTCTAACTCACAAAGCACTGAATTTCTGATTCAGTGTTCACCATCGAGCACAGCAGGGTCTTGTGAAGAGTAAACAAAACAAAATCAGCAGCCGTAATTTATAAACGGAAGAATGAAACATCCCAATGAATCACAATGTACCTCCAAACATTAGCATGGCACAATATGAATGCATTCAACATCTAAATGTACATGGAAATTGCACCTCATAACTCTAATGATAACACTGAATTTTACTAAAGGTTTAAGAAGTTTCAAAGTATTTTTCTCACAGGAGAATTCTAGCATTTCTCATAACAGATTGCAAAAATATTCATGGTTGTTAAGTACTTTGCGTTTGGGCTTTTACATCATAATGAGGACTTGCACAATGGTTTTAAGATACCATATATTCGGTAAAGGTCTGAGAACACGTCCACTTTGAGCAGCATAGAAACCCTGATGAGAAAGTTTTGCACAGGGGGCGTGGCTATGGCGCCAAGTAAGAAGGCCGCTTGAGGGTGTTTCTCCGCCGCACCGGACCCAGTGACGGAGCCTCGCTTGCGGTCCCACAACGCTTTTCTACTCGCAATTGCCGTATTCACACACCGGAATGTGAGCAGCACCTGAGGAACCGACATGCAGCGTTTTATCACCTTTCAGCGCCACCGCGTCCTGAGCCTGTCACAACCGCCATTTTGCTTGCGGTGATTCTCAAGAATCACAAAAATATGCGCTGCATCATGACGTCTCGCTGCAAAAAGCTCTCCCCCTTGTGGCTACCTCTAATTGCGACACTCAAATACACTGGAAGTAGGTTTTAATCTTTACTCTCTCATATGTACAACTCATTTCTGAACTGTTATTGACTTGTTTATTCATTCACATCCGAGACGATTTTTCTTTAAAGACTTCAATATTATTCACCTAGTGACATTAGCTGGAATTTAATGTGCTCCACAAGGAATGCCCAGTGCCCATATGACCAACTTATCTCATAGAACTGTTGCTTAACCTCCTCCAGATGGTTTCCTGCTGCTTTAAAGTGAATGTTTGCAATTCTATCTGCCAGATTTTACACAGGAATCTTCCTACAAAGCATTTACATTCAACTTGTCTCGTTTTTTTTCCTGCGTGACTCCTTCCTTCTCTTCGCAGCGAAACTTCACTTGCTGAGCTTACCTATTAGAGTATTTCCTTCTTCCACCATTTTCAAGACCTTCTGGATCTTTTTCGGAATTTATTGCTGAAGTCCACTTGTTTGCGTTTTAAGGTTTGACAAATAACCTACTATAACTGTAACTTTTACATCGTTGGCAGTTTCAGTTTGCTCCGCATCAAATTAGAATTCATTTATCCTCTATGGTCAAACTGCGCAAACCAAAGTTTGTTTTTGTGCCCTCTACGACTGTCCAAGTGGCATCCTCTTCAGCGTCACGTTCCTCTACTGCTGCGGTCACAATGGCTGGAGTTGCAACTAACCTTTCTTCCTCAACACAGTCTATATCTAACAAATCCTCTCCTCCAACCACTTCGACTAAGCGTCTGAAACATGATCCTCCATCCCCTGACAAGTCTTCTTCTCCTATTTCTTTGGAGTTAATCTTGGAGGAAATAAGTGCATTACGTCCATTTGTAGAGGAAACTAATAAGGACATGCAATTTTTGAAGGAAAAATGGGTGGCTATGGATTGTAGGATTACCTCTGTTGAACAACAGGTTTCGGAGGTACAAACCAACTCTCAACCCATCTCTTCTCTGGAAAAGTCGAACATACGGAGGATTTAGAACATAGAAATAGGAGGAATAACCTCTGTATTTATGGTTTGCCAGAATCCTTGGAGGGTGCTGACCCTGTGGCATTTTTACTTCTTTCCTCCCGAAGCTTCTGGACATGCCGCCCACTACTACTCTCAGTATCCAAAGAGCCCATAGACTTGGTCCTCGTTCATCTGCTTCAACCAATCCATGCAGAGACATCTTTCTCTTCTTGAAATTTACAGACCTGCTCTCAGTTCTCTCCGCAGCTAGACCCAAGCGACAAGTTTCTTGGCTCGGTCAGAGAGTGTTCCTCTCTCAAGATGTCTCCAATGCCACTGCATCAAGATGGAAAGAATTTCTGTCTCTTCGTGCTCCTTTGCGTTCCCTTGGAGCTCGATATGGCTTGTTTCATCCGTGCATCTTCAAGGTTACTCATCAAAATCGAACATGGACTTTTCAAGATCCTGGAGAACTTAAGAACATTATTCATATTCAATCCAATGGTGGAACAGATACCTCCGCTTCTCCAAATGACTCATCATTTAGGTCTATTGTTTTCTTGTTGTTTTTACTCAAAATATATTCCTGTTGGTATTTTCACAGTTTACATTCAAGTTTACCTTTTACATTCTCAAGGTGTTGTACTGTAATTTTCCTTGTTGTATGTATTATATTGTATAACCGTCTCGTTATTTCCCTATTATCATGTGTCCTTTCTTTCCTAATATAGATTTGTGATGTCTGATACCTCATCCCATGTGGCTCCTCTCCTTCGGTTTTTTTGTTATCCTGGTGTGGTTGGATTTCCACTCTTCGCGCGGTCCGTCTTGTTGAGTGTCGCCATCCCCCGTCTTTCTCATGTATGTCCCCCTCAGGTACGTTCTTTACAGTCATCCTTCTGGATATGTGCTGTCTCTTCTTCTATTCCTCCTTTTGCATCTGTGCGATTTCCTTTTTCCTTCCCTTACTTCACTCTTACTATCCTTTGGATGTTATTTGTTATATTTCTCTTTCTCTATTCCTTTTCTCTTTTTTCAACTGTATGAAATATATATTCCCTTCGGCACTTTTTGTTCTTATTCATTCTATCTTATTTGAAAATTTAGAGATGTTTCCTGGAAAGTAAAAGGTTTTATTAACCCCATAAAACGGCAGAGAGTACTTTCCCATTTAGCTCATTATAACCCTGATATAGTCCTTCTTCAAGAAACTCATCTTACTGAACTTGAATTTCTTAAATTAAAGAGGAACTGGGTTGGTTACAGTTTTATTTCCTCCCTCCAATACTAAAACGAATGGTGTTTCTATTTTAGTTAATAAAAAATTGAAATGTAAAGTTTTGCTACAAGAAAATGATGACAATGGTAGATGGATTTTGTCTAAATTACTTATTAATTCTATACCTTTAATTGTTTTTAATGTCTACGGTCCTACTCAACCTGACTGTTCCTTTTGGCCTTCAATTACGAGCAAGTGTATACAACCTAAAGATGAACTATTTATATTAGGTGGTGATTGCAATCAGATTGTAGACCCATTCCTTGATCGCAAACCCACAGTTCGCTTCTTCCCCCACAACCCATATAAGCAATTTCTAGACACCATTTTACAATCATGTTTTATTGACTCTTGGAGACTCTTACATCCGGATACTTTAGACTATTCTTTTTTTCTCTCCTCCTCACTCATCTTTTTCTCGACTAGACTACATTTTTCTTTCTCAATCTTTATCTCAAAACCTACTGTCTTCTTCTATTGAACCCATAATTATTTCAGACCATGCCAATATTGAAACAGATCTTGACTTACTTCCGCCTCATCCCAAACCATCTCGTTTGCGTTTTAATTGTGCACTTCTCACCGATCCTAATTTCTCTTCTTCTTTTTGCTCCTTTGCTAATGACTTTTTTTCTATTTAATTCTGACCCTACTAGTCCTCCTTATATCCTCTGGGACTCCTTTAAAGCTACTGCAAGGGGATTCATTATCGATTTTGTCTCTAGGAAAAAGAAGCAATATCTTCAGAAACGTAAAACATCCCTAGCCCATATAAAATCACTGGAACATAAATTTTATACTTCTCAGACAAATGCATGTGACCAGATCTTTTGCAAGCAAAATTGGATTTCAATAAACTTACCACTGATATTGCATCTTCAATTCTCCCTCGTAGTAGTGCTCGTTATTATTGTGGCCGTAACAAGTCTGGAAAATACTCAGCTAACTATCTTAAGTCTCGTAAAGACTGCACTCTTATAAAATCTATTTATTCCTCTGATTATACTCTCCTACATAAAGATGAGGAAATACTTGATCAATTTCAACTGTTTTATCAACAATTATACACTCCAGAATCTCCTCCTGCCCCTTCTCTTATTCAGAGCTATTTAGAGAAATCACCTCAACCCATTAATTCTCATCTAAATGTTACAGACCTTGAACTTGACCTCTCATTACATTCATGGATTCATATATGCCTCATCTTATTGGTAAGGAGCAATGCAGTTTTATCAAGGGTAGTCTCACTTCTGATAACTCTCGAATTTTTCTTAATGTTTTGAATAAAGCCTCATCTCTCTCAATTCCTTTAGCTGCTATTTCTGTTGATTCAGAAAAGGCTTTTGACAGAGTAGATGCCTCATTACGATGGCATGGTTTTGGTCCCCAATACATATCCCTCATCTCTTTGTTATATTCTGCGCCCAAAGCTTCAGTTCTCGTAAACCGTCAACTTTCCTCATCCATTACTCTTCAGCGGGGGGTACGCCAAGACTGCCCTCTGTCCCCACTTCTTTTTGTCTTAGCTCTTAAACCATTTCTGTCCTCCATTCGTAATAATAACTCCATCTCTAGTTTTCCTTATGGTAATAATCAATTGAAACTTCTGCATACGCGGATGATATCCTTTTGTTTATTTCCAATCCAGAGCAGTCTGTCTCCCCTTTACTATCTGAATTTGACGCATTCTCTCTAGTCTCAGGATATAAGATTAACTCAGATAAGAGTGAAATTCTCCCCTTGACCAAAACCTTTCTTCCCCATCTCTTTTCCTCGACTTGCTTTGCCTGGAACAGCTCAAAGATTAAATATCTCTGTATCTGGTTTTCCAATTCTATTTCTTCTTCAATTAAATTAAATATGTCCGCAGTTTTATCTCGAATTGATCAATTATTCTCCTCCTGGAACCCCCTTTTTCTTTCCTGGTGGGGTCTATTGGACTCAATCAAAATGATGATCGCACCTATCCTAATTTATACCTTTTCCATGTTGCCTGTTCATATTCCTAACCTTCATTTCAAACGTATTGATTCCTCTCTCTCGAAATTTCTTTGGAAAAATAAAAAAACTAGAATTTTTTTGTAGCTCTTCGTAAACCCAAGTCAAATGGTGGCGGTCAATTTCCATATTTCCGTCTGTATCATAAATCCTTCTCTCTACGTCAGGCATCCCGTTGACTTTCATCAGAACCTTCACCTTTTTCTCCTCTGTGGCTCCTTATTGAACGTACTTCATTGTTGCCCTTTTCTTTTGAAGAAGTATTACACTTCTCTGCCAAATTTCCTTATACCTCATTCCCTTTATTCAAATATACTTCTTCTCTTCTAAAACCTTGATTCTTCCGACCACCATCCGACGTGAATCATTTTTAAACACACCCATTTGGTATAATTCACTTATCCTTTTACATAATAGACCCATTTGTTGGACGTCTTGGAGACTAAGAGGTGTCATGTGGATTACCCAGCTCTTTGATGGTGTATTACCTTGCTCTTTTCCCCAATTTCAACTTCTGTTCCGCTGTTCTTTTCTACAGAAATGTTCTATTCTTATGGAAATAATCCTTGACTGTCATTTTTCTCTCCCTTCCTCAACTTCACTAATTCCTCAATCTCCTCTTCTTGTGGTTTTTTCTACTTTCCCTAAAGCATCTCTCATTTATAAATTCTTCTCTGCTCACCCAGAATGTGCCAAAACTAAACGGAGCTTGCTTGGGAAGCGGATTTAGATTGTACTTGGTCTGTTGCTCTCTGGGACAAACTCTGGTCTAGAACTTTAAACATTTCTCGTTCTGCCTCTCTTACTCAATCTTTATTTTATCTATATCATAGACTTTATCTTTCTCCTCTATCTATGTCCCATTTCACAGCTTCTTCTGACTTCAAATGCTGGACTTGTGGTACTTTAAATGCTGATCTTCAACATCTGTTCTTCCTCTGTCCTAGTGCATTTGCTTTTTGGGTAAAAGTTTGGTCTTATCTTTCTCGCATTTTCGCACTCCCTGTTCCATACTCACTCACTCTTCTTTTCCTGGGTAGCCTTTCAGATTCCTTAGATCTTCCTGCACACTCACATCGTCTTTTCGATCTCATGCTTGCACACGCATTCCAACACATTTCTTCCAACTGGAAATCCCTTACAAACATTTCCATACAAGGTTGGTGGAACACGTTATGCCATTTTCACAGGCTCGATGTTGCCTTTGCCTCTTCCTCCAAACCACCTTTTAACATGGATCTTTATTGGCTACCTCTTACCACATACCTAGATCAATTAGCTCTGAAAAGATCTGTTCACGTCAACTCAGAACATTTTAAACCCCCTTGAAGGACTTTTTACTCTCTCCTTCCTGTTTATTTAGTATCTTTTGCAGATTACGTATGTTACATTATCTTTTTATACTGTACATTCCTATTGATTGTTGTATTATCTGTTTATCTGCCGTAATTCTCTCTAGTATTAATATTTTGTAACACTATTCTCCCGTCCCTTCCCCTTCTTTCCTTCTTTCCCTATACCTGTAAAATCCCCAAAAATGCTTTTGTTTCTTAGTTATCGGCATTAGCAATGTTACTTCTATAGACTATATTTCAGCATCTTTTATGTCTTTTGCTGATGTTCTTTTTATCTACCAATTTTGTTTTTCAATAAAGCTTTCAAACATAAAAAAAAGTATTGCACACATCAAATGTCACAGTTAAAATTGTAGGGCCAGCATTGGCGAGTTCAGATGTTCGTCCCATATGGCATCAGTGAGAGATACTTTTAAATATCTTTATTGATTTTTTTCAATGAGCTACGAAATAAGTGTACCTTCGAATACAGTATGCTGTAGGCACTTCTAGTGGCACAGAGCAAGGACCACCATTTTTTTAATCAAATCATGGTTGTCGATTTCAACTCCATCAGAATAATTTTAGGCGTAATGACTTTTGAGTGGATAAGGTCAACAAGAGCTGAGTTTGAAGAGATTACCAGCACAATCGCCAGGAAGTCTACTCCAATGGGTTCTTCAAACACATCCTGGATCATGGATTGTAATATAAACCTAAAGGGTTAGACCAGGTACAAGAATAACATGTATGGTCTAGAGAACCCATCACCTCTTCACATTTCCAGCATATATCAGATTTAATCAAACCCAGTTTATGGAGTCTAGCTGGGGTCCAATATGTTTTATAAATTGACCAAGATCTGGATTATGCTAAAGCAGGGGTGACTTTGGGTAAAAATAAGGAGTGCCAAATATTTTGCCATGTTTAATCAGTAAAAAATCTAGTTGGTGTATGTCAGTTGAATATTTGGGCTCCATTTCTTCTTTAAAACCTTCAGTGGATAGTTTTTATGAGGCTCAAGCAGTTTGTATATATGTAATGCCATATGAACGATCTTCCTAAATTTATCCAATGAGTCTAGAATGTCAAGTAAATGAGAATAAGCCAATTTTCCAATTGCAGAAAATTATAAAATTCCATATCAGGACTAGTGAACTTTCTTAGTAAAATGGAGAAAAATAGTAGACAGTTGTACGGTGTTCCTTAATCACTTTTTTTTATTTTTACTGAGTTTTATATAGCGCAAACTTGACCCGAATAGGGTATCAGAGCGCTTTACATAGCACCTTCTTGTGATGGTGGAACATCTCCGTGCGAGGTTGGATGCTGGTCAGACGGCGGCGCTGATTTTGTTAGACCTCAGCGCCGCCTTCGATACTGTATCGCACAGCATCCTCCTTCAGCGGCTCGAGGAGATCGGTATCGGTGGCCAGGCGCTGCAATGGTTCCGCTCCTTCCTAGACAACCGTTCCTTCTGTGTTGCCATCCCTCCCTTCAAGTCCAGGTTCCAGCCTCTGGCCATGGGGGTTCCGCAGGGGTCCTCGCTGAGTCCCACGTTGTTCAACCTTTACGTGAGACCGCTGGCTGATGTCGCAAGGCAGTGGGGCCTAACCCTGGTCTCATATGCCGACGACACACAGCTGGCGGTTACTCTCAGCGGGGATGCGGAACAGGATGCCCCCAGGTTTCAGTCTGGACTGAAGGCGGTGGCCAGCTGGTTGACAGGTAACTGTCTCCAGCTTAATGCCACAAAAACAGAGGTTATGGTTGTCGGGAAGGGAGTGGAGCTCTGGGGCGATCAGTGGTGGCCTTCGGAGCTGGGCCCCACTCCGACCCGGGTGTCGGAGGTGAAGAATCTAGGGGTCTGGTTAGACGCTGGTCTCACATTCGTAGGGCACACCAAAAAAATTGCAGCCTGTTGCTTTGGACTCTTAAGAGGTTTAAGGCCAGTGCTTAAATTCTTCGATGCCCCTACCAGACAGCTTGTAGTCCAGGCAACCATCATCTCCCGTCTGGACTACGCAAGCTCTTTGCTGGCTGGGGCTAACCAGGCTGACTTAACCCGTCTGCAGCGGGTGCAAAACGCCGCGGCGAGAGCCATTGTCGGCCTACCTAGGTTTTGCCCGGTGGCTAATGTCCTCCGCTCCCTGCACTGGCTTCTAGTCAGGAAGCGTATTCTTTTTAAGGTCTTGTGTTTGACCTTCAAAATCCTAAGAGGCATAGGCCCTGAGATTTTGGCCAACTCTATCTCTTTCTATGTCCCCACCCGCAACCTCCGATCTCAAGGTCAGGCCCTTGCTGTTGTCCCCAGATTTAGGCTCAGCAGGATGGGGGGGTCGCTCCTTCAGGGTGAAAGCTGCGTTAATCTGGAACACCCTTCCAGTTGAAATCCGGCTGCTCGAGGACCTGTTGTCTTTCCGTAGAGCCATAAAGACCTTCCTGTTTTAGCCTTCCTTCTGAGGCATTTATCTCCCTGTTGTGTTATGTTGCTCCGTGTCTCTGCGCCGGGATGCTCCTTCTCTGGAGTCGCTGTGCGCATAATAAATTGTTATAACATAACATAACATAACACCAGTTGCGTTACCTGAGGACACACTCATTTTTTACTTTAGGCACAGAGAGATTAAGTGATTTGCCCAGAATCACTGGATGTTCAGCTTCGTTGCAGAGACTCGAACACAGTTACCCAGATTCGATGTCGACCGCCCTAGCTGTTAGGCCAGTTCCTCTCCCCTATAGTATTTAGGCCTCGCTTGCTCAATATTCCCAGTATACTGTATTAAGGCCAACATTGATTCTATTATTGTACCACAAACAAGCCTGAGTAGAACCACCCATCCATTTATCTAGTACCTTATCTAGCTGTTTTAGGCCATGCACTGTATCTAAATTATAGGCCTTGAGTGCTCTAGTTTTAATTGGGGAAACATGACTAGCAGTGAGGGTAGAGCTGAGGGGCAAAAAGTGTAATAACTGAGTTTTTATTGGTAACCAAAGGGGAGCCCGACTTTCCTGGGTCACACACCATCATGCACCTTGGGCTGCCAGCAGTGCAAGATGATATCTTGGGTGGTTAGTAAGATTAGGGCCCCTTTCTATTTGTTCATTTTCAGTGTATTCATGGCAATCTTAGCTATTAGGAATTCTGAAATGTATTTGTCTACTGATTTAAAAAAACATGAATGAGAGTGTAATCTGTAGCATGCTCGATAGAAAATTAACAAGCGATGCCACCATCATTTTAATGGTTTCTGTCCTTTCCACCAAGTGATAAATTTAGAAGACCAGGCAGCCAGCAAGACTTTGATTTTTGATAGCATTTTGTTTTCGTTGAGGAGGAGGTTTTCAAGTCTTTTCCAAACCTAGGTACTTGAGGGAGGTGGGTTGCCACTTCAGGCCGAGGTATGAACCACTGTAGGAGTGCAATGAACATTGATGGGGAAAACCACAGTTTTCTCCTTAGTAAATGAATAAACTGAGACTATTGAGTATCTTTCTATCCCTTGCATGACGATCAGGATGTCTTGTTCATCCTCCTCTGTGAATATTACTATATTATCAGAAATAGCTGCGACTTATTGTCTACTAAATTGGAAGGTGATCCTTTTTATATTTTATTTCTAAGCGCCGAGAGCGACGTTTCAATGATTAACAGATAAATGAGTGGGGACAGTGAGGTTCCCTGACATGTGACTAAACAGAACAGAAATGCTTGGAATAAATGACCATTGACCCTCACCAGGTTGAAGTAGAGATACATAAACATACATATAAAGTCACCCCAAGACCATGTTTACGTAAAGTGGAATTTTAGACGCTTTATCCAAGGCCTTTTCAGCATCAAGTCTTAATGCAGCTGTAGGAGAGTGGGAGGATTTAGCTTTGTCAATTACATGGCAGAATAGTCTGATGCAATCTGTGGCCAGTCTACCTTTGAGAAATCAGGTTTGGGGTGAGGATATGAGTTTAAGTTTGACTGTCTCAATTGTGATTGTCATAATTGTCAGGTATAGTTTACAGTCAAGGTTTATTAGTGATATGGGTCTAAAATTCTTAATGTCCATGTGATCGTTCCCTTTATTTGAGATAACAACTATAATAACATATGTGGCCTTTCATGATGAAACTTCTGACTCTGCAAAGTGATGAAAGACCGTTTTTGAAGTGTCTACAACGAGGCCTGCAAATGCTTTATAATATTTATCAGAGTAGCCATCAGGCTGATATTGTGGATTGCATTCAGAATATCCTCATTGGAAATAGGAGCCTTAATGCACAGCCAATCCTCATGATCTATGTGTGTGAGTTATGGAATTTAGGTACTCTGCTATAGTTAAAAAGAGTTTACCCTTAGGATGTCTTAATTATATATACTCAAACATGTCACACATTCACAAATTAAGTTACTAGAGCAACTCCAAAGGTCAGGGATATAAAAATATATCAAAGTTTTTTCCTTACAAATGCATATAGGTTAAAAGGTTGATCAATTGATCACAATCAATACAATGCAATTTAAAAATACTGCGCAAAGCGCAATACTAAAACAATAAAAATCAATACATCACAAAAAAACATTAATAGCAGCAACTTTTCAAGAAACTAGTACGCACTGGGCTTCATGTCGAATTCCTCACTCAATATTTTAGGGCCGGTGTAATCCCCATTGGATTACAAGTAAGAAACGAACCAGGCCTCTTTATAGACAATCCTAAATTCCTTGAGATCTGGACGCATATTGCGAACAGATGCAGTCGAGACTGGATCATCCTTATTATCGAGACTGCTCAGGAAATGATAATTATAGAGGAAAAAGAGATAGAAGAATTAGAAAAGTTTCTCAAAGAAAGTACAGCATTGGAAGCAGCTATTAAAAGGCTAGAGGAGCTCAATCAGGAGGTTGATGGATATAAAGACTTTTTGATAAATAAGAAGACCATCAAACTTAAAAAGATATTAACACATTTAGTCTTGAATTTATATATCCCTACACTAGGAAGGACTATTTCCAACAGAGTAGAGAACAGAGAGGTGAGGGACAATTTGAACCAAGACCCATTTACTCCAGAGGTGGTGGAAAGGGGGTGACTTTCACGGACACTTCTGGTTCCAGTAGCGAATAGGAGGAACCTACTATAGTAGAGCAGGGAACACATAATAACGATGGTGATTTTTTAGAACCGCGCTACTGGAGAGGGTCAAGGATAAAACGAGGGACTGGGAGGGGTCAATATCAATGGAATCCCCCTCAGGACTACCAAAGAATTCCTCCCCAGGAATATCAGTGGGCACCTCCGCAGGAATATTTAAAGACCCGCAATGCGCGATATCGGCGACAGAATGTGAGATAAACAAATCAATTCCCATTATTAATCTATCTAATAGAGTGCTCACTAGTGAGGAAATTGAAGTGTTAGATAGAGGATTTACATTTGCACCTACATCAAAAATCAATAAATTCAACTTAGAAAAGGATTTGAGGGCATTCTTCAGAAAGATAAGACTAACTAGATTCTTTGAAAATAAAATAGGGAATACGTCGTCCTAACCAATATTTCAGGACTGAAAGGGAAATCTACATTTCCCCCCCAATAGGCTCTGTTTGTAGAAATTGAGACATTTTTGAACGAGTAATAGAGACTAAAGTTAAGGAAATAGTGGAAAATACCTTCCCGGACAAAAATAACATGTCAGGAGAATTAAGAAGGGCACTTAAAAATCTAAAAGATGATGTTAGCATAACTGTGAAACCTGCTGATAAGGGGGAGGAGTAGTCATATTTAATACATATGACTATGACCAACGGATGATGACTCTGTTGGAAAATCCGGATCTCTATTTAAAAGTCCATCATTCAAGATTAGAAGCCCTTACAAGAGAGGTTAAAAGTGTTTTACACGATGCCGAAACTAATGAAAGGATATGCGAAGGCGAATTGAAGTTTCTAAGGAATGACAATGCAATGACACCGGCAATTTATGGTCTTCCTAAGATTCATAAAAATTCGGCTTCTCCACCAATGCTACCTATAGTTAATGGTATTGGTTCATTATTAGAGCCATTCTGTCAGTATGTTGATGCCTTTCTTAAGCCCTTAGTAGTGAAGCAGAAATCCTACGTGAGGGATCCTGCCTATATAATATCTATGGTAGAGGGCACCAACTACAGTGAACAACGACATTGGTTGGTGACCCTCGACATAGAGGCATTATATACTAATATCCCCCAGGATGATACTATCAAGATTATTGGCAACCATCTGACCTCTGAAACTGTGAGAGGTGCAAACAAGGATTTTATCATTTAATGCATGACTTTGGTTTTAAAAAATAACCTATTTACAATGTAAGGGCACCAGCATGGGTGCTACCTGTGCGACGAGCTTGGCGTGCCTTTATGTGTTGATTTTGAGGATACACATGTCTCCAATGAAGCTGCGCCATTTTATGAAAACATCCTTATGTGGCGCTGCTTCATTGATGACATTTTCTTCATATGGGAAGGTAAGGAGGAGGTCCTGAATGAATTTTTAGAGTGATTAAATCTAGGAGACCCCAACCTAAGATTTACTGCACAATGTGGTAGGACAGCAGTTAACATTCTAGCTATCACTATCAAGAATATATCAGGGATCATGTCTGTTGAATTATTTACTAAGCCAACAGACAGGAACACCCTTTTAGAGTACAGAAGTTATCATCCTCAAGCACAAAGGGAAAATATTCCCTTTGGTCAATTTCTCCGCTTGTGGAGAAATTGTACCACCTTAGAGGATTTCTATAAACACTCAGAAGTTTTACAGAGTAAATTATTTGATCGCGGTTACCCTGAAAAGCTGATCAAGCATGCGTTTAAGCGTGCAAGATTCTTTAACCGTGAAAGTATGTTAGACCAGAACCAGGGCAATAAAAAGGAAAAGAAGATTGCCTTTGAAAATCGTTTGGTATTTGTCACACAATTTTCAAGTGTTAGTAATAGATTAAAGAATGTAGTAAACTCCAATTGGAGTATTTTAAATGAAGGACAGGAGGTTAAATTAGCCAAACCATTATTTGCCTTCAAATGCAATGATAATATCAGAAAAGGTCTGGTGAACATCTACAGACATAGTAAACCCCAAATACAGGCTGATTTACAGATGATAAAAATAACTGGAAATTTTAAATGCGGAACTTGTAGCATGTGTGAACACTGCATGTTTACCAAACATGTTACTCAAAACAAATTCACCATGACGTCAAAAAGTTTTAATAACTGCAGGAGTAGCAATGAAGTCTATTTCTTGCGGTGTCCTTGTGGACTAGCATACGTATGTGAGACAGGGAGAGAATTAAGGATACGTATGCTAGAACACAGGTCAGCCATTAAATCTAAAAAAATTAATGCCCCCTTAGTTGAGCATTATATAACGGCTGGACATAAACACACATAAATAGAGTGGTTTATAATTGAAAAAAATCACCCATAATATCAGGGGAGGAAACAGTGATGTCAAGAGAAAGAATAGAGAACAATTGTATATTTCTATCTTGAATACCATGGCACATGGACTCAACTCGAAAGAGGAATGGATGAAACTAACTGTATAAATAGATGAATCAAAACCGTAGGCATGTTGAAGTCTGTATAGAAGGGCATGGTAGTTAGTCATTTCAAAAAGGGCTGTAGGTGCAGGATTAGTTTGAAAGGCAGTGCGACCCGGGATTATTTAGAGTGTAGAAAATTGGGAAAGGGGAAAGATGGGCACACCAAGGGGAATAAGTCACAGAAGTTGGTGGTGCTATATACTTTTGTCATCTAATTAATGGGTTACCCAAAATAAATAGACAAACCAGAAACAAACAAGGTGAATGGCAGTCACCTTCGGTATATACATATATAAGCCGTTCATGTTACACTACTGATTACTGCTTACGGAATGGCTAAGATTGAACTATACTTCATTTGACTAAATGGATGCATCACTTAAAGTTGTGCTTTTATCGTTATAGAACAACTGAAATAATTATACCTAATAAAGTTAGATAAAAAGGATAATGGTACCTCGTATGGGGTTTAATAAAGAAAAGAGTAAAAAGAGCATATAATACATTCGGTCTCCTTTAAAAATGAAAGAGGGTGAGATGTAGCGTGATGACGTCATGCCACGCTAATAAAAACCGGAAGAGACCAGTGCATCTAACTCTATGGCGGCGACTTTTTAACTGAGAAGCGAACTGTTTCCTGCATTACGTGGATCTTAGTGCCATACGTGTTAGTGTCAATAGTGCTGCAATTAGATGCAGTACGGGGGGGAGAAAAAAACGACTATTTTATGTTACTAGCGTTACACTGCATCTTGGGGGTTTGAAATTGGCACGTATATGGTGTCAGATCCATGCACGGAGTGAGGAGTCTTAGCAAATGACGCAAATTAGAGAAAAAAAGCGCGGCCGACGTTTAATTGGTTTTGATATATTTTAGTGATATATGTGAGCCGGTCACAGATAGAAACAAGGAAGTAAATGTAACGTAATGTATAAATATGTACTGACCCTCAAGCAGCCACCTAGCAGAGGCTGGGGGCCTTGTATCATAAAGATAACCTGTGAAATCTATAAGTTTCATGTATATGTGTTTTGTTTATGTGTATATGTGCAGAAAAAAAGACATAATACAGACATCATGTCTAACAAACTACCTTAATGGAGTATCTGCTTAGTATTGGCCCGACTATTTTATGTTACTAACGTCACACTGCACCTTGGGGTTTGAAATTGGCACGTATATGGTGTCAGATCCGCGCACGGAGTGAGGAGTCAAGGAGATTAGTTAATGACGCAAATTATACCCACCAAATTCTGACTGTGTAATCTACTAATTGGTATAGCACACATATTTTGATTGGAGACGGTGGGCTCCTCTTGAATCATTCACAAGTTTGTATTAGTCGAACTCTGAGATCTAGAGAGACAGGGGTAACAACAATACAGATACGGCGTCTATGAAATAGCCGTTTTAAATATAAATATAGGCCCTATGAACATTTAACTGAGAGGAGTATAGGACATAGGACATTTATGTAATGTAAATTAAAAAGAGTCGATAGTTGAGCTGTTTAGTAGAAAATCGGGCCCAGCAATAATAAGGTATACATTGAAATTTAGATTTGTAAACAGGTGTCAGGTTTAGAAACACAAACAAAGTGAGCAATAGATAGCACACTAATGTGATTCCTCTGTCTATATTTGATTCCACATCAACCCCCCGACTAAAGGGAAAAAAAGTAATGGCCGGAATAGGGCTGTATGCACATTGTTAACAACACTCTGACTGTGAAGTATTATGCAGATATCTAAGAGGTAAGCAGAGGGGGCGCAAATATTAATTATGGGCCCTAGATGGAACCCAGAGGATAATTATTTCAACACACATTTAGAAATATATATGTAAGATTGTGCATATGTCTCCTCCAGATTATGTTATGAGAAGTACCTGCCAAACTAATAGGATCAAAAAAACATCTTTGAGAAGATATCATTTTAAACTAAAAGACAGTCACTTGAACCACAACCTGAATTAGAACAAGGTGAGATATAAATTCAATGGTTAAGAGTAGATTTTAAGAAGTATCTATAAAATCAGATGTATTTTTTGATTTAGAAAGAATCTACTTTTCTTATTATTATCATTCTATAGGGCCTGTGAGAAATAGACAGACGTTGACGATATTGTCAGACTTAAACATTACGAGGATAAGACATCAGGAGCGGTCTTCTTTGATTGTGTCAAGGTAAAAGACCAGAGTAAAGATTCCTTATGGGATAAAATAGTTCTAAATAGAAGAACTTATAATAGTGTACCTCAATTTATGAAGACACCGTTATAACAGAAAGAGTGTAAGAAGAACAATCTGTTCAGTTATTACTAAAAGCAGTTGAATGGTGTGCATTTGAATACATGAAGTCTGGAACATCTCCAAATGTAAAGGGTTGAAAAGAGATAGGCATCTATTAGCAAATGTTTTTGTAGTAGGGTGATATATAATTTGGTTTGTGTGTTTTTAAATAATGAAGAATGTATCTAATTGAAATTATGATTAGAGAATTTGTTACATTATATATGTCATTGCATATTTTAACTTTTGAATTGTATTGTGTTTTTGTTAGATACATTTATGAACAAAAAGGTGGAAGGATCTCTTTATTAAATTGTCCTGAAGATGGTGGAAATAAAATTGTAGTTCCGCCGAAACGCATCAACGCAAACGTACAAATTAAATCTGTAACAGGACAATTGACATAGTGACACAGTCTGTGTTTCATGCAATGTTCCTAGTTATAAACAGATTAATGCAGTAAGGATACATTGTTATTACCTAGTGTAGGTTTCCTTCCGTTGAATGTATTGTGATGCTGTGAAAGTTGCTGCTATTAATGTTTTTTTTGTGATGTATTGATTTTTATTGTTTTAGTATTGCGCTTTGCACAGTATTTTTAAATTGCATTGTATTGATTGTGATCAATGGATCAACCTTTTAACCTATATGTATTTGTAATGAATAAACTTTGATATATTTTTATATCCTTGACCTTTGGAGTTGCTCTAGTAACTTAATTTGTGAATGTGTGACATGTATGAGTATATATAATTAAGAAATCCTAAGGGTAAACTCTTTTTAACTAATACTGTTTCTGGTGCTCCATCCCTTCGGATTATTTGAGCCCCTCTCCTTGTTTTTTCAAAGTGTAGGTACTCTGCACACACCTTAGATGAAATTGGCATATACCAGTTGTAGAGATTACAGTTTAAAGATCGAAACGAGTCAAGATTGTCCTACGCCAAAATTGCAGCTCCCCTATTTGCATTCTTAATGGCGGATATAAAAGACTTGTTTTTTAGAATATTTCAAGTAATTTACCAACAATCTCCCAGCTATGTTCTGGCACCTATTTTTTTCAGCTTTAGAAATATCTATTTATTTGTGAGCTCTCATACTCAGTGTTTTATTATACTTATACTGGAGGTTGCGTAATTCTGTTAGTACTGCAGAGTCTTCCGTGTGGCTCAGTTTCTTGTCTAAACCTCCGACAAGCCTTTAATACTGTTTCTCATCACACCCTCGTGACTACATCACATAGGAATACAAGGACCATCACTGAAGTGGATAACCTCCTTTCTAACAGGCAGGTCCCAGAGAGTAAGACTTCTACCCTACACCTCAGAATCCAAACATTAATCTGCAGAGTCCCACAGAGATCGTCACTTAGCTCAACCCTCTTCAACATATGCAGGACAACTCTCACAAGGATCATCAGATAGGCCAGAATCAACATCATCTCCTACGCTGATGATACACAGCTTATCCTATGCTTGATAGACAACAGCCAGTCCACCAGGAATAACTTTACAACTTGCATGATCACCATGGCAAACTGTATGAGAGAGAATTGCCTGCAGCTCAACACAGACAAGACGGAAGTGCTGCTCTTCAGGAACAAGAGCTCTATCTGAGATTCTGCCTTGTGGCCCATGAAGCTAGGCCCCACACCAACCCTGATGGAACATGCCAGAAACCTAGGACACATCCTGGAAAACAAATTCACCATGGCATCACCGGTTAATGCCTATACCTCCTCCTGCTTCCACATCCTACAAATGCTGCAAAAAAGCTTAAAGTGGCTGCCCCACAACACCCAATGCACTGTAAAACAAGCCCTCATCACAAGCAGATTTGGACAACGGGAACTCACTCTACATTGGAATCTCCACTTACCTTTTCCACAGTCTCCAGACCATTCAGAATGCTGCAGTCAGGCTCATCCTCAACCTCCCACACCGCACTCACATCACGCTTCACCCCAGGAAACTCCAATGGTCCTCATCCACAAACACTGGCAATTACAACTGTTCACCCACACATACAAAGCACTGCACAACATAGGACCCTCCTACCTCATCCACCATCTACACCTCAACCAACCCACCAGACAACTGATCTCAGCCTCTCTCTCCCTCGCATCCAAGCCCCATATACACAGAAGCATATAGCTGTTCGTTTTCCTGCATGTTTGCCAAGATATGGAATGACCTCCCCCCAACACAACAGAACCTCATCCTCTCTTCTTGTATTTTGTAGGAAGCTGAAGACCTGGCTCTTCAACTAACCCAGTTCTTACTCACCTGCTTAGCACCTGGAAATCTCCCTGGTGACAAGTGCGCTCTACGAATCCACATAACATTTTTGTCCTGATCTAATTTTTGCGGGCCTCAGCACTCTGTGCACGTTACCACGGCTAACCAGTGCTAAAGTGCTTGAGCTCCCTCCCCTAAACACCACTTACTACAGGGAGTATGCAGCCCTTTGTGTGGAGGCAGGCCATAGCCTATTCACGTGTAAGTGGGGCAGTGCCCAGCTCCTCTCTCCCAACCTGCTAGTGATGGCCTATCCAGGTACACCTAACCTCCCTATTGTGTGTGGTTGACTAAGAGGAATCAACAAAGCTCAGCTTTCAACTACACCCACTCAGGTGAACAGAGACAGGCTACCAGCACTAAATGGCTAAGGCAAGAGCATCCCAACGTAGAATTTTCAGAATGGCAAGTTAAAATCCAACTTCACCATAAATTAGGATTTTAAATTGCGATTAGAGACACCAAACATGAACTGGTGATCTCTTCCCATTTAGAAATTGCACTTATAAAATGTAATAAGGAAACTTCAATGTTATCCTATGGGAGTAGGAGGCATCACAGTAGTGAAAAACTCATTTAGGAGTTTTTCACTACCAGAACATGTACAACTTAAAAGTACATGCTCAACGTTTTAAATACACTGCAGCCTACTCTCTGGGCTGTGTAGGGCCTACTCTAGGGGTGACAAATGTATTAAAAGGGAAGGTTTAGGCCAGATAAAAGGTTATTTTGGGAGGTCAAAATGCCAGTTTACACTGCACACACAGGCCCTGCAATGGCCGGCCTGAGACATGTTTAAAGGGCTACTTAAGTGGGTGGCACAATCACTGCTGCAGGCCCACTAGTAGCATTTCATTTATAAGCCCTGGGGAGTAATAGTACCACTCAACTAGGGACTTAAAAGTAAATTAAATATGTGACGTGGGTATGAGCCAATAATACTATGTGTAGAGGAGAGACCCAATGCACTTTAACAGTGGTAAAGTCGTAAGGCCAGCAAAAACAAGGTCAGAAA
Source organism: Lissotriton vulgaris (assembly GCF_964263255.1). Classification (NCBI taxonomy): domain Eukaryota; kingdom Metazoa; phylum Chordata; class Amphibia; order Caudata; family Salamandridae; genus Lissotriton; species Lissotriton vulgaris. The sequence goes on from NC_141685.1 coordinate 1,939,320,634, forward strand.
AAAATGGAGGATGAAGGCAAAATGTTGTGAGGAAGACCACCAAAAGGCTGACTGGTAGAACACCAAGGTAATTAAAGCTATACATGGTCTAGTAACGTAGTACCAAGAGTAGCATACCCACCTTTTTGTATTCTGGAATTAGGGTGTAGAAAGTAAGCATGAAACTGTGATGGAAGGTACTCAGGCTGCCTTAATCCGGTATGTGGGTAAAAAGACTAGGGCCGGCTTTCAAACTATTGACATAGTGTAACCCAGAAGAGTATCATAGGGGCCGAAAATTAATATGCCAAGTCCAGACATGATATTTGAGGTTGGTAATGGGTCCGCCTTCCCAGACTCAGGAATGCAAAGTCAATGGGTGTCAAATCGAACAAGCATTTGCAATGCAATAGGTCTCACATTTGCCAGAATTTAAGCTATTGGCATTGTAAATGACAATGCTTTTTATTCATGTGTTGTTTTTCAAACCCGATAAATAAAATTGCATTGTTATTTACAATGCCAATCACTTAAACTCTTGCAAATGCGAGACCTATTGCATTATGGGATTGGAAATTTTCAAAATTAATGTTACTTCAAACATGTAAATAAATAAAACTCATGTCTATGCTAGTTGCTTAAAACGTTTTTCAGCATGGAGTTATTTATTATAGTGAAAGTTACTGTTAGCACACATTCAAGAAAACATTTACTCTTTGTTTTGAGCTTTATCTACATGTTAAACCAGAGCATTTGAAATAAATTATTCCACATCTATACGTTGCTATGGCGTTATAACTTTTTATATATCAATGCAATCTGTTTCAAGCCACAGCACGTCACTAACCAGAAGTTGTTAAAAAAAAGAAGAAATTAGCAGAGGCAAGTATGGATGTGGGTTATACAGCACTAACCTCTGCATCTGTTTCACAGCCTAACCTGCTGCCATGAACGCGGGGGAGCACGCAGTGACACAGTCCATATCTTTGGGAGTCCTGAACTCCCCCAAAAAGACCATATGCGACCTAAAGTCATCACTCTGAAACGGAGTAGTGTTGTGCAAGCTCATCAATAGATTGGGTTCAGGATCGGCGGAAAAGATAAACAAGAGGAAAAGCACAAGTTTTCGTCGCGCAATAAGAACAACCACACCAAATATCTGCACTTAGCATAAAAGGTCACTTTATTAGGCCAGGCAACATAAATTCGAATCTTGCTACAATAAACATTTATTGGAACAAATACCCCATTGTCATTACTCTTTGAAACTTTTTGCTATCCAAACAATGTTCCCCACAAGACTTCTCATCAAAAATACCCCATGAAATGCACAATCCCAATCAACCTTTCCCAACCTCCCTCCCCCACCCCAGAGGAAAGGATAAGCCAGCTCCAGACCATCCAACCCCCAAGAAAAAACGCCCCCAAAGGAAAATCAGCGAACCAAGAAAAATGCTACCTGACCTAATGTGACATTTCCTTTTCATTTTTTTATATATATACACAGAGGGTGGGCGGGTCACAAAAACGACAGCCTCCCAATCTCCTCACACAAAATCACTGTTTTCTCTAACCGCCTCCCGCTCTGCTCGCGCCGATAAGCCCCACCCCTCGCCTGCCTAGAGCCCTCACACGCTGTGTGGACTGTTCCACCGCATGAAACTCTCCAGGGGGACACCGGCTCGTGCCACGATCCCCCTGGGACCCCATTCTAGCAGGCTTCAACATGGAGTTATTATTCACAGTAAAAGGTATTGTTAGCGCACACGCTTGACAAAACATTTAATAGTTGTTTTGAGCTTCATCTACATGTTCAACTCAGGCATTTGAAATAAATTATTCCACATCTAAACGTTGCTATGGCATTTTAACTTTTTATATATCTATGCGATCTAGTTCAGGCACAGCACGCCACAAACCAGAAGTTCTTGAAAAAAAATTAAGAAATTAGCAGAAGCATGTACTGATGTGGGTTATACAGCACCAAACCCAGCATCTGTTTCACAGCCTTATCTGCTGCCATGAACCTGGAGGAGCACGCAGTGACTTGGCTCATATCTTTGGGAGTCCTGAACGCCCCCAAAAAACACCATATGCGACCCAGAGTTATTCCTAAAGTCGTCACTCGGAAATGGAGTAGTGTTGTGCAAGCTTGTCAATAAATTGTTTACCTTTTCTGCCGATCCCAGAACCAAACGGCAAAGCACAAGTTTTTTCTAACATGGCTACGCGGGTTGTAAAGGGCGGGGGTCATCTGTCCTGCGGCACCTCGGTCAGACAGAGGTGGATGCTGTTTTAAGTAGATTAGCTTTAATAGCTTGTTAAGAAATGAGTGGCTAGGTAGGAAACGAGGATGCAAGATGGCGTTTTCTCTGCGTTTTTAAAAGAAATATTCTAAAATAAGAGCTGTCTGGCTAGGCGTTGAACTTATCAGTTTTCTCAAGAACAACGCTAGCTAGTTTTCTGATTGTTGTGTTTATCTGTATTCGCATGAACGCAGCTTTGCCGAACGCCTGACTGAAGATATTTAAAAAAATAATCATTGACCTTGGAAACCGGAGGCGTTGCAGCAATGGAAAACAACAGCTGGTGTTTTCCAGCTTGGGAAGGCTGATTGATTTTTTAAATAAATACAGTTTGGACAATGGAAATCGTGGCCGACGTGAAGCTGTGCTGCGCTGAGTCTGGGAACACAAGAAGAAGAAAAGTAGTGCCCGAAGGAAGATCTGAACATTGCAAGTGTAAAAACCCAGTACTTAGTCAGTGCTGCATCGAAGTAAAAAGGAAATGTAAAAGAGGGACAAAGGAACAACTGCCCATTAGCAACTAAGGATTTGTCAAGAACATGAACAGAGACAAATGGAAAGCAATGGGCAAGAAATGGGTGGAGTCCAACTTCCAAAACATATACAAAAGGTCGTTAGGCAACAGCGCAAGCTGTTTTGCTCGACCTAAAAAGCAGGGGGGATCCAGTGCCTTGTGGAAGAGGTCCAGTCCTTCTCCCCACCTTCCAGTTCAAACAATAAGATGTTATTGTATCTACAAGCTCTCCATTAGGGAAAGAAGCCCATGCTGTGCGGTAGCTGTGAGGTGTGATCCTCTGTATCGTCGCTCACGCCAAACTCAATACGTGGCACACACATTGCTCATACAGCGTTTTTATCAGTGAAATATTGTCTCGCCTGTTTCTCACTTGCTCGTGGGGTCAGGCCGCAGCTACGGGGATTTCAAGCCACCTCTGGGACCTCGAATGGGAGCTGCCATCTTAGGTATCACTGGCTCAGAACAGTTTTTATTGAAATGGTGTTGTTGGGTGTTTGGTATACAGCGGGATTGAAGCTGGTTGTCCGATAGCCTCATGCCCAATAGAAGCAGCTGTTTTTGTCCAGTTTCATCATGCTAGGGCGTAGATGCAGGTGGATCAGGTGCGGAGCAGTCGACTCACGCAGCCATTGTCCTCAATATTAACAACGCCCTCCAGATCGTAAAGTTTATGTTAAGCCAGGGGTGCTACAGGGTGCACAGCAGATGGCTGCGCTGGAGAGCAGCTCTGCCTGCCGAATATTTAATCCTGTCAAGATCCTGTGGTTCCTGATTGCATCCAATGTCTGCACTCACGGGGCGATGCAGTGGCGCCATGACGAATGATACGGGGTTCAAAGTATTGAAGGACACTGACCTGATTGCTGAGATATTTGCTTAAGACAGCGAGAGCCTATATTGACAACACGGCGGCCCAGTGAGCCCGCTGATCATCTAGATGCAACAGACGACAGGCAGAGGTGTCCGTGACCACTGACCGAGAACGGAGGCTCATGCTGCTGCCCTCAAGGTCGTTGCCCATCGTGATAGACGGTGAGTGCGGGAAGGTAGTCTCAACAGCGCTGCAAGGGCTGTGAGCCATCCGCTTCACCAGCTGGTGTGAGGTGTCTGTGGCCAGCATCGGGGGCGGTTTGCCCCCTTCCGCGATCTGGAGAGGTGGTCGGAGTGGTGCTGCGGCCCCCGGTGACTAACATAGACCACCCACGGCTGGCTGGGTGAGTGCAGCAGCGCGGGCAAAGGGCGGCTAGGAGGGCCTAGGTTGTCAGTGCTCATGTTCGGGCCTCACGTCTGCTACCCAACAAGGACTGTCATCGGATTACAGCGAGCGCCCAGGTAACAGTGTGAGGCGAATCACAGTGCACCCCCGAGGCAGGCAAGGTTATGGAACTGCAATAAACCCTCCCACTGTGCTATATTCTGATTTTCTCCCTGTGTCAGGCTATTGACTCTCAATGGTTTATAGGCCCTCCATGCAGGTATTAAAGCCAGCACTGAGGAGGCCATGAAGTATAAGGGCTGACTCTGTGGATTTCTTGGGGCCCTTGCTGCAGTGAGTGCCAGTTAAACATAGTATAGTGCCCCACCATGTGAGGATCCCGATTCTGGAGGGATGTGTAAATGTCACTATCCCTGCCAGCGTTGGAGGTGAGAGGAGAACTTTTTTAACACCCAGGGGCCTACTACGTATCCTAAGCTGTTGAACAGAAGACAGGCTGTACACAGTGCTGTCACTGATATACAATACTGATTGGGGCCGCAGAGGAGAAGTGGTGCCAGGCAGTATCTATCTTACCCCAGGCTGAAGAGCATGATGTGCAACTGGTGTGGCTAGGTGGTGCACACTAAGAGGGTTCACTAATGTTCGCTCCCTTAACAGGGCTGAATCTCCAGACCGAGTGAGAGGGGTCCTGGCGATGGGACCATGACGCTCTCCTGTTGGGGTGCGAGTCCTCTCTACATAGGAGACATGCACAGTGGCACAAATATGGGGAGAACCAAGCGCAGCCAATCACGCCTCACATTTGAGCCACGGGAAGCTGGCACATTGCAGCAGCAAGCCACCTCTGATTCGGAACTAGAGAATCTCGGTAGCCAGTTAACCTCCATTGAAAAAATGCTCCTAGCGATGCAGACGAGCCTGCAATCCATTGATAGCAAAATAGACAGTTTGAATCTAAGGATGGACCACACATCAACAAAGCTGGACAAACATGCAGTGCGACTGAGCGAAGCGGAGACACACATATCGGAAGGCTTGCAGCTCAACATGAAAAAAGTGCTGGCTGTTATTCAAGCAAAAAATGAAGATCTGGAGGCCAGATCCATATGCAATAATCTACGTATAAATGGCCTGCCGGAATCCACCAACACTGGTCGTCTGGAGACATACGTAGAAGCACTACTCGTAAAGATTTTTGGGGCAGAACATTTATCACAAGTACTGATCATGGAGAGTGCGCACCATTCACTGGCTGCGCGCCCTCCTGCGGATGCCCTTCCGTGCCCCATAATCGCACGCCTGTTAAATTACAGAGATCGGGACACCATTCTGCACTTGAAAAGAGAAAAAGTCACAATAAATCACAATGGGAACAACCTGACTTTTTACCCGGACTGTACTGCAACAGTGCAAGCGGCAAGGAAATAATACCAGTCTGTCAAGAAACTTCTAATGGATGTGACGGTCCCCTACTCCATGCTCTACCCGGCGCGGCTGCGCATTGAAGTGGAAGGAAAGTCAAGAACCTTCATCACCCCAAAGTCCGCAATGGATTATGCCATGTCTCTCAAGCGCATGTACAGGGAATCCTCCAGCACCGCAGAGGACGAACATTACGACTGTCCGAACAATGGGGCATAGGGATAAAAAGGTTGTTTGAGAGTTTAATTCTGAATCCTGAGTACCTGTCTATTGCCTTAAGGACAGCCCGAATGAACGAGACGGCTGCAACATCGCACCCTTGCATGCAGAGCAGACTGGGATACGGATTCTAACTATTCAGATAAGATATCAGATTCCTGTTTAAACCAATGTTAACCACTGCCTTTCACTATTTTTTATAGTAATCAAGATGGGAACCTTTTCCATTGTAGTTTGCCGCCTCCCTTTGCACCTCGGAGGTTAACTGTGCTCCAACACTCCCCCACGGGTGATCCCCACAGTACTTATAGATCTGTTTTGCATTTGGGGATTGTGTTGGGAGGTTTGGGATGGGTTTAGCGAGTTAGGGCTGCTAAAGTGGGTGGGGGGATTTTCAGGAGGGCGGAGACTGGGATATGTTTTTACGTGTCTAAATACGACTCAGATGTCAAAATGAATATCGTTTGTATGTCTCAAACTTCAGATATAACATGCATGATGTACAGTACAACTATATGTCACAATTTACTGTGAAGTAATCAACTGCTTGACGTGGAATGTATGTGGGTGTAATTTGCCCAAAGAAATACGACAGGTGTTTGTCTATTTAGATCGACATGACATAAAGATACCCCTATTCAAGAAACACACTTGACGAAGCACTCTGAGTCCAAAATTGGGGCGCAATGGGCCGGGTATAGATTGGCATCTTCGTATTCCACCTATGCTAGAGGGGTGATCACATTGATAAAAAATTCTTCCACTTACTATGGACAAAAGCATCACAGATGTGGCCGGCAGTTGTACATGGTAAGCTAATGGGTAAACTGCTGACTATCGTGAATGTCTACAGCCCTAACACAGACAAACCAGGCCTATTTGAAAACATACTATCCATACTGCAGGGCTGGCCTGATGCTGAAATACTCCGGGGGGGGGGCCTCAACACACATTTAGACCCCAGTAGGGACAAGTTGAGCAGGAGGGGCGGGCAATCACCCAACACAGCTAGGGTCATCAATGGCGGATGGCTGAACTGGGATTAATAGATGTGTGGCGTCTGCGCAATGTGGAGAGACTAGTAGGAACTCACATATCCATGGAAGCTGAAACGACTGGATTAATGGTTGCTGAGTGAGGGCGTGAATGCCTGGGTTTCCGTAATTGAGGTGCTGCCTAAAACATTATCTGATCATAGCCCCGTTCAGCTTAAGCTGCACATTCCACAAACTATACATTGTCAATTTACATGGCGCTTTCGCTCTACAGCGTTGCTAGATCCACCGTATGTTGCAACAATAAGGGAAGCCATAATACAATATTTTGACCAAAATAAGGGCTCTGTAGACAGTGCTGCGATTCTATGGGAGACCTTTAAGGTCACTATAAGGGGAAAATGCATTTGCACATTAGCAGGAATATTAAAGGACATCCCGGGTCAACTATCCAAAGTTGAGAACACACTGTCCCGGCTTGAGGGGAAAATGAGAACCTACCCTGTACACAGGCGTTAGCAGAAATCAAAGATCTGATGTTGGAGTATCAGGAATTGGCAGCAGGAGAGATACAGTATCTATCAAAAAGAAATGTAGCCCACACATATGGAGAAGGTGGCAGACCTGGGCACAACTTGGCCACCAAGATCAAAATCCACACAGAGAGGCAAACAATCACTAAGGTAACGGATGCAAATGGTATAGATCACTACATCACACAAGACATTGTAGCACATTTCAGAAATAACTATGCAGCATTATAGACCTCGAAAGGTGAACCTGCCATGGCGGAACTTGATGACTATCAGACGTGGCTATTGAGTGGTTGTCCGATAGACAAAGAGAGTATCTGTGTCAACCAATTACTGCAACGGACATTCGTGCAGCGATTCAATCCCTCCCACATAGGAAAGCACCAGACCCGGATGGCCTTACCTGCGAATTTTATAATAAGCAATTCGCAGACAAATGGACACACTGTCCATTAGAAATGTATGACGAAGCCTACGAATCGGGACAACTACCGCCAACACTTATTGAAGCCTTAATAATCACCCTATTGAAAAAAAGCAAGCCACCTTCCCGATGCGACTCATATTGGCCACTGTCGCAACCTAACCTCTACTGCCTTCATCCGTTTGTGTCACCTCTTCTCTAAATTGCATATTCTTATGGCATACACTACTTGTGACTAAACCCCTCAAGAAAGCCTTCCAGGCGTCGCAGACCATTGAAATCTCTGCAGAACCACTATTCAACTTGAAAATTGGGTACGATTGTTATACACTGCCCCCACAGCCCGCATCCCATGGAGGGAAACACATCTGATCCTATTCAGATAAGCAGGGGAACAAGGCAGGGATTCCCCCTCTCACCGCTCCTTTTTGCCTTGATGCTGGAGCCCCTCGTCTGCATTATTAGGCAATGACATAGAGCGGCGGATTTGTGTTTTATGCACCGCATATAACCCTACGCAGATGATATGTTGCTTTTTATCAGGGAACCACAAAACTACAGGGCTCCAGTTTTACGAGAATATATCCGCTTTGGACTGCTCCCGGGGTTAAGCATTCATTGGGCCAAATCAGTGGTAGTGCCGCTGACGGAGAATACTCCGCCAAATACACTGGATTTTTCTCTTATATGATCGACAGAGCCTGTAAAATACTTAGGGGTGTGGATACACCAAGACCCCGAAACAGTTATACAAGAGAATTACGGCACAGCATGCACTGTGCTGGTGCAACAGGTGGCCAGGTGGTCAACACTGCCTCTATCGCTGGCAGACGCGTTTTTTTATATTTATTCAGCAACATACCTGTAAAATTGCCAAAGTTGTATTTTTTTAACACGGTGCGGTCACTGCTGATCAGGCTGGCCTGGGGGGACAAGCAAGCCAGAGTGAACTGGGAGACCCTTACATTAGATTACAATAGTGGCGGTTTTAGCATGCCGGACATGTATTTATATTATCCCTGCGTTCAAGCACAGTACGCACACTACTGGTACACACTCATGACTTTATCCCACATGCTGCGGTCGAGGATGGGGACGCACACCCCGTTCCACTGAGATCAATATTATCGCACACAAGTAGGGGCACACCCAAAACGGAAACCAATACGATCAACACCACCATAGCTTCATGGCAGGCGCTAGGCCGAAGGGCTGCGAAACTGCCACTATACGCCCCCCTGCTACCAATTGCATATCATAAGAACTTATCAGTGACACAGGAAACAGGAGCCCTGCACACCTTGATGTTAGGGGGAATAGATAAAATGCAGGATGTCTACCCCAACGGCGTTTTTCTCTCGGAAGACGACTCAAGCTATGTACAGAACAGGACCCGACTTTTTGTCTTCATTTTTCACAGACTGAAAAAGGCGATGCAGGGACACTTCACCACATTTCCCGCCGAACCACCGGCGCTACAGTCTCTACAGACACTGCTGGCTGTCCAACGCGACACAAATTGGTTACCAAACTGTATCGAACAGCCAGAGATGAGATTCAAATGACCCACAACAAGAACATGGAGCAGTGGAACAGGAGACTGGATCCACAGCTTACGCTCAAAGAATGGGAACTCTGTTGTCAACTCACAAATGCATTCACGTCCAAATCTGCGCATAATCCACTTCAAATTTCTCAACCAGGTTTATCATACACCGCACAAACTGTTTAAATTCTGTCTGAGAGATAACGATGCATGCAAATGTTGTAGGACACATGGAGCGGACTTCTGGCACTTGGCCTGGGAGTGCAGACGGGTGGCAGAGTTCTGGGCTTAGGTAACACTAAGGCTGCACGTTATGATTAACATTAAAATAGACTGCACTCCGCACGTATGTTTGCTGTGCTATACACCGTTCCTGAAAGGTGGCATGGGTAAATTCGTGAGAATTGCTTTACTGTTAGCCAAGAGGTGGGTGGCGATGAAATGGGAGAGTACTGCTGCCCCGACCCCTGATCACTGGATACAGGACCTAGTATATTGTAGGGGAAATCTTGTATTATACACAGAATTATTACCTACCTTCTCAAGGTACAAGGATATTTGGGGACCCCTACTGCAATATTTACGTTCCAATACACAAGACACCTCATCTGACAAAGGAGAGCAAGATGCCGTGGATGCCTTTCCCCCCTCCACCCGTATACGTGGAAATCTGAGGGCAAATGACTCTGTGTAATGGATAGCCACGTGTTGTTTACATTGTTATGTTTCCACTGAAATATATGTAACTGTTTTGGTTCTGTAACTTATGTATGCACACGTATCAATAACACTTTAATAATTGTTTCTTAAACAATTGACAAATCCCCCCCCAAAAAAAATTATATTTCAAGAATAAAGTTTTCTTGTGCAATAAGTAAAAAAATAAATAAATAAAGTTTGTTAAGCCGACGCAAAGTTTGAACTGAGCAACCTCAGATTGGTCCTATTTAGTGCTTATTTCATGTTAGCAACAATGATTTTCACCTGCGTGCAGAATATTCACGTGCTGCATCAGTGCAGTGAGTGCAGGAAAAATGTGCATAAGTTTAGTCGAAAGAGAAGTGGGAAACTGAAAACTACACTAGGGCCAATGATCTGGCTTTCGCAAAAACGTGCCTGTTCGACAAAACATTTCCACACTGCTAAGTGATATATAATTGGGAAGAGTTATAGAATAGATTTGTTGTTCCATTCTGGTTGGCTTTCCTTTAAAGCATACTTATCCTTTAATGGTCCTATTATGGAGGGAAAAACAGCTGGTAAGAGAGAAATGTGAGCGAGGGGCTAGAGATTTAGCGGGCTAGAGATTTAGCACGCTCGATCTGAGCTCTCAAAATGCTAAAATCTGGAGGATTACACAGAGAAGCCCTCAGTGAAGCACTCTTCGACAATCTGCAACTATATTTCCTGGAAGACTCTCTAGCAACTTTATATGGTATAGCAGAAAAATCGCCTTTCCCTCCCATCCATTTTCTCTCTTGTGGCGTACGGGCGGCGCATTGCTGGAGTAACGTCGCAAGCGCGACGCAACTCCTGCAATGCTCAGGGGCCTCCCATACTTAACGTGGTGCGTCACTCCTTACGCCTGCTTCAAGTAGGCGTAAGGATTTGACACAGCAGCGTCGTAAAACTAACTCAGTGATATTGTGTAGATTTCACTGCGTCAGTTTTACGGGGCTTTACTGCGAGGGAACGCCCACCCTGCGACAGAACGCCCACATGAAACCTCATGCAGGTTTCATGTGGCGCAGGGCTTTACAACATGACGCATCTGCCTAGATGCGTTACGTTGTAATTAAGTTGCAACGCGGCGCATGGTTTACGCCGCCGCTCCGTCACAAAAGTGACACAACATCGGTGAAAAAGTGTCGCAAGGGGCTAGTAAATCTGCCCCCTAATGTTAATCAGACGTACATTAGGTATTTATGGGTATTAGAATTAAGCAGTGACCTTTTTCTTGATTTTCCATACCTCTTTTACTGGCTCTAGTGAAAGCACAGGTGTCTTCAGACCTTCTGTGAGAAAATTAGCTTTCAAATGCCGTAGTGCGAGAGAGAATTTGCCTCTATTTACATTCTGATTTCCTTTAGTAGATCAGCTGATTGGGCAGAACTTGTGTCTTGCCTTTGAAAAGAGCGTGGGTGCCCGCTGATTGGCTCTTGTGGGGGGATCCCTAACCTAACTTGGCTGCAGCATTCAAACATAATGACGCTGGCCTGTACAATAATAAAGCAACATTTCGTAAGGGCCAGATATCATTTTTCTTTAATGTTTATGCCCTGAGACTTGAGGGGTATTAAAATACAAGATCCTTTCGCTGATCTACTTTTTATCACAACCAGAAACAGGGCTTACATTGAAAGATGCATTCATGGGCATTGTACAATGACCAACTAGTAGTCACAGCTACAATCTGTCGCAAGCAAATCTCCGCTTTCCTAATAGGATGTGGACCTCCTGATGATTATTGGAGTGGCTTTAGATACCTAACCAAGCTAGTAGGCCGGCCCCTCCTGAGAATTTAATGACTAACACCAAATGTCAACCTTTAGTGTCACCCCTTCCACTCTTTAGGTCTTTCCTTTTTCATTTATCCTCTTTCCATTCTATGCCATCTGCCCTTCGATACCAATAAACTCCTTCTATTTTTTTGCATCCTTTGCTCACGTTCCTAACTTTTTTCATTTTGCTATTTTATTGTTCTTTGGTACTATATAGCAGCACTTAAGAGAAATGTTCCTGACATATGCAATGTAGCAGCAAGAAACAATGTATTTTTAACAAAGTATAGATTTTTAAAACTGTTTATCTAACTTTAGATTGTTGATGGTACTTTCCTGATGAAGACACCAATTGTGTTGAAACGCGTTGAAGAAACCATCGTCTTTTGATTAAGCACCATAATATGAAATGTTTTTAATATATTAGATGTATCATAATTTTGTGATATGCTATCGTTTCTATGATGTTTTTTTAACCTTTATGAATATGATTAAAATTTATGACATTTTTTATTCACATCTTTCCTTGTGACTTGCTTGTTTACATTGCACTGCAGTATATGTTGCCTGGGAGTGTTATTTTTCATTATATGACCTTCTGATTACAGCCACACTAGCCATGCTCCTCCACTCAATACTCAACTACTGCTTCTCTGCACAGCATCTCAGCATGTACACAAACAAAAAAGGTGCCTTGCGCATGCGCTGACCGATGACGTTGTTTGGAAGATTTGTTCTCAAACTGTGCACGTGCCACGAAGCACTGTTGTCCTGTGTGAATGTGCATGGTTATAAGTGGCTTAGAGGCGGGAGTAAGTGCAGTGTTCCAACAGATTGCAGAGACAGCAGGGCCATTGACCCTTGCAGTTGACATGCTCTTTCTGCACGCAAGCTCTTTGAGTAGAAGGGCCCTTCAACATTCCTGCATCTCGACTATTTCTTTTTTTAATGCTTGGTTACCAACAAGTTAAGGTAAACACAATGGGGTAACCCAGTGTCCCTCAGAGCCTGGGTAATTATATATAATACACTACATTGGCTCTGTCCCTGACAGAGCCAAATAGTGTATTATATATGAGTTACCAACAATATCACATCTACGCCCGAGAGCAGTGGCTGAGGGTGAGAACGCCACTGAGTTATGTGGAGATGGTCCCCTTAAAAGTTGAAAGGGTGTGCCTAGTATGCCTGTGGCTCTACATCTGCCACAATACTACACCTCCCCTCTCTTTACACAATTTGAACTGATATCAACAAACAATATAATAAGGAAACTAAGAAAAAAAGAACATAGTTACAGTTCTTCAATTAGACGTGTAGGTCTTTGATGAATACTCTGTGGCCGGCAGACCGCATCTTGAGCAGGTCTTCTGCTTGCAGCCAAAAGAAAAGGAGACACATGCTCACTTCCTGTCACCTGAGTGTCCCCTTTTGCTGCACTTTCTGGTACTTCTAATGTCTCTCTTGTGATTGGCTTACGTCTCTGAAAATGCAAGACCTTTCTTGTTAACCTCTTGTCATCTGAAGCAGCCGTGATCATAGTCCCTTTTTTCCCCTTACCAGCAGAGGATGAGCATGATATAGACTGTCAGATTTCTTTTGTTGTTCTTGTCTGAAAAGTACTCAGTCCCTTTCTTTGATGGATGGTGGTTTGGCTCTGTTATGTTATGTTATGATGCATATGTAGCGCGTACAGATACTCAAGAGTGTCCCGGCGAGGAGTGCTATTGTCGGAATGTCGGAAGCCGAGGAGGATAAGCATACCTCGGCGTAATCAAAGAGCAGTGTTTTGAGATGCTTCTTGAACAGCCTAGTTTCTTGGGTGTTGCACAGTTCCAGTGGAAGAGAAGTCCAAGCTTCAGCCACCTTAAAAGATAGGGAGCTGCCCCCCATACGAGAAAGGCAGAAGCGGAGGATGGCTGCCCGATGCTGCGCAGCGGAACGCAGATGTCTTCGAGGAACATAGAAGGCGACGCATCTCCTAAGGTAGAGTGGCCCCAATCCATGCAAAGCTCCATGCGCCAAAGTAGGAGCTTTAAACAGGACACAGTGGGCCACGGGAAGCCAATGGCAGTCCTGTATGTGTTGATTCATGCTGGATCTTCCTGGGAATCCAAGCAGAACCCTAGCTGTCACATTCTGTATTGTTTGCAGTCTTTTTAGATGGTAGCCGGGCAAGCGAATGTACAGAGCATTGGCGTAATCAATGTGTGACAGGATTAGAGCGATTGAGTCACCATTTCATTAGCTGGCCGAGACAACAGGGGAAAACACGTTCTGAGTGATTTCAACGTGCCAAAGCACACTCCTGAACGTTTCTTTACCTGCATAGAGAACCTGTGGTCTTCGCTAAACCAGACCCCCAAGTTCTTAGCAGGGCTCTCAACAGAATTGGGCGGGAGGTATTCAGGGGGCCAGAGAGCCTCCCTAAAATGCGGGGGAAAGGATCCGTACAGAAGTATCTCCGACTTGTCCTCGTTGCACTTCAGATGCGCAAGTGCCATTTAAAAACAGCAGAGAGACAATTGTTTACTTTGTCTGGGGACAGGAAATTTTTCTTCTAGATGAAGAGGAGGTAAGTATCATAAGCATAGGCAATGATCTTAGCTCCCAGCTACTCTGCTAAGTAAATCAGGGGATTGACATAAATATTAAAAAGCTGCGGAACTCCTGTAGCCACCTTTCTGGGGGCCGAAAAGAAAGGAGGCTGTCATACCTGCTGAGTTCTGTCTTCTCAGAGGGATCTGAGCCAGTCCCAGGCCCGTCCAGAAACCCCAATACTTGAGAGACGAGCAAGCAGTTGGTGGTGGGGCACCGTATCAAAGGCGGCAGAGAGGTCCAATAAAATCAGAGCATCTCTGCCACCTGCATCCAAGCATTCCCTTATTGCCTCAGACATTTCGACTAGAGACCTCTCTGTACTATAGTATGCCCTGAATCCCGATTGAGCTGGATGGAGGGTGCCAGATACCTCAACAAAGGTGGATAACTATTGAAAAACTGCTTTCTCGCACACCTTCACCACAGCGGGAGGAGAGATATAGGTCTTTAGCTAGAAAGTTTGGCAGGGTCTAGGGAAGCTTTTTTAATAGCGGTAATAATGTAGCCTGCATCCAATTTAGAGGAACTGTGGCCATCTGGAGAGATAGATTTCTGATTGTATTAATCTCAGGGTTAACCACCTGCGCTGCCCCTGCAAGCAGCCTAGCCTGGTCGGTCAGCGAGCCCGACTTGAGCGATTTAAAAATGGACAGTGTGTCAGCGGGGCAATGGGTGAGAACCCCGTCAATGGGGAAACTGACGCGGTGGAAACAGAGATGGTCGAACTGGCAGACCCAAACTACCCGGAGGGACTAGTCCCCAAACTGTCCTGGATTGCCTGGATCTTATCAATAAAAAAACATGATAGCTTCTCACACCATTCGGTGGAGGCAGGGAGGGAAGTACGCTCAGAGCTGGGCATTAAAAAACTCTGGACAATAGCAACAATTTCTTTTGAGTTATTTTTGGTCTTGGCAATACGTTCCACATAGAAGCAACTTTTAGCCTCTCTAATAGCAGCATAGTATACCCTCTGGGCCTTCCTTAGCACTGTTTTAGCCAAGGGGCAGTATGCCTGTCTCCAACTGCGTTCCAATATTTTACAAGACTGTTTTAATTCCTTAAGCTTGCTAGAATACCAGGGTTTTGAAGGGGCGTTTCTTGCTCGTCTGTTCGGATGGGGCGGGGTTAAGAATTCAATTGCCCGGGAGGTCCAGTTGGTGAAAGTCTCCAGTGCACTATGCAGGTTATTGGTGAGAGTATGACATTGATTGATTGATTCTGTTGCCTTCTACAAGGCTCTGTTGCCCTTGCAGAAGGCAACAGAATCAATTCTTGGCGAGGGTCTGCCTTGAGGAAATCCCTTAGATAAGGGAGATAGTGCAATGGACCAAGAGTACTGTATCAGGACATGATCGGACCAGGAAACTTGTAGGGGTTCTGTGTTATATAAAGGGAAATTTGAATATACTCGATCTAAAATATGCCCCCCACTATGGGATGTAGAGTTAGTCTATTGAGTAAGTTGCTCCATGTTAAGCGAGTCATAGAATTCCCTGGTGCCACTAGCCTCCACACAGTCCAAATGGATATTAAAATCTCCAAGAAGCAGGAAGTTCGAAAAGCGAAGAGACCTGGTTCAATGACCTCATCTAGGGCTTTCAAAAAGGCTTCCGAGGGGCTGGGCTACCAGTGTGCCGCCCAGTGTAAAGTGCAGGGATATGGTAATACAAAAGTCTAGTGCCTCCCCATCGCCAATGCCTGGAGTGTCTTAGTGGGTAAAAACCCACGTGTCCCTGAACACCACCACTATTACTCCGCCTCTTCCCTCTTTGCGATCTACCCTCACTATTTTATACCCACCAGGAATGGCTAACTCAATAGCTGGTGAGGAAGACTCATTCAGCCATGTCTCAGTCACAAATAGTATATCGAGCTGCTCGTCTGAGAGGAGCTCAGATAAATCCGGTGCATGTTTAGCTAATGAGTGGGCGTTGATTAACGCAGCCCGTATGAGTTTGCCTTTTGGGGTATTTGAGGGGGAAACTGCCAGAGGAGTGCAATCACCCAACTCGGTACAGAAACTAAATGTGCAATTCTCACACCTCCTGTTCCAATTGTTTGAAACCGACCTATGCCCTTCACACTCACCGCATTGGAAGTCTAACGCTAGCAGATCTGCGCAGCTGTAAAAGTGGAATCTTCCCAATTCGGTATTCTCATGCGCACTGTGCGACCCAGCATCATAGTTGCTGGACATCTGTCTGTAGTGTTGTGAAGTGTGGTTTGATAAGCTCTTAACTCCTTGTTCAGTGCTGTTTGAATGTCTCGCTTGCAGAGTTCCACCTGTTGTATGGGCTTCTTCAGAGTCGCGATAAATCTTTTGACCATTCCATTGGCCTTTGGCCACAGAGGGGTGATCCTCTGATGTCGGAAACTGAGATGCTTTGCCAAAGCGGCAAATTCCTGTCCATTAAACGGAGGGCCATTTTCTGTCTTGACTACCTTGGGAATTCCCCATGCTGCAAAGACCTCATCTAGTACTGGTATGGTGGTGGCTGCTCTTGTGGATGATACAAGGTGAGCAATGGGGAAGCGGGAGTATTCATCCATTATGACGAGGATGTATTTGCCAGATTGTATGGGACCAAAGAAGTCTACTGCAACATGTTGCCAAACACCCTCCAGTAGTTCTGACATTTGTAGAGGTGCAGGTGGTTCCTCTCTACTGACCAACTGACACTGAGAGCAGTCTTTCAAGGTGACTTCGACCATCTGATCGAGAGAAGGGAGACCAAACCTGTTCCCTCAGTACTCTCTTCGTGGCTATCACACCTCGGTGTCCTTCGTGTGCTAAATTGACTATGCCTTGACGTAGTTGCTTTGGAATGACAATCCTATTTTCTCTTAACAGAAGGCCATCTTTGGCAATGGATAGTTCATCTTTTACATGTCGGAACAAAGCTAGCTCATGGCCATCAACCTGATTCTTGTGTCTGGGCTCTTCTAGGTGTCTTTAACTGTTTGTCTGAATGCAATGTATCAAATCCTGTAAAGTGGCATCACCTGCTGTGGCTGCAATGATGGCTTCCAGAGGAACTGTAGGTGGTGTTGCTTGAGCCATGAAAAAGTGTATGCATTCCTCCGCCAGCAACGGATTTGAGCTTGATGACTTCTTGGGATGGTGCGACTGTTGGATTGGCTGCTTTTCCATGTTTGTGGATGATAGTGTATATATATTCTTGAAGTCCACAGAATTCTATTCTTGGTGTCATTTTGGCTCAGGGATTTCCAAATATGGTTATTAGAGCTTGGTGGCCCTTGATGAGTGTGAAGTGTTTCCTACAGTGATGAGTGTGAAGTGTTTCCCACAGATAAAGATGTGAAAGTGCTCACAGGCCCAGACTACTGCAAGACATTATTTCTATGGCTGGGAGTATGCTTGTTCAGGCTGCAGCTGGCGTAAGCCAGTGTGACGTTGGTCACTTTCCTTGTCATACTGAGCCAAGATGGCTCCCAGTCTCACCGGACTGGCATACACTGTGATCTCCGTCTTCTGACGAGGGTTGAAGTAAGCCAAATTTTTGGCCGATTCAACTGCTGTTTCGATCGTGTGGAATGCTTGATTGCAGCCGGTGGCCCATTGGAATGTGTGACCTTGTTTGGTCAGTTTCCTCAGTGGATAACTGATAGTGGCATAGTCCTTGATATACCGTGTGCAGTAGCTGGCCATTCCTTGAAATGACCGCACATCTCCAGCATCTCGAGGACGAGGGGTGTCGTTCAGTGCTGCAATTTTTTCAGGATCTGGTCTCATTTCTGTGCCTGAGAAGATGTGTCCATAAATCTTCAAAGTGGATTTGTGAAACTCACATTTGTCTTTGTTGAGAGTTAGATTTGCTTCCCGTAATGTGTGACATACTCAACGACATACCAGTGCTTTGTTGTGTTCCTGTACAGTTGCCCCAAACCTGAGGATGTCGTCACTATAATTAAGAGTGTTGGGGATGTGATGGATAACTCTTCTGATTGCCTCCTGGGAGATCTCAGCGGCCGAAGAGACTCCAAGACTGAGCCTTTGTACCTGAATAGACCTTGATGAGTCGAAAATGTGGCAATGTATTGTGACCTTTCATGCAATTCGAACTGGTGATAGCCCTTAATAAGATCCAATTTGGAAAATAGTTGTGCAATGTTCAAGGTTGCGATCATATCACTGATAAGAGGTCCAGGGCGCCTTTCCCTTTCAATGGCAGTATTGGGCACTCTCATGTCAACATTGCCTTCTGATCCTTTCCTTGGCACAATGACTACTGGAGAGATCCACGGAGTGGGCCCAGAAGTTCTTTCAATGATGTCTGCCCGCAGAAGATCCTGAAGCTCTTCTTCCACCAACTGTTGAAGATGAGATGGTATTTTCCTGTGGTGTTGAGCTACAGGTGTCACCCGTTCATTGATATACGAACAAACTTAAAAGTTGGTCATTCTTCCAAGTCTTGTACACAATTTCGGAAACTTATGAACTATGTCAGGTTCATCATCCACTCAGTATAGTATCTCCACCAGTGGAAGTCATTCCGCTGTGGGCAACCTAAGGAGACAGTCAGCTTCAGGCCCTTTGATGACGTGAATGCGAGCTGAGATAGTTCTAACTTTGTATGTGAGGGAGGTCTGAAATTGTATTAAGCATGGTAGTGTCTCCTTCGATATCCATATGTACACTCGCACCGCAGCTTTATGCAGGAGCGGTCCTGGATCCATTTTGTTGTATTCTGCAACTGAGATATGATTGAGAGATGCCCCATTGTCCAGTACAAACTTGGCTGAGTGCTCACCCCTTTGGAGATGCTGTCTGGGATATTTCTTGAGCCTGTCCGGGTCTGCGACCATGCAGACGTATTCCTCACTGTCTTGCGATACCGATGAGATGGACCTTGATTCTCGATGATTCTGAACGTCGCGATCTGTGAGAGACGTGAGTATAGAGACTTGAACGTGACGAGCTGGAAGATGTTTCTCTGCAATCCCGTACTGCTTTAGCGTGATGTCGAGCCCTGTAATGTTTGAATTGCCTGTGAGTTTCTCTGTGAGTTGCCCTGCATACCTTTTCAAGGTGGTTTTCTTTGCCACATCGCCGACACTTCTGACCTAATCCGGGACAAGGATCAGTGTGAGGGAAGTCTAGACCGTAGCAATAACATTTGAGCTGTCACTCCCGTCCCTTGTCAGCCCAGTCTGGGTTGCGATGACGACTTGGTCTTTGACAATATTCCTTGGACTTGGACGGTCTTCGACCTGCAGAGGAGCGCCGCTTCGTGTGACGAGACTGAATTCGGAAAGCTTGTTTCCTGTTTGTCTTCTTTACCAGCTTCCATTCGTTTTGCATGTTTCTCTGCCTGGTCATTGACTCTCGCCATTTCTTCAATTTCATCTAAGGAGTAGCTCTTCTTTAGAAGGCGTCTGTGTAGTGATTCAGATTGACACCCTTCAATTATGCGTAGGTGAAGAGCATCTTCAGTCGTAAAGGAGTAAAATGCACGGTAACGTTCTCGCAGTTAAAGGCGCAATATGAATTCTCCATTAGATAAATCCTTTTCTTGGGGATCTAGATTGAAAGTATAGCGTTCATAGTCAATGTTTCATTTGTGAAGACATTTTCTGTTGAGCGCTTCACGCACATCTGGGTTAAGAAGATGCAGCATCAGCTGGAAACTCCTTGAATATTTGGCCAACTTCTTTCCCAACCAGATTGCGCAGGACAATGAGTTGTTGACCAGGATCCACACTTGTAAGCCTTTCATGAAGTCCTCAATGTCTTCCAGCCATTCCTGCCAGCGAAGACCCATACCTCCACCAGGTACGAGAGGCAACGGTTCCACAGGGCGCAGAAAAGGAACTCCCAGCATGGCAAGTGTGTGTCCTACCTCTTGTGACGAGGAGGTGGGAGACTGTGATGTAGCTCCCCTGTCATGTGAGTCGGAGGGTCGGCCAGTAGTTGGTGAGAGAGACATGGTTGTGGGCCAGCCAGACATGAATGAGCATCAGGTGAAGGTGTCATCAGAGAAGAAAAGAGAAAATGACCCAGCGTTGAAGCTGTATGTTTGTGGCAGGGCTCAATGGGATTGACTGGAGAAGTGAACCAGGTGACTCAGCAGAGGAGGTGACTCAGCAGAGTGCCAGAGAATGTGGCACTGCAATCCGTAGTAATGTCCTCATCTGAGAGTATCACTGATGTGCAAGGGTCCAGAAGCAATAATATCACTGCCTGACTCCAAAATGGCCGCTCGCAGTGTCTGGCAGCTGATTGGGGAGCCTGCCTGACTTCAAAACGGCCGCTGGGAAGGGCTAACCATGCCGGAGGACGGTGCCAGAACAAGGCATGCAGCCGGTGAGGCGAAGCTGCAAACTTCATAGTAGGAGGGAGAAAACAGCTCCGCGGAGCAGGGCCGGTCCAGAGATCTGGTTGGCAGGATCATCAGTAAGCTACAGGCAGGCGGGGCAAACATGCGATCAGGGTGGGCTCCTGACAGTGCGTTACAGTGCAGAAGCGCATACCGCACCAGCCAGCAATGTGCGACCGGGTAGGCTCCCAATGTTGCAAACACAAAAAGCAAAACAAGGAGCTGTGCCCACTGCAGGAGGGCTCGCTTGGGGTGGGATCCCGAGGCCATGTCGTGAAGGCAATCTGCAGCAAATGAACATACTGGTAGGTACCAAACTGCACTTCACCGATGGGTAGTGGTACGATAAGCAGACGGGGTCCACCCTCGTCGTCAATTGTTGTGTCACTTGCCTGGTACAAACGACAATGACCCGTAGCAGTATATTCTTGTATCTTTATTTTTAGCTCCTTCTTAATTGTTCCTTCCTCCATGCAAAGTCCGCCCCTATCTGCCTCCTCCCTTTCCATTACACAGCAGCAGTTCCAAGGAGTTGCCGGCTGTGATGTGAGTTTCTGTAACCTGGAGGCTCATGAGGCATCTTGAAGTGGTGGTCTCAAAGAACTGTGGGGACCTGCATTGGGATGCATTATGCAGCAGTGGTTCCGATGTGGGGCTATGAGGAGATGTGTCGCGCAGCGTTGCCAGCGTGCTGGCAGAGCACCTTCAGGCCCATCTTCAAGGGTCCATGACTGAGGTGGCACTACTTGAGGGGTAGAACTCACAGAAGGCAGAATCCAGGTGCAGGGTTCAAGGTGGTTGGAGCCTTTTCTCCCCCTGAGGCTCTGATCAGGAGACCAGTCAACTACCACTTGGAGTCACTCTGGTGGTCCTGGGATCACTCAGGTAGCAGATTAGCAAGGCTGCAGAGTAGTAGTCCTTCTTGCAGCAGAGCAGCACAGCAGTCGTTCTTTGTGTTTTATAACATAACATGCATTTGTAAAGCGCACATTCACCCTTATGTATCTTGCAGCTGAATAACAGATGTATATTGTTACTCAACTCAATGGTACTCATTTTATCGACCTCAGATGGCTGAGTGGACCCTTTGGGATTTGAACCTGCGACCATGAGGTACAAAACCGGCCCACAGTGGATGAATTAGTTCACTGAGCTACAGTGCCCGGTTCCTCAGGTCCAGAGGTCTACTGAAGACTTGGGTCCACTATTAATCCTTGGTGCCAGCTTTGAAGTAGACGTTTCTAGAGTCCAATGCCTACAGAGGTGTCTGGAATTTCCTGCCTCCCTGCACTGGTCCCATCTTGTCTGGGGGCACAATATACTAGTGTGAAACCCTATGTGAGCGTGCTGAGGCAGAGTCTTTGTGATGTGCAAGTGTGGTACATGACAGCTCCATCATCCTTTCAAGTCAGAGATGGGCCATCCTGCCAACACTTATTCCCCCTTTGTCTCACTGTCTGGCAGTAATACACAAAGACCAACCACCAGCTTTACCTAGTCAACGTGACCTAAGATACAGGCTGCAGGCACCAAAAGGTTGGGACAAAGAAATGACAACTTTCTAAAAGTGAAAGTGCCAACAAATGTATTTATTTCAGTAAACTTTTAAATCAATTTGTTAACTATTTAAGATGTCCAAAAAGTGACATCCAAACTGAATTTACCCCCAGATTCATCAAAGTAACGTTTTGCGAGCCCTTATTCGCGAATTTTAAGGATTCGCTATTAAAGACTCGCAAAACGGGATGCATGTACAAATCGCAATATTTTATGCGATTTCTACTGCTTCCTTATTTGCGATTCGCTAATTGCTAATCGCAAATAAGGAATGGCTTTCCCATTCATTCCCATGGGCCTAAAGGCCTATAGGAATGAATGGGGAGTCTTCCTTCTTTGCGATTAGCAATTAGCGAATCGCAAATAAGGAAGCAATTTCAAGGGTACCAGGGTGTCCAACAGTGTTAACATTTTCAAAGGAAAGTTGGGTTATGCGTCGACGTTTCTGTCTCGTTTGTGAAACATCAATGAGACCATATTCAGGATTGTGTCTTTCTTTAGGACCCCCTAAAGCAGGGGTCTTAAAACTGGTCCAGGAGGGCCGGATCCATTCCAGATTTTTGGGATATCCCCATTGAGATACATGTAGTAATTTTAAAAATCTGGCATGGATCCGGCCCTCCAGGACCGGTTTGGAGACCCCTGCCCTAAAGGAATGAAGCAATCACTAATCAGAAATGATTATTTATAACCTAAAA
Source organism: Lissotriton vulgaris (assembly GCF_964263255.1). Lineage (NCBI taxonomy): Eukaryota > Metazoa > Chordata > Amphibia > Caudata > Salamandridae > Lissotriton > Lissotriton vulgaris. The sequence goes on from NC_141685.1 coordinate 1,939,343,492, forward strand.
TATATATATGTACACCTGCAGAAAACAAACTTAGAAACACTTGAGGAAAGAAAGCCATCACCATACAAATAAATCAGCACTTAATCATAGTGAATGGAAAACGCACCCTTCCATGCAACGTGTAGAGTGCTTAAGAGTAACCGAAATGTGTACAGATACATAGAAACTTATGAGGAGAAATTGAAAGAGACTGAACACCTTCACCGAACTGCACCCACTGCGAATTGGTAGGTTACTGAAATCAACAAAACCCACTATAAGGCAGTGCTCAGCAAAAAGATAAAATCATGAACAGTGAAAATGCTCTGAAGAACATTAAAAAAAAGAACACTGTTCAAACAGGAGTGTTAAGAGTAACAACTGAGAGTGTACTAAATGTCAATGTATTTTGAAATTTATATTTTGAATCCCTGTAATTTTGTGTTAAATATTTTTCTTTTGATATACAAGTTTGCTGCATTGTCATTTTTGCTCGTGTTTAATAGGAACTTAATTCAGTTTGGATGTCACGTTTTGGACTTCTTAAATATTTAACAAATTGATTTAAAAGTTTATGTTGAAATAAATCTCTTGTTGGCACTTTCACTTGTTTTGCATATTAGTTACCCAAGCCTACAGGTATATTGGGTTATATTTTTGTATCAATACAGGAGCGCAGAGGGAAAGAAGGAACCCAGGTCGCCCTCCACTCACAAAGTCATTCAAAATGCAATGACCTGGCCCAATTGAGGCACTATTCTTAATTCCTTTAATTGATGTACAATATTTCGAAAAAAGTTTTCTTCTTTTCAAATATCTCCCCTATCTCAGAGATACACGGGGTAAAGAGTACATCAAAATCATGCCAAATTTTAAAATAAGCCACAGTTCCTTATGAGACAGTCATAACCTCTAAACACCATACTACACAGTGTATATAGTGAAAAAAATGTGTGCAAGCTAGATGACCCCTCACGGGCGAACCACCAATGGGTAACCTGGTAGGTACTCACCAGAGTTGCCCTGGTCTCATCATCTGCAGTCATCAAGCTTTAAATGAAATGTGTCCAAACAAACATAAATGTGTATATACAAATAAAGTGCAGTGGAACAAATGTGTGTAAAACATACAATACAGACAGTTAACACAAAAAAAAATATATAGGATAACCTGCACGTCCATACGACCTTTATTCTGTTCTTTTGTGCAGAATTATCTAATTAAAAAGCTGGGTGGGGCTATTACCTATAAAGCCACACACCACTCGCCAACATGTTTCATTGCCATTTGAATTGATGGCAATTTCTTCAGGGCATTAATTATTTATTTAGCCACTGCATTCAAACTGGACACATTTTTCTTCCCGACCCCAAATGGCCAATGTAACTCCTACCAGCCCTGGGGTAAAAAGTTGCGACCACCCCTTCCGTGGGTTGTCTCAAAATCTCCTGTTGTATTCGCTATCAGGAGCAACTGGCAGCATTAACTCGACGAGGATTTGCAGTTCTGGCTGGGAGTGTGGCAACTCAACGCTCCAAGGAGGAGCATGGGAGCCATTTCTATGCTAGATGGGTAAAAGGTTTCTTGCTAGAAAAGCAAGATTGAATCCTGCATCCATCCTTTCTATTCAGAGTTATACAGGAGCATTTATGAGCCACCATAGCCACGTGCAACATCGAGGAAGCTCTCACAAACACTTACAGGAATTGCACCTTTAAAGAGCTGTACCCACAGCAAGTCCAGCTGCTTGCCCCATGCCACTGTCTGATTTTCCAGCAGCACCCCTCCATCTTGACCATGTCTCATGATAGTACTAAATACTCACAGGTACACAGAAGCAAGTACAAAGGGGATCCTCAAATGGCCCATTTAGGCTTGCAGCTCTAAATCAAATGCCTTCCCTCACAAATAGATTTGGTATGATGCTCTGTTGCAGACAGACAAAAGAATATGATGTGCACCTCCCCTCTCCATAGGATCTGCTTTGCTGATCCGGAAGAAGACAACATGCATCACTTGAGTAAGTACTACAAGAAATGAGAGCAAATTACTAATTTTCATGCAAAGAAGCTTCACTTTTTTATTTTTATTTTATTTTATTGAGAGTCTCTGGTACAAAAAATATATACATATTTCATTATTCATAATCACACCATCATTATTAGTTTGCTTCATAAATATACATACAATATACAAGAATCCAAATCCTATTATAAAGATAAAACCTATGTTGCACCATTTCATAAATTCATATACATTGTCTCAATATATTATCGCAGTTCAACACTAAACATTATTATAAGGGATTAAAAGCACACCAATATTATATTCTTAAATCTCGCCACCTTTTAAATCGGTCCCCACATGTTCCTACCCAAATCTCGGGTTTTGTTTCCCTTATACTCATACAAACATGATTCTATGTTATGCATTCCCAGCAGTCTGGCTAGCCACATTTGAAAAGATGGAGCTACGGTATCCTTCCACCCAGCCGAAATAAGGTTCCTGAGTGTCGCCACTGAAAAAAAAACCAAGGCTTCTTCATCTTTTGCCAGTTCCAAGCTGTTATCCGTGCCCAGTATCATTAAAGTAAGAGTTAAAATAATTTTACAGGCTAGCACCCCCTCCCAAAATGTCATAATTTCCCTACGAATTGGAATTAACTTTTCACATAAATAGAACATGTGTGCCAAATCCGCAGGGCCATGATTACACCTTGGACATTTATCATCTCCCCTTACCCCCCAGACATGGAGCTTAGCTGGGGTATAGTACAGACTAAATAAAGTCTTGTAATGCTGTGCCCTCAAGTTAGATGAGCGGACTACCTTCTTGTTTAGGAGTAGGCCCTTATCAAGATCGACATCTGGATCCCCCAATTTCTCCGCTAAGGATGCCTCGGTTTTTTCCATATCATCCTGTATTCCTGATAACAGGAAGTTATATACTATTTTAATCTTTTTACTGCCCTTTGTTAGATACTCAATCAATGCATTACTATTTCCCAAAGAGATCTGGGGTCTAACAGCCGCCAAAGTTCTAACTATCTGGGCATACAGAAACCACTGATTAGAGGGAATATCAAACTTCTGCTGTATACTTTCGAATGCCAGAATCGTATCCCTATCATAATGTCGCCCAGTGTTTTTACTCTTCTTTCTTTCCATATCATGGTATTCTTATCTATACCCAGTTGAGGGAGGAGGCTAGAGTTACAAAGGTGGCGATGGGAATTTATTTTTGGAATATTTAACAATTTTTGAGCCGCATTCCAAACCCTCCAAGCCCCTTCAGGTACCTTGTATCATGATCTTTTATAATAGCGATGGTCCACCTCAGACTGCAATACACCCGTAGCCTTTCTCCCCAATAATAGCTCAAAAATAGAAGGTGGAGATAAAATACCTGTATTTCCCCTATTCGAGTTCTCGCTTGGTTGAAAAAGTTTAGTCATTTCAGTTAACAGGCATGTCCAATGATAGAGCCTAAGGTTCGGCATAGCCAGCCCACCTCTTTCCTGAGGCAATGACATAAATTTTGAGGACCGCCTGATCTTCCCATACTGCCATACAAATTTTATAAATATTGCCTCCATCCTTTCCATCAACTTCTCTTCCACGAAGAGAGGAATAGCTCGGAACAGATATAATATCTTAGGGAACATTGTCATTTTTAGCGCATTTACCCTACCAATCAGGGATACATGTAGTACATCAATTCTTTTCAAATTATCTTCTAATTTCTTCATCAGAGGCACATAATTATCACAGACAATTTTATCAACAGATGCATTTATTCTCACCCCTAGGTATACAGCCGAATCTACAAATCTGCCATCAGCCTTAATCATATCTTTGGTACAAATTATTTGCGTCTTCCCTTCATTCAATAAATATCCAGACCGGGTACCAAATTCCTTAGCTAATTGAACCAAAACTGGAAGCGCCTGCTCGGGATCAGGAGTTAAAACTGTTAAATCATCAGCATACGCCAATAATTTATTTTCATAACCATTAAACATTACTGGGCTAATCTATGAACAACCTAAAATCTTCTGAATCAAGGGATCAATATATAGAGAGAAAAGAATTGGGGAGCAGGGGCACCCTTGGCGCGTCCCCCTCTTAATTATAATTTTATCTGATCGCTCCCCCATTACTTGCACTCGAGCTGTTGGATCTTGGTACATTGCCATCAGGGCCCTCATGATCTTAGGGCCAAATCCTCTACCAGCCAGTATACCCCATAGATGTTTCCATACCACACGGTCAAAGGCTTTTTCAGCATCGAGGAGGATCATGGCCATCCCCCCTTCCCCCCCCCCCCCGAGACAGCATTGGCATCGAACAGCATTATTGCCCGCCTGGTGTGATCGGTGGTACCCCGCCCTGGAACAAACCCATGCTACCACAGAGAGACAAGACCCTCAATGACCCTCCCCAATCTTCTAGCCCACACCTTTGAATAAAGCTTTGCATCTACATTTATGAGCGAGATTGGCCGGTATGCCCCTGGGTCTTCCTTTGGTTTCCCTTTTTTGTGAAACACGATTATATTTGTTTCTGTCCATGATTCTGGTGTTATACCCGTATATACAATCCCATTAAAGAGATCCAATCACAATGGGGCAATCTCTATTTCGATGCTCTTATAGACTTCCAACGGAATACTGTCGGGGCCAACAGCCTTGCCTACCGCTAGATCCTGTAGCGCCTCTTTTATCTCGCTCATTGTTAAGTCCTTATCCAACTCCATTCTCTCCTGGTCCGCCAGACCTGGACCTCTATCCCAGGGCTCCTCACAAATACTACTAGCATCCCTTTCTTCATTATAGACTGATTGATAGAAGTTCTTAAATACTCGTAAAATTTCCTTCGTTTCTGTGTACCCCGTCCCTCCCTCCTTTATACTAGAGATAATATTTTCAGCGCCAATGCTCTACCCGCTTGTTCCCCAGTTTCACAGAGTTTGGCCCTAGAGGATTGATATTCACCAATTGCCTTTTGCGTCATTAATTTCTGAAGTTCAGCTTTTATAACCATCAGTCTCTGTTGGCTCTCGACACAGTCCCCTCCATATACAATATCCCTAATATGCTGTTCTTCTGCTTCTATTAATAGAACCATGAGTCTCTCACCCTCACTCCTATCCTCTCTCCTTAATCTTGCAGAGCAACTTATGGTCTCCCCTCTTGAAGCAGCTTTAAAAGCATCCCACACTCCATTCCTTGATGTACTATAACGGTTAGCATCAAAAAACTCAGCTGTCCACTTCTTCAGATGTTCAACAAATCTGATGTCGGCTAATAACCTTCTTTCAAACGTCCAACTAGATTTTACCCTTTCAATGGTTTCCACATCATAACACAATATCATTGGGTTATGATCCGAGATAACTTTCGGTAGTTTCCTGATATTAACCTTACCTAGCTCCGAAGCAGATATAAAAAAATAATCCAGTTTTGTATATTTTTGAAAAGGATTTGAAAAATACTTAAAACCAGGATTAGCTGGTTCTTTAACTACCCAAACATCTTTTAACCCATGTGAGCATATAAGTGCGGATAGTGCCCAGAATACTCTTGGTTTACGTCCAGTATATAACGCCTGATTAGACCAGTCTGCAGAAATATTAAGATCCCCGCAAACTATTATAGGGGTAGACCAGCCTACTAACTCCAGTTCTAAAGCATCAAAAATTTCGGGGTCGTCCTGGCCCACCTCCCTTGGCAATCCGTTTTACACCGTTTGGCCCCCCCCAGGAATGATCTGGCCAAAATTGCCACCCTCCTTATTGAGGAGGTTTGAGAAGAACAAGCTAACAAATCATACCCTCTTATTCTCAACAAATTCCTTTTTGCCCAGGGTAGATGTGTCTCCTGCAGGCATAATACATCAATTCCGTTGTGTTTAGCAAAGTGAGCAAGCTTCTGGCGTTTCCTCCAGTCATTCAGCCCTCCGATATTAATTGTACAGATTTTAATGTTCAACATCATGGCATTTGTCTATACCACCTATGATCCCTGTTAACAATTGTGACAATAGCAACTGAAGCTCTACAACACATTTGCCAGAGCTAAACGAGAAACAAAACATAGCTACAAAGTACCAGACACTCTCTTTTTTAGAATTTTCTCCCTTGCACCCCCCCACCTTTCCCCCTGCCCCCACTCCCTCCCCAGCTGCCCAACCCGCCCCCCACACCCTCCACCACCCTGCACCCCCCCCATTGCGAAGCGCTCAGATCTCGTCTGAGCATGTGATGAATTTGCAAAAAAGACAGCGATGGCTACCTTATAAAACACCATAAATCCAACCTTTGTAATACCTTTTAGACCCATCACTCTAATTACAGCCCGTAATACCTTATTTTACCATCATGATTCTTAGAACACATGGGTCAGGAAGTATACAGAAAGGAGAAGAAGACCTGAGTACATTCATTGCTTGCCCAGTAAGTCCAGGTATTCTTGTGCCTTTTTTTCTGAGGAAAAATATTGTACCCAACCCTCGTTGCTTATTTTCAGCTGCGCTGGATTTATCAAGTATGCTTGCAGCTTCTTGTCTTGAAAGGGCTTTATCATCTGTCTTAGTCTCCAGCGCTTCTCTACCGTTGAATGGCAGAAGTCTGGGCGTACGAAGAACGAAATCCCATCCCTGGTCCGCTTAGCGTCCGGTCTTGCTTTATCAGCTATAACTTGCCTCAGAATAAAGTTGCCAAGAAAGATCAAAATTGCCCTTGGCTTATCTCCCTCCTTCGCATTACGTCTTATTTTGAAGGGTGTTCTATGTGCCCTCTGTATCTCCCCAGACCAGTTCCAGCTTGACAATTCGGGAAATGCAGACTGAAATAACTTTATAATACAGAGTCTAACATCGGTTCCTTCCACCCCTCAGAGATTCCCAGGACCCTAATATTATTCCGTCTCAAACGGTTCTCCATATCTTCAAGTTTCCATTGTATATCAATGACTTGGGCACCTTGGGACTCAACTTTGCTAGTTGCCGCCGCTACATCTGCCTCCGTTGAGACTACCCTTTCCTCCTGGTTGGAGACTCTATCCCCCACATTAGCACAGGGCTTGGAAAGTTTCCTGACCACATTCTGCATTTTTCTCATAACCGCCTGGGCTTTGCGGCTATCCTGGCGAGCTTCCTCTCTGTGTGCCAAAACTTCCTGGTGGATCACTTCTAAGATTGGAGGGTGGGATACTTCCAAGATAGGGCTGCCCTGTCGTGGCATTGCAGAGGAATGATCCCAGCTCAGATCACTGTGTGGCATCTCCCGTGTTTTTGTCACTATACTTGATTTAACTGCAGTAGCTGCCAACTCTTGTTCCAGGTCACTCCCTGATTCCAAATTACTATCCTCCAAATAGGAGCTCTGCTCCTCGTCCTCTTCTGACCATTCTGCACCTACTGACACGGAAAGAAGCATTCACTGGGATCCTTTTCTTTCTCCGAGTCTAGAAGACTCTTGATACTGTTGGAATCCAGTAGATCTAAATTCCCGAAATTTTCTCTCCCATTCATGCCACCTGCCATATTGCCATTATCGGTGTCTACCAAGGGCCCCCCAGGGAGCTGCAGAACCTGTGGGTCAATTATAGTTTCCTGAAAAGTCTGGAGAGAAGTACCCTTGTTTTGCTTTATTACACCCACACCAGCTAGACTTCCTTGAAAGTCCTTCTCTAACCTTTTCCGATTTTTCTTAGAGATCTCCAATGCTGGGCGGGGTTCCTGATCCGCTCTGGCAGCCTTCCTAGCTGGGGGGGTACTTCCACCACCTGCGACAACCAGATCCACTTGTTTCCCTGCTGCAGCCCCCGCGCCATGTCTGGCTCCTTCGCCACCACCACCGAGTCGGGCACAGTTTTCAAGCCCTTCTCCTTACCGCTTTTTGCAAACAGCTCTGCAATGGAAGCAGTATTCTGGCGGGTCCTGGTGGTATTCTGCTTGTTTTTTTTCCCAGCTCCTCCACCAATGTCTGTTGCACCTGAAGCTTCCCCTCCTCATCGAGCTACTATTGCGGCTTTTGAGCCTGTCTTCGTAGGCATTTCTTCTGTGCACCTCCGCGAATTTCGCGATCCCAGCGAACTACACAGTTACTGCCGGCCTCTCTTGTGAAGTCTCTCTTCCCGGCCAACCAGCAGCTTCAACGTGCTCCGCCTCCTCACTCGGATCCAACCGCCCGGAGAGAACGGCGTTCCGATAACCGCTGAACACGCCGCTGGAGCCAACGCCAATTTCCGCGGCACAAGAACCCACCAGGTGCAGGCAAGAAACATTTTGTTCCTCAGTCATATTTCGGTGATATTACGTGATATAAAGGGCAAAATCCAAAGTTCCTTAAGCCATCGCTGCCTCACTGCAAAAAACAGCCACGGTTACGCGACCGCCATCTTGCCCCGTCTCGCAAAGAAGCTTCACAACGTCCAAATTTCCTGTGAAAGCAAAAAACAGCAGAAACTCATATGTATTAAAATCGGCCTACTACTGCTGTCATTGGCTGCAGTGGTGCTCTAAAACTCTGCGTTGTATGTAATGTATTGCATAGGTCAATGTAGGCTGTCTAACATAGGATTTCTATTGTAAGCATACCCTTCTAGTGTAATGTGTGCTGGGAATTTAACGCTATAGTTGCATTTCCTGAGCCATATACAATGGTCGTACAGGGTAGTTAAATGGACCAAATTTACTACTACCTTTTTAGGGTCAGAGTGTATGCACTGTGGCACTAAATAGCAGCACAAATACCTGCAAAATAGGGTCTACAAGAAGCAACAAATCTCTACTGATAATGCAGAAGAGGAGAATTTGATACAAGATGAAAACGGCCAATAGGGAAGAAGCAGACTGGACTGAGAGAGTTTGCAAGAGAAGCTACAAGAATATACAAAAAAATTACACAGCAAGACTGGACTTATTCAAGAATAATTCCTAATATCAGGAACCAAACACTCATTTATGCCCAAGGAGGATAAAACCAGCCTAGAGAGTAGTTATGACTGAAATTGCAGTAAGGTAAAAGAGGAGTGTGATAGTGGATATTTGTAAAGAAGTAATGCATAAAGGAGGCCATGCTGGGGGACTGGGAAATGAGAACTGGGTAATACAAATAATGGTAAGATAAAGGGAGAAAAGACAGAAAAAGAAAGAAAGAATTTAAGTAAGCAAAAGCTATTTAAAGCAGTAAGAACCACAGGTAGTAACGTGGAATTTGTAGAGAATTGTGGTGATGAGGTAATCAAATAATCTTGGTGTGGATGAGGAGAAGAGAGAAGTAGGAAAAATGGAAGGATGAGAATAGAAGAATTGAAAAAAGAAAGAGAAGTTAGTGGAGCAGGAGGCCACTGAAAAAAATGAAGATTTTGTATTGTAGTGATATATTATAATTTTCTTCTTTAAATGGTAATACTGACATTTAAATGTCTTTATGCATTTACTTATGTCTATACAATGAGCAGTGCATGATATGTTGACCCAACTTTTGTGTAAAGTTATTTCACAGGCCTTTATTGACAGATTTCATTTGTGTTGCTCCTTTGGGCAATTGTCAGTTGCTTCGGTCATGGCGAGTCGTTGGAGGCGATCTTAAACTTAACTGAAATAAAGCCTTTGACCTTTTTCTGTATGGTCTGTGATCATTGGTAGTCAAGAGCTGGCTCTTCCCTACATGACCAACATATTCAAAATACAAATGTAGAGCGATAGCATGCACAAGACACAAACGGTGCATATATGTGTGTTTGTATAATTCGATAATATGCATGTAATTGGATATGTGCATCTCTTTTTTTCTAATTAATAATTATATATATATATATATATATATATATATAAATATATATACATATATATATATATTTATAAATATATATATATACTCTCTTAGATTTATGCTTAATAAATGTACAAATATATATAAAACTTACGGTTAAAGTATATACACGCCTTATATTTATGTTTAAAATTCATATAGGTCATTACATAAATAACATAAGTATTTGTCTCCATGCTACTGGATCTCTATTTATCTTAACTCATATCACAAAATATACATATGGATATACAAAAAGCATGTGTAAATGCTATCTATGTATTATAGCTATTATTCAAAAATCATTAATACCGAAATAAGAATAATTAAATAATAAAAACAAATACTAATTAATTATTGAAAAAATAATATGGGTATGCACCTATATATATATATATATATATATATATATATACACATATATAGCCACTGCAATGTACTGCTGATGACGTCACATTGTACATCACTCATGACATCGTTAGTGACATCACTGATGACATCTCAAATTACATCACTGATTACCTCATACAGTGACTGAGTGTTTCTAAAATGTTTAAGAATGTGATATACGCCAAGGTGTATTTGAAGACTGACTGGGTGTACGAGCGTTTGTATGGATGATTTAGTTAGTGCATGACTGACTATTTCAGTGAGTGATTAAAAGTGTCTTAGTCAATGTATGGGTGAGTGACTAATCTGTGTGAATATGTTCATCAGTCTGTCAGTTGGTAAGTGGCTGCATAGGTTGGTGAGTAGGTACATGAGTGTCTATATGGGTTATTGATTAGTTGTCTGAGTACCTGTATGGGTGGCTGAGTGTCTGTGTGGGTGGGTGAGGGTGTGTGTGACTCCCTGCATGGATGTATGAGTGCGTGAATCCCTGGGTGTACGGCAGTGGTTCCCAAACTTTTTCAACCTGCGGCTCCCTTAACCTATTGCCTGTTGGCCGCGGCTCCCTAATATATTACTTTTTTCAGCAGTTGTGGGGATATAAGCTGCCTCTGTAGTACTTTTAATTAACTTTTATTTAACATTTTCCATCATACATACCATACATTGCAGCTTTGTAACAAGGAAAAGCTAAAGTACAAGTATTCATAAGGTTATCACAGCGAGCTGACTGATTCCAATATGGATAACAAAAGAACATATCACAGCGAGTACAGTGGGAAAGAAAGTTCTTATCTCATGCCGTTACTGCAGGAGAAAAATAAGTAGATAGTCCTTCATAGGGCGGCAAAAGTATACATCTGACAGACAATTCATAATATGATGTTGCAAATGACATATATCACTCATGCTTTGGGGGTCCAAGTACGGAAAGGCAAGCAAGGTGCATTAGAATATGAAGCATTCACGCAGGTCAACATTTCAGGTATTAAAGGTTCAACCAACCTGCCCTGGAACGGAGGCATCCGGGCCCTCTGCGTTTTGTTTTAAAAGGTAACTCTGGAGAGGACTAAATTTCCCTAGGACAATGGGAGTATTTCTGCATGTTGTCAATTGTCCCTGACAGTAGATTAATTCCCCTAGCCACTCCTTGAATTTGGGGGCTCGTCCCCTACCCCACCGACATGCCACTCTGCATTTGGCTAATAATAGCGATGAGGCGATGAATTTACGATGTGTCTTAGAGAGCTGCTCAGTGTGGCCTAGGAGCGCCAGTAAGGGATCCCTCTCCAGCGGAAGAAGGAACCCTGCTCCCGATTGTTTACATCTCTCACATCGGTCATTGTCTGCCAATTGAAATCTGAACTTTTTGGCAGGCGTATAATAGAGGCGTTTTAGGAATTTGTAGTGTATAATACGTAATCGACAGCTGGCGGATATTTGCGAGGTTTGGAGCAGCAGTATTCCCATTGGCCGTCAGTTATCTCCCGTCCCAGTTTTGTGTTCCAGTGTGTATGGGCTGTGCTGGGGGACCCAAGGGGTTGTGTGCGTATATTATGAAAGAGCTGAGACACCAGATGTTTACCATCACTGGACCCCAGCATCTGATGTAGAGGGGGGAGGCTTGTGGGTTCGTGCGGAAAGTCTGGAATAATAGAGCGAATTCCCTGCTGCAGTAGAATGTACAGGAAAGTGTCAAGAGGCGAAGGTGGGGTTTCATGGAATATTTGGTCTAACGTGAGGAATAGGCCACCTTGAAAGACATCCCCCCAGGTAGTGATCTTGGTTCGGGCGCACAGTTGTCGAAATCTGCATTCCTGCAGCAAGGGCATTCTAGGGTGGTAAGAGAGAGGGAGCTGCTGGGAGTCCAGTAAGGGGGAGCCAAGGAGGTTAACTATGCAGTGCCATGCATCCACCGTACATGTGACAGTGGTGGGGTGTATATCACGGGTGCGTCTGGGTGTGTGTATAATTCCATCCAAGGGAATGGGATCAGCCAGCCAGTGCTCCACTGCCATCTGCAACATATAATGAGGGGGGCAAATCCAATAGTAAGCATAATGTGCCTGTGCACTAAGATAATAGACTTCAAAGTCAGGGATGTCAAAGCCGCACTGCGCGTAAGGTTTTGTGAGAGTGATCCATGTAAGCCTAGGTTGTTTGCCTCCCCAAAGCAACCGTAGCAACTCAGAATGAAGAGTCTTATAAAAATACCGCCCAGGATTATATGGTATGTTCATGAACAGGTACAGAAACTGCGGAAGCACTACCATCTTTATCAGTGAAGCGTGGCCAGCGAGTGAGAGTGGTAGGGAAATCCATCGGGTAACATTCTTAGTAAGGCGAAGTATGACCGTGCCATAGTTAAGGCGTAGCAGCTCTTCCCGATACCTTGAAAGTTGTATACCTAGGTATCGAAGGTCAGAATTGCACCAATTTAATGGGTAGTCCAGAGTGAATCTGGAGACTGCATCTGTCAGGGGAAACACCTGTGATTTCTCCCAGTTAATATGCACCCCGGACAGCCTGCCAAATACTATGAATTCTCGCAGCAGAGGATTGATGTTCTGTTCAGGGTCTCTCACATACAAAGTAATATCATCCGCGTAGAGGGATATTTGTATTTGGCTTAAATTGCAATGGAAAGCCTTGTCTTGATGAACCTGGCTTGCCTGGAGGCTAAGGGTTCTATTGCTATGGCAAATAGAAGGGGGGATAGCGGGCATCCCTACCGGGTACCGCTCAAGATAGTAAAAGGAGCTGATAATTGCCCATTAATTAACACCTTAGCCGTGGGTTGATGATACAATAAGCGTATCCAGGAAGTAAACAGGGGGGGAGCCCATCCGTTACAGCACCCCCGAAAAGGTAGTCCCACTCCACAGAATCAAATGCTTTCGAAGCATCCAGCGGGAACTAGGGGGCCACCGTCTGGAGTAGGGAAAAGAGGGTGCGAAGATTATGGGTGGTGGCGCGTCCTGAAACAAAACCCGATTGATCTGGGAGCACCAGTTTGTCGAGAAGCAGCATTAGTCGGTTAGCAATAACCTTGGCTAATATTTTGGCGTCACAGTTTATAAGTGACAACGGTCTATAGGAATTGCAGGAATCTGGAAGCTTTCCGGGCTTCAGCAGCGATGTAATAAGCGCCTCCCTCATCGATGGCGGAAGTGCGCCCACCTCCAGGGATTCCTCATAGACTTCTTTAAGCACCGTGGCCATTATGTCAATATAATTTTTGTAAAATTCGGTAGGGATGCCATCCAGGCCAGGTGTTTTGCCAGATTGCATCTTCATTATTGCCTCCCGGATTTCATCTAGTTCAAACGGAGCGCTGAGGAATTCACGGTGCACATCACTAAGCCAACCCAAAGCCATGTCTCCCAAAAAGCTATCTAGGTACAAACTACCATTCCTTTGAGTAGTGTACAATGTAGTGTAGTGGGAGGTAAATGCATTTAGGATGTCCGGAGTGTTTCGGTGTTTCGATGCTGGTTGTCCCCAGGACCCTGGATTTCTAAAATGCAATTTGCAAAGCGGGGACGTCAGATCCCCTCAGTCAAAGCCCGTCCCGGCCTCTCGCCCTCTCCATACCTGCAAACCTTCCAAAAACGCCCCCGGAAACTCGCTTCTCTCCCCCCAGCTTCCTCATACTCAGACAGCTTCACGCGGAAATCACTCTGCACTTGCCCCGTTTCCCCTGCCTCCATCCGATACTCCAGTGCCTTAAGTTCCCTCTCTAAAGATTTCAATGTGCCCTGGATATCATGGAGAACCCCAAAACTTTTAGAAATACAGAACCTTCTAATCGTGACCTTAAAGGCTTCCCAGATTATTTCTACCGACCCTTTATTCCTTATAAAGAAATCTTGTATCTCTTCTCCCAGTTCATGGTGGAAAACCGTGTCCAGTAGCGCTCTGGGTTGTAGCCGCCAGCTAGGCCTGGGTTTGTCATACCCTGGTGGGTGTAGTACAGGCGTCACTGGGCAGTGATCCAAGAGTGTTCTGGCATGGTGTGTGACGGTGCGAATGGACGGCCCCAGGCCCTAGTCCCCAGTCCCCTAGTAACCAGAAAGTAGTCTATTCTAGCCCAGGTGACAGCATGGGTCGTGAAATGTGTGCCTTCTCTTGCGTGAGGATGAGTGTGACGCCACATGTCTATCAGCTCTCCCTCTGGTAATATTCCCAGTGATGATGATGTTTTAAAAGAAGTGTTTTAATGTGAAACCATCTGAAATGTTTTGTATGTATAGCATGTTTTTTGTAACAAAATAAGTAAGAGTATATATAAAAAAGAAAAAAGAGAACAAAAGAAAGAAAAGGATAAAAATGAAATAAAGTAACAACGACTAAATATCAAATATATACAAAAAATAAATAACCTTGATCAGAATTCCATGGGTTGAGAATGATTTGTTATTATAATTTACTTGTCTAAGTTACTCATGAACTATTAGTACACATAACCCGGTGTGCACGTTCTTTTTCCAAATAATACTTTACCTTGCTAGGGTTTATCCGATTAAGCAGGGGCCCCAATTTTTCCAGAAAAATATTCCCAGTATGACCTCCTGAGTGTGAGTATAGTGGTGGGGTGCAGTATTAGACCTGTCCAATGCCGGGTTAAGGGCCACATTAAAATCACCGCCCCAAATTATGTGGGTAGAGCCTATACTCATAATCCTGCCCCATAGGGTCGTGAAGTATTCTGGGGAATCTGTGTTGGGTCCATAACAGCAAGCTAGCGTAATGGACTCCGTACCTAATCGGTTCCAAACAATCACATACCGCCCGAGGGTCCACCTCCGATCCCACCAGTGTAAAAGGAGTTTATTTTCGTACTAGTATCGCTGGAGGAGTATGAGGAGAAAAATCTACATCCCGCCCATTTACTAGCAAACGTATTGGGGAGCTTGGGATTAACATGGGTCTCTTGGAGCATGGCAATGCTTATATGATGACGATCGAGGTAGACCAATATGTGCAGCCTCTTCTGCGAATCTCCCAATCCTCTAATATTCCAAGACATGAATCGCAACTGTGATGTGTCTGTCTTTAAACCCCTAGTTCCCTATAGTGTTAGTTCCACAATAGTATGAGTATGTACTCCACTGTAAACAACCATGAACAGAACAGCAGTTGGTAATGGAAAGGTGTAAATTGCTCATAACAAACTTATCAGAAAAATTGGACCCTACTACTGAAGCATCCCCAACATGCCATGTATAGTTTCCCTCCCCCTCCTAACCGCCTACACACCGGAACTGTGCGTTCAACTGGTCTAGTCTATGAGTAGAGAAAAATTGACAGGGGGATCTCCTTTAGGGGAAACTCCGGTAGGTGGCAGGGGCAGCCTAGCGGCCTTCTTCTCCTAATAGGCCTGAGGGCGCCCGGCACCTGCCTATTCCCATTTCCCATTATATGGCACAGGTCGTCAATTCGTATGTGTCGCATGTGGAGGAAGGAACAGGTTATGTCATGTGTCCATCACATCAGATCAAAGTGAACATCCTAAAAACTCAATGGAAAGTACATGGTCATGTCACAAGACATCTCTCAATCAATGGGCGGTGTAAGCGATCGCGGTGAGCCTTCTGGTGTAGGTGCTGCAGCCTTGTGGACTTTAAGCCGTTTCAAAAAATCTTCAGCGTGTTGAGGCTTCGTGAAAAATGTTTGTTTGTCTTTAAATGTGAGTCGTAGACACGCAGGGTAGAGGAGAACATACTCTATTTGGGCCTGCCGCAACTTCTACTTCACCGGTAGGAATTTGCGTCTTTCTTCCTGCACTGTGGGAGTGAAGTCCTGATACATGGTGAAGGGTACTCCTTCGAAATGTAGTTGTTTCTTCTCCCTTGAGATCCGGAGGGCAGTATCCCTATCCCTATAATTCAGGAGGTGAGCAATGATAGGTCGGGTGTACTACCAGGCGGAGGTTTCGGTCCAAAGGAGCGGTGTGTCCTCTCTACAACAAAGTGAGGGGAAAGAAGATTCACCCCGACTACTTCCAGCAGTAACCATTCTATGTATTCCTCCATTTTGCCCATGTTCGTGCTCTCAGGAATGCCCATAACGCGGATGTTATTCCTACGACTCCTCGCTTCAATTTCCTCGTTCTTGGCAGCGATAAGCTTGAGCAGTTTGTCCATTTGTGAAACTGAATTCTGGGTGCGAGTCGCAGCATCCTCAACATCTGATATGCGTTGTTCTGCCTCCTTGACCGTCAATCTTATGGGCTATTGCATCCATGCGTGTAGTGTGCGTGTCTATTTTAACTGCCAGTCCTGCGAATCCCTGTCGGACTTCCTGCAGAAGTGCTTTCATGTCTTCAATCTGTGCAGGTTGCATATCTGGCTGTGATGCATCAGCTCCCCCCTCCACTTCCGAAGTCTGCTGCCGGGTACTTTTCTTGGCATCAAAGGTGATGCGTGGTTGACGTGTGTCAGGCTTCACCATATTAGGCACTCAGTATCTTGGTTTAAGCAGTATGAGCCCCGAAGGGGGGGAGGGGGGCTGGAAGGACCAAGACAGTGATGTTGCTTGTCTAATCTCCCAGTGTGGGAGGTTTCTGTGCAGGTTGTCCCAGGGCAGCCCCCAGGCAGCAGCAGGACCCTTCACGCAGCTACCAAGCGGTGCCACGGGGACAGGATGCGCCGCAGCGTAACAGTGGATGTACTCGCCCAGGTCTCTTGTCCTCTACCTGCGCGTCCCTACTATTCTTGATGCCTGTAACTTCATAGGATAGCCTTTTCCGCCTTTTTAACGTTATGAGCTGTCACTGCACTCTTCTACTCTGTGCCCATGCCATCAGGTATGTCAGTATTGACTCTGCAGTGCAGCGCTGTTGGTAATTGACTGTAGTCACGAGGGGAATAGCGCCACACCTTCTTCCCAGCCGCGCCGTCTGGATGTGTCACCTCTGGCGCCTCCTGTAGCTGGACAGCCGCCCCCTGGTCAATCCTGCCGTAGCGCACCCAAGTGTCCGCGTAAATCGTGGAACAAAGTTTTGCCGCCGTCAGATGAGGCAGTAGCGTGTACTGAGGGTTGATTAAAAGTCGCTCGCGGGTGGAGCAACCTCGCGGCACATTGCAATAACCACAGAGCCGCCCGCTAGTGCCCCCGCCTGTGCCGCGTATGGCCGATCCGCCACCCGTGCTGCCTGCGTGCACAGCAAAGACTCACCGCTTCTCAGCGCTCACTTGGCGTTCATGCAGCGCTTCCACCTCTCCCGCCGCTCGGCTCTGTGCCCCCAGGCTGTCAGGATACTGAAAAGATATGCCCAAAAGAAATGCAGAAAAAAGCAATAGGGGTGAAGAAAGAAGCAAGAGGGGTACAGAAAGAGACAAGAAGTGCTGAACGAGGCAAGAGAAGTGCAGAAAGAGGAAAAAAGATGCTAAAAGAGAAAGAAGGGTGCAGAAAGAAGCAAGAAAAGTGCAGAAAGAAGCAAGAGAAGTGCATAAAGAAGTAAGAGAGGTGCAGAAAGAGAGTGATGTGTAGAAAGAAGAGAGTATTGTGCAGAAAGAGGCAAGAGAGGTGCAGAAAGAGGCAAGAGACGTGCAGAATGAGGCAAGAGAGAAGCAGTGCTCCTGCTATAGCAAAAACTAATGTCCCGGGGTGGGCACCCAGGGACATTGCTTGAGCCGGCCCTTGGGGCTAATGGTCCCCAGGGCAATGGGGGGGCTCCTGGAGGGGGGCCGTTTGGCCACCCTCCCATTTTTGTAATAGCCCCGGGGAGGTGGTGGCCTCGGGCCGGGGGTACCCAACAGACACCCGCATTTCATTAATTTGTGCTCTGGGGAGGTGGTGGTCTCTGGGGTATTGTGAGGCGCTCAAGACCCCCCACTTTTTAAATTTTTGCCCTGGGGAGGTGGCAGTCCCCAGAGCTGCTGGGGGTGACCCCCCACATTTAATAAAATAAACCCCGGAAGGGGTTGGTCCCCGGGGCAGTGTGGGGAGGCAGGAGCCCCCCCACACTTCATTTAAAAATCAAAGCCCAGGGGAGCTGGTGGTCCCCAGGGCTATGGGGGGCCACGTGCCCCCGCATTTAAATGAGTATCTCCCTGGAGTAGTGGCAGTCCCCAGGGCAACAGGGGCCCCCGCGGTACCCTGCACAATAATTTTCATTACCCCCTGGACCTTGCCCACCCAGGGGCTTAATAGAAACGAAGCATGAGAGAGTGCTTCATTTTTGGGGGAGAAGGCGGGATTTGTGCACCCAGCGAATCCCAACGAAAGTGCTTTTTTTGGCCCTCGGGGTCCCTGTGGGACCCCCTGAGCAGGCCTCGGGGGCCAGGGTGTTTATACCCTGCCCCCTTTTCTTGTATTTTTATCATTTTTGCTACCAACACTTCCTGGTTTGAAGTGTTTACAGCCTATCAGATCTCAGGCTCGAGATCGGGAGGGTTCGCGGATCCTTCGCGTCCATGCATGGATATCTGTAAATGTTTAAATTTCGTAGGAACTTCTTAACGGATTTACATCATTTAACAAACAGAATGCTTTCTTAACCAAGAGCTACCTTTTTGCCAAATTTGGTGTAATTCCTTCTGCAGTTCAGGCTGGAGCCTTGTCTAAAGTTTCCGATGGAAATGAACATGGAGAAAACATGTTGTGGGAACCCCCCTTTTTTCTCAGCCCCCGCTTGACGATTCACCCCTACGGTTTCAAGACAGGACTTGACCTGAGCGGCCCCATTAGTTTTGAAAATACGTGAAGATTCGTCAAAGGGCGCCAAAGATATTGGCAAAAGAAAAGTAAAGTGCTTTTCCTACGGAAACTAGGTACTAACTATAACTACCTACTGGTGACTGCCAGAGTAGGTAATATATATATATATATATATATTCACTAAAAAAAAACATAGGTTTTAGGCCTTATATAGTTAGGAATTAACATATAAAAAACTATTGAAATTCCTCCTATATAGTTAGCTGGACATTTTATTGATATAAAACCAATGAAATTCGACATATAGTTAGGTCCACTAACTATATATTTCGAGCAATCCGCAATCCAATGCTGATGATGTCACATATTACATCATTCATGACATCACTGATGACATCACTGATGACAGCTCATTTAACATCAATAATTACACCACTAATGATATACTTCATGTGATAATACAATGCACCTCCTTACACTCTAATACACCTAGTGTAAAATACAAAGTATCATTTTTAAAACTATTGACACACCAATACCATTTACTACATACCCACTAACTAATTCCTACGTCTACATGCACATTCATTCATTCACCCATAAGGTCATTCGTACATACTGTCACTCATCATTGCAACACTATCATATGCACTCATACACCTATGCAGACACTCACACACTGCCACTCATCCATGGAGTTACTCACACACCTACTCAGGCCTGTAAAGAATCAATCACACTTTGATTTCTTGATCTATACAGTTAAACACAGAACAGCTTACATTTTCACAGATATACAAACATATACTTACTCACTTATACAATCAAATCCTTCATCCATACTCTTATACATCCTCTCATTCTTCAATATGTAAAACATATTTAAACTTTACAAAAACACACAGACACTGGATGATGTCATCAGTGATGTCATCAGTGATGTCACTGACCATGTCATGAATGATGTAATATGTGACATCATCAGCATTGGATTGCGGATGCGCGAAATATATAGTTAGTGTCATCCATACTCTTATACATTCTCTCATTCTTCAATATGTAAAACATATTTAAACTTTACAAAAACACACAGACACTGGATGATGTCATCAGTGATGTCATCAGTGATGTCACTGACCATGTCATGTATGATGTAATATGTGACATCAACAGTATTGGATTGCGGATGCCCGAAATATATAGTTAGTGGACCTAACTATATGTCGAATTTCATTGGTTTTATATCAATAAAATGTCCAGCTAACTATATAGGAGGAATTTCAATGGTTTTTTATATGTTAATTCCTAACTATATAAGGCCTAAAACCTATGTTTTTTTTTTAGTGAATTTCAATGGTTTTTTAAAGGCTAATTCCTAACTATATATAGTGTATAACCTTTGGTTTTTTCAGTGAATTTCATTGGTTTTTTAAATGCTAATATATATATATATAGGAGGAATTTCAATTGTTTTTTTATATGTTAATTCCTAACTATATAAGGCCTAAAACCTATGTTTTTTTTAGTGAATTTCATTGGTTTTTTAAAGGCTAATTCCTAACTATATATAGTATATAACCTTTGGTTTTTTCAGTGAATATATATATATATATATATATATATATTTATATATATATATATATATATATATATATTTTTTTTTTTTTCATTGGTTTTTTAAAGGCTAATTCCTAACTATATATAATGTATAACCTATGGTTTTTTCAGTGAATTTCATTGGTTTTTTAAAGGCTAATCCCTAACTATATATAGTGTATAACCTATGGTTTTTTCAGTGAATATATATATATATCCAGTAAGTGGAGTGGGAGATCACTTAAGCATTGATTGTACTGGTCAGCATACTCCCTAGAAAGAGAAACAGAATGTGCATTATCAAAATCATAAGCACATACTCACAACATATACACGGATCCAGTAAAGTTCATATTATGATTCAGAACAGCACGATACTAGGTTAGATACTATTTCCATATCACACACTCTGCTCTAACTTGATCCTCCACAGGAGCCTTATAATTTCTTTCGGTAAAGCTTGTTACCTAATAATAAGTGCTATTCCACATTAGGGCTTTCATGTGACCCATCTGTTCCCTATCATTCTTTCTGAAGGAGTCCAGCAGTCTCCTTTCCCTCCTATGACTTTCTGTTGTAGTCTTTACCGGCCTTACAGTATCTTGCCCCACAGCCTGTGCTCGACGTCAGCTCCCGGACCCCCTGCTCATACTGACTCTGTGCTCCACCACCAGCTTATTCACCAGTTTCCTTTTCAACAGAGTGATGCATTTGTCTGAGAGTCCGCATTCCATTGATGCAGGGTGAGAACCTCCTGTTGCCTACCCCAGCACGGTCCAAATCTTTTTTTTAATTTTTTTTATCCCTGTGCCGATGTAAATCTTGGTTTATGTGCAGGTGACTAGTGGGAGCTCCGGAATGTACCCACTTGATCATATATTGCCAGTGCTCCTATCACATTTCCCATGTAGGCTATATTCAGTGCTGGGAATTTTAACGAGAACACTGGCAAACTCAGTAGGTCTGTCTTGCCTTTTGTGTTATAAGGGGCCTAAATAGTGCAGATGGTGAAGGGAAAGCTGTGAGCAAGAAAAAGGTCGGGCAGAGAGTGGCACAGCCAGGAAGACACGGATCAGTGCAGGTTGGGCGAGATGCGGACAGGGTGAGTTACAGGCACGGAAAGATGCAGACAGAGAGCGTGGAGAGGAAGAGGCGTGAGTAGGGAAAGGTGCGTGCAGGGTGCCTGCTGGGAAATGTATGAGCAGGGAGAGGGTGCAGGGAAAGTGATATTTAGGGAGAGGGCGGGTCGGGGGACTTACGGCTTGAGAGAGAGGCAGCTTTAGTGTGCGGTGGGAAATACGTGGCCAGGGAAAGGTTTGGGCATGGAGAGGTATGACGCAGGAGAGGTATGAGCTGGGAGAGGTATAGGCAGGGAAAGGTATGAGCCTGGAGAGGCATAACGCAGGAGAGATATAAGGAGGGGAGGTATAGGCAGTTAGAAATACAGGCAGAGAGAGAGGTGCCAGCAGGAAGCGTAATGGGCGGAGAGAGAGGTGTATGCAAGTAGACGTACGAGGAAGAGGTACAAGCAGGGAGGAGTGGAGGCTGGGAGAGGTGCAGGCATGGGGAAATAGTAGCAGGGATAGGAGAAGAGGTTCAGACACGGAACGGCATGGACAGTGACAGGTAGGTGCTTTCAAATGCTCTACAATTCCACTGTACGTGCCTTGCTGCAGTTTTGCTTTTAGTAGCAAAACCTCGCCCTGGCAGTAGCACTGAAAAGCTCCGTATCTCTGCTCCGCTCTGCTCTTCTAGCGGTAATCAGTTATGGTGCAGGCGGGGGCTCAGCACACGGGAGCCCCGCACAAGTACTGCACCAGCCCGCATCATTAACCGGTCTCCCCCTTGGCACGGGAGATCGGTCCGGACATCAAAGGCTTCCCCCAGGCAGGGGGAAGCGGAAACCACGTCCTCCCAGCCCCGCCTACAACCAGGCGGCGGCCATTTTAAGGCGGCTCGGGCCGTGGCGGTGATCTCGGCAGTAAAACGAGGGGTGAGCACCCTCGAAATTAAAATAACACACAACAAAATATAAGGCAGAAGCCCCCAAGCCCCCCCCCCAAAAAAAAAATCTGAAAATTCGCGGGAAGCGGAAACCACGTCCTCCCAGCCCCGCCTACAACCAGGCGGCGGCGGCGGCCATTTTAAGGCGGCTCGGGCCGCGGCGGTGATCTCGGCAGTAAAACGAGGGGTGAGCACCCTCGAAATTAAAATAAAACACGACAAAATATAAGGCAGAAGCCCCCCAAGTCCCCCCCCCCCCCCCCCCCAAAAAATCTGAAAATTCGCGGGGGTGCGCGCACGCGTGCGCGCTTATAGATATATAATTGATTTCTCTTCTAATTTTCTCAGGAACCACTGGAGGGATTTACACTATTTTACCAAAAGCGTGATCTGCATACCAGACACTACCATTTTGACAAGTTTGGTGTAATTCCCTTCAGCGGTTCAAGCTGTAGCTGAGTCTAAAGGTCCTATGGAAATTAACATGGGGAAAACACGTTTTGGGACCGCCCTTTTTTCTCAGCCCCCACTTGACGAATCCCCCCCAAATTTTCGGGGAAGGAGCGGAGCGGAGCGAGCCATCTTCTTTGAGAAATTTGCGAAGATTCATCAACCAGGGCCAAAGTTATTCCCAATAGAATGTTGGGGATTTCCTATGGTAAACAATTCAAACTATATATACCTACTGGCGACCGCCAGTAGGTAATATATATATATATTAACTACTGGCGTCTCGCCAGTAGGTATATATAGTTAGGATTTTTTGTCTATGGGACTTTTGAAAATTCTATGTCTAATAACTTTGGCGTTTGTGGACGGAATCGGCTGAAATTTTCAGGAAAATGGCACATTTTGTTTCTGAGCAGCCCCTGACAATTTGGGGGGGTTTCGTCAAGGGGGGGCCGAGAAAAAAGGGGGGTCCCAAAACGCGTTTTTCCCAAGTTAATTTCCATAGGGCCTTTGGCCTCACTTTTAGCTCGAACGGCTGAATGGATTTGCACGAAACTTGGCAAAATTGTAGGGACTGTTAGCCCGATGTGCCTTTGCTAGGTCTCAATATATGTGCTCCAGTGGATTTTGAGAAATTAACGTTCAAAACAAGATATATATCTGTAACAGCGCTCCGGGCTGCGCTCCGGTCCACTTACTTTTCGCGAAACGGAACTTTGCGATGCGAAGCTGATTGGCTCCCCGGTGTCTGTCAACATTCTAAACAGTCCTGAGCGGCCGCCATCTTATCTCTCGGTAGGATCGAGAGATAAGAAGAGGTGAAAAACGAAGGGGGAATTTAATGAAAGGGGGCAAGGTATACCCCTCTTGACCCCCTAGGAATGTTGTTGGGGTTATTAAAGGGTCCCGTGGGGAAAAAAATAAAATAATTTTCACGGTAGAAGCGCTTCACGGGCCGCGAACTGGGCCGCAAACTGGTAGCGAAACGGGAATTCGCCATTTTGTGCTTCGTTTTAATTAAATTACTAGGTATAAGGGGGTGCGGGAGACGTATCCTAATCCCTTATGTTTTCTGAGGGTGGCTGAGGAGGCTCATATATGTTGATACATGCCTTCCAGCGGCTGTGCGTGAGCTTTTTTTTTTTTTTGCTGCGTGACGTCTGTTAACGTTCGATTTGATAGAAATCAGGAAGTGTTGACCGCCAATTTGTCAGTGCGATAAAATATTTTGTTATAAATGAATCCTTATTGATAAACATTGTCTGCGCCATCTTGCCTTTTTTCCAATGCCACAATTTTGTCGTGCACGGCAGCCATTTTAGATGCCAGGCCGGTCCCAGGCTATCACCTAGCCCTGCGGATGTAGTTTATGTCCCCAGCTGTAGAGAATCCAGACATGCCAACCCTCCCGATTCAGGCGTGAGACTACTGATTTCAGTGCTAGTCTCCCGCCTCCCGATTTCTGCAAGCAAAAACCCGGGGGCATATTACCAACAACTAGCGATATTTTTTGTCTCTAACTTGTTTAGAGACAAAAATTATCGCCGCACATCGGCGATTTTTATCGCAGATTAACCTTGCTATTAGCAAGGTTTATCGCAAATGCGATAAAAAACGGCCGCAATGCATGAATATCGCTGAAAAGTCCGCGCTATTCATGCATTATCGAGCAAATGCTCTTAGCCATGTTATCCACCTCCCATTGGATAACATGGCTAAGAACTGCTCAGGGCAGGTGTTAGCTTTTTGAGATATTCGCGCTTAGCGCGAATATCTCCAAAAGTTGGTAATAGGAGATAGCGATGTTAGGGACTGTTTCCAGTCGCTAACATCTTGGCACGCCCACTTTGCATGTCATTAGTGATAAATATCACTGACATGCAAAGCGGGGCCCAAGATGGTCGCTATCTCCTTTTAGCTGTCACTAACTGGTGTTAGCGACAGCTTGGTAATAGGGAGATAATTTTATCTCCGCTTTCTTGGCTTTTAAAGCCAAAAAAGCGGAGATAAACCCCCTTGATAATATGCCCCACGATTCCTCGGGGGTTTCAGCTGACAAGGCTTGGTATTGTGTTACGTGGTAATTCTTCCAGGAAACGTCAGAGGGTCGATGCAGGGGTTCTAGAAGGGGTGATAAACCATTTAAGCCTCATGAACAAGCGCATGGTCTTTTAAAGATCTGTGAAGTACTCGGGGCGGCGGTGTGTGTGTGTCCTCTTTCAGGAGTGGGCGGGGGCGGGGGGGCACTGCCAGCAACTTGCCAGGCCAGGCAGTGTTCAACACTTGCATCACCCTTTCTCTGCCTGCTATTGCGCTCCATGCTTCGGAAAGGTAAGAAAAAGAACGTGCATTTGAGTTTGAAATGTCCGATCCTGTAGCAGTACACTTGCAAAGCCCACACATGACAATAACCCGATTCAAGGCCCCATTCACCCGATTTTTTAAAAATATATAGCACTCCAACAAAGTAGGATTATAAAACTTTATTAACTTTTAAATATAACGAACGGAACAAAAACTGTAACAAACATTTAAACATTTTTGACAAAAAAAAGCAACAATGGTCAGAAGCTGTCTTTTGTGCGAATAGTCCCAAGGCAGCACAACGTGCTGAGTTCTGGACGGCACCCAGGTGATGTCACCTGGGTGCCGCACTGGTTTTTGGGATCCTACAATGCAGCTCAGAAAAACAGCGTGGCGCATCCCGGGTGGTGCGGGGGGAGGCCTCGTCAGTAGCGGTCTGTTGTGCGAATAGTCCCAAGGCAGCAGAACGCGCTGAGATGTGGATGGCACCCAGGTGATGTCCAGTAAACTGCCGCACTGGTTTTGGTATCCTACAATGCTGCTCCGAAAATTGGCGTGGGGCGGCCCGGGGGGGGGGGGGGCGTGGGGGAGGCGGCGTGAACGGGCCTCCCCAGGTGGCGGCCATCCAGCTGAGTTGCGCCCGCTCTTGCGGCTACAGCGTCTCGCTCACCATGTAGTTGAGTTGCTCCCACTCTTGCAGTGCAGCGATAGGCGGCTGCCACAGGACTCTTAAAATGGCGGCCGGCTCTTCGGTTTTGGGCCTGGTCCACTAAAATGGCCCTGGGACACCTTGGAACTCGGACGCTTGCCTGCTAGGGCTTGGGCTCCATTCTCGAAAGCATCCCCTCAGCCGTGAAGATTCTACAAAAGTCTTGGGGGCCCTCGACTCCTGCAGGCTTCCGGTGGGGAGCGGCTGCCATGATTGCTCGCGGAATGACCACGTCGGAGCCACGAGATGGTGGTGCTCTCATGCTGACGCCAGCTTCAGTCTGAATCATCCAGAAACAAGGTGGGGCTTTCATCGTTTGGGAAAAAAAAATGTTCTAAACCAATGAAAAGTGTTATTTTTAGGTCATATGACCAAGCCTTCCATCTTTAGGAAACCAAAAGTAAAATGAACCAATGAAAAGTTTTATAAACAAGTCACATGACCTGTTATGCGGCATAGGGCTACAAAAAGCGTAGAAAATCCGTTGGCACGTGAGGCGGCGTCAGTAGCGGACCGATGTGCGAATAGGCCGAAGGCAGCACAACGCGCCGAGATCCGGATGGCACCGAGGTGGTGTCCAGCAAATTGCCGTACTGGTGTGGCCATCCTACAATGCTGCGCCGAAAGACGGCGTGTCCAGCTGAGTTTCGGTCACTCTTGCGGTACAGTGACTCGAACGCGCCGAGATCCGGATGGCACCGAGGTGGTGTCCAGCAAGTTGCCGCACTGGTGTGGCCATCCTACAATGCTGCGCCGAAAGTCGGCGTGGGGTGCCCCGTTGGCTTATGAGGTGATGTCAGTAGTGGACCGATGTGTGAATAGGTCGGAACCAGCACAAGGCGCCAAGATCCGAATGGCAAGTCCTGGATGTTGAGTGCCATAGTTGAGAGTTCTGAGCAGTGCTTGTAAGACTATCTGAAGCTTATTTGCACCTGCTGCAGGTTCACTATTGCCCGAGGTGGTGTCCAGCAAATTGCCGCACTGGTGTGGCCATCCTACAATGCTGCGCCGAAAGACGGCGTGTTCAGCTGAGTTCCGGTCACTCTTGCGGTACAGTGACTCGAACTCGCCGAGATCAGGATGGCACCGAGGTTGTGTCCAGCAAGTTGCCGCACTGGTGTGGCCATCCTACAATGCTGCGCCGAAAGTCGGTGTGGGGTGCCCCGTTGGCTTATGAGGTGATGTCAGTAGTGGACCGATGTGTGAATAGGTCGGAACCAGCACAAGGCGCCAAGATCCGGATGGCAAGTCCTGGATGTTGAGTGCCATCGTTGAGAGTTCTGAGCAGTGCTTGTAAGACTGTCTGAAGCTTATTTGCACCTGCTGCAGCTTCACTATTGCCCTGGTGTGGCCAAAGATCGCCCATGACATAGGCGGCCGGCTCCCGAGGTCCGGCGGAACTTTTTTCCTTTTCCTTTCTGCTTCTTGTCCCACAATCCGTTTCACCTGAAGACACGACCAGGTCCCTGAATGTGTGCAGGGGGACACTATTGATTGAATGAAAATGGCGGCTTGACACAAAGCTGACTCAAGCGTTGCTGTTGATGCTATACAGACAAAAATTGGTTTTCAGTTTGTACATTCTTCAGGATTTTTTTTTCCATCCAAGGCTGATTGAGAGTTTGTAGAAAAATGGCTTCAGATTTTCCACATATTACTCTTCAACATTCTTCCTAAATGTAACAATGTGAGACTCACTAGGAGAACGGCTGTTTATCTTTCCTTTCAAAATGCTGCCAACAATATTTTCTGAATGGAAGACACCATCTTGTAGCATAAAGGGCCGAAAGGGGTTCTGGTCTGGCCGATGGTTGGTGGAGACATTTTGACTATATCTTGGACCTGCCCGGCCTCGCCCAAAATGGCGCCGGTATAAATGGGACTCGTAACTCCTTGTTGTGTACTGGTTGAACAACCTTGATATCACGAGATATGAATGCAGTTTTGATGCTCATGGCGGGCGGGGACGAGAATTGATTGAATATTTCGACATCCCTATTGATATTAAGTTCTGATGTGTTATTGATTACTGTACTATTGAAAGTTCGAATTAACGTCACCCATGGTACTTGCACGCAAATGTATATCTAGATAACTTTTTTGTAAGTGGCCCTGTCGTATTTTAATTACAAAATGTACGTCCACCGATTCCGCAACTGTTAGACACCTTAGTTCTTGCAACCTAATGGCTCGCTCGTTACGTTCCTCTATAATGTAAATGTCTCCTCATCATATACGATTTCAGTTTGCTCCGTGGCCGGCCCACGTGGTTATAAGCCCGTATTTGTATACTGACATTTTCACAATAAAGGTTTTTAAAACAAAACATGGTAGTAGTATTTACATTGGTAAAGTTTTTACTTTTAGTCACTGTTTTCGAATCAGTAAAAGGCAAGTGAAATAAAGCAGTCCAATTACATGACGGATAAAAGGTATAATATGTAGGAACGCAGTAAAGATAAATGGTCAAGGGCAGTTGTGTTTTCCACTCCTGCAACATAAAGTGATCGATAAGAATCTGATAATCAGGCGTATCGGCGACTAAGACAGCAGGCCGAGTCTCTTTTACTCAACGGCTCCGTCATGGAACGAAGAAACGCCCTTTTTCTCGAAAAAGGAATATATTTTACTTGCAGGACAATTGTACATTTTCCGGGAAAGTACATCAGCCTGGAATATTATAACATATATGTTTAAAAAAAAATAATGTTCGAAACCAATAAAAAGCGTAATTTTGAGGTCATATGACCAAGCTTTTCATCATTAAAATAACAAAAGTAAAATGAACCAATGAAAAGTTTTATTAACAAGTCACATGACCTGTTATGCTTACGTTACGCGCTGCGCGCCGCGCCCCGGATCACTTCCGGGTGCGCTAACGCGGCGTGTCATATAACGCATTACGCGACAACGTAGGTCAAGAATATAGTCAAAATGTCTCCACCAACCAGCGTTCGGAACACAACCCCTTTCAGCAGTCCAAAAAGTTCTGTAAAATGACAACAGAGGGGACAGGCAACAAGAACCATCAGTCAAAGAGGGGAGGGCAAGTTCTTCTCTACCGGGTCATGTTGGGGCGCTACCGGAACTGATCGAATTGGTAGTCTACAGTGTTTCTGGATGTTTCAGACTAAAGCTGGCGTCAGCATGAGAGCACTACCATCTCGTAGCTCCGTCGTGGCCATTCCACGAGCAGACATGGCAGCCGCTCCCCACCAGAAGCCTGCGGGAGTCGGGGGCCCCCAAGACTTTTGTAGAATCTTCACGGCTGAGGGGACGCTTTCGAGAATGGGACCCAAGCCCTATCAGGGAAGCGTCCGAGTTCCAAGGTGTCCCAGGGCCATTT
Organism: Lissotriton vulgaris; assembly: GCF_964263255.1. Classification (NCBI taxonomy): domain Eukaryota; kingdom Metazoa; phylum Chordata; class Amphibia; order Caudata; family Salamandridae; genus Lissotriton; species Lissotriton vulgaris. The sequence goes on from NC_141685.1 coordinate 1,939,372,754, forward strand.
TAGTGGACCACGCCCAAATCTGAAGAGCCGGCCGCCATTTTGAGAGTCCTGTGGCAGTCGGCTATCGTTGCATCGCAAGAGCGGGAGCAACTCAACTACATGGTGAGCGAGACGCTGTAGTCGCAAGAGCGGGCGGTAAACAGCTGAATGGCGGAAGAGGCACAGTGTAGCAAAAGCGGGCGGTATGGCAACTAAAACGGTAAAGGGGCGCCCCACTACAGCGTGTCTTCAGGTCAAACGGATTGTGGGACAAGGTCCAGAATAGAAGAGTCATCAAAAGGCAAAAAGTTCCGCCGGACCCCGGGAGCCGACCGCCTATGTCGGGGGCGATCTCAGGCTAAACCGGTGCTATAAGACTTGGGGAGGGGGTCGGAGCCAAGCGTCTTCTCCGAGTCCGTGCCATCACACCGCCCCTTGGGGGCCTCCGTCAAGCGGTTTAGGGAGGTACCATATCACATTGTTTTCAAATGCAGTCAGGTCCACAAACGACACTCACTTACTTTGAGAATAGTGAAGCTGCAGTAGGTGGAAATAAGCTTCAGACAGTGTTACATGCGCTGCTCAGAACTCTGAACTATGGCACCCAACATCCAGAACTTATGCCATTTGAGAATGGCAGTGACATTGAAGCAACTCAGGGACCAAAACCATTAACGTACTTTCACGTATGAAAATCTTACTTGGGGAAGGGGCAGGAGCGAAGCGCCCCCTCCCAGTCCGCGCCACCACACCGTATGTTGAAAATCTGAAGCCATCGTTCTACAAACTCAACCAACCTTGGATGGAAAAATCTAGGAAAATGTACAAACTGAAAACCAGTTTTGGTCTGCATAGCATCAGTAGCAACGCTTGCTATCAGAGTGCATGAGTTTCATGCTCGATCGATTGAGCTAGCCGGATCGGGCAATAAAAAGTATAAAATAGTTATGTAAATAGTTATTTAATAAAATGTTTTACCCTGTTTCTTTGCTGGTGTGTTGTCTATATTTTTAATATTTGCATAGGGTTTGTTGTTATTTTGGGCGGGGTGGGTGACGGAGCCGAGCTGTCTTGCAGCCCTCATGGTGTGGAGCTCAGTTCATCTCACTATTTTCGTATTTCTCATGAAGGGTTGTTCCTAATGTTTCTATTTTAGCGACGTCAAAAAGAGATCCAATTAGTGGCCTACTGATTTTGCTCGATTACTTTTATTTTTTTACACGATTTTTCAGTATCTGCAAAGACTAAACAGAGTATTGCGACTTTGTGCTTGTTTGTAAATAGAGAATGAACCAAAGAGAACCAATTCTAAAACAGTAAATGCTTGGATAACAATCAATCAAATGGAGGGACAAGCAGGCACGACGGATTACAACGGGGTTAAAGGTCTGCGTTAACTACCCTTCACTATCTGCAAAAAGAGAGTACTACTAAGAGTAAAGAGGGGAGGGGGGGGGCAGCGTTCAAAGCACACCAGCGTGCATAAACACGAAAACGTTTTTACCTATCACGTACTTGACATTTGACAGCTTTTGATATTTGCTATTAAAAAACCATTGAAATTCACAGAAAAAACCATAGGTTATAGTCCATATATAGTTAGGAATTTGCATTTACAAAACCTTGAAAATTCACTGAAAAAACCATTGGTTATAGACCATATATAGTTAGGGATTAGCCTTTTCAAAACCTTATTTTACTCGCATAAAACCATTGAAATTCCATATATAGTTAGTTGCACTAACTATATATCGCGGACCCGCAATCCACGGCTAATGATGTCACATATTACATCATTCATGACATGGTCAGTGACATCACTGATGACATCTCAAATGACATCACTGATGACATCACTGATGACATCTCAAATGACATCACTGATGACATCACTGACATCTCATTTGACATTATTGATCACATCACTGATGATATCATTTATGTGATAATACAATGAACATCTTCAAACTGTAATATAACCTTAGATACACTCAGTGTAAACAGACACTCACAGACTGTCACACATCCATGGAGTTACTCACACACCTAGTCAGTCATGCAAAGAATCAATCACACCTCCATTTCCTCAACTATACAGTTATACACACCTTACTTATTCAAACATATACTAACACATATTAACTCTCTTATACAATCCCTGATACAAGATCACAATGATCCATACAGCCACTCTCACATTAAGTGTCTCTTATGTTCAGTTATTTATATATGTCAATTCTCACATGGACTGTGTTTTACATATGTACTTACTTTGACATGTAGCACTGAGATATCCATTCACTAACCAATACACTCATGCACACAGTCAACCGCCCATACAGCTGTTTCTACATGCACTTTTGAACCCATACACCTAGGGAATTAACTGTTCACACATCTATGCACAGAGGCATACAGCTCCCAGCCACCCACACACATACTCAGTCTCCCATACAAATACTTGGGCAACCATTCAATAACCCATATAGTTACTCATATAGCTACTGATTTAAACATGCAGCAGTTTACAGAACAACATATATAATGATTGCCAAATTAAGACACTTTAATCACTAACCCATACACTCAGTGAGACACATTTAATCATTCTCTCATACAGTCAGTCATGCACCTACTAAATCCTTCATCCAGACACTTATACATCCACTCATTCTTCAATATGTAAGACATATTTTAACTTTACAGAAACATACAGTCACTGGGTGTTGTCATCAGTGATGTCATTTGAGATGTCATCAGTGATGTGATCAGTGATGTCACTGACCATGTCATGAATGATGTAATATGTGACATCATTAGCAGTGGATTGCGGGTCCGCGATATATAGTTAGTGCAACTAACTATATATGGAATTTAAATGGTTTTATGCGAGTAAAATAAGGTTTTGAAAAGGCTAATCCCTAACTATATATGGTCTATAACCAATGGTTTTTTCAGTGAATATATATATATATTACCTACCCTGGCAGTCACCAGTAGGTAGTTATAGTTAGTACCTAGTTTCCGTAGGAAAAGCACTTTACTTTTCTGTGTATATACACACACACGCACCACCCACACTTATTGGAGGAATTAAAATATATACATATATTTTTCAAAAAACATTAATAAAAATGTTATATACATATATGTATAATTTTATCATTATACTCATATCTGTCACAATGTATAAATATGATTATAGTAATTGTATCTATAAGTGATTCACTATTGAAATACTGCTGGAGAAACAGAAAACAAGAAGAAAAAAAATTATAAAAAAAATCTTTACAGCAAAAAACGCAAGCTTGAGTTTGTAAATAGTTATCCATGCATGTACATATGGGACTTTATCCAGTACAGTTTTATATCTCGTGATTGTTTGCCATATGTGTATCATGTTAAAGTCTCTATGTTTGAATACCTCTTTTGTGTGGTCATGGACCTAGATATCTATATATTTTCCTGTAACTGAGAAGAATAAAAACTATAATCTGAGAAGAATAAAAACTATAATCTCCCCAAACCTCATCAAAAGTATGATTCATCCTATTTCGCTTCCAAGATATCCACCACCTCCACTCTTGGTGCCAAATCTCTTTTACTGCTATGAATTCCAAAACAACTGTTTTCAAACTCTTACCTCTCTATTCACCCTTTGTCCTGTTCATCAAACTAACAGGCTCTCTGACTCATCCGAAACCTCTTTTACTACTATAAACTCCCAAATAATTATTTCTATACTCCTCCTTCATCTATCCATCCGCTATCCTATTCATCCAACTCAGAGACTCACATCTCTACCACTCCCAACACTTCCTATAACAATTTATATTTCCCCCTACTAATCCACCACTAATCCACAGTTGGGTTATGGAGTAGCGTGCTACTTGCTGAAAAAGCACTTCAACGCCTCATCAAGGGTAGTAAGCGCTTTATGAATACAATGACAATAGTTGTAACACAACAATTCAATTTGGTCAAACAAAACCGCAGTAGAATTTCACTCTTCCAAGAAAAAAAAGTTTCTCAGTAGTTTATTGTTTTAGTAAGTCAAGGATCCAATTTGCTTTAGATAATATGTAAATATTCTTCATGCTTTACTTACATGGACATTTCTCCCTTAAGATTAAACTAATGTCAAGTGAAGATTTCATTATTATGGCTCGTAAATCCTTGTAGGTAGAAACATGTCAGATACAATCAAATGCTGCATAGTTCGCTGGACAGAAAACCTATTACGTTTCTCTAAATAGATACAGTGAAGTTCGAATAACGATGACTTTGATTCCTCATTAAATCCTTTGCATTATCTTTTGACACTGTATTATCAGACTTCGGTGATGCAGACGTACGTCCCCAGGAATTTATAATATCGTGGGAGCTGTCATTTTTCAGTAGTCGAGTGCTGCATCATTAACACTTTCACCAGGAGTTTTAGGGAATTACAAGGTAAAACAGTATTTCTGCATCAGATTCTGCTTGTGTTTCACACATTCTTGGCACTTTTTCGTGGAAATGTTCTGCCAGGTTTTTACTGGCGAAAATGGTCTGCATATGATCAAGATGCTGCAGTATTACCTCTTTTCTTATGCCTATTGAGGTCTGTGCCTAAATTGAGGTTACCGAGGTACTGCCAACAAGGACCTAAGATGGAAACACACAGAGGTATGCAGCAAACCAGTTTGTATGAGTGACTGTACGACTAAATGCTTACCTTTTATTTCATGCTGACTTGTTTCTCTTCTCCTCTCCAGCTCTTTTCTGTCATAATTCAACCGCTTCAGGCACATGATTCCGTACTGCAAACTTGTTCTGTATTAGGAAATATACATATATATTCATATAATGCTGAAACACTAATTACATTCTTGAAAAAACTAAATTTGCTCAATACTAGAAACTCCAGGATATCACTCTAATCAGCATGTGGTAGGGGGAAGTGTGGAATATTTACTCAAAGAAAAGGCTATCATCCATGATACATGAATGAATGCATACATTTGAAAGGTTTTGACTTCTGTGTATAACAGATGTGAAAAGATCGTAGCCTCTATGTCAGATCCTGCCTGCCGTTCCCCAGTGTGTGAAAAGTACGCCCCTCAGACAGTACAGGAGAAACAAGACAACGAAGAGAACCAAGAAGACAGGACTTACAGGCACATGCATCAACAGAAAAAACGGTCGCAAACGGTTTTTCTGCCCCTTTGCGACCGGTATTTTTGCATTTTTGCATTTGCATGAAGTAGAACTTCATGGTAATTTGCAAAAACTTTGAAAAATGCACTGTTGTGCATTTTTCAAAGTTTCATGTTGTGTGCAACATATGTGCACAAATCAATTTCATGGGTTCAACAGGGTGTCCTTTTGACACCCTTGCACCCTGAAATTGCTTGCGCAATTTGCAAGGACCTATTGGTACTAACAAATTGCACATGCAATTTCCCATTCATTCCTATGGGCCTTATTTGCGACACGCATTTTGCGAGTCGCAAATAAGGAATGTGTGGGAATTGCTATTTTTACATGCATAGGCTTTTGAGAGTCTTTAATTGCGATTCCTTAATTATCGCAATTAAGGACTCGCAAAATCCTACCTTGATGCTCGGTGAGCCTTTAAAAGGACCCTACTATAAAATGGTCAGTCACTTATAAAATATATTATTAGTGTGTGGCACTCAAAAATCTGGATATAGAAACCATGTTCTAATATTGTATATATCGTACCCTCTGACCCTGAACAAACCTTAAAATAAAGTTACTAAAAAAAGGGAGAAAAAAATCATCATATTCTGTACTTCTAGCTATTTGCCACCAAGAGTCTGCCATATTCCTCGCTGTGTGCATGATTACTCTTTACTAATATTCTGCTGTTTAGAACTCTTGATTTTAGGCAAACTATTTATACATGACTACATGAAGAGAAAGAGAGCAGGATACCGACTTTTCAGCAAGACAATTACAATAAGGAACTACAATAAGGTTTATGATTTAAACTGACTCTGCCTACACGTTTCACACTAAATTACCTAATACCTTAGTGGTCTTGTTACATTTGGCAAAGTAATACAGGAGTATATATGACCTGTAGTCTTCACAATTAGAGAACACCTCACACAGTAGGCATAAGTTTCAGTGGCTTGGGAGCAGAATGAGTGGCCTCTCAGTCATGCTATTTTATACAGAAATGTGTTTATGGCTAGGCCCTGACATACATTCACTCATTATTTCTTACAATCTTCCCCAGACAGCAAACTGAGGTCCTCGGATTGGCAGAATGTTGTCTGGCCGTAAACAACATTGGGAAGGAGTTACTATTTTTTTACTGCATCTCAGCGCAGCAACCAAATTTTCTGGGTGGCCCTGTGCTAGGGAAAGACACCAGTACAGAGAATGTTTTTAAACATGGCCTGCTGCTCTCGTCATCTGCACTGGCATACAAATAGGCTCTCTGCCTACCACCACGCACAACCTTTGCACCATGCTGCAATGGTGTACGCATGATTTATTTTTGTTTGCAAAATGGGTTCTTTCCAGTTTGTAGCCTTGGATTATTTGCTTATTTTGATCATCCGGTTTTGAACTTTTTACTGTGGGGGAGTCTCACGACATGTGTTCCACCCAAGGTATTCATATGGCAACTGGACTGCGCATGTTTACGGCTGGTGTCCGCCACTGCGACACAGGTAAGGTAAGAGGCACTTGGCTGGTTGCGTGCTAGTGTGCACATGTATGTGTGCTGCATGTGTAAGAGTACTGTTGTGCACAGCCGAGTAACGGCACACATGTAGCCTAGTGCAGTGGGGACTCTACAGGGTAAGATATGTACCTGGGGTAGGTGTTATAATATTTGTGGCCACTCATTGGTAAACTCAGCGTCTTATTGATTTGTCTGTTGTGACACTGTATTGTTAAAGAGGGGCACTTCTGCCTTATAGGGCAGTTTTGCTTCCCATAGGCCTACAAATTCCCATGAAGTATTACACAGGGGACCCAGTTCTTATACGCAGGTACCAAGATCATACATGCACACTTTCATCCAAAATCTTCATATTTCCCTGGCTCAGGTCAGGATCGGAGTCCATGCCTTTTGTCACCCTGCTGGGACAAGGTACCTACTCTGCTCCCCAGCAGAGGGAACAAAGTCCTCCCCACACAAAAGGAGTAATTAACAGTGGCTCCTGAGGCGTAAGGGATGGGAAAGAAAATCTGCATGCTAATTAGCTGCCACGCTTTACCAGGGCTGGGGACAGCCCAGGCCCACTGAACAAAGAAGGAAGCCTAGACAATTGGAGCCAAATTAGGAGGGGGCTCTTCTTTGAAATTTTGATGGGAAGAGTCCTGGCAGTGAAGGGCAGAGCTAAGGATAACAGAGGTGAGGTGATATGACCAGTGACTCCTGAGCGGCACAATCTTAGGACTATCTCAGCATGCTGGGCAGGAGGGTTAAGACAGGGTGGAGAGGTGATCTGGCACCATATTATTGTCCAAGGGTGGCTTGTTTCAAAAACCTTCCACCCCCAGATAAAAACTCTTGCACAAGGAAGAGAAAGTGCTTTTTTGCTGTTGAACCCTGGACACTGGGACTGTGACAGTGGCAGCAGTCATGGACAATTGGAAGGAGAAACCCCCTGATGCCTCAAAGGATCAGGGACACTGCCCCAGTTGACCCTAGGAACAGTGGGTTACTCCAAGTAGCAGGGAGGCTGCCCCCCTCACACTATCTGAGGACCTGTTGGGGGAAAGATGTGACTCCGGAATTATTGGAGGGTAGGTTACCAGTGATAAGCGGAACGAGACAACCTTGTCAGTCTCGACCCAACTACACGTCCTGTAACTCCAGAGCCTTTGGCTTACCTAACAGCTCCCGCCTGGTTCCCGAACTGGCAGGACCCCTGAAGCTGTTGGTGTATTTGGTGAGGGCATGGTTTCCTATTTCTACACTTGGATGTGAACCACCCTAGAGTGAATAGTTTTTTGTTTTTTTTCAACTTTATTGAAAAGAATGAGACACAACATCTGAAAGTGTTGTGACAGGTAATACAAAGTAATCAAATAAAAAGGATACAGGCAATATCATTCTCAGAAGTATACTTCAGGTTCCACCTCATCAGTTATCTCTTAACTATGCATAGCAACGACAAACACCTCCTGTTACAGTAGCGTTTTTTTATGGTGGCAAGTTCTCAACCTCTTCTGTTGTTTTCTCAATACAGAGTCACTACAGTGCCTGTCCTGCCCTCAAATCAGCAATCTGACACCCAACACCCCCCTGTGCCTCCAGTAGCCAATTCGGCCCCCCTCTATACTTCCAGTTACTAAGTGTGGGTATCTTCCCCTCACCCCTCAACTTCATCACTTGTAGTGGCGTTAGCTCCTGGGGTCGGACTTCCTTTAGCCATTTTGCATGTCTTATATAATGCCCAAAAGTTTTTAGGACGGCTGCGTGGTGGGAGCAGTTTGCTATAGTTCTCAGTCTACGTGCTGCAGTAGATCATGTCCCTGGACCCCTCCATAATGGTAGGGGTCGGGCCTCTCATCCAGCACATCGCCACTCTACGCCTAGAAATCAGCATCCCCATACCTACTAATCTATGAACTGCCTTTGGCAGCTGCCTAGAGTATCCCAAGAGGGCCAGTAGGGGGTCAGAGGTGAGTAAGTTTCAATGATTTCGCTCAACTTTTTAAACACCAGCTCCCACAGTTAGCAACTCCAGGACAACTCCAGGCGAACTGATAGAAATCCTCCAGATGTGCTCAGCAGCGGTTACATACCAATGTGTCACACAGTCCGTAACGTGCGAGTAGTTAACAGTCGCTCAAGGTCCAGATGAAATGTCATGATCTTCAAGACAATATAGGCTTGAAACATGTCGACCACTATTCTCACTTAAATGTTTAATGAGATTATTAGAATCCCCATATACAAGCCGCCAAAGTTTACAATCATGACATGGAACCTGCCAATTAAAGTTAGTTCAGCTGGTTTCCCATAGTTATTTTTAACTTGCCCTCTTCTCACATACTACTCTCATTTGTACAATCACCATACTCCCCACATGCACCCGCTTCATCGAAGGGCAGACTTTTAGGATAAAAGCACTCCAGCAAAGAGCTCCCCTGCAGGGCCCATTGGGTATTGCAGCACCAGCCCAATCAGAAGCTGCCCTATGATGAAGAATGACACTCTTCCGGGTGTGTGAGGGCCTTTGCTCATTATAGGAGCTATTCCACCCCTTTCCTACTTTTCCCTTAGGAACAGCACACACTATTACTCACGGGGGAAAGATCTGGACATCTGCTCCAAAGAACAAAGACCAGAATATTTTAGTCAATTGCACTATGCCTTAGGGGTCAGAGCAAATACACTGGGTCCTGGACATCAGCACCTCGATATTCAGATTCAGCAAGCTAGCACTAAATCTAGCAAAAAAATGAGTGGCAAAAAGTGGCGGGGATCCTGGAAAAAGGGCCTTTTCTCACACCTAGGATATCTGGATATCATACTCTTCATGCCGAATCACGCCACTAGGATGACTTGGGCTCCGTTGACCCCAGAGCTTCCTCAGATCTCGTGATGCAGGGGAGGTATCGGCCAGAAGGTTCCACTTTAGGCAGAATGTGTCTCAGAGCGGGAGCCATTTCTGGAAACTCCAGTATGCAGAAGTGATAGTGTTCTCTGTGGTGGAGAATAGATCAAGCAAAGGTTCACTCCATTCGCGGAAGAGACCGTCTGCAACTTCCGGATGTAACTGCAATTCGCAATATGCAAGGCATTGCCAGCTGAGTTTGGTTTCCATGGTGTTCAAACATTCTGCCAGGTGCTGTACTTTAAGGTAAATGCCCTGACATTCCATCCCCGACCAAAGGTGCAGGACCTACTGGCACAGGGTTCACGACCCCATCCCACTTGTTCCAGTTCCAAATGGTGTTGGTTTTGTCTAGGAACACATGAACTTTGAAGGATTGTCAGGAAGACTTTCAATGTCAAATGAATGGCATGTAGTTCCCACAGGTTGAGGGGGAGCCAGGCCTCCACCTGAGACCAGTACCCTTTCACCTTCATCTCTCTCAATTGACCGCCCCAATCCCAGAAGTGATCCATCAGTTTCTACTGTCAACTCTGGGTAGGGAAGGGAGAGGGGTCTGCTGATGGCCCTATCGCAGTTCAGTAGCCACAACTGCAGATCTTTTGCATTCTCCTCTGAATCCTGGACTGGCTCTGAGAGACCCCCATGTTGCTGTGCCCACTGAGGCCTAAGATTCCACTGCAGAGTCCGCATGTGCCACCTGGCTTGCCGAGGCCTAAACATCTGGCTCATTGCCTGAATGTCCTGGGCTCTTTATCCTAGGAAACATGCACGAAATTGCAGGTTCTAGAATGGCTTCAATGAAGGAGAGCATCTGTGAAATGCTGTTGTCTGGAGGTGGCTGATAGCTGCCCGAGGCGAGTCCGCCTTCAGCAGCCAGTCTTCAAGGAAGGACCTCAAAAAGGTGAGTTGCGACCACTGCTATCACTTTCGTAAAGGGAGGACAGCACACTGGAAATGCTCCTAGCCTACCATGAACTGCAGATAGTGTCCATGGGCCTGCAGGATGAAAATGTGAAAGTAAGTGTCCTGCAGGTCCAACATTACCATCCAGTATCTGGGGTTGAGGGCAGATAGAACCTGCGTCAAGGTGAGCATCTTGAACGTGTCAATCCTCAAGAAGGCACTTAGAGGGTGAAGCTCCAATACGGGACATAGGCCTCCGTCCTTTTTTGGCATGAGAAACTAAAATAACTACCACATCCTACTTCTGATGCCAGCACCCTCTCGATGACTTATTTGGCCAAAAAAACTTGTACTTCGTGTCTCAAAAAGAACTGTAAGCTATTATTGGGGTGGTGGCAAGGGTTATGGGGTATACAGGAATGAAAGGGCATAAATAACTTATTGTTTATCTTTTAAGTCTTCAAACTCCTTCCTAGCAATAGTTATAATTAAATAGCATATTCCAATGTTAGCCTAAGGAGCTAATACTCTACAATGAGTAAAACACTCTAGGTAATTGCTCTCTCACCAGGGCTTATAAATCATCTTTTAGAATGTCCCTGTTTATAGTTACAAGGCACCCCATCCCTGGTGCACCTAGGGCAGACCTTGCAGGTGACTAATATGTAAACATAAGGTAGATTACGACCTTGGAAGTACCTGTATCTCAAAGTGAAATTTGCATACAATTTACTTTTAAAGACAGTCTGCAAAGCAAAGTGACCGCAGGCAACACATTAGTGTATACTCCAGTGCAGGAAATCTAGTGGACCTTTAAACCCCCATGCCCTATTATATACTAGGGACTTACAGGGTCTGTCATTTCCAATTATATTTATACCTGATTACCATATACCTTTTTCCTCAGAGCACTGGCCCTGGGCATCGTTAGCAGAGCCCAGGGCACAGTCAGTCAGTTACCACCAGTATCCGTTAAAAAATGGGGGCGAACAAGCAAAATCAATGACTTTCTCAAACCTTTCAATTGGGAGCAAGTAGTAATGTCAAGTTTGGTGTCTAAAGAATTGTAATTTAAAGTTCTCTTTATTGGCAAACAAAACTGGACTGGCAGGACCAGGTATTGGGTGTTTTCCCGGAAGGCTGGAGGGGTGGGAGGCTGGTTTTGCTACTGGGGGCTGATTTTAAAAGAGTGTTGTATCGGCACCCAGTAACAAAATCAGCAGGACTGTCCAGCATAATGATTCGCTTCTCACTCTCACTGCAGAGTTCCTTCTACACCCATCAGTTTTCAGGGAACAATAATTGTGTCAAGATTGAGATCTCTGGTGGTTTATCTTCCTGCTGAAGAGATATTGGAATTAATTTGTTTAAAGGTAGTTTTGACTTATTTAATGTAGTGCGGAGGGTTAATATGCCTGCTGCAAAGAACGTGTACCATACAGATTCCAAAATTGTATTCAATGTGCATGGCTCAGTGGGTTACTGCTTTTGTCACAGAGATCCTTTAGTTACTAGCAATTCAAAATTTACAATCGTAATAAATCTAGCACAGTGAACAATGAACTGGCATCAAAGAAAGGCATGCAAACTGTGTGGTACAGATTTGAAAGTTATGTTTTTTCCACACTCTTTCCTTTTTCTACTGTTGCCAAAATTGGTTTGTTTGGGTAGAAATATTTTCATATTAGTAAATCCAACCAATGTGGTATGTTGAATCTTAAGTATGTGCTTCTCCAGACCAAGAACTCTTAAAAAATGCCAACCACCATGGATGACATGTAAATCCTACACCTTGTATTCTCTTTTGTCTTATGTAACATTTTCTAAACACTGATTTACATATGTATGATTTATTGTCTCTGTATGTGGGCATGATGTAAAATGCTCCAATTCCTTATACTGGTATGAGAAGCACTATAAAACAAATGAAATACATGTGAGAGGGGCTATGGAGGGATGAGGGCACTGTTGGAGGGTGATAGTACGGAAATCACCGAAAGTCCCCAACAAGATTTTTGTATCCTAGTGCACTGTAAGTTCATCATTTACTGTGCTCTAAAAGCTAATACAATTGAACATATAATGATAATGTGTTATAGAATGCACCATTTTTATCATTTGTTTCCAAACATTTATTGGGGATAGAACTCCCCCTCTTCAAGTCCCCTTTGTAGAGGTCAGGCTTGCTTGCTGTGCTCGTTTGTATGGTATGCACGATAGAGAAGCTGGTCTGACAAAATGTGCCAGAGCTGGTTTGTGTTCCCAATCCGGCCCTGATGGCAATGTCAGATGTTAAAATATTAACACAAGGAGGTACCCCTGAAATGTATTACAGGGAGGGGGTAATCATATTTAGACAAAAATATGTATCCCTGTTTTTGTTAAGAGCGAGTTTTATTCGCAAAGTTTGTTGATAAATGGGAATAGTCTAGCTTCAGTACTAACTATCTGTACCCATTTAAATTAGAGACACAAAAGGCAAAGTGGACACCTACACCAATGAGTAAATTTGAGTAAATATCACAAGTAAACTGTAATTATAAAAAGGATCCAAAAATGTATTTATACCTCCCAACTGGGTTACAATCTAAAACATAAACAAAGGCAAGTGGGTATGACTGAGAAAATATTGTTCAAAATACTGAATATATTTCTTTAACTTGTAGATACGGAGTCAAATGTTTTTAATGTCCTGAAGAAGGTGCCAAGAACCAAAAAGCACCGAAATGCCGCGTCGACTGTTTTAACTTTGACTGCTTGAAAAAATCTTAGTATTGCCACTATCAGTGGTTGTTTTAAACTTTTAATTTTGTTGCCATTTTTTTTATGTTTTAGATTGTAACCCAGTTGGGAGGTATAAATAAATTTTTGGATCCTTTTTATAATTACAGTTTACTTGTGATATTTACTCAAATTTACTCATTGGTGTAGGTGTCCACTTTGCCTTTTGTGTCTCTAATTTAAATGGGTACAGATAGTTAGTACCTTACTGAAGCTAGACTATTCCCATTTATCAACAAACTTAGCGAATAAAACTCGCTCTTCACAAAAACAGGGATACATATTTTTGTCTAAAAATGTCAGATGTTAATTCACAAATCTGAAAATGCCACTTTTAGAAAATTGCTATTTTCTTGTCCCAACCATTTGGAGCCAGCAGCCTGTATACTGGGTCACAATAACTAGATGTAGCTTACAGTTGTGTATTGTTGTAGCAGGACGGGCCGTCTCTTACTTGAAGAGGGGGAAGAGCTGTCACCTACCACACTTGCACATCACAAAGGCCCTGTATGAGCACAATGGGTTGGGCACTAGTCTGTGTGACCCCAGACAATCTGGAGCCAGGGAAATGAGGAGAGGTTGTGGCCTTACGTCTAGAGCTGGCGACTTTGGAGCTGGGAAACCAGGTTCGAGCCTCCGCGTCGGCTCAGCTTCCTGTGATTCTGGGCATATCACTTAACCTCCCCATACCTACCCAAAAACGAATATGTCCTTGTGTAAAAAGAAATGAGGCAAGACATCCCAAGCAACTCTGGGGGTTGAAACCACCAGAAGTTTCTCCGACTTCAAAGTGGGCACCAGGTATAAATATTGGATCCTCTTACCCAACTCTTCAGTACATCTCTGGACCTGTGGATGACTCAGAAGGACTGGTGTGCTGCTCTGCCAGAAAGACTGCAACTCTGCCTTAGGACTGCCTGAGTGAAGGACTAGACCTGTATCTTGAATCCAGGAACATCAGAGTGCCCCAAGGCCCAGTAGGGCCGCCTGATCACACCCTCAGGGATAGAACTTGCTCCAACAACCTTGTACCCAGCACTGAGACTGTCAGCTGTGAGTCTTGATCCCCTGGCCACCCCCCCCAGTGATTACAACCTTAGGATAGATAGTGTTCTGCCAGCCCATCGTCCCAGCAGAAACAACACACTGCAAAGCATCGCCCTGCAAAGCATCTGCATTGCAACCACTGCATGACTCGCAAAACTCAGCATCAGAACTGCTGTGTAATTCATCTCTGACACAGGACATCGAATCACAAGCCCCACTCCCTCCTCCTTACCCAGCTGATGCGCAATGCATCTTAGATGAAGCACTCCGTATTGCAAGCCTCTCTCCTATGGCATCCATGACAACGACGCAGGATTTCGCATCACAGCACCTCAGAACCTCTGCTGCTCAATGCATCCTTGACGCAGGACCACAGAATACTCCGCAACCAAGATACACTTGTTCAGTTGGCTTAACTGGGTCTTTGCATCCCGCCTGACCTCCATTGTGGTTGGCCTGAACTAGTTACACTGTCCCGGTCCAGCGTGACCAGAAAAGCCCAGTTGGTGCTCTGCGCTTCTAGGCACTATTTTTCTTAAGTCTTTCAAATTGCACCTATCCGGTTCTACTGATTGGGTTTTTGTTTGTTTTGTCTCAAATAATGTATAACATTTTACTTCATTTTTCTAAATTGGTGCGGGATTTTTGTTGTGTTCACTTTATCACTGTTTGAAGTGCTGAATAAATGTTTTATACATTGCCTCTAAGTTAAGCCTGACTTCTTTAGTGCCAAACTACCAGAAGGTTAATTATGGGGTTTACTTAGGTTTTAGAGAATGTGGTGGCTTCTTGAATAGAGTTTCACCCCCTCAACCAGCAACCCAATTTCCAACAGTCAGTAGTGCTAAGGCTGCAATGAATTGTAAATTTAGACAAGTCAAGGCCCATCCTGCATGGCTAGAGGGAGGATAGCCAACGCTTCTTTGGGTACAAGTGGTAAAACCTAGGCCACCTAGTCCCATAGAGCATGGGATTAAAAGCCCAGAAAACAGGTGGCATTCATTGAACGTAGAGTAAAACTGGTGGATGACAAAACTCTATGACCCTTATTGTCAAACCTTTTGAATTCCCTATCCAGAGAGGAAAAAGAGAATGCATTGTTATGACCTTTCTGGCCGAACCTGCACCCCCAGACTCTCAGGGTAGGGGTGTGAGGATGTCCTGATTCCCAGGAGCAGGATGGTAACACTGGGCAATTTGGTGGTTGACCAGGGCCCTTGAGCAGGGCTTGGCCGGGGGCCCCAAAAGAATATCTGTCAAAGACTCACTAAAAGGGAGAAGAGGTTCCAAAGAGGTTTGGCCAGGCTGTAGTGCCTCAACCAGCACATCAGTCTTAACTTCGTGTGCTGGAAGCTGGAGGTCAGGGATTTCCGCAACTCTGTGGACCACCATTACAAGTAATGCGTTTTTTTCTGTAGCTAGTCCTGCAGGGCAGAACAAGACAGAGTCCAAAGAAGTATCAAGGCCACTGTCCTCTTGGAGTTCATCATACCAGTTGTCCTCCTGGTAAGGCTGTGAAATGAATCCCCCACATCATAGGTGCCATTATCAGAGTAAGTACTGAAGATGTAATGAATAATCCTCTAGCTGCCTGGGGGTAAGGAAACAGTGTCTTTGACAGGTTGATTGACTGGCTTGAGAGGAATGAACAGTGTCGAGCCCGGGCTCGTAATAGGTTGGCGCAGTGTAGTCTCAGAGCTAAACAGCACTATGAGTTGACCTCTATTGTCTGATGCCACGGAATTTGACATAGACATCATTGGTCACGCTCCAGCATAGGACGTGGCCCCAGAAACGAGTTTGGTACCGGAGTCAGTGCAAAGTTGGGAGCGGATCCGGAGGGCCCAATTGCCCTGAAAGAGGTCCCACCAGTCCAGATTCTCGCATCTCCATGGGGGCTGAAGATGCTCCAGCAGGGAGTCGGTTGTGCAAATAAGTGCATGATTGTCTCATGAAACTCCTGGATTTGTTACAGTCACCCAGGTAACGAGGGCTGGCTTGGTGTGGGTCAGGAATAGGCTCTGCTGAAGAGCTGTGGGAGTGGGTACTGGAGATGCAATGATGAGTTCATGCCCTCTCAGGGAACTCAATGGGGTCGAGTCCTACTTGAACTTTTTCTTCTTCTTCTTAGATTTAGCAGAAACCATGAGCTTAACTATGATTTTTCACAGGACCATCTTCTCTGTGACTTAGACTGACACGGGCTCTTTTGGTGTCGGGCAATTTTTGTATCTCACTCCCGAATTTCCTTCAGGTGCATCGAGGGGAGTAGTCTTGGGATGACACCAGGCACCACAGGCATGCTAAGCGGGGACTAGTTACAGACATTCCCCACAAGACCTAAACCCTATTGATCTGTTTGGGGACATGTCCCTTGCACACTGGTAAATTGTTTTTGAAGAAACCCAAGAGAAGGGGTAGCTCCGGATCTGCGTCCATTGGCGCAGAAAGAAAGGAACTGATGTTAGAATGCAAGGGTGGAGCCTTGATAGAACCACATTGGTGTGGACAACATCAGTGCGAAGTCACAGGCACCACCTGGCGTGCAGAAGTACTGTTGTAAAGTTTTCAGGATCCAGTTTGCACCTGGGGAATATAGGGCAGAAATCAGCAGTTAGAAGTCTCTATCAGAAAATTGGTACTTTATGTTTTTCAGAGTTTCATTTCAACCACTGTCTTCCCAAACATTTCCTGTTCTCTATCACCTAATCTCCAAAGGTGCAGGGTTTCTGCTGCTGTAAACTACTTATAGATAATAGGAATATACAATAACCAAAGAAAAACTACTTCCTGAAGAGAACTGACATGTAAAAGAGCAATTAAATAATAACGATTGTCAAAGGTCAGAAAACTGGGCATGATTGTGCATTACATTTATGTTACTTGGGTGGGAATTCTATAAGGGAAGGATGACAATCGAGAACGCCCTTTTACAGCAGCCATTATTTGTTTTGGGATGATGGATCATTGTGACGAATGTGCCCACATAGCGTGGGTATTATTGAGAAGAGCCATGAAAACATTTGGGTACCAAAGATAAAATGTTAAATCCGTCCACATCTCAGCTGTTAGTCTCGATGGATATAACAATTTCAAGCATGTCATAATTTCTGAAGACTGCAAATAAAACCATTGCCAGATTTTTTTTTTAATCCTTTGATGTCTAAGAATATGAATAAGATAAAAAGAGAAATAAATGCAGAGTCTACAAAAGACTTGAAAGGCCGCCACACAACCGTTAGGTTGCGCTTTCCACGGTCCTTTTGAGTGAGAGATCAAATGGATGTTTCAAAAGGGGCGCTCTAAAGACAATTTCCAGCTCAGACCTGAGAGCTTTGTGAAAAATTATACAAAGCATTTTATACTTGGAATAAGAATTAATAGCCAATAAAGGACAGCGTGACAAAGGCGTAGATGTAGTTTTGAAATCTATACTGCATGTGTATATTACACGTAACCATGTTACATAATGTATGGGTTTCTGGGTGTTTTTGTATTCGCATGGCTTTGTAGGCATGTAAATAAAGTATGTAGACCAGAGTCTATGCACACCTAACTAGGATATTGATTCAGTGCTCGCTTTTGCCTTCATCTCTGACTCCAACTGGCACATTTACTAATTTTTGACACAACAAAGCAAAACAACCAATTTTTTTTGTCCTGCGTTGGGCAACGTGGAAAACACTGCATAGAGCCAAACCTAAAACTGGGCAGGTGCTGCTGTCTTCCCTAGGCTTTCAAAGGCTGCCCTGCATCATGCAGTCTCGCAGGTATCACTGTGAACTGTCTACCATGGGATTTGTATTGGAAGCATACCCTTTCAGTGCAAATTCCTGTGGTTGACAAACATAGCAGGGTCCCACACACTGGATGTGCATTTCAGCACACATGCGGTGCATGGGTGTCTTTATTCTGGAAAACGAAAACATTTCTCTTTGATACTTGACAGGGGCATTCGTTTTTAAAAGGCCGGCCTGGTTATCTTAGAAGGTCGGGCTTTGCGTCAAAACCTCTGGGGCTTTGCGCAGCCAGAGTCTGAGCTTTCCTTTAAAACTCAGAAGGTTATACTGCCTGAGGCTTTTGCAAAGTTCATTCCTCATTTTGACTCCTGGCCCCCTCAGTGATTTACTACCTAATGTTGTCAAGAGCCATTTATTGTTTGGTCCTTCTGCAAAGGAAGATGTCTGTCTGGCTGGCAATAGGAGAAAATGTCAGGCTGTTGAATTTGTTGCTCTAATCTTAGACAGCGCAAAACTGCCTTTTTTAGATCATTTTTCTTTAGGGTATACCATTAGTGAACAGCCTGATTTTGCGTGCTTTTTAGTTGTCTTGTTTCCTGTTTGGTTAGGCTTCCCTGCATTGACATACAGTGTGAACACAGAGTCAGCAGCACGGCCCGGAACAGTAACTTCCAGTACGCATTACACAACATGAAGTAGATATTACACAGTGCATATGATGGAACTCGGCAGGGAAAACAACAACACCAAATGCTACATTCACCACTTGCCAAAACTTTAGCATTAGGTGTTTTATGAAAAATGTCCCGGCTGTAGTCCTCTAAATGTACAGAGAAACGACATTCAGCTGCATTCTGTTTTTTAATCAAAACGAACAATAATAAACACCATAATAGATGCAAATTTCGTTTCATAAAAGCTATCGTCAAGATTTATTAGCAGAAATGTAAAAACATGCTTCCTGTCAACTTTCTTGATTTTCATGCATTTACAAAATAAAGTCTTTATTGATATGTTCAACTGAACTTACCGATGAAAGCTATCTACCATTTTTAAGTGCACTCTGAGGTCTTTTTTTGTCAGATGATCCAGCATCCTGGCGTCTACTAAACATTCCATGAAGTAACTTCGGTACTGAGGTAACCCCAGGCTAGGAAGCCATTCATTGCCTATCCATTCATGGTTCATGTCGCCATACGCTAGAGTCTACCAAGAGAGGAAAGCCGATCACACAATGAGTAAATGCAAAAAAAATGATTTTCACGAGAAGCGTGTACACAACAATGACGGTAATCCAAGAATACTTGCACTACAAATAAATGAGTGGCACAACCATGTGGGACTTACGTAACAACTTTACATATCATTTTGAAACAAAGATGTAGTCTTATAGGTTTAACTTCAGAGGTATCACTTAAGAGTGGACAATGGCCACAACAGTGACCACATGTGTGGCTCACAGGTTTTACAAGTCAACTCTTTTGCGTACCCTTACCTTGCATGGAAACGAGCAAATTCTTGAGTTACCTGTTAAACATTATTTCTCTTGTGCCACAAATATTTGCCTTCTACACATCCTGTATTTCTGCTTGGTTCTATGGCATTTTTTGCATGGTATTCTTCAGACTCTGCCTACACTCCCAACTTTTGGTTGAAATCATTTTTGTTGTCATTCAGACTCTGTACACTTTACCACTGGTTAGCAGGAATAACGTTCTTGTGCTGTCTCCCTAAGACACAGTATAATTGGCCTTCATCTAATTGGTACACTGAATGTTCTTATAAGTCACTAGTAAATGTTACTACCTGCATCCAGGGCCCGTAAAGTAAAGCTTCTAGTGGACAACAGTACCCTTTGTACCATCCACCATAGTAGCTCTGCAAAACATATCTCAGGCCTGCCTCTGCAGCCTGTTGTGAAGCTTTAGACTGCTATTTCGACCTGGCAACATAAACCTTCCGTCAGACCTAAACCGTAGGCCCTACCAGCTCATATGGCAGGGTGCACATTATGTCAAAATTAGGGCATGTGTATTTAGGTTTTATATGTCCTGAAGTAGAAGAACCCCCCCTAAAGTCGTTTTTCACTATTTGAAGGCTATCTTCCATAGACTAACACTGGGTTAACTTATTACAATTAATCCTTGATAACTTCATTTTGGGACCCGATTGAAAAATGCTGTTTGCACTCAAATTAATTGTAATTTACAATCCCCTTTAATGGTAAATTCAGATTTTAAGGTACTCTTTTAAAAATGCCACTTTTACAAAGTTATTTTTTTGCCTAACCAAATGTGTCTTTCTGCCATTGTCCAGGGTCACATGACTCTCCTACTGTGGGTTGTATATTCTTTCCAGGCATAGGGAGAAAAGATGACTAGGTGTGTGGTGTGTAGATCTTTCAGACAGGATGGCTCAGGAAAAACTGCACCCTGCCCTGATTGCACCTCAAATGGCTCTGACTGCAGCACACACCAACCTGCCCTTGCCTTTGTCGTCGTAGACAATTTGGTGTCAGGATCCAGGTGAAGGGGAAGAACGGACCAGACCAGTTTTGGGGGTATGCCAGGGAATTCCCCCATAGAAAAGCTGGCATCCGTCATAAAAGTAGCACCTTCAGAACCTCTGAGCAGAATACTACTGGCAATGTGGAAGATTCGTAAGAAGGATGGTTCTGCTGTCTGAAGAAGAAAAATTGGGCCAGTTTCTAAATCCCAGGCTCCCCAGAAGACCAGACGTGACTCCAAGTGTTAATTGGCTGACCTCCTGATTGAGCTTCAGAGTGACAGCAAGCTTTCAGAGGCCTCCCTGCAACTGCCCAGCAGACCAGCACCAACTGGACCTGGCTGGATCTGCCTGAGCCTTGTTGCAGGCATCTGCTGGAGTGAGTCTTGATCCCCAAGACGTGGCCCCAAGTCCTGGACCCTTGGCAGGCAACAGTGTACTCCTCCCAACCTCAAGATGAAGATACAGAAGCTTTGGGCTCCTTGCAACAAGGTGACCACTTCCGGACAAGAAACACCACATGCAACGCCCACTAATGCCAAGCTCCAGTGAGATCTGCACTTCCCGCTGACAGATTGACCACGACAACTGCCAATGCAAAGCCCCTTAAAGATGTGCACTTCACGCCACAGCAAGGCCCCACATTGACTGCCCACGCAAATCTCAATACATGACCGGCTCTTCGCGCTATGACAGCGACCATCTGAGGAGCCCGACCTTCTACTCATGCCATCAAAGACCTCTTCACGGTCCCAGCGAACGGAAGCTACCTGCGCAGACTTGAGAAGGTAACTGTTCGAAAGGACAAACCTGGTCCCTATAGCCAATTTGTGTGTCATCACGGGCAGCCTGAATTGTGACTTTACACCGGTTCAATGCAACCAAATAACCCAGAATGGCAGTTTGGGCTTTTTAGATCTATTTTCACCTAAAACTTTAAAAACACGTACGTTCGATTCTACTGATTGGATGTCTGTCATTTGGAAGTAATTTTTTAATAAATATTCCTCTATTAATTTAAATTGGTTTGGGATTTTTCTTCTTTGGTGTTGTCTCTTTAGTACTGTTTGAGTGCTGCAAAAACACTTTACAAGTTGCTTTAAGTTAAGCCTGACTACTTTTATGCCAAGCTAACAGAGGGTAAAGCAAATGTATAATTAGTAACTTTTGTGTTTCACCCTGACAACGATTGAATTTATTATTTTAGTGGAGTTTCCACCCCCCTCAAATCAAGATTCCAATTTCCAGCACTCACAATTTACAGATGGAATATACATACATTTTCTAGAGCAGAAAAAAAAATGCTTTCATGTGCTGAGGCAGACATTGAGAAATGATTAATTCGAGTTGATCGAAGTGTTAAAGGAATTTGGATTGGCTTCTATGCAACCCATGAGAATCAGAGGGGCTCTTCAGGCCTTTTTCGGACAGCTCTGATGTCCAGGAAGGCAGAATATGATTGCAAGGGAGGGGCACAGCAATAGAAAATTAAGTTCCTACGGGTAACAAATGTGACGGATGCCTCATCCTCCATATTACAAATGGATTAAAGGCTCTGGCACTTGTAATACAGCGAACAGGATAGTCCTCATATTTTGACAGAGTATCCCATCTGTCAAAATCTTTAAAAAAGGCCCTAAGAATCACATTGCAGTCTGTTTTAGTAATGAGACGTTATAAAAAATCTTTCCCTCTTTCTTCTCGTCCAATATGGTGAATTCGTCCTACAATCCACATCCCAACACAATGAAAAGTAAGAACTGGGTTCCATTATACTCTTTAAAGTTTGAATATTGCAACTAGTGTTTCAAAATGTATTTTTACTTTCCAAGTGTTTTGGCGCCATGACATTTCAACCGTGTGTCATCTTCCATATGACATTATCAGTATACAGTGAATGTCCACAATATTTTCACGTTATCCTTTATGAAAAGTATGTCTCCTCCAACTACTTTCCTTCTGTGAATGTCCTATTGTCAAACAAAACAAATGTTTTAAAAATAATACATACGAAGATTAACCCTTTCTTTTAAGTGCGTGTGGAATCAAAGAGATGATGTTAAAGGCAAGGTTAATAAGTCTCCGGGGACTATTACACTTGTTAGAATGAACCACCACAGAACACCAAAGAAATGAAAAGGACTTTTGGTACAGGTTTTTGTACATAATCTTCAATCCAACCAAAGTACACTTAACACCATCATAAAACTTAGGTGAGAAAATGGTTCAAGATTGTATTGAGGTTTTAGTTCTCTTTCTTTATCCAGATGTAGGTACTACTGCAGCAAATGTCTCAAATATGTAATTTAGATCCTTTTACTTTCTGATTCTGGAAAAGTGCATGCATACATTGTCCCTACTGGGACAAACTTTGCCAATTAAAAATGGACCATGATGAACCATTCATAGCAAACCAAATGTAATTTTCTTGATGTCTAGAAGGAATAAGAGAAAACATATCTGCAACAAGTAAGACTGTTCTAGATTCAAACACATCATATATTGTGTTGATTTTTTTATTCATATTCTATAACTAATAAATAGGGGTGGAACATATGTTGACTGAAAATCATCATGTCCAGAAAGTCAATCAATCAATCAAAGCATTTATATAGCACACTACTCACCCGGAGGGTCTCAAGGCGCTAGGGGAGGGGGGGTCTGCTACTGCTCGAACAGCCAGGTCTTGAGCTGCTTCCTGAAGGCAAGGTGGTCCTGGGTCAGGCGGAGGTGGGTCGGGAGGGAGTTCCAAGTCTTGGCGGCCAGGTAGGAGAAGGACCTTCCTCCTGTGGTAGCTCTTCGGATACGGGGGACGGCGGCGAGGGCGTGGCTGGTCGATCGAAGCTGGCATGTGGGAGTGTAGAAGTTGAGGCGGCTGTTGAGGTATCCTGGGCCTTGGTTGTGTAGGGCTTTGTGTGCGTGGGTGAGGAGACGGAAGGTGATTCTCTTGTTGACCGGGAGCCAGTGCAGATCTCTCAGGTGTCCGGAGATGTGGCTGCGATGGGGGATGTCCAGAATGAGTCGTGCTGAGGCGTTCTGAATCCGCTGGAGTCTCTTCTGCAGTTTGGTGGTGGTTCCGGCGTAGAGGGAGTTGCCGTAGTCCAGACGGCTGGTGAAGAGGGCCTGGGTGACCGTCTTCCTGGTCTCGTGGGGATCCACCGGAAGATCTTACGTAGCATGCACAGGATGTTGAAGCACAACGAGGAGACGGCGTTGACTTTTCTGGTCATGGAGAGGGCGGAGTCCAGGATGAAGCCCAGGTTGCGTGCATGGTCTGTTGGTTTGGGTGCGCTGCCCAGGGCGGGGGTCCACCAGGAGTCGTCCCAGGCGGAGGGTGAAGATCCCAGGATGAGGACTTCCGTCTTGTCCGAGTTCAGTTTCAGGCGGCTGTTCATCATCCACTTGGATACTTCTGTCATCCCTTCGTGTAGGTTGGCTCTGGCGGTGGCGGAACGTTGGTGAGGGAGAGGATCAGCTGGGTGTCGTCGGCGTAGGAGATGATGTTGAGGTTGTGTTGGTGTGCGATGGCTGTGAGGGGGCTCATGTACACGTTGAAGAGGGTGGGGCTGAGTGAAGATCCTTATGGTACGCCGCAGATGACTTCAGTGGCCTCGGATCTGAACGGGGGGAGGCGGACTCTCTATGTCCTTCCGGCGAGGAACGAGATGATCCATTTCAGTGCCTTCTCCCGGATTCCGACGTTGCTGAGGCGCTGCACTAGGGTACGGTGGCAGACAGTGTCGAAGGCCGCGGAGAGGTCTAGGAGGATGAGGGCCGCTCTTTCTCCGTTGTAGAGCAGGGCTCGGATGTCATCGGTGGCTGCGATCAGGGCGGTCTCGGTGCTGTGGTTGGCCCGGAAGCCAGACTGCGAGAGGTCGAGGGATCCGTTTGTCTCGAGGAAAGCGGCCAGCTGCTTGTTGACGGTCTTCTCGATGACTTTTGCAGGAAACGGGAGCAGCGAGATGGGGCGGTAGTTCTTGAGGTCGGTGGGGTCGGCTGATGGCTTCTTTAGTAGAGCGCTGAGTTCGGCGTGCTTCCAGCTCTCCGGGAAGGTAGCGGTGTCGAAGGAGGTGTTGATGATGTCCCGCAGGTGGGGTGCGATGACAGCGTCGGCCTTGTTGAAGACGTGGTGAGGGCAGGGGTCGGTCGGAGATCCGGAGTGGATGGAGATCATCGCGCGGACGTGTCTTCGGTGCTGATCGGGGTCCAGGCGTGGAGGGTGGTGGTGGGGGGCGGTGGTTCAGTCGTGGCGTGCGTCGGTTGAGTGCTGAAGCTGTTGTGTATGTCCGCGATCTTGTTGTGGAAGTAGGAGGCGAGGGAGTTGCAGAGGTCTTGTGAAGGGGTGATGTCATTGTTTTCGGCGTTGGGGTTGGAGAGCTCTTTAACGATGTTGAAGAGTTCCTTGCTGTTGTGTGCGTTGTTGTCCAGTCGTTCCTTGAATGCAGTTTTCTTGGTGGCGTGGATCAGTTGGTGGTGTTTTCGGGTGGCGAGCTTGAGGGCAGCCTTGTTGTTCGGTGTTGGGTCTCTGCGCCAGGCTTTCTCGAGGGCTCGGCAGTTCTTCTTGGAGCTCTTGAGTTCGTCGGTGAACCATGGGGCTTTCTTGCTGCCGGGTCTGCTTGGCAGAGGTCTTCAGAGGGGCGAGGTCGTCTGCGCAGTTGCTGATCCACTTTGCGAGGTTGGTGGCCGCCTGGCTTGGGTTCGTTGTGCTGGTGGGAGGGTTCATGCTCAGGGACGTCGCGAGCTGGTCGGCTGTGATCTTGTTCCAGCTTCTGCGTGCAACCTGTTGCTGGTGGTGGTGGATCATGGTCCTTCTGAAGCTGAAGTGGACGCAGTTGTGGTCCGTCCAGTGGAGACCGGTGGCGTGGCTGAAGGTGATGTCCTTGCTGGATGA
Source organism: Lissotriton vulgaris (assembly GCF_964263255.1). Taxonomy (NCBI): domain Eukaryota; kingdom Metazoa; phylum Chordata; class Amphibia; order Caudata; family Salamandridae; genus Lissotriton; species Lissotriton vulgaris. Next base: position 1,939,398,193 of record NC_141685.1, read on the forward strand.
GAACACGGGGTCGAGTATGTGTCAGGCGTAGTGGGTGGGGGTGGTCACCAGCTGCTTGGGACCGAGGTTGGCGAGGTTGTCCAGCAGGGTGGTGGTGTTGCGGTCGTTGTTGTTCTCCAGGTGGAAGTTGAGGTCCCCGAGGAGGATGTAGTCAGCGGAGAGGAGGGCGTGCGGGCTGATGAAGTCGGCGATGTCTTCGCTGAATTGTGTGCGTGGTCCCGGGGGTCTGTAGATGAGGGTGCCTCTGAGGGTGGTCTTGGGGTTGATGTGGATCTGGAAGTGCAGGTGTTCGGTGGGTGCGAGGGTGTTGTCGGTGTTGGTCGTGATGCGGATGGTGTTCCTGTGGATGATGGCGATGCCTCCTCCTGTCTGGTTGACGCGGTCCCTCCAGATGATCTTGTAGCCGTCCGGGATGGCGATGGCGATGTCGGGCGCTGAGGAGGCGTTCATCTAGGTTTCCGTGAGGAAGGCGACGTCTGGGGCTGTGGTGTCGAGCAGGTTTCAGAGCTCAACGGCGTGTCTGTGGATGGAGCGGGTGTTGAGCAGGATGCACTTGAGGTGGTTGCTACTGGTGCTCGGCTTGGTCGGTGCTGGTGTAGTGCAGGTCCGGATGCATGTGAACTTGCAGGAGTGGCAGCAGAAGGGTCCGTGGGTGCGTCTCAGGGTGGCATGATAGCAGCCTGGGATTCGACCTGCATTGAGTGCGTAGAGTTCGGTGGTGTCGTAGGTCCGGCGGGTGGGTTGGTGTCTGCGGGAGCCAGGGGTCCTGGCACTGGGTGCGTTCCAGGCGCGGACGGGCGCAGACGGGCTTCCCTTTGGCGCACCTTCGGCGCTCAATCGGTGCTCCCGCTGCGCGCGTCCGCTGCGCGGTCGCTCAGGGGACATCATAAGTAGGGAGCCGGGAGGGCGGGTCAGCTGGGTGGCGGGAGCGGGGCGGCCAATGGGCAGGAGGGGGGCCGAGTCGGCGGAGGTCTGTGGCAGGAAGGGGGACTGAGGCGGCTCAGCGGCGGCTGGGTCGTCCGGCAGCCGGGAGCGGCACCCAAGGAAGGGGGAGGGCAGCAGAAGGGGGGAAAACAGGAGGCAGCAGAGGACAAAAGAGGCAACACGAGTGAAAGGCTAGCACAAGGGGGGGAAACAAAACAAAAGCGGCAGCAAAGGCAGCCACGAGGCAGCAGAGGAAAGAAAGAGGCTAACACGAACAGTAGGCTAACACAAGGAAGGGAGACAAAACAGAAGCGGCAGCGAAGGAACAACGAGGCAGCCGAGTGTGGAAGTAACAGGAGGCAGTAGCGAGGCAGCAGAGCAGCTTAGCAGGGCAGCTTAGGCAGTCAGCGGGCAGGAGCAGTGGAGTGGGGGCGACCTCGCCTGGAACAGGCTCAGCGGTCGCTCCCTGTCCCTGCACTCGGTCCCCTTAAGTAAGGAGCCGGAAGGGCGGGTCAGCTGGGTGGCAGGAGCGGGGCGGCCAATGGGCAGGAGGGGGGCGGAGTCGGCGGAGGTCTGTGGCGGGAAGGGGGACTGAGGGCGGCTCAGCGGCGGCTGGGTCGTCCGGCGGCCGGGAGCGTCACCCAAGGAAGGGGGAGGGCAGCAGAAGGGGGGAAAACAGGAGGCAGTAGAGGACAAAAGAGGCAACACGAGTGAAAGGCTAGCACAAAGGGGGGAAACAAAACAAAAGAGGCAGCGAAGGCAGCCACAAGGCAGCAGAGGAAAGAAAGAGGCTAACACGAACAGTAGGCTAACACAAGGAAGGGAGACAAAACAGAAGCGGCAGCGAAGGAACAACGAGGCAGCAGAGTGGGGAAGTAACAGGAGGCAGCAGCGAGGCAGCAGAGCAGCTTAGCAGGGCAGCTCAGGCAGTCAGCGGGCAGGAGCAGTGGAGTGGGGGCGACCTCGCATGGAACAGGCTCAGCGGTCGCCCCCAAAATAAATATATTGTATATAAATTTATATACAAAATAAATCTGCTATAAAAGAGAAGTTCTACCATAAAGGACACATCAATCAGATGAGATGCATATTTATATTTCAGTGGGCACTTCCTGATACCAAATTTGCATCTGATATGGAGTATATTTATCAGAGCATGTTTCTCTGGTGGCAGCCATGTATTTAATTAATCAATGTGTTTGCATGTGTGTGATTGAGACAAATAGCATTGAGGAAGTGTTTTTGATGGAGCACATTTGAAGGGCTATGAAATCCAAAAATATGCAGATGTGTGAGACAATATTTTCTAGGTCGCTAATCCATTTTAAGAGGTCCAACGGGTATCCTCTGCTGCTTGTGTCTACAAGACAAATTCACTATCTCTCACTTCACTATGACGAATATAAGTTCATCAATGTGTTTATCCATTACCTTATTACAATTATACAAGGATGAAAAACAGAGATTCTGAGGTCCTTCTGCTATGATGAGGAAATAATACCGACTGTAGGGTTCTAATTCCTGAAAAGGTTTCCATACACACTTCAGGGAAGTTATCAGTCCTGCCTTCATGTACCAAAGTGGATGACCATGCCAAGTTAGATACACCCTGGAAATTTTGTAAGCAATTGAAGTAAAGTAAGTATTGGTTGTTGTGTCTGAAATGCACTACTGAGACAATCTACAAAGATGCCTTTGACTCTAACGTGGTAGATCGCAGATATGCATTTTTGAACCTTTTGCTGAATCCAAAATGCACCGGATAACCTGGTCATCATTCTTTCTGTGTTGGACAGGCTCTTCAAATCCCGACCAAACTTCAACATTTAAACTCCTAGTCCAAAAGACAATGTATTTGCAACTTTCTTTCAAGAAAAAAACAAGAGTTTGGCTATAATTTGAAAAGAATCAAGCAGATGTATGACACAACAGATACATGCCAAAATGATTTCCAGCATAGAGTCCTGATATGAAACTTTAAACAAAAGGAAAGAAAAAACACTGGAGAAAGGTGGGACTGAACTTTATTTAATATTACTAGCAACCTTTCAAACTCACATGTTTACAAGAGCCACACAGTGAGGAGGTTTAGAGTTCAAAAGGTACTACTTAGAATCTTTCTGCTACAAATTTGACAGTTTGTGCTTGTCTCAGTGACAGAAGAGAAGAAAGAACATCCGTCAAGTTCAGATTCTTGCAGGCATAGCAGAGAAAAAGAAACATGACAAATAATCAAATGTTGAAATAAGAAAGGAACATACATCTGTGGTTTTCTATGGCACAATCAGTGTCTTTAAAGTGCTAAATTTGGAAGATGATTATTAGGCTTACTGCAGTAGCTATGAGTGCAGACTCCAACTCCAGTGGCCCAGACTGTCCAAACAGAAGAGGCAACAATCCCTCTGCTTAGTGGCAGAACGTTGATCTGGAAGCACTCTTTAGTGCTTGTTACACGATAAGCATGGTGTGGAATTAATCCAGAACTGTTAGCACAGAGCTTTTTCCAGGAAAGGAAAGGCTGGCAGTCATTGTGAAGTCAGCGCTGTTTGGACTGAGGCTTCAGATGTGCAGGCGGTGGCTTAAGAGAAGTGTGGCTCAATGGTTAGAGCGGCAGACCCTGATGCAGAGGTCTTGCCCGGGACCAGGGTTCAATTCCGCGCCTCGGGCTCAAAAATTACACGGACCTGACAATTCTCGCCTCGGTGCCTATTCCAACCATGGAGTCCCACTCTGCAACTCTGGGCAATAGCTTGCTTAATCTCCACAACGGCCCCCACAACGCTAAGGATGCCTGGCCTCCACCTTGGGGGTGCCCAGGAGTGGACGCCTCACAGGGAAAGCCAGGATGGGTTCCACAGAGGTATTTGTACAAGCGCCTTGAGACCCCTGCGGGTGAGTAGTGCGATATACAAGTATCAATTTACTTAACATTTACATATGCTGCAATGTTTGCACAATTAACTTCAATTCCCAGCAGGCCATGGACTCTCACGTATACTGGACGGAAGACTACCATCTTGGATATTTGGGTATAACTTCCCTGATGGCAGAAGGCATCTTTGCTTGGCAATTGTGGTACCATATTTCTGCAGCCAGGATGTGCACTCAGATTTGCTTGTAAGGCATGTTGCTTCCCACTGGATGTCTACTGAAGGTCATTGAGCATACAGAGAAGTATTCAGACAATGGTGTTGTTGGTGGAAACAGACTTTGAACTTTCTTTGTCTGAGCATTCATGTAAACATTTCTTAGACTAGTTGTTACAATTTGCTAAGGGTTATTCTTTAACAGAGCAGAAAGACTACATTATATTGCTCATATTATGTATGAATATTAACTATAGGGTATTATAGTTTTAGTATTAGAATACAAATTGTCTAGACTAGGGAACAACAGAATATTAACATTGTTGGTTACTTTAGAGTTCTACAAGAGTCAAATAGAAACTATAACTCATCAAACCAGTGCATTCTGTGTGTGTTTAGTTTTCAGAAATTACAATTCCCACAACAGAGTACAAAGAATTAGTTGCATGAATATATTTTGAAAGTGTATCAGTTCCCTGTTACAAGTTAGCATACCCCCTTCAATGACAGTTAGTTAAGATTTCTCTTTGACTTCTAGATATCCACTGGATCCTGCCGACATCCTGGATTAAAACAAGTGAGGAGTCAAATTAGTGGAATACGTTTCTACAACTTGCCCTCATGTTCCTGAGGAGGTGGTAGTTATTGGAGGCAGGGAGAGATGCAAGTGTTCATTACTCTAGTTGGATTCCATGCATCCGGACACTTAGACCGTAGCTACCTCTGCCTCCTGTGTCTGCCCTTGCTTTGAGGAGGTCTTATATTATCCTCCATTTGGGTGAAGCCGAAATAAAATCTGCAGATGGTAATATTCCTTTATTGTTCTGCGATCCTCAAGTCTTGAACAGTTCTTTCCTATTACACCTCACATATCCCAAGTGATCTGCAGATCCTCATATTTTGAACAAATCTTAGCACAATTAATGTGGAGTAATTCACCAGTTTGCTGATGACTAAAAGTGCATTTTTTAATGTACTTTGAGAGAAAATGGCTGAAATGATCTAAAACTGATTTACATACAAAGTAGGATTAGAAATATATATTCCCATAACAAGCAAATTAAGAACAGCATGCACTTGCACACATAGTACAATTCAGCAAAAAGTAAAGATGCCACTCCATTAGCCAGGAACCGCAAGGGTTTTTTTCTGATGTTTAACAGAAAATGGTGGAATTTTGTTCTGATTAAATTTCTATAACTGAGTCTGCTGGTGCTTGTTTATTTATTTATTTGCGGGTTTGTATCGCGCTTGAAACCACTCCCGGAGGAGTATCTCTGTGCCCAAAAAAAGCAACAATAGCATATAGAGGGAGAAAAAGCCAGTCATGAGAAGGGAGAGTGTGATGGAAGAATACAAAGACCCTGTCACATTTTAAACAAGAAGGTTTTCAACTTTTTCCTTAATGTCAGATGGTCCGAACATTGCCTCAACAGGAGTGGAAGCGTGTTCCATAGCACAGGCCCAACCACTGAAAGAGCTTTGCCACCCTGCCTTGCCCTTCTTATCCTAGGGAGTTGTAGGAGAAGCTGATTGCTCGATCTAAAGGTACGGGCAGGAACATATGAGACAAATTTCTCTGCTAAATAGGAGGGTCCAAGTCCATGCAGACTCTTGTGGACTACACAACAGGTTTTGAATTTTACTCTCTGACGAACTGTCAACCAGTGTAGCTTTTCAAAAGAGGTTTAGAAGTGGACCTGGGGGGGGGCATTAAGGACCAATCTCGCAGCAGTATTTTGGACCACTTGAAGTTTGTCCAGTACTTCTTCATTTGCGGCTGCCAGCAGTCCATTGCAATAGTCTAATCGACTAAGCACCAGGGCCTGTACCAGAGTCTTTCGAGTGGAGTCGGGAAGTAGTGGAAATACCTCGCGGAGAAGACTTATCACGTGGAAATATGATCCCACTAGGCTATTTCCATGTTGTTTCAGGTATAGCTCATGATCCAGACGGACCCCCAGGTTCTTCACCAATTGTTTTGGCTCAGGAACTGGGCCAAGGTCAGATGGCCACCAATCTGGGGCCCATTGTAGCTTAGCCTCTCCAAACAACATGACTTCCGTCTTTGCCACATTACACTGGAGAAAGTTAGAAGACATCCATTGGGAAACCGCCTTCATGCCTTCGGAGAAAGATTGTTTAACCACCAAGGTGAGGAGTTTGTATGGGAAGAGTCATCAGCGTAGGACACTGGGATGAAAACAAAGGCTCTCATGATCCTGGCCAGGGGGGACACATAGATATTAAAAAGGGTTGGGCTCAAACATGAGCCCTGTGGCACCCCCTTAGTGATCTTAACCTCTGCTGACCGGAACTCACCCATGTTAATACATTGAGTGTGTTCGGACAGAAAGCTCTTCAGCCAGGCCAGTGCCCTATCCTCTAACCCGATCTCTGCAAGGCGTCCCATCATGATGTCATGTGATATGGTATCGAACGCTGCCGATAAATCCAGTAGTACCAGGATCACCGAAAAACCCTTATCCTGGTACATGCAGAGGTTGTCCATTACCGACAGCAGGGCCGATTCAGTACTGAAGTTTGGCCTAAAACCGGATTGAGAATAATCTAGGCTTCCGTTTTGTTCGATATAATTTGAAAGGTGTTTGTTCGCATGCTTCTCCATGATCTTACTTGGGAAAGGGAGCAGAGATATGGGTCTAAGATTGGATAGGTCTGTCCATGGGATCGAGGTGTTCTTCCGGATTGGTCTCACCAATGCCCTTTTCCACTCACGTGGAACGCAACCTTCCGCAAGCGAGCGGTTGATAAGGCCCTGAATCTCAAGACCCAGCACCTTACCGACCACCGGCATGTTTCTGGCTGGAATCTGATCTGATGGGCATCCACTTTTTATTTGTCTCACCATGTCCACCACCTCCTTCAGAGAGATATCCGGGAACTTAGGGAGTGTATAAATTCTGGCTTCTTCTATGACGTAAGATGGCATTCTAAGCTGTCAGATGGGTACATTAGATACATTATTATTTGATTTTTTCATAGATCTTATCTATTTTCTCTGTGAAAAAGCATGATATGTCATCACATAACTGCTGGGAAGCCATATCCACGCTTTCACAGGTAGTCGGTTTAACAAAAGTCTCCAGAATCTGATATAGTGCTTTAGGAGCTTTGTATAGTGCTTTGCCATACCCATCAAAACTCTGGTATCATAGAGCCATTCATTTCATAGACTAAACAATTTGAGCAACCTCTCACAGCCATACAATAGGATGATAATTCCCAAAAGGAAGTATCCCTCGAACTGTGTCATAGAAACAGCTTGTTTCTGTTTGGTCCTTTATTGAAGCTTTACAGGATGTAAACAGAAGGTAGAGAAATGTGGAACTTCAACAGCTTCACCATTTGTCTGCATTTCTTTTATGAACAGTAGTCAGTGGGTTTGTAACCAGCTTTATATTAGTGACGAGAAGTGTACTCATGTGTCCCATTCCCAGAAATGCAGAACACCATCCACACAGATGGACAACGTGTATGTGAAAGGCATTTAGATCAGGTGTGCTCAAGAGGTTTGTTTGGCTCCAAGAGGAGTTTAAGCCAACAAAGTTTGGGTTTGGAGATTGTCTTTTGTGTTTATTAAAGCTGCAAATATGCCCTAATTCCCAAGTCACTGGAGTTCTGGATTCCAGAGACAGACAGTAAACTGTTGCAGGAGATTAACTGGATATCTGCAGCCTACGTTCCTGAGCAACATTTTCATTGAACAGGGTCACTAACAATATGGCCTGAAGATGTGCAAAAATAAAGAAAGTTCTAAATTTGAACTTGAAACCTCCATAGAATGGAGTTAACCCTAAACTAAAGCCAACTGATTGGCTGCGGACCTTCAGTTCACTTTCAAGTCTTTTTACAAGATGTCCATGGTTGACTGCAATCACCCATAAAATGTATCAACGTTCCTTTAGTCCAAATCTGTCAGACGTTGTTAGGTTTATCAAATTATATTTTCTGATTGATTGAGTCATCATGTATCTAAGCAGGCAGTACCCAGCTTGGATGTAGCTTCCAGATTAGAAATCCATCGTTTTTTCTATGTGAGACGAAGCTAGATAAACACCTAACTAACCTACAAAGGACCTTTAAAGCTCCAAAGTTGGGCACTTGGATTTCATTACAAGACCGAAAGCTACATTATGCAATAACTTTTATTGCTCCCCAGACATGCAGCCCTTTAAAGTGTAACAAATACATCATAAATAAAAACATTCCAAACCAACTATCTGTCTCTTTTATTCACTGCTCTCCGGACAGTTAAGTACAACTTCTTCCTTCTCCTATACTTTGATGTATGTAGAAGCTTTTTCTTAAGACTAACCTCATTTTTTTCGCAGATTGGTGTGAAGGATAAGCTTTTTTTTAAAAAAAAACAATTTATGTATAAAGGGAGTTCATCTTGGGACCATTTACCCCCTGTTTCTATCTTTCCTAGTCTGACACCCCAGCCTAACTTGCACGCATCAGATACCAGAACGTGATCCAAAGTATTTCCGATTATTGCTTTCCTATTCCAACTGTCTAGGTTGTTCTGCCACCTTAGGAGGTCCTCTCGAGCCTCTTGAGACAGGGAATGCTGTCTGAGTACCAAAGACCTTTCTTCAGGCCTAAAGATTTTAGTCTTTGTAAGACCCTGTAGTGAAGGGGACCTGGTGAAATTGCTTGAATGGATGAGGATAAGAGCCCTACTACTCTTGCTAGTTCCCTCAAGCTCACTGTGTCTTTGGATAAAACATAAGAAATCGACGTATTACGGGATCAGTACCAATAGAAAAGTCATTTAACAACCAATGCCCTGCGGAAATTGCTGATCTGTAACAATATCTGTTCTATAACATAGCCCTGAATTAAAGAGGTCCCCTAAGTAGTTTGCTACTTCTACTACAGGTGCGTCCACGGGATCCATATCCCGTTCCAGGCACCAACTACACCATTTTTTCCATGCACTGGTGTGTCTTCTTCTGGTTCCCAGAGCCCATGACTCATCCAGTAGGCTTTTAGCATCTCCTGACAGGCCTGAGTATCTTTATGAACACCAGAAATCTTCCAGGCAAGAAGGTTCACGTTTCCTTCTAAGAGAAGAGGGTGTACCTCTCCTTCTAGGCCCAGAAGAAGGTCTAAACTCCCCGGGATAAGGCGTGGTACTTCTATCGCTAATTCCATCACACCTGGAAAACATATTTGAGAGTTCCAAAAGGGAGTAATTAGAACAATGCGACAATGCTCCATCTGAACTTTCAAGAGAACTCTCTGGATTATTGCGAAGGGAGGGAAGGCATAGTAATTCAGTATGTATCAATGTTGGAGAAGAGCGTACACTGCAGATGCTAGGGGGTCTGGTCGCCAACTAAAGTACTGATCTAAGTGGAAGGTCAGTCTGCTGGCAAAATATCTATCTCGAAGGGGCCCCATATATCTTGAATTCTCTGGAAGGTTAGAGGATTCAGTTTCCAATCGCTCGAGTCTCTTAGGAACCTTGAATTCCAATCTGCCCTTGTGCTTAGATGGCACAGAATGAATTCTGCTCTCAGAATTATTTTCTGACTCCAGCAGAAGTACCAAATCTTCTTGGCTAGATCGGCCAGAATCCTTGACCTTGCTCCTCCCAGGCGATTGATGTAGGAGACGGCGGTAAAAAACATACACTAAAATGCCATGAATAGACATGACGTATCTTTTGGTCACTGATGACATTCCATTAGTGAACCCTTGTGCAAACATTAGCCCCTAAACATTGTTCTATTTGCTGCTGAGAGCCTAAAGGAACTGTAGGGTTTTGGAAACTACAGATTCTAAACAGGTTTCTCAATGCTCTGATTAATTTTTGCTCCTAATTCTGCATTCATACCTTTCTACGTCTGGTATCCTGATTAAAACAATTGCCGAAGTTGAAGACAACTTTATGAAAGTCTGATTTTGAAATCTTACATTACTTTTTAGATTTCATGTTTTTTCTTTCGATTATTGGAAATATTTTAATGATTTAGTTTTCATTAATATTTTAAGGTTATTTTTACCTTTACTTTTTTTAGTAGTGGATATATTTTCTTTTTGTTTTCATGTCATGTTGATATCATGCTTGATAACATTTGTACTGGTGTTTATTTAATTATTTGTGATCTTGTATTGATTTTGAATGTGGCTTCATGTTACAATTATTTTTCTAATAGATAAATTGGTTATGGTGATTGAAGTTCTGTATCACCTTCTGTACTGTTGTAAAGTTTGATAAACATGGCACTTGCACACATTATCCTCACATCAAGCATGTCGCTGGAACCTGTTTTGGCGCTTTACAGTGTCTGCGGCCTATTTTTAAATTCTTTGACGCTGACACCAGGCAGATCATAGTCCAAGCCTTGGTGTTGACCAGATTGGACTATGCCAGCTCCCTGTTTCTGGGTGTGAATCAAGCTGAGCTAGCCCGCCTTCAGCGGGTACAAAACGCGGCGGCCAGGATGCTGGTCGGCCTTCCTAAATTTGTCTCTGCTCGCCGCACTATCCATGACCTCCACTGGCTTCCAGTAGGCCAAAGAATTAAGTTTAAGGCTTTGTGCCTTACTTTTAAAATTCTCAATTTGGCCTCCCATCCTATTCTCACCCAGACTATTCTCCACTATGTCCCCTCAAGAGCCCTTCGGTCTGCAGGGTCCAACCTAGCCATTATTCCTCGTTTTAAAAAGTCCAGAATGGGTGGACGTTATTTTTCGGTGATGGTGGCTACACTATGGAATTCTTTGCCTGCATCACTTCGTTCCATCCCAGATCTGTTTCAGTTTAGAAAACTACTAAAAACTCATCTATTCTCCTCTGCCTAGCTTCAGTGTTACTTGGTCCTTTCTGTTGTGTTGTGTGTTTCATCTCCAAAAAAGCGCCGGGACGCCTCTTGGCTGCGGCATCTGAGCGCTATACAAAATAAAATAACATAACATAACATAACATAACATAACAAGTAAATCTTATTCCTCAGGCATAACTGTTGGGAAGGACACCAATGTTACACTCATCCAAACATGCTCTGTGAATAGGATGATTGGTCATCACCCAGCAGATCAGATCAAATGTGCTCACTCTTTATTTGTTAAACTAAAAGGGACTCTACATCCTCTCACAGCTGATTTGATAAACAATAGATATTTTACAATATTACTTTCCAATAATTGCAGCATTTCCTGTATAAAACTGGGGTCCATGGATAAGGAGTGAAAGGATTTACATTGACTACCTTGCATTGATTTCTAAGGAAAGACACATACATCTCGATTTAGTTGAGCTGCACCTTTTGGGGTAGAATGAAACAAAGGTGTTTCCACATTAACTTATATTACTATGCACTGAAGGTATTGTAATTTTTTCAAAAATCCTACCTGTGCCCAACTTCCTTCCTCCGATTCTTTCTGTGTTATGAGCAGCAGCCCGTTGGTAAATTAAAAAAAAAAGCATTAGCCACCACAACAAGTAAGAAGCTTGTAAACAATACATCTCATTCATTAAGTCACACACACATATTGTCAATGTTATGAACTGTGGGCGAATCAATACAAATAAAGGTTTTTGAAAGGAAAGATAAACACAATCAGCATTTTAAATAAAAACTTAGAGATGCTAAATCTTATTTAGATTGTAAAACAGATACAATACGCAGATAACCTGTAATATACTGTGACCGATTTCAAAAACTGTGCTAGGACAAGTTACTTTATGGCTATTCATCAAACTACAGTGCAAAACATTTTTTCAATCAGTGACCCAGAAGTCTCAGGTTAGCCAACCAATGACTATTGTGGATCTGAGTCTACAGACTCAGAAATAGCTGTTCTTTCTACTCCCTGGGCTTACCCTTATGGAATGCCATACCCATTCATGTGAGACTAGATAGTGACTACCTGAAATTCAGACCATCACTAAAGGTCCAACTTTTCACCCACACATTTGGATACTAACTGTGCCTCTCTTCTGTCTTCTTTACATGAATTTAGTCTCCAAACACATGGCTGAGACTGGCCTACATCAACAATCAGTGTCAGGAAGCTGTCTCTTCAAGGATTTACCATCTTTTGGGACCCATCTGACTTGACAAAGGCTACCTTAACACCAGTAACTGATTGACCAACTTTAGACTGCACCAGCTCATCACATTGTATAGCGCTGTCACTTGTCTCTCATCAAAGTGCTCTGAGACTACCATTTGGTGTTTTGCTGTGTCAAGTAAATATATAAAATAAATAAGACAAAAATCTGAGACCAAATTACAGCCCTTTCATGAGACAGTGAACAGTTCTGCACATGCACCTGGGCAATTTTGCATCACAATTTTCTCTGACTGACCAATTTTTGCTACGAGCATGAAGAGATACACAAATGTTATTTTATGTTAAGGTTATCTGTATACCACACGTATACTGAGGTTTATTGGTGCTGAAATAACCTTTACATTTCATGTGCTGAAACTAAATTATTTAGGAAAAAATTATATTTTCACCTGGCTTCTCAACTGGATAAGAAAGGATAGTGAATGAATAGCTATTATTGAAGAGTTAAAAAAAATTGGCAGCAGCCATGGAGAAAGCATGGTCACCAAAAGTGACTGTTCTATTTTTATCAACTTTCATGAGACATCAGTCAGTGAATCACAGTTTTTTGGAAGCTTTGACCATTTAAATTTGACAACCATTAAATCAGGAAATTGTTGATGGACAGTGAACGATAAAATAATTTACTTACCTTCGATAATTCTCTTTCAGATCAATGCTCTATCTGACCACAGATTCCTCACATTGTGAATATTCCCTGGCCCAGCCTGGATCTGGAAAAAACAGAAAACAATGCTCCTGTGTGTTGGTAGGCGGTGCCAAGTAACCCTGCGTCAATGCTGTTCCACTCCAGAAGTGGCAAACAGAGCTGCATGTAAGTGCCACCCATGTGCTCTGACGTCAGTTTCTTTCATGTACTCGTCTGCGCCTTCTGACGAGGGTCCATCAGTGAACTGAAAGAACAAATGTGCTGTTTCCTAAATGGGGCTATTTACAGAGAGAAGAGACCATGTGTTAGACCTGACATCCTTAGGATGGTCTTCCCCTAGACTTTTTGCCTTTTACCTGTTTTTTTTGCAGATTGTTGGACTTAGGACTCTGAGCACTTTACCACTGTGAACCAGTGCATGTGCTTCTCCCCTAAATAAGAGCATATTGGTGTATACCTGATTGGCATATTAGATGTACTGGTTAGTCCCTTGTAAAGTGGTATACCATATATCCAGGGCCTGAACTTCAAATGCTACTAGTGGGCGTGCAGCACTAATTGTGCCACCCACTTAAGTAGCCTTTCAAACCTGTCTCAGTCCTGCCCCTGTAGTGTCTTTGTTTGCAGTTTACTGCATCATTAACATGGCATTGTAAACCACTTGCCAATCTTTAAACTCCCCTTCTATTACATATTTGTCACCCCTAAGGTAGGCCCTAAATCACCCAAAGGGCAGGGTGCTATGTAAGTAATAGGTAGGAAATGTACTTATATGTCTTGTGTGTTCTGGTAGTGACAAACAGCCTATATCATGTTTCACTACTGTGAGGCTACCCTTCTAATAGGCAAGCATTGGGAATTCCTTAATACACTTTTAAAAGCTGTAATTCCTGATGAAAAATGAGTATCTTTTCCAAGTTTCATGTCTTTGGAATGGTATTGATAAATCCTCTTCACTGGTGAAGTTGGATTTAACATTAATGTTTTAGAAATGCCATTTTAAAAGTGGACATTTCTCTGTACTTACTGCTCTACGTGCCTGACAGCCTGTCTCCAATACACGTCCAAGGTGGATGACAGCTACACTTTGTGCATTCTCTCTAGACAGCCACAAACACAGGAAGGTGAGGCTCATCTGCATTTTGAGAACTCATTTGCATTCTGATAGGTCTTCCTGGGCAGGGAGGAATGAGATGGGCTGATACATACACTTCAATAGATAATTTCTTGCCCACACACAAAACACTGATTTACCCCCCACAGATAGCTTGGCAGACAGGACTGGGTTGAAAGGGATCCTTGTACAGCTCAGAGAGCTGCTTTGAAGTCACCTCCTACATCAAAGATACTTTTTAGGTAACATTACTGGCTCTCTGGCCTCCCTAAAATCAAACATTTCTGTAGCATTTCTGATTGTTGCCATGCTGCTCCCTGACTCTGCTGAAGAAGAGCTGGTCTCTGCCTTCCCACCAAGTGATCTCCAAGGGCTTGCTGGCATGCTTACTGCTTGTTGAAGGCTCAGGACGGAAAAGAGTTCCTGCAATTCTGCTGGTGCTGCTAGACTCTGCCTTTTGTGAGTCCTACTCTTGCCTGGGGTGCCCCACTCCAGGTTCTGAGCATCATAAGTGGGTTCTGCAGTTGCTTTGCTACAAAATCGACACAGTGATGACTTTGCACTAATTGGAACTAATGCATTGCACTAACTGGAACTAATGCATTGCCCTTCGACGCCAATCAAAAACATTATCTCAACATCGACCGACAGCGCAGCCCAACCTCGAAGCAATGCCTGCATCATAAAGGGGTTCTAGACCGGAGCTTTCATTGATTGTGCGGATTGGTGCTGACGCTTCGCCTCCATCCACTGGATCAATGACAACATGGTTACCCCCTCGACTCCTTGCACAGAAGCTTTAATGTTAACACTTTGCTCCATCCAAGGTACTTTGTTAGCAGGACTTGTCTGATTCCTGTAGATCGCCTGTCCTGGATTACAGTCAGCCTGAACTTTGGATTTACACCACTCTAGTGCGACCTCAAGTAACCTTTTTGGGCTATTGACTTCTAAGTACTGTTTTTGCATTCGATCTTTAAAAATTCATATCTCGACTTCTACTGATTGAATTTAAATTTCCTCTTTAGATAAGCCGGACTACTCTGTGGGAATCTACCAGAGGGTGAACAGAGCCTATCTTTAAGAGTGTATCTAGCTTACCCTGACTAGAGTGGTGGTTCCTGCCTGGCCTGGGTGCATACCTCAGCCAACCAGGAATCCTATTTCTAACACCATACCACAGAATGTGCAGGCTGGAGGGTGATGAAGAATCTATGGTTATTATTTTTTTTTTTATTTGACTCATTTGTAAGGCACACAAAATATCCCCAGGGGGATCTCTTGGTGCCTGAGAAGGAGGCAGATGTGAATTGAAATATAATATTCGTTTATTAGAATAGCCAGGTCTTAAGCAACTTTTTGAATTGTGGGAGATTTGAGCAGGCACAGATGTGTTCGGGAAGTTTGTTCCAATGTTTGGGGGCTAGATGAGAGAATGCACAACCCCCCCTTTTGACTTTCCTTATTCTTCCACTACAGAGTAGGCTGCGATCACTGAACCTAAGTTGTCGTCCAGGTTGATAGCATCTAATTGTATTAGGTAAGCCGGGCCGGTACCTAGCAGGGACTTAAAGACCAGGCAAAGTAACTTGAAGCTAGCTTGTTTCCTTACAGGAAGCCAATGAAGATAGCGAAGGAGAGGGAGGGAAGGGGTTCGTGCTGGTTTGCTACGGGCAAGACGGGCTGCAGTGTTTTGCACCACCTGCAGCTTAGATAGCAGGTCTTCCCTAATTCCTACCAACAAGGAATTGCCGTAATCAAGGCGACTGATAAGAAGTGACTGAATGAGAGTTTTTCTAGTGTTCAATGGAATCCAGGGAAAGATCTTTCTAAGTAACTGCATGGTCGCATAACAGGTCCATACAAGACTTTTCACCTGCTCTTCCATTGAAAGGTTATTGTCAATTCTGACCCCTAAGTTCTTAGCCCACCCTCTTGGGGCAGGTGCTTCTCCTAATTCTGTCTGCCACCTGTCCGCGCTCCACAATTGTCCTGCCTTGCCAAACAACAAAATCTCCCTTTTAGAGGAGTTAAGTTGCAGAATTCTTTCTCATCTAGCTAGCAATGCTCGTCATTCACATTCTAAACTTGGCTTTGGTTACTGCAGGGTTTTTCTCTATCTGTACTATCAGCTGCGTATCATCAGCATAGGATATGGTTTCAAACCCGTGATTTCTGATGATTGAGGCCAAGGGGGCAACATATAGATTGAACAGTGTGGGGCTCAATATAGAGCCTTGTGGAACCCCCTCGTCCACCATAGCTGTGTGTGACACAAATGAGTCCAACTGGACACATTGTGTTCTGTCTGACAGAAAACTCTGAATCCAATCAAAGGCCAGGACTCTGAAACCAATCTCTCAAAGTCTGTTCAACAGGATAAGATGAGAGATGGTGTTAAAGGCTGCCGACAGATCAAGCAGTAATAGCATAACTCGAGAGTCCTTATCCAGTGACATCCTTAGCGTATCTGTAACCTCTAGTAACACAGCCTCAGTGCTGTAGGATGCACGGAAGCAGAGTATCTACCAAAAAGAGGCTGTAACTAGTCTCTCTGCTGGATACTTCTAACTGTAGATACTGCATCTTTCAAATAGACACAAAAGCAATACCTTCCAAGGTGGTAGGACTGTGAAATGGCTCAGACAAAAAAAATTCTGTAAAATGAAATTGACAAATTCCCATCCAGATGGACCAGACAATTAAAGAAATAGTACTTCATGAATGTGTGCCGTGATTTCCATGTAGCTATCTCACAGACATCCAGGAAAGGCACTCCATTTGCCAATGCAGTGGTAGAAAAATTTCCTCTGGTGGAATGAGCCCTTAGATCTTGCGCAGGAATGAGCCCTCAGACATTCTGGAGGCTGCTTTTCAGCTAACACATAGCAGATCTTAATACTTTGCAATATGGTCTACTTCTGCACTAGCTTGCCTATCTTTGCCCCAGGAAACAAAGAGCTGGTTTTCTACTTGGTGTTCCTGGGTGCAGCTGATGTAAAAGCTCAAAGCTTTCCTGGTCTCCAATTAATGGAGTCTCTTCCTCTTTTGTGGGATGAGGGTAAACAAAGAAGGTTGAAGAGTGATAGCTTTAACTTGAAAAAGACATGACCACCGTCGGTAGGAACACAGCTTGAATCCTAAAAAAACAGTTTGTCTGTATAAAAGGTGGTATAAGGTGGCTGAACCCAGAAGGCCAGAAGCTCACTCTGATGGTGTGCTGAGGTTATTACAACAACAAAGCCAATTTTTAAGGAAAGAAGGTGCAATGTACAACTGTGCATCAGTTCGAAGTGGGTACACATGAGAAAAGTGAGAACCACACTTGGCCTGTAATGGGACCAACTGGCAGGTACCCCACCAGACCACAAACCTTGCCTAGCATCCTGCATACACACATTTCAGGGAAAGGTTTCTGGCAAACAGGATCATCAAACAATCAAGCAGGATTTTTAGAGCTCTGCTAATCACCCGGCGCTGAGAGCTATGCTGCTTGGGTGGCATCAGTTGAACCGCCAAGTCTTGAGTCCCTTCCTAAATTCTTGCAGAGAGGTCGCTATCCGGAGGGGGAGGCTCTTCTAGGACTTTGCGGAGTGGTAGGAGAAAGAGCTTCCTCTACTGTTGCTTCAGCGATTGCAAGGGTGTGGGCGAGGTAGAAGGAGGTAGAGCACAGGTGTCTAAATGGTTGATGGAACCTCAGTTGATGGCTGATGTATGCTGGCTAATGATTTTGCAGGGCTTTGTAGGTGTGGGTCAGAGTCTTGAATTGACATATTTTTTAGACAGGGACCCAGTGGAGTTTCTTGAGCTGTGGGATGATGTGCATCCATTCAGGGAGGTCAAGGATGAGTCTGGCTGCCGAGTTAAGTATTGCCTGTAGTCTTTTCAGGAGGTGAGTAGTGATTCCGCCATAGAGAGCATTGCCATAATCCAAATGGTTGTGAAGAGGACTTGAGTGACAGTACATCTGGTGCTGGCAGGGAGACATTTTAAGATCTTTCGGAGCATGCGAAGGGTGAGGAAGCAGGTGGAGGAAACAGCAATAATATGTTTTTTCATGGTGAGTTTGATTTCTAGGATGATGCCGGGGTTCCAGGTGTGGTCTGTGGCAGTGGGTGAAGGTCCAAATTCTTCAGGCTACCAGGAGTTGTTCCATGGGGAGGTGTAGTTTTTGAATATGAGCACTTCTGTTCTGAATTTGTCTGTGCTGAATTTGAAGCAGTTGTTTTGCATTCAGTTAGGGATGTTCATCATGTGCAGGTGAAAATTGGCCCTCGTGGTGCATGAGTCTTCAGACAGAGAGAGCGGATGAGTTGGGTGTCGTCTACATAGAATATGGTGTTCCGTCTGTGGGTCTGTCGATGTTGGCTGGCGGGGTAACGGATGTGTTGAACAGGGTAGGGGTGAAGATGAACCTTAGGGGACGCCACAGATGATGTTATTGGGTTCCGAGGTGAAAGGTGGATTCTCTGGGATCTTTCAGTGAGGAAATATATGATCCATTTGAGGGCGTCCTCTTGAATTCTGATCTGATGAAGCCTCTTGATCAGGGTGTGGTGGGACACAGTTTCGAAGGTTGCTGAGAGGTCGAGTAGGATTAGGGAGACTGTTTCTCCCTGGTCTAGGAGGGTTCTAATGTCTGTGGCTTGACTAGAATGTTTATGGTGCTACGGTTGATGAAGAATCCGCATGAAACCAGAAGATTGCTGCTCTCCAGGTATTCCGCAAGTTGGTGGTTGAGTGCCTTTTTGAGGACTGTGATGGGGAAGGAGAGCAAAGAGATGGGCCGGTAGTTCTTGAGCACCTTGGGATCGGTGGATGCTTTCTTGAGGAGGCGTTTGACTTCAGCGTGTTTCCATTCATCTGGGAAAGTGGCCAACATGATGCAAGTGTTGAAAATGCCAGTAAGCTTGTCGCTGATAGGCTTGTTTCTGAGGTTGAACATGTGGTGGGAACAGGTGTCCATGGGTGCTCCTGAGTGTACGGAGTGCATGATGGATGTTGTGCTCTCTGTGGTTAGTTGGTTCCAGGTGGTGATCTGGTGGTTGGAGTTTGTGTCTGTGGGAGTGTGGAGGCTGAGGATGTCTGAGGCAGCAGGTTGAGCTCAAAGTGTTTGTAGATGGTGGAGGTCTTGTTGTGGAAGAGGTCCGACAAGGTGCCACAGATTTCTTGGGTAGGGGTGATGATGTTTTCAGTTGCTGACAGGTTGAGAACTCCTTGATGATGCTGAAGAGAATTTCGATGTGGTAGGAGCTGGCTTTGACACGGTTAGCTAGGGCTTTCTTTTTCGTCTCTTTCAGCAGTTGGTGGTAGTGGTTCAGTGATGTCTTGAAGATGGTGCAGTCTTATGACTCCTTGCTGTTGTGCCACTTTCTTTCTAGCTGTTTGCAATGGCGTTTAGTGGTTCTCAGGTCCAGGATGTACCAACTGGCATGTTTAGTGAACCTCTTGAGCTTGGTGAGTTTGATGGGGGGAACTCTGTCAGCACAGTCAGTGATCCAGGTGGTGAAGTTCATGATATCTTGTTCCAGGTTGGTAGAGGTGTCCAGGTGGGAGGTGATAAGGACGTTGGTCCATTGGCTGTTGGATACCTTGTTCCAGCTGCAGTGTGGGGTGCTGGGCCTCTTGGTGCCAGGGCTGGGGGCTCCTATGATAGTGAAGTGGATGATTGAGTGGTCTGCCCAGGTGAGTTCAGTGACATAAATGTACCTAACTCTGTTGCTGGCTGTGAAGATAGTGTTGAGCGTGTGTCTGGTGGGTGTGGCGGGGTTGGTGACCAGTAGGATTAGGCTGATGTTCTTCATGATTTCGAAGAGGTTGACTGTGTTGTCATCATTAGGGTCACTGAGGTAAAAATGGAGGTCTCTGAGAAAGATGTTAAGTCTGGTGTTGATGGCTAGTGGTGCAGCGAAATCAGGGATGGGGTTGCAGAAGCTGGGGATGGTCCTGAAGGTCTGTAGTCCATTGTGCCCTTGATGGGGGTTTTATCATCTGTTTTGGATTGAAAGTTGAGGGGTTCCGTGATTGGGTTAGTGTCATCTGCAGCAGCAGTGCAGCGGATGGTTTCTTTGTGAATGATGGCGGGTCCACTTCCTTGTTTGGTGTGCTATATTGTAGCAGTTGGGCATGGCCGTGGCGTGGCGATGACATTGAGAACCTCAGAATGAAGATCAAAGGAGAGCAAATGTCACCGGGAAATCTCCACATATGGAGATGCAAGCTGTGCAGGCTCGGTGCAAAACCCTGCTCTGCTGTTGTGACAGAAGATCCTCCCAAAGCGACTGTCTGATTGGAGGAATGATGCTCAAGACCAGAAGTTCTGGACACTGAGCTCTACTGCCCCAGTCAGAGCCACTAGGAGGATTTTCTTCAGAGCTTTCCAGTGCTCCACTCTAGGCAGAAAGTATCTCTGAGAGCCTTCTAGTGACCTCCAGTGCCCATGTGCTGACATTGCGCATTTTATTTTCAGTGGTAGAGAAGAGATCGAGCCAGGGTTCTGCACACTGTTGGAAGATGTCCCATGCCACCTCTGGGTGTAACTGCCATTCATGGCCCGCTAAGTGCTTTGGGCAGAGTTTATCCACCTTGGTCTTTGAAGATCCGGTCAGGAGCTGTACCGCAAGGAAAAACCCCAAAGGATAAAGCCAGCTCCAGAGGCCTCTTGGCACAGGGCCCAAGAACCACCCAGCCCTGCTCGTTGCAGTAGCGCAAGGTGATAGTGTTGTCTGTGAAAACTTGCACCAGCTATCCCATGAGTGTGGGCAGGAAGGCCTTCAACAACAAGTGAATTGACCACAACTCAAGCAAATTGATATGGAGGTGTGTTTCCGCCGGAGACCAGAGATCATTAATCTCGATCTCACTCAAGGGCATCACTGTTAGACCTGTCAGCCTTAGGGTGGTATTCCCCCATACTTTTTGCCTTCCTCCTCCATTTTTGCTTATTTTGTATTTTACTGGCCTTAGGAATCTGTGCGCTGCCAACTATTGCTAATAGCATGTGCTCACTCCATAAAACATGGTAACATTGGCTTATCTCCCAACTGGCATATTTCATTTAGTTATAAGTCTCCCATACCCTGCAAAATACCTACACAGGACCTACACAAGACCACGACTGCTTCGATTTGAGAATGGGGAGACACTGTTTTAGCTTTCTGATTCGCAAACCAGGGCTACTTTTATGTTTTGGTGGTCGGGCCTATTTTCCATCCCAGGACGACCCTGGGAAGAAATACGGAGAAAGACAATAAGTAGGAGAGACAACGATAGAAGGAATGTCTGAGATAAGGGAGGGCATCCGAAAATGATGTGGAAGCGCGAGAGAAGATAGGAAGTGGAGGGGAGAGGGACGGATACCTGAGAGACAGAGGGTAAAAGACAATAGGCTGGACAGCGAGTGCAAGAGATGAAATAGAGACTGCACTTCAGAGAAGAAAATGATATTCTTTAAAAATGAATGTATTCATATTTACATGATTCACACACTGCTTAGAAATTAAATGAAAGGCGACTAACCGTTTTGGCAGGGGCTGCAAGAGTTTCCATTTCCTCGTGAGTCAGCCACACGTTACCTGAGGGCTAAAGCCAGAGTCCAGTCGAAGATGGTGAATCCACAAAGGTAAGCAGTGGTAAAGAAGAAAGGCAGCACCACTGTAAGTTAACAGCGCACAGCATCAAGACGAGCTCAACCTTATGCATGACACAACTGAGACAACACTATGCATTCTGATATACTTCATGCGATCGACAGTGAAAACTGTCTTTCGTTATCTGGCTGCTTGTTTATGCATGCTGCTGTTCGAAGCATCATTGAACAAACATCACGCGAGCGTTGATTTTATTACGGTACACAAAGGTTCTGTCTAAACATACATATCATTTTTTTTAAAACGGTTGTTTTGCATTTTGCCAAGACTTCTCAACTTGATTATCTCAAACAAATATCCATAAGCAATGCCACAACTAAGAAACAGTGTAATGCTGTCACGCTAATGGACGCTGTGAGATACGTGGCGCTTTGCAAGACAAGAAGAGAGGCATAACAAACATTTTACAGTCTTCTGTAGTTTTTAGTCAATTTTATGGACAACCATAGCCTTAGTAATACTAATATATTAGCATGCAGCTGGGTTATTTCAATAGACATTAAATGTTGCATAGGACTGTGTGAACTTTATTTTACATGAACACAGTTTCCCATTATTTCCAAAATATTAGCACACCCGAAATCTGCATAGTTTTCTACATTTCCTTTATTATTGCTCCAAAGTGGCTTTTCTGGCGAACTATCAATGTTTTTGATGCTTGGTGCTGAAAATGGGTCTGCCGTTTATTTGTGAGCGAAGTAAAACCATTTTCCTCGCTATTTTGAAACTGGAAAGTTGTAGATTTCCCCCCCTCAAAACAATTAAAGAGTGTAACGAAAGTTATGATTATAAAGTAAAAATATAGACGCTTAACAATTTCCAATCGATCGGTAGTCATTTTATTTTTTGCAGAAATTACTGGAAATACAGGACAAAAAAAGTCTACATTTCTGTGCACCACTTTGGCATCGTTGTAGCTGACCGGAATTCGGTGCATGAATATGGGGGCCCAGATTCTCCAATTCTAGCTGCTTTCACTGCACCTACACTCATCCATGACAAGATTTTGTCGCCAGAAGGGGGAATACACATGTACCCAGAAAGCAGGTGGTAATTATCAGTAGGTCTGGGAGTGTTGGTGCGTGTCAGAAGACGAAGAGAGGCAATGACCGCTTTGTTCTCCAGTGGGTGGTAGCATTGTCTTGCTCCTATGCCCCGCCCTTTTCACCTGCAGTTTTACAGATCCGCCCTAAGTAAAACCATGTTCACTGTTCCCTCATCTGATAATCCTGGTGTGGGACTAGCCAGCCATTCAGAATTGAGGGTTCTGTGTAGGGGTTCTGAGTGTGCAAGAAGATTGGCGCTTGTGCTGGTAGCGGTAAGTGATTGATAAAAAGTAATAACTATATGGCGGTGCTACAGGTCAGAGGAGACCCTAAAACCTCTGTAGGGAGAGACAGGGACTCACTCAATGATTAGAACAAATAGTCCAGTGCACACGTAAAGATTAAGATATGGTCATGATACTCATGGTAACAAAAATAACCGCTTTCAATGAAACAAGGTAGACAAATCTGAAGTGTTTTTTCAAAAAATGAAATATATTTAGCCTTCCCAATAGGAAGGATGACATCAAAGCAAATAACCAGCTTACACGTGTTTCGTCATGCGGGTACTATACCCGTGACTCTTCAGGGCTTTCAACGGTTTTATAGTCATGGGTTTGATATGCCAGTGACAATTCTGACCCGGCAGGTACGGGTTGTGGGAAAGTAAATCCTGGTATGGTATTGCATCCAGTTGAGAATGCATAAGATGGTTGGGTGCAGCCGCCTCTATGTACGTCTGTGAAGTAGTGCTTCAGCATGGACTGGTGGTTTCTTGGGTTTGTTTCGGAGGGAACGAACTCAAGAAACCACCAGTCCGTGCGGAAGCACTACTTCACAGACGTACATAGAGGCGGATGCACCTGACCGTCTTAAGCATTCTAAGCTAAGTAGTCCGTCATGCACTCCTCAACCTGCTGCACTACTGAGGGACGCTGGAGCATGGTTTCCTGCAAACGCCAGAATCGTCGAGAAACGCGCCTTGGTGGAAAGGTCAAGGAGAGGCACAGAGCAGAATGATCAGACAATGGACAGGGAAAAATCTCAACCTCGCTTGCGCGCTGTGTAAACAGGTCAGAGGTAAAGAAGTAGTCAATGCGATTGCAAGTTTTGTCCGAGTGTGATTAAAACGTATATGCCCTGGTGTGAGGGTGTTTATATCTCCAAATGTCAGTGAGCCCGGCATCAGTCAAAAGGCGTTTCCCAGCATTGGACAAGGTCCCCGTCTGACCCCATCACCGACCTGAATGGTCCAAGTCCCCATCTAAGACCAAATTAATGTCCCCTCCCAGCAAAACTGTCCGATCTGACAACCCTGCAATGTCCTGAATTACAGTTTTAATGAAACCCTCCTAGCCATTATTGGGAGCGTAAACTGAGGCCAGCACAAACGTGTGAGTGTCTAATGTAAAGGTATAGGCCAGAAACCGCCCCTTGATTTCAGCTTGTTTGCTACCCACCCGGCCCGGAAAGCAAGATGGCAACCCCCGCCTTTTGAGAAGTAGCAGATTAAAACAGTTGAATCGGAAATGCCGGTGATCGAAGGCACGGAGTGTTCACCATAAGAAGGTGTGTCTCTTGAATTAAACACATGTGGGCATCCGAGCGCTCTAAGTAAGATAGCAGTGCTCTGCGTTTAGTAGGACTAATAAGGCCTTTCACATTTAAGGACACAATATGGATGTCAGTGAGCATGCGAACTGAGAGGTAAGGCTGCCGCAACTAACCCATCTGGCTCAAAGACCCAGGACACATACAGAGGCCCAGGTGAAGAGCATGGCTCAACAGCGGAGGAGGAGGAGAGAACCCCATGAAAAAAAGGAAACATCATAAAACAAAAACCCTGAACCAACAAATCCAGAATAACTGTCTTATGCAGAGTTCACCAAAGTCCCAGGCGAGCCGCCTGCGGTGAGACGTGGGATGGATAGCAGAAGTGCCCGCTACCCCCCCAGCCTGGAACCAACCCAAGCCACTAGAGCAGTCCCCCAGGAATCTGAACGAAAGAAGCAGAGGTGGACAACATGCTAATAGAAAATGGCCATATCAGTCAGTGTAAGTGAGGGAGGAGTCCTCCGATAGGGAGCGGAGGACCGCCAAACGTTCTTTGGCCATAGCTTTGGTGTCTGGACGAGGAATCGCCGCGGGTTCCCCACTCTCCTCCAGCGGCCACTGTCCTCTCACTGAGCGGGGCTAGCTTGCTTCTCAGGGCTGTCACGTGTCTCCTCTGGGATGCGCAGGAGAGAGGACGCCTCCTCCACAGTGAAGATCTGGCGAAGCTTCCCCTCCCACTTGAAAATTAGCCTAAATGAGTGCCCCAGGAGTATCAAACTGTAGTATCCTGGTGCACTCAATGATTAGAACATGTATTCCAATTGTAAACAAGTTTAGGGTAGGTGCCACATCCGACGCACGTAGTCAAGCCGTGCCTTCGATAATGGTCAACGTAGAGTGTGAAGGGGAACTTCTCACAAGGGTGTGCGCTCTGGTATGCTGGAAACCATGTGGTTTTTTAACATTTCAACATCAAGTTGATGTAGAGTAATCAAATCATAATCCAAAAGTTCTTCTGAAATGTATTTCAATGTTTTCATTCACATTGCCTTAAGATCAATAAGTGACTTGATCAATTAACGTAGTTTTCAAATACCCAATGCATTTCGGGTCTATAGCAAGGACCCTTCATCAGGGGTCTGTGGAAAAAGCATAATACAGGATCAAAATAAATACTCCCTCACATAAAGTCAAATCAACAGTAATATCAGCATGTAACCAGCGTGAAACAACAAAAAATATGTGCAGCGAACTTCGAAGCAAATTAGTGTTGAAAACAAAAACGTGCTGGAATTGAAACAAAAAGTGACAGTTTGGGAAGTGGACTACCTCGTGCCATAAACCCGAAAATGTGCAAAAGCGGAAGACAAGCTGAAAAGTCTCAAACTAAACCGAAAAAGACATGTATACAAAAGACCTACACAAGGAGACCGAATTAGTTACGTGTCTGAAGCCACGGAAATAGACCCACCACCGAGGTGTAACGCATTTCAGAGCGAGCCTGGAAACTTACATTGAAGCTGGACGCGAATCGTCTCAGTGTCAGCGTGTTACAAACATCGGGGACGTTTGGTGCAATAAAGTCAAAAGAGACCGCGGTTCTAGCGTGTGACGTAAAGCGTAAGTCACATGATCGGGATAGTGAGCAATAGCGGAAACTGAAAACAGACAAACCAGTAAACAAAATAGAACTGGATAGAAAGCGGAGGCAAATGATAAGAATGACAATAGGTAAATAAGAATAAACTAAATGAGCAGAGGCAGAAAAGAACAGCTGATCACATCGAACATACTGAATGTTAATAAAAACAATTATAGAGTGACAACTAGCATGTCTGAAATAAACTGATACATTAAGTCAACAGCTGAATCAAATTAATCAGACTCAGAACAGTTCAAATCACCAATGCAGATTTAGAGAAAACAAGCGTATTCAATCCTGTCATTTATCCCCACTGGTTGGAGAGAGTTTAATCCAAAAATACTCTGTTTAACAGGATCCATGTCTCTGTTTGTGGAATAGCCTCCAGGATCGTACAACGCAATTGTGAAATTTTATGACCTGCTTCTTTCCAATGATTGGCCACCGTAGATTTAGTGTTGAGGAGTCTAATACATTGCAGCAATGTTACCGTTGGGACTAGTTTTGCTCATCCTACAAAAGGGTATCCAATTCAACTACATCACTCTAGTACATGCAATACTAAAAACATTGTTTACGTTATTAAATGCCCGTGTGGCAAAGTGTATGTTGGGCAATCTGAGCGAAAACTGAAAGTGCGTATCACTGAACATAAAAGTAATATTAGACTCCTCAACACTAAATCTACGGTGGCCAATCATTGGAAAGAAGCAGGTCATCAAATTTCAACAAAACATTTTTCATAACCTAGGTCTGTTAGTAGAGCCTTGACATATGCCAGCCATTTTATCTTCCCACTGTGGTCGAGTGTCTTAATATCTTGCACAATTAATCTTGTTAAGTGACATTGTTCAGTTACCCAAATACGACGCCACAACATTACTGGTTGAGTTTTTATAGTGTCTGATATATAGTCTATCCCCAGCTCTAGGTGACACCCATATGTGGGGGAGCTCTTCGGTACTGCAAGTAGATATCTTACGAAGGAATTTTCAATTTTTTGCAGTTCATCCACATTTGTAAGACTCCATAGCCCAGCGCCGTACGTGGCAGTGCTGACACATTTTGCATTTTATATTTTCAATAATTCTAATGGAGGTCTCTTGCTTGCATTGATCGCTGCTTTTCACTTAAATTTTTCGTCAATTACAATTCCCAGATATGGATATGTTGAAGTTCTGTCCAGTGCCTCCCCATTCACATGTATACTTTTGATCTTTGCAGTTTTTTTCCCCACGTGCATTGTGTACGTTTTTTTTACATTCAGGGTAAGGTTTAGACTTGACATAAAGGCACAATATCTGTCTAGTGCTCGCTGCAACTCAACAGGAGTTCTTGCTAGGATAACCGCGTCGTCGGCATATAACAGAGCTGTTATTTGCCGACGACCGATTGAAGGGAGATCTTTGCTTCCCTCGAGCATAGCAATCTCTAGCCCATTTGTGTATAGAGTGAATAGGAAGGGGGCCAGCACACATCCCTGTCTGACCCCCTTCTCCACCCTGAAACTTTCCGTGAGTTGCCCCTTAGTCCCAAATCTTACTCTTCCCGTTGTTCCTGTGTATAATTCCCGTAGAAAATCCACAACCGGGGGGTCCACACCCATAGTTAAAATGATTTTCCACAGCTTCAAGTGTACTACACAGTCGAAGGCTGCGGATACATCAACAAACACCATATTCAGCGCACTCCCCTTGGCCTCCACGTATTTTCCTGCCAACAGAGACAGGTTTAGTGCTTGGTCTACTGTGCCTAGCCCCTCTCGGAACCCATATTGTATTGCAGAAATAAAGTTCTGACTAGTTGTCCACTCCTGGAGTCGGTCGAGAAGAATCCGACCTGCCATCTTCCCGAGCTAATCCAGGAGCGAAATAGGTCGGTAGCAAGATGGGCTGTTTCGGTCCCCTTTTTTGAATATAGGAACCAATATCGAGGTTGACCAAGATTCTATTAGACCCTCGTCTATAGTGGCGTTTAGGACATTTGTCAGTAGCGGGGACCAGAGATCTACTTCATATTTAAAAATATCCACTGGAACCCCGTCTGGGCCTGGAGCTTTACCTAATTTTGAGGATTTTATTGCTTTTAGTACCTCGTCATGTGTAAATTGCAATGCTATTGGGTAGATAACCTGGGTCAGGGGATCTATATAATCTGTACCCCGTACGTTTTCATTGCTAAAAACTTTGGAGGAATAGTTCACCCAATCTCTGTCACTGATTTCAACGTTTCAGAAGAACCTTTGGATTATGATTTGATTACTCTACATGAACTTGGTGTTGAAATGTTAAGAAACCACATTGTTTCCAGTATACCAGAGCGCACACCCTTGTGAGAAGTTCCCCTTCACACTATACGTTGCCCCCAGGAGTTTGCAACATCCTTGGAACGAAGAAATGTGGGGATAGGCCGGAAGTCGCGCTGCTTCTGAAGGGTGGAGGCTGCTAGATCTTGAAAGAGGAGCGGTTTGCAGGAGCGGAATTCAATAGGGTGCTTCGAACGTGCCTCCCGCAGGATGCGCTCCTTAAGCTTAAAATCATGAACACATGTCAGGATGTCAGGCGGTGGGGCTGTTGCTGACCTCCTGAGGCCAACACAGTGCCTGCAATCCAGCTGGATCTCCAGGTCCGGGGGACCTCCCAGAATGTGGCGGAACAGACCAATGACAAAGGCCTCTATATCAGAAGCTCCCAAACCCTGTGACACCGCACGAATCTGAATGGTATTTTGACGCAAGCGATTTTCCAGGTCTTCTGTGTGGGTTTGAAGATCCAAATGTTGCTCATGAAGGCGAAGCACCTCCTGTTGAAGCTGAGACATCTGAAGAGTGACTCCAAAGACAGCCCGCGTAACAGGACCATCGATCTCCGCCGAGGCTTGCTGTGCAGTTACCCCGCTCGTCTGCGGCATAGCGTCTGTTTCCCCACTACCGGTTTTAAGAAGTAAGACTTTGACGGACCTGTCTTTCCGGTTCTTGGAGGTCGCCATAAAGAGGGCCGGGCAGCCAGCCAGCCAGGAACAGGACAGCTCCAGTCTCTCCCGTCCAGCGCACCAGTCCCTCACGATGTCAGTACTGGACCAAGGTCGTGGAGAAAAAGCCCATGCCGCTAGCCACAATCCAATGTCCAATCCCTTCCCCGTGCTATGGTGGCTAACCCCAGATCACACCAAAAGGCTCTCTCAACCCCAGCGACACCCAGAGTAGAGCAGGGGAGGAGGGTCACTCTGCCAGAAACAACACCTGTGGGCAAGGGCGTAGCAAGCCCCCAGTCAGGCACCCGGAGCTCGATGGCCACCCACGGGCCCTCGTGAAGAAAGTCCAGATGGTAGCTGTGCCCTATCCAGGTGCGCCGCAATCACAATGTCTGGGAGAGCAAAAAGGCCCGAAAATCTACAGCGGTGGTGTTAACTGCGGGGATGGTAGGCAGGTAAGCCCACGGTGAGTGTCCGTGAGCCCGCACCACCTCTCCAGTGTAGGAGATCCCAGATGTGGCCCCCAAGGCACCACTTGTCCTCCTAGGGCACTCTAGTCCCGCTCGTGCTGTCCCGACAGCCGCAGGCCAGTCCAGTCGCTCGGGCCGCACTATGAAGCCGCCCCCTTCACGCCGCTACACCCAAGGGGAGGGGGAAGGTTGGCTCCAGTCACTGTCTCTATGGCACTCCTAGCTGGCCGGACCTGCAGGTACCCCACGAAGTCTCAGAAGGGCCGTTCCAATGGCGCTGTAGGCAATGGACCGCTGCTAGTCCCCTCGCACCTCTCCCACCTCTGCAGGCTCTACCACACCGCTGTCAACCGCTGCAGGCACACGGGGCCAGTCACCAATGCCCTGGGACCACACCAATCCGCAATGCCACCGCGATGCGTACCACAGGGGTGCGAGCTTAAGCACCCGCAGCGCAGCGGGACGCACTCACCGTCCAGTCTCCCACCGGAAGGTCACTCGCTCCACACTGCCACCACAGTGGGCTGTACCGCAATCTTATGTCAGCCAGGGCCTCAGCACATGGGCAGCCAGGACACAGGCACAGACAGCTCCAGCTCCCCACTCGCCGCCGGAACACACCAGGGCGACATCCAACCCCGGCCACAATCACCACCTCCGTCAGCAATCTGCCTCTTCGCTCCCCCAGTCCGCGGGGCGTCAGGCGCGGGCGGGCGCCGCCATTTTGTCGTCACCTCTGACGGGCATCAGGCGGGAGCGGCAGAATCTCAGCCAGGGTGGCACCGTCGCGGAGATACAGCACCTCGATCACTGCCAGGACCCACCAGTGCAGTCCGGATCCGTCGCGGCACACTCCCGCTTTCCACTCCAGCTGCCGCCGTCAGCGGCCCCCCAAGCAGCCCCAGCACAGTCCCCACCTGGCCCGGGCACCCAAAACAAGCTTCCACCGTTTGTTCCGTGCTCTGAGGGTGCAGATAGGAATCACAGACGTTTCCCGGGGCAGAGCCTGCCATCAGGGTCCCGCTATACAAGGCTATTCAGGTAGGGCTCCGGCTGTGGGCAGGAGCGGCAAGCAGAAACGTCCTACTCGTTCGCCATCTTGAAAACGCCCCCCCCAACCTCTTTTTAAATATTAAAACCCTTCACGTATATGAAACTAGAACCCTTGTCAAGTGACTAGGCTTTCTTTCAAAATTACATTTGCTTTAAAGTAGCCTATGTGTTTGCTCTACAATAAACGTTTAGGGTTTCATCTCTGGAAAGAAAAATACCACTGTAAAAAGAACGCTTCTTAATCTTAAAACAGCAACTGTAGGAGAAAAGAGAACTGTAAAAAGATATTCACCTCCCATGTATATTCCCTAATATGATAAATATCCTCTTATGTTTAACAACAAGACGCGGTTATGAACGTTCTCTGTTTTGAAGCTCAAATCAGAAATTAATGCAATATTGCTAGCACAGCACAATAAAGATTGGGTTGGATCTGAATGAATTGTAGTCAGTATTCATTGGCTGCACAGCATGGCTTCCTCTCATCATTATTTTCCTCCATACTGTATTGCAAATATCAACAAATTTTTTTTCTGTGGAGAGATTTGATCAGGGACTTTTACATGGTCATCAGGACTATCCTCGGATCCATATATCTTACATTAATACGAATAAAAATCAATATAATTTCATTAGGAGTTTGGAGGATGAGGTTCAATGTGTGCCTGCTAGTGCCATCAACGGTAATAAACAACATTTTTACTAGCGAATAATTTTAAAAGTTACTTTTAGTACACAATTTTTACATTATTCAGTCAATATAAATGCATTTAACATTGTGGGCGAGATTATGTGGGTTTATGAGCGATATGGGAAGGCCCTTTCTTTAAAAAGTGTATTTTCAACTTATGTAATGTTTTTGATATCTGGAAGGAGATGCTCCATTTCTAATGTGACATGATCGGAAGGAGGTCATAGAAGTTCGGCCATGTATGTTAATCTTGTATTCTTCTTCGTCTCATAGATCTCAGTAAATGTCCTTTATTCCCTAGAAGAACGAGGCAGCCAGGTTGCAATTTCCACCTAAGCAATGCAGGTAGGAGAAGCTAGTTCCATCCCAGATTTGCCAATAGATTATCTTGTCTTCTGCGGGTAGAGTGAGGTTAAGATCTCCAATCGGGGAATATGGTCAGTTCTCGTCTGTGAGAGGGCTTTTTCATGGTCTTTTATCTTCAATATACGGAGTTCAACATACTAATTCAGTAGGTATAGGAAAGCTGATTATATTTACCCCTGTATCGAAGAAAGTTGGTACCTGTCAGGAAAGTATGACAGTGTGCGATCTTAACTAGACGGCACCTGAGGCACCCAGAATGTTTTGTCATACTTTGGAAACAGTTCTAAGAATCATAGCTTCACCAGAATTGTGTGCCATTTAAAATCTACACTGCACAAAATCCCCCACAATACTGTGCATTTAGTGTCTATAGGTTAGTGTTTGCTACCTCTACTTGGCAATATAATAATTGATTCTAAGGGCCTCATTATGCGCAACCAGTAAGAGTTCACCTCTGGAGATAACGTTATTTGGGTCCCATGAATGAATGAATGAGTTATTTAATAATGCGCACAAACCACTCCCACAGTGGTATCTCAGCACGTGATCAGTAAGGCAAATTGAAATTGGGTTAAAAAAGCGCTGGTTTTAGTGCTTTTGTGAATTTATTGTAGTCGGGCTTGTTATGACATGAAGTGTTTGGAATGACAAGAGCTTCTGTAGAATAACACATATGGAGGACACTACACGCCCCGCCCGAATAGTCGTGGCTAATAACCTGCGAAGGGTTCGGTGGGCGAAGGTAGCCCTTGATGAAAGTAAAATCCAAGGGATTAGGAATCTAATCTCGGGGTCACTAAAAGAGCTAAATGAATGCAGTAACCAAGGGGCTCTTAATGCTAATTTACCTAAGATCTATAACAAGTTATTTTTTGGATTAACCCCTTCGACGCTGATGACGAGCTGGGCTCGTCATGGCGTAGCCTCCTCGCACGCTAATGACGAGCCCAGCTCGTCACGTAAAGTGCGTTTCCGCAAAACCCAGCGTGCGAGCGGAATTCCGCTAGCGCGCATGGTGTTAAAGAAGTTCTTTAGCAATAGTAAGCCAACTAGGAAGAATACCATTTATAAACCCACTACTTGGTATAATGATTCGTGTAGGTCTGCCCATAAGGCCCTAGTTGAAGCTATTAAAAAAGGAATTATTGCTCCATTAAACAGTCCAGGATTGTTTACAAATCTACCCTGCACATGGCAAAGAGACTATGGGATGAGGAGCGCTGGCAGGATCTACTTGCAGCTTGTAAAGGCAAGAATATGACCCAGTTTTGGGAGCTGATAAAATGGGGAAATGGGCAAAGGACCGATACTTCCACTAATAACGTGGAACCGCAGCAATGGGTTGCATATTTTGAACCGCAATTTAAGAAGGGGACAAGTAGTGAGATCACAGTCCAGCACATATTCCCAGATACAACTCTGCTATTTAATACTAAAGAGGTTGAGGTAGTTTTAAAGGCCATCCCTAACGGCAAGGCTCCGGGGCCGGATGGGATTCCAGCCGACCTGTTCAAGCAGGAACCTGACCTATGGATTCCATACATCCCAAATCTAATTAATGCAATTGCAGGGGGAGCTCCAATTCCAGCATCTTGGTGTGGCGCGGAAATTATTCCAATTTATAAGAAAAGTGATCGTTCCATGCCGGACAACTATAGGCCAATAAGTCTGACAGACGCTGTACAGAAAATCATAGCAAGAGTTATACTGGGCAGGATCCAGTCTTGGATGCTCGATGAGAATATTCTTACCCCGTTGCAGGCAGGGTTTCAGGCCCACATGGGGACCCTTGACTAAGTATTTAGATTTGTTTTGTTATACTGGAAAGAGGTCCTGGTGGGAAAAGGTATGATTTTCGCTGCATTCGTGGACCTAAAATCCGTGTTTGACTTGGTCCCAAGATCTAAATTGTGGAATGTATTGCTAGGGCTGGGGATGCCTAAAGAATTGGTATCCTTGTTGATAAGGCTTCATAGTTTAAACCACGCTCAGGTCCGCTGGGGTGAACCAGGGGAGGTTACCGAGAAGTTTGTAGTAGAGAAGGGCGTCCCGTTAAGGGTGTGTGCTGGCCTCCACATTATTTTCATTATTTATTAATGGGGTTGTGCGCTATTTTGAAATTTACCCTACAGATGCGCCCATGCTTGCCGGTCACAGGGTACCCCTGCTCATGTTCGCAGACGACACCCTGATTTTAGCCAAGACGAGGCAGGGGCTTCAATTGGCCCTGTCTCGTTTTGAGGAGTTCTGCAGCGATCATGACTTGGTGGTCAACGTGGAGAAGACTAAATTTATGGTTTTGCACGGGGCTAGGCCGGTAACTTCAAGAGTCCTCATGAGTAGAAGGCTCTTGGAGCAGACAAATGTCTTCACTTACCTGGGTGTTACTTTAGGCGATAGATTGAGTTGGTCGCCACAATTGAAGCTAATGGTGCTTAAACACTCACAATTATCAGGCGCATTGATCAAGGAACATAGGCAGTCACTTACTAAGCCTATAGCCCCGGTTGTTAAAGTGTACACCACGAAAATAATTCCCGCAATTCTCTATGGGGCAGAGATGTGGGGGGCCAGTAACCTGTACCCTCTAGCACTAGCCCAGAGTAAATTTCTAAGATCAATTGTGGGCCTTACAAAATCTACCCCACGCATCCCGCTTTTGTTAGAACTGGGCTGTCATGCCATAGAGGACTTCGCACGATACAGGATGTTGGCTTTCTGGAGAAGGCTCTGGATAACCCCGGAATTAATCTTATTGGCAAAGGGATTGTTAGAAGTTAGGGGACTGGATGGCTCGAATAAAATCGCTTGGTTTGTTAGCATCAAATCCTTACTTACAGATATGGGGATGAGGGACCTGTGGGATTGTCCAGAAACTGCTGAATTTCCAACTAAAGAAATGTTTAGAGCAGCTTATTAGAATCTCATTGCAATCAGGAGGTTCTCCGCTTTGGTTAGCTCCTCCCTGACTAGTGAATTCTGTGAGTTTAAAGACTAACCTAGTATGGAAAGCTACTGGGATCTAATAACGAAACCCAGGGATCGCAAGCTTTACCATCAGTTTCGAGTTGAGTCTCTCCCTTTAAAGAAGTTCACGTGTAACTGGGCAATTGGTACATGGGATAAATGCCTGTTTTGTTCTAAATATATTGAAAACATTGGGCATCTCCTTTACGTTTGTCCAGCCTATCGTGAACCATGTAATAAGTGGCTTAAACCCCATTTGCAGATCCTTGGTAACCAGCTCAGCCCTGTATGCTAAAAGGTTGTTGACAATTGGCTGTAATGACATTTTAGTTGTAGGGGTTGCTACATTTTTGAGCTGGTCCTGGGCTATCCGGGAGAAGAATAGGGGGGCCCTCATTGTTGGGTAGATTTATTTATCTTTGATAATGGCACTTTCTGAATTGATGCTATGGTCTTTTTATACAAGTCTTTTAAATGGAAAAGTCTATGAATGCGAGATATTTAATCTGGTCTTATTGAATATTTTAATATGTAACATTTGCTATTTATGTTTTTATCGTGAGTAGGTATTTTCTCATAGTGTTTATGGTGTATCATCTGAAGTATGTACCTGTATTTTTGTACGTCTTTTAAGATGAAAATCGCAATAAAGACTTTTTTCTGATTGACTGATTGACATGAAGTGGCAGTTTGTTCCAAAGGGTCGGAGCCAGATAGGAACACCAGGGTTGCAAAGTTAGCAAGTATTCTGAAAGGAATCCCGAGGGTCCACTGATAAATGTGGAACTATATGTTTTATTTTTTTTTTAAATTGGACGTTTTATATAGTACAAACTAGACCCGAGACATCAGGTATCAGAGCGCTTTACATTAGCACCAGTTTAGTTATAGGACATATTCAATTTTGTTTGGCACAGGGAGA
Source organism: Lissotriton vulgaris (assembly GCF_964263255.1). Taxonomy (NCBI): domain Eukaryota; kingdom Metazoa; phylum Chordata; class Amphibia; order Caudata; family Salamandridae; genus Lissotriton; species Lissotriton vulgaris. The sequence continues at coordinate 1,939,433,410 of NC_141685.1, forward strand.
TTAAGTGATTTGCCCAGAATCACAGGATGTTGAGCGCCGTTGCCGAGACTCGAACTCGGTTCCCCAGCTTCGAGGTCGACTGCCATCGTCGTAAGGCTACATCCTCTAGTTGATTTGGTAATTCCAAGTCCTCCCCGCAAATTTACATTGGGTTTTTGACTGTTCTGAACAATTGAACTTTGGTAGAAACAAGATAGTTATGAGGCCCAAATTGTTTGGATTGAGCTGCAAACTTTTCATATTTGTGCATGCATATTTTTAACACCCTATTTTCAAGTTTTTCTCATTGTCTCAGAGTGTTGCAAAGTCTGTAATGTGGCAGAAAACCACAGCACTTTCAATGGGCAATAACAGAATGCTCCAGTTGTCCTTATTAGGGGGAAAGGAGTGGCATTCTGTGAAAAAGTTGGGTAGCCATATTTCACTGTACATCCCATACTTCAAGTATGACAAAGTGTATCCCTGTTGCACTATGTGACATAAAACATGGGCTACTTTAAATCCCCTACATAAAGGGTTCTTTTGTGAGAAACTATTACTATTGGCAGTTGCATCTGCTAATCAGACACTGATATAGAATGCCTGAAGTGACTGCACGCAGAGTTCCCTCAACATGCACCCATCCAAAGACACTTTACACTCAGAATGCAAGCATTGAAATAGCTGAGAAAAATGAAATGCGAAGAATTGTATTTATGAAAAAATAAGCATTAAGAACAAGTCTTAGCTGCACACATTTCACGTTTACATTTGTTTGTAGTCTTGATCTAAAGATTATTAGAACATTGGAATGTTGGTAGCTCCATTGAAAACAATGGAGTACTCTGGACTTATAATGGCTGGTATAAGCCCGGAGCGCCAACATTCCAATGTTTCTTTGTTCACAACTCTGAAAAACACAACCCTTGAGCATCACCTTGTGTAACAAACCTGTATTGGATGCCAATCAATCCAGGGCGTCATCAGTGAGCAGACGTCACAGACTATACGTATGCAACTTCGTCCAGAAAAATTCATATTGACCTTGAAAGTGTACACTGCCACAGTTTTACTCACTTCAGCTCGTGCCATTCATACTTTCCCAAAGGTGCACAGAAGACAGACAACAGGAAGAAACTCACTGTTCTAGAGGTGGGAGGGGCTGATGGGCTGGTTAACGATACCATCTCCTGGATGGCCAGCCGGAGCTTCAGGCGGTGAAGAGGATTGCTAATGCCAATCTCTCTCTGGATCTCCGTGTCTGACAGCGCAGACATGATGGCCCCACTCTTGACGTTGGCACGGCAGGCAGCTACATACCAGGCGGGCATCCCCAGCCACAGCTGTTCGATGTGGAAGGGAAAAAAAAGAGCACTTCTTTATTACAGAAATTTGACGTCCATTTTGTGTTCATTTTACCTGTCAGCCCAATCACAAAGCAAATCCTAAAATGTTTTTAAATAGATTGAAATTAGAGTAAGGAAACAGTTCCAACGAGGACAAAAAACTCTGATATAGGTTAGTTGTGTTATGGAAGCATGTATTTTACTGTACAGATTCAAATACTTTATGGAATTCTGATATAAAACTGAAGACAATATTAATAGAACATTTATTCTTATGCTATGACTTTCAAGGTTTCCTTACCCAATTGCCCATAAAAGCATCAGACAAGAAAATAAGAATGAACGCAAAATGAACCTAGAAAGGTAGAGTTTTCTGGTTATATTACGAAGGTGTGCATTTGTAAAGGGCACAGCTGTGTGCCTCTTTATATGGAATTGCAGTTTCTAAAGAGCACACATTTAACTCGGAATGATTTTGCCCTTGAAAATATCTACACCTTTGGGTACCAAACGGTATTTCTGCCATTATGAGATTTGCATGTAAAATAGACCAACATATGATTATATATCGCACCTTAAGAAGCACATAAAGGTAAAAGATGCCAGATGGTAAGAGACATCACAAAGAAACATATTCAGTGCAAAATGCAAATTGTCAAGTCAAGTCAAGTCAAGATATTTATATAGCGCACTATATACCCATAGGGTCTCAGGCGCTTGAAGAAGGGTGGGGAACTACTTGTCGAATATCCAAGTTTTAAGTTGCTTTCTGAATGCTAGGTGGTTCTGAGTGAGACGAAGGTTAGTGGGAAGTGAGTTCCAGGTCTTAGCTGCCAGGTAGGAGAAGGATCTACCTCCCATGGTGGTTTTGTTGATGCGAGGTACGATAGCAAGGGCTTGGTTGGAAGATCGCAGCTGGCGGGGGGAGTGTAAAAGGAGAGTCGTGTGTTGAGGCATCACCACTTCCATTCTCCCGTGGTGCTCCCTGTTCCTCTTTTCAATGAGCTGCCAATTCACAGATACCTGTCTAGGCGCTTCTCCTTGCTTTTAGAGAAGGAAAGCTCAATCATTGAAAGTTTACTTGGGGGGCAGCTGACAAGTAGGACGTCTAAGCCTTGGGCAGATTAGAAGGGTGGTGTAGTCCAATGACTGCCATTTTGTGTTGGGCTGCATAAAAGCCCAAAAATAGCCCAACGCTTATTTAGGGGTCCAGTTTGAGCTACCATCCACCATTTTAGGTTTGGGAGACCTGGTGGTTGGTAGTCCTTGCCAGAGGTTTTCTTTGTTGCTCTTTGTCACTCAAATAGGTTCTACGGCGCTTTCTGGTGAATACAGTTAGCTGTTGCACTTACCATGTCTGATAGTGAAATGCTGGTGGTGGAGGCGATGCTCCTTCTGAGGCAGGCGGTAGAATGGATCTGGTGGTAGGGGAGGCATCTCTCTGCCCAGATTGCCGTCCTCGCCGGGCCTCTGCGGGGATGGCGGCGGCAATGTTGGCGTGTTCTCCGCTGAGTTTAGGGCAGGCATTGGGGGCAGTGACCCAATAGGAGAGAGCTTGCGGCCGCTCTGGTATCAGGGAAGCGGCCTCTTGGGGGTGGGGGCCAGGCATTTTGGGGTGCAGCTCTCCGCTCTGATGTCCGGGATTGCTTTGGGGGTGGCGAGGGTTGCGTGTGAGGAGCATTATGCTGGGAGGCATGGCAGCTTGCAGGCTCATGTGTGATGCAAGCAGGGGGCACAAGGGAGCCAAAGAGAGGAAAGCTGTGGGAGGCAGCCCATCGCGTGTTGGCCGCGTACACAGGGTTGCAGTTATGCAAAAAGGAAAAAAGCGGGAAGCGCCAGAGGAGTCACCCGCCTTTGATGCTGGGAGGGGCCCAAGGAGGTGCAAGGCCTCAGTGAACCTGCTGCAGGATTTTGTAGCTGCCGGGAGATGGTTGAGGGCAGGGCCAGGTGGGGGGGGAGGGTGCAAAGGAGGTAAGATTATTGGGCAGCCAGCAAAAGTGGTCAGGGAAGAGAGAGGTAGGAACTTCTCAGATAGCAAGAGAGGGAGAGGGAGGGGGAGAATGGAGCTCGATTGGGAGGAGGGAGGGTCAGGGACGGGAGATGACAGCTTGGGCTGGGTTGGATATTTTTGGCAATTTTGAGGAGACACCAGCAGGGAGGGGGGTCGTGGTGTCCCGCTTAGATGATTTTATAGGTAAGGGTGGGTCCCTGCATTGGGGGGCCGAGACAGGTGCAGAATGTGGAGAAGGTCCCCCAGGCAGGGCATGGGGGGTCAGGAGGTGTCAAGCTTCTGCACTAGTGGCAACCATGCTGGAATGGAGCGACAGAGAGGAGGATTTGAGGGAGGAGACATGGGTGGATGTGGATGTTTGCGTGGTCAAGGCTGCCCCCATTGGGAGTTGGCCACTTGTGGGAGGTAGCATATTAGGGGTGCCCTCTGGTAGTTTCCTGCTAACAGGGCAGGGGAAGACTGCATATTAGGGCCCAGAGGTGGTGGGGATGGGGTCCTGGGGTTCCAGCACACCAATCCTGTGCTCTTTATTTCAGTGGCAGAAGAGGCCCGTCGAAGCAGACTCCATAGAGCTCGGGGTGGCTCCATCATGCCGAGGTGAGGAGAGGACTGGGCCCAGCCAGTTCGCCTGGAATTGGCGAGGGATCCTGATGCGACCAACACACAAAGGTTCGGAAAGAACCTCCTTGGCCCCAGTATCCGGAAAGGCCCAAATCACAGGGGGAGGGGGGTACGCATGGGCACCGTATGACGAGGAGTTTTGGGCATGATTGGCTTGGGACTCGGAAACCAAATGGGGCAAATTGGATTCATATTTGTGGCAGCACACTATGGGGCTACAAAATGGGGGAAGATCATATTTACGGCGAGTGGTCTGCCTATTAAGTACCATTCCTTACAAGTGCGTCCCAGCAGTGGAGGGGTCCCCACAGCCCCCCTTAACTGGAGGGCGGGGGGGGGGTATGAAAAGTTTGACAGGAGTTAGCAGAAGTTGTTTGGCATTGCCAGTTGGGGGTCCATGTGCAAAGGGAGGGTAGGCAGGTAGTTAAAGGTTCATTTTAGGACATTTGATTACTTACACGTTCATTATAGATACTCATAGGATTTAGGGGGAATTTAATTTGGAAATCTTGAAATGCAGTACAGTTAATAAGTTAGCTGCAGGGTGGCAATGTTTGGGGGGATCGTAGGGGTGAGATAGGGGCTAGTTTTTTGGATGTAGAGAGAGGTTTTCAATTTGTTAGGCGGTTGGCCAGGAAATTTTGTAATGTGCACCTGTTTCATTAAAGCAGTCTTTTCCACACAGAGAAGTGGTCAGTGTTTGTCTGTACCCCTAAAGAGGGGTGCAGTCCAACGACTGCCATTTTGCCTTGGGCTGCATTATAGCGCAAACACAGCCCAGCACTTATTTAGAGGTCCTTTTGGGCCACCAGCCACCATTTTAGGTTCATGTGACCTGGTGGCTGGTAGTCCGAGTCAGTGGTTTTCTTTGTCCCTCTCTCCTGCTCCTATTGATAGGGTTTTTGGTTGGGCAAAACATTTTGGCTGGCTATTTTGGGGCGCATGTTGAGACAGGTGCACAGGGGCGGGTTGTTGTGTACACTGTCGCTTGGAACAGGTGCTATTGGGGCATGAAAACTTTGACAGAAGTTTGCAGAAGTTGCTTAGCATTGCCAGGGGGGGATCCATGTGCAAGCGGAAGGTAAGCAGGTAGTTAAAGGTTCATTTTAGGCCGTTTGGTTAATTACAGGTTCATATAGATACTCATAGGCTACAGGGGGAATTCGATTTGGAAATGTTGAAATGCAATACCATTAATAAGTTAGCTGCAGGGTGGGCATGTTTGGGGGGAATGTAGGAGTGGGGATAGGATAGGGGCTAGCTCTCTGGATGTATAGCGAGGTTTTCGGTTTGTAAGGAGGTTGGCCAGGAAATGTTGTAATGTGTAACTGTTTCGATAAAGCGGCCTTTTACACAAACAGAAGTGGTCAGTGTTTGTCTGCACCCCTCCCTCCCAATAACTCATTGGGCTTCCCTTCACCAAAAACAAGTGGGAGAATCCACACAGAAATCTGTGCAATGGCAGCTCTATTAGAGCTAGGGTGACCAGATGTCCCAGATTTGCCCAGACAGTCCTGGTTTTTGAAGGACTGTCACGGTGCCCAGACACTGTCTCCTAAAACACAAAAATGTCCCGATTTTTAAGGGAGGGTCGGGTGAAACTGCACATTAATAATCACAGTGTTATACAGGTTCACATTTCAACCGGCCTTCTTAGAAACCAGGGAAATAAGTTGATTTGTTTAGACCCTCATGCTGTGCTGCCTCGCCTCAATCAAGCATCATATACTGTAGGAAAAATTAAAACGAATCAAAATTCGATTTGCAAACCATATTAGATTTGCACCTTAGAGTCCATTTAAAGTGCTGCAGAAATATAATTTCCTTATAATTAATCACTACTAATGACAATTTGCCTTGGGCTTCAAACATAAAATGCACTTTAAACATGACACACAGACATTTGGTGCTGAAAAATGAAACCACCAGCCTTTGATATTCAACTAGACGCCTTCCCTTTACTAAATCCTGCTTTGTAAAAATGTGAAAGCGTGACAATATAATTTATATTTAATGTGACTAGTTTAGATTCTGTCTCAGCTATAGAATATGTTTTTTCAACTTACAATAATTATTAAACACGTGTGCAGCAGTAACGCATAGTTGAATTACCATGACATTTAAAACATTTAAAGCAATGACAGCTAACTAGAACTAATGGTTTGCAGCTTGCCCTGTAAAGCAGAATGCCCCTTCATTTGTGAAATAAAGACACTTCAGATAATTTACAGCATGTAACCTTGGAGTCTTATCATATTAGTTGCTGGTAAAAGGCTTCATTTAAACAGAGCGCCATTCATTTATTTGCCATAGTGAACAGAATGCACACATATTGCAAAATGTATTTACCATATTATATTCTGCTTAAATAATATGTTTCTCTTGCAGTTAATGTAATGTTTTTAGATAAAATAACATGTTTATTTAATAGAAGGTTAGGAGATGAAGTCATTTTAAGTAAGATTCATAATATGCTGTGAGAACAAAGCAATAGCTCGCCTGATGAATGACGTTCTTTCATGTTTAATCACCACAGAGACAGAATAGTTTTCAGTGACCCCTGATGAAGAGCCAGCACGGCTCGAAATGCATTGGGTGTGACTTAAAAAGTCTTTTCTCAAGCATGGTTGACCTCACATGCTACTGATGAAAGCCTGGATGGGCAGCAGGAGGCATTTGAAATTGGTGAATAAAGTATTCAGGTGCAACTATTCTGTCTCCGTGGTGATTAAACATGAAAGAACATGGATAAAATGAATGGTAAAAAATTGGTACACAGTGATAAAAAAAATAATGAACTTTGGAGGAAGTGGTTCACTATGTGGGATTGTCCCCTATTCCGCAGCGCGACAATCGGGTGCGCGAATGATGTGCCCGCTTTTGGAGTACTTTTAGAAAGTGGGCATTTTCTTGCTTTACCATCCTGTGTGCCTCTGGCTGTTTGTGTATTCAGCGTCTCAAGTGACAGGAGCTGGGGATGTGCATTCCCTCTAGATAGTCACTAGGGGGGGTTGAGGTGTGCCCTGCCTTGCATGGTTCACTCATCTCTGGGCTGAATAGACCTGGTTTGCATTTAGAGTGGTGGAAGGAGTTTTGCTTGCACCTGAATAGGCTGTGTCTCCTTTTTCACAATGCTATCTCCGCCCCCTGTGGTCATGCTGCACCAGGGAGGACAGGACTGGTTTGGACTGGGTTCAGATATCCTTGCCACAAAGAGAACAATGACAAAATGGGGTATAAGTACTACACCTAAAACGCCAGGATGTTAGATTACTTTAACCCCTTCCATGCGGCCGCAATTCCCCTGGTGTGCTGTAAACAGCACGAACAGGGGCGGGTCGTGACGAACCCCAGCCGTCATCAGCACACGAGCACCGTAGTGCATGACGGCTGGGGTTCGCAATCAGCATGGAAGGGGTTAAGGAACAAGAGGACCCTGCCAACAAGGAGATATGCAAATCAGATCCTAGGACCATGCGTCTCTATCGACACATTTAGTAAATCTGCAGAAGGTGTACATTTTCTATTTAAGGAGAAACATACCCCGAATATTGAGGAGTTTTATGTTTTGAACGACAAGTCCCAGAAGGCCCAGCTTGTGTGCACGTCTTTAATTGGCCGCCTACGTTGCACGTTATGCTCGCAGAACTAATCATTGGATCTATGGTGAAGGGAACGCAGTGATACACTCGGTAAGCCTCATGGGGAACTACAGCGGTTATTATCCTTCAACTTCAACCAGGTAGACTTGCTTGCTAACACTATGATTGTGTTGCAGCAGTGCCGAGCAGACTGATTCAGCAACAGTTGGTGAAAATAGAAGACGCAGCTTAACGCTTACAAACGCCAGATGGCGTGCGAGGTATGCCCACATTGTTAATATGAAAACAAACAAGAGTGTGAATTAAGTTTGTAAAAGCCACGCTCCGTTCATTTCCGTTAACTTTTTGGACAGGAATACGGCAAACACCTGTTAAGAATTTGAGTAATTGGAAGCCATTCAGTCAACAGTGTCTGACATAGATTGTATCATTTGGATAACCTCAAGTACGTGCAATTAGGCATTTCCTGACGTCTCCCGCTATTTATTACTCGAACAAAACAGCAAGACGAGACAAACTTTTGTTTGTTTTCCCTCTTTTCTTTAGAGTCACACAAAACAGTCGAGTCTTTTGGAATTTCAACCCTCTGTTTTCATTAGAATAGGTAAGCAGTGGCTGAGGGGACTAACAAGTGTGAGTGCTAGGCAATTTTAATTGGCTAAAGGTCATAAATATTTTTCTTTTTCTTTTTACAGTGGTGTCTGGTCCTGATGAGAAGCCCGTCATCTAGGGGGTTTGAAACGCGTAGACCTTGTTTATTGCTTTGTGCCAAACAATTGTCATCAAAATAGTTTTGGTCATGTTGTGCACATTTAATTCAAATTTTCATTAAATGTAAATGATTGTGAATACTTTATAACATGTACTTGGAACATTAGGAATAACCATTGCTTTGTTTTTCAGTTGATGGTTGGGGCATTCTGCAGGTTGTGGGATTGAAATATATTAGCCCTTAGGACTATTGTGGTGTGTGGTGAATGTGGTGATTGAATGAGACAGTTTGATTGCAAGAGGTGTGAAATTGGATCTAAGTATGATGGGTAATCAAATTTTCATGCAGTTTTGATACATTATTTTTGTCTATCGTATGTATTAGTATGTTCCCTTTTTGATATATGAAAACAAAAAGATTAATTTGTATTATTGAAGTAAAAGCTATTGATGAGTCTATGGTTGCATTGTTTGATGGTCCTTGCATCAATTATCAAAGTGTTTTGAATTGTTTACCAGTAATGGCATCTTGGTTGTTGTTTTGGTTTAGAGTACTCAGCCTTATTGATTAGAGTCAGACCCGTTATTGTTATATAAAAACTTTTAGAAAGTTGGCATTTTCTTCTCCTAACCATTTGTGCCAAACGACCAGAGGGTTAGGCACATTTTAATTAAGTGACTTTTGTGGCTCATCCAGATAAGGATTGTGGGTGTGCCTAGTGGAGCTTTCACCTCCCTCAACCAATAGCCCGATTTCATACATTGGTGTCATGCGATTTCTTACCCTGATACACAGTAATCTCAGAATTGCTATGACATTTTGGAGGATTGAAGTTTCGTTAACTTTAAGGGATAATGGACTAAGAATTGTGTAAGGTGAAGTTTCAATAGAGTATCAAGGTCAAATATTCTTCTACGATTTAAAAAAAATACACACCTGTAGGTACCACAGCTGATGTTGTGAAATTTTTTGTTGATGTAAATGCACATATGCGCCACACCTTAAAATGTATTAAGACATCCACACGGCACATGTATAATTCATACCTCCAACCAGGAAACAACAGTAGGCCCATCCCATTGAGCAAAGGGCAATCCTTTTCTTCGTGCTTCTTCCAAAAGTTCATGCCTAAAAACACATCAAAAATGTAGAATTAACACTTCACAAGATGTTTTGTAGACAAATGCTTGCTCAGCATTTATTGCTTACTTCACATGTCAATTACTCTGTGTGCTGTATTGAGGATATGGTGGAAATATTAGTTTAAATGACTGACTTCATTAATCTCTATAGAACTTTGTAAATCCACAAGCATTTGCTCATAGATTCCACCGTTTGTATAGTATCAGACGGAAAATAAAAAGCTTGGAAGCTAACTTTTAGTATGTTCAAAGTTCTACATTTGAACTTGATGAAGATTTAACCCTAAAGGTTGCTTAGCCAAGTGGACAACAATCCCCCAAATTTGCTAAATTGACTGTAGTGGTACAGCATGCATCAACAACTGCTCAATTGGTGTCTCAGAGGTAGCTTGTTGCATAGGTGTGGCAAATGTACAATGTTTGGTTTACCTCCAAGTGGTGGTTGGAGAAAAACGTCTAAATAATTATAATAAACTATTTGAACCAGAACAACAATTAGTTAGATTACAGGAAACACTGGAAACTTTATGAACTAGGTAACCTGTACAGTAAATCACAAAATAAAGAATTATTGTTTTTGGAAATGACAACACCTTTCTACACTCCCACAACCTGCCCAAGAAATATATACAGTAACACAGATGACTCAGGGTATGTCGCCTCATGCAAGGACGGGCTGGCACCCACCCATTTGTTGTTTTAAAAATTAAATCACCTACTCCCACAGGCCTAGTAGGCTTTCTAGCCCTCTCCCCACGTTCCACAGAGGACAGATTCAAGAAAACCCTCCAACCTGCCCTCCTCAAGGGGGTATGGGAACTATATGGGGCAAGGGTAGGGAATGTGACCCGATGTCCGGATGGCCCGACCTCAACCATATTCTTTAAAAAAAAATAAAAAAATCTATTCCTGATGTCTAATGTGCTTTGTGACCCCCTGGTGAGGGTAGATGAAGGGCACTTCACCCAATCTGCCCCCAAGGAGAACAGATGAAGTGTCTGCAAGTTAAGATTGATGGTACAGCCTAACCCCATTTTATTTTTAGAAGATAAATAACCCTGGTGGCTAATTGGTTTTCTGCCCTCCCTAGAGGAGCAGAAAGACTGTTTGAACTTTTCGAGGGTCACAGGTCCTGCCTAATGCCATGAATGGCCAACGGTCATCTTAAAAAACATAACCCTAGTGTTTAGTTGGCTCTCTGCTCCCCAGTGGGGCAGTAGGGGAACAAATACCTCAATTGCCCTGCCCAGGGAGGCAGAAAGACTGAAATGCCCTAGTTTGGGGGGAGAGCACTGAGCCATGTCTGGAGGGTCGATCCCCCACTTTAAAGCCATCCCTTGTGGCTAGTGAGTGGATCCCTTCTCCGGAACCATCCACATATGGCAGTCCTTCAGCCGGGTTCCACTATGGGGAGATACTATTGGAAAGGAGGGATACTTCCCTTCTTAGTGGTCCCTCTCCCATAGTGATTAGTGCTCAGGGGGATAAAAGCAGCTAGGTGTCTTTGGCTGCTCCTGCTTTCACTTTAAGTCTGAGTGACGTCATGGCACACTGTGCGTCACTAACACTATAAAAAATACACATTAGGTTGCAAGCAAATCCCTACCCCTGCAGCTCGAAGTCAGTATATAAAAGGGAATTCCTATGGTAGAGGCACTAGTTATAGAGTGAGGAGGACAAACCCTTCGATGTCCTCACTAAAGCGGATAAAAGTGAATCTCCTAATCTTATTTCTTCATCAACAATGAATGACAATATGTAACGGGGGCAGTGTAGAGCTTGGCCCTATGTAGCATTGTTGCTTCTTGAAGCAGCTCTGCTGAAGATGGCCTAAACTACCTTCTTTAAGGGCTTGTTCTCTTGCAGTAGTATGAAATGCTGTACTACCTTATGGCATGATAACCTAAGTATAGATGAGCTCCAAGTGACCGTAACGCTGAAGTATACCACTATCAACCATGACATTCTAAACTAGATGCCTGTAATTATTCAACTTTTTGCCCTGTTGAAGCAACATTATTATTTATAAAGTCATGAAACATGGGTTGATTTTAGTTCTACACTTTCACTGCAATATTTACTATCCAGGTCCGTGAGAGTGGAAAAGAATTAACAAATACTATCTTTAAAAAAATGTCTTGGTCTCAGAACCTGAGGTAACCAATTAAATTAAATTATTCTTTTCCTATGAACCTATCACACTTGTTTGATATTGGTAAGGTCATGGAGAAATCTTACACCCTCAGAGGTTAAGCAGAAGGTTCAAAATCTAGGTTTCCTTTAAGTTTGAATCCTTCCGAATAGCTTGCTTGCTACAACACAATATTGCAACAATTTAGGAAACATAGCTCCTTTCATCAAATGAATGCAGACTATCAATAACAGTGGATTTCCCTCATGAAACCAGTCATCTGCAAGAAATACCTACCAGTATGGCCACTACGAAGACCGAAAGACATCAGAGCTTGATAGACCTTTGTTTACTCTATGTGTACACTTTGGGCATGCCAGACTTATTGCAGGAGACTGGAGCATCGCCCCACAACCCGTCCGGGAACTCTCTTGCCATTCTAGAATCTGAATGGAATAAATGGTGCTGCAGAATCTCCTTGGCTACCATGTCCATTCAAGAGACAAGCAGTGCTCTTTCTATTTCAACCTCCATGGCCAGGACATGAGGATCGAGTTTTTCTTGATTTCCGATTCACTGCTGTTCAATCCTTCCAAAAGTGAGATATTTGGAAATGGAGTTCCCAATCACTCCCTTATACAGCTAGATGTAGAGATGTTGGGTGTAAAAGCCACACACACACTTTGATGGCATGCGTCATCATAGGCAGCTACGTCCCACCTTGGTTACATTTTATGTGCAACATCTTGGTCATTCATACTTAGAGTGGCTAGCGACTAGTATACATATGAAATAGTGATTATCTAACTTTCGCATTTTATTGTGTTACATTCATTTGTAAAACAGGACATGTGATAGTTCCTTTTTACTCTCAACATTGTGGTGCACTCATTAAGCAAATTATGCCAGTTACATGCACAATCAGGTGGAAAAGATACAAGAATTTCTGGAGCTTATTAATCTCAACATTATGGATCGTATGTGTTCTGGTTATTTTGATCCTAGATCCACAAATGTTTTGGGCAGGTTTTTATTTAGGTCTAGTTGATCTATGAAAGAGAAATAAAGAGTCCAGTGGTTTTTGTAGCACACTGGTTTATCTGGCCATGACCACAGCGTCATCAATGAACAATAGTACAGGTATGGGTGGATCACCCAATTACTGCATACATATCACAACCACTAGCCACCAAAATGTTTCTATATCATTATTGTAGAGCAAAATAAAAAAGAGTGTCAACACACACCCTTGACAGATGCCTGTTTCGATCTTAAAAGAATCAGAGCATTTCCCATTTGACCCACACCTAATATTGACAACTTTGAAATGCACTCTTTAACAACAACAAAAGGCCATTTAAGTGCTCTACGGTTATTTGTAAGAAGAGGTCCAATTGGACTGTGGGTAAAGTCGCTTCTCCCTGAAAGATTTAATTGAAAAAGGGAAGGAGAGAGTGTCAGAAAAAGGGATAGTGATCGCTCTCCATACGGTCTTCTACCACTAGATCGTGTACCATAGGCCAGATTGGGATATAGACCAATATATAGTCTATATGACTCTTAGAATTACCTCGCCTAAATGTTGGTTGACTAGGGCTGTCCGAAGGTAGGCGCCCGTTACAGACACGTAGTTCATGGGCTGTAACCATCTGCATTAACTGTGCCACAACACATGTACAGGGCACTACCTGGCTACTATCTAATGCTGGAATTTTATTTGCCCAATCCCCGTCCACAAAAATGTTTTCAAGTCCAGCCACCGGTTCGAATTTACGGTTAAAATCGCCCCGATAATTATCAGAGCATTCTGGTTAAACGTGATTAAAATATTATCCAGGTGCTCAATGACGTCCACTTCTTTACTGGCGGAACTTGGTCTACTATATATGTTGAGGATATACACTTCCCTTTTGTCTGGTGCTTGAAACTTAACTCCCAATATATCTTTACTAGGGGTGTTGATTCAGTTCAGAACTGCCCCTTAAAGTATTAACTGCAGACTCAAGTGTACTAATTTGGTCCCATAGCATAGAAACGTTTTTACTGCCAAATCACACATACATGTTAGGTCTGTTAGGCCTGTTCCTAATTCAGGGTTGTTTGTTCCCACGGGAAGATCAGTCGTAACTTCCTTTGAATTATTAGTGGCTATATTCTTCTTTAATGGGGGTAAATTTATCTCCGTTTGCATGACAACCGTAGCAGTTTTTAAAGAAGAAGAAGTACCAATATTTGCCTTGGCTTTAGTCTTTCTTGCCCCAGTATCCCGCTTCCTTTTGTCTACCCGTGGTTCATTCTTATGTACAGTAAAACTTGTTGCTATCCTAGCCCTAGTAACTCTATTCTGAGCTGCTGGAGTGCTCTGTATCACATCAGAAACAGATGGTGAGTGATAATCTCAGATGAGACACTCGTGACAATTCCGGGTAAAGACTCCTGGTTGCCGACCCCCGGTATAGGTGACGAGGTATCAGTTGTTACATTTCTGTGTAATGTTGCGGGATCTAAAGAAAGGCGCCGCTCCATCGAATCGATCTCATTGGTTAAAAGAGATTCTGCCCTCACTAAAAAAGCATCCAGTGTACCAGCTAACCCCTTTCGCTTTTCCATGTTCGTTTCTTAACCCCTTTTTACTTCCTTTATATTGGAAAGTACCTTTGATCCTCTTGTAATCCTCGATGTCCACAACAGCTAGATGGAATAAATGGACTCCTCAGAGGGGTGGCCCAGCCCAGCCTCTTCCTGCCGCTGATGGGCGCGGACGCGCCTGCACTTGGCCCGGGCTTCGCCAGGGCAGCGCCCGCGCGCGTCCCGCGCTGCGGGAACTCAGTCCCGTTAAATGCGCCTGCGGGCACTGGCGATGATGTGGCAGGTGGCAGCGTTGCAGCGTGGAGCTTGCGGTTCCCTCTCTCCCGGTAGCAGGTGCGGCAATGTCGGTGGCAGTGTTAGCAGGCAACAGGTCAGTAAGAGGCTCCCGCAGAAATGCTCCTCCGTGCGCTGGTGATGAAGTGGTCGGTGGCCGCTTTGCAGCGTGGGGCTTGCGGTCCTCTCTCTCCCCAAGTAGCAGGCGCGGCAATGTCGGTGGCAGTGTTAGCAGGCAACAGGTCAGTAACGGGCTTGTGATGGCCTGCTGCCTGCTGCTATTTGATTCTGCTGAAGGGAGCTGGACTCTGCTTCACTCCAAGTGATCTCCAAGGGCTTGTTGGCTTACCTCTTGTTGCTTAAGAGTTAGCAAAATCAAAGACTCTAACCCTGCTCCATTGCCTGGCTCACTGGAAGCAGCCCAGATACTTGCGACACGGATTTTGATGCATCTCCTGTCTGCCTGTAACAGAAGCAGCACATCGACCGAGTTGCAGGAGTAAAATCAGCACATCGCATCAGAGCCAGTGCTTTGTCACCCGAGATCGATGCATCGTGCAGCATAACACCACAATTCAGCTTGGTGAAATTGATGAATTCCTTCGACTGCAATGCAAAATCTGGGGCATCGGTTGATGCCTCGCCACTCTCCGGCACCCATCATCTAAACTGGTGCAACGCTTTCACTGCGTGGAGATGATTAACACATCTTGTTGTTAGCGAGCAGGAAAGGTACTTTGTTCACAGGGGCCTGAATGGGCTGTGTAGGTGTCTGGTGCCCCATCGCGGTTGGCCCGAACTTTGAATTCGCACCAGACCAACATGACCTAAAGTAACCGTTTTAGCTCCACTTGCTTCTAAGCCCTTTACTGCATTTGTTCCTTTAAAACTCAAAATCTCAATTCCTATTCATTGGAGTTTTGTCGTTTTCGTCCTGTTTTGTTTATAATGTAACACAATTTTGTTATAAATCTGTGTGGAGGTTTTTATGTGTTGTATTCATTGTGTTACTGTGTGTGTGTTTATTGCACAAATAATTTCCACATTGCCTCTTTAGGAAAGACTAACTGTTCTGTGCCAAGTTACCAGAGGGTGAGCACAGGTTGTCTTGTAGTGAGTATTCAGCTTACCCTGAACGGGACTGTGGCTCGTGCTTGGACAGGGTGCACATCTTTCCCAACCAGAAACCCAATTTCTAACAGAAAGTATCACCTATATACCTAGTGACGCAGTGAGTGACCTTATTATTAAGTTTTTAACAATCTACAATTTTGGCATGATGCAGGGGAGGAACATTTATATGAATAATAATAAAGAGGGTAGCCTCTGGAGGAAGAAGAATGGAGACAGCTGACTGTATATTTGTTGGAGAGACACAGAGAGCTTTAGAATCTTGTTTAGCGTGGGAAGCAAGGACACATGGAGAGGGCGCAACATACACAGATTTGGGTTTGAGACTTAATGTACAGTGGCAATTGATTTGGGAACAAAATGGTTCTCAGTTAGCAACTGCCCCAATGTATGTACTAGAATTAATGGATTAGCAACTACAGTAATTTTAGATAAACCAACCGCAAGTTCCTTTACATTAGTCATTACATAACGTGAGCTTAAAAAGCCATTCATTGGTGGCATGGCCATATCTATATCAATTGTCAATTATTTATTAACTACATAGGAGAGGGTTGAGGCACCCGACAATTTCATCCACAATTTGTATGCCAATGCCAGAACCGGGCCACAAAGGTGTAGACATTGAAACCCCTTAAAGGGTACATTCCCATTCTCTGTTAAACTGTCACAATCTCATTGTTTATGACCCCCATAGGTCTAGACAAAACAGTTGTAATTGAGGTTGACACAGTGTGTTCCATACCAGAGCAAGAGGTGGCCACTGATTTCTTTTACTCATTGTTCTCATTGGCAAACAAAATTAAATAAACAACACAACCCAGACATGCCCCAGTTGCGTCTGTGCAGTTGACCGTACTAATGCACTTTATAGCACTGAATCAGGATGTGTGGGCCCTGCCGCCTCTTCTTACCCCAGAGCCGGATGGTCCTTGCTGTTCTTGGTCACAAGCAGCGCGGGTTCATGCAGTGGGCAACTCTAATGTGCTTTATAGGGCTAAATAGCATATCTAAGTGTCCCACCGACTCCTTCTCCCCAATGCAAGCTGGTCCTTGCGCCCCTTGGCCACAAACAATGCACCTTACATTTCAGGCAGCTGTAAAAATATCCCCTCTGGTCTCTGGACCAATACATATTCTGGCCTTGCTGTCTCCAAACAGATGTTCAGAAGTAACCACAAATGATTAAGAGGCAACCTAATCAGCCCAATCCCCTTACTATCAAAAGCCAAAGGAGAACCAGCTCAGTAGCACTTTACATGTTTTCATTTACGTATTTGTCATGGGATTCCTGCTCGTCTACATAATTTTACTAATCATGGTGTAGTGTGGTATCTGTGGATAGGCATGTGGTTGTCACTCATGGGGACAGTAAGTGCAATGCAATGTCACAGTACTTCCACTGCGTTGATCCTATTAAAACTTGGTGGGACACTAGTATCTCACCAAGCCAGAACCCCACTGATTCACTGGGAGGGGTAATACTTTTGACCCAAACACCCCCTACCCACACTCATCCAAAAACACCCTTAAATCAGCCAAAAACGGTACAATTCTAACAAAACCACAGAGAAACCTTGCCAACTCCAATATGCACAAGCCTGAAATGGGCCCTGAGTGCTAAACTCCGGAAACCCTAGCAAATTTAAACCCTAAACCTAAATAATTAGCTAGAACCTCAAAACATGCCATGACCCCTAAAAAACAGCCTTAAAGCCTAAAAATGAACCCTAATGCCTAGACACTGGCACTGAACCCTCTGCAGTTTAACATCCTCAGATTGCATGCTGGCTCAAAAAGCCTGCCCTACATTCCAAAGCCGTGCAAAAAAGATACATTCACCTTTACTGAAACCTAGTGACTGTTTCTCTCTCCTTCCTTTCTACTGAACGACCATAACCTAAACCTATATCCTCTGCATGCATCCTCTCTCTGCGAGTAGTCTAACCTAAGCTGAATACCTGTTTGCCTATTCTTTATTATTGTATTTCTGCAGTTTTCCCACACCTCACTTCACTGATATCAACTTGCTTCTTTGAAACTACATCTCTGCCACCTAACAATATATACTTTTCTCTCACTAACCCATTGATCCTACCACCCATTGCATGAACTCACATACCCCCACGACACTAGGAATCACATTTAACCCCCATTCATTTAATCTTTAACAAAAAAAAGGAAGTAAATGTGTGAACTGCTTTATTTGACGGGACTCGACTAATCCCAACAACCATTAATAAATAATACTAATCAACAGCCAACAATACCCACTGGATTATCCACTAATCTAAAACCCTTCAATGCCTCATCGGGGGTAGCAAGCAATATATAAAAGTAAAAATACAATATCAATGGCATTTGCCATCTCAAGGTGTCTGTTCTCTGTATGGTTAATCAGAGAGAGAGTGACTAAAAAGATAACTTCGTGAATTACACTGGTCCTTTATGATCCATTTCCTTCAATGGAAACACATACTATTTTTGAGTTTAAAATAATCATCCAAAATAGAAAACTACTTTTGCGTTGTCAGGTATGTGTAATAGTTACCTGTACCTTTTTGGCTCGATAAGGTTACCAGAATCTTATCTTCAGCTTTCAACTAAAAGTAACATGAGGTTCAATTCTGGTGTGTGGAATATATATTTCTACCTCTCAGACTTTTGTTGTGGGTAGTGCAGAATAATGTATTAATTGTTTCCGAAATTAAAGGTTGATTAATGGATGTATTTTAATGTATGGAATATTAATTAGCTGTTTTGTGAAACTGTGCTTTTTATTATGATGATTGTATATTTTATTGTTTTGTAATATTTTTCGTGAATGCAGGTTTTATAGGTATACAGAATGTAAAAATAAATTAAATTAACAAACACAGTAAGGCCTACTTACACAGAAAAAGCTTGGGCCCTCTCACTCCAACTTCATCAGTCTTCCTCACTCAGACATCTCTAAGTCCTGCAAGGACATCACAAGGACCCACTGCATGTCTTTTGTAATCCTGAAAAACACACTGCTAGAGCTTATAAACATCACAGTTCTCTTCCCAATTGACCATCTCAGATACCCACTGTTAGACTGCATGTGTGCTGTCTGCGTGATAATATGCATTGTATGTGTTGACTAGATTTTTGAGGACCAGTGTTTTAGCTATCCATCCATCCGGGTTGCATTGCCTCTCCCTAGTAGTCCCCGCCTCCACACTGTGAACTACTGTGTGTAAAGAGTCAAAGGTATCAGTGAAAATGGAAGTTATCCACAAAGCACATAATGAGGAAGAAAAAAAGCCTCAAACTTGAATAAGGAGTGCTTGGATTCATACTATATCTTTCCCTACTGGAACAGGAAGTGAAGATCACTAACAAGAATAAGCCCACAGAGAATTGGATATCATCATTCACCCCTCTGAAGTTCACAAAGTAGTTGATCTCCCTGAGTTTAGCACTGTTCAAACAAACACTTAATTAAACTTCAATTTCTACATCTGGGCTTTGAGAATACGTAAATAACATTATGAACCTTTTTGAGTTGACTTGAGAAATGATTGAGTACTCACAAATATTAGGTAGCATTGGTCAAATGTTGATCAACTATACTGATCATGATCTATAAAGTTACATTTTAGTTGACTAATCTAATTTGATATTTATATCTGAAAATTCCTACCAGTCCTCATTGAGCCTCAGTTACCCTACGAATGAAGACATGTTAAGTGTTCCTGGTGGGTCCAGGCTTTATTATTATGTTTTGGTAGGGGTCACCAGGAATAGGTGCGGGTGGAAATACTGCTTACTAAGTACAGGGATGTCTTTCAAAGCTAAAATATGCTGTTTAAAATCCACTACAATTGCAAGGCGTATGGGTTTTGCCGTGGTTTTATCACTTACTTTATTTGTTCTTCTGGTATATTTTGTGAAGATGGGGACCAACCATATAAGAGAGGAAACCATTCTAAAAGGAGAGTTGTGAATGCAACACAACTACTCTGATGGCCAGCTGCACTTAGAAAAATGCATCACTACCACCATCTCCTCAATTGTTTTGATTATGATATAGACATTGTCTCATGATAAAAAGGGATCTGTAAAATTGGTTTAAGATTTCTTTTCAGTCACTCAGCAAAGTGTTGCATATTAAAAATAAAAAATAAATCTACATACCATACTTACAATGATAATCTCACATGATGGAAGTGGTCCAATTAAAGGTGGATCAGCTGGTGCTAAACATTCAAACAAGACTTGGGGGCATATTCTCAAGGGCTTATCGCCGAGTTAGCAGCATTTTATCATAGACAAAGTGGTGAAAGATGTATTGCCCAATTCGCAAGCTGGTGCTAACATCCGATATCACCAGTTTTCCTGCGATAGCAGCTGCAAAAAACATTGCCACAGATGACTCCCGCAACTATCGCTAATGAGATGCAGAGTAGGCATTTCCGTGCCAGAAGCCACGACAACACGACTCCGCGACATTCTCAATGACCAGCCAGATTGGAGATAAGAACCCAAAACAGGCGATAAGGCACGTTAAGGGAGGGAGGCAAAGCCAGAACCAAACATGAAGGGCAACAGATGCCATGGAGCCACAGACCATGCAGATGGGATCCCCAACAGGCCCACAACACCCACCGCCACCCCCCCAGGAACACCCCACCCCCGGACCAAGGCAGTGCAGACAAAGACCCAACACTAGAGAATGCCTTTGCCCACTACAGGCCCAAAAGGACAACCATCCTCTGCATCCTGACCACCATTGTCCACAGGCTGATGGTACCAGCACAGCGGACCACCAACATCCAAGCTCAGACAAAGCTGCTGGCTGTGCTGCACGTGTTGGCCCCTGGTACCTTCCAACCAACAACCGCCAGAGTCGGAGGAGTCTCACAGCCAGCCCAATTCAAGTCCCTCACAACCGCCATGGATGACACCATCAGCGTGGTACCCCACTATCCATACTTCCCCCCACACAGCTAGCAACAGTCATACTGGCAGACTGACTGAGTTGCTCACACCTGTCGTCGATGCCATCATCTGCCTGATACCCTGCTCGGAGTGCCACTGACTCAGTGCATCGCAACCCATGGACCGTTACAGATTGAGTTTTGTGCTGTGGAGCGGTAACGCAGCAATGTCACGTCAGGCGGTGTGGGAGACTTGAGAGGATGAGGAGGAAGATGATGCAGGTGTAGCACACCCTACTGCAGCTGCATCAGGTATTCCCCGTTCTAGTGCCCCAACCTCAGTGCTCAGCAACTCACGGACACTTCTGTTTGCTTATTGTGTGTCCTCTGGGCTTGCTCAAGCTACCACCATGATGCTTCACTGTAGTTTCTGTAATGCTGGTGTGTTCCATTTCCGTTTTGATATTGCTCACTGTTCAAGTTGTTGCCAGCACCAACCACTCCGTGAGGGCTGTTTTACACTCACCCCACACACATCCAGCACAGGCGTCACTGTACATGTGACCGTGCCAATAAAGGGGCTGGGTGCATGTGCCCGTAGCCAGTTCAACATACTATCTGCGTGTGTCCGTGTGGTCATGATGTATGCATGAGGGCTCTGGGCCCCACCAACATTAACATTGTGCTGTGTACAGCGGACGCAGACATGTCACCGCAGGCAGGGGGTTAGAGCTCCTACATTTAGCTTGCTCATCACCCACACAATACGTAAAGGGAGTGACTGATAATAGTGGGGTTCTGGGCATGGGTCAGTACAGATACTGTTCAAATGCATGTGTCTCTGTCGCAGTGTGGGTCTCCTTTGTGGGGTGTAGGTGGTCCATAAAGGGAATGAGACACCAACGTATGTGATCTAGTTTGTCTTCCATGGGTTTGGACCCCACCCGCACCTGTCCTGCCACCACCTTTTGGCATTCTGACACCCGGCTTTGGGAAGCCATGTGTGGGTCGGTGAAGTGTTGGGAGCCAGCCGTGCTTGCGGTTGCTTCCTGCTGTGTGGTCTGTTGCAGGGGCTGGGTTCTCCACTATGTAGCTTGGCTGCCCTGGTCCTGGTGGTGGGTTGTGTGGGATGTCCATGGGCTGTTGCAGGGCATCAGTGTCGAAGGTATGGTGCTCCTCTCCGGCATCACTGATGAGTGGTCTGGTCTACTCTGTAGGAGGTGTTGTGTGTCCCTCTGCAATGTGAAGGGGGGATGCATGTTGACATTGTGTTGACATGTATGTTGGCTCATTGTTCTTGTTTACATGCAGACCATATGACAATGTACATTGTGACTGTTTTGGAGGTGCTGGATTTAGATGCGGGACAGTGGACTTTTGGACTACATGACTGATGTGAGGTTGTATGCGTGAATTTCCATCTCACAGTTTCCAGCTCTGTCAGATATAGTTGGCCTGTTTCAGCGCATGTGCAGAGCCAGATGAGTCCTCTGTTCTGCAGCGTCGGGGTTGAACATTGTAACACATTGTCGTCAATGTGGGTGTGCTGTTATTGCTATATGTGTGCTGCAGTGTGCCAAAGGGATCAGAGACATGATTCCAGGGTCATTGTGGGTGTGCAGTGTGCTACACATTGTTGTGCATGTGTGCCATTGAGCCCATCTCCCCCCGTCCCCCAAGTCCCTGGTCGTTACTCACCCTGTTGATGTTGTGTCAGGTTCTCCCGAGCTGTATCTGGACTCTCGACTACTTGCACCTTCTCCACACTGATGACTGTGGCCTCTGTTTCCTACAGCTCCTCCTGTGGCACAGGACTCCCACCTCCTGTCGCCGTTGCTGCCTTCCTGTTGGCAGCGGCTTTGTGCCTAGTTTGGATTTTCACATCATGCCAGCGCCTCTTGGCTTCCTCCATTGGCCATCTCAATGCTCCGACTGCATTCACGGTGGTCTGATTGTGGGTCGGTTGATGGCAGTTTTCTGTCACCTCTCTGACGCTTATCAGGTTTTCCTGGGGACTGCACCCTGTCTTCCTCTCCCTCTTCTCCTTGGCCTTCCCCAACCCCGTTGTTCCATGCTGGTGGTATGTGGGGCTTGTGGGGTTGACAATAGCCTCTGCGCTTGGTGAGGGTGCATCCTTGTTGCTACGCACTTTGGATTGTTCGCGGGGTCAACACCCCCAATTGTGCCGTTCTTGGCGGGTGCCTTTTCAGCCCCTCACACACCGGGGCGTCTGCCCCAACAACCTCCTGGCCTGGAAAGTGCACTCGTGGCCCAGTGCGGTAGTGGTCCCGGCAGTCAAGCAGCACCCTCGATTTTCTCTCTGCCAGCCACGTGTCAGCTAGGAGTGCCCCTCAATCGGTGATGGAGTCACTCACCACTCGCAGTATGGGTGTGGGAAGAGGCTACTGCTAGACAAAGTCTCTGAAAAACCTTGCTAATGTGGAGGAGTCTCACCGCAATCCTCAGTGTTGTGTCTACAGAGCGCAATTTTCTCGTAGCGGCGTCTCCGGGTGGAACCGCTGCAGTTAGGCGAGGGCTGGGCCACGTCGCTTGCGCCAAGCCCCCAGTGAATAGATTCATTTAGGCCCCAACCGTCTGAGGAGCATGATGTGTGGAGAAGCGAGGGACACCCGGATCTCTCTGAATCCCCGGGAGGGGTTCAGCTTCAGTCGCGCTGCAGGATTGGCGACCCCAGCTGCCTTGGCACCGAAGAGCGCCACCCCGCCCTCTGGTTACCGAGCTCTCACCCCACTCCCACTGGTCTCTGGGAAGCACCTCTCAGTACCGCGCCATGGCAGCTAGGCCAAGAAGCCACAGCCTCGATTTTCGCGCCTCCGGCCCTTTCACACAACCACCCGGGTGCGTATCAATCTGGAGGGCGGCGCTTGCCTCTCTTTGCACCAGAGCCACTCACCGCCCGTGGTACATTGCGGTATGTGGGGGGCTGCTGTGTTGGTGTCGCTCTGTCACAACATCAGGCCGGAGAGGACGCTTGTCTCAGTCTGCAGTGCGCTAATGTCTGGGCGCCATTTCGTTGTGGGAGCACCGGATTATCCAACAGGTCAGTTGACGGGTGTTTCTTGGGTCTGGTGACTCAGGGGACCCCTCGTCTTGTAGCCTCCGTGCCCCCGCTTGCAACCCCACTATGTACAGCGCAATTTAGGGGACTATATGTGCTGGACAACTACGGGCGAAGTGCCGTTGCGGGGAGCCTCTGCAATCCACATCTGGTCAGGTCGCCATCTTGGCCACGCCAGTGTACATGTTTTTTACGAAGAGGGATGAGGTCCGCAAATTTGTTGAGGTCTTTTGGTGGACCTTGGATCAGGATGATGCCGTTTTTGCATAAGGTAATTGTGAGGTCAGCACGCAGGCTTGCGGATGGTGGGTTTGTGAGTTTGCTGCCGCGTGGAATGTTCCTAGTATTATGTATGTTAAGGAGGTTCGAGAGTGCGTTGCGCCAGACCGACGTTCTCCTGGAGTAGAAGATAAGGTCATTGATGATTGAGCCCTTGTCCACGCTGGATCGAGGGTCAGAGACTAGGGTCTCAGGGTGCCTTTTCTGGATGGAGTGTTTGAAGGATTTAGCAGTGGTTTTAGAGACGTTGGGAGGATAGAGAATGGTGTAGAAGTTGTCGCCTGTATGGGTCAGAACAGGCCCAGCCATGTTGGGGAGAGTGTGGATACTCTCGTCCATGAGGTCTGTTGAGAGTAGTGAAGTAAGTGGTAGGTCGGAGTCCCCAAAAGGTCTGTCCTATGCGCAATGCTTGTCTAGTGCACAATAATGTCAAGAGGAGTTGCACCCTCTAAAGGGTCCAAAATGTAGTAAAGGTCCAGAGAGAGGTTAGGATATTCAGATATCAGTGGGAGTGATTAGAACCGATTTAAAAACCATTCCAAGATGGCAGCTACAAAAGATCCAAAGGTCCTCTTTCTTAGACCCAGGTACACTTTCAGCAGTCCTCTTTCACTTTCCCTGAGGGGGAATATGAGAAGACAGAGATTGATCAGTCCTCTTTCTATTCCCATGTGTGCTTAGGAGCAGTCTGCTTTCACTTTTTATGTGGAGTGTCATGCAGCGACCTTAACAGGCTCCCAGAATCATTAGAGCAACATTGTATCACTATTAATTAAGATGGCTGAACTGGACAAGCTCAGAGGCCGCCATGTTGGGGCCAGGCAGCACGCTGCTAATAGTAGATTTTTGTTAATAAACTGGTCTTCATTCCGAAAGGAAAACCGGAGAGAGAGCTGCTGCTATCAACCAGATCCAGGACAGGGAGATTAGTGGTGGTCAAGATGCCAGCCGGCACCCGCGGGACGAGGACCGCAGCGTGTTGATGCAGCCCCAGACAGAGTGTATTGAGCGGCAGCATGCACCTCGGGTCCGATTTAGAAGCGCTAAGAGGTGCGCGGCACCGAGTCTGGTCCCTAGAGGGGTTCGGGCACTCGCGAGCGTCGAAGGGGCGAAGACATCCCAGGCACTGGGGGGCTCATCCTGGTCAGGGGAGCATTCTCTTGGTCAGCCCCACAGCCACAGCGTTACTCAGACCGGCGCAGCACCAGCCTCCCAAGACTTCGCAGGAGCGAGACGGGATCAGCCAGCAGATGCCGCAGCACAACTGGGGGTCACCGCGAAAACCTGCAGTGACAGGACCAAGGGGGCACTCACTTGATTTGTCCCTTGATAGCAGTGACGCTCCAGTGCAGCTCCAGCTCTCCCAGGCCCTAAAGCAGCGAGCAAGATCGGTCAGCAGCTGCAGGGAGCCTCGCAGTCTCCACTTCGGAATCGGATGCAGCGCCGTTCTCCGTCTGTCCCCGATGTCGGTAAGTAGGGGCTCGTGTTTGTGGCAAGTCTGTAATGTTATTGGGGGTTGATGAAGGTAGGATGGCAGGGTTAGCTAGGGATATTCACCAGTATTGGCGATCCTCGAACCTAGGAACTCTGGCACTGAGCTCCTACCTGCCCGCCATCTTTTGGTCTCAAAGGCAAGACCTATTGGCTATGCCAATGCTTGTTCTATTTAATTGGCATTGCAGTTGTAGGTTTCAATTAACTGAACAATAAGGATTCATTTATTCATTGATTGGTTTACATGATATAGACCAAAGAGAGTGAATTGCATGCAATAGCAAAGGATAGTGAAAGAGGCCTTGGAAAAGGTCCCATATTGAGGACTGTTTCAATATTTTCTCTGTTAATGGCTATAAAGCTGTCCCAAACAGCAGGAACATTTCCTTATGTAGACTCTTCAGGCCTGTAAAGAACTATGCAGAAGTCACAAGCTAGGAGATTAATCTTCAGGCTGGCAATTACTTGCCTGTACCTGAAAATCAGACATCTACAGATTTGCAATTCTAACATGCTTTGAGCCTAATGCCCCTAGCTCATACTTCATGACACTCTATTGCTGAGCCTAATGACATTATAATCCTGGTGCTTGCACTCTTTAATATGACTAAGCCTGAAAGTATGTGGATGTGATTACATACGGTGTGGGGCGCTCTCTAAGGATATCTGCTGCTCCTTGTTTCCTTGCATGTTTGCAAGCCAGTGGGAACTATTATTACCTCTCTGCTCCACGACCTGTCAAGGAGACGTGTCCATCCAATATAATTAATTGTCTTTTTTCCGCTCAATAGAGTGTAAATTTCTACGCAAGTATATTGAACTTCCTCTCACCCGTCATCTTTTATATGGGCAGGCTCTCGACTACTAAAAAGATCTCTCATCAACCAGCGCACATCATCAAGATGGCCAGCAACCCTCTCAATCTTGCTAAAGCATCTTCCTCTGGTACTAAACCTAAAAGAGCTAAAAATGATCCTCCATCTCCGATCCAGTCATCTCCTAATCAGGTCCGGAGTACAATTTTAGATGAATTACGTGCCCTTAAACCATTCATGAACACTACCAATGAAAAATTGCAACAAATTGAAGACCGCTTGATCAATATGGAAAGCAAAATGTTTGAAATGGAACAGCACGTGGGCCACCTTCAGTACATGGCTACTAAAATACCCATTCTGGAACAAGAAATTCACAAGCTCAAGCTCCAAACTGAGGAGCTGCAATAGAAGGAATAATCTGCGCCTCTATGGTCTACACAGAAAATGTTGAAGGCCCTGATCTTCCTTCCTTCTCGAAGAAGTTCTTACCTGATCTTTTCAACCTACAGTATTCTGCTCCTCTTAATATTCAGTGGGCATATCGTTTAGGTCATCCTCTACCAGACCTCGTGGTATTATAATGATCTTCTTGGAATTTACCGATCTCATGCAGGTATTAAAATCTGCCAGAGAGAATCATTGCCTTGTTTGGTCTGGCCATAACATTTACATTTCTCAGGATATTTCCAACACAACCAATGCTAGATGTAAAGAATTCTTAGCTCAGCGCCCTCAACTGAGAACTCTTAACATCCGATATGGCATACTACATCCCTGTCTCTGTAAAATTACCCACAAAGGTGTCTCTCTCTCGTTTGAAGATCTGAGTAATCTAAAACAGTTTCTTCAAACCATCAGGGGAACAGACATAGGACTTCGACCCACTAATCCTTGCTAAACAGTAATAAAGGACCAACCACTACTATTTAACTCAATGGAAAGTGACAGAGGACTACACCTAGTGAGGCCCTTATCATTGAAAGAACGATAGGACTACATCCGAGATCATTACTATAACAGGATAATCAAGCAGCCATCTTGGAAGAGCTACTTTCCAGTACATACTCAGATTCAGCCTACACATCAGCTACTAGGACCTATTATGAAGGGTTTAACCAACAGGTCTCAAACTTGAACAACATTGAGGGCTTAAAAGCACAGTTTTTGTAAAAGAAAGGACAACTCACTTCAGGGGTAATGAAGATAAAACTACATCATTAGGGGACCCGCCATTGGAATTGGTGAGATATTTCACCCCAATCTCAGTCATCGGTAACTAATAGGGCAACCAACTCATGCAACTGGCTCTTATGTCCAATCTACGCAGAAGACAGCCGTGATTCTAAACTTGTTATATACTCGTCCTCCTGTCACTGGTGCTCTTCAAGCTTTTGCTCAATCTCCTATTGAAGGTCATGACGAGAACCTACTTCTAATAAATTTATACTCATGACACTCAAATGTACCCATTTATTAGCAACCGGCAACAATAATGATTGCCACGCAGTAGAAACTTGCTTGTGTGACTTTATGAAATTCAGGAAGGGCAAAACAGACCTACTGTTCTTCAGCATCAATGACACAAACCTCATAATAAGAGAAAATGTAACACTAATTCTAGATCAATCAATCATCTGCAGAATAAAGGCCAAAGCCTAAAAATTGTCCTTGCTCAAAAGTGTCTCTCTGTGTTCAGATGGGTTCCCTAGTCACAACATCCCACCCTATCTTAGCCTTCAATTCATTCCACACCAAGGTCTTCCAGGTAGTATGGGCTCTGTTATGCCAACTCAATTAACCAAGCCTGAAAAAAACACACCACTTAACACCTAGTGATCCAGCCGCAGAAAATAAGCAAAGCCTGAGGTGGGTTGTGGACATATCCCAGAAATCACTACACTAGCTTCCTGTAGAAGTCCAGTCATCTTTGAAACCCTAAAGTTCACCCTAAAATCCCCCAGATATCTCATTAGTACAAAACAGTTCTACATTCTGAGATACTCATTGGTATTATCTAATAAAACCTTCTTCAGATCTCATAAACATGCTGCAGCTCAAAAACTCAAACATGCTTCCCACTCAAAAGCCACATATATCAACACAACGCCTCTTGATCATCATGAATGTGACCACCTACGTTGCCTTCAGAAAATATACTCATCTTTACCGAACCATCCATGCACAGACTCCTCCTAATTAGGAAACACCTAGTGGCTATGCATTTACATACAAGTAATTATTCATTAAGCTATCATATCCCATAACCACAAGCATTAAAGAAACCCTCACACCCCGCCTATTAGATGTTATGGGTATATGACTGGAATATGCAGCCCTGACAAGTCTCCCAGGTCCATAAGTGATATGCTGCCCTAGTCCATGGTTTTTGTTTAAATTCTGGGACTCGTTATCTTTTTTATACTGTTGAAAAACAGGACTACAGGTCTAGGAATTCAAAGAAACAAACCTGGCCTGGATTAGCACATCACACAAGGGACTGGTAAATTTGGCAGCTATGCTTAAGCATCACACAATTACTATTTTAAAGGCAATGGTGACAACTACAGAATACCAAGGATCAGGTCTGGGGCAGTGGTACAAGATTCATGGAATTCTTGCAGTAAAAATGTCTAAAGATATAGAAGTTGGACATATTAGGTAGATTTACAAGAATATTCTAACATGTATTTTTTCCAGTAGCTAGGAATGTCCGTTTATGTAGCATACTAATGACTGCAAAGAGAAAAGGGATTTTCTCATTTTGAACACAAATGTCGCGGCATTCTAAATAATTCAAAGGTGAATAAAAGGAGAATAACTTCCAGATGGACCTAATCCCCACCAGCTAAAAAGTACTGAAGCCATGTTGCAAACCCATGGGCAACGTCAATGCTGCCAACTGGCCTGCCAGGGTGCGAGCTGAAGCGCAGCATGCCACTTTTAGGGAAAATAACTTCTACAGATGTCCATTTGGGCGTAAAAACTCTCATTCTGTAAAGAGAACAATATTCATTTTTACATACACAACGAGCTATGACTTTGAAACGGTGAAGAAAATGATATCTTATGAACAAAGGGGTTCTAAAACACACTATTTCTTAATCATTTTCGTTATTACTGCGGTAAATGATTTGTTGAACTAAAATATTTGTGCCGTCTTTGTTTTACATATGCTGTGTCAACAATATCCCCGTCTGTAATTCTGAATAGATTTATAATCTATGAAAATGTCACACGAAAATGGAATATTTAAAATATATTTCGATTTTAGAAATGAGAGAATTGTTTCCTAAATTGTGAATATAAGTTTCAGGGTCCTATTTGAAAAGGAACAATTTACTTTTTCTCGCATTTAGCTGCATCTCAGTAATGACCAAGCTTCTGTTCAAATTGCCTGCCTGGTTATCTTTCCACTCTACTAAGGTACTTCTGCACATTGGAGTGTTCGTAGGCTGCAAAGGATCTGCTCTCCTCATACCATAACATTACACCATAACGTGCCATTTACATCTGATTCCCAATTCACTTATTGCAGATGCATAACACATCACATTTTTTTAATTTTATATAACTACAAGAAAACAATAGGTACCAAAAGCAAGAGGACAAAATACATAACTTATCCTGCAAATGAGAAAAAGAGCAAACTTAACGGCAAAACTAAACCTATGACCTAAGTGGAGCGTAACAAACATAACGGTTGAATTGATGATAAAGATTTTTTCCCATAAAATTGAGAACCAAACGAGAGCAAATAAAACAAAAAACAAATAATACCTCATAGAACATAGGTGGGGGAAAACATAGTAAAAACAAATAAAACTGGAAAGCTAGAAGGGCCACTCCGGTGAAGCAGCCACCTCTGCCAAGCACTCCATAACGGGGTCCCAGATCCAACCAAGCTTTTTCCTCCGAGGATCGTTCTCAACAAGCGCCATATCCAACCTACTTGCAGACAAATATTACCGTCACCAGATCCATGGATTGTGAGACTCACTGGAGAGCCAGAATCATATCAGAACTAGTCTAGCTAAAGTGATTGAAAATAAATATAAAAAAGATAAGTAGAATGGAATAACTGGTGAATAGCCTGTTGTATAGCGTTTTAGGACCCTAGTGTAATTTTCTCGATTCATGCCCTTATATAGGTATACTTCACATTACCCTTATATAGGCATAGAAATCATACCCATATTTAGACATAACCCATCCAGTCCAAATACCGCATGGCTACTTCCACTAGTTCCAAAAAGCCACAACGATTTCTTGGAAAACTCGACTTCAGCAGTCAGGGACATCCCCTTTATTGAATATTGATTTGTCCTAGAAATCATGGCGTTTTCAAAGAACTACCATTCCCTTGGGGTTCTTAGGTGACGTTATTATGTCCGACTTTACATCAAACTAGGCACCTTCAAGGTATAAATATGCCCACACTTGCCCTAGCAAACACACGCTGGTTCGGAGCAGTTCGACTATCTACTTGCCCGACGCATCTCGCTACAGCAAGTGCCGAAGAAAGCCGACCCTCCAGCTGACGCACTGACAGAGAGGCTGCCTTTGTCTCGCTGAGAATCCAGCTCCAGTGTTTGCAAGCTCCCCTCGCGGGGTGTTAAGAAATCGAGTCCCGAGACAGAGATACCAGACCTCCTTCATTCTAAAACCAAGGTACGAAGCTGATTAGACCCTAAGAGAAATCTTGGATAGAGTGGAAGAAACTAAACCTATGCTACACCACACTTACTTCTAGCCTCGTACAAGACTTAGGTTAGGTACATCAGGGTAGGCGTATTTTAGAAGCACCAGTTGAGTACTTTTAGTCTTTGTTATTTATGTATGTATTTAATGGCTTAGAAACCATACCATGCTTTTACAGTATTATTTTATAATACTCTTCTTGCTGTACGCATTATACTTTACAGCCAGTATTATAAATATAGCAGTTCATTTCTTTTG
Source organism: Lissotriton vulgaris (assembly GCF_964263255.1). Classification (NCBI taxonomy): domain Eukaryota; kingdom Metazoa; phylum Chordata; class Amphibia; order Caudata; family Salamandridae; genus Lissotriton; species Lissotriton vulgaris. Next base: position 1,939,464,477 of record NC_141685.1, read on the forward strand.
CACGAGAAAGAAGACTGTTCAATAAATACTTTTATTTAAAACGCCTGTCTCTCTATTTCTCTGCACCTCTGATGAAACGAAGCATGCACGATTGACTGAGTAAAATATCTATCTATTGTTTCCATGACTCTGAAGATCAGTTTTATCTTGGGGAAACAAAGTTGTCATGTTTATGCGGTTGTCAGAAACTAATCCCTTCTTGTGTATTCGAGAACGTTTCTTGTGACCTCTGAGCTGGCTGGCACTCACAATTAAGTCTAATATATTCGATAGAGACCTAGTCGACCTAAGTCCTATGTCAAATCTATAGGATATATTATTCCAATGCGCAGAGCCTATTGGGAATATAGGAACTACACTACAAGCCCAACATAGTCAGCTTTGGATTAGCCACAACCGGAAAGTTAGAAGTGCCACATAATTTGCCCAAAACAAATTCCCAGTGCAGGAGTAAAGAAGAATAAGATACAAAGATATGAACTGCGTCTGCTTCCACTGAAACTGTGATCATCCGGCTGTAGCTTCATAGAGAAGAGACAATGCCGGTTAGGATAGGTGACCCGACCTGACCTGGTCAGAGCCGGTCGCTCCTCCCGCCGCGTGGCTCACCCCGAGTGTGCCCGGTTTCCGCCTGCCGCCACCGCTGCCAAGTTGGTATCCTGCCCCCTGAATTGTGCCTGTTATTGTATTTTAGTCCGTTAACTGTTGTACCCCTGCTCAAGTTTGCTTTGCCCCCTGCATTGTGCCTGTAATCGTCTTCTTTTGTACCCCTGCTCAAGTTTGTTTCTGCCCCCTGCATTGTGCCTGTAATCGTCTTCTCTTCTCCATTGTTAACTGTGTAACCCTGTGCCCCTGTGCTCTGTTATCGTTCCATTCGTCGTGCCCCTGTTCGTTCTGCGACCCCACCGCCGTTCCTGCTGCTGAACCCACCCCGCTCCCTGCCGCTGCTCCCCGCGGCCCCACCCCCGTTCCCTCCAGCATCACCGTTCCCCTCCCCACGCGCCACCCCGCTCCCGCCTCCCAGCTGCTCCTCCCTCCCACTGAACATAAAAGGCAAGGCCCGCGAGGCGGGGAGCTGTGACCCGACCTGACATGGTCAGAGCCAGTCGCTCCTCCCGCCGCGTGGCCCACCCCGAGTGTGCCCGGTTTCCGCCTGCCGCCACCGCTGCCAAGTTGGTATCCTGCCCCCTAAATTGTGCCTGTTATTGTATCTTAGTCCTTTAACTGTTGTACCCCTGCTCAAGTTTGCTTTGCCCCCTGCATTGTGCCTGTAATCGTCTTCTTTTGTACCCCTGCTCAAGTTTGTTTCTGCCCCCTGCATTGTGCCTGTAATCGTCTTCTCTTCTCCATCGTGAACTGTGTACCCCTGTTCCCCTGTGCTCTGTTATCGTTCTCTTCGTCGTGCCCCTGTTCGTTCTGCGACCCCACCGCCGTTTATGCTGCTGAACCCACCCCGCTCCCTGCTGCTGCTCCCCCGCTGCCCCACCGCCGTTCCCTCCAGCATCACCGTTCCCCTCCCCACTCGCCACCCCGCTCCCGCCTCCCAGCTGCTCCTCCCTCGCTCCGCCGCCCCACTCTCCATTTATGGCAGAGTCCGCACGTGCAGCGTTCATGCGCAGCGGGTGCGCCAATGGTGCGCCGAAGGCTAGCCCGTCTGCGCCCGTCCGTGCCTGGACAGTGCCCAGCGCCAGACCTCATGGCCCCCGCAGATGCCATCCCACCGGCCGGACGTACGACGCCACCACCCTCAGCGCACTCAACACCGGACGCCTCCCCGACTGCCACCGAGCCACCCCAGGACGCACCCACGGACCCTTCACCTGCCAATCCTGCAAGTTCGCCTGCATCAGGACCTGCAACCCACCCGCACCCACCAAGCCAAACACCAACAGCAACCACCTGAAGTGCATCCTGCTCAACACCCGCTCCGTCCACAGACACGCCGTGGAACTATGGAACCTGCTCGACACCACATCCCCAGACGTCGCCTTCCTCACGGAAACCTGGATGAATGCCTCCTCAGCACCCGACATCGCCATCGCCATCCCGGACAGATACAAGATCACCAGGAGGGACCGCACCAACCGTACAGGAGGAGGCATCGCCATCGTCCACAAGAACACCATCCGCATCACGACCAACTCCGACGACCCCTCACAACCGCTGAAAATCTTCACTTCCAGATTCCCACCGACCCCAAGACCACACTCAGAGGCACCCTCATCTACAGACCCCCAGGACCCCGCACTCAATTCAGCGAAGACATCGCAGACTTTATCAGCCCACACGCCCTTCCCTCCGCCGACTACATCCTCCTAGGAGACCTCAACTTCCACCTGGAAAACAACAACGACAACAACACCACCACCCTCCTGGACAACTTCGCTAACCTTGGACTCAAGCAACTGGTGAACACCCCCACCCACTACGCTGGACACACGCTTGACCCAATCTTCTCCTCCAGCAAGTACATCTCCTTCAGCCACTCCACCAGACTCCACTAGACAGACCACAGCTGCATCCACTTCAGCTTCAGAAAGACCACAACCCACCACAACAAGTTCCCCGCAGGAACTGGAACAAGATCACGACCGACCAGCTCACCGCATCACTGAACCAGAACCCTCCCGCCAGATCAACGGACCCCAACCAAGCAGCCCACAACCTGGCACAGTGGATCACCAACTGCGCCGACGACCTCGCACCCCTGAAAACTCATCCCAACAGGCCCGGAAGCAAGAAAGCGCCGTGGTTCAACGACGACCTCAAGAACTCCAAGAAGAACTGTCGCACCCTCGAGAGAGCCTGGCGAAAGAACCCGACCAGACAACATGACCGCCCTCAAGCAAGCCACCCGCAAACACCACCAGCTGATCCACACCACGAAGAAGACAGCATTCAAGGAACAATTAGACAACAACGCACACAACAGCAAGGAGCTCTTCAGCATCGTCAAAGAGCTCTCCAACCCCAGCGCCGGTAACAACGACATTACTCCCTCACAGGACCTCTGTGACTCACTCGCCAGGTTCTTCCACAGCAAGATCGCAGACATACACAACAGCTTTGGCGAACAGTCCACGCACCCAACCACAGAACCGACGCCCCCCACCACCACCCTCCAGAACTGGACCCCAGTCAACACAGAAGACATCATCCGGACGATGAACACCATCCACTCCGGTTCACCAACCGACTCATGCCCTCACCACGTCTTCAACAAGGCCGACTCCGTCATCGCACCCCAAATCCGGGACATCATCAACTGCTCCTTCAACACCGCCACCTTCCCGGAGAGCTGGAAGCACGCTGAACTCAGCGCCCTCCTGAAAAAACCATCGGCAGACCCCACCGACCTCAAGAACTACCGCCCCATCTCGCTCCTCCTGTTTCCTGCCAAAGTCATAGAGAAGACCGTCAACAGACAGCTGGCCGCCTTCCTCAAGACGAACGGATCCCTCGACCACTCACAGTCTGGCTTCCGAGCCAATATCAGCACTGAGACCGCCCTCATCGCAGCCACTGATGACATCCGAACCCTGCTCGACAACGGGGAAAAAGCGGCCCTCATCCTCCTCGACCTCTCCGCAGCGTTCGATACTGTCTGCCACCGCACCCTAGTACAACGCCACAGCAACGTCGGAATCCAAGGGAAGGCACTGGAGTGGATCATCTCGTTCCTCGCCGGACGAACCCAGAGAGTCCACCTTCCCCTGTTCAGATCTGAGGCCTCCGAAGTCATCTGCGGCGTGCCACAAGGAGCATCACTCAGCCCCACCCTCTTCAACGTGTACATGAGCCCCCTCGCAGCCATCGCACGCCAACACAGCCTCAACAACATCTCCTACGCCAACAACACCTAGCTGATCCTCTCCCTCACCAACGACCCCGCCACCGCCAGATCCAAACTACACGAAGGGATGAAAGAGGTAGCCGAATGGATGAAGAACAGCCGCTTGAAACTGAACTCAGACAAGACAGATGTCCTCATCCTTGGACCATCACCGTCTGCCTGGGACGACTCCTGGTGGCCCCCGGCCCTAGGCAGCGCACCCAAACCAACGGATCAAACACGCAACCTGGGCTTCATCCTGGACTCCTCCCTGTCGATGACCAGACAAGTCAACGCTGTCTCGTCTTCATGCTTCAACATCCTACGCATGCTCCGAAAGATCTTCCGATGTATCCCCACCGAAACCTGAAAGACGGTCACCCAGGCACTTGTCACCAGCCGACTGGATTACGGAAACACCCTCTACACCGGAACCACAGCCAAACTGCAGAAAAGACTCCAACGCATCCAGAACGCCTCCGCACGACTCATCCTGGACATCCCACGCCACAGCCACATCTACAGACACCTGAAAGACCTGCACTGGCTCCCGGTCAGCAAAAGAATCACGTTCCGCATCCTCACCCACGCACACAAAGCCCTCCACAACCTAGGACCCAGGTACCTCAACGACCGCCTGACCTTCTACACTCCCACCTGCCAACTACGATTAACCAGCCACGCACTCGCTGCCATTCCACGCATCCGAAGAGCCACCATGGGAGGAAGATCCTTCTCCTACCTGGCAGCCAAGATATGGAATTCACTCCCCATCCACCTCCGTCTTACCCAAGACCACCTCTCCTTCAGGAAGCAACTCAAGACCTGGCTGTTCGAGCAGTAGCGGACCCCACCCCCACACCCCCAGGCGCCTTGAGACCCTCCGGGTGAGTAGCGCGCTATACAAATTTCTTGATTGATTGATACAAATCATTAATACATTTGAGATGATATATCTTAATATAAGATAAATTCAGAACTGAATGAAACAACACAGTGCTACACCGGAGCTCAGCAGCTGTTACTTCCAAGTTGAGCTGAGTACTCCACTTACTAGCCCTCAGCTAGTGTGGGTCAACCACCTGATTATGAGATGACGGGTAGATTGACTTATACAACAGCCCAATGTTGCTTTTAAATGGAGCTTTCCTAATTAGATCCAAACAGGGATTATGAGTACAACTCAAATCTTCTTCCTTAAGGCATAAAATAAAATGCTGCATCGGCAAATATCGAAAGAAAACTGTAACCGGAAGAGGACCCTATTATTGTAAATCTCCAAATGTGCAAAAAACATCACCCTCAATTAGTTGGCCTGATGTCAGGAGAGTAACCCTTCCCCAGGTCTCCCTGAAACCAGCATGGATACAATTAGGTAAATTGGGAATATAACCCAAACACGTAAGCTGTTTGAACGGATTGATGCTGGAAAATATTCTCTTAATGGAAACTCGAAGAAGGTAGAAAACTTTTATCGCATTGAAATGGGTGCGCTCAATATATATTGTGTTGAAAATACTCATACCGAGAACTATCAATTTGCCCAGCGGACTAAACTGTGAAGATACGACCCAGAGGCCACAGCCCCCGCCCCAATACCTGCCAGAGTCATGAGAAGTATGATGCCAGATAATGAAACCTGAGAATTGGGATTGAGACCCCACTATTTTCCTTACACTGCTGTAGAAACTGGATTTTACACCAAGGCTTCCAATAAGAACAGATGAACTTCTTCCATAATGTCTCAACCTTAGTAAAAAATGCCACTGGAAGAAAAAGTGGGATACAATATAAAAAGTAAAGATACCAAGGTAAAATAATCATCTTAATGAGATTGAAGCAACCAATAAGCCCCAGATGCAAACAGTTCCATTTAAGGAAACATTTGCTGAAAGTTCATACAACTTTCCAAAGTTATTCTCCCGAATCTCAGGAAAATTATTCATTAGGATGACCCCAAGATAATCCAAGAACTGTACCATCCTCTGATCCTAGCCAGGAGGTGCCACATTGTATAAGATCTGGGTCTTATCCGAGTTTAACTTGTGACTTCTCCAAATGATTGGACTGCTGCCACTACAGAGCGTAGACCACTGATCGAAACAAGGGTCAGGACAGTGATGTCCGCATACGCAGCGATTTTTACTACATACCGGTGCAGTCTGAGAGATTGTATCTCTGCCTTCCGTTTTTAGGGATTGGTTAAACTGTTTGCTATAAAGAACAAATAACTGAAGGGAAAGGGGGCTCCTCTGCAGGGTACCATAGAGAATAGAAATAAGGTTTGATAATAGACCTGCACGGCATATCCTTGCCTAAAGGCTAGCATAGAGGCACCTGACTCTAGAGACTAAGACTGAGCCTAAGCCAGCGGACTCCATGACACCCCAAAAGAAGGGTCAGTAGACACTATCAAAGGCCTTCTCAATGTCCAAACAGATCATACCAACTGGACCGTGTCTATCTCCAATGCCACAATTAGTGAATTGACATGCAATGTTGTGTCCCGGCCAGGGATGAAACGGTATTGATTTAAGTCCACCAATTCCAAAATTATTACAGACAACCGACTAGCGAAAACATGAGTGTAGATCTTAGAATCAGTGTTTATGAAGGAGATTGGGTGGTACAAACTGCAGAGTGTGCATTCGTTCCTCTATTTTGGAAAGATGACAATGTTTGTCTCAATCCAAGAATCAGGAATCCTATCTGACAGACCAAAAGAGTTCAACAGATCCCTTAGCAACAGCACCAGAGTCTGCAAGAAGGTGGTAAGAAACTCTAACGGTATGCCTTCCCACGGACCATGGAACTAATGGCATCTTTAACCTCAAAGTGTTATAGAGGCCTCCAACTTAGACCACTGTGTGAAGGTCGCCTTATGATCCATGTATTGCCAAATGAATTGAGAGATGTTCTCTGTGGAAGAAAGACAGTCCTTTCTATATAGCTCCTGGTAAAACCAGCAAAAGACCTCACAGACTGAAGATGGTTCAGGAACCAGAGACCAGTTCTCAACCCTAATCTGCTGAATGTTATTCGAGCTAGATCTGTCTCTAACCCTAAATGATAGAATTCGTCTTATTTTGTCACTGTCTTCAAAATAAGTAATATGCCAGGCCCTTCCAATATTTTACCAGCCCATACCAAATTTGTTTTCTTTGAGGCCCTGAGAACGGTGGACAGCTCCAAAAACCGATTGGCCTGAGGCGCATTCTTCACCATACAACAATATACCAGACTGGATTATAAGGAACAAAGAGTCTATTGGGTCGCGATTTTCTTCATCAATACCATCGTCCAATGATGGGAAGTGAACTGGAGGGTCTGTCCACGACACTAAATCTTTAAGGGCATCCAAGACCACCAAGATTGGTGCCAATCGAATTATGAATTTGAGCAACTCCTGTAAGTGGACATTCATAGAGCTAACATAGCCATCTTCCAACAATAACCTACGTTCAAATGTCCAGCTCCAAGGGCCCAATGCCTGAGTAGATCCCCAAGTTGGACATACAATGACAAAGCATTATGGTCCGACAAGACACTTGGGTTGCATGTAATCCTTGAAGACATCGCCACATTATACCAAGAACATGTGTAACCCTGGTATAGCTTTATGGGGAGCAGAATAAAGCGTAAATCCAGGTTCCTTAGGATGCTTAACACGCCAGAGATAGATCAACCAGAACGTATGTGGAAATTAAATGATGAGCAGCACCCCAGAGCCGATGCCTGCCCCGGCGAGCCTGGTCATTAGAAAGCTGGTCTAAGGACACAAGCTAGGATGCCGAGTCGCTTTTAGGACACAGCGTCACATTTTAAAGTTGCCACATACGCTATATGGTGGGACCCAAAGATGCAACTTGGATAAAAGAAAGTCTAAGACCTTTGGGTCATCCGTATTAGGCCCATATAGGACACAGATGGGATAGGCATAGGACACTGAAGTAAAACTCTGGGGAGACCTATAACAAGAAAGGGATAAAACCTAATAATAAATAATAAACTCTCAGTCTGAGACAGATAAGCCCCTTGAAGACATAGGATTTGTGGCCTAAGTGTTTTCAGTTCTTCCCTTACAAGTTTATGCTCATGTGGCGACTCAACCCCATTGATGTTTCATGACAGGATGTGAAGCTGCTGACCAGGATTGCTACCATTACTTGCAATTGCTATGACACCACAAATTACTCCTCCACCTCACAAACTGAAAAACACCATGTTCTGCCAAACCAAGATATACATGTTTCTTTCAGCACAAACAGACTTGCTCTAAATCACATTGCCCGCAATAATACCCTGAAATGCTCTGGAAGACAAGCAAACCGTCTCGATCCACAACCCCTCTGCCCCCCCTGCCCCCCATTCCCCCTCAAGACACCCAAGAATCAAATTCTTGGAGGACCTGGAAAGTAGTACAAAGCTCCTAAATTCTGAGAAAAGCTCTTCATTCACTGGCTAGTGAATATGATAAGACTGGCAACCCTATCACCACCTTTTCAGAAATTTTTTTTTTGACCTGGGAAGAACTGAAAGAAGACTGAAACCTCTGCTTTATTCTTGGAGAAAAAAGATTTAAGGACTCCTGCCGGTGCTCAGGGACTGGAACTACTCTCCAATAGTCAAGTGGTTGGCCTACTCTTGCTGTCACAGGAACCCAAAGGACATGAGGACGTCCTGCTCTGAGGAAGGCCCAGCTGAGAACTTAGGACTAGACCCCAAAAGAGCAGTGGCTGGACAGAGCCCTTTGGCCTGATTTAAGGTTTGTCAGACTGGCTACTTTGTCACAAACAAACAGAAAAAATAATGATTCACACACCCTTGGAGAAAACTCCCAGGGTTTTGAGGTAATTATTTTTGTCTTTCAAAACAATCTCCCACTTTCAAAGGATCTACTGTGAAAGCCGTGATGGGACAGTAAAGGCACAGAGGTGAAGTCTTAATTTGGCCTTCGAGGGTCTAAATCACTCCCCTACGGCCTACAAGCCAGCTTTTTGGCTGCACGAGAGACCAGGTAGTGCATTTCCAGGAGCAATAATTCAGGGATTTTGGAAGACTTTGTTGGAGCAGGAACATTGGTGTATGTTAATGGTACTCCTACTTCTCCAAACCTGTGTCTCACCAAAGGGCCACCAGGTCAGTGTCAATAATCCTGCCCACTTAAGGGCATCTTCCGGGCTTTTTCCAACCTCCAGAACACCAGGGCAAGGTGCTATAGTTTCCCAAGGGAAGGCGTCCCCACAATGGACAAGATATACTGGTTCATCTTGTTAGGAGTCTTTGACCAGCAAACAAAAGGCTTCAACAAGATCTAGCAGGGAAGGTATCTGGACTCATAGAGTCCTGCTTGAATATAGCATCCTGCCATGCTGGAAGATTTTGGAAATCAGAAAAAACATCTCTTTTCTAAGGTAACAACTTTGATCTGGATGAACTACTTAGCATACCCGACCCAGATTCCATCACTCTGATATCATGCCTAGGTCCCTGTGTACCATGAACAATGACTTCAACTGGGGCCTAGATTGGTGTTTTCTGCTTTAAATACTTATAAATCCATCTCTCTAAATACCATTTTCCAATATTAATAATATATTCTCATTACCCTGTTGCTCAATTTATTTTAATTGGTTTATGATTTGCATTGTATTTTGTTCTTAAATTAACTATTGCCTGCCACTGCATGACCTTAACCCACATTTCTCTGGGAAATTGCCTGATGCTTGTGCTGCAGCTACCCCTGGTTATAAAGAGATTCTCTGAAGTCTATATTATGACCTTACAATGTTGTGTGTATTAGGTTGTTAAGTGTACCCAGCCAAAATGATTAACCCAATTTGTAAAAATAAGCAATTCTTAATTTTGGAAAGTTTATGATTCCAACTAATCGTGGACCTCCAGAAAATGCAGACTGAAATAACCTTCTCCAAATAAAAACATCAACATGTCTCTCTACAAGGAAGCACTAACTCATGTACATAAGCCAGACACCAGACAGGGTTACAGTAATGTATTTGCCTTCGATATTATGAGCTTTTTGAGAAAAACAGGTGCATAATATTGAAGAGCAAATAGATTACTATTATCCCACCAGACATATTCACAGAACAACCTGTACCACGCTGGACTACTAAACCAATATCTCTCTCTCAGGGAACACAGGGGAAAAACATGAGATAGTGTAATTATCGACTGTCTTCAATAAACACCTACGGGGTAATAGGGCACTCAGGCTGGCTCATCTTTGAAACCGGACCAGATAAACCTCTTCAAGAAGGCTTCTGCTAGCCATATAGGTATCTCTGAGATCACCCACTGTCCCCCCTCAAGATTACGTACCACATTAACTCTCAGGCTTCATCTAATTCCTGCTTCTCTGGAGGCCAAGTGCCTTAGCTGCAAGATCGGACTCCTAAACACTGCTACATGGGCAGAAAATGATGCGTCAGCACTCTATGAAACTCAAAAATCTTAAAACTAATAAATACATGTATGTAACACAAATAGTACTAAGTACGTGATTACATGTGAGGACTTAGACGCAATTGTTCATGAAACCAGGATCCCCAAAATTAGGAGCAGAATGTTAAGGCCATTTGCAGATCATCGGGAATATTGAAGTAAGTAGGAAAGGTGCGTAAACTAAGATTCTGGCTTACATCTAAAAAGTTTGCTTTTACACCCACAAATGCCTGAACTTAGTTCATTGCACCAACACTAGAATGTGAACGAGCATACAACCCCACTCAATAAATAGTTGATGTGGCGTTCGTGCTTTCTGGGTTACCAACTGTCCCTAAACAAGGGGTCAGGGATGCAGTGGTTATTAAAACTGAATTTTGTTCTTTATAATATCACACAGAAGCATAAGAGAAAGATACTATGTGTAAAAGTGTTTTATTTAAACAGTCTCATCCTGTTGCTTAGGACATGTAAAATAACCACGCAGATTATCATTAAAACAACACTAACACATGTTGCTAACAGCAATCAATAATATGTACATTTCTGCCACAGTGGAATTATAATCTGGCAATCTATCATTCTAAAGTCTACTTCTATGCGCTATGCTATGGGAGCACAGAGTGGCTTAACTTGCATTTAGAGTTTCATTGGAGGACTCAGTGCACTGCATACCTATTTTCAGTATAAAATTGTATTTAAAAGTAGTCTGGAAAGAGTATTCCCTCAAATGGAAAACAAACGCCAGCTGGGCTCAGCTCCTCCACTCTCAGACTTGGTTTAGTGTTAGGTCTCCGCATAAGACTGGATACAGCAGCAGCCTGGCAGTAGAGTGGGATTTTGAATGAACTACAGCTGAGGTTTGCTGATCTCTGAAGAGCCCCTGATTGTTCGGATATGAAAGTGAAGGGGTGCATTTGATGCTGACAGTGTTACATGAAAACATTATAAGAGCGGGAAAAATAGCTCTCTTGTGCTGTATTCAGGGCCGGACTGAGAACCAAAACTGGCCCTGGCAAAGTGCTCGGCCGGCACCCCCTCCCCACTTGGGGGGTTGGAGGTTGCGCTGAGCTCTTCGCCAGGGCCGTTTTTCGGCCGATTTTGTTACAGGGCCGATTTTGCAGCCCTGTAACAAAACGGCCCCAAGCGGCCCAAAAACGGCCCCCACCCATGTGGCGCACCGGGGGATTGCCCGGTGCCCGCTATGGCCAGTTCGGGCCTGGCCGTACAGTCCCCTGCAATGTTAGTAATTGTTTTGGCATGCTGGTGTTGGGACAAAGATAGTGGCTGTGGGAAGCTGAAAAGTTTGAGCGGCAAAGAATACATAGGTATTTGAAGAGAATTGGGAAGAACATCTGCTTCATAACAGAATCTTACAGAGAGAAGCCTTTAAGCACAGCTCCTACTATCCTATCAACCCTTAGGAGGTGGAAGGAATACACTGAGAGAGCGCAAACTGACCAAAATGTAGAAATACATCACACTTACACGTAGTAAGCACAAATCATGAAGAGAAATGCCATGAGTGCTGATAGTATCCAAAGTTATATTCTGAAATGTGTAGTTAATATAGAAGTTTAAATAGAAGTGGAACTAATACAGAAATGTGTGAAGTAATAAGCTTTTATTGAGCGTGATTATTCCTGAATCCATGTTGTGTAGCTGCTAAAATGTACGATGGCATACGGAAACGTTGAAATGTGGTAGGCCTCAGGGCCTGAGCAAGGCGGGAGGGGGAAGGCGATTAAAATGCACAGTATGGATTGCACTAATGTTTAGAATAATGAGTAGGCTTTTTGATTTATAGATGTGTTTACCGAAATCAGTAGAATATGAGTACTAACATGCTAATAATTAAAGAAGAAGTTGAATGCTATAAAAATGTAGTAGAGCTGGAAAGCTTTAAATGTTGATTTATACGTATTAGTCTGGGTTGGGGAATGTTGCAAGGCGGTTGGAAAACCATGAGAATTGGGAACAGGCTGCAGATGTCTGTCTGGAAGAGAAAAGGGGGGTATTCAATTATTAATATAATGAATAGAAGCTTGTTCAAGAAATGGACCAGACACGGAGGAGGGTTCCGGAATGTTTAAGGGGTATCAGCAGGCCGGAGACGAGTCTGAGAAGCAAGGTCGACTCTAACCACAAGGCCTCATCATGGAAAAAGCCAGGAGCTACACCACGTGAGGGGCGTCTCACGAGGGGCGTCCTAAATGTTGTTGTATTTTTGTATTAGGGACAGCACCCCTGGGTGGAGTTAGAGCAGACGCCTGAGGACCCTTTAGAGAGCGGATGGGTAGGCAGAGAGGGGTCATGACTGGAGAACTATAGGTTTTCACCAAGAGTTCGAGAGTGGGTGGCTTCCTTTGGGAGTCATTCACTGCTGACACCTTTGATAGATTGAGACCTGGTTAAGTAGGGATACCATCTAGAGCAGGGTAGGGAAAGCCTAACCTGTAATTTCCTTCCGCCTGTAAATGAGCGATAGATTTCAATACGTGTCTATGCTAACGGCACTATTGTTTTTAGAACTGGTATTGATAGTTTCTGTTGTTCGTCTGAGGGCTTTCAGAGAACACATGTACGTAATTGGGCCCGTGTATTTGGTGAATCTCATTTTGAGATGCTTGTACCTGCAACTTATAATAAATCTTTGAAAGCTAGAAGTTGTTTGTGATCCTTCGAAGCAGAGTCCTTTATTGGGGGAGCTAACTTGGTAACAGATGCACTTTCTTTCCTCAATGACAGGCAATAAAGATTCAGTCGACCAGACCGGGGTTTTAGATCGATAGTGATAAGGTATTGATCAAAATCTCAACCCTTCCAGTTGGTAGCTATAGAGAATGGTTGCCTTCTTGAGGAAGGTGATCTAGGCCAGGTTAGATTACCCCAAGCCCCCTAGAGACCGATGATCGGAAGAACCGCCCGTGGAAGAAGGACCGGATGACGTGAAGCAGAGAAGCAGCAGTATCGGTCGAGAGTGAGTATAAAGGGTCATGCGTGTTAAGATTGCGGTGTTTTGTATTGTATCTATGTTGTAATGTTTGGCGGAGTTGAATGACTGTAGAGAGACTGTGGAACAGGTTGTGAGCGCGCGCAACCGGTGGAAATCTTAGGCTCAAGGAGAGCTTAAGTGGTTCGGGTGTATCGGACACTCAGAGTAATTGTTAACCAGGGTGAAGGGGGTCATGAGGTACCAGTGACCACCCGAAGGACCAGATAGGGGGAGTGAGTGCGCGAGTAACAGACGCTGGTCGGAAGTTACTGTGTGCGTAAAGAACCTATCAGAGTGACGACAGACATCTCGTCAGTTGTGTTGATAATTACAGATAGACTGTGGACGTACAGTCGAGGGAAGTGACCGCTTGGTCGGAAGTAGTCATTTTTCAGAGTATGAATGGGACGCATGCATGACCGCGAGGAGAGCTGAGAAAGGAGGGGTGCTGCTACGAAGCGGAGACTAGTGACGTCAGAAGGTGCCGCGCTGGGATTGGCCGGCCGGTGAAAGACCGCGCTGTGATAGGCCAGCTAGCAAAGCCGCGCTAGGATTGGTGGATTGTCATCAGGAAGTAAACAGAGTATTCAAGCTGGAAATCTTGCGCATAATTATGAAGTGTTTTAAATGGTTGAAAGCGCTGTTTAAAAGAGAACGTAGGGGATCGTATGAAGGGGAAGAAGCCCCGCCGGAGGGTACGCCAGCGCGTTACATGGGGTCAAATGTTGGGTTGCACACGATTTTGTGGATCTCGGAGTGGAGTAAGATGACAGATGGAAATGAGGAACTCACGTTCCCGAAGTACGGGACGTTCAGATTAGAGGTGCTACACAGATTAAAAGCAATTATGACCTCTACGAGACCCTTGCCTAGACCAACTCAGTTTGAAGCCCTTAATGCATGGATTAGGGCAGCGCATGAAAAGAACATGAACCGACGGCAGGAAAGAGTGAAACGCTCGGTAAGAGCAGTACAGGATGCCAAGTGGGATGAGGATGCTAAAAGATGGAGGGCGCATAACCTAGAAGTAAATAAATTGTATCCAGTGTTAGAGATGCCCGGAAATAAAAGCCCCCTAGAAGAGGATGACGAGAGCGAGACAGAGGATAGCCTGATAAACAGATTATTGACAGACAGGCCGCCTCCATATAACAGAGCAGAAGGAGATGCCGAGAAAGGGGGGGGCAATGCAGGAGAGCATGGGCCGCTTCCCAGTTCCGAATGGGATCCTGCTGCAAAGAAAGAACTGTCCCAGCCTAGCCAGGTGCAACAGGTGGTCGGGAGGTTTGTGGTGCAAAGAGCGCCAGAAATGGAGTGTGCCACATCCTACGCGTTACCTGATGCACTACAGGTACCCGTTACCATAGGTCCTATAGTATCGATATATGACCCAGAGAGAGCTAGAGGGGAGGAACGGGTACGGAGGGACAGAGAAAGAGCAGAGATGGCAAGGAGGAATGATACGATCAACTCCCCAAGCCAGTTGCCGATACCAAGAGAGTGGAGTACCCCAGTACCCACGGCAGGGGATCTGGGGAACATTAGATACCCAGAGGATATGAGGGGACCAGGACGGAAATCCTTCCAAGAGTTAAACGAGTACATGAAGCAATGGGATGAGGCAGTTGAGGCTCACAAGAGCATCATAGTGGCGGAAGCTGAAAGGGAAAGGCAGGACAGCAGAGCCCGAACTCACTGCGGGGCTGAAGAGAGCAGTCCGGAGTGGGACGGAAGGGAGAAAGACAGTAGGAGAGGCACCCATTGGGCCCGGAGTGGAGGTAGATCAGACCTGGAAAACGGGGGGGTGTCTCGCCCACTATGTAGTGATGAAGATAGAAGGGCTCGGGAGTACAGGGACAGCTTTAAGTGTATCCACTGCGTGCCAGACAATAGAGAGCAGAGTGGGAGTTGCGAAAGGCCGCACCATAGTCCCTGTGATGACGGACATGAGCGCAGCCCAGGGAATATGGGAAACCAGGAAGGATCGTATCAGATACTGAGTGATACGAGGCCAAGAGAGAATGGTGATCGAAGGGAGGATAACAGAGAGGCTTACTGTGAGAAAAGAGGAGAGAACGGGCAGAGTAAATTAGGGGGTAACAGGCCAGTGTTTCATCACCTTCCAAGATCAGATGGCCGAGCATGGGATCTGGAGAGATGGGAACAAGAGAGAGCACTCCCCAACTCCCCCGAACCCAAACGAAGGGCCCGGAGTTGGGATGGGAGAGACACCTGTGAACCTCCCTCGAAGGAGATATTACGAGCAGAAATAAAAGCCAAAAGGCTCGATGTCTCTAGCTTAAAGTCAGATTTGGATGACATGGTGGATGGTACCCTGCCCTTAGAAAGAATAGACATGTATGAGCAGGGTGAAATTCTGTTCATGGCAAAGGACGTAACTCGAAAGGCGAGAGCAACCCATGAGAAATTAGTGGAACTAGCAGGCAAGTACATGGTAGACCTGTCAAGAACCAAAGCCTTACAGGGCAACCACAGGCTACATTACACAGACCGAGACCTAGATGAGAGGCGAACCATCGGATTGAAAACACACATAAGGGAACTGATCACTGGAATAAGGACATGGAGGGCCCTAGATAAGTGGGAAGAGAGGTGGTCCAAGAGAGGGACCGTCAGGAGAAGCACACTTATGATGACACCAGGAGGACAGCAGGGAGTAGAGACATACCCTTTGAGGGAAGTCGCAAATGGGACCTATGTCCACGTCCCTTGGAGTAGGGGGGATTTAGCTGCTTTTACCACCTCTTTCCCCAAATTGCGGGAAAACCCAGTGGAGTGGTATAAGCAAGTTGAGAGATTCGTAAAAATCTCAAAGGTCTTATGGATAGATTTGAACACGCTGTTTGACATAGTAGTGCCAGGAGATTTGTGGACCGCCTGCAAGGTTAGCGCTGAGTGGCCCACCATAGAGCCCGAGAGAGATGCTAAGACTAATGGGCCGTCCGAAAGTGTGATGGCAAAGTTCGAGAGAGTAATGACTTGGCTGAAAGATAAAGTGCCAATGCAAGACATAGATTGGGTAAAAATTGACCGAACAAGACAGGAACCCAAAGAGACAGTTCACGAATACTATGAGAGATTACTGAAGGCGTTTAAACAGTATAGCGGTCTGGATGTAATGGATCCAAAGGACATAGGGCAGTTTGTGTCCAAATTCGTCTTGGGCCTAAGACCGGATATTAGTTTAATGATACAGCAACACTTGATCTGTTGGCAAAATAAACCCCTAGACGAAATACTGAGGTATGCCAGGTACTGCTGTGATGAGATAGACTCCAAGGCTAAGAAACTAAAGGAGAAACTGATGGTGGTACAGATGCAGGCAGCAGGGAAGGGGGGACAGCAGCAACAGCAACCAGGAACAGGTACTGGAGGAAAGAAACAGTACAGTCAGAGCAAAGGCAATGAGGAGAACTCCACCTTTAGACCAAGGATAGATATAACTGCCTTAAAGAAAACAACTAGGTGCCACCAGTGTAACGAGGTGGGACATTGGAAACGCGAGTGTCCCTATAATGTTGAGATAGGAGACGAAGAGGTAGAAGAGGAAGTGACCCAGAGTGCGCCTGCAAGAGGAGTAACGCAGTACCAGGGAAAGGTGCTCAAAGGGGGGGGGCCACCTCCCCGAGCTCAGTTCCCACAGCCACCCAGATTAGGGACTATGGGTAAGACCTATAGACAGATGCCACTGTTTGTCGGGGGAGAGGAATGCTATTATGTGGACCCACTAACTGGACAGAGGGTAGAAAGGGATGACTGCACCCTCGGGGCAGCTCTGGAGGTAGATCAGAGGGGACCCTATGTTGAGGCCGAAGTGGCAGGGTTCCCTACGACATTTCTAGTGGACACAGGAGCCACCAGATCCACGATCAGGTCAGCCGCCGTGCCAGGCCTGCCTATGTCTGGGGAGACCATACAAGTGGTGGGGGTCGCTAACAGGAGAATGACCAGTCCTCTGACGGAACCCGTACAGGTGAAAATAGGGAAGTACAGTGATGAGCACCAGTTTGTGGTTTGCGATTCTAGTCCTGTATGTCTGCTAGGAAGAGACCTTTTGTGCAAGTTAAATTGCACCATATATTGCACACCACAGGGCGTGGAGGTATTGACTAATGATGATGATGCTGACTTTAAAGTCGCCAATTCCAGAATATGTGTGGAACTGTATCCCACTTTGACAGTAGACGAGCTACCCTGGGATCTGAGAGAGACCGTTGCCCCGGAAGTATGGGATATCACTGGGGAAGAGATTGGGTTGGTGAAAGGAGTAGACCCAGTGAAAATCGTAGTGAAAGCTCATGCTGAGTTCCCAAGAACCCCTCAGTATAAATTGACACCAGAAACGATTGCAGGCATACAACCCGTGATTGAGTCCATGATTAAGCAGGGAATACTGAAGGAAATCGTGGGTAGTCCATGTAACTCCCCGATTATGGGTCTGCAGAAACCCAATGGGAAATTTCGGATAGTGCAGGACCTCAGAAAGATTAATAACATAGTCGTTTCGTGTTGTCCAGTGGTACCGAATCCATCAGTGATACTGTTTCAGATACCGTTCCAAGCAGAATGGTTCACTGTAATTGATCTTTGCCAGGCTTTCTTTTCGATCCCTTTGGACGAAGAAAGCCATTTTCTTTTCGCATTTAAGCTGGAAGGTCGCGTCCTAACATGGTGTCGTATTCCTCAGGGGTATACAGAGAGCCCATCGATCTTCAACCAGCTCCTGAAGAGAAATCTTGAAAGTCTAGTACTGCCCCAGAGGTCAGTTCTGGTCCAGTACATAGACGACCTCCTTGTGGCGTCAGAGACAGAGGAAGCTTGCAGGGAAGACTCTATTGCTTTGTTAAACCATCTAGCCGAAAATGGGCATAAGGTGTCCCCGGGAAAATTGCAGTACTGCCTGACAGAGGTACAGTACTTGGGACACAGAATTGAAAAAGGGAAACGGAAGGTGTCACCAGACAGGATAGAGGCCATCATGAAGATGAATGCGCCTAAAACGCAGAGAGAAGTCAGGATGTTTCTAGGAATGGTGGGATATTGCCGACAGTGGATCGCAAACTTTTCACTGAAAGCAAAGCCCTTACAAAAACTGACGCACAAGGAGGTGAGTGATCCGGTACCATGGGACAAAGACTGTTTGATGGCGTTCCTGCAGCTGAGAGAGGACTTGTGTCGTGCTCCGGCTCTGGGAATGCCAGATTACGATAAACCATTCTTGCTCTACTGTTGTGAGAGAGAGGGATGCGCGCTGTCTGTGTTAGTCCAAATCCATGGGAATGCCCGTAGACCAGTCGCGTATTTCTCGGCTACTTTAGACCCAGTAGCCGCAGCGTTGCCCGGATGTCTCAAATCCGTTGCTGCAACAGGTGTCAGCATTGAGAGGTGTGAGAATATTGTTATGGGGCATCCGTTAGAGGTACATGTGCCCCACTCTGTTGAATTGTTGATGACCAGGACTAAAACTCAGCATCTGACGAATAGCAGGCTCACGCGCTATGAGCAAGTCATTCTTGCTGCAGAGAACGTGACCCTCAGGAGATGCTCTGTTTTAAATCCTGCTACCTTAATGCCACTTCCAAATGATATCGAGGATGATGAAGAATGTACAGACCATGACTGCCTCGATGTGACTGAACTATGCACCAAACCAAGACCCGACATCGTAGATGAGCCACTGACTGACCCAGATGAAATTTTCTTTGTCGATGGCTCATGTGTAAGAGACGAAGTTGGGCAGTTAAGAGCAGCTTACGCTGTTTGTACCATTACTGGAGTAGTGGAAGCTGGATGCCTGGAAGGAGTACACTCCGCTCAGGTAGCCGAGATTATTGCCCTGACGCGTGCCTGCCTGGCAAGCAATCAAATCCGAGTCACCATATACACTGACAGTCAATATGGTTACGGGGTAGTTCATGATTACGGGCAGTTATGGTCTCAAAGAGGATTCATGACCTCTTCAGGCTCTCCCATTCGCAATGGAGAGTTTGTGCGCCTGTTGTTAGAGGCATTGCAATGTCCAGCAGGTATCGCAGTTGTGAAATGCACCGCACATACCAGAAATATGGACTTCGTGTCACAAGGCAATAGATATGCCGACGAAGTCGCACGGTATTGCGCGGAAACAGGGTACTCTTTCACGGAGGTGGAAGTGGGTGGAATAAATGTAAGGACTGAATTAGCTATGATATTGGAAACTGTTGATACTTGGGACGAACTGAAGGAGATGCAAGAAAATGCTCCTGACTGTGAAAAGGAGACATGGCAAAAGGCAGGATGTGTGGTGGGGGAGGCCCATTTCTGGGTTTCAGCAGATGGCAGAGCAGTGTTGCCCAATGAGATGGTGAGCCCAATGGCCCGACAAATACATGGTCCTGTCCACCTAGGAAGAGATGCTATGCTGAGAGTGTTTAGACAGACCTGGTTCAACCCCAAGTTCAGAGTAGCAGCCGAAGCAGTGTGCCAGCGTTGTGTGACGTGCCAGCAGTTGAATGTAGGGAAGAAGACACCAGTTGCACTGAGCCACATAGGGAGGTCAGGAGGTCCATTCAATCGAATGCAGATAGATTTCATTGAAATGCCAAGGTGCAGCCGCCTCCGTTATATCCTGGTGGTTGTTTGCGTTTTCTCTAGATGGGTTGAGGCATATCCTACACGCAGGTGCGACACCCTCACAGTAGCTAAGATATTGCTCAGGGAGCTTATCCCGCGCTTCGGGGTGCCGGCCTCTTTGGAATCAGATAGGGGAACGCATTTCAACAGCTCGCTTGTGAAAATGATTTGTGCAGCTTTGAATATAGACCAAAAACTGCATTGCAGTTATCGACCAGAGGCTTCAGGAATTGTGGAGCAAATAAATGGCACCATCAAGGCCAGAATTGCGAAGGTGTGTTCATCAACATCCTTGAGTTGGCCTGATGCGTTGCCATTGGTCCTTATGAGCCTCCGTAGTACCCCGGATAGGAGAACTGGTTTGTCTCCTCATGAGGTACTGATGGGAAGAGCAATGAGGTTACCTTCTGTCCCAACTGCTGCATTGATTAGCATCACAGATGATATGATCCTGGACTATTGTAAGGGGCTGTCTGACGCCATTCATTCTGTGTCCCTTCAGGTGCAGGCTGCCGAGGTACCATCGTGCCAGGACCCTTGTCATGACTTGCTTCCTGGGGACTGGGTCCTGGTGAAGAAACACGTGAGAAGTAGCTGCTTGGATGTTCGTTGGCGTGGGCCCTTCCAGATCATCCTGACCACAAACACAGCCGTGAAAGTGGGAGGCCTGCCCAATTGGATCCACGCGTCACACACGCGGAGAGTTCCAGCACCTCTGATAGAAACAGCTCCTCTCTCGGATAGACGTCCCGCAGCGGACCGAGAAGCCATAGAGGGGGCTAGTCAAGCTGTAGAGGTGCCAGCGGAAGCAGGGAACGAGTCTGACCAAGCTGAGGACGGTCAGTACAACAGCGAAACAGACAACGCTACTGAAGGAGAAAGTAGCTGGGAGTACGAATCAGACACTGACAGGTCTGACAGAGAGCGTGAACCAACGAGAAGAAGACGGAGTAGAAGGGTACGCGGAGAAGCTGATTGGCCGCAGAGAAGGAGCTCTAGCCTAAGGTCAACCCTGGAGAGAACCCTTCCTCCAATATCAGAAGACTCGAACTCAGAAGACGGTGCTCAGGGCGCTGAGGCACCAGAGTTGAGGAGGTCAAGAAGAGTGCGTGTGCCTAACAGAAGATACTCCACCCCTGAGTGGGCATATCTGGCGACAGATGGCTTCGAAACCAGTGACGGGGAGGATCAGAGCGGTGGTGGTGTCCAGTTCTGAGCCCATCGTGACAGTGGAGATAAGATTGTTAGTGCCCGGTGTCGAACAAGAAGGGTCACTGACATTCATGCTCCCCCGTCCTCCCCGCCTCAGCAAGATAAAAGACATGTTTCTCACAGAATTGCAATTCCCTGATTTTGGTTCAAAGATATCAGCCGCAGAAGAGCACAATCTTCGTCTGGAAATATTGAATTTTGCTGTCGAAGCTGCAGGCGAGCGCCTGATAGTAGATGCTTAAAAGACTTTGTAAATAAGCGTGAAGAAAAGAAGATTACCTAGCGCCTAGGAAGCAGAGAATCTTAGGGACTTTCCCTGAGTGGATGGAGAAGGGCTAGGGTTGTCTATATTGAACTAAAAGGAACTTTTGCGGAAAAGGTTGTCAGCTTCCAGTTGCGTGGTTCTCAAAGATAAAAGGAGTAAAGAGACTGTAAAGGAAAGGAAGAAAGAAAGGAACTTTGTGTAGAGTTACGAGAGAGCCACACTATCTGACGAAATGGAGGCTGGTACCCAGAACCGCAGAGCGAAATGTATAATAGGTACACTAATAGTAGGAGTGATAATATTAATAGCTTTAGTAGTGACAGTCTCCTATGTAAAGGGACGTGAGGAAGAGGCAAAGGTAACTGATGTGAAATCTGTAGAGGCGCTTGCTCCCACCGTTGCCGGTGGGAAAGGGGAAAACACACAAGAGAAAGCGTTATTAGCTGCAGAAGCCCGCAGGTTACACGTGGATGAGTCCCAAGGTGACTTTAGGTCAAATGCATATGCAAAATTATTGTATGAATATGTGGATGCCATGGAGGTCAAGGACTGCTATGTCTGCATGCAGTTGCCGGCGTCTGTAGATGAAGGCATTCGATATCATCACCTCCCGCTGACATATGGCATTACATGTAGCTTATTGCTTAGTATATTTTATGGGAGAGATAGTTTTGAATACTATTTCTCCAATTATGACTCAGTGTTACCAGAAGTCCCAAATTATAAGCAGATGAACAAATGGGACTACTGGAAGAGTGAAGACAGATTGGCCAAGTTCTTCATTCCTTGGATTACATTAGACACTTCACATGCCCGCAGAAATAATCTGACATGCAAGGTGTCGGAAGTTGAGAAAAAGTTCATAGGGCAGGTGGATGATCGAAACAGGAGGCAAAAGATTTTGAAAAAATCAGGACAAGGGAAAACAGATTGGACCGACGAAGAAAAGGTACACAAAAGAAAGGGTAGTAGTGGTCCAATAGCTTTAGATAGAACGCAGAGAGGAAAGTTATGTCTTCACAGGGCCAAAACGTATTATGAAAATGTATACGTGGGAGAAGTTAGCTGTGAACATGCTTTCAATTTAGAGTACTACACCAAGGACTTCCTGAAGGGAATGCAAGTGATTCCAAATGTATATTTCGTGTGTGGAAGAAATGCTTACGTGAAGCTACCTGATAATTGGTATGGCTCATGTTACTTGGCAATTATCTTCCCTAAAATATACCATGCCCAAGACTTAGAGATCATCGAGGGTAAGACAGCATCAAGGGGAAGGAGAGATGTAGGAGGTGTAGAAATGGTTGGAGATGTCTTTGGAGCTGTGTTCCCTTTTCTAGGATTAATCCTTAATGATGTTAAAATTAGACGACTAGCAACAGTCGTAGACAGGTTGTCTGCCAGTACTGCTCAGTCCTTAATGCTGGTAGAAGGAGAGATGCAATCGATAAGGGCTATGGTTCTTCAGAACCGTCTTGCCTTAGATGTCCTATTAGCAAAAGAGGGCGGAGTCTGTAAGGCTTTGAAGGTCCAAGAATGTTGTACTTACATTCCAGACAATTCGAAGCCCCTTGAAAAAGTTATTAGGAACATAACTGATATTCATAAGGAGATCGAAGACTTGAGCAGAGAAAATGTCTGGGAAAAGGTGGGCCAGGGGATAAGTGACGCAGGAGGTTGGCTCACCACGTTAGGCAAAAGCTTTGTGTGGAAGATACTAAAACCTATCATCATAATATTGATCTGTGGGATCGTGGTGTGGGGATTGGTGAGGGTATTCAAATGGTACAGATCAAGAAGGTCAGAGAGGGCTCGGAGCAAACAGCTGCAGAGATTGGCTGCCATACAAGATAGTCAGTACCGGAGTCTGAGGGCTTTGGAAACACAGAAACGAGTTATGCTAGCAATCACTGCAGTTTAAATGTTAATGATGACCCCGAGAGGTCATCAAAGGGGGGAACTGAGAGAGCGCAAACTGACCAAAATGTAGAAATACATCACACTTACACGTAGTAAGCACAAATCATGAAGAGAAATGCCATGAGTGCTGATAGTATCCAAAGTTATATTCTGAAATGTGTAGTTAATATAGAAGTTTAAATAGAAGTGGAACTAATACAGAAATGTGTGAAGTAATAA
Organism: Lissotriton vulgaris; assembly: GCF_964263255.1. Classification (NCBI taxonomy): domain Eukaryota; kingdom Metazoa; phylum Chordata; class Amphibia; order Caudata; family Salamandridae; genus Lissotriton; species Lissotriton vulgaris. The sequence goes on from NC_141685.1 coordinate 1,939,488,018, forward strand.
GCTTTTATTGAGCGTGATTATTCCTGAATCCATGTTGTGTAGCTGCTAAAATGTACGATGGCATACGGAAACGTTGAAATGTGGTAGGCCTCAGGGCCTGAGCAAGGCGGGAGGGGGAAGGCGATTAAAATGCACAGTATGGATTGCACTAATGTTTAGAATAATGAGTAGGCTTTTTGATTTATAGATGTGTTTACCGAAATCAGTAGAATATGAGTACTAACATGCTAATAATTAAAGAAGAAGTTGAATGCTATAAAAATGTAGTAGAGCTGGAAAGCTTTAAATGTTGATTTATACGTATTAGTCTGGGTTGGGGAATGTTGCAAGGCGGTTGGAAAACCATGAGAATTGGGAACAGGCTGCAGATGTCTGTCTGGAAGAGAAAAGGGGGGTATTCAATTATTAATATAATGAATAGAAGCTTGTTCAAGAAATGGACCAGACACGGAGGAGGGTTCCGGAATGTTTAAGGGGTATCAGCAGGCCGGAGACGAGTCTGAGAAGCAAGGTCGACTCTAACCACAAGGCCTCATCATGGAAAAAGCCAGGAGCTACACCACGTGAGGGGCGTCTCACGAGGGGCGTCCTAAATGTTGTTGTATTTTTGTATTAGGGACAGCACCCCTGGGTGGAGTTAGAGCAGACGCCTGAGGACCCTTTAGAGAGCGGATGGGTAGGCAGAGAGGGGTCATGACTGGAGAACTATAGGTTTTCACCAAGAGTTCGAGAGTGGGTGGCTTCCTTTGGGAGTCATTCACTGCTGACACCTTTGATAGATTGAGACCTGGTTAAGTAGGGATACCATCTAGAGCAGGGTAGGGAAAGCCTAACCTGTAATTTCCTTCCGCCTGTAAATGAGCGATAGATTTCAATACGTGTCTATGCTAACGGCACTATTGTTTTTAGAACTGGTATTGATAGTTTCTGTTGTTCGTCTGAGGGCTTTCAGAGAACACATGTACGTAATTGGGCCCGTGTATTTGGTGAATCTCATTTTGAGATGCTTGTACCTGCAACTTATAATAAATCTTTGAAAGCTAGAAGTTGTTTGTGATCCTTCGAAGCAGAGTCCTTTATTGGGGGAGCTAACTTGGTAACAGATGCACTTTCTTTCCTCAATGACAGGCAATAAAGATTCAGTCGACCAGACCGGGGTTTTAGATCGATAGTGATAAGGTATTGATCAAAATCTCAACCCTTCCACACTAACCAATTCAATACATATGCCTCTAGGCATGCCTTCAGTCGGGAGGCCCAAACATAGGAGCAATCTAATACAGGTTTCTAAAATCAAACAAGGAACAAAGCACACTATCGGTAAGTCAAAAAGCCTTGGGATAATAACTCATACCTAGTCTCTCAGGCAAAGCCATGCTGTGTAAGACTTTCCCCACTTGTATGTGAAAGATTAGCATCTTTCATATTCAATTACAAGTACATTTACAGACACTGTGGGCCTAGGACCTAGAAAGTATGAAGATGTTAATAGTCTTAACATTCACAACATGGCAAAGTAGTGAAACATATCAAAGCTCTTAGATGGTGAAGCAGTCACCATACCATTCTCTGCTATACTTACTCAGGGATTCAATTGCCTATTTTGATGTCAAGATGAATCTACAAAATTGAGCTACTAAGAGGTTGTTACGTCTGTATTGTGGGACATCGATTTCCCATCCCTCACAATAAATCTAACTGACCACATCAATCCTCACAAGCAGTCCCCTTAGCAGATCAATGAAGATCCCTCTGGTGACTCACAATGACGAGCCAGAGGAAATTAGACTGGACAAAAAAGTAAGACTGAACAAAGCCCACAGGAGTTGGTGATCACTTCCTTGTCAAAGAAGACTGTATAAGAGAGTACTTGTAATTTATCACTGTTAATTACAGAAAAAAAGCAAGAGCCAGATTCAGGTGATGATAGACATGATTAGAAATGAGCAAATGGAAGGAGTGTAGAAAACATCAAGAAGGTTGAAAATTATAGCCTCAAATAAAAAAGGGAGTTACTACCTAGTCATTGGTAGTAGACTATTTATTACCATGAAGCTTCCTTTTCAAATGGTCCCCATAACTTTAATCGGTACAACTAAAATTGGAAGGCAAACATGAAATCTTCAAAATGGCTTGGGTAGATGAGAGTGAAAGAAGTGTTAAGGAATTTATTAGTTGGTCTACGAGAGCTGATGATTAGGACACCTAGCCCATTGGCAGTAACTGATATGAAGATGCACCATGCCAAGCCAGACAGTCTACCCCAAATGTTCTACCTCAGTTAATGAACTTGATGCCTTTGTTGGTCTCTAACCTTGGTTCAAGTATACTGAACACTGGATGGCAGACAGAGGAAACGTGTTGTTTCACAACGAAGGAGGCAAGTGACTTCCATGCTACTATTCAACCAGTTCAGACAATGGCCCCTTGAAAGTATCCCACAGCTTAGGCATTATGTACCACCATAGCGAGATGTTACCAATTGGATGATATAAAGCTGTACAGTGCCACACACAAACAAGAGAAATTATTAACACATTAAACACCTGAGCACCATGGTACGGCCCAAATATACAAAAGTTTGCTCTGGTTATCATGTAGCACAAGCAGTTTAGTGCTGTCCATAGTGGCCTGTAAAATAGAAAGTAAACGCAGGCCATCTTTTGTGTCATGTGGTGTCACCTGTGCCCCTGCACAAAATGTTAGCATGTTTGGGCTTTCATGTTTCCAAAGCATGCAAATGGGAGACCAGCACATTTTTAAGAATCTATCCTTTAGCCTAGCTCATAAAAAAGAGTGGACTAGGGGTCATCTGTATTAAAAATTTGGAACATTTTCAGTTACTCCATCCATTTTTGCATTAAACATTCATCCATGCTATTATGTTTTGTGCGTGACACTTCCGCAGTATAAACAGCAAAAAACATTTTTCCTGCACATCATCTTTAAAACAGCAATATGTCTCTCCTCGCTGTTTAACTGGTAGAATATGGCTCCCATAAATACTTCTTCATCTGCTGACTTAAGATATTGGGGATCAGCATCCAAATAATCATCAAGCACCGGAGTAAGCAACCCCTCAATATATGGGGAGAAGACATACAAACATTGAGTCACTATCAAGGAATGCGGATCTGAAAAAAACATCACTTTAATTGGTTGTGGTCCCTGAAGTAATTCATGAAGGTTCTTCAATATGGTTCCAGATACTGAGTCCACTCCCAGGTATTTATGGACTTGGGGCCGAATTTATATTTCGGTGAACAGGTTACTCCATCACAACGGTGACGAATATCTCGCCTATCAAAATATAAGTCCCATCGGATATAATGGGATTTATATTTCAGTGGATGAGATATCCTTTACTGAAGTGACAGAGCAACCTGTCCGCCAAAATATAATTCAGGTCCTTAGACTTAATAGCCTGTACAAAGTCATTAGCTGAGATTGATAAATGTTTCTCTCTGTTAAAATAATGACTCCTCATTTTTTCAACTTGTGTACTTGCTCAACAGTGGTACGAACAATGATAAAATTAAAAAGGTTCTGCATTGGTCCCACATTTTTAGTATTTCATTATTGTGGCTTCGTCTGGTTTGATAATATAAGTCCTTTACCAATGTTTCTTGGAATGAAACTCTTTTTAGTTACCAACTTCTTAATAGTGTCTATTACATGATTTGAGCTAGTACTGTACAACTCTTAAGTAAAATATGATAAATAAAACACGGCTTAGCTGTATTGCATAGATTACTCCACAAAATTAAAGTTTAGGGGTAGGATCAGGATGAACTTTCTTGGAAATGGCTTAGCTGTATTGCATAGATTATTCCACAATATGAAAGTTTAGGGGTAGGATCAGGACAAACTTTCTTGGAAATGGCCCTTTTTGCAGAGTCCCACTCAAACTTTTTGCCTTCCTCCTCCTTTTTTTTTGGGTTTGATTTTATTGGCCTTAGGACTATGTGCACTTTGCCATTGCTATCCAGTGCTAATTTGTTTGTGGTCTCACCTTAAAACATGGTAGAATTGGATTATACCCAAATTGGCATATTTAACTTAATTTTAAGTCCTTAGTTAAGTGGTACAATAAATGCCCAGGGCCTTTAAATTAAATGCTACTCGTGGGCCTGCAGCCTCGATTGTGCACCCACTTGAGAAGCTCTTTAAACAGGTCTCAGGACTGCCATTGTCATTTCGTCCGGGAAAAATAGACCTTTTGCCAGGCCCAAACCTTCCTTTCTAATACATATAAGTCACCCCTAGGCTAGGCCAGGAACAGTTCAGAGGGCTGGGTGCAAGGTATTTGAAAAGCATGTACTTTTAAGTATTACATCTCCTGTTAGTGAAAAACTCTTAAATTTGTCCCACTGGATAATATAGGAATTACCTTATACATTTTATACGTGTAACTTGCAAATGGGAAGATACAACTGGTTCAAGTTTGGTGTCGCTGGAATAACTAATTTAAAATCCTAACTTATAGTGAAGTAGGATTTTAAATTGCAATGCTTACAATTCCACTTTTAGAAAGTTGGCATTTTCTTACTTTAGCCATTTGGTGCCTACAACCTGCCTTTGGCCACATGACTGGGAGTAAGTGGCAATTGGGCTTTATGTATTCCTCCTAGACAGCCACACACAATGCAAGCTTAGTTGTGACTGAATAGGCCAACACTGGCAGAATGGGAGAGAGGGGTACAGCTTCACTTACAGCTGTATAGGCTGTGTCCTATACCCACACAAAGAACTGAATACCCTGTGTAGTTAGCCTGGGACCAAGACACGGAAGGCAGGGCATCTGTGCACTTTAAAGGAATGCCTCTAGAAGCTTTTCCCCACTTCAAAGGCTCACATGTGTATAAAAGGGCCTCAGACACCTCTACCTCAATACTCTTCTGGACATATGGATGCTTTGTCATGAAGAAAGACTGCTATGTTGCAGAAGGACTGCCACTCTGCTGGACTGCAATCTGTTTTACTCCTGCTCTGCTGACCTGCCGTCCCCTTCACTGGGTGAGGAGGACTCAACATGAATCTCTTGAACCCAAACCCACAGTGACTACCAGGTCTAGTTGGCTGGTCTCCTGATCAGATGCTTGAGGGACATAACATAATTCCAAACATCTTGCACCTGGACTCTGCCATCTGTGAGTCTGCTCTACCAAGTGGTGCCAACCCGGTTTTGGACCCCTGGAAGTGGGCTTAAGGTGCTTGGCAGTAGAACTGATGCATCTCCTTGGCTGAGCCGAGCCGAGCATCCCAGAGTAGAACTGACACATCGGCACTGCTGCATGGATTAGACCCATCACAAAGACCCACATCGCCCACTGCAGTTCTTGGAACAGACACATCACCACGACCCAGGTCCTTGCATTTCTAATCGGCTGTCTCAACGACTATAAATAAAGGTTACAGTGTCTTTATAGTTAGGCTCACATTTCACAGATACAAAACCAGTGATATTCAGCAGTTATAGTTACCTGAGCTAAGTATAACTTATGCCCCCTCAATGCACTGGTTATGACCTCACATATTACAACACTAATGACATGGTCAGTGACTTCACTGGTGACATCTCAAATGACATCACTAATGACATCATCCAGTGTTTGTGAGTGTTTCCTAACAGTTTCTCAGTGTTAAACATATATACTAAGGTACCACAAAGTTAAATTAGTATACTTTGTGTAGTTCTAATGAATAATACTATTTCTATATAGATTATGTGAGTTACTGTGTGTATCCATGTGTGAGTGACTATATGGTATGTGAGTGGCTGTATAGGTGAATAAGTGTGTGTGTGAATAGCTTTGTGGGTGAATAAGCAGTTCTATGAGTGGCTGTGTAGGTGAATAAATGGGTGTGTGAATAGCTGTATTGGTGACAAAGTGGATGTGCAAGTAACAGTAGGGGTGGGTGTGTTGGTGTGTCAGTGGCTGCATGGGTGAGTGACTGGCAGTTTGTGTGGGTGTGTGAGTCCCTGTATGGGTGAGTGAGGAGACATGTGAGTGTTAGTATGGATGTGTGAATGGGTTTTTAAGTGGTTGTGTGGGTGATTGAGTGGCTCTGTTGAGAGGTTTATGGGTGAGTGACTGGGTATGTGAGTAGCTGTATTTGTGACTGTGTGAGTGGCTGTATGGGTGGATAAATGGGTGTCTGAGTAGCTGCATGGGTGAATAAGTAGGCGTGTCACTAGCTGCATAGCTGAGTGAATGGGTATGTAAGTGGTGCATGAGTGATTGTATGGGTGAATGAGTGGCTCTGTTGAGAGTCTACATGTAGAGTGAGTGGGGGTTGTGAGTGGCTATATGGGTGAATAAGTGGGTTTGTGGGTGACTGTATGTGTAAGTGAGTGGTTGTGTGAGTAATTGTATGTATGAGTGGCTCTGTGAGTGGCTGTATAGGTGAGTGAATGGGTGTGTGAGTAGATCTATGGATAAGTGAGTGGATTTGTGAGCAGTTGTGTGAATGGGTGTATGTGTGTGTGAGTGGATGAGTGAATGTTTCTGTGACTTATGTAATCAGTGATGTCACTGACCATGCCATGAGTGATGTAATATGTGCGGTCAGAAGCAGTGTATGGCAGGGGCGAAAGCTAAAGTTAGCTCAGGCAACTATAACTGCTGAATTTTACTAGTTTTGTACAAGTGCAATCCGAGCCCAACTAGAATATCCCTGTAACCTTTGTTTTTTTCAGTGAATTTCTAAATATTTTTAATTGTATTTCCTAATGATAACATCATTGTAATCTTAGTTTTTTTGTGAATTTTGAAGGTTTTTAAATATTATTTCCTAACTTTAACCTTTATCCTTTAAAAAGTGGGTGTGTAAGTGGCTGTATAGATTGGTGACTGGGTGTGTGAGTGGCTATATAGGTCTGTGAGTGGGCATGTGAGTGATTTTATGGGTGTGTGAGTGGCTGTATGGGTCGGTGACTGGGTGTTTTAGTGCTGTATGGGTCTGTGAGTGGGTGTGTGAGTGTCTGTATTGGTGTATGCGTGAGTAGGTTTGAGGGTGTGCTAGTGTGTGAGTAGATTTGGAGAATGGGTGTGAGTGGCCGTATGGGTCTGTTGTAGTGGTGTGTGAGTGAGTAAACCTATGGGTGTGTGGGTGGGTGTGTGAGTGAGTAGAGAGGTGTGGTTCAGCGGCCAGGGCAGCTGACTTCAGAGCACAGGCTTCACGGCTCGATCCCCGGCTTCTACGGCAGCTCGGCTGGCTCAGCACGATGTACTCTGGGCAATAGCTCACCTAATTTCCACAACGGCTCCCAGCACCTTGAGACCTGTAAGGGTGAGTAGTTCGCGCTTTACAAATACGGATTTACATTTTTTTTAATTTAGTGGCAGTATGGTATTGTGAGTTACATACTACTAAGTTGGATGAGGCGGGGCCAAACAGGCAATGCTGCCAGGTGATGTTGCACATTTTCATACTCATAGTCATTTAAAGGGAAAACAATTGACTCTGCTCTTACCAGAAGAGGCCAAGAAAGAACTCACTTGCCATAGTCACTACATATTGTGCTTTGACAGGTCAACAATGTATTCTCCTTCACCAAGGATTTCAGATTGTTTTTCACTGTGGAATGGACGAGAAAACACAATTGCTTTGCCTTTGCTAAGCCCAAGAAGTTGGGATCATTTGCCCATTACAGAAGTGGAGCTTCAGCTGGGGTACCTGCTATGTTCATACTTGTAAGTTCTTCCTGTTGAGGTTTAATTTCTGTGAAATGAGCATCAGGGCCAGAAAGGAACCTCACCAGCCCGTTTATCCAACAAGAGTTTACCGTTTTGCACGAAATGTCTACTCAAATGGACCTTTTGTTAAGTTGTCCATCATTCTGGCAAAAGGCGAGAAGACCAATGCATACTACTATGGTGTACAGGGCAGAGCTTTCAAGAAATGTGAACATTTGCATACTTGTAGAACTATGGACCAACAATAATAATAATAATAATAATAATAATGCAACCAAATAAAGGATAATGTACTTTTGAAATAAAATAAGTGATACATGAAAACATCCTAATGTAGTTAACAAATGTCTGTCTATTTTATAAGATAAGTTGATATTAAGTGTATAATGTATACCAGGGACAGTGAATGAACACGTTTTAAATTACTGATTTAAAGAAATACCTAAAATAGTCACTAATAATAAATTATGCTTTATTGTTTTAAGCCAACTGTGGTATGACTTTATTTATCCATTAGGGAACTGTTTCATTATATGTAGGCTGTCCTGTCTTAGGTTTAAGCCTATAATAACTGATAAAACCCCACAGAAAGGGAAATAGCCCTCACCACTGTAAACTTATAAACACTGAAAAAAACACCCACACAACCACAAACTAAATGCCATTCAAATCAAAGAAAGGAAAAGGGGAGTGAAAGTCATTTTTATTTCTTTCTGAAGGGGTCAATGCAATGTAACTGTGTTATACAAGGTAGCAGCAAAAAAGACTGGGCTAATATAATTCTGCTTTGAGTTTTGTTGTTTAGGTATGTCACTGAAATTTAGTTTCTTCTTCCTTTTGATTTTTTTCAGTCTTGTGTTTTTGGGTCTAAAGATGTAGGGTTTAGAAGCATGTTTTAGGTCTTGTTTAATTATTTTAGAAATTGTAGGTAATCGGAACAAATCTAAATTATATTTGATATTTCGGCTATCTTGGATTCTTTCAGTGATAGGTAAAATGGCTGGTTTCATAAAAATCTTTCCCACTATGTACCATCACGTTTACCCACAGAGAATGGGTAAAACCTCTTAATACATCAGCCCTCTTTTCTAGCCAGTCAGTACTGATGGTAGATGTATTGCCAAACACCCAGTCTTTAAACATTCAATGCAAGGTGTAGTGACAGGTATATGTGAAAAAAGTGCTGTCACCAAGCATCTTGGATAGTCGTAAATACATGACACCAGACTTTTGGAAAACATGGAACACAGTGTCACTTGAAATGCTCCTTCAAAAAGTTCTTAACAAGTTCAACAAAGTGTGGAGTGATATTGTTTGTATTTGCAGTGATTCAGTCACATATATGAAAATGTTTTGTGATGACCTGTCAAAATCAATACCTGAGCTGAAGTGCTTCCCTTGAAGAGATCCTTGCCACTTGCTAGATGGTATGCCGAAAGCATGTTTACAATCTTGTGGAATGCAATTGACTTTTTAGTCCATTCTGGCGCACTGTTTTGTTATGTATGGGAACTACAATACAAATATTTCTGATTTTGTGATTTGTGTGTCATTGAAGAAAGAGTCATCCCAACTGTGTTATTAAACCAGGGTTCTCAGTCCTAGAGGCAGTGAATGCTATATTATTCATGTGGCAACCATTTATAGAATTTTTGCAGAGTGATGAAGCAAAAGGCATGAAATGTGAGGATCTTCTGTCTCATATTGATAGTGATGTAAAAAAAAAAGTACACTCTATTGAATTATTAGATTTTTACAGTAAAACAAGAATGCTGTAGTGGACATAATAAAAAAACTAGAGTCTGAAAACACCCTTATCTACCCAGTGTTCAGCATAACTAGTATACATGTGAAACATCTCCTTGAGAGTAGGCTTGGGAAAACGTTTGGCGACTCTAGCACTGCAACATGTTCCATGTTAGGGTGCTTGCCACTTGGTTAGCAAAGACATTTTGAGGAGCAATTCAGGAACCTATATTTTACCATGTATGTGAAGTGGCTTGCAATGATGCATGGAAATGTCCTTCACCAACCATGGCATTTGAAGTCAATGAAGCCGAACTGTGGTACTCTGCACAAGTTCTAGATCCCTTCCGTAAATGGGAATTTTCTCTGGACTTTCAAAAGTGCTGCTTCATTTTTGACCGTTTCAATAACTCAGAGGGCATTTACGCCCAGTTCAACGCATATGTTGCAGAACCTGCCCCAGAGAATCGCAATCTTCAGGTGCACCAGTAGTAGCGTGGCAAGCTATATCAGTAGCCAGAGTTAGCAAATTGTGTAGTGGCTGTTTTGGCATTGCCCACCTCAAGTGCCAATGTTGAGAGGGCTTTTTTACATATAAAAGTTTACATGGGAAGGAAAGAGAGAGCATGCATGAACAAAGACTCACTGAAGAAGTATTATATGCTATACTACAATAAGTTGGATTTGCAAAAATTTATTTTGACCTCATATGCACTGTACTTACACTCTTTATATACCATGCACTATCAGTGAAGAAAGCAAGCAATAATAAAAGAAAAACATTCCATAAACTCCGAAAAAACACAGTTTCTGTTGTTTTTAATGGGGCGAAAAAGAGTAACCACTGATAACCACTGTTTTTAAGGTATTGAAATCACTAGAAAACACTGAAATAACTCCACCAGAATATACCAAAAATTGAAAATGAAACAGGAAAGCCTAAATATATGTGTTAAAAGGTGTCAGCAGTGTCTGAAAGTGTTTGTGAGGAGCACAGTGAGATCAAAAGCAATTCTACTAGTTAAGTGAAGGTCACCTGTTTGTACACAATTACACAATATTGAATGGTTAGGGAGCGCACTTTCAGCCTGGTTCCTTCTCAGCAACCCACAAACTTATCTGCAGAGTCCCTCAAGGTTCTTTGCTAATCCCCACCCCCTTCAATGCAGAGATTATACATCTGGTCAATATCATCCTCACACACAACATCAACATCTTCCCTAATGCAGATGACCTGCAGCTCACACTCTCTCTCTCTCTTGGACATGACTCCCAGCACAAGAAACAAGTTCACTGCCTGTATGACTAAAGTTGCTGATTAGATGACAGTCAACTGTCTCAAGCTCAACATGGACGAGAAAGAAGTAGTGATCTTCGGCAAGAACACTTCACCATTGGACTACAACTGGTTTACGGCAGAACTTGGACCCCCACTCACACCCATAACTCATGCCAGGAACCTCAGAATAATCATTGACAGCAAACTGGAAATGACTGCCCAAGTCAAAGCCGTCACTGCATCCAGTTTCCATTTCCTGAAGATGCTGAGGAAGATCTTCAAATAATTTGCAAGCAACACTAGAAAATCTTCACTCAAGCCCCAATCACCAGCAAGTTGGAGAATAGAAAAACAGTCTATGCCGGGATCACCAAGCAGCTCACTAGGAGACAACAGACCATTTAGAACTAGGATGCCCAACTTATCCTCAACTTCCGACACAGAACTCACTTTACAACACACCTCAGGGAACTACTTTAGCTTCCAATACACACAATATCTTAATTCAAACTCCTCACACATACATTCAAGGCATTCTACAACTCAGGCCTCACATACCTGAACAGTTGCATTTCCTTCCACCAACCATCCAGACACCTCTGCAGGACTCCTACTTGTCAATATCAGATGCATACAGAGCAGGGGGGGCTCCTCTGCAATGGTGGAGGAGTATCACCGCAATGGATTGGAGCCAGCAGGTGGAAAAGAAAATGATATACTATAATTGTTTAATTTTTCATTTCCCGTCTCTAAGCCAGTGTGTGCAGGGAGAAGCAGGCTGGGGCCATGCAAGGGAGGAGGAGGACTGATTTGTGCACTTATAAGTGTGCACGTGTGTTTGGCTGGCTATCTTGGGTCATCAAACACACATGCACACTTGGGTTTCTCCAACCGGAATGTATTGAAGAACCAGGTTGGAGAAATAGCCCAGACTCCATTTCCTGAGCGGAGCATCGAACCAGCCCGCCCAGGCCAATCCCTGTGCTGCTCTCATAGCAGGGATTGCACAGGGAGTCTCTGCTGCTGTCCCAGTGTTTACTGGGACCAGAAAGCAGCAGAACTGTGAGAACCTATGCAGCCGTCAGCTTCAGGTGTTTGTTTTTTTCAATTATGAACCCCCCTGTGCACCCGCTCCTCTGCGCACCTCCCCCACCACCTTTTCATTGTGTAGGCCACCACTTATACACAGAACCAGATTTGGAAGAGGGGTGTTCTCTTAAATGGCTCCTAAAGCATGGAACAACCTCCCTCTCCACATCAGTGCTTCCTACTGTGTTCTTAAATTCTGCAAGAAACTGAAGACTTGGCTTTTCAATTAACCAACCTACTTCCTTCTCAGCACCAGGATACCCTCGTAGGTGATAGTTTGCTTTTTAAATACACATAACATAACACTGAGCCATCAAAATATACACCCCTTCAGCTGGATAACATGCACACTAATTATAAAACATACAACGATTAATGGAAACATTTAAAATATAACCAAACATACTTTTTCTTAAGGCGACGGTCTTTTTCGGCTTGTGTTCCAAGTTTACCCAATCCAAGAGTATCTTGAGCCCCAGACTCTGCATCCATATAACCTCCTACAATGACAAAGGAGAATCATATTGCATTGAACCATAACAAATTTAAAACATCCGCTTTCATTCATCCAAATCAACCAGTAGCAGACATTAAGGAATGGGCTACCTGGTGCCTGCATAAACCTGCTTTCGTCCCTTTTCTGACAGTCTAGGTTTAAATATTTTGATTTTTAAACAGACAGAAAAGACAAGGCTCTAAGCTCCGTAAAATCAGTGCATGTGAGACAACAAGGTCACAATGTATGCCGTTACCAAAGGTAATAAGCATGGAGTGGGCCCCCAAAACTTAACAAAATAAGAAAACATGTGAAAGAACTCACAAACCCCCCTGTCCACCCACCTCCCTCACCCTCCCTTTGTCCAACTTGAACGAAAAAGAAGGAAGCCGGCTAGTGTTCTACGTCTTTGTTTACGGTTTTTCTTGGGATCGCCACTTGGGATTTGTGTTTCTGGAAGGCGAAGGAGTCAGAGATACCAAGGGTATGTCAACTCTCCGAACTCTGACACTATTAAAGTGAGGAAGGGCCACCACAACTCAGGGAATTCAGACCCTCTGCCAGCCAATGTAAGAGTGAGTTTCTCCATGCCCAACACCAACCACAGTCATTAGAGCCAGCTGGAGTGTGTCGGGAGCTAGGTAGAGCGCCAATGTATCAGGATGTTTTGTGTCGCTGCTCCTAGAGCAATAGCAATCAGTCGTCCCTTACATGATTTAAGTGGATATGTCAATAGGTTGGGCAGGCCCAGGAGGATGCAAGTCTATTTCGTCAAGAACTTGGGTCCAATATAGTTGTATAAATGTACAGCTCCAGAGGACGTGTTCTAGGGTATTCACCTCCCCACATTCCCTCCAGTACAGGTCGCTCCGGCGTGGGTCAAAGCGATGTACCTGCTCTGGCGTGTAGTACCAGTAAGTGGCAATCTTGGTCAGGGTCTCCGTGAGGCTCACGTGGTAGGCTGAGTGCCTTGCCCTATGGTAAATGCCTTCCCATTCTTTGTGACTTAATGTTCTCCCTAGGTCTCTTTCCCATCTGGAACGGCCCACATTATGTGTGTGGGTGGTAGTGGTTAGCAGCATTTTATAAAGGTCGGAGATAATTTTCTTGTCAGAGGTGCGCATTACAAGCCATTTTTCGTATGGGGTCAAGAGACACTGTGCCTGTGGTCTAACATGTGGATGCATTGCCCAGTGTCTGACTGTAAATATGGCAAACGTTCTAGTTCCGAGAGACCATAGACTCTTTGGGCTGTGGAAATGGAATTATGCCATCTATGTCGAAGAGATGGCTCAAAGACCTGCAGGGGGAAGAGCGCCAGGCCTGATAAGTACGAACAATCGTGCCAGGATGAAAGTTCGGATTGTCAATTAATGGCGTAAGGGGTGATGGGAAGGTGGTCAGCTGGTTGGAGACATTCGTGCGATCCCAGGAATCAATTATGGTGCTTGTAATGTATGAAGTGTATAGGTTTGGAGGTCTGTGTTGTTTCGGGACAAAGGGCACCCCATGCAGTGGCCTGCCTGCCACCGCCTGGTCCTCGAACAGCCAGTGTTTCTCTGATTCCAGGTGGTGCCACTCCACTAGATATCTAAGTTAGGCAGCGTGGAAGTACAGCTGAAGGTAAGGCACCCCCACTCCCACCTTCTCCGGTGGAAGAACTGCAATCTGGTGACGGAATCATGGTTTGCGCCCGTGCCAGATAAATTGTGACAGGTCCGCCTGAGTCTGTGGGATCCAAACCCGCGGGGGCGAAGAAGAATGGTCCTTCCAAGCCTAGCCAAGACATTGTGCAGTGTTTCCATCTATTTAATGCCTTGCGTATATGGGTGCGAAGATTGGAATAGTTAATCTCAGTGGTAGCCTGTATGGTGGGGCCAATTGAATTCCTAGATAGGGAATCGCGGTTAATGCCCATAGTACCAAAGTGCCTCCTGCAGGTGAGTAAGAGTGTGTGGGGAGATGGAGACATTAAGGGTTAGAGGTTTGTCCATATTAATTTTAAATCCCGATCCCTGTGCAAAACTATATAGTAAAAAACGTTATCCCTTGGTGAACCAAGTCTCAAGATCAAGACCCCAAATATGGGTTTCTCAGCCAACCCAAGTATAGGCGCCCTAGGTTCTTATACTAACTAATACACTCTAACCACAGCAGTATAGTTCATTGTTTTATTATTATAAAAACATATTCGTACAAATACAATTCAATGTTTAAAAGGACTCATATAGAGCCACAGGTTAAAAAAAAAATAATAATAATTTTTTACAGCAAATTCGTCAAATACAGTCTCTAATACATGTAGATTCCACCTGACAATTATAAAAAACAATATAATCTGACACTTGACATTAATAAACCTTTAAAGGAGAGACATACACAAAGACATAAAATTTGTCAATAGGTATTGCACGTTTCTGGGGTATCATATAAACACAGTCCTGAGAATAAATGATTATTGATCTGCAGGTTAGGTTTTTTTACTCCCTTAATCATGCCGTAGGGCGTCAAAACTATATAGCTCAACAAAGAGGGCGCGCAGACCCGTGGTCGGGTTGGAGAGAGAGTGTAGAATATCGTCCGCGTAAAGGCTTATGGTGTGGACATTCCCCCGAATTTAATCCCAGATATAAGAGGATGCTGTCAAATTCTAAGCGCCAAGGGTTCCATATCAAGCGCAAAAAGGAGGGGTGACAGAGGGCATCCCTGCCTAGTGCCCCTCCCGATAGGAAAGTGGGAGGATGTGTGACCGTCGCCATGGGGGAACGGTAGCATTTTAAAATCCGGGTCCGCAGCTTCTCACCAAAGCCAGCAGCAATCAAGAACATCTCTAGGTAAGGCCAGTGCACCCTGTCGAAGACCTTCTCCGCATCAATGGCCAGGAGCACGTAATCTACCTGGGTACGGGACGCTCGCTCGGTCAGGTGTAGAATGCGTTTAGTGTTATCGCTGGTGCCTCCACGAGTTAAAGCCCGCATAAGCCGGCTCAACCAGCTGGGCCATATATGGAGTTAATCAGGCCACTATATTGCTAGTGTATATCTTAATGTCTATGTTTAAGAGAGAGATAGGTCTATGTGCTCTACAGACCATGCTATCCATCCCCGGTTTCGGAATAACAACTATTGCTGCCTCCAACATTTCTCCCGGTATGGCTCCTGTTTGTTCGAAAGTATTAAACAAAGCTGTCAGGATCGGGGCTAGCTGGCTGCAGAACCCCTTATAGAAGGCCATCTGGGCCAGGTGGTTTACCCAGCTTGAGGCGAGAGATCGCAGAAACGACCTCCTCTATCTGTATCCCTGTTTAGGTGATCAGCCTGTGCCTGTGAAAGAAAGGGCATACGGGCCTTGGCTATATAGTTGCGCAAAAGTTGTTTACCTCCTGAGGCACAGCCGGGAGACGTTTCTATGTTTTAAAAAATCTAAAACTGTAATCTTTTAACCTCACTATCCCCCACACGATCACTGTGTGCAGGCACTTGGCATTTTCAAATTCGAGCGCTGGGAAGCCCATTAGTACCACGCTTTGGAAAAGCATTTTGCCCCCCTCCCGGAGCAGGACACGCCCACTCCGAGGCCACGCCCCCTAGAACTTCATACAAATAGCGCGCCATTGAGCCAGGGCGCTTGTAAGTTGTTTACCTCCTGAGGCACAGCCGGGAGACGTTTCTATGTTTTAAAAAATCTAAAACTGTAATCTTTTAACCTCACTATCCCCCACACGATCACTGTGTGCAGGCACTTGGCATTTTCAAATTCGAGCGCTGGGAAGCCCATTAGTACCACGCTTTGGAAAAGCATTTTGCCCCCCTCCCGGAGCAGGACACGCCCACTCCGAGGCCACGCCCCCTAGAACTTCATACAAATAGCGCGCCATTGAGCCAGGGCGCTTGTAAGTTGTTTACCTCCTGAGGCACAGCCGGGAGACGTTTCTATGTTTTAAAAAATCTAAAACTGTAATCTTTTAACCTCACTATCCCCCACACGATCACTGTGTGCAGGCACTTGGCATTTTCAAATTCGAGCGCTGGGAAGCCCATTAGTACCACGCTTTGGAAAAGCATTTTGCCCCCCTCCCGGAGCAGGACACGCCCACTCCGAGGCCACGCCCCCTAGCCGGTCTTCAGCCCATAAAAATGTGCATGCACAGGAAGCGCAGCGGACGAGCGCAGCGGGCGCGACGAATGCGCGCCGAAGGCGCGCATAAGGCAAGCTCGTCTGCGCTCGTCCGCGCCGAGACCGGGCACAGGGCCACCTCCCCTGATCCGTCACTTCCCCATCCTGCCACCAGTTCCTTACCAAGAACATATACCTCGGACCAATTGCGCAGCATCAAGCAATCAATCAGGTACCCCCACTTTTTACCTAAACTCAACTACAACAATCTAAGGATCGGACCTTTTAAGTGTCCCACCTGCACTGAGACCCCATCCACCCCTCACCATTCATCTCCACCACTAGTGACAGCTGCACTTATAAATGTAAGATCCCTGCCGAAACACAAACTCGAAATTGCAGAGTTTATAGAATCACAACAGATTGACATTTTATTTGTCACCGAAACATGGGGAGACGAGGCCTCTGGTCCTGACTTCAGAGCCGCCACACCTGACAATTATTGTGTGTGTAAGCTAGACAGACCGATAAAGAAGGGTGGAGGAGTTGCGATCATTTACAAAGATTACCTAAAAATAACCACAGTAGACACAACCTACCCTGAATGCGAGGCCCTTCTCTTTTCGATAGGCTTATCCAGTAAAGCCACATTCAAAGGTATGCTGATATACCGCCCCCCAGGATCCAGAGCCAAATTCCTAGCACGCTTGGACCATATAATCGAGACCTCAATTGGATCACCACAATTCACCATCTTAGGTGATCTCAATTTCCATCTCGAAGTTTTAGAAGACCCGGACACTACTACGCTACTTGGAGATCTAGAGACAGCCGGACTCACACAAATTGTTAAAAAACCCACGCACAAAGCAGGACACACGTTGGATGGATTATTCACCAACAACCCTGAAATCTGCATTACCGAGGTCATTCCTTTAATCTGGACAGACCACTCAGCAATCTGCTTCTCCATCCCCACAAAACCCACTTCCCCCTGCTTGCCTCTTCCCCCTCCCACCAAATTCAGAAACTGGAAAAACCTAAACCTTGAACGTCTTACTCAGATGATACAGGACAGCCCACCACCTAACGAGCATGATCCCGTAGCAGCTTCAGACACTTACATAGAGAATCTGAGCGAAGCCTGCAATCAACTAGCACCGTCTAAAACTTCCCAGAGGAGCAGAAAACTCCCTTCAGCCCCTTGGTTCTCCGAGTCGCTTAGACTGCAGCGCCAGCACTGCAGAAACCTTGAACGGCAGTGGCGCCGCAACTTTAATATGTCTGATAAGATTATCTACAAAAGCGCCCTCTCTAACTATAAAAAAATCATAACAACAGAGAAAACCACGTACTACACAAACCAAATTAATCAGGCTAAAAACTCCTCGGGGAAACTATTCCAAGTAGTAGCATACCTGTCTAACCCACCTGCTCCCCAGTCAGAAGGATCGCAAGCCCTTTCTGACTCACTGGCGAACTTCTTCGAGGACAAGGTCAGAGCCATTTTCAACACATTCACTCCCGATGTAGTGCGCTCCACCCCTCTCTCGAATGCGGATACTGGCCCCAGATTCGCAGCTTTCGAACCTACTACTTGTGAATTCACCACACCCCTGATTGCCCGAACCAAATCTGGTTCCCCTTTAGACCCTTGCCCTCCTAGCATCCTTAATCTCATTCCGGAAGTTATTGCTCCACCTCTTACCACCATCTGCAATGCAATGTTTTCATCTGGTGTCTACCCCTCGGTATGGAAAAAAGCAATAATTAAACCACTACTCAAAAAACCCAGTCTAGACCCTCTCCTGCCTGCCAGCTATAGGCCCATTGCCTGCCTCCCATTCCCTGCAAAAATTTTCGAAAAAGTCATGAACGTCCAGCTGTCAAATTACATTCACCATAATAACCTACTTGATGACACCCAATTCGGGTTCCGACAAGGCCACGGAACGGAGACAGCTCTGTTAAAAGCAGCAGATGAGATCAGGGCCACGATGGATAATGGAGGAGCCGCAGTACTAATACTCCTCGATTTGTCTGCGGCCTTCGACACGGTCGACCATGCGACCTTGATCGACCGTGTCGGGGCCATAGGAATCACAGACAAAGCCAAAAACCTCCTGGCCTCATTTCTGTCAAATCGCCCGCAAACTGTAAAAATAGGCAATTTCACATCCCAAACCTTCTCTCTGCCATGTGGAGTACCCCAGGGATCCTCGCTAAGTCCGACACTATTTAACATCTATGTGTCGGACCTGGCGAGGGTCATAAAATCCTGCGGAATCTCCCTTACGACCTATGCCGACGACACCCAACTGGTGCTGTCGATATACAACGATGGAATCTCGGTGGCAGCCAATTTCCAAACGGGAATGAAGGCAATAAGCTCCTGGATGTCATCCAACTGTCTTAAACTCAATTCCGATAAGACAGAAGTGATGACATTCGGGAGACTCCAACCCACCTGGTCCCCACAATGGTGGCCCCACCAGATGGGACAACCCCCCGAACCTGTAACGAAGGTACGTAACCTGGGCGTTATCTTCGATAACAAGCTGTCATTTCAGCAACACGCCAACGCTGTGGTTTCTTCGTCCCTCCACACACTAAAAAAGATAAAAAAATTAATTCCATACCTTCCTCCACATGCAGGCAAAACACTAGTCAGTACCTTGGTTTCTCTAAAACCGACTACTGCAACGCGCTGTTTCTCAACGCACAACAGAAGGTCCTGAATAAGCTGCAAACTGTGCAGAACGCAGCAGCCAGGACACTCTTATCCATCCCTAAATTTGCATCGGTCTCCCCCTACATCCGGCAGCTACATTGGCTGCCAGTAAGGAGCCGTATCAAATTTAAAGCGTTATGCATAGCATATAAGGCTATCCATGATCACGGACCCCTTTTCCTTAGAAGAGCCTTCCAACCTCTCGAACACACAAGAGCCCTGCGGTCATCCTCAGCACACCTACTCATGGTCCCTCGTACAAGAAGGGCCAACTGGGGTGACAAACGCTTCTCAGTGGCAACTGCCAAATTGTGGAACACTCTTCCTATACACATCAAGTGTGCTCCTACCCTCCTAAACTTCAGAAAAAAACTGAAGACATGGCTGTTCCCTGCCTAAACCTCCCATACTGCCCCCGAGAGTTTTGCAACTACAGCGCCGAGACACCTACGGGTATTTGCGCGCTCTAAAAATCGCCAAATAAATAAATAAATAAATAAACAAACAAAATAGCCAGACAGATTCGTTTTGGAGGGTCATCTATTTTATTTTAGTATTTTTGTATTTTTAGAAAAAACATTTAACTATTTGATTTGTATATGACATCAAACAGACAGTCAACAAACAGTGAAAAAATACATAAAGACAAGTAAAGTGTGCATAAATGTACAGGTGCTATACAAGTGCTCAAAATTTATATAATCAATACTATCAGTTCATACAGGCAACACCAAAAAACATTAATCAAATACCTAACAATAAATTCACATTAGGAACCAGTCCTTTGTATTGGGCACAAGAAGACAGGCGGACACAGGACCCAAACCTTTCCCCTTGCCTTGGCTATATAGTTGGCGCTGTTCTGGGTATCTAGAGGATTCCAGGTGTAGAGGTCAGCGTAAAAATCCCAGAACGTTTCCGAAATGGCTGCATCATCAGAAACTGATTCCCCCACCCCCCTGGCGTCTGACTAGTGTGGACACCTTTCCTCTGCCTAGCTTCCCTCAGCTTGTTGGCCAGGAGACGGCTGCATTTGTCCCCCCCGGTTAATAGGAGTGACGAAGCCTGAGGGCTGCGTACTCAGCCCTGTCTTTGTCCAGGGCCACAAGGCGCTTCCGTTCTACACATAGCTGACGCCAGGCACAGGAGGCACCGGTTCGTTGGTGCATCTGTTCAAGCTCTGAAACTCTCTGAGTGAGTTTCGCACGCTTGCGGCTCCTCTCCTTATTATGGGCTGAGGATATAGCTATAAATACCTCTGTATAACTGCCTTCAGTGCCCCCCATTGTGTTACCAGAGATGTATCAGGGTTAGCATTAAGGGTGACAAAACCTTTGATGGCTTTCTGGACCTGTTTGGTTACACATGTGAGGTGCAGCAGTGTGTCTCGCAGGCGCCAGTGTCTGAGGGGTTGCGTTGTAGGTGGCAGTTTGAAGGTGGCTAGGACTGGGGAATGATCTGAGAGGGAGGCTGTCAAAATGTTGGTGCTTAGTGCATGAGCCTGAAGTGAGGAGGAGCTAAGGAAGTAATCTAATCGTGCATAAGTTTTGTGTACCCCAGAGTTAAAGGTGTAGCTGCGCGTGCGCGGGTCGAAGTGGCGCCAAAGCTCAACCAGCCCCAGGTCCTGACGGTGGGCTCGCCCCGTAGATGTGAGGACACCTGCCTGATGTGTTCTCTGGCAGGAGCGGTCCATGTCATTGTCAAAGACCATATTGAGGGTAGCGCCCAGCAATAGGTGGCGGTGCGCGGCTGCCTCCCGAAGTGCATTCAGGAGGAACTTAATCTGCCCATCGTTAGGTGCGTATATAGAGCCTACTACGAACTTCACTCCACCCAGTGAGAACTGATAGGTAAGTAGGCGGCCCTTAATCTCTGCCTCTTTCTGGAGGACCCTGCCAGTAAAGTAGCGGGAGACCAGTATGGCTACCCCAGCCGATTTGGAGGTGTTAGAGGAGAACATCTGCGTTGGGAAGGCCCGGGACTTCAATCTATGGTGGTCTTTGGAGAGAAGATGCATCTCCTGTAGGAGGCATATATCTGCTTTGGATTGCTCTAGGTAGTTGATGACAGTTCTGCGTTTGATTGGGTTGTTTAAACCCCTCACATTAAGGGTGAGGACCCTGAGTGAGTCATGTGGCATCAGGGGACCATGATCAGACTGAATTGTGGTATATGATGCAGGTCATGTCAAATAGCATGAGTCGGTAGGGTGGGCTAAGGGCTCGTGAGCTGAAAGATTGCAAACGGTCAACAGAAGGAGGTGGACGAGGGAACCCATAACCAAAACCCCCCCAAAAAATTACAGTCAAAGTGAGTGTCCCAACTACAACAAGAAAAAAAGGGACAAGGAAAAAAGTCAAGTTCCAAGAATAATGTCCGCCATCCCGGAGCATCCAGGAGGAGTCAGAGAGCCAGTTCCGGGAAAAGGCAACCCCGCCGTTCACTAGGCGGTCTAGCTCATCCCCGCCAAGGCTTCTATTGCAGAAGCTAGCGCATCCTGCTGTCTCTTTGCTATATCTGTTTTGTTTGGCTTCCGGATCCATCAGTGTCTGCCCTGTCGCTGCCACCCTGAGGGTGTGATCTCAGACCCTGAGCTGGTGCTTTGGATGTCATCTCCCTCGCTAGGTACTGCCAAACTGAGGAGTCGGCAAGAGTCAATGAGCAATCGCAGCGGATGGAGTTTGCTGTTGAAGTGGAATATGAGGTGAAATGGATGACCCCATGAGTACTGGCTGCCTTGTTGCTTGAGGTGTTCCGTCACTAGGCGGAATTGTCGGCGGCAGTGCAAGGTGATCAAAGCTAAATCTTGGTAGAGTACCGGGGAGTGACCAATGCAGGAGATAGGGTGAAGAGATCTCGCTTTTGAGAGGATGTCTTCCTTGGTTTTGAAGTCCTGTATACACACTAGGATGTCTGGCGGGGGGAGTTGGGCGCGTGTGGTGGGCCGACTCGGTGTGCTCTGTCAAGAACTATTTCTGTGCTATCAGGAACCGCCAGAATGTGAGGGAACAGGCCCACTGTGAAAGCAAAGAAGAATCATCTGAAGCCTTCACACCCCTGATCCTGATGTTGTGCCTGCGCAAACGGTTTCCTGAGTCGTCGAGGTGTACTTGTGTATACAAATGCTGATCCTGAAGGCGGATTATCTCCTGTTGGAGCATGGTCATTTCGGTTGCGGTAGAGTCGCTCTTGTCTTCCAATGTTGCAACGTGTTCTCCCACGTCGTCGACGACCTTGCTGATCTCTTTTATCTCAGCTGTCAGGTCTACTTTCACAGTTTGCAGATCAGTTCTGAGAGTGTTAAAAAGCGACTCCAAAAAAGCTTTAGTGATGTGCTTGTCGCCAGAACTAGGGGATTGCTGCAGGGTCACCATTTTGGGTGGCGCAGTCGCTAAGTTGGGGATGGAATGAAATGTTTCAAAGATATCTTTCAGGGGCTTCTGTTTTCTCATCCTGGACGAGGACATACTCGCGCGGGCTCAGATATGTGGTCAGCCTCGGTGGGTGTCCGGCGTTCCGCTGAGGGGCAGCCAAGGATCTCATCCAGCAAAGCTGGGCCCGGTCGTCTCCCTCTGTTTTCACGAGGCTGGGGCAGGCCCCACACACTTCCAGGGAAAGGCCTTCTGCGCACCACAGGTTCAGAAGCGAGAGTCCACTCGGTACGGGGGTATGGCACCACCTGGATGAGCCTTATAAGGTGGTCACCGCGGGAGTCAACCAGACGCTGAGATGTCCTGTGGCTGGAGGATGTATAGAACCGGCGATGGCTAAGGCTGTCAGCGAGAGCTTTTTTCGGTGCATCAGCATGTCACTCAAAAACTGCCCCACCCGCTCAGGCCCAGAGTACCCTCTCCACCACTTCTCCTCAGTGCTAGGCCAGCGTTAGGCCCCCACGCAAGGCCAACTCAGGAAACAGGGAAAGGTGCGTGGAGCGTGCTTGAAGCTGCAGATTCGTGCAAAAGGGCCCCCACGGAGGAGGAGGTCACACTTCCCCAGAGAGCAAGGTCGAGCCGCCGCCTTTCGGGAGTGTGGATTTGCATTGTCCCCCAAGGAATGGCCCCTGAAGTCCGGGCTGGCAACGTGTAGGTGTCCCCACCAGGGAGGTAAGCGCCGGGGATCTTGCTGCGCCTCCCGCTGCGTGTAAGGAAGGCGGCGGTAGCACGGAAGGGCCCTAGCCTGCTGGCACCGCCATGTCTCCCCCTAAGTCTCTGCTCACTCCGTTTGCCTGGGCTATGCGTCCACCTGTCCTTGCTCGCGCAGGGTGTGTGTCTTCCCGGCCCCGGGTAGTGCTTAAGTGGGGCTGCTGGGCCGTGCAAGGCCGCGTGGGAACTCCTTCACCATCGATCCCCTGACTGCGCCACAGGCCTCCTCCCCCACCGTATGCCTAAGGGGCCAGTTGTGGCTGCCACCACGAGTGTTTGCAGCGTCGCTGGGTCACGATCGCCGCCGCCGATGGGTGAGAGGGGGGATCCCACCTCGATTACGGCCGGCCATAGTGGATTAGTTGCACGACCCCTGACACGCTCAACAGGCTCTGGGCGCCACACCGCTGATGGGGTCTACCGCACTCCTGAACATCGGCCTCCAGAAGTCCTGAGGTAGTCAGCACAGGACCCCAGGTGCGGTGATGGGCGACCCGCTTGTATTCCGGGTCGCTCAGCAAAGGCCCTTGCTCTGGAAGCTGGCCTTGATGGTCTCCAATGTGGGCCGCCCCTACATCAAGGCCTCCACCGCAGCGCGAGTCACGCGGGCCGGGCCGTTCTCCTCTCCGTCTACTTTGGCCGCAAATTCCTGGTGTCCGCAGCCACCCACCACAGACATCGAGGGCACAGGTGTTGTGGGGAAGTCCTCCGGGGTAGTAATCAGCCTTTCCAGCTCTCTTGTTGTGTATGAATTTAGGACCCTAGTGTAATTTTCCCGATTCATGCCCATATATAGGTATAAATCACCCTATCCTTATATAGGCATAGAAATCATAACCATATTTAGACTCAGCCTATGCAGCCCAAATACAGCATGGCTACTTCCACTAGTTCCGAGAATCCACAACAATTTCTTGGGAAAACGCGCCTTCAGCAGTCTGGGACTTTCCCTTGCTTGAATATTGATTTACCCAAGAACTCAAGGAGTTTTCAAAGAACTGAGTCTTTGATGGCGTTATTATGTCCAAGCTTACGTCAAACTCATCACCTTCATGGTATAAATATGCCCACATTTGCCCAGGCAAACACACTGTGGTTTGGAGCAGTTCGACTATCTACTTGCCCGACGCCCTGCTACAGCAAGTGCCGGAGGAAGCCGACCCTCCAGCTGACGCACTGAGAAAGACGCTGTCTTTTCTCCTGCCGAGAAATCCAGCTCCAGTGTTTCCAGGCTACCCTTGCGAGTTGCTGGGAAATCGAGGCCTGAGAGAGAGATACAAGACCTCCATTATTCTAAACCAAGACCCTTAGAGAATTCTTGGAATAGATTCTTGGCAAAAAGAATACTAAACTACTTAAGCTACACCTCACTTACTTCTTCCCTCGTACTAGACCTAGGTTAGGTACACCGGGGTAGGCGTATTTTAGAAACACCAGTTGAGTACTTTTAGTCATTATTTATTAATGTATGTATTCTATGTTATTTTATATGGCTTAGAAACCATACCATGCTTTTACAGTATTATTTTATAATACTCTTCGTACTGTACGCATTATACTTTGCAACCAGTATTTCGATTGTAGCAGTTCATTTCCTCTGCCTGAGGAAGAAGACTGTTCAATAAATACTTTTTATTGAAAACGCCAGTCTCTCTATTTCTCTGCACCTCTTTTGAAACGAAGCATGCACGATTGACTGAGTGAAATAGTTGTCTATTGTTTCCGCGACTCTAGAGATACGTTTCTTATCCTGGGGAAACAAAGTTGTCATGTTTATGTGGTTGTCAGAAACGTATTCCTTCTTGTGAATTTGAGAAAGTTTCTAGTGACCTCTGAGTTAGGTGGCACTCACAATTAAGTCTAACATAATTCGATAGAGACCTAGTCGACCTCAGTCCTACATCTAAACTATAGTATATGTTATTCCAATGCGCAGAGCCTATTGGGAATATAGGAACTACACTACATGGCGCCCAATGTTTGGTAAGGCGATAATTTAACGCTAGATACTAGAGTAACTCAGTCGTGCTTTTCACACAGACCCCTTTTTCCCGTAAAAACTCCAATAGACATCTGGAGTGGGTGAAAGGATAATATCTGCCAAAACTGAGTAGGATGAAAAATCCTATGTATCAGTTTTTTGGTTTGTTCAACGTTGAAGGATACAGTGTTCCAAAAATATTGTGCACCTTATCTTTGTTTTCTTGAAACTTGCTCTACAAACTTTCGGTCAACAAAATGTCAGAGACTGACGACGAAAGGGAGAGAGCTGCAGCAGCAGCTCAGGCAGTCTTAGTCGACACAAGTCGACCCAAGTCTCCAACAAAATAACCCGGATGCTATGCTCATCCCGGTAAATATAAGGAAAACAAGCACAATAAAACTTTTAGAAAATGGAGTAACATCGAGAGGTGGTAAAGTAATAGTTGTCATAGAGGCACATGAATATCGGCAGACAGAGATATTCTATTCATGGATTCGGTTTCCTGCAGCAAATCCAGTAACACACGAGTTCCACTACTACAAAGTGGAATACGTTCCTTTCGAGGACGTTGAAATTTCACTAACTTACCAAGATCCTCAGCTCTGGTTTAAAGGCGCCCTAAAACATTAAAATCACATTACCAGGCTAGGTCCACTAGGTAGACCAGGAGCAACATGGCCGGTACTAGCCAGCTATACACCACATCCTGACATAGAAAACATGATAGGTCCAGAACTGTTAGCACAGCTAAAACAGTTAATTAAAATACATAGACAATTGGTGCAATATGTCATGCGGACCTTAACAGTCCAACCTACTGTAAGGATTCCACAGCATACCCCTCACCAGGGGAACACAAACAAAATCACACCACAGACTATACAATCAGTCATTGGTAAATTGCCCGTAAAAAGGGAACAAAATCTGTTTTGGTTAGCCGAAACAATTACTCAGATAGAGGCAGTATTACCTGATAATACACCTCACGAAAAACACA
Organism: Lissotriton vulgaris; assembly: GCF_964263255.1. Taxonomy (NCBI): domain Eukaryota; kingdom Metazoa; phylum Chordata; class Amphibia; order Caudata; family Salamandridae; genus Lissotriton; species Lissotriton vulgaris. The sequence continues at coordinate 1,939,514,298 of NC_141685.1, forward strand.
GAATTCTGACAATCTGTTTACCAATGGGGATAGCACCACATGTGGAGGACTGTGACACTTGGGGTACAGCCTTTGCTTCAATCTACACAAAAACACATGGTGTTCCGTCTATGGCGGTAATACCAGACGTCCTAAGACAGATTCAAAATGAATGCAGACCAGAACCTGTTTAAATATTGGTATGACGTTACTAAAAGATTTCAAACAGGTCTCGGCTATACAATTAGCCAACATTAAAGGTGAAGCAGCATCTGGTGCAATCCGTTAAAAACTAAAAAAACAGATATAACAGAGCAGCCATATGAACTTGCTAGAATTATTGAAAAATCATATGAAGAACTAGGTAGAGATAGTTTGGGTGAGAAACCAGTAAAACCCCAACTAACCGAAAATCCTGAAAAAGTTTTTTATTAAAAATAATCTCACTGCTCCTAAAAAAGAAGTGGGAAAACACCAAACAGACACTTCCTAAAGAGAAGTGTTCTCAGTCCAGAGTAAGGTCTCCTCAACAGGAGCCCACTGAAAAGAGGTATAACCTCTGAAATAGGGATAATTTGAGAAAACCTGATAGATATCAAGATACTGATACTCGTTCCTCTCGTACCTTTCAGACTTCCTCCCAGAAATCCGAAAGAAGAGGACGATCAGAACAAAAAGAAGAACACGTGAAGTCCAAAGACGAACATCACATTCCAAAAAAATAAGAAAACTCAATTCACCAAGAAGAAGGTAGCAAGCGTAAAGATCAGACATGCCGAGAATCTTGAGGACACAACTCAGGAACGGGGAGTGGGCCCAGACAATGCTAGACAGCGCAGCAGAAGTCACCATAGCTCGCAAGATCCTGAAGGATCATCTGGAGACAGTGGACTTGAATGAATGCATTCAAGTTGAAACTGTCGACACCAGGGTTAGTGTACCCCATAAGTTATATGAAGTAACACTCCGGATGGAAGGGGACATGCCTAATAATAATAAAAGCACTCTTTTGGAAGAAGCTTTCTAAGGGTTATGACATTCTTCTTGCTGAACAAGACTGGCCACCACAATTTGTCAGGGAGTGCCCACATAGCGAAGAGATAATTATACCAGGGTTCTCAAATCACATTCCAATTCATAAAAAATACACACATGCCAGAAAATGGGCAGTAGCCCTGGCTCCAGCGTTATATAACAATCATGTAGGATGGGATGAGGATTCTCCTCACCACCACATCCAGTTAAAAACTCAACCAACAATGCAAAGGCAATATCCTGTTGAACAGGAAGCTAAAAAAACAGGTCAGGGAGATTTTAAATCAACTTGAATACCAAGGGTGATTGAAACATGCACCTCGCCCATGAACAATCCTTTGTTTCCTGTCTCCAAACCAGACAATACGTATTGTCTAGTTTTTGACAACAGACACTTAAACTCTTGTTGCAAAACTTTTGCACTACAAAATGCACACAGTGCAGCACTGATGAATAACATACAGGTACATGCATCAAACTCGGCATTTGCGATTCCTTAATTGCGATTTTTAAGGAATCGCAATTAAGGAATTGCAAATGCCTATGCATCAAGAAATCGCGAAATAAATTGCGATTTCTTAGAATTCCTTAATTGCGATTAGCATTTTGCGAATCGCAATTAAAGAATCCCTTCCCATTCATTCCTATGGGCCTAGAGGCCCATAGGAATGAATGGGAAGACAATCTCAATTTGCGAATCGCAATTAGCTAATCGCAAATTGAGATTGCGATTTCAAGGGTGCAGGGGTGTCCAAAGGACACCCTGTTGCACCCCTGAAATCAAACAATGCACATATGTTGTGTACACACATGCCCTAAGGGCATGTGTGTGCACAACATGAAAGTTAAAAAAATGCTAAAAATAGCATTTTTCTAACATTTCGCAAAATTACCATGAGGTCCAACCTCATGGTAATTTTTTCTCTCTAATTGCGAATTCGCAATTTTTTTTAGGTTCATGCATTGCTTTTGAGGAATCGCAAATTTGCGATTCCTTAAAAGTAATCGCACTTGAAAAAATTGCTAAAATAGCGATTTATTCACTTTTAAGTTGATGCATCCCAAATAGTGATTTGGGAATCGCAAACGGCCGAATTTTGCGATTCGCACCGTTTGCGATTCCCAAATCGCTTGATGCATGTGCCTGATAGTGCGTAAAAACTATAAAACTACATTAGATATTTCAAATGGGTTTTTCTGTCAAAAGAATTGCACCAGAAAGCAGGTACTTGACCGCTTTCTCAATTATGGGGACACAGCGACAATTTTGCCGCCCCCCCCCAGGGATTCAAGAATAGTCCAGGGTTATTTTCAGCAAGTGTAACAGAGTTACTACAAACGTATAATGATGAGGCATTATCTTCTGTCGATGACATCTATCTTACAGACGATGATTTGGACGTGCACTTCAAAAGAATGAACACCATAATATTGGGGTTTGCTTCTGAAGGGTACAAATTTAATTTTAAGAAATCACGAATTGCCCACCTCAACGTCCTATTTTTAGGCTATGCGTTATCAAGTGAAAGCAAAAGCAAAAGCAAAAGCCTGGCAGCTAATTTTCTAGAAAAATATGCGCTGCTCCAACCTCCAAGAGCGCTGATAAACGTCAATTCTAGGTTTCCTGAATTTTGGAAGAACTTATGTTCTAAACTACGCAGAAAGGGTTAAACCTCTCTACGAACTAATCAAACCTGATTTCAAACCAACTAATTGGACTCAAAATCACACACAAATTTTGCTTTCAGTGCAAACAGACATGTTAGCAAAAACACAATTACAAACACGCGACAATGTGCGAAATCTTGTGATCCGAATCATCCCAGGGAGATGCGGATTCACATACCTATATTTTTAACAAAAGAGAGAGGGAGAGGAAAGTGGATTCAGTCTCCCCAGGTATATTACATAAACAAAGTGGAATCCACTTAGGCGGTTTGAGGAGGTCCCTACTGTGTTTGAATACCCCTCACACACCAACAGGCCCCTTGGTGTCATGCTTCATCATAGGGGTCTTCGCGCCCCTCTACGGGATGCGGCGTGCTGCGACCGACGACTACGTGGGAGCACTTATTTATGGACTATGTGTGGGTGTGGGTGTGTGTGAGGTAAAGGGCGTATGTGAGTGGTGGGTTAATGGTGAGTGATGGTTAAAAAATACCTGGCTCGTGGGGTAGAGAAAAATAAAACTTTTATTAAGCCCCCGGCTGTTATCGTTAAAAGGGGTGCAGTGAGAGGTTGTGAGTGTATAGTTACGTACACCAACTTCGTATGTGCGTCTACATGGACATGTTTAGGAGTTCAAAGCCTCCTTCTTCAGGACGGGAATTGCACAGAGATCCCCACCTTACTCACATGTATGTATATATCAAAGTGTATTCTACAAAAAAGGGGGTGAACTACAGGTGGAGTTAGTAGTTCAATAACGTAGTCTCTCTTCGCCCAATTGGCGTGTGACGAGGACCTAGAGGGAGAAAGAGCATATTAATTACTGTTCTCACTACTTATTACAGTTATCCTCCAAGTGGCAGTGACCTTAAGGAAAAAGTGAAGCGTTGCCGAGTATCACATATAAATCATGTGCTAATTAATCGTGCAACCTGTAAAAAAAGGTGACAAAGACTGGACAAAAACACACATAAAACATATATGGCACACGTGTTGGTATACTGTTCATTCCTACTATTGGTGCAGGAAAAGTAAAGGAAATGGTCTTACTTAACCCTTTCGATGCTCATGACGAGCTCAGCTCGTCATGATGCACAGTTGAGCTGTGCTGATGACGAGCTGAGCTCGTCATGACACCAGCAAAATGGCAATTTCCAGCACAGGGGGGGGGGGGGGGAAACGCCTAGCAGCCAAGGTGTTAAGGTTAAAGCAAAAAATGCCTCATGAGCCTTTTACGTGTTTTTGGCGGTTCCATCAAGCCCAGTTGAGTGATCTGAAATAATGAGAAAGGCTCATTATAATCCCTTTTAGTAACAGAATCTGTCCGTGGTTCTCAACCTTACAGTGGTTCTTAGCATTCAACTCACGGTTGCTCAGGACGAACTCCGACCTCTTGCCCTCAACGTGGCTCCGATGATAATGCCACTGAGAGGGAAGGTCGGCCCTTTTATGTATGTCTAAATTGGTTAATCTCCGGTAATTGGAGGCGTGATTGTGCCCATACATGGGCTCACCGGTGTTTGCCTGTTTACGGTGATGCGCGTCTGTTGACACTTGCTCGCGCAAATGCGTTGTGCCGATCTCGGGAGGTGAGCAGTATCACGCATGCGCAGAGCGAAATGCGCTTCCTTTGTATTATTTACAAATGAGTATTATTGCAGTAACTATCCTCATGGCACATAACAAAACTTCAAAGGCCCGCTTTTGCGATAGGGTCTAACATTTCACTAGCGCCCATGCGCAATGCCGCTCTCTCCGTGTTATTGGGACAAAACGGAGTGCTAGCCATCCTGGTTGGTAAAAGCATGACATTGGAATATTAGTGGGCGCGTGTAGACAGACGGTGGTCATAGGTGCCGCCCATCTCATGGGAAGTATCAGTGTCAAAATAGATGCACATAGTTCACTAAGCACTCGTTATGGTAAAAAGGGCGATTGAATATCTGTATATACCGGCCCCTAGGCTGGTTGAGTATGGATTTAAAGGTTTTTAGACCATCAGGGATATGTACATTTCAACAAAGTTGGCCCCATGGAATAGCATCATTAAGGCCTACTGAATGGGTGCCCAGATTTTATATGATTTTATATGACAAACAGATCCTTGGTCTATACCATTTCCCACTGAAAGGCAATATTTTTCTCCATGTGTTCCCATACCTGGCGTTTCATGTAGTTTGTTGCTTTATTTCCCTCCATGTTAAAGAACAGTAGATGTTTCAGCACCCAGGCTAATGTGTTGCATAGCTAAATACATATAAGGTCCCAAAAATGAGACTGGTTGCATTGCAATGCTTGTTCATTCAGGAAAGAATGTCCCCAGGAATGGAACAAGATCACTTTTCTGCCAAATATGATGCAGGAAGCTCGGGAATTTTAATTGAGTTGACTAGGGCTCCATCAAAAATGAATGACTTTGTTTACATTTTAAAATATCCTTCTTGACACACTACCATGAGAAAATCAGAAGAGATACCTTTTTGCAGAACCAAAGGATTCACAACTGGAGAGAAGTTGCTCTGTCCCCAGCCGTCTTTTCCAAAACTGGTACCACCACCTTCTTCCTAAATATCCTTAAGGGCATTATGTTCATATCCAACAAGAACCATGTTTCAGGATGGCTGGATGCTAAGGAGCCAAGAAAAGTCTGCCGGCTGTATGTTATTTCCCTACCATAAAGTAAATTAATTGAGGGACCAATAGTACTGTGAGAGCAGCTGGAAAGAGCATGTCCTCTGAGGGAGCTGACCTGTAAAAATGTGAAAGTGCCCCGAGATATGTGGAATTAGTCTGACAAAACCAACACATTTATTGTGTATCCCTGTATCTTTACACTGTTTTCTGATCAAATTGGCAAGACTTTCTAGGTTAACTCTAGTGTCTGAGTTGATTCCTACCTGTAGAAGCATCATCGAAATGTGTCTGGAAGTGGCAACTGGACACAATCTAAGACTTCAATTTCCTTTATTTGGAGTTCTGAGATTTTAAGATTCATGGACCCAGAGTTGGCTTTCCATTGACCATCCACACTTTTGTTGTTAATCCTGTGCTCAAATTTACCTCACTAGCCCTCAAAAACTATTATCTCTAAGCATTTTTACCCCTTCGATCCAACCATTGGACTGCTTCAAACGGGAGTTCCAGTTCTACATCCTGCATGTTTAGCTTATTATTCATTTACTATATTTTACCTAACTCAGTTAGGACCTTTCTGTTTATGATATCTTAAAACTATTGTAGTTTAGCCAGTTATTGCACTCATACCAATAACTTTTTCTGAGGAAAGTCTTTCTCCTTCAGTGAGGGATAGTCTTGGGATTACTTTAAAAATTCTTAATAGAGCTAGATGTATGACCATATTTAATATCAGTCACAGCTTACATTAAGAACATGGTCTCCCTCTCCAAGATCTCCCATGACTCCCTACTGTCAGACTAAAAGTGTACTGTGTGCATCAAATGCAAGATTGGTTCCTGATAACTGGACTGACAAGTCAGACAGGTAAAGATTTATTGCACAGTTAATAAAAACTCACAATTATTAAAACAAGCAAATTTATAAGACAATCTCTAACTAAAGTGTTTGTAATTAAAATAACAGGTGAGTTCTCCTTGATAGTTAATAAAACACATTTTGGTATGTCCCCAGATGGAAGAGTGTCCGGTCCCATATGTCTGACCTCCATTGGCTTCCAGTTCCGCAACGTATCCACTTTAAAACCCTGGTACTTGCGTTCAGAGCAATCCATGACCAAGGACCAGCCTATTTAAAGAAAAGATTCACACTGTATGCCCCTACAAGAGCTCTCCGCTCATCTTCTCTATTAAAAATGACCCTTCCGCGATTTAAGCGAACCAGACTAGGGGGACAGTCCATTGCTGTCGTTGCTGCCCGCGCCTGGAATGCTCTCCTTTTTCATCTGCGCTCCAGTCAAACAGTAGCCCAATTTAAAAAGAATGTAAAAACCCACCTTTTCAGTAGCAGTTTCTAAACTGATCCCTGCTCATCTGCTTTTGCTTCTCCCTTCGCGCCAGGATACTCCCCAGTAACAGTGCGCGCTACAAAACCATTTATACTTATACTTATACTTATGTTGCTGTCCATTGGGGCGACTGGATGCTAACTGTTAGACAGGGAAATAAGGTATTCTCAGTTGTCAACATTGTAATGAATGCCCAGGTAAGACAATCATTCATTTATTTCCAAAAGGCAATGTGAAAGTATTCTAGTTGAATAAACTCAGTGTGGATACTTGTGTGGAAAAACATTTCTTCTAGAACTCACTAGTTGAAAAGTTCCTCCTTCTACATTGCTCAATAACTATCCAAAGTTCTGGTATTTATTTTGCCCCAAAGAAATTGAGTTATTGCAGGATTTTCTGCATAACAAAAAACAGTTCTCTCAATTGAGCTAGTGTGCTCAAGCAAACTCCCTAGTCCAGCTGCTCTTTGAAAGAAGACTTTCCCATATCATGCAGGTTTAGCAGGAAATCACCTGCTCTGATAACTAGAAGGGCCAGAAGCATCTAGGATCACTTAAAATTCAGGAAGAAGTAAAGGTCTGGATATTCCCAAACAGATGATGCAGGATCACTGTTGGACTTGGCCCTCTCTACAAAGTCACCTCCAATGCATTTGCCTTCCTCCCTCCTATTTTTGTTGGCTCTAGCACTTGGTATACTTTACCATTGCTAATCAGTGCCAAAGTGCATCTGCTCGCCCCTTTGAGAATTGTAAAATTGGCTTACACATGATTGCCATATTTACTTTACGCAGAAGCCCCTTGTTGAGTGGTATACCATATGCCCAGTGCCTGTAAATTAAATGCTACTGGTGGGCCTGCAGTACTTGGGCCACCCACTTAAGTGGCTTCTTAAAACATGCCGCAGGTCTGCTATTGCAGCCTGATTGCAGTTTTAAACTGTCTATTCGACATGGCAATATAACCCCCTTGCCAAGCCATAAACTCCCCTTTTATTTCATATGTCACCCCTAAGGTTGGCCCTAAGTGGCCCATAGAGCAAGGTGCATTGTAATTAAAAGGTTGGACATGTGAGTTTTACATATCCTTGTAGTGAAAAACTCCTAAATTAATTTTTCAGTACTTCCATAGGAATGTGAGCAATGAATTTAATAATAAATCTGAACAATGAATATAATAATAAAGGGAGCAATGGATTTAATAATAAAGTGGCCATACTGCTTTGAAACTGCTCCAAGTCTATAGGTAAACATACGGGTGACTGGTTATGTACGGATAATGGGTATAATAGTCAATGTTGCCTAATTTGGAAATCTATATGCGTTATATTAACTCCTGAGCAGTTCGTTAAAACTTACGTTTCCGTTTTGCATCTGTTTTTCACTAAATAAAAGCAGGCGCATGATTGGTGTACAATTCTGCCTTTTCGACCTTCCAGCTTTTTAATCTTTATTAATCACTCGTCAAACCTTGACAGTTTCGATAAAACAGCCTGATCGTAGGCAAACCTAAATTAACTGCACTGTCAAATGATATAAAATTCTCAATCACCAGAAATGGGAATCTAGAGCATAACCGGGAAATCATTAATGCAGTACGAAGCTCTCCAGGCTGTTAGCTACTGGACACGACACCTTTCTAATATCGATGGATCTTGCGGAGTCATTTAATTTAAAAAAAGATTTTCAGGCGTCGGTTTTGTTTTAGCTTCGGACGCCTGCTTCAATAAAGACAAACTTGGTTAAGTTGATGATTTTTTTGGCTTCTCTCATCATTTTTCCAATTGGAGATATAATAATGGTGCGGGAAATTGCTATCTTTTTCTCTGAAACTATGACAAACTACAGGCCGTTGCTGAAGAAGATTCTAATTGTAGGATTTTCCAGTGAAAATCGTGACTTTCAGGTACTGAACTGATTGTGGACTAAAGAAAGGATTGACTGAATACATCTGGTTTCAAAGTTGGGAAGAAAACTTTTTTAAAGGTAACTCATACTAAAGGAGAGCACACATTTTCAGTGCTAATAAGTACATGTAGGAAAATATTGGCAGTTTTCAGGGAAACATTACACTTGTACACCAACGGATGTGATGAGTAGAGCTGAATTAGTTAAAAATATTTACTTTTACCGTGTATTATCATCAGTTGTTGAACTTGATCTTATACTTAAACAATAATGAAAACACAGTTAACCATATTAAATGTGTTCTACTGGATTTGGTTGCTGTAAGCAGGTTTGTAGGACCAGATAAATACGAATATCAACTGAAACCAACAAACATATAAATGCCTATTACCAGAAATACTCACACAGAACTCTACTCAAACTTTCAATAATACATACAAAGGAACTGTTCCCTTTTATAATTGCAACAACTGTAAAAGTATTAGAGGCTCGTGGATTTGCCATCCCATGAAAGGCAATACAATTGAACTTAAAACAACAGCTAATTGCGACTCCATGAATGTGGTATATCTACTAAAATATCCCTGCAGGTTATCCTACATCAGAAAAACTGAATGAAAAATGAAAACCAGGTTCAACGAACATAAAAGTAACATACAGGCCTGAAATAAAAAATCCGTGATTGCAGCACATTTTTGGGATGCAGGTCATAACATTTGTAATTTGCATTTTGCAATTTGAAATTAATGATTTGGAAACAGTGGACATAAGAGGGGGAAGAGACAAGCATAAACATCTTCTTCAAAGAGAGAATTACTGGATCAAAAGATTGGACACTTTCATGGCTAATGGCTTGAACAACAGGATGGAATTCATTTGTTACCTTTAATTTGCCAGGATTTATTAATGCATCTACATTGGTTCACACATGCCCATTAGATTTTCCCATTTGTTTTAACTCTGTGTTCTGGACCATTCCAAGATGGCCACTATTGTCTTCAACTCCTGTCCATTCACTTTTTTGGGGTTTTTCCTGGGGTCGAGTAATTTCATAGAGTTTATTTTAACACACACTTTTGTTTACTTTTGATATCATTCTTTTTCTAGCTCATTGCACAGTATTTGCAATTCACATAGAGGGCTTTTCAGATGGCTCCCACCGACTGTGATAGCCCTACTTTTAGTTTTAGTATCCCTTATAAGTTTTATGAATGCTGGGTATTTGCGTGGGTCACTGCGATGAAGTGAGGCGGCTTGATGCGTCCTTAACATTTGGAGAAGTCCCGTAAGTTAATATTGGTGCAGGATTTACTTTTAATTGAACACAGAGTGAATTTTCATAAGGACTCATTTGGTTTCTTTATTTGCGCAAACTTTTATGCACGGACACTAGTCAAGCATCACACGTTTGTATTAAACTTATATCGGTAACGTTTGAACATCAAAGAATCCTGGACTTAATATTCGCGGATCCATTATGGGTTTCGATAGAGGATATTAAGTGCCAGTATTGGACAGACCACTTCCTGATCATGTTTTCTCTCTGGCTGGAGGACCACACCTCACGGGAGGCTGGACTACCCCAAGCCAAATTAGAGAGACCTTGGTCCCGAATTCTTAAAACCTCCCCTCTGCCGAACATCTTAGACAAGGACTTTAAGCTTGGCAATACAGCCGAGGAGAGCTACGCTCGCTTCTGCCAATCTATCTCGAGTTCACTGGATAAGCTGGCACCCCTTCGGAAGTCACGGGGTAGGGTGAACCGAGCTAGCCCTTGGTATACGAGCGAACTTCGTCAGCTCAAACTCGACTGCAAACGTGCAGAAAGGGCGTGGAGGAAACAATATTTAGATTCGGCGAAAACTGTGTTCCGGTCTGCCATACAAAAATACAAGGCTCAGATCAAGATGGCCAAAGCGTCCTATCTTGAATCCACCTTGAACCATGCCCCTAACAAGGCACAGGCCCTTTTTAAAATTGTCAGAGACCTCGCTCACCCCACGTGTGTGGCCAGTTCTGTCCCTTCATCGCAAGCTCTCTGTGACTCTATTGCCGAGGCCTTTGAGGAGAAAATCCGCAGAATCCTGGAGGGTCTGCAGGACCCAGTCAATTCTTCCACTGGTTTGGGAGCTCCGGAGGCGATGGCCAGTCGACCCCTGCAGGGGGTTTCTCACCCCTGTTTGGAAGCTCCGGCCTCACCTGCCAGTCGACCCCGACCAGAGGATCAGGCTCTCAACTTGGGAGCTCCGGCGATTGAGGCCAGTCGACCCCAGTTGAGTAGCTCTCCCCTCTCCCCCGTGGATCAGGCCCTCAGTTTGGGAGCTCCGGCGATGGAGACCAGCCGACCCCAGCTGAGAAGCTTCTCCTTGCCCTTCTCGGACCAGGCCCTCAGTCTGGGAGCTCCGGCTAATGAGGCCAGTCGACCCCAGCTGAGTAGTTCTTCTCTGCCCTCCTTGGACCAGGCTTTCAGTTTGGGAGCTCCGGCGACGGAGGCCAGTCGACCTCAACTGAGTAGCTTCTCCTTGCCCCCTGCGGACCAGGTCCTCAGTCTGGGAGCTCCGGCAAGTGAGGCCAGTCGACCCCAGCTGAGTAGCTCTCCCCCGTCTTCCTTGGTCCGGGCCCTCAGTCTGGGAGCTCCGGCGTTTGAGGCCAGTCGACCCCAGCTGAGTAGCTTTCCCCTGCCCTCCTTGGACCAGGCCCCCAGTTTGGGAGCTCCGGCGACTGAGGCCAGTCGACCCCAACGGAGTAGTTTTCCTCTGCCTTCCTTGGAGGAGTTTAGCAGCCTAGCCCTTACGATCTCATCTGGCTCGCCTCTTGACCCTCTTCCGCCAAAACTCTGGAGGCTGTTTCAGGAGGAACTTTTCCAGCCTTTACATTCCATCTGCTGTCAGTCACTTGAAACAGGGATTGTACCGGGTTGTTGGAAGAAGGCAGTGGTATCTCCGCTTCTAAAAAAACCTACGCTTGACCCTGCCTGTCTCTCCAACTACCGGCCAATTTCCCTGCTTCCTTTTCCAGTTAAAATCATGGAAAAGTTGGTCACCCGCACTCTATCCGGCTTCTTGGAAGGGAACACTTGGCTGGATGAGACGCAATTTGGCTTCCGCCCAGCTCATGGGACGGAATCCGCGTTAGTGGCCGTGCTAGACAATCTGCGGGCGCGAGTCGACAGTGGTCGGGCAGCCTTTTTGGTGCTGCTCGACATGTCGGCCGCGTTCGACACGGTCAGCCATCCGACCTTGATAGCGAGGCTGGAAGAGTGTGGGGTCAAAGACAAGGCTAGGGACTGGTTAATTTCCTACTTGGATAATCGTCAACAACGGGTGTCGCTCCCTCCCTTCAGCTCAGAGGAGCGGAGAGTAGGACAAGGAGTACCTCAGGGCTCAGCCATCAGCCCTATACTCTTTAACATTTACCTCCGCCCTCTAGTCCAGCTTATTAAATCATTTGGGATCTCTGCATTTAATTATGCAGATGATACCCAGCTGGTCTTTTCTCTGGAGGGACAGGATGCGGTCCCACTGGAGACTTTTCACCGGTGCATGCAGGCCACAGCGGACTGGCTCCGCTTGAACTCGTTACAGTTCAACGGTACTAAAACTGAGGTGCTGCATTGTTCCGGCGACCGAGTCCCCAGGGACCTCCCAATTGACTTTTGGCCCCCGTCCTTTTCTAAGACGGTGTCAGCCACACATTCGGCACGTAATCTGGGGGTCATTTTTGGGCCTAATTTACAGCTGGATCTGCACGTAAATAAGACCACGTCAACGTGCATGATGCTCATCCGAATGCTGCGTAAGGTCCTACCTCTCCTTCCTGAGCAAGCCAGATCCGAAGTAGTGCGGAGTACCATCCTAAGTCGACTAGACTACTGCAACGCACTACTATTGGATGCCCCTGCAACACTACTGGGCAAGCTTCAAAGGGTACAAAATCTGGCTGCCAAACTCGCTCTTTCCCGCCCCTACTACAGTTCGTCTACAGCAGCGCTACAGGAACTCCATTGGCTGCCGATTCACCTTCGCGTCCGCTACAAAGCAGCATGCATAGTGTTTAGAGCGATTCATGGCTTGGGACCAATCCCGTTGCGGAGAATGTTTGCTTGGTATCTTCCATCTCGAGCCTTACGCTCCTCGTCATCCAAGCTGTTAGTAGTCCCGCGTTTCCAGAGAGTGAGGATGGGCGGCCGATCGTTCAGAGTAGCGGCGGCCAAACTCTGGAACTCCCTGCCATTATCCCTCAGGAGCCTTGAGGCTCTTTCAGCCTTTAGAAAGGCGTTGAAGACCTACCTCTTTCCGAGGACAGGCTAGCTGCTGAAGTTGTTGTTGGATCAGGGTTCAAAAGCGCCAGGATGCCCTTGGTGGTGACAGGCTGCGCTCTATAAGTATACCACAATACAAAAAGAAGCACCAGTTCACGACTTTGTGAGTTCTGAGTCACACTTCTCTGACTCACACTTCTCTGACTCACGGTCAAGCGCATGAAGCTGATTTGCAATACATACTAACTTTTTGGTATTTGGGACTGCACCTTGTGTTTTCAACATTTGCAGTTGCATGTTAACAACATAAGATTGCTTATCGAAATACCATGACTTTTACAGGTAGTAGAGTCTGATGCGTGTCAACACGAGGGCCTATCAGAAATTTATATTTTTAGCAAGGACACATATTGTAATGAACAATGTGAACCAGAGTTGTAGTCATTATAGAAGTTGACTCTTTTGGGTTCATCTTCACATGATAGATGCATGACGTACACTTCCAGGGACTCGGCTATTGATTTGATGTGTAAAATTATTTGCAAGATTGTTGTATACATATTTAATGTTAATGCCCGGCTGATTGGCTGATATTCATTTTGATACCCATTGATACATTTTATTTCAGATGTCGGATCCCCTGACAAAGGGCTACACATGCCCGAAATGCATTAGGATGGGATGAGAAATTTGTGTTTTTATTTTTGAAAACTGTGAGAAACATTTTTAAGATTCAAGTTGGGTTGGATGAAGAGTACCCAACATTTGTATGAAATAATTAATACACTGATTGAAACTTGATCCACGAAGAATCATTGACGAATTATACATAATCCCTTTATACAAGTACATGAGGCAGAGCATAAGGGGACAAACCCTAATTGGGGAAAGCATCTTCAGTCATTCACATTTTGAGTCAGCCCACAGGACAACTTAGAGATAGCAAAGAGGATTTGAAAGTACGCAATTCCCTTTGGCTTGCCAACTTGTGACGGCTACCCAGACATGCACGCTTTGAAACCTCCAACCCATCAATCCGACAGCTGGCTTGGAGCAAGTGCAGGCCTCCAGTACTCTCAGGAGCACTGTGAGCAGCCACTTGCTCCAATCCACGCTGTATGAGAGCAACAACAAGATTGGTCAAGGCACTTCACTGGGGCCCATACTGAACATCAGACTGCAGGAGAAAGACCTGCAGTGAGGAGGAGGATGTGTCTCAGGTAAGTGGATTTTATTAGATTTTTTACCCACCACGTATTTGCCTGTCTCACCACTCCCCATAGATGTCAGCCGCCACAGCATAAATGTACTCTGTGGAGAGGGCAACAGTCCATCTGATACTAATTGGCCAAGCTCTGCCCATTACTGCACTCACAGAAAGAGGGAGGCAGCCATCGGCTGCACCTTGTGAAACGGCAAAGGGCATAACAAGCACACTATGTGAAAGACAGTTTGTCCCTGGTTCCACCTTAACTGATTTAACTTTGTAATTTTGGGGTGTATACATGTTTAAGCACCAACACTAGATGGTCACCTTTTGTGCCTTTTTGGAAAAATGTGAGTCGTCCAGAAGGAAATGCAACTGTCATATGAACTTTCTGTTGCATCACACATTAGGCATGATAGATGGCTTCAGTGTGTTTACATTGTTACACATGCAGGCCAGGTAACATCATCGAATGCTCTGTGAAATGTGGGCTTCTTACTGATAGGCGAGTACTTGAGTGAATCATTATGGTCTGGCTCCTCGTGCAAATGTAAGGATGGGGATGCATGGATCAAATTTGATTGGAGAAGGTATGCTATACAGGAGAGAGTGCTCCACCAGTACCTACTTCTGATTGTGCATAGAAGAAGGAAAGCAAGGCACTCGAGCATCTGATGGTTTATTTACATTGGCTTCATGGAACAGGAGCATCTAAGTATGCGTTCACACCGATTTCATGACATAGGCACATCTGATTGAGTACCAAAACGAATTTCTTGTCTCAGGAGCATATGAACGTTATCTCACACTCAATAAATGACACTAAACACCTGTCTATGAACTAATACTGTTTTCAAGGCAGATGGGTCCAGTGCAACCACTGACAGTGCATGGCTGAGGCCTCAGGAAAAGCACCACAGTTTCTCAATAGCACAATTGAAGGGACAGTTCGCCTGACACCTATATGCACACCATATTTTAACACTAGGGCATTGTCACTTTTTGCATAAATGATAACACAGGGATATATGATTGTGAGTAGGCATTGTCTGGCATATGCACAGCTGAGTGCATAATCACTGCGGGAAAATTACTGGAAACATACATAGTGGGTGCTGCTGATATCCTGTATGTAAATAAAAAGGCAGAGTGGCCAAGCACATGTTCAGCAAAATGAGCAACTGACATTTCATACAGTGCAGTGAGAAGTGATTGCACCTAATCAAGTGGGATAGCTGTTCACTGGCATTTTAACACTCGTACTGACCTTGAAGGTTTACCCCCCACACCACAACTCTAGCAAAGTAGCACAGACCCCATGGACTGCCACCCTTAACACATCCAACCCAGACACTACCACAAACCTGGACCAAAGTCTCAAGAACTTCAACACCTGGATAACCAACTATGCTGAGAGCATCACTCCCATCAAGACCAACAGGCACAAGAGATTAACCAATCAAGCAAGATAGTGCACCAAAGAACTGAGAACAGCAAAACACGACAGCGAGCGACAGGAAGACGATGGCGCGCAAGCAAGGTCACCTCCGAAATGACCACCTTCAAAACCTCCCTCAACCTCTATCAACAGATGCTTAGAAAGAAGAAGAATGCCCTATCCAATTGCATCAAAATACAGTTCCAACCACAGCAAAGAACTCTTCAACATAGTCAAGGAGTTCTCCAATTCCTTAGCCATAAAAACCAGCATAGCACCCTATCAAGAACTCTGCGGCAACCTTGCCAATTTTTTCCATGACAAGATCGTCACCATCTACAGAAATTTCAATCCCAAGTCCAAGCCTACAAACTTTCTCAACCCTCACCCCTTCACTGCAACCTGCACTGACCACCTGCTGACTGCATGGGACCAGCTCAATCCCCAGGGCACCACCCTCCTCATGAACTCTGTTCACTTATGAGTTCCCACGAACCCTTGCCCACATCACATTCAGAAGCGATAGGATCAGCCAAAAACACCACTCTTCAACACCTCATTAACCAGGGTCACATTCCCCGACAACTGGGAACAAACCGAGGTCAAACCACTACTCAAGAAGCAGTCAGCCGACCCCAGCAAAGACAAAAAAACTACATCTATATCTTCCTGCTCCCCTTCCTGGACAAGGTCCTTGAGAAATCCATCAACCAGCAGCTCACAAACCATCTGGAACAGAACCACCTCCTCAATATCTCTTAGCGCCGGTACCAATGACATCCGAGCCCTCCTTTTCCAGGGAGAAATGGCAGCACTGATCCTCCTCAACCTCTTGGTGTCATTCAACACTGTATCCCACAACATACTGATCACAAGGCTGCACCACATTGGAAAACAAGGAGACAGACTCAAATGGAACGGCTCCTTTCTCACTGCAAGGACTCAGAAGGTCCGCTTAGCACCATTCACCTCCGAACCCAAAGACATCATATGCTGTGTCCCCCATGGTTCATCCCTCACCTCACCCTATTCAACATCTCCATGACCCCCATGGCCAACATCGTCCAATCACACGGGCTAAACATCATATCCTATGCAGACGAAAACCAACTTATCCTCTACCTCTCCGAAGACCCACCACCACCAGAACCAGCTTTCACAGGTACATGACTAGCGCTGCCAATTGGATGAAGGACAACTGTCTGAACCTTAACTCAGACAAAACAGAAGTACTTATTTTCGGCAATGACGCACTCCCTGGAACGACTCCTGGTGGTATTCCGAACTAGGACCATCACTTGCATCTCCTGTAAAACCAGAACCCTCACCATTATCCTGGACACAAACTGACCAAGAAGTCCATGATCAACGTGGCCTCATCTGCCTGCTTCCTCGCTCCGCGCATGCTATGAAGAATTTTCAAGTGGCTCCCCTAGGACACAAGGCGCGCCATCACACAAGCCCCAATCACTACCTGACTGAACTATGGCAGCACTCTCTACTGAGGGATCACCACTCACCTCCTACAGAGACTTCAAACCATACAGAATGAGAATGCCAAGGCAGATTCATCTGCAAGCTCCCTCGAAGGATCTCCATCACCTCCCCCACTGACTCCAAATACAGAAGAGATGCTAATTCAAGCTGATGATCCACTCATACAAGGCACTACACAACCAGGAACCTGCCTACATCAACCACCAATTGAGATTCCACCAACCTTCCAGACAGTTCAGCTCTGCATCCCTCTCCCTCGCCCACACCCTCTGCATCCAATGAAGCACAACTGGAGGACACTCCTTCTCTTACCTGTGGCAAAGACATGAAACAAAGCCATCTGATGTGTACAGACTCTGCCAAATGTGTCACGGTGCACTATTCTTGCCTGTGTGGTGCAATGCAAATGTAATTACTTCAATGTAAACAAACATAATTACAAGATAAAGAAGAAAACTTTAGTAGGCAAATTAGTTTGACACTTTTTACCTGTCTTCTGTATTTTTTACAATTCTTTATAGTGCATTCAAAACAATTTAAATTCCATATGAGGTCTTGCTTTGCCATATTCTCATTGCAGTTCGGGAATGTACTAAAGTGCTGCTTCTGCCGCCAGACTAAAATTGATCCTGGCTTACATCACAGCAGGCATCCACTGGATCCGCAAACTTTGAAAGAAGCATTGGTTGCAGAATCAAAGATCACACTGTTAAAGAGAGAGGTCAGTAAAAAGGATTAGGGTCACAGTGAATGCCTGTGACTTGTGTGTATGACTGTTTGTGTGTGTCTGTGTCTGTCTGTTTTAACCATATGGCTGCTGGGCGTTTTCCCCCCCCTGTGCTGGAAAATGCCATTTTAGTGGCACCATGACGAGCTCAGCTCGTCATCAGCACACGACACCCGTGGGTGATGACGAGCTGAGCTCGTCATCAGCATCGAAAGGGTTAACTGTGCTTCTCAGCCTTGCATCCCAATATCTGTATCTGCTGATTTGCCTCTAGATCATGGCCCACGTGGCATCCGGTGACCCCTCTTCCACAAAAACCACCCCTGACACCCCATCTCTGCAAGATGGGAATTTTCCACTGACATAATGGTTTTGATTTTTTGACATCATGGTGATGATGTTTGGCATAAGATGGTCATTGTGGCACGATGGCTCCCACCTCTCGTATAATCCTGATTCCTGCACAAGGTGCCTGTTGGGAATGGCCCTTTTTGCAGGGTTATCCCCAAACTTTTTGCTTCTTCCTCCTTTATTTTTCCTCACCTGTGGTTGTTGGCTATAGAACTCTGTAAATTGGTTATTTATGTAATATTTGGAAACGTTTCTTGCTTTAAATATATTTATTCACTATATTGTCGTTCTGCATTTGTTTGGTCCCATTCACATGGTACACCCTGCACTGTCTGCATTTACATGCATGAATACAGACTATATTATATATATATATGTATGTTAGACCTGGCCCTTTGTGGCATGTTTATCCCCAAACTTTTTGCTTTTTGCTTCCTATTTGTCTGACCCGGTTTTTGTTGTCTATAGGATTCTGGACACTTTACCACTGCTGATCAGTGCTAAAGTGCATATGCTCTCTGTGTAAATTGTTATTGTGATTGGTTATCCATGATTGGCGATGGGTAGGTGAATCCGCGAGGACACCGGAAGTGTGAGGTAAGGATAACTCCCGACACTTACAACGGAACCCCAGTAACCCTTTAAAGTCATGTTCTTTCCGAACTTTCAGAGGGCTCTTGCTACCCTATTTTCACCGCAGTTTGACGATAAATACGTCTTCTCCTCCCCCAGCCATACCTGATGGTCCCACTCCGATGTACCAACCCACCGATCGTTCATGTGGTATTTAATCCCTGACTATTAGGTGAGTCAGGCTGGTTGTCTGTAGTGTCATTATTCCCATTGAGTGAGTACAATAACTTTATTGCTCTACCCAAGAAGAAGTACAGGGCTTCTCCTGTAAGACTGCTGCTGTTTTTACACTTTTGTTTTTAATAATAAGCACCCTTTCACATATCAAGTGTTTTTGTGACGGTTACACTGCACGTTGCTACAACACGTTCACGTTTTTCTGGAGCTAGTTAAATTCACAATCACTAGCATGACACTGTGTGTAATTTTGGCCCTGACCATGTATGTGTTCTGAGGATTACCTAATGCTATTAACCCTGTATTCTTATCTCCCTATTTTAGGCATAGGATAAAGCCACAGAGGTAACCTACACGTACACTATTGGTTTTTGACACATGACACTAGCATGTTGTTGAATGAATGTAGTTATTAACCATCATAGGTCCTGATGAATCGCAGGCAATATCCAAATTCGAGAAACATGTTGACCAATTCCCTTCCTAATCTCATCTAGGGCCACTATACCTAACTGGTTGGCACCTAGCGAATTAGATTCACGTTTTTAACTACAGTAGGGGACCCCCAGAATAAAGTAATTTCCGGTACCCTCTACTACATTTTAAATCACCTCCTAGGCTACACGCTACATCTCCCGCACACCCGCACTTCACCATAAGGCAGTTGGATTGAAAAGATCTCCGCCAAAGAGCCCCTCTCAGAGGTGAGCCCGTCGGGGATTGCACCGCCTCCCCGACGAGGAGCAACGCCAATGATGAAGCATGACACCCATATGGGTGTGTGAGGCAAATACATCCAACAAAATGGATGCCCAAAGGTGTCATATTTACACCTCTGGTCACGCCAGATACACACAATCCCTTTCCTAAGGAACAGTTCAGCAACGCACTTTGTTAACCTATGCTTGTCAAGGGCACGAGCTGATACTGGACCTTACACTTTTCGAAGTGGTAAATAGTGCCCGACTGATCAATTGATCACCCTTCCTTCTTTGATAATGGCATATTTGCTTTACCAGTAGGCCCCTAGTAAAGTGCACTAAGTTTGCCAGGGCTGGTAATTCAATACTACTAGTGGGCTTGCAGCACTGACTGTGCCACCCGCATAAGTAGCCATGAGAAGAGGTCTCAGGCCTGTAACTGCAGTGCCTGTGAGCAGTTTTTTAACTGCCATGTCGACCTGGCCAGTGTACCCACTTGCCAGGCCTTGCTCTTCCCTTTTCTTACATCTAGGACACCCCTATGGGAGGTCCAAGGTACCCCCCTGGGCAGGGTGCAGTGTATGTAAAAGGTAGGACATGTACTAGTGTGTGTAACATGTCCTGGAAGTGAAATACTACCAATTTCGTTTTTCACTATTGAAAGGCTATCTTGCCCAAAGGACAGAATGGGGAATACTGTGTAACATGTTTACGTGCATATCTTCCCATAGGAGTGAGATAGGACATTGGAGTCTGGTATCCCTTAACTCAGAATTTAATAACACATCTTTTAGTAAAGATGTTTTTCAAATTCTGTGTTTGAAAATAGCACTTTTAAAAAGTGGCTATTTTCTTGTTCAACCTTTCTGTGTGTCCCTGCCTGTTTGTGGCTTGAATGTCTGGCTTGAGAGTGGCTGTTGTGGCTCCAGGAGTCTGGGTGAGTCAGCACTAGGTTGAATAGACCTATCTGCATTTGGAGTGGTGGGAGGAGTAGTACCTTGGGCCTGAATATGGCTGTGCCTTGCTTTCACAATGCTAGCTCCACCTCCTGCGGTGCGTCTGAAGACCCTGGTCCACATTCACAAAAGCCATTATCACAATTGGTGGTACCCTATAAAGTCAAGAGGACCTGGGTTTCGTTTAGTACAGAAAAAGAGTGGTCCTAGACTATTATAACTTGAAATTAAAAACATTCTCATGAGTATAATCGTTTTGGCACATAGGATATAGGCACACATAGAAAAATAGAAACTCCACTTCCAAAAACGGATGATAACTTGAATTTATTCATTCAACAATTCAGTTATTTTGAACAAACACACTTTGGTTATTTTGATGTACAATGTTATATCCACAAGGTTATCATCAGAGAGAAGGAGATACGTCAAAAGTTGGTGCTCAGGTGAAAGAATAAACGGAAAAGAAAAAGCAATTGTAGTAGCATTGGGGATTTTTTAAATATTTACAAAGATAGGGAACCTACATAGATTTTAATGGTCTTCCTTAGGAAAAAAACATAAATAATTAATATTTACCTGCCTTGAGGCCAACGCCTTTGGTACTCACCTGACTCAGTATTTTGATACCCCCCACCCCCGTCCTGAGGAAGACCCGCTGCTGAGGACCATACTTACCCTTTCGCAATAGGGTCGAAATGTCAATGCCCCTGAATAGGCCTACACCCTGCATCTGCCCCTTACATCTGAAGCACAGATGATGTTTCACTGTGAAGAAGAGCAGTTTAACCAATATACTGTATGCAACTGTGTCTATGTGGGTAGGCCAGATTGTTTCCTAAGGGAAACCATTACAACCTATGCATAATTTGAATTGAGCCACATCCAAGTGTTTATAGAGCAGCACAATTAGGTTGTAGCTGAAGGCAGTGCGAGTTTCTCTCAGTGGGGCAGTATGGTGTTCAGTGGGGGAGAGGATGTGGCACTATGGCTAGAGCTGTCGAATTTGGAACTGGGGAACCGGGTTCAGCCTTCATGACCAGACCACTCTACTGAGGGAGCATATTCCCAAGCTAGACCTTAGAAGGCCCCACTAGACATTAGAAAGCTTGATGTCTTAGCACAAGCAGATGTACCCTAGTGGTGTCAATTGTGGGTTAAACTTGAAGGCCTGTCCACCACAATCCATACTGAAGTTCATCTATAGTCTTGCGGGCAGGTTTACGAGGCAGCACACCCTAGAGCAACAGTGATTCAGTCACTGTGACTCTGTCACTGAGGTCACATGAACCTTGAGCAGGTTAGGGAGGTACGAACGGTGTGACCACACTGGGTACCTATTTCGGGTGGGTGCGTAGTGTTTGCAAGTATATTATGGTTTTAAAAAACTTGCTGCTTCCTTCCTCGCCTTCAGGAATCTTCAGCAACAATAAAAATGTATTGATAACTTTGGTGATTAATGGTCTTCCTAGAGAGAGATCGGAGTATTGTCTAGTGGAAGGGTTGACTCCTGGAAAGGTAGCATAGAGGGTTAATGTGCCTGCTGCAAAGAAAATGCAGATCACAAAGTGCACATAATGTTAACTAGGTTAGTAGATTACTGCTTTTGTCATTGAGATCCTTTTGTTACTTGCAGTTTATAAGTTAAAATCCTAACATAGAACAGTGAGCTATTAAACTATACGCCTCCTAGTATGGTTGTCTTGTGGCTTCTACACCTTGTAGTCCTTTGTTTTATGTAAAACTTCCTATACAGTGATTTACACACATATAAATGATTGTCTCTGTGTAGTGTGTATGATGTAAAGTGCTCTGACACCGTACATTGGTATGAGTGGCGCTGTAAATCAAATTAAATGCATCTGAGAGAGTGTGGCTATGGAGACTTGAGGGGGACTGTTAACGGGTGGTTGTGAGGGAGTACGAGGCATAGGTGATCATTGGGAGCACCAACAAAAATTGTTGCACAGGGCGCCACCATCACTAAAGCCAGCCCAGCCATCGAGCCTCACCCATTGGTACCTCCATTGGCCTTGTTTCAGCAGTAGTAGCTGCAACTCACCAAGGATCGGCAATGCAGGATTTGCACGCACACCAAACTAAGTTTGCAAACTTAACAGTCTCTCTGCTTCATGCAACAGGCACTTTTAACATGTGCTACCTGCTCTGGAGCCACTGGAATTATGCAGCAATGGGAAACAAAATGATGCTGCAGCGTTGACTACATTATGCAACAAAAAAAGGCTGCAGTATAATGCAATATATTTTCTTATACTTTATTATTTAGACATTTTACACATGTTAAGTTTCTGCAAAGATTCTGCCTCATTAGTATCAGTATAACATACAAATGTAGCAGTGAGAAAGGTGATCAGTCAACCTTTGCAAAGGGCCGTTTTTTAGTAACTTTTTATCCATTTGAGCTACAAAAATGATTAGTTACAACTGTAAGATTATGCAGTAGATGATGTATTATGTGGCAAATATGGCAGAGCCATAATTATGTAGAAAACAATTGCAAACTAGGATATTTTGCCATTCATGTTTGAACTGCTCTTGTAGAAGAAGGGAGGAAAGTGCTAATGAGAGAAACTGCATGGCTTGGAGACACATGGCTTGTGATTCCACTTTTAAGCGTATTTGGGACATTGTGTGATTGGAAATATATCCCACTTTGTGAATTTATTTAAATGCCAATAACTCCAATTAAACCTTCAATAATCAAGTGTATCCATTGGTTTAATTAAATAACACAATAAGCTGTAACTGGTCAGTGAAATGCCAAACAAATACTATAAATTGGGATGTTTGGCACATTCTGGCCACCTCTCTGATTCCGCCCACTGATCCAATCCTTGGGTTATCCCCGCCCTCTGAGTCTCCACCCACAGTTCCCCTACTTTTTTCCACCCACTTCGACCACTGATTAAAAACCACCTGACCTGACCACAATGACGTTCGTATAGTCGTAAAGGCGCACAGCTCGCAGAAGTCTCCGCCATCGCGTCTGCGCGCCGGGGTTATACAGTTAGTTTTAAGATAGGGTGGGGTCTCTGCTGCCTGGTGATGCTCATCATGACATGCGCATTTGGGCTTGCGCGTTAAAAAGTGCGCGTGACTCTGAGGTAAGCATCTCAGAGGCCAGAGACAGGACTGGGAAAGAGAGGCCCGCAGGTGAGTCTATTTAATTACGACTGGACGCCAGCCGTTTAAATTGCATGCAAGGCAAATGCGATCCAGTATAGCGTTTATGCTGCCCTAAGCCATGCTGGAGGAGATGAGACCAGCACAGGCATCCGGTTGAGACAAACAGCGTCAATGTTGTGGCTTGCCGTGTTTTGTTATGCTGGCTTTGTAACAGGTCAGCATGGCCCTACCTTCAAAGCATAATGAAAGGACTGCTTGGCACAGAGGCGTTCAGTTATAAAGGGATGTGCGTCACATCAATATATTCAATGTATGCAAAATTTCACACATATTAATGAATTTAAAAAAAGCTTTTATATATGTTTTCATTTATTTTAATGATTTGTATAGCGCTGGCATGACACCTTTATGATTCTCTGCAGCCAGGGGCCCAGCGTAGGCCCTTGCAGTGGTGTCGTTCCACCTTTAAGGGCCCCCAGTTCAGCCTCCTTACTGAGAATGTGTGAGAGGTATTAGAGTTTCAATGGCCCCTCATTTCATTTTGCTGGGGGAGTGGTGGTTGCGTCACACCCAACAGGCCAGGTTTCGACCTGCCCATTCAACTGAGTTGGTCATTCTCTGAGTGATGGAAGAGCTGCGGAGGGGGGCGGACTGTAACATCAGCCAGGCTTTGGTGCTTCTCGATCTATCGGCTGCCTTCGACACGGTCGACCATGATATTCTGGTCAGTCGTGTCGAGGAGGCCGGCATCCGGGGATCAGCCCTTGACTGGGTTCGCTCGTTCGTGAGTGACCGTCATCAGGCTGTCCGCCTCTCTCAGTTCTCTGCTGACAAGGTTGGGCTAACATGTGGTGTCCCGCAGGGCTCCTCTCTTCCCCCCCTTCTTTTTAACTTGTACCTTGCCCCCTCATCCGCTCCCTACGAGGCAGCAATGTCACTGCATTTAATTATGCAGATGACATTCAACTGATCCTCGATATTGACTCCTCGGATCAATCCATTTACAACTTCCAGTCCACTCTGTGTCACATCAGTGATTGGATGGGGGCAAATTATTTGAAACTTAACCCCGATAAGACTGAATTGGTTCTTATCGGGGTACCTCTAACCCATGGAATTCTAACTTCTGGCCTACTCGCTTAGGCCTCCCCCCCTGCCCTGCTGATTCTGCCAAAAGCCTTGGGGTGGTCATCTGTAAAGATCTGTTGATGAAACCCCAGATTAACGCGGTGGTCTCTTCTAGTTTTTTTCACTTACGTAAAATCCGTAAGATATCTCGATTCCTTACCACAGAGGCCCTCACCCTGGCTTTACTGGCCCTGGTAATTTCCAGGCTAGATTATGCGAACTCCCTTTATGTTGGCATCCCCGCCTACCAGCTGAACCGATTACAGCTGGTCCAGAACCAGGCGGCACGATTGATCTTCAATCAGCCCAGGCACCAGCATGTTCGCCCACTATTAAAAACCCTTCATTGGCTTCCCGTGGTCAAACGGTGTAACTTTAAACTGGGCCTTGGTCCAGCCTTCATCTCCTCTCTTCTCCATCACTATGCCCCCCCCCCCCCCGGAACCTCCGGTCCTCCCATCTTGCTTTACTTAAAACTCCCATTTTCAAACGCAAGAAACATGGAGGGCTCATATTCTCGTTTCTTGCCCCTTCTTTTTGGAATGCACTCCGTCTAGAGCTCAGGCTCACCACTTCTTACCCGCGCTTCAGGTCTCTCCTGAAAACACATCTGTTCCGTAAGGCACACAACTAGTTCCCTCTTCCTCCGCTCCCGCCTGTTTCTTTCTGTCTCCCTACTGTCTATAGCGCCATGAAACCGCTGGGTGTAAGTGCGCTCTATAAGAATTTTTTACATTACATTACATTACACCACTATCTGCAGCTAGGTCTGTGTGAAGAGTATCTATAGTGCTACCAAGATCTACGTGATGCCTCCTAGGCGCTTGGCTAGTGAGGAGCTTAGGTCCTGGGGCGCGAGGGAGTGCTGAGTGAGTGAGATAGCATCCCTCCTTTTTTAGCAGGTCAGTGTGTGACTAGAGATTTGCGATTTACCACCTCAGTTGTTTTTACAACAGTTTATCTTGCCCTGTTTCGCAGTTTGTGTGATGATACTTGTAGCCTATGTTCATAGGAGGAAAATCTAAACTACACAAGCAGCTTGTGTTCTTCTTGCCTATTCGATATTGCATTCTGGTAGCTGCAGTCCTGCATTTGTAAAAAGGAAATCAAAATAACAGTGTGCATTGTTTTATATCATGCATGTACATTGAATATTGCTTTCTGGTACTTGGAGTCCTGCATTTGTAAAATGAAAATAACATGTACAGTGTGTTTTATGCTATAAAGGAACTAGGATACATGTTGATACTTTTAGTTCTTCATTTGTAAAACGAAAACCAGCAGAACATGTACTCGGTATGTACTTTACAATACACGTAGGAGGAACATTGCATTCTGGTACTTGTACTCCTGAATTTATAAAATGAAAATCAAAGCAACATGTACAGTTTGTATTTTTGTAGCATATCTGTGCTCGGTAGATTTCGCTCTAGTACTTACAGAACCAGAAAAAAACTCAAAATTACATGAATTTTTTATATCATACTTTCTCATGGGGTATTGCTTTATGGAACTTGAATTCCTGCGTTAATAAAATGAAAATCAAAACTGCATGTACAGTGCGCATTGTTGTATATAGGACTTCTGCAAGGCAAAGTGCATTCTGGTACTTGCAGTCCTGTATTTATTTTTATATGGCAGTTCTGGTATTTTAAAGCGAAGCATTTATAATGAGAATTCAAACCACGGATGACACTTGTATTCTGTCCTCCCATGTCTGTGTGTGGAAAGCGGTTTTCCTTTGTATGTTTAGCACGGACTGGGTGCTGGCCATGATTGACTTGTATGTAGTCTGTGCAGATTAGGTGCTGGGGGTTATGTGAGTCTCAGTGGTTTAACATACTAGGCACCCTGCATGCTAAATGCCCCACGATGAAAAGAAGGTGGCATTGGGTTTGTGCGCACACACTGCCAGGCCAGCAAACCTTGTGACCGAAGATGCTTGGAGTGGGTGCTGCAAAAGGTGTACCCACATGTTAAGTGGTGCTCACATATGCAAGGGCAGTCTGATGCGTGTACCACCATGGGATTCCGGCTGGTTCAGGGGCACGCCGCTGCTGGAGGGGGATGGGAAAGAAAGTTGGTGGCACCAGCAAAAGCCACTTGGAAACTGGCATCATTTCAGCAGTACCCTGTAGACCCAAGTATGTGGGCGCACATACAGAGTCTAGGTGTAGTAAGTGGTAGCTAATGAGGAGGCCAAAACACTGTCTCAAAAACATTTATTGTCTTCATTTTTCTCACCACTGGTTGATGAAATTGTGATTCGCTTTGAAAAACAGACTGTAAAATTACTCCTGACCAGCGTGTGATGCTTTCACCCCATCATGACTTTGAAAATCTAGACCCAGGCCCATAAATGAAAAAACAAAACTACATGTCCAAGAATGCAAGGTAATGTCTGGGAAAGAAGAGCAGTGCCTATTGTCATTGCATGTGGTCTTCTGGCAGCACTGCACCCCTGCAGCGACCACAAGCACCCAGCCCAAGAGAGACCATGGCACAAAGATGACGTCTTTAATTATTCTCTGGCTCAAGGACATTGTGATGGAATCATCCATTATACCTATGAACTGGCTCAGTTGTACATCGATGACGTGATCAATGATTGGAATTGCCTCATTTGTTGCAGACATGATGATGTCATCAGTGCGGTTTAGGAGAGAAAATGTGTTGACAAATGGTTTGTTTGGCCTTTCTGTCTCCAAACTTTTCTTGGGGGGACAACCACCCCAAACTCCCCCTAGTAGTGGTTGCTCAATGCGCTTGCTTGCTACACACCATGCGAGTGCTGGCCTCACTTTTACTTTGTTCTCTCTGATTCACTACTTGTCTATTTTTGTTGCTCTCTGAAAGAATGTCTATGGGTGCATAGGACTGGGTGGGTAGCCTGATGTTCTTTAAGGTCATCATCTACTATTTACTGTGCTTTGAAAGTTGAGACAATTGAATATGTAATGAAAAATGGGCTGTAAAATTCTCCATTTTGGTATGTCTTTTTCCAAAATTTTCGTGGGGGTGAGAACCCCCTCAAAGCCCCTAGTAACGGTCAGGTTTGCTCGCTCCGCTCACTCGCTACACACAAGACGGGGGCTGGTCTGCCAATATCTGCCAAGGCTGCTTTCAGTTTCCAGTTCGGCCCTGCCTAGGGCTGATCTCCAGAGCTCAAAAAGTACATACACATATAAGTATATACTAAAGTATATATACTAAAGTATATACAAGAGGTCTTGAATACTCGACCTAAAAAGTGGCCAACACACAGCTCAGACCAAGCTTTCGGCACTGTCTGCTTGCGCGATAGGGCAGTCTATACAGCAGCAGTAAACATGTCCACGTGCGTTTCTTCTAGAGCTGCTGAACCTGATATAGGCACACTACAATGTTTTTGGCCTCTGTCATTTCAGTTTGTTAAGAAAAGGAAAGCACGTGGTTTATTTTTTATTCAGTGACACCAGATCAGTTGTTGAAAAGGTGTACTGTAGTTCAGAGATCTCTACTTGCGTCACTTCCACAGAGGACAGAAGGTGGGGAGACATTCCCTTCAACCCTCATAGAGGGTAACACAGTTCCTTCTGATTGGAGGACCTGAGATTTCCTTGTCATTTTCCATAGGTCAAAGGCTGCAGGAATGCCGCACAGCATGTGTCTTTTTCAGGTTTAAAACATTGCTTGGGTAGCCCCTCTTATGAGCAAGCCGTGCCATTGTGGTGGATATATCAGATCAAGACTCCACTTCAACTATTTAAGGAAACGCTGGTAAGAGAGAATAAACTACTGTGTTAATATAGCGAAGAGAAGATGTGACCCTGCCGCCAGAGCTGCTGACTTTGGACCTGGGATCCAGGTTCGAGTCTTTGCATTAGCTGAGCATCCCCAATAAATGGATGTGACCTTGCGTAATGCAACTGCTGCTCATGTAAAGTGTGCTCCAATACCTTTGCATCAAGTTTGCACTAAATAATACTGCAAAATCCAAAAATAAGTAAAAAATATTTAGTGCTGTTCGAAAATGTTATGTTTCAGGCCTCCCAAAATGCAATGCGAATAGTTCTTGACCTATACTCACTGAAATAGGATGTGAATACTAAACAGTCCTCCAGGTTACTACTCACTGTAGCCATTTCCGGAATTATCTAGGTCGAAACAGCTCTTCTATGAATACCTTCTTATTACAATTGAACTGTTAAATAAAAGGGGGAAAATGCAATGCAATTTCAGTTCCATTTCAACTACCCTTATTTTTTGCTTCCCTGAAACGTTTTGCAGACCTGCCAATTTATAAATACATCTGCTATCCTTCTCAATCGAAATAACAGTCTAACATATGCACCACTCAAATTACTTTCATATTTCACTATACTAATTCGCCACTAACACTTTATTGGTTATGGAGTAGCATGATACTCGCTGAAAAAGGGTTTAAACACCCCATCAAGGGTAGCAAGCGCTATATGAATGCAAATCTTTTTCCCTCTTCTATACCTCCACTATCCTTCACAATCCAAATTACTTTTATATTTCACTATACTAATTCACCAAAATTCCTTTATGGGTTCCAGAGTAGCATGCTGCTCGCCGAAAAAGTGCTTTGATGCCTCCTTGTCAGGGGTAGGAATCGCTATATAAATGCAATTACAATTCCATCTCACAATGTGAGGAGAGGCTGGGGCCTCGTACCGAGAGCAATCTTAGAGGTACTCTTCCCTCATCAATCACCCCACCCCTTTAAAAAAAAAATATGTTCAGGTTAGGCAGGAACATAGGTTAGTCTAGGGCTGAAGGATGGCACAGACGGCCTTCTTGAATACCCCAAAACTAAGAATGGCTTGTCCAATAAATGGCAGTTCATTCCATATTAGGGCCCTGTACACAAATGGACGTCAATTCACCAAAATGCCAGGGGTAGCAGAAGTGAAATCACACAGTCTTTGACCTTCACTTTCACTCAGACACACATGCGTACACATACGCACATATACAGACTCTCTCATACAAACACACCCTCACCCACAAGCATGCACACAACGTACATTTAAAAGCATATTCTTTTTCACTGTACCTCAGCTGCTAGGGAAGGTCGCATTCTAGCTAATTATACTCCAGTTTAATTACACTGATAGTGAAAAACAAAATAATATAGACTATTAGTATACTAAAAACAAATGAGAGAAAACAAGGAAGTTTAACCCCAACCGTAGTCCATAGAGATGAGCTACCCTGTGCTCCTGGCACTGATTTTTCCACCTCTGTAGCCAGGGGTGCAGAGGTGAGGCCAGGGGTGACAAGGGGCAAGCCAAGGGTCACAGATGCAGCCCCTGGCAACCCTTAACCCCTTGTATTCTCATGATGAGCTGAGCTCATCATGGTATACAGTGCTCGGGTGCTCATGACGAGCTCAGCTCGTCATGAGCCCCACCCACGGGCGGAGCGCTGGCACTCCCCCGTGGGTGCCCGATCTTAATCTGTTGTACGGGGAAGGCAGGGGAAGACCTTCCTCTGCCTCCCCCCGTCCCCCTCCTCCACGTCATCACGCTGACGTCATTGGAGGTTCCCTTTCTCCTCCGACACGCAGGGAAGCCATTTGCTTCCTGCGCATTGGAGGGGAAACTGGTATGTTTTGGGGCTGCTGAAGGTGAAATGAGAGTGAAAGAGGCATTGGGGGAAAGGAAAGGGTTTTCCTTTCCCTCTACGCCTCTTTTAAGCATTCCTGCTGCACGATCGTGCAGCAGGAATGCCCACTAGGTGCCAGGGATTTTTTTTTTTAAGTTTGGCAAAGTTTGCTGTTTTGGGGAGCGGCCTCTTGGGCAAGGTTCGCTCCCCTTTAGGAGGCTTCATTTTGTACGTTGTAGGCCACCCGGGAGGGGCCAGAAAATTATTTATATATTTTTTATTTCTGCAAAATCGGGCATTGTTTTGGGGAGTGGCCCCTTGGGCAAGGGCCACTCCCATGGGGGCCATGTTAGTCAATGCCTAATTAAATATTTAGTCTTGGGGAGCAAACCCTAAGGCAAGGGTCGCTCCCCTTTTGGGGGCAATGTTGTTCGCTTTATCTGCCCCCTGGGGGGGGGGGCAGAATTAAAAAAAATTATAGAAAATGTGCCATTGTGCTGGGGAGTTTTTTAAGAAAAACAAGGGAACCCAAAGGTAATATACTAGGGACCTTGGGCGCTAATTTGTTACTAAAGACAGTGGTCCCTAGAACAGTGAGAATCAACGTAACGGATCAACATATGCTAAATAGTCAATATGTTCTTTTTCCAGCCGGACAGAAATTTATCATGCAAATATAGGTAATAACACAAGGTGGAAGGTAGTGTCAAGGGGGCACAGCCTATGACCCGCATACAACAAGACAAAACAGTAATATTTACAGGCAAAGGACAAATGAGGCGGTCTGTTTCTAAATATTCAGTGAACAGAGTTGATTCAATCTAGGTACCTTTGTACGATATAGTTGGACTTTTTAGTGAACATATGGTACATGAGTTGTCAACATTTCGATGCACAAACAGTGGATAATTGGCATCATCTTCAGGACAGTAAATGAACACATGTCTGTCTAGAGAGCCGGTCGGCGGGGGTTCTGCGGTGAGCGATCACCGCAGAACCCCCGCCGACCGGCGCACGTTTGGAGTATCGACTCGAGGTTGCCGTATAATCGCGATTTGGCGACGGCTTCTCCCTTCACACTGCGTGATCCTATGCAAAGCGTTTCCGCACAGCCCGTTCGAGTTATCCCAATCGCTACTGCCTTGCACCAGTGAATGTCCTCCTGGTCTCAGTCCCCTGGATAATATATGCTCTCAAGACAGACATGTTGATCAGTTATGTTGATTCTCACTGTTCTAGGGACCACTGTCTTTAGTAACAAATTGTGCTGGGGAGTGGCCCCTTGGGCAAGGGCCACTCCCATGTGGGCCATTTTAGGGAGCCCAGTTTTTAAAATGTAGTTTTGGGGAGCGACCCCTTATGCACGGTTAATGGTGGGGTGTCACCTTTGGACATGGGTTACTCCTCTTTATGGGAGGAGGATTGTAACAATTTCTGCCTCCTTTGGGTGGCAGAGTAGCAGTATGTTTTTAGGCCCATCTGCTCCCAAGGGGGGCAGAAGTCTTTAGACACCAGAGTTTTTTTTTAAATTTTTGTTTTTGGGGGTGGCCTCAAGGCCAAGGGTTGCTCCCCTTTTACGGGGTGATTATTTAATTTATACCCTTAGGCCCACCTACCCCTTAGTTTGGATGGTGGTTTGGGGCATTGTTTGTATATGTGATTGTGGTTGTTGTGCAGTTTTGCGTACTTGCAGTTTTTTGGGTAAGTAAAATATTTGTGTTGTATTTGCTCCAAATGAGTAATATTTTGATGTAGGATTGAATTTTTTTGTAAGTGGTCTCATAGTGGCAGCATATTTAGTTTTGAGCAAGAAAATCTTTGTGATGTGTTTTTTATTGTCTAATGTGTAATTGTTTTCTCTTTTTTGTGGGTTATTTTTGAGCCATACTGTGTCTGTGCAGAGTACGTGGTGTAACTGCTTCTTGCAAGTGAGTGGTATCGTTTTGCAAATCAGCCTTGACCCTGTGCCTCATGGGAACATTCCAGCCCGAACTGGCAGTTCGGATTATGAAGCACAGGGTCAAGGCTGATTTGCATATGGCCATGTCTGAACTGGGGTGGTGTGGTGTGCAAAAAAACTATGGATTTAGGCCCTGATCTCTGTACTGGGGTGAATGTATGCCATTGTTCTGCATTCTGTCCATCAACTGTTGTTTTTGCATTTGGTATAAGAAGTTGGCAATCCATTTTTTCAACTGAGCAATTTTCAATGCTTTTTTTGTGTTTAAGGAGTGTTCTCCTAAATCCAAGTTGACATTTCTTCAGTTTCAGCACTCTGTGATATCTAGCCTTGTTGTTGTTGAACAAGTAAGTGTTCCTAGATTTGGAGTGGTGGAGGATGTGGCTTGATTGAAAGATCGCCACTTTCCTGATTAAATTCCACCCACATCTACGAAAGACTTTCCCACTAGGAGATGTAGAGTCTGTTGGCGAAGAGGTTGGGAGAAGGAGACTCGTCTTTTCTGCCCTGGGTGTCCTTCTAACCCTGGGCTGTGTGTGCCTGCTTGTTATAGAGCTTACCACGCACAAAATAATTTTTGGGAGTATCCATGAGTGGTAAAATGAACTGGCTGGACTGCATTGTTTAAAATTTGTATTCTGGTTCAAGGTTGGCATTAGTGCAATGTATTTAGTTTCAGAATTTGTGTTACCAGATTTGTATCTATTTGCAATTTGTTTGTGTTTGTTTTGTTGAAAAAATTCAAAATGTGATGGCGGTGTGTGTAGGCTGGCGCTTGGATGGCGGTGTGCGTGGACTGGCGATTGGCTGGCGGTGTGTTTACATTGGCGCTTGGCTGGTGGTGTGCGTGGATTAGTGCTTGGCTGGCGGTGTGCATGGAGTGGCGCTTGGCTGGCGGTGTGCGTGGAGTGGTGCTTGGCTTGCGCTGTGCGTGGAGTGGCGCTTGGCTGGCAGTGTGCGTGGAGTGGTGCTTGGCTGGCAGTGTGCATGGATTGGCGCTTGGCTGGCAGTGTGCATGGAGTGGCGCTTGGCTGGCGGTGTGCGTGGAGTGGCGCTTCGCTGGCAGTGTGCGTGGAGTGGCGCTTGGCTGGCGATGTGCGTGGAGTGGCGCTTGGCTTGCGTGTGCGTGGAGTTGCGCTTGGCTGGAGGTGTGCGTGGAGTGGCGCTTGACTGGTGGTGTGCGTGGAATGGCGCTTGGCTTGCGGTGTGCGTGGAGTGGTGCTTGGCTTGCGGTGTGCGTGGAAGGCACTTTGTTGGCGGTGGAGTGGCGCTTGGCTGGCGGTGTGTGTAGACTGACGCTTGGCTGGCGGTGTGCGTGGAGTGGCGCTTGGCTGGCGGTGTGCGTGGTGCTTGGCTGGCGGGGTGCGTGGATTGGTGCTTGGCTGGCAGTGTGCATGGAGTGGCGCTTGGCTTGCGGTGTGCGTGGAGTGGCGCTTCGCTGGCGGTGTGCGTGGAGTGGCGCTTGTCTGGCGGTCTGCGTGGAGTGGCGCTTGGCTTGCGGTGTGCGTGGAATTGCGCTTGGCTGGAGGTGTCCGTGGAGTGGCGCTTGGCTGGTGGTGTGCGTGGAATGGCGCTTGGCTTGCGGTGTGCGTGGAGTGGTGCTTGGCTTGCGGTGTGCGTGGAGTGGCGCTTGGCTAGCGGTGTGCGTGGAGTGGCGCTTGGCTGGCGGTGTGCGTGGAAGGCACTTTGTTGGCGGTAGAGTGGCGCTTGGCTGGCGGTGTGTGTAGACTGACGCTTGGCTGGCGGTGTGCGTGGAGTGGCGCTTGGCTGGCGGTGTGCGTGGTGCTTGGCTGGCGGTGTGCGTGGAGTGGCGCTAGGCTGGCGGTGTGCGGGGAGTGGCGCTTGGCAGGCGGTGTGCCTGGACTGGCGATTGACTGGCATTGTGCGTGGACTGGCGCTTGGCTGGTGGTGTGCGTGGACTGGCGCTTACCTGGTAGATTGCGTGGATTGGCGCTAGGCTGACGATGTGCATGGCCTGGTGCTTGGATGGTGGTGTGGGTGGACTGGCGCTCGGCTGGCGGTGTGTGTGAGTAGTTACTTTCTGTTGGTCACTACACACACTGCTAACTGAGCACCACTCCACGCAGTCCATCACTTTGTGTAGTTGCTGTGTCAGGAATGTGGGCGTGTGAAAGTGATGGGGCCTTGAATGGCGCTGTCTGCTGGTGTGCGTGTTGTAATGTGATGGGCCCGCGGCTGGCGGTGTAAATGTTTTGTATGTGGCACACATATGAACGGTGCTTGAATGGCCTGTAAAGAAGATGGTGCCTTGACGTGGCTTAACAGCTCACGAGCTGTGATTCAATGGTTCAGTTTCTCATCCTTTCAATTATGACCAGTGCATTTCATTTTTGTGAAATGACTTGCTAATACAATTGTATATACTGAATCATCACTCACCCTCGTGCCAAATCCAAACAGTATGTGTGTGTGCTTAAGGATTACATGACTGTGCAGTAATATTTGTCTTTTTTCTCTTTCTGAAGCAGGGTGTACCTTGTCCCTTTTTGTGAATGTTGTAATGTGTTGCTTTTGCTCCCGGATGGTGTGAATGGTCTTGTGTGTATCAGGTATGAAAGGTGCGTGAATGGCCTGTAAAACCGTTGGTGCCTTGTCGTGGCTTTACAGAACACGAGTTGCGAGTCACTGGTTCGGTTTTTATGCATTTAATTATTGACAGAGCATTTGATTTGTGTGAAATCTCTTGTTAATAACATTTTATGTACTGAACCATCACTCGTCCTCGTGCCAAATCCAACTAGTATGTGTGTGTGTGTGTTTGAGGAATAGATAGCTGTGCTGGAATGTTTGACTTTTGAGTGTCTCTGTTAAAGTGTACATTCCATCTAAGAATAACCTACTAAATGTAGATATTATTGTTAAACCATGGGAGTATATAGAGTATGTGGTGATGTCTTTCTTGTGATGGGTGGTAGGAAATTTGTGTGAGCCCAGTGATGCCGCGCTTTCCCACACAAAAATGTGTGAAAAAAATGATTTTTTCAGCTAAAATTGAGGCTTGCAATGGATTCTGGGTAAGGGAACGCTCGGGGGTTCCACGCAAGCCATACCTCCTTGGAAGCCCCCGGGTGTCTACTTTTCAGAAATGTGTGGGTTTGCTAAGTTTCCCTAGATGGCCGTCGAGCACGGGGCCAAAAATACAGGTGACCGCCCCTTGCAAAAGCAGGTGGTTTTGACATAGGCAATTTTGAAGTCGCCTCACTACGTTTTGGACCCTTGCCTGTCGCGGGTACTTGGGCTTCCCACACAAGTGAGGCACCATTTTGATCGGGAGACCTAGGAGAATGGTGGGTGGTAGAAAATTTGTGTGAGCCCAGTGATGCAACGCTTTCCCACACAAAAATGTGTGAAAAACTGATTTTTGCAGCTAAATTGAGGTTTGCAAGGGATTCTGGGTAAGGGAACGTTGGGGGTTCCACGCAAGCCATACCTCCTTGGAAGCCCCCGGGTGTCTACTTTTCAGAAATGTGGGGTTTTTCTAGGTTTCCCTAGATGGGCGTCGAGCACGGGTCAAAAACCCAGGTGACCCCCCTTGCAAAAGCAGGTGGTTTTGACATAGGCAATTTTGAAGTTGCTTCACTACGTTTTGGGCCCTTGCCTGTCACGGGTACTTGGGCCTCCCACACAAGTGAGGCACGACTTTTATCGGTAGACCTGGTGGAATGCTGGGTGGTAGAGAATTTGTGTGAGCCCTGTGATGCCACACTTTCTCACACAAAAATGTGTGAAAAAACAGTTTTTTTAAGCTAAAATTGAGGTTTGCAAGGGATTCTGGGTAATGGAACGTTGGGGGATCCACGCAAGCCATACCTCCTTGAAAGCCCCTGGGTGTCTACTTCCCAGAAATGTGTGGGTTTGGTAGGTTTCCCTAGGTACCGGCAGAGTTAGGGTTCAAAACCTACAGCTAGGCACTTTGCCAAAAAAGGGTCATTTTTCATAGCAAAATTGAGGTGTGACCACGTTGCGTTTTGCGCAGTGTCCTGTCGCAGGCGCTAGGCCGACCCAAACAAGCAGGGTACCATTTTTCTCAAAAGACTTTGGGGAACGCAGGGTGGAAGGAAATTTGTGGATAAACACAGATTCCAGATTTTTCCATCACAGAAATGTGGAGAAAATGTGTTTTTTTTGTAAATTGTTTAGGTTTGCAAGGGATTCTGGGTAACAGAACCTGGTGGGAGGCAGTCAAATCACCCCATTCTAAGTTCCCCTGGGTGTATAGTTTTCAACAATGTATAGGTTTGCTAGGTTTCCCTAGATGCCGGCAGAGCTAGGGTTCTAAAACTACAGTTAGGCACTTTGCCAAAAAAGGGCCATTTTTCACTGCGAAATTGAGGTGGTACCATTTTTTTCAGAAAACTTTGGGGAACGCAGGGTGGAAGGACATTTGTGGATACACACAGATTCCAAAACTTTCCAACACAGAAATGTGGAGAAAATTCAGATTTGTAAATCAACTGTTATTACCTATTGACTTTCGATGCATTTCTCTCTTCCAAATGAAAGACATTGTGTAAAAAAGAAGTCATTTTGAAAAATTACCAATAATTCTCATGCTAGTATGAGTATTCCCAATTTTGAAAATGTACAAATATATACTGTTTCTAAACTCTATAATTTGTACTCAATTCAGAAATACATAGGTGTCTTTCATACCAATTTTTCCATGTATACATCTTCTTAGAATAATTTCTTTAAGTACATAATAAAATACCATTGCAAGATGCTGCTCAGTATTTGGCTCTGGGTTCGTCGGGTTCTTGGTGAACCTACAAGTCCTATATATCCCCACAACCAGAAAGGTCCAGCGGATGTAACGGTATATTGCTTTTAAAGAGCTGTCATAATTACAAGAAGTAACAGATGAAAACGTTGAGACAAAAGGCTGTTTTTTTCAACAAATCTTCAATTTTTTCAATATTTAACTGTTAGTTTCTATAAAGAAATCTTCATGGATTTAGACAAATGACCCCTTTCTGAATTCAGAATTTTATCTATTTTTCTAAAATGTATAGCTTTCCAGGATCCATTATTGCTTTCATACTCATTTTTACCATTAACTGTAAGGAGCATGAAAGCACTAAAAATAGCAAAAATTGGCTATGTCCCAGGAAAAATGCCAAACCTGTGTGAAGAATGTTGGTTCTTTGACAAAAGACTGTCATTTCCTAAAAGCTGGGAAAATGGTGATTTCAGCCCCACAACCCCTTTTTTTATAACATTTGCAGGGAAAAACCCAGAGGCTTTAATTTGCAGCCGTTTTTCCCATTTTTCTGAAAAAAACAAAATTTTTACTGTATTTTGCTTAATTTCTGGCACCCCTCCAAGAGAATCCACAAACCCTGGGTACCTTTACAATCCCCATGATGTTGGAAGAAAAGGACGCAAAATTGGCGTGGATACCTTATGTGGTCAAAAAGTTACAGGGGCCTAAGAGCGCACTACCCCAAATAGCCAAAAAAAGGCTTAGCACTGGAGAGGAAAAGGCCTAGCAGCGAAGGGGTTAAATAACATCCATGCATACACAAAAATATCTTACTCTTGCAGTTTCCT
This sequence comes from Lissotriton vulgaris, assembly GCF_964263255.1. NCBI lineage: Eukaryota > Metazoa > Chordata > Amphibia > Caudata > Salamandridae > Lissotriton > Lissotriton vulgaris. The sequence goes on from NC_141685.1 coordinate 1,939,552,235, forward strand.
GTCTCAGAGGATTTTCAGTAGGAGGGAAGTGCCAGAGTGAAGATTGGTTCTAGGGCAGTTGGGATTATTAGTTCTGTGAGGAATGAAGGTCTAGTCAAATGGTATGTCCTATGGCCCAAACAAGCTAATTTGAGTGCAATTCTTTTGTTTACTGTCAGTCAGCCAAGCTTATGTTTGGCAGCTGATACATGATACATTTTTTTGCCATCCAGTCATAACTCTATTATTCTTTGTAATCACTGTAGGTTCCCTGGTCCTATTGGCATTAATATAATAATATTAGGACACATGCTGCAACAACTTGGCAAAACGCCTTTCCGAGCAGAAGAGGGCATACCTTTTTTGAGAAGTTTAAGAATACCTAAACTTGTGATCCAAACCTTTCATATTTGCTGAAGACATTTTATATTCAGATCAAAGACCATGCCCAGGTACTTTGCCTCAAGGGACAGCAGGGGAGTGTCTGCAGTTGAGCTGATCAGAGGTCATACGGTCAGTGGTTAACATTCCACCAATAATCAGCACCTCGGTCTTGTCCTCATTTAGCTTTAAGATACTTTCGGTCATCAAATCCTCGATTCCTAGCAGATATTCTTTAAGCTTTATCAGTGGAATTTGTAGACACCTGATCAAACGTCAGCAAACGAATAAGTATTGATGTCATATGACCTCATAGGGCTAAAGATATTAAATATAATGAGAGAAGAAGCTGAGCCTTGGGGTGCACCAAAAGCGAGAGCATGGTTTTAGAGGAGTAGAGATTTGGCATTACCACTGTCTATGACCGGTTTGTCAAAAAGGAAGAAAACCAAGAGGGTGTGCCTTCTGAGTCAATGAAATATAGCCAGATGATTAAAAGATCATGAGTAACTGTGTCATAATCGGTGAAGACATCTAATAGTAGAAATCCCTCTGCAGATACATTCATTTTGTCAAGCTCTAAGTTGGTGCAACACAGCTAATTACTACTATCGACCCATGTTTCGGCAGGCCTACTTGAGGTTTATTCAAACTAAGTTCCTCTTTGAGCAAATTAGGAAGCCAAGCCAACCAAATACATCTCGGTCACCTTGACCGTTAGCAGGAGAAGGGCAATAGACCTGAAATTATTAAGCGTGCTGGTGTTGAGGCCTTATATTTTTTAAAGGGCTTTGACAACCCTGTGTAAATTGTTCCAGTAGAGGTTTCACCACCCCATGTTTAAATTATTCTGGTACGATTGAAGACCTTGAAGAAGTATTAATGGCCATTTAAAAAAAATTGTTTTCCCCAGCACACGCTAATGTCAACATGTATTACATAAATAACAGATATCAACAATTCTTGTCTTTCTTTCTAGGCGTTAGGTTTATTCTCATATGTTCTTGTTTAGTTCTTTTTTTAGCCTCTTTTTAGCCAATGTGTTTCGTCACCCATGGCAGGTGGCTGCAACTTCCTCAGTGCTTATTCATTGGTATTGTTAGTGTTGTCTTTTAACCGGTTGTAATTCCGTCCCGGTTTCCCAAACAGTCCCTTGTCTTCATTAGTTTTTCTCTCCCAATCGTGTCAGTTTTATCCCTTATTATTTGTTGTCATCCGTTTTTCCACCTTCCAAGTGTTTACTCGTGCAGCCTTCTGCTGTCCCAGCAAGTACGCTTTGATGTTGGCTATTTGAACATGTAAATTGTACTTAAATGTGTTAAAAGGTTTAAGCCCACTTTGGCATTCTCAATATGGAAATAGATTGTTCACATGACATATTACACCAGTATGACTTCATGTTATGTGTCAGCAAGTCTGCTTCCTTGGGCAGGATGAGAATGTTCTAGTATGGGCATTCTCTCATTAAGTAGATGAAGACTCACAAACTTGTGAGTATATGGGAATTTACAAATCTTAAGCAAACACATTAATACACTGAATACAGTGTCATACGTAATGCAAAACTACAAGTTTTTCTAATGCATTGTGCTTTTAGATAAACAGCTACTCCTGGCTTAGATGGGCAACCGTATTGTGGAACCATTCTGCAGTTAAAGGCAATGAATTGCAATATGCCAGGGTCAGCGCTTTAAGTGGGATGAAACAAGTGGGGAGTCTCTAAAGGGGCACTAGCTATGTAATTAAGGGTGTGGCTTAAACATGTCAAAAATGTTCTCTAATTCTCATTGTGTACCACTCGACTGGAATTTTGGTGCTTCTCTGAGCTTTCTGTTATTGCATCCAGACTTATAATACAACAATTGACAAACATCTCTGCCTCTGATGTAGAGCACTATGTATGTTTTTTTTTTTACAGCTTATATCATCCTATGACTTGCTAACTCCGAAAGCCTTCTTCCACTATACTCCTAAATCCTGCATGGAACATTAACCTCGACTTACTCCTGTTTGATTCCTCACCTTTCTTTAGAGTGACCCTCTTCTCACCTTCCATTCTCTGTATAACGTATATTTGTGATCCTCCCTTCAGCCTCATGCCTGCCTGCCTCAATCTTTCTTATTGAAAATTCAGCAATTGGATGATACCTCATTTCATATATCACAAACTCTCCTGTTAAAAACCCTATCCCTGTAATCTAGCATGACAATCTCCACCAGCCTATTTCACCACCCATTCACCTGAAACCACATAGACCCCACTAATTACAACACGTATCTGGTATTAATATATCACAAAGTATCTGGAGTAAATGCATTCAATTTTTCTTGAGAGCACATGATTAATCAAAATAACCAACTATAACCACTAGATTAACCACTACCGTTGGGTTTTGGAGTAGTGTGCTATTCGCCATAAAGCCCTTCAACCCCTCATAAGGTGTATTAAGTGCTAAATAAAGCCAATTACTCTGGATGAGTGTAAGAGCACCTTCTAATTGACAATGAGAAGAGTGCTCGAACAACTTTAAAATTGGTGCAGGGCGCAACTTTCAGGGAAACATTTTCTTTGTGGAAAACAGAAAAAGCTAGCCAGTAAAAATGCACTTGGGCAACACTCTTCTACATGAACAAATGTACACTTACTGTATGTATGCATGTAAACATTATTTCAAACTAACTTGGAATTCACAAACATTTAAAAACTCCTCCTACAAAGCTGTGGCACATCCATCGCCCCAGAAGTAATTTATAATTCTCTCCTAATTCCAAACATGCTGAAAATATGCACAAACATGTGTACAAATCTACAAAATTAGCTTTCAAATCCTTAAAAAATCCCCCCAATGATTTCCATTGGAATCTTCGCCAGATGTGCCAAATGCCAGGTTTGCTCTACACAAAGGCTGCTTAGTCTTGATTCTTACCTCTTGCCACTTTCTTACACCACGCTATACTTCTTGTTGCTTTATCCCACTACTGCAGTTTTAATCCCTGCTTTCACCCTTTGTTACTCTTTCATTGTATTTATTTTAATCATTCTTTCTACTTTTTCTTTTCTCACTCATGCTCGGCACAAGTCAGATGAAAAATAAGTGCTGATGTTCTGAGGTTCCGTGACGGTTCCGTGACAATTTGAATCCGTGTTTTCAAGTTTGTCGGAAATACATAATATTGGTATCAGTGAACCGCAAATGATCCATTTAGTATATCCTGGTGTTTTCGCTACGCTACAAGCAAGAGCACTCCTTCTATTGATATATTTCTGATCTACCCACGGCAGCCATCTTAGATCATGGCCGCCATTTTGTGATTCTTGCCCTCACATATGCAATAGCCTCTGATCACTTCATTTCGATTAAGGACACGTAACCTTAGCCGGAGATTCACCTCTTTCATGACACGTGCACCTTAAACCAGATCACGCTGTAGCTGCATGACTCGACAAAGGCTACCTCCTCTGCCCGAGGCCAGCCCTGCCAAACTGGTCTTCGTGTCCATTGTACCTGATCATGATTAGGCGGCCGAAGCCGGTAGCCTTGCCCATTTACAACCCACAAACATCCCTTATCCCGCTTTCCTATCTTCCACACCTGGCTCTGTTTCTTTCTTTCTGAACCTTTATTAGGGGGAGGTAACGAACTTTACGATGAGGCGGTCCGGGTCCTGAATGCAATATTGACAGGGAATTGTGACAAACTAGTGGGAACCCCTCTCTTCGCAATGTTTGGCCTCAGATATTATCGACGGTTCCTGTGTAACGTCAAATATTTATTGTTTTAGACACAAAGGTTTTGGGAATGTTTTACATGTAAAGAATTCGCCCCCAGCTTAAAATTTAGTATATTAGGAGCAACCCACTTTGTACAAATGGAACAGGCTCCTGGTTACTGCCCGTGTGTAGTATCTATGACTTCTGTGTCCCTGCAGTAATAAACCTTTGGTCTTTGACGCCACCATCGAGAAGCCCGTGTTTCTGTTCATTTGTGCACCAAGGCAGGTGGAACTCCGGGGTCTTCGGGTGTTGTACCCTGACACCTCTGGACGGAACCAAAAAGTCCAGAACTCCAATTGGCGCCCAACGTGGGGCGACGTCATTCGGTACCGGTCCAAAAGCCTGAAGAGTTCGAGAAGCTTTGTGTGAAGATTCCTGAGGGAGGCGCCCCACTTCATCGATCCCGGCATATCGCAAAAGTGGCCCGAAGTTCTCTTCCACGAGGGTTTCCCGTTCAGGACGGCTGCAGTGGGCCGTTGCCTTGACCGTCGCCCTGTCTTGGACCCGAAGAGGTGCAGTCCTTAGTACGGCGAAACGTGACGGGTTTCTCCTTGGTGACGTCTTCAGTGACTCAGTTAAGTATTTAGTGATAGCTAGCTGGTTACTTTTGTGAGGATTGTTAAAAATCCTTGATCGGTTCTTGGTTTGGTTTGGTTTTGTTAGATTATCATTGGTTGTTCTAGTTACGATAATCTATTTGGTTTAGTTTGGGTATCGATACATCAGTTCGTTTTGGTAGGCCTAAGTTCTTGGTTCAAGTGCACATATTTGTTTCGTGTCTTGTTAGTTTTGTTGTTCCGGACTGAAAATGGTAAGTCGGAAAATGTTGTCTTGTTTTAGTTGCAACAGTGACTCACGATTGGAGGACTCTTGTCTGGTTCCTCCGATTGGGACTCCCCTATATGATTTATATTGCAAGTATGGCGTGGGTCCTATATCTTATAATGAGATATGGGTCCGTTATTGTAAGAAGGATGGTGTCCTTAGTTGGCCACTGCATGGTAGTTTTGAACCAGAAATTCTCGACAACTTAGAAGCGAAATTGTTTAAGAAGAAAGCCCGGCCGGCAATGTTTGATTCTTTCCGTTATTGGCGAAAAGAATCCAAACAGAGAGAAATGAAAAGGTTGAAGAAAGAACAGAAAGAACAAGAAGAGTTAACTCTAGAGCAAGCGACTAAACAGTTGCAGGCTAACGAGTGTGAGAAGGCCATAGATGTAGCCATTAGAGAGCATAATCTAGCGATTGACAAGTGCTATCCTGCCTTGCCATCGAAAATGGCTAAGATATTGGAGGATTCCGAAAACGATCCTCTGCTATCTTATCTGTTAAGGTCACCTCCACCGTATGCACAAGGTGCTGCGGCTCCACTCGTCCCGAATGTTCAATTGCTGGTTGCTGGACAACCTGGTGCTCCTGCTCCTGTCCCCCAGAATCAAGCTCCTGTACCTCCTGTGATGAATGTGAATGTTCCTACAGCTCCTCCTCTTCCTACACTGCCAGCCTCTATACCTACTTCTGTACCTACTGTTCCTCAAACTATTTTTCTCGATACTCCTACTGTTCCGTTATCTATCCCTACCTCTACTGCGTTCTCTACGTCTGCGAGTGTGCTAACTCCACTTTCTGTTCGTCGAAGAATCACTGATTCTGTTACTAATATGCTGTCTCCTATATATAAAACTTTGATTAAGACTCCTACTCCTGACTCTGTACAGAGACGGAGTCAGCTTCCAAGTACTGAGGAACGGGGAGTTTTAGATTCCACGGCTCTCAGATGGATTTCGAAGGGTAGAAGATATAGTACGAGAGATGTGCTAGACACATTTATGCAGTGGGGGGAACCAACGCAACGGTACGTCTTTGATGAGATGTGCTCGTTGTTACGTGAAGAGATAGAAGAAGATGATGTTGAATCAGATTTGGAAGATTTAATTAGAGTTCAAAAGGAGTTTGCTGCTGGAATGATAGTGGGTGAGAATATAAAAGAAGCGATGGAACTTATTTTAAGTTTTAGGAATGATCCATCTCTTCGTTCACCGAGAGATTTAGAAAAAGGTAAAGTGAAGCTAAGCCGCCAATATCCTATGAGGGAGGTTCCTCCAATCTGGCGCGAAGCAATACAACGTGATGATAATGCAGGAATTGCAGCTGCTCCAGCACAGTTCCAACGAGTGTGGATACACATTCCATGGAAGCGAGCAGAAGTGTTAGCGGTGAAACAGGCCTTGCCAGATCCACGTAAGAATCCAGCCGGATATTACAAGGAATTAACACAGACAGTTGAGGCTTGTATAATGAACCTAGCCGACATTGATATGTTGTTTGGTAACGTAGTTCCGCAACCAGTGTGGGCTAAAATTCGTAGAGAGGATCATCAAGCTGCTTTAGGTGGTGATTGGGCAGCTATCACTGCAGCAGATGGTCAACAAATAGGTGGTGCGAAACCCGAACCTTTAATTGCTAATCTGCCAGGTAGAATAATTGATCTAATGAAGACTTTGATGCCAGCATTGCGTGTAAATTGGGACAAGTTGTCAGCATGCAGGCAGAAGAAAGACGAAAGTGTCTCCGACTTCTTCACGAGGTTTGAAGAGACTTTTGTAGATCATAGTGGTCAGGACATGAGTACAGAAGGAGGACAGAGACTGTTTGTCGATAAATTTGTGCATAATTTGTTACCTGAATTATGCAATAAATTAAAAGACTCAGAAAGTGCGTGGGCTGTATCCACGACAGCGCAAATACTTGCAACTGCACAGTACTACGAAAATAGAGATAAAGAGGAAAAGGAAAAATCAGAGAAGAAAACGAAAGATTTAAAAACTAAAGTTCTTTTACAGCAGGCGTATCCGCCTCGCACGAATCAAACTAATACGCAGCCAAACTCATACCAAAGGACAGATTATGGTTCATCAAGACCTCAATACCAGTGGAATCAGTGTGCGTACTGTAAGAAAGAGGGTCACTATAAAAATGAATGTCCGATCTTAGCGCAAAATAATGCAGCAGCAGCTCAGAGAGGTCGTGGTGGTTTTGTGCAGAATTCTAGAGGTCGAGGACGAGGTGCTATGCCTCCACAAACGAATGATCGTCCCTCCAATCACTTTGATCAACGAAATGGACAATCTGCTCAGCAAAATAGATCTCAACAGTATCTTGTTGAGGACTATAATGAAGTAGATGAGGGTTTTCAGCAAAATGGGTACTAGGACAGCCATGGACAGAGAGAGGGAGTAGTATCAGTTCCAGTGGATCAGAGTGGGCCTTATGTCGCAGTAGCAACATCAGGTGTAGTCGAACCGTTTCTGTTGGATACTGGTGCCGCAAAAAGTTCTATCATTCATGCGAAACTCCCTGGCGCACCTTTGTCTGGCTCAACAAATGTTTCCGTAGGTTTTTCAGGCGCCCCTGTTTACAACCCGATATCTGGTCCTTTGTCTATTTCTGTTGGACCGTGCCAATTGAAAGCACCCCTGATTTTGACGACAGGTTGTAATGAAAACCTGCTTGGTTTAGATTTGTTAAAAAGACTATATGCGACATTGTACTGTTCTCCGGAAGGAGTACAGCTTACATTGGGTAAAAATATCACCTCTCCGATGTACTTGTCAATGGATGCACTCCCGCCGGAGCTACGTTCACTCCCTGATTCTCTTTGGGCGACTGGTCCTAATGATGTAGGTCTCCTAGAAATTCCACCGTATGTGGTAACTTTGAAAGCGAATGTGAAATTTCCAAGAATTCCCCAATATAAAATATCGAGTGAAGGTGAGCGTGCACTTTTATTGATTGTGCAAGATTTGATTAAGAAGGGTGTGGTTGAAGAAACTAGAGGAAATGTCTGTAACAGTCCTGTATTACCGATTCTGAAGCGAACTGATCCTACAAAACCTCCAGTTTATAGGTTTGTCATAGACCTTAGAGAAGTTAATAAGATTGTAGTCCCGCAGTTTCCTGTAGTGCCAGACATTACTGCCTTGTTAACATTGATTCCTGCCACAGCCACATGGTTCTCAGTTATTGACCTAAAGAATGCCTTTTTCAGCATTCCGATAGCTGAAGAAAGTAGGGATATTTTCGGCTTCTGTCTAGGAGGTCGCAGTTTCAGATTTAAACGCGCTCCACAAGGCTATTGTGAAAGTCCATCCATTTACAGTCAAGCATTAAAAAGCCAGTTAGATTCTTTTGTCCTTCCTCCAGGTTCTGCCCTAGTACAGTACGTAGACGATCTTTTAGTGGCTGCCGATGACAAGGAAACTTGCAAAGCAGCTACAATTTCCCTATTGCATCATTTGTCTAATTTGAATCACAAGGTGTCTCCTTCGAAAATGCAATACTGCTGCCAAGAAGTGACCTACCTAGGTCATCTCTTGTCAAAGGAGGGAAGGAAGTTGACCCCAGAAAGAATAAAAGCAATTACGCAGATGAGTGTTCCACGCACACAGAGAGAAGTACGTGCCTTCCTAGGTATTACCTCTTACTGTAGGCAGTGGATTCCAAATTTTTCTCTGTTAGCGAAACCATTGGTAGCCTTGACTGGGAAAAATGTTTCGAGTCCGGTGCCATGGTCTGATGAATGTCAAGAGAGTTTTACTGAATTACGAAAAGCATTGTGTTCAGCTCCTGTATTGGGTACACCTGATTACAGTAAGCCATTCACGCTCTACGTTCACGAAAGAGAAGGTTGCGCGTTGAGTGTTCTGACACAGAAGTTTGGTGATAAACAACGCCCTTGTGCGTATTTTTCATCAACATTAGATCCGGTAGCCAGAGCGTTACCTAGTTGTTTGAGAGCTACAGCGGCAGCTTCCATTCGACAATCTGCTGGTTTGGTGATGAACAATATGCTAGTGGTCATGGTTCCTCATGCAGTGGATACACTCATGAACCGAACGAAGACACAACACCTTACTAGTGCGAGATTATCTGGTTACGAGCTGACATTACTAGCGAGTCATATTCAGATCAAAAGATGTAATGTATTGAATCCAGCAACGCTGTTGCCGACTGATCAAGAGTCGAGTGATTCCGAGCCACATGACTGCTACTTCAAAACGGAGGAAGAGACAAAAGGACGTATCGACTTGAAAGATACTCCGTTATCCGACCCAGATGGTACGCTGTATGTGGACGGGTCATGTTTTAAATTGGAGAATGGTGATGTGACTGCTGCTTACGCGGTAACGACTTTGAAGACGATTGTGGAGACTGCAAGAGTGAGTCAGAATTCTGCCCAAGCTGCAGAATTAATAGCTCTAACGAGAGCGTGTGTTTTAGCTGAGGGAAAGAGAGTGAATGTGTTTACAGACAGTCAGTACGCTTTTGGCGTGGCCCATAGTTTTGGCCGGTTGTGGAGAGAAAGAGGTTTCATTACGTCCCATGGGACTAAGATCCAACATGGTCAGCTAGTTAACGACTTGTTGGAATCTTTAACCTTGCCGACTGAAGTTGCGATTGTGAAGTGCAGTGCTCATAAAGCAATCACGGATGATGTTGGTCGTGGGAATGCTTTTGCTGATGAGACTGCTAAACAGACAGCTAGAGACACGATGAGTAGAATGTATGTTGCTACGTCTGCAAGATGGATTGCTGAGTCTGGAATGTGTGAGGACACTATGGAAAGTGTGAAAGAGATTCAGAAAGAAGCGACTGAGGAAGAGAAACGTGTATGGAGAGAAAATACGGGCAAGTTGGACTCGAATGGATGTTGGATTGATTTGACAGAACAGCAGCGTTGGATGTTGCCCGATGCGTATGTGCTTGCAGTAGTGACGATGGCGCATGGAGTAGCGCATATAAGTTCTAAAGGGATATGTAAGATGTTGGCTCCGGTCTGGAAGAATGAGGGAATCAGTAAGTGTGCAGAGAGAGTGGTGAAAAATTGTATGGTGTGCTTGATGCATAATCCTGGCAAGGGAACTCCAACTCCAGCTGGTCATTTCGCTCCTCCTTCCTGTCCCTTTGAAGTGATTCAGTTAGACTTCATTCACATGGAACGCTGCAACAATTTAAAGTACGTCCTGGTGGTAGTCTGTGCTTTTTCCAGGTGGATAGAAGCATACCCACTAAAGGACAACACTGCCCTATCTACTGCTAAAATTCTTCTCAAGGAATTTTTCCCTAGGTATGGAATGCCACGGATTGTATGGTCAGATAACGGAAGTGAGTTTATAGGGAAAGTTATGCAGAGTGTGTGTGCCGGTCTAGGATTGAAACAGAAATTTCACAGTGCAAACCATCCCCAGTCTGCTGGTTTAGTCGAGGGTTACAATGGCACCCTCAAGCTAAAAATAGCCAAAATACAAGCATCCACAGGTTTAGCCTGGCCAGACGCACTTCCTTTGGCCCTGTTATCAACGAGAGCAACAGTACATTCTAGAATAGGGCTTAGTCCATACGAGATTGTGTTTGGCCGCCCGGCAAATATCTGGGGTGTGCCAAGGCCTAAACAATTTTGCTCCATTGAATATCCTATGTTGATAGACTACCTTTACGACTTGACTGCTAAATTGAGTCTTATTCATCAACAGGTTTTCGATGCCTTGCCAAAACCTCCGGAGAGTCCAGGGCACCAGCTGAAACCGGGTGACTTCATTGTAATCAAGAACTTCGCGAGGACAAAGAACCTTCAGCCAAGATTTGTGGGGCCTTTTCAGATCTTACTGGCAACGAGGACAGCAGTTCGTGTAGCTGGCCGCAAACACTGGATTCACGCTTCTCATGTAAAGCGTGTTCCGTTGCCGCTCCCTTACGACGACTGGGTGAAAAAGGGAATTGGTGCCTCCGAATCTGAAATCACACCGAAGTTCATCTCTTTCAGCGATGCCGAATTGATTACTGACACTTCGAAACCTGACTCTCCTCCTGAAAAAACTTCTTTGAACATTGAACATTTGTCTCCAGCATCAGAAGAAACTTTGCTATCTGCGAACTTGAACTCTGCAACAACTGCTAGTGATACACTATTTTCCGATCAGACAGTACCAGCGAAGCAGAGATACAACCTAAGAAGCCATAAAATGGACAAATAAAGCAGGCAACTGCATAGTGTGATTTTGATATATATATATATATTGAACTTTTGCCTTCAGCCAGGAAGTTTGCTATTGTTTATTGTTTTTTTTAAATTGCCTTGCCGTCTGGGTGGCCGTAGGGTCGTGGCTGTGTGCCTAGTTTGAATTTGCAGGGGTCTGACACAAGGTCGATCTTTCTGTTGGTTCTGGGAACTCCCAGGGCTGATAGAGGCATTTTCATCTACGTACACATCATCAGTGGTCGCGAGCGGATTGTAGAAGATGGAGCTTCCTGCGCTGCAACGAGAAAATGTGATTTATGTTCGCAGAAACAGACTTAATAGAATTCTTCATAGCAAATGTTTTCTGATGCAATGTGCCATTACATTTTTGATTGTTTTAGCAACATTGGTGGGTGGAATCGTCTTTAGCATAAATTTGATTTTTGTGCCAGTTTCTACAGTACCTCCCCTTGATCTTGCTATTTCTACTGTTTCTTCTATACACTCTTTTCACTCGTTTCCAGAACATGAGCAAGCCCGACGCTCAGAATTCACCAACAACACTTTCGTACAGCTCTTGCACCAACACCAACTGGTAGTTAACACTACAGACTGCTGGGTGTGTGGCTTGATACCTCACACTATGGATAAAGGTATTCCATATCTGGTTTTGCCTTACAGCTATAATGGATCATTTCAGGCCTTCCAAACCATCTTTGCTTATGCCCTTGAAACCTATCCTCCACGTCCACCGCGTTCCACTAAATATAACTCTGCCAATAAAGCTTTAGTCCAGGGAATTATTGACATGGTCAAGGACGTCAATAATACTCCATCTTACCCTAGAGACGAATTACGAGTATATTTAAGTTGGAATACTTCAGAGTATCGCCTTAGTTTAGGAGAAAGCAAGCGTAAAAGCTCAACTCCAATCTGGGTCGTACCTCACCGAGGTCAGGTCTGTTTGCAAGGTAATGGGAGAAATCCAAGAGCTCAGCTAGGGAGGAGTGAGTGCGTAGAGACTTACGTGTTTCCGGCTAACTCTTCCCCTGCCTTTCTTACTGCTAGGGGTACCTACTTCATTTGTCGAGACAGAGCTTATACATGGTTGCCTGCCGACTTTTCAGGATCATGTTATATTGCTCGATTGTTGCCTCCGACATACACTGCTTCATCTGATTACCACAGAACCAGAGTAGCGAGAGGTGTCTTCAGCAAGGAAGATACCGCTGGTCAGGAAGCTGGAGATTTCTTCAAAGGCTTCCTTCCGTTCTGGGGACCTATGGCCAATAGTAGAAACATACGTCAGCTAACACGGGTAGTTGAATCTACTATTACCGAAACTGCTGGTGCCCTTAGCAATCTAACAGCTGAGCTTCAGGCGGATAGGCTCATGACGTTGCAGAACCGTATGGTTCTAGACGTTATACTTGCAGATCGAGGTGGGGTATGCAGAATGATCCAATCGAGCTGCTGTGTCTTTATTCCTAATAATGCTCCAACAGTCTATGAGGCGATCTCTAAGTTGCACAAGATTTCAGACTCCATACATGTAGACAAGGGAAACTGGTCCTTCATGGAGTGGTTTTGGACTCTGATCTCAGCATGGGGATAAAAGGTTCTAATGGTCATTGGTGTCATCCTAGTATTCCTATTCTCATGTTGTCTGATTATCCAGTGTGGTCCTGCTCTGTGTAGTCTTTGTGCTGCGACTTGTCTCAGAAAACCACCTGCGTTTGGAGAAAAGACACGAGAAAGGATGATGATACAACAGCATGTCACTGACCTGATGAGCATAGAACTAGATTCTGACATAGACTGAGTAATTGCCTATGTAAGGGCAAAAGGAGGGTCTGAGGTTCCGTGACGGTTCCGTGACAATTTGAATCCGTGTTTTCAAGTTTGTCGGAAATACATAATATTGGTATCAGTGAACCGCAAATGATCCATTTAGTATATCCTGGTGTTTTCGCTACGCTACAAGCAAGAGCACTCCTTCTATTGATATATTTCTGATCTACCCACGGCAGCCATCTTAGATCATGGCCGCCATTTTGTGATTCTTGCCCTCACATATGCAATAGCCTCTGATCACTTCATTTCGATTAAGGACACGTAACCTTAGCCGGAGATTCACCTCTTTCATGACACGTGCACCTTAAACCAGATCACGCTGTAGCTGCATGACTCGACAAAGGCTACCTCCTCTGCCCGAGGCCAGCCCTGCCAAACTGGTCTTCGTGTCCATTGTACCTGATCATGATTAGGCGGCCGAAGCCGGTAGCCTTGCCCATTTACAACCCACAAACATCCCTTATCCCGCTTTCCTATCTTCCACACCTGGCTCTGTTTCTTTCTTTCTGAACCTTTATTAGGGGGAGGTAACGAACTTTACGATGAGGCGGTCCGGGTCCTGAATGCAATATTGACAGGGAATTGTGACAAACTAGTGGGAACCCCTCTCTTCGCAATGTTTGGCCTCAGATATTATCGACGGTTCCTGTGTAACGTCAAATATTTATTGTTTTAGACACAAAGGTTTTGGGAATGTTTTACATGTAAAGAATTCGCCCCCAGCTTAAAATTTAGTATATTAGGAGCAACCCACTTTGTACAAATGGAACAGGCTCCTGGTTACTGCCCGTGTGTAGTATCTATGACTTCTGTGTCCCTGCAGTAATAAACCTTTGGTCTTTGACGCCACCATCGAGAAGCCCGTGTTTCTGTTCATTTGTGCACCAAGGCAGGTGGAACTCCGGGGTCTTCGGGTGTTGTACCCTGACACCTCTGGACGGAACCAAAAAGTCCAGAACTCCAGTTCATCATCTCAGGGGCGGCCTTAGGCATGTGCAAGCTGTGCACCTGCAGAGGGCCGCCAAACCCCAGGGGCCGCCACGCCAATATATATCCTTAATATATTAATCCTTTTAGGATGGATACATATTTACGTGGCGGCCCCTGGCAGGGATTTGGCAGCCTCCGGCTCTGTTCCACTTCCAAACACCCTGACCACCCCCCTCTTCACTGGCCTCCGCGCCTGCGTTCCTCCGGGGTCCCCTACCTATGCTCCCTGCCAAGGACCGCCATGAGCCTAGAGCCGCCCTTGATCATCTGCAAACTTTGGCACAAATTAAGCACTGTCCCAGGAGGACATAATAAGGGACTCATGCCAATATGTGCCACAAAGCACTGTTCTGTAAATTACAGGGTTTCGGGTCCTCTAAGAAGTTTTCCATCCAGTTTACTAAGAAACACCTTCTCCAGCATGTTATGATTTACTATATAAATTCAGGATATTTTCATCTGCTGGCAGGATATATTTTCACTGGGGCTAGATCACTGTACCATAACCTCTGGGATGCACACAACATACTCCTGTGATGCTACCACACTAGCTTCCCCACAAGCCAGAGCCATAGGCACATTACAGGGACAAAAGAGGTCTGCTTCATATCTAGATTGTACTGCTTTGTTGTATGCTGTGTCATCCTTGAACATTCAGGGATTTATGGAATACACACAGGCTGCTAAATGGGATGGGTTGGAAATGTCATTAGTTTGCATGGTATTTCCCCAGATTTTTACATTTCTTTGCTCAATCTGTTGTTTGCCATAGGACTCTGCACACTACATATCCTGGCAGTGGAAATTGTCAAAAGTTTTTTTTTGCTGCATCAAGACTGGCTTTCCCATAGGCTAACACTGGTTTAAACTATTACATTTAATAGTTGCTAAATTCAGTTTGGAAACAGCTGGAAAAATAATTCCTTACAATGACATGAGGCATGATAGCTAAAGGGTGGGATAAGTGTCACTGTGTTCAGCAGTTCAGTGAGATGTGTATTTGTTTCTAGATCAGGGGAACAAGGAAGGGGACTGGACACATCATTGGAAGTGCTTATCACTAGGTGCAAAATAGTAGTAAACAGAGATTTGCAGTAGCTTTTAACAATAAAACTTTAAAACAAAACATTTTGATTTATTAGCAAAGAAAAATGCTATTTTCAGTACAAGTCACAATGTGTGCTATATTTATCAGTGGCAATCGTGCAATAAAAAAACACACTCTTAGCTGGAGTTTGCTATTCTAAATAATCTTGCTTCATTACATTATTTTATGAATCATCATCTTAGCAGATCAATATTACCAGACCCACACCACAGCAGAGGTGGCTTCTCCACTAGGGCGGAGAAGCGTTGCCCCACTGCTTTCTCGCAGTGCGAGAAAGCTAAAACATAAAATGGTAATAACTAAAGATTATTACCATTTCATGTTCGCTTTGCACATTGTAGGTGGGCAGAGCTACTCTGCTCTTTGAGCAGGGCAGGGGAGGAGTAGTTTGCCCACACATTAGGGCGCAAAGACTGTTTGGTCGGCCCTCTCGGGCCGCCCAAACCAGTCATGCGAACTGTGCCCTTCTCCATGCAGCTGCATTGCAGCCTTCATGGAGAACATGGCCACCCCATTAGCCAGTGGCTGGGTGGCGACCCAACCAATCACAACGCTGATGCAGCGTTGTGATTGGCTTGGGAGAGGGAGCCTGGCAGCCTGCTTCCTGTTGGAGTCAGGAGAGCAGGAGCCTTGAAGACGCAGGACCCCGTAGAAAGGTATGCTTAATTTTTAAAAAATGTTCCCCTCTGATCCCCTGTGACACCCCCGTGAATACCCCGTGAGCCCTCGCGCCTGCCCCCACCCCCCACCCGCGAGCAAGGTTGGCCGCTACTGCACCACAGTGAAACAAAAGCAAAAAGATTGCGAAGATTTAGCTCGGAAATGCAAGTGAGATTCTAATGCCATGCTTTCCAAGTGGTTTAATTTTAGAATGGAAAAAAGATTGGAAGATGTACTGTACAATTTGAAAGATAGGCCTATATTTCTCAGCTGTTGAGTGTTTGAGATACTACTTGTAATTGCCACTAGTAATTGAGATTTAGAAGTTAAAGTTCTTCAATATTAACTGTTTGTATGATGCTCATCTGAACTTTTACCAAACTTGTAATCCTTACATGCAAGTCATATCTGTTGCAAAGCACGTACAGGATCTTGCGTTTTGACTCCGTAGCACATCATGATCTCAGCACATCTGATGTATGTACCACCACACAAATATGCTTTCGGCTCAACAGTATCCCAGTCCAAAGCCATATTTCTACTTCTGGTCTTCCTTAAAACAACATTTGCCAGATATTTAAAGGTAGCTAGATGGTGAGAGATGAGCCTAATCTAGGTAACTTGTTTGTCAGGCTTGCTATATTTCTAATTGTTGATGCCTCTGAAAAACATCAGAGTGATTGCAAAAGTAGGGAAATGTCAAGAAAGGAATCCATACATATTTAAAGTGAACATCATTGATAGCCAAATCCTTTGAAATGAGATCATGAAATAGGACCCATAACTAGAATCTATGCACAAATGTGTTTCTGTATTCATGTCTATTTTTATAAATGTTAGATGTTTGGGGTTTTCATGTCACTAATCATTTAAATCACACTGTTACCTGTGTACCGCTTCAAATAAGTAATGGGGGTAATTTGTGGTGAATTTTCTGGTGCTTAAAACATCTATTTTCATTGCTTTGATAGTTTCCATACTTCACCTACCACATTACATAAAATATGTTACAAAATCTTAGTTGGTTTTGCGCCCCATCAAGTTTTAATAAGTACAACAAATGTAACAGAACGTCATTATCTCCAAATTGAAAAATATGTAACAGAAAATAGTGAGCTTGACCTGAAATGCCAAATTCCTTACTGAGCTGGCCAAGCCGAGCCTTCTCTTTCTTGCCAAACAAACGTCCTATTGAAGACTTAATTCCTTTCTTCTTGGGTGCTTTATGAAGAGAGTCTTGACTACTGTCTTGACTGCTTCCAAGAATGATGCCTTCCTGTTCAATTGATGTGGACAAACTTCTACAAAAAAAATAAAAAGATAAACCTTTAGATTGGGCTATCAATATTTAAACTGTCAAATAGCCTTTCAATTCAGAGACTGTTCTGGAAACAGATTAGCTTTAATAGTATGGATTCTACACATAATTGGAGTAATTAATCAAACTATTGATGAACTCCTATTGTACTAGATCAAACACTTCCAATTTGAAGTTCACACAGTCCAGCTAATAACTTTAATAATAATGTGTAAAAATATCAAATAGGCACGTAGATTCTGGTCATGCTTTCCCTCTATTTTCATGTGAAAAATTGACAACATATTCTCATTTGTTAATTGATAAGAGACTTGATTTCAAACACTTTTTAAGCTAGTAATAGATATTTTTCTCAGGCTAGGCTTTTCTACATAGAAACTGTGAGAAAGTGCCTCTTTATGCACGGTCGCCTCTATTTTTTGCTGACTGGCATTGCAGTTTTGTGAACTCTGTACAGTGTCTTGACCCTGATGGGTGTGCTCTAATTACTAAAACATGGTAAAATTGGCCAATCCCCAATGCCACATATTTAACTTTATATTGAAGCCATAGAATGTACAGGAAAATACACAAATGACATGGAAAGTTAAAGGTCACATGTGGCTTGTAGCATTTATTAGATCATCCAATAGAGTAACAAAGATAACATGGCTTCAGACCTACCTGTGTAGCCTGACTTATTCAGCTTATATATCTGCATGCAAAGATGTCAAAATAACCCTTTTGACTGGAAAGAATCCTACTGTTACATATTAAATAAGTCACCCATAAGTAATCCATGTATCCCACGGGGTACGGTCCCTAGTGCTTAAAAGTTGTACATGCAAGAATTTAATGTTGGGATGTAACTACATTGACTAGTCCACAAAAGCTATTTTCACTTTAAATGGCTAAAGCTATCCTTTGAGAAAAACTAGTGTTCAGAATAAAATTATGAATCTGCTTTCTCCGGTTAGGGGCAAGCTCCTGGAATAGCTCAAACATGATTTTTAATGTTTATAAACACATCTAATTAAATGGTGAAGTCTCTTTTCAATAATTACTTAGGAAACATGATTTTTTTTTAAAGTTACACTTCAGCTGTCTGAGCTTTCAATAGGGTATTAGCCTGCTAACAGATGGACCTGCTAGTGATTCCCCGTAAAGAGGGGGGAAAACTGCTCCCTTAGCAAGAACAATGGCTTAGGCCTTTTCACAAAAAGACTTGGATGTGAGATATGTAACAGATGTCAGTATAGGAAGGACAACTGTGGAGGGTCCAGGAGCTTCACTGCCTTGAAAAGGACTAGGGTGAAGCCTGCCCATTCACAGTTAAGGGTAAAGGGAGACCTGGTGAAGAAAGGTTTTTTGCTCAATAGGACCTCTGTAGCCATTGCGGCACCAGTGCAGAGGAAGAAGAGCTGGTCCCAAAACCTGTTTGGTGTAGTTTAAGAGAAGGGGCTGCTTATTTCCCTAAGCACAACCCAGGCCAGTTCACAAACTCCCTTCAGGATCAAACAGATTATGCAAGTTTGCATTTTCTTCAGAAATAGCATAGTGTGGGATAGTTTGCAATAAGGCAATCATAGAATGATTTTTTTCATAGGTTAGGGAGTGTCCAGGAGTCAAACCTACCCACCCCTCATTGGCTGGAGAATATTACAAAAGTGGGACCTTACCCACAGCTACTCAGAATACTCTCTGTACCTGGAAAGAGGACTGAACCTGCTGTGTAAGACCTGTATGGAGACTTGAAAGGCTGTACATGCTCACACCTATTGTTGTGTAGTTCCTACAAATCTATATAGGAGCTGCACGTTTTAGACAACATAAACTAAGGAATTTGTGTCCAGACTGATTCCAGACACCCCCAAAGAATATGTTAGTCTGTAGACCAGCTAGCTCCCAGTGCCACCATAAGCCCCACAACCTTACAAAGGAGCGAATAGTTTCTGGCAACTATCAAACATGACAACCCTGACCCCTCAGGGATCGTGGAAACAGTACAATGCTTTTCACTCAGTCACTCGTGCTCACTCAGTCTCAGAGAGATATACAGAATAAATGGTGGGGGCGTTTTCAATAAGCATTTATTGAATCTGTGTCATTCTAGTATAAAATATGTGTGTTGGAACAACCCTTAGACAGAAACAGATGACAAATGTATACAATATAAGCATCAACAGAGTAAATAAAAGTTAGAATTCTACCAGGGTCCTAAAACAATGACTATATGCAGGCATATAGATACATAGCAACACTCATGAGTACTCCTAGGCGGCAAACCCAAACTAGATGTACCTAAGTGTACCTAGCATGAATGTAGGTGTAAAGCCAAGAAAGAGCCAACCCCATTAACTGACGGGAGAGTATATAGGACCCCGACTTGGTCTCGAGTTGGACACCCTTCGAGGGATGTCAGTCCACTGCATGCTGGAGTGTCTTCATGCAAGGACTTCAGCATCTCGTGTCAGCGTGTCAGCAGGGAAGTTTTTCTTCTCTTGTTTGTTCAGCGGAGATGAGGTACTCATATACCCGAAAGGTACCCTCAGGGGTTCTATCTAGATGTGCCATGGTACTCTGGGCTTGTCGGCCAAGGATGACGATAGTGGTGACTTTTGTACAGAGTTATTATGCAGAAGATGGTATTCCTTCTGTGATACTAAGAATCCTCATGCATAATAAATTAGACTAGTTTTTGAAGAAAACCACACATTTATTCGGCACCTAAGTAGGTAAAAGGTCAGCATCAGAGCCATTATGTAGAGCAAGGTAGGACAAATGTAGGTAAAAGGTCGTGCAAGTACCTATGCCTATATTGGGGTACACTGCGGCTCATAACACTATGCTCGGAACTAAGATAGGCCCATGGGTTAGTTGACTTGACAGCTGCAGAAACACAATAAGCTGCAAGAGGTCATGCATAATGAATGAGACTAGTTTTTGAAGAAAACCACACATGTATTCAGCACCTAAGTAGGTAAAAGGTCAGCATCAGAGCTGTTATGTAGAGCAAGGTAGGATACATGTCGGTAAAAGGTTGTGCAAGTACCTAGGCCTATATTGGGGTACATTGGGGCGTATAACACTACGCTCATACTAAGATGGGCCCATGGGTCAGTTCACATGACAGTTGCAGGAACACAATAAGCTGCAAGAGGACAGTAGCAACAGTAAATGGACTGGACCCTGGCTAATGACATCTGCAGGAGTGACTCAGGGCCCCTAAGTGAAGTCTCTGTGGTCATGGAAGCATTAAAAGTGACCCATAGGAGCTACTCCAGAAACTCTGAAGAGTTTAGACTTCAAACAATTGGACTTCGAAGACCTCTGGAGCTCCTCTAAACTTCATGGCAACCCTAGCTGATCTTAAGAGGACTTTGTCAGATACAGCTCCAGGCTTACGCTACTAGAAGATTTTCAGATCTCTAAAAAATAGAAACGGCCTGATTCAGAGTTTGGTGAAGAGGATTCTCAGTTCAAATGAGTATCTGTTCTGCCAAAACCGAGGTCCACCCACCTGATTTTCAAGTGGATATATCTTAAGTAAGGTTCAATCAGGATGGAGGGGAGGAGAAGCTGTGGTCCATTCGGCTTCCATGCGTCAGTACAAAAAAATCAAAAAAGAGGGGAATGGGCCACTTGTCCTGTGTACCAGGGTTAATTTCATTGTTGTTCCATCTCTAAAAACCCTCATTCATGTACAAAGGATCCAGGTGGTATAATCGCACGTGTGGCAACTATTAGAAACAGTTAATTTTTTACTCCTACTGTGTCGAGTCAGAGCGACTGTAACTGTAGCTCATATATCCCTTATCAGGGCTTCCTCAAGGTGCCGGCCGGCTCTGTGGACCTGCAATAGTTGCTTTCTCCTGACTTGTACTGGCTCTGTTCACGGTACCACAAGGTGTGATTATACAACCACCAGTCCAGATGGACAGTGAGGCTGAAACATGTCAACCACCAACAGAGCCGTAGACCAGTAACTCGTTCTATGCACGCACCACTTTGTTTTTACTTTTCGACACCACCAAAAATCAATTAAAACACTTCCCTATATGGTGATGTAGGGAATTTTAACTCACTTCGCAAGGGCACAGCACCTTGCATCTCCGGACACTACTACAATACCAATTGGTCTTCCTCTAAGTGGAGGTCCGCATATTCTCAAAACAAACCCTATGATGATATAGTCATGCTACAGAAAGGCGGAGAATCAAGATATAACGCCCGGATCCTTTGTACGTGAATGAGGGTTTTTATAGACGGAACAATGACTAAAGTGACCCTGGTACACAAGACAAGTGGCCCATTCCCTCCCCCTTTTGATTTTTTACATCTTAAGTAAGACATTGACAAACCCTATTGAGACTCCACCCCTGTCATACTCCTCCGAAAAGTAATTACCACCACGCCGTAGGAGACAACTGTTATAGTGTGTGGATCGTTAATTTTTGAAAAATAAAACTAAGCCTTGGGATTTTATTTTAAAAAAGCAAAAAGTAATTAAAAGCTTGACGGTCAGCCATCATGTATAACAGAGAAGTCAAACCTTTAACACATTGACAGGGACTGATGTGTCGATGGTTCCTGCCAATGTCCAGGACATGTACTCCATAAAGGCGCTGAAGTATTTTAGTCTGTCACGCTGACAGAGTAAAAACTGTATTACAAAATTTTAAATCAAGCCTAAGTCTGTAGGGAGACATCCCGACCAAGAGAAGTGGTGAAATGTATCCACCCAATGCTTGGTCATCAGCAGCTGACGCCATTAAATTTCTCTTGCTTGCAGCTTTTTCTGCCCAAACCATTGGCCTCAGCTACCCTCCTCCAGCAACTATCCAGCTTCAAGAGAAAATTGGCAGATAAAGCCTCCAACTCAGTCCAGCTGGGGAATGTTGACTTCCATTTCAGAGATGAAGTTAAAAGGTAAAAGATTTGATATGGGTGAGCCCACTTGGTGTTTCTTACATACGTTCCATTGCAGTTGACCTGAAATCCCACCTAAGACCCAGCCAAATTCAAACAGGGACTACTGCTTGCACCTTTACTTTTTCTTGGTGATATTTGCCTTACATTGTTAAATATTTATATCTCTGGTTCCACTAATAGGATTTTTGCTATTTTAGTGTCATTTTACTTATTATGCTCTCAATTGTGTTTAATTAGTGTGGGATATATATATACTGTGCTGTATTTTGACTTATGTTTTATTACTCCTAAATACTTTGCAAATTTCCCTAGTTAAGCCTGTCTGCAGCCATATTCCTTGTGTTGGCTAGCATCCCCCCCAATTAATAATCTACTTTGTCAGAAAAAGATCTAGTAAATAATTTCACAAGGACAAATTTTGTGTAAAAAAAACTTTTAAAAACCTGAACTTTATTAAGGGAAAATGAAGCTAAAAAGAAATCCAATGCACTACATGCATTTACTGCCTTTGCTTATTTAATAAATGACTAGGTTTTTATTTCCTCCACCGTCTTTATCTTTAGACAATTATGGAGTGAAGTTAGGTTTGATTCTTAAGACACATTGTTCTCTGTCCTGTACTAATTTTCTGCAATTCTAAGTTGAATGTTGTGTTGCCACAGTTGCTATAGAGCTCCACTGACAAATAGAGCATTGGGACAATAACAACTGTGGAGCTCTGCAGGTGTGAATCTAACTTGTCAGGAAGATTAATGCTCACGGTTTAATTGCATCTCCATTCTATACTTGCACAGTGCCTAACAGATTCCACAAAAACTACACTTCTGCTGCTAGTACCACAGCAGTATGCGAGCATCAGATTTTGGTGATCATGATCCTACACCCCCTTTTGCAGAACAGGGAGTAATGTACCATCAGTAGAACCCTCTTATAGTTCAACACAGCAGGTATGGTCGTGATAGTTGAATCTGGACATACTGCAAATTAATTTTCTACACATCCCTATTTCGACTTTGCCTTATTTATCAATAGACTATCACAAGCTAAACCAGGGGTCTCCAAACCGGTCCTGGAGGGCCGGATCCATGCAAGATTTTTAAAATTACTACATGTATCTCAATGGGGATATCCAACAAATCAGGAATGGATCCGGCCCTCCAGGAGCGGTTTGGAGACCCCTGACCTAAACAGTTGTTACAATCACATTTTCTATAGCATTTTTAGCTACAAAATTTCACTTGTAGGCACTATCTTAAAAATTAAATGGATCTTACAGTGCACATATTTTTAAGTCTGGGATGACAGTGCAGCAGCCTATTATTTCAACCCTGCCAAAAGTCACAAATTATGGACTAGACTAATGCACAAGCTCCATGATTTATCACACAAATCAACTGAGTTCAGTGCAGCAGCAGCTTACAGCGTGTGCTTTAAACTGGATTATCCAGAGTCTAAGGTATAAATGAGGTACCTATGCCCTGCTCCTTACATTGTCTTGCACCAGTCTTTGAAAAACCTATGAGCTGCACCCTGAGTGGATATGAAAAGTCCCTCCAGTTTCAATATTGCAGAATCAAGCCACTTCTACTTGTAGCACACCATCAAATCCCCATACCTATTCTTTGTGTCCTTCTTTTCTTTCTTTGATTCACTAAAAAAACAGAGCGCTTACACCTCCTCCTATAACTTACACACCTCTAATTGGAGATGCAGTGTCGGAAAGAGGGAAGCCTGGACTGGGAAGAGGAGGATATGAGTCAAGGTAGTAAAGTTTACAGGTAAGTAATTGAAACATTAAAGTCTTGTCTTGTCCTCCTCGTCCCAGTCATAACCACATGAGGACATACTAAGCAATAAAAAACCTACACCGAAAACCAAGTCATGCTATATGTACCTTTTTTGTTACACCAATTGCTTCATTGCCAATCATAATATAGTGAAAGAAGAATGATCAAAAACCTGTTGTGAAACATCCAATTTGTAGTGGCCTGCAAAAGTGGGATGAATAGACCATGTTTTAGCAATACAGATTTCCTCTAGAGATGCTCCACCTCCTTCAGCCCAAGTAGCTGAAATCATTCTCATTGACCTTCCCTGAATTATGGCTGGAGGTAAAATCTCTTTGACTTTTTAAGCCTGAAAGATTGCCTGGAAACCCTCCAACTAACAGTCTGAGTGGATATCTTTGTGCCTTATTTTCCTGTTCCATATGTTACAAAGAGAGATTGTGAAGGTCTAAATTCCTTTTTTCTATTCACATAAATGGATAATGCTCCTCAGACATCAAGAGCGGATGGAATACCGGAATCCTCTTCTGATCAGGAGACTGGCAAAATTAGTTCTTGATAGAGATGGTAACTAGAATTTATTTTCTATATTCTCGTTGACTTGGAACAGGTTTATTATTCATTGTATTAGACTCGCATAACACACTGATCCTTTAATTAACTGTTGGCCTCAGATATGAAGACTGAGACAGTGGGAGACACGGTCCTGTATTAATCAACAAGAGCTAGCTACTTGTAAAAGGTTATGTGTCTGTTGGGTCAAAACAATTGTTTTTGAGGGAGATAGAAAAACCAAGTTGTTTGTTATGAAGACCCTCACGCATCAACTTAGTTGGTTTGGTGGCATGCTTCATCTTCGGGCCCCACCCGAGGCACCGAGTGTGCGTCAGGTGTGCCACGATGCCGGATTACAGCGGAGCTGGTTTTGTTAAGTGAGTAAGCAGTGAGGTGACTTGTGTGTGGCTAAAAAGGCTCTCCTAGAGGTCCCAGTCGATTAATTTATCAATGGGCCCTAGGCAGAGTTAAAAACAAGGCTTTTGGACGTAGTTGGAGAGACTTATGGTCTCCCACTTCCAGTGTGGTCAACTAGTTTCAGCCAGGCCTTGGTTAAAAAACTGGCTTTCTTCAGGACCTACGTGTAAAGGAGTGAACAAGGGGCTAATGCATAATGACCCCCTAATGCTGTATATGTAAGAGGAGGTTTTCCTCTCAGTTTGTACCTGTGAAGAAAAAAAAGGGACAAACACAAAGACACATTGTTCATAAGCCACATAATTTAGGCACTCAAAAACAAGGACTTTGTTGTGTGCTCTGTCCCCCTGCTTAAGAGGACTCTCCAAGGGTCTGTATGTGCTGGCCTCCCAGATGTGGAAGACTCAGGGTCATCAAAGTCTTCCAGGCGCTGCACTTGGCTTCTTTGGAGTTTACTTGTGCTTATTTTTCTTTCCTGGAACTCCCTGCCTGACTGGAAGTTTCCATGTTCAGTGCACTACTATTGCCAGTGAGCTGTGTGCCTGGCGCTGTCCGAGTGCTCGGTGTTGGCTCCCTGGAAGTGCAGTGATTTTTCCCTCCATTGAGGGGAAGCGGGGAAGGAGCCCAGGAAGTGCAGTCATTTCCCCCGTGTGTCGTGAGAGAAATCGTGAAAGGAGCGCTTGTGCTGCGGTCGCGCGGACACCCACGATAAGGGTGGTGCAAGTAGGGAAAGGCCCAACGGGCCTGCCCAGTTACCAAACAGACGACCGGGGATACGCGACCGTGCTAACCCTTGTTCTGCGAGCAGGCATCTTCCTGTTTTCCGCTGCAACTGTAGTGAAAGTCACCTCTGTAACCGCGATTACCACGCTATCTATTCACAGTGTGCCCGGCTGGGTATACTGTAAGTTATTTTCATTTACTTCATCACGCATGGGTTGCGTTTATTAGAGACACCACGAGATGTCCCGCACTGTTTAGTCCTGACGAGACTTCCATCAAGCAGGTCGAAACGCCGTTGACGCCATAGGGAAAGAACCCTTTAAGCACAGTGGTCTATGATTGTAGATAGTCACTGATAGTAATTGCTTTATTATTGTGCTTGGTCATTCCTTCTGTAGATATTCATAACAAAAAACTGTACATTGTTGTTTGTTCTGTTTTTGCTCACAAAATCACTGGGGACACACTGCACTTTTCTGTATATATATTCTTTTGTATATATGTCGCTGTTATAAATATGAAAATCTCCATAAGTTGAAATATAAGAAGTATTTCTTATAAATTGGTATATGTGTGCTTCTTTCCTTGTCAAACCCTTCTCTGCTACAAATTAATAGTGCTAATTTAAGCTGTCATATATTATATATTGTATAAATAATTATGCCACAGGAACCATTGTTCTTTGGATAAATATATTGCCCTGGTTCCGCTGTGAGTAGGGTTCCCTTGTTTCCCCTTTTCGCAGTTAATATATCTGCCAGCAAAGTCTCCTCACCAACGGTGGCCATCTTTGTTCGGTGGTCTACCTGCAGCAGCAGCACCCCCTCAGTGTGATCTGAGGCTGCTGCACAGCATACGGGGAGGGCCAAGCGAGGTCCCCCTCCCTCGGTGGCTTGGATATTTACCTGGGGACAAGGTGACCTTGTGTTTTGCAAAATACTTGCCCTACTATGGTACAGTGGGTTATGACCTACGATGGCTCACTTTGGTTATACTCCCTCGGGTATATTGTGCAATGGTGAAAAAATGATATGACGCATATATGATGTACTCTTAGTGGGGTACATGTCAATTAAAGTTATATTGAAAATTACATATTGGTTTATGTGATCTCACATTGAAAATTATGAAATGGATTATGTGATTTCCTAACAAGCGCCTGGTATGCTAAACAAGTGTGTTGTCATTTTCTCTGGCTTTCTCTATCAGCATCCTACTATAGTCGTATCATGCCATTGTGCCTGTTCAATATATAAGCTATACATATATTTTCTGATAAGAACCGTTGTTTCTTTGATAATTGTATTTTTAATCAGCGTCTCACAGACATTGAGGATTGGGACAACAGATGAGACTGGAACGTCATGATTCTGGAGTGTGAAAGAGCCACAGACTCAAGTCTGTGTGGAACTGGGCTCCAATAAATGTCTTGCACTGTGTTGGCTGGGGATGAGACTTCTTGGAGTTGATGATAAATCCAAGCTTCTGTGATACCATCCTGACAATCTGCAAATTCTCTTGCACCTTGAGAAGAGAAGAAGCACACAATCCATCATCCAAATACGGAAAAATTGAACATCCAGATAATTGAAGGTGTGTAACAATAGATGCCAATTCCTTGGGGAACACCCTGTGGGATGTTGTCAGGCCGAATGAAAGAATTTAAAACTGGAAGGGACCCTGCCCTACAGCCAGTTTGAGTACTTTCTGACTGGTCTGGTGGATCAGGACATGAAAATATGCATTCTGTAGATCTATTGTTGCCAGGAAATCCCCTTCTGCAATCAACAAAATGACAGACTGAAGAGGATCATGTGGAACATCTCGATGGTTATATATTTGTTAAGGGCTTTAAGGTCGTATACTAGTCATTATGTCCCATCTTGATTTCGGACCAAGATCAGAGTGGAATAGAAAGCCTTCTTTGTTGATGTGAGGGATGCTGAACAATTGCATTCTTTTGCAGCAATGTTTGAATCCCACAAGCATTTGGATGGGTCTATTGTCAAGGGAGTAGAAAGAAATTAATCCAGAGGCTGTATGTCTATGAATGGAATAACATATCTGTGGGTGATGATACACAATACCCAATTGTCCAAAACCATTTCTTGCCACTGAGGAAGAAGCCTAGTTCACAGCGGTGCTCTATCCTCTTAATAGTAAATTCCTTGACTGTCCTGGATCCTGGGGAGTGACTGGTCAGGATGGGGAGCAAAAATAGTCCTCCCCTACCCTCAGGCCCAGCCTGGAAACATGAAAGGGATCCTTGTACTGGACCTTAAAAGGTTTTACTTTTGTGAGAAATACTTTTTATTAGAGAACAATTGAAATGGTTTCAGGATCTTCTTTTCCTTTGCAGCCTTCTGAACCAAGGTATTCAACTTTGTACCAAAATCTCGAGGAACCGTAAATGGCCACACTTGAATGACTGACCTATGGGCGTCCTCCAGTGTTGAGGACTTCATCCATAGCAAATGGTTTCCTGTGATTGCTGTGCCTTCTGATAAAGTAGCTGCCCATAGGCTGTCAAAAGAAATATCAGCTAGTAATTGAGCCAATGCTTCCACCTTTCTGTCAATCACATCAGGCAACATAGTGTACTCAGAGGCAAATAAAGAAGAAGACATCATTGTTCTTCACCTTTGGTGTGTGTGGAAACTCATCTTCAAAATCCTGAAGGCCATATCTGTACTCAGGAATCCGGGAATGGAATATGTATTGATGTCTTTCCATTCTTTAAACATCAAGCTGCTTGATGACATCATGTAGCGGGAGATCATCCCCCTGATTTCCAATATCTTGGGAGGAATAACCTACCTCTTCTCATGTCTCTCTGATGTGTTTTAGGATATCTTTTAAGTCATGAGGTTGAATGTATCTGCCTTTTTAAACAGAATCAGTGTCCTCCACCAGATTTGCTCTGAGCCTCTTATTGTAGTTCTAAGCTCTGCCAAAATAGTATCTACTGCTTCCTTAATGAAAGACTGCAAATTTGGCAGGACTTCCTCTTGTTTGTTTTGTTGTTTCTTTGTGACCTTCTTTGTCCTCATATATACCCATGAGACGTGCTAAAGTAGCACCTTTATACTCATTTCCCCATTACCTATTCTCATTCATTGGGTACAGGTGCTTTCAGTCTATTATTGTGAGGGGTCTGTCAGATTTCAACAGCTATTTTTACCTACACACAGACAAAAACACACACACACACACACACAGACCTCTCTCTTTTTTAAAAAAAAACCCTTTATTTATCAAATGCACAGTACACAGCGTCTGCCTACAACCCCTTGGGGCCGGCCGCTATGACAAGAGAACAAAGAATACATCACATTGTACCGCGGAAGAGGCCGCATAGCGCTTCATTATGATATAGTGCATAAAGCAGCAGATAGAGGATATTGAAGGTTCAATTTTGTAATTTTGTCAAAATTAACAAACAACAGAAACAAACACATGGTAAAGCAATGGCAAGTTCACGGAAGGGGGGGAAAAGCGGGAAACAATATATAAGAATGTGGGCAAGTCTACTAGGGGAGGGGAACAATGAAAGGGGGTTAAGAATGAAAGCTGAGGAAATGAACGTCAACTATGGGGAGGAGGGAATGGTGTCGGCATAATCAAGTGGCGGGGTACAAATGTCACCCCGGTATTCATTCCATTGCGCCCAGACTCTACCCCACTTCCTAGGACGACCCCGAGCCTCATAAACCGTCTTCTCCCGAAACATGCACCAATCCATGTTATCTTTCCAGGCACTGAGTGCAGGAGGCCTGTGGGAGCCCCAGAGCTGTGCTATGTCCCTTTTGGCAGACCTCTCTTTTTTTAAAGTATTTTACAATGTTGGTTATTTTACAAAATAATGTGTTTTCTCTCACTTAGTACCCCTACCAATCCACATTTGTTTCCCTTTTCATTGTCCCTTTAGTCCAGCTCATGCGACTTACTCATCCAAAAATTTATCTTAACATTATATGCCTGTGCCATTGTTGGAAAATCTAAATCTCAACCATCCCAGGCCCAATCTTACTGACCAAGCTACGCCCATGACAATCAGAGCACTTCAGATGAGCCTCTAAGCAGCCTGACCACCAGCTACTTCCCAAGCTTCTCACTCCAGCCCAACACATGAGTAGGGAGCGCGGTGACGGGCAGGGAGTCAAGGGGCAGAACCACTTACACTTTATCAGCCTTGGGCTGTAACCCATGGCAAAGTATGTAAGGATACAATCATAACATACAGTACAGAGGTTTTTTTTTAGAAATAAACAAGTGTGCCTACAGTTTTCTTTGTCGTGCACAGAAGGATATAAAGGGATGGGCTGAGGGGATTAGGTTATCCGAGTGAAACAAAGAAAGAGAAGAAGGATAAGAAATAGGAATGGGGATCTGATGGCATGCTAAAATTTCTGTCTGGAGGCTGATCGCCTCATGTGGTTATGGCTGAGAAGAGGAGGACAAGATGAGAGAGTAATGCAGGTCATGTACTGGGCCCTTTAAGCTTGTGCATTCATAAGCAGCTTATTAACACTACTGATATTTTAGTAGCTCATGAATCATTTGTATACATTATGATGTTCCTTTTCTGCATAGAAAACAACTCCAAAGGGGTGAGTTTCTAATTATACTGAGGAGACAGCATAGATGATTGTATTTTTGTGGATATTTTTCCTAAGGTTTGGAAGTTTTTTTACAAAGAGGACAATTATATTCATCATTTTTAAACTTGTATCTGCAATGGTTTTTACAATATATTCTATTCCTTCTGCTTTCCTACAATCTAACCAAAATATAAAGCACAGTGTTAGAATTCGGGCTTCTGGTTGTCAGAGTATGCACCCTGGACAAGCAGGTACCACAATACTAGTTAGGGCAAGCTAGATACACACTAGAAGATAAACTGAGCTCACCCTCTGGTAGCTTGGCAGAGAGCAGTTAGGCTTATCTAAAGCGGTGATGTATAAAGTATTTCTACACACTTAGATGCAGCAACACAGTGGAAACACCACAGGAAGACTCCACACCAGACCAGACATATAGTACACTCTTTACTGAAAATAACAAGACCAGAATGACAAAAATACAATCAGTGGTTCACAAAATATGCACTTTTATAGTATCAAGGTAAACACAGTGCTTACGCTGCACTAATGATCATCAGGTCACGTTAAATTGGGGAAAAATAACAGGAATTAACGTAGGTCATGTTATTATTTGTTTTCCTAGCAGTAGCCTTGGCAAACAAGTGCCCAGAGGGGCATTGAAGCATACGTTTCTCACAGGTCCCTTGAGACCAATGTAATCAAGCAATTTCTGCCACCCCTGAGAGTACAGGTCAGCGTCAGGAACCTTGTGTGTCCAGTGAGTACAAAACAGTACTTTGTCCCAAGAGTCACAACGGTGTGATCGCGACGAAAGAAACAGACTCTGTGGTCAAAGTTAAAGGGCACACATAACAGCTGCAGCAATCTTTCTCTATCAAACTCCTTCACCTTGGGGTTGCAGGTGAGCCGCTGACAGAGGAGCATAGCGTTGGTTTCCGCTCCTTGCAGATGGGTGGCTGCAGCATAGTCGTTGCCCAGGCATTGTGTTGAGAAAGGGATACAGTAGGGATTTCAAAATGGGCCACACAGCTGTGGTCGATTGCAGTGTGGCTTTTGACAAAACAATGCGCTGATAAGGGGAAAAGGCGCTGATCCTTGGTTACTGGTCAGGAGTGAAACACTGTCTGTTGTTGAGCCCCTCTGAGGGTCAGAGAGCAAAGTGCTGACTAGGGTGGAACTAGGCTGCCAGGCTCACAAACAACAGAGTCCAGCAGCCGAGAACAAACTCTTTCATGACCTGGAGACTTCTTAATCAATAGGCAAGCTAACAAGCCCTTGGAAATCTCTTAGAAAGAAAGCAGAGTCCAGGTCTCCTTCAACAGTGTCAGAGGGCAGCAGGGCAAAAAGCAGAACAGAAGTCCTTACAGAAAAGCAGTCCAGTCGAGTCATTTAGGCAGCACAGCAGTTCTTCTGTCAGAGTTTTGTTACAAGTCCAGTAATGTCCGATATGATGGGTGAGAGACCGAATATGTATTCCCAAAAGTGCATTTTATGTGGGGGTGACTTCAAAGCAGATCTCTGAAGTGCACAGGTTCCCCTTTCAGCTCGGTCCTGCATGCCAGAATACCTGTGGGGGTTAAATAAGTCCTTTGTGTAGGGCCAGGACACTTCCTCTTCAAATGAAGTGTTAGTCTCTCCCTTCTATCCTGCAGAGGCAGGACCATCAGAATGCAGATGTATGTAGATGGGCAGGTGAACACACCTATCCATCCTCTGTTGCAGATGTCACCCACCCCAGATGTGTATTGGAGACAGGCTGTCAGGGACACAGAGCATTAAGTGCAGAGAAATGTCCACTTTCTAAAAGTGGTGTTTCTAAAACATCAAGGTTAAATCCAACTTCACCACTAAGGAGGATTTATCATTACCATTTCAAACATATGAAACATGAAAAAGCTACTCTTCTCTGATCAGGAATTAAAGCTTAAAAGTGTATCAAGGAAGATCCAATGTTAACCTATGAGAGGAGTAGACCACACATTAGTGAAAAACGAAATAGGTTGTCACTACCAGTACATGCAAAACATAAGAGTACATGTCCTACCTTTTATTTACATAGGACCTTACCCTTAGGGCTACCTAGAGCCTCCCTTAGGGGTGACATATGTGTAATAAAAGGGGAGTTTAACACTACTGGCAAGTAGTATTAAAAGCCAAATGGAAGTGGCAGTAAACTGCACACACAGGAACTGCTGTGGTAGGCTTGATACCTGTTTAAACTGCTACGGGAGTAGGTGGCACAATCAGTGCTGCAGGCCCACTAGTAGCATTTACACCCTACGCCTTGAGTATATGGCATACCACGTCACAAAAGACTTACAAGTAAACTAAATATGTAAATCATGTATACATCAACTACACACATGTTTAAGGAAGAAGCACATGCTCTTTAGCTCTGATTAGCAGTGGTAAAGTGCTCAGAATCGTAAGGCCAACAAAAAGATACAGCAAAACGTGGAGGTCAAAAGCAAAATGTTCGGGGGAAGACCACCCTGAGGATAAGAGATCTAACACACAGTAAAACTCTGTTTTCTTGGCCTGCCATGGAATTACAATGAGATTTACATTGCAATTGAACTGTAAATTAATGTAAAACAACATCACCAACACCATAATATTCAAACTTAGCATTAAAAATTGACCTGACTACAACACAATACTTTTCAACTCAGATTGTAACATATTTCAATGGTCTATAGACCACTATGCCTTTGATGTCTTACCAGCTGCAATCCCTTTTTGTGGACTTGAGCAAAGTGCTTGTTTTATGATACCTTAAATACAGCAGACCTTGTTAACTTGAAGAATGGTAGAAAATAGTTTTGAATGTCTGAATGCTCAACAAATGTGAAATATTGTGAAATAACATTCACTGAAATTGATCCCATGTAATTTTGTCTAACAAATTTCAATTATGTACATCTTACTTGACTTTACTGTTCATTGGATGGACAAGATCAGCTATAATTCAAGGTACTATTGGCGTCTAAAAACAGAGACACTGGGAAGACTGATTCCAATTCTGTTTTACCGTACAGTATTTTATAATAGAATTTAATTTTTAGCTTGATTCTTTAGCTGATATTAAGTGTTCAATTTGCCTGACATTGCTTTGGCTGGTGTTGTGTGTTATTCAAATTCATAGTCTACTGTGTCTGTAATCTATTCCCAAATATGCACCCACTCGTTGAAAAATTCCTTAATATGTACATGTGTTCTATGATGTTTTCTTTGTGTTATAATCAAGTCCCAAAAATCTTAATGTATCTCAGAGCTACAGCTACTTCTAAAATTGTGATTGAACTAAGCATGTTCAGAGTTATAAATTGCTATTATTTCCATCATCGGTTTATGTGTAACAGTTTGTAAAACGTGAAATCTGCACTATGTTCTATATTAACGACTGAGGCACATGTTGATGGTCAAAAAGCAATCTGTGACCCCCTGGTCCGGAATGTTAACCATCGTTTCAATTCAATTTAAAATCTTTATTCAGTTTTGAAATAAATCCATGAAAGTACACTTAAAAATCCCATTGCTTATAGAAAAATCCCATAGATTATAGAGAATAGCTCATCATAATCATATTGGCATTACATCAGACACACAGCACTAACAATAACTTCAAAATATATCATGATACATTAAGATATTTCAAAGCTCATCATAGATAATGTATGCAGAAATAGCAAAATATACAATATAAAACTAAAATGACAAGATTACAAGCAATAAGAGCAGGTTATCACAGAATTCTTAAAACATCGTAACTCATCAGTACAGAAAAGTGGTGGTATTCACCTACAGTGGCAGGATGTAAGGCCAGCCAACTCTATATATATATATATATATATATATATATATATATATATATATATATATATATATATATATATATATATATATATATATATATATATATATATATATATATATATATATATATATATATATATATATATATATATATATATATTTTTTAAACATGCTTTTATTGAGAGTTAATGCATTGTCATACAGCAAGACACTATTTCAATTATACATTGTATAGGCATCCCTCAGTGCAAAGAAGAACATTCATAACAACTAAAACAACGGTAAATAACCCCCAAACAGGTACCGTCTAGTGATCAGTTTATGGCTTACAGGTACATGACATTTTTTGCTTTCGCCAAAAGAGGTGTAATATGGGGGATAAAGGTTTCGAAAGGGCGCCCCCTCTGGTAGTAACTCATTCAGACTCTATTTCGGTCTGTGCCAAAAAATACTCTCTCAGAGGAGCCCAGATATCTTTGGGTCTAGAGGTAGCCGGCATTTCCTCAGCATACAACTCCCGCTGTTCGCGACAATACACCATGTCCTTTATCCACATGTCTGTTTTCGAGAACATCCTACTGTCGCACATAAATAATATTCGTCTGTTTGCCAACAGGAAAGCCACTTTGACAAACTGTCCCGTTACAGCCTTTATCTGAGGGACATAGCCTAGTAGACATTCCAGTGGCATGCATGGTATTACCTGTCCCGTCATGGTATGTAGAAGAGCAACTACCTTCTCCCAATATTGAAATACTGACTTACACTGCCATGTGAGGTGCAAGAAATCAACTCTTCCTAAATCACATCTTTTGCAGTTGCTCGACTCCCTAAGTTCTATCTTACATAATTTATCGGGAGTGAAATATACTTGATGCAGAAATTTGAAATGGATTATTCTCAGATTACTATTTGATGTCAAACGGCCAGTCAACATACAAATTTGCTCGCATTGTTTGTCAGTGATCGGGGAGGCCAACAAAGCGTTCCATCTTTCCAGACTCCTGTCCGAGCTAGAGGCTGTTTCCCCCTGAACTGCTTTGTAAAGTTTAGTTATCATCTTCTTTCTAGTCGGAGTGACTATCACCATTTGCTGTGCCTGTAGCACTTCCAGCTCGTCCGTAAAGTAGATGAAATGGTCTTGCACAGTAGGGCGCAGTCTGTAACAGGTATACTGGAATAGTAGCGTGGAATTTTGTATGTAAGATATGTCATCCCATGTGAGATACTTCCCTCCCGGATATAAGTCGCCCATGTTCGCAATTCCTGGCTCTTTCAGGGCAGTTATAGGCCCATATTCCTCAACAACTGACAGTGCAGCGTGTCCAGCAAGGGGTAACGCTGGAGCATATATAGGAAGTTTACGTGTCGCCTGCCTATTGCCTGCCATGCTGCTATAGTGACATCTATGGAATTAATCTCGGTTTTAGGCGTCTGTCTATTAGTGTGCGTGATGATACTACTCAATTGTACATGATGAGCGTCCCCCTCTTCCACCGCCACATGTGGGATAAAATTGTGACGTTTAAACCAAAAATATGAATATTGGGCCTGTGCGCAGAGGTAATACACACAGAAATCTGGGGCGTTGAAACCCCCCCCCCCCATCCCCCCTTCTTATATTGCTGTGTTAATGTGTACCAGCTAATTCTTGGCTGTTTATTCCCCCACACTAATCTGAGGAGTTGGGTTTGGACTGTTTTAAAAAAATGTTTCGTCAGCGAAATTGGGATATTACAGAACAGATAAAGAAACTTGGGAAGGATAACCATTTTTATTACCGCACTACAATCTGCTAAAGACAACGGCAAGCAAACCCAACGGTCAATCTGCTGTACTAATGTAGTATACACCCAACCATAGTTCTCCCTGATTACAACCTCAGGATCCCGGTGTACCCATATTCCCAAGTATTTGATTGTTTTTTTGGACCACACACCAACGGATATTCTACCTGGGGCGACGTTGTCGTTAATGTTAAGGGAATGATGACAGATTTTACCCGATTTATCTGGAGTCCTGAAAACAGACCGAACCTGATACATACCGGTATAATCAGGGCTAAATATCGTTGCGGCTTACGGACAAAAAGGACCATGTCGTCCGCATATAAGGAGATCCCCACCGGGCGGTTATTAAAATTAAGGGCAGCAGCTCTATGACATTGTCGAATTTTGCACGCTAAAGGCTCTAGAACGATAGCAAAGAGCAGGGGGGACATAGGACAACCCTGCCTAGTGCCACACTTGATAGGAAAGGGCTCCGATGTGAACCCACCCACTCGGACTCTCGCTGAAGCATCAGTATAAAGAACCTAAATCCAGCGGGAAATAACAGGGGGGAATCCCTATGTAAAATATGCATCATTTATCTCCATTCTATAGAAACGAACGCGTTTGCCACGTCTAAAAGAACTGCAACAGCGGCCAAGTCAGGATTGAGCACATGGAATATAGCAAATATAGTGCGCAAAGTGTGGGAAGTGGAACGTTCTGGGATAAACCCAAATTGATACGGGAGCACTAGTAGTGGCATAAGGGGCTGCAATTTAGTGGCTAGTATCTTTGCTATCTTTAGGCCTGATGTAAAGAAGGAGGAAGAGCCCCAGAGTCATGTGCCTCTACATAAATCCCCAGCAGATGCGGTATAAGTAGGTCTGCATAAGCTTTATAGAACTCTGCCATGAGGCCATCTGGGCCAGGAGCCTTGTTGTTAGGCAAAGACAGGATAGCGTCCCCAAGATCAGCTTCATCAATGGGCAGACTTAGTTATTGTCTGTGCACATCTGAGAACCATGCACAGGCCGTATCCTCTAGGTAGTCACCTATAGCAGACTCATCTGCCCCACCCCGTGTGGTATATATCTTCATAATAACGCTAGAACTGTTCAGCTATGCCGTGTGGGGTGTAGAGCGCCGTCCCTTCTGCATCTATGATGTGATCAATTGGGGGGCTATCGATCCGGTCACGCAGTCGTGCAGATACGTTTTTGCCTGGCCTCCCACCCTCACCGTAGGCTCTGGCCACATGACGCTTGGATAGATATTTTACTTCAGTATCTGCTAGCGTCTTATATTCATCTTTTCGCTCATGTATCTGGGCTAGTATGTCCGTGGAGGATGTGTTGTGGTATTGATTCTCGAGTGCCTCCAGAGCTTTCTCAATTTTAAGCAACTGACCTCTGATGTCTTTAAGGATCCCCGCAGTTGTTCCCGACATATGCTATGTGCAGTCCTCTAATTCCAAAACCATAGCATGGCAGTCATATAGAGTAACAACACAGGACATTTAAGCACAAGACATGTAAATGCACTTTGACAGAGTCAGAACTCCTTACTGCTCATTTATCAGTGTCTGAGGTGTGGGCCGGACGACTCCACTGCCGCCGCAAAGTTCTAGCGTGTTCAATCGCCCGTTTGTGAAGATCTTGCCACGATCCGCTTCTCCTATACGCAGCCTTGCGGGTAAAGCATAGCATACAGGATTTGTTCTTTCATCAGTACCTTCTTCACAGAGTGGAACTCCTTCCGAGCCACCTGCACTGACACTGTAAAGTCTGGGTAGAACGATAGAACATTGCCCTGGTAGTTTGTTGTGCCCTTTTGCTGTATAACCCGCAACACAGTGTCTAGGTCCCTGAAATTAAACAATCTGGCGATTATAGGTCTTGGGGAGGCGCCAGGCGGGGGGCGCGCTGCCAAGGATCTGTGAGACCGCTCCACAGTGAATACAGTAGACAGGTTGTCTGTGCCACAGATATCCCGCAGCAGCGTCTCCATGTAATCCTCCAGGTGCCCCACATTGTGGATTCTGGAAAGGCCCAAAACGCGTATATTGTTGCACCTGGACGGCACTTCAATGTCCTCATTTTTCGCTTGGATGATAGCTAGTAGTTTCGTGATATCGGACGTCTTTGCAGCTACTTGTTGTAATCCGTCTTCAGTATCTGTGATACGCTGTTCCTCCTCCCCAATACGTGTAGCCTGCTTATCCAATTTGGCAGAGAAATGATCCATCCTGCCATTGAGCGCTTCTATCTTGTGATCTATGGCCTGAAGACTAGCTTGAATCGCGGCCAGCGACTTCTCAAGTGCTGAAGGGGCTTGGGATGCAGAGTCCAGTTCCGAATCAGAGGCCGCATTTTGCACTGACTTGCCACCTTTTCTCAGCTCAAACGTGAGTCGAGTTTGATTCTTCTCCGGCTTGCCCATGATGTACACAAAAGGAGGGGGTACTGTATGGACAGTATAGAGTCCCAACCGCTGTGGAATGACGTATTCGCCCGAGACTGTTGTTGAATCAGCGTTTATCAACATATTGGGATCAAGGGTTGGCAGCACAGTCTTTGAACATCCCACTTTAACGTGGTTCGTCAGCAGCGATGCACACAATAGCTAACTTATACGTGCGTAGGACGTAAATGTTGGAACTTTTCAACATGGGGGCTGCCACCCTGTGCCTTTCGCGTGCAATTGCCCAGGTGAAGACAACACCACTATAGATGTTCACAACGCCATATCAATTCCAACTGCACTCAGCACCAGCACGTTGACTCACAAAATGGCGGTAGGCTCGCAATCAGATGGCCGCTCAGTGTTAAAAGCTTTCTGTACTAATAACACCGCGTAAACTCGAGCCCTTGCTCAGGCAGTGTGCATCAGAGGTCCGGCTTCACGATCCTCCCCCACCAGCCACATACATATGTAGAAAGCCAGCAAATTCTCCAGTCGCACTCCTCTCAAGCAGCGTGCCCCACCACGTTCGCTTGCACACAATTGGAGATTCCTCAGCGGGGTCTCAAGGGTTCAAGTGCGAGAGGACGCCATATGAAAAGCCTGCAATGCCTTAGGTGCACTCACAAAATGGCAGGCGCTCAGATGAATGGCCGCTCCGTGCAGGAGGCTGTCAAAATGCACAGTTCAGTGTAGCCTCGGTTCCGAACATGGGCAGTGGGTATAAGAAGCCCGGTTCCGAAATACTTCACAAACAGCAGCACTCGCTCTCACAAAATCTCCGAGGCCCCTAGCACAGCTCCTCCCATGCAGCGCATTAGCTTACTCACGATTTGGCAGTCCACAACAGAGTCTCAGGTGCATCTGCGCGGGGGGCCCTAATCGATCTGAAGTGTCTTGCGGGAGAGCTCTGCTGCACAGTCAAACCCCAGTGTGGCGGCCGGTATCCAGCCCTCCCGTCAGGCCTGCGCTGGGCGGTCCTGTAGCAGATCGCCCCCGTCCGTGTCAGGCAGGACTTTCACTCCCCACGCCGCAGTAGGTTGCGCAGGTTCACTACGTCCAAGGTCCTGTACAATGTCGTCTCCGCTATTGATGTTCCTCAGGCCATCCTTAAATCCAGCAATTGACACCGCAGCAAATGTCACCTACCCAGCGGGAAGGGCCCGGAGGTCAGCTCCACCAAGCTCACATGGCCACCATTACCGCAGTGTCTAAAGCTCGCCACTCGTCTTCAATCGCCTTCAGGTGCAGCTACGTCGATAAAAAGCACATCGTCAACGTGACCACACTGTCAATAGCACACCACACGTTATTCCGATGGATGGCGCAGCAGAGGGAGGATAATGGAAGGATAGTGTTCGGCAGCAGGCAGAGCAACACTACAGTGTGGCCATCTTGCTTATCGCCAGGCCATAACCCCCTCAGCCAACTCATTATATAGCGCAAATGCGATTTAAACATTTAAACCAGTCCAACAGGATCACCAGAGCCAGTTCAAATGTAGGTAGTGGAGTGGGTCTAAATAAAACGTAGCATCAACTAATTTGATTGCTGTACTATAGTGATAATATAGCATCTAAAAAGCCTTTATTTTAAGGAGGACCGGAGGTGAGCCACTAGACTCTGTAAGACAAAATCCTCTAGCTAAGGTCCACCATTTTAATATAAAATGGAGTGGTAAACCTGCTAAAACAGATGTGGAACTTACCAGGCTCCCAGGTTAGCCACTAAACTCCATAAAACAAAAAAGACCTCCATCTAGGGTCTGCTATGTTAGTATAAAATGAAGTGGTGAGGCTGCTAAAACACAAGTTTCTAAGATACTCAAAACAGCGTTAAGATCCCTAAAACCAACACTGTCCTGCTAATGCCTTTATAAAGGCACAGCATTACAGCTATGCTACCAGGCCACGGCCCCACAATGGACGCCAATTCCAGAACGGATGTATGATGTTACAACGCGATCATTTAGATCGCGGTACATTACATTGCTGTTTATAAAATGTAAAATGTAAATGCCAGCATTTGTAAAGCACACCTCCAACGGAAGTGTCCCAGCGCTGTCCGTATACTGCTTAGGAACCCTTCCTGGCTTTTCCTTGTGAAATGTCCACTCCTGGGCACCCCTAAGGTGAAGCCAGGCATCCCAGCGCTGTTGGGGCCGTTGTGGAGATTAAGCAAGCTATTGCCCAGAGTTGCAGAGTGGAATCCATGATTAGAATAGGCACTGGGGCGCGAATTATCAGGTGCGAGGACATTAAGCCCAAGACCCGCCGAGGCGGGTATTGAACCCTGGTCCCGGGCCAGACCTCTGCATCAGGGTCTGCCGCTCTAACCATTGAGCCACACTTCTCCACAACGTAAGTCGTTACAACGACTTGCTCTGTAGGGCGCTGGACTTACGAATAGTATGATTTACTAATCCAACTCCAGCCTACATACAGTAGGTAAGATTTTGGAATAGTAAATCACCTGTCTCGTTAGTCTAGAGCGCCCTCCAGTGCAAGTCGTGGTAACGACTTGCGTTGTAAAAGCAGCGACGAAAATGTATTGCGGTGTTTTGTCCGCGTTAAGGTCGTTTCCCTTCCAGAAAACAAATGGATAAAATGTTTGGCCAGCGACAAATCACATATGACGCCTAAAAATTATTTCAATGTGTATAATTGAGGTATTTTCTAATGCAAACGGATTTCCATTTAAAGGAGGTAACTCGAAGACCCATATTTGAATCCTCCAGGGAACATAAATCGAAGTACGATTCATAGCAGTAGTTCGTAATATTAGCTAAAATCAATGGTTTCAAATATAATTTTGCAAATTCTAGTATAAAAGCTACATAATAAAATAAAGTGCGTTGTGTATTGAGTCGATCTTCCATCACGTGGACACCTAGCAGCTGCCTCTGGCCATTCTTTGATTTTTTGAAAGGCTAACAAAACGTGAGCTGTGTCTAGTCGTAGTCATGCCAGGACGAAGCGAGTTGGGCGTTAGATGTAAATATAAGGCAGTCATTTCGTGCCACTGAGAGGTATCTTTAAACAGAGAGTCTCGAAATGTCGTTGACAGCTCTAGCTTTAAACTTGTGTTTAAGAATTAAAAGCTTTAATTCCCTTTTTGTTTTTATAGTGTGTTCAGATGATTTATAAAGGAAATCGGGTTCAGACACACGAAAACCTTCCCTTTTTTTCTTTTGGCCCTCTAGTTTGTGGACCTCTCTAATGTGGCAGTGGATCTCCAATGGAGTTTCACTCACTGGAAGTTCTATGTGAAAATGTGTTTGAGCTATAACCACCAGTGTGCACCATTCCAAAATAAGGTACACTGCTGTGCACCTGTGGTAAGAAGCTCTGCACAAATTGTGTATAAATAAATGTGCACAATTTCTGGACTCTGAAATCACAAATTAAGAACAACATTATGAAGTTAAGTATAAAAATGTAAATGTATAGTTAAGTTCCAGTTTACCTTGAAATTATGTTTTTTATTGGCTTATAAACACTAGCATCATTTAACGAATCTGCATAAAACTCGGCACACACATAATATATTATGTATGATATGTTGCTTCGTGAAGATCTGCCAAGTGTGTGCACAGAGATAAAAGGGGCATCAAAATATATTCATCTGATAATATATTAGTTATCATTAGACGATTCTGCATATTTGGCAATTGGCAAGTTAAGCTCAGTGCCAGTGTTCGAAGATTAATTCAGACCTATTAGGAAGGAGGAAAACTGAAGAAGGGAATTAAAGGGGGACTTTGAAGTATTACTGCTGCACTTAACATGCTGGCTGTCTACGTGATTTCATAAATAGTACTAAAATTATTTGCAAATGGTTTTGCCCCATTTAACGTTTGATCCGAAGCTACTCTGCGTGAGGCTCTAATTACGAGTTGTTCAGTATCTGAGTGTAATAATTCTGCACCAGGAGACACCATTACCGAGCAATAAATCGAATGCAGATCCTTGCTAACAAGTTTTTCCTGTTATTTTTCCATTGGAAAAACACAGCTTGAAAAATCGTGAATACAGAGAAATGCCCGTCGACAGGAAATTAAACATGAAAACAGAAAAAATTCAATCATTTAGTTGCTTTCTTTTCTCTCTTTG
The DNA here is from genome assembly GCF_964263255.1 of Lissotriton vulgaris. Lineage (NCBI taxonomy): Eukaryota > Metazoa > Chordata > Amphibia > Caudata > Salamandridae > Lissotriton > Lissotriton vulgaris. The sequence goes on from NC_141685.1 coordinate 1,939,594,474, forward strand.
TATTAAAGAATTGCCATTTGTGTGCTTCCATTGAGAGAAACATATTTTTTGAACTTTCGTTTCTGTCGTTTCTTTTTGGCTGCCATCTTTGGATTACTGAGAAAAAAACAGACACCAACTGAAGGGACGGTATCAGCCATCCATTAGGGCCTCGGAGAGATTGAGAAAAGTCAAATTCAGTCAAGCAGAACTGCAAGAACTAACTGAAGAAATTGTGAAAGAAGAGCCAAGCCTATTTGAGCCAACAGAGCTTAGGAGAGAAATAGAATTTGGTAACATATCATGGACACTTTTGTTTTCACACTCTGGGACAGTGGAAAACTGTGAAAAGCAGATTTAAGAACTTAAACATCAGGTGAGAGATTTAGGGTCAAATGTACGAAATTCCAATTTTGCATTTCTTAAATAGAGAATCTTAAGAAATTATTTTTCTGACCTGTTGTCTCTTGTACAGTGGTGTATCGTATACCCAGGGCCAGTAAATTAAATGCTACTGGTGGTCTTGCAGTGCTTCTTGCACCACCCACCAAAGTAGCCTTTCAAACCTGTCTCAGACTTCAGCCACTGCAGAGCCTGCACGCCCAGTTTACTGCTGCTGTGACGTGGCACATAAAGTGGTTGCCACGTCTGTGACTCTGCTTTTACTACATAACAGCCACCCCTGAAGAAGGCCTGTGGGTAGGGTGCAGTGTAGGTAAAAGGTAGGACATGTGTTTTAGCTGTGTGGCATGTCCTGGTAGTGACAAACAGCCTATTTGGTTTCTCACTGCTATGAGACTGCCCTCTCATAGGGATGCATTGGGGATTCCTTGATATGCGCTTCAGTGGTAATGCCTGACATGAGAGGGTTAGCGTGATCAAGTTTGGTATGTTTGGAATAATGGTGATAAATGCTGCGTATTGGTGTTCACAGATTTAATATCACTATTTTCGAAATGTCACTTTTAGAAGTAGTCATTTCTGTGTGCCATGTGTCTTTGTGGCTATGCCTGTTGTTTTATTGACCGCATGGCCTAGGAGTGACGGGGGCTGGGGAGGTGCAGCCGCTCCAGAGAGTCTAGGTGAGTCAGTGCTAGGCTGAATAGGCCTGATCTGCATTCGGAGTTGTAGGAGGAGTAGCACCTGGATCTGAATAGGGCTGTGCCTGCCTGCCACAATGATGTTTTGCCTCAATCTGCGGTTCTTCAGTTACAGAAGCAGTTTTATTCTCTTATAAACAGACGCGTTTCGGAAAAGCTTCCTTCGTCAGTGTTGTTTACACAATGTACGGGCGGGCAGCATATTTAAAGTATAGCATAGGCTCATGGAAACAAACAAGGGCTAGCTGAATTTGCTAAGTAGCGCACGCCATCTTAGATGAGTAAAATCTCTCATTATTCAAGTCAAACAAACACTTGAAATGATTTATGCGTCAAGGGAAGTAAATAACACCTGAAATTAAACATTTCAAATTATTGCATTGTACAAGTCGTTTAGCTGAAAATAATGTATATAGATCTTGCTGTGGATCGGCACTCGCAACCTATCAAGACGGTTGCAGGCATGATCCCTATGTTCCATGCTATAATGCCGTGTATCGGCCCATGATTCTTTGTTCAAGAAAAAGAGAATAATAATATTAGGGAGGACAAAAATGTCCCCCCGCTGAAAACATTCGATGTTAGATTGAAGCAACAACCAACATTAGCAGTTTCTTAGGTAATTACCCAAATGCACTGTCAATTCCTCCCCACTATTCAATCCATTGGGGGATTTTATCTGTAAGTCAATCAATCAATCAATCAGAGTATTTGTAAAGCGCGCAACGAGTGTAATCAAAAGCAGAACACCGGTGTTCGGCGGTTAGTCATACATATGATTTTCCTGTTTTAGGTGCTCATATCAGTTTGTTGCGCCATTTTGGTAGTCAACAATAACCCTAAGAGGGGTGAATTAAATACAGCTCCTAACAGCAGTTTAAGACATGGATAGGCTATTCATAGCCAGTTACATGCTAAACTAACTACAAAGCCCATAATGCCTCATTAAAGGCAAATATGGTGACTCTGTATAAATGTGTAAAACAAACAAGGGACTTATGTTTACTACAGTGATCAGGATCCATAGTGTTCGAAACACGTAGGTGAAAAAGAAAACAGGTCATTAAACTGAATTGAAATTCCAAGAGAAGTGCGGTGTCTTTTGTGAAGAATTTTTGCTGCTGCAAAATCGTGCTAGGCTGTCCTTACCTCGCCACCGTCACCAGCTACCAGCCGCTCTCCCCGAGAAGGAAGTTTTTTTGTTACAAATATATATATATATATATATATATATATATATATATATATATATATATATATATATATATATATATATATATATATATATATATATATATATATATATGTACTTATATATATATATAGTATAGTTAAATAAAGGCATGTATGATAAAGGTATATGCACAGTACATTTTTGCGTTGTAAAGGCTTATGCATTGTTAAGGATGTGTGGTAATGACCACGTTGTAAAGGCTGTTTTCCCATTAGAGGCTGGTCCACACAAATAGACTAAAGGTGAGGGAGAGAGAGTCATATTTTCATCAGAATTCCTCTATTACACCTCAGTTGTATGTACATGTACTAGGTGTTCACATACTGCATTGTAATAAGTATGACTGATTGACGAGAGTCTGAATGTATGATAGAACTACTCTTATGCATCCGTGGCAGATATTACATGCTAATATTGATGACGTCCTTAGGAAGGAGGTGAAAAGTTGAATACGACCACAAAAAATGTATTAAAATAATTATCTTATGTTGACAATGATGCAGTCAATGTTTATTACAAAACAAGAATACGTTTTGAAAGCATGAAATGTAATATGTTCTTTGAGAACAGATGTTTTTAATATAAAATGAATTTACGTTGAAGGAGGGATGCTGTGAATACAGACAAAGAGTGGAGAAAATTACGCATTTTTTGTAGACGTTTGAAATTATGATTTGTGTAAATAAATATGTTTTGTGTAACACTAATAAATGGATCGAGAAAGTATGTGTATATATGTGGACTAGTTAAGACAAGACATAAGGGGTAATGTTTATAAAGGGTGGGAGGGGCAGCCCTTATAATCAAAAGTGTACAACTGTATCTTCAAATTCAGTACTAATATATCTGGTAGGTGAATCATTCACTTATAAATAGAATTTGGTCCAGATAATACTCAAGGCCTAATTAGGATTTACATATTACTACTTACTATAGATTTAATGGCAAACCATATGGGCGATACTGCCATTGTGCTCTTGTTAACTGTGGACATTTTCTGACCAAGAAAGTAGTTTTGAATTGTGTAATGGACAGTTTAACAACACAACCATATTCTTGATATGTTTGAAATGGGATTTCTGGTTGGCTAGGGTTTGCGCCTATGCCAGGCAGAAACCATCACCCTAGTCAGTGCAAGGGAGTTACACACTGAAGATAACCCCTGCCCACCCCCTTGGTAGCTTGGCACGAGCAGTCAGACTTATACCAGAGGCAATGTGTAAAGCGTTTGCGAAGCACACACACAAAGCAGCAACACACTAGGCACACCACAAAAGAAACAAAACACAAGGTTATATTAAAAAAATAGCCTTTGTATTATCATAAACATATTAGAACAATAATCACACAGCATACACTGTGCCAACTGGCAGTAGGCAAAATTCACATATACATGACAGGGCCAATCGGGCCACTGTCAAAACCATGCCAAGCACAAGTAGTAAAAATAAAACACTACCAGTAACTACTGGTCAAATAATGAACTCCGCATTATCACCCTTAGGCACAAACACATTATGCATCCCATTAGGTCAGGTTTAAACCACCCTAGGCATATATCCTAAATTAGCGGTGCACCTCAGTGGCACTTAGCATAAACACATCATTATTCAAAACAAAATCTGCAACAGCACACCAAAGTGAACACTGGTCACAGGGTACACCACATGAGCAATTCTCAGGTATTAGGCATAACACAATACAGTATGGCCTATAATGCATACAAACATTAGTGCAGTGCATTTTTACTACACCTCAGAAGTAGTGTGCACACCTTATAACCACTTCTCTACTAGGCCTTACCCTCGAGCACCGTTGTGGACCTTAGTCACAGTACACATATACAACACAGGCAGGGTCAGGGGTTATAATAACAACAACGAGAGAGAGAGGGAGGGAAAGGACACTCTCGGTCCCCCATGAAGTAGTAATAACCAACAAAAGAGTGCCCACAGAAGGGTACAGGTGTCGAGCACAGAGACAGGGAAAGTTAGAATCTACCTTCGTAGGAATTTCCCAGGGATTCTTTTTAAGCCCTCACTCACCACCCTGGGTGGTGACATGCTTCATCATTGGGCCCACCGGGGCAAACCGAATGTCTCCCCGGTGTGCTGCGACGCCAGGTTACTGCGGAGCGGGGTTTATTTGTGACAGAATGTGAAAAAAGTGGAAGATGTTAAAAAATACCGACAGCACGTACCAAACAAAAAACTTTATTCCGTGGTTGGCTGGGTATTAGTTAAAAGGTATGTGATGGGAAATCTACCAACTATTGTGTTGGGTGTTTTCCCCTTAAGGTTTACAATGGGGTCAACATGTTTCTGCCCTTTAAGTGTACATGTGTTACTGGGCATTCGTCAGGACCATGTAAATGTGTACCTCGGCGGTATAGACACGCTAAGGCCTACCCTGACCAGAGGACGTGAAAGTTAAAACACTGACTATGTGTCAAAAAAGAGGGTGCAAAAAGAACAAACCAAAAAAGCGGTTCGAGCTAAAGTGTGCGAACCTGTGGTCTGTGAAAAATTGACAAACACACATGAAAAGACAAAACGTAAAGGTTATTAAGTGGACTGGAGCGTCTTTTTGCTACAACTGTAAATGCGGCTCTGTGCTTGGACTAAGGATGTTAAGCGTGCCCACAGTGAATATGTTAGTTGGTATGTTACCGTCTGGAATAGTGGAGGCCAGGTTTGTAACAGGGCATACAGCTAATCAGCACAAAGAACGGTCGCAACACATGCAGACGTACCATTCGTGCTAAGACGATCAATGCGCCCAGAAAATTGGGCTAGTGGTTATGTTGGACCCTAGTGGTTCAACCAGTGTCTACAGGTTAAAAAAGATAAAAAATGGTAAAAAAGGCAAATTTCTCACTTGTGTGTTAAAAGATCCACACCTCATGGGTCTCGGGAGGGGGGTGGTGGCGACGATGGCACACCCTACAGGAGTGAAAAGGACAAGTTATTTAAGCGATCTGTTCTAGGGATACTTAGCCTAATGTTAGGCAAAGCCTGGTGGTATAAGCAAGGATTCTTACGCCCGCAACGCCAAACACCCGCTTGGCACCTAGCGCTCTCCTCGAACCGGACCCCGTGGATGGGTGTTCGGTAAGTGAATGGCGTAGAAATAGGGTCAGGGGTTACACAGTGTCCGCGGTACAGACCTCTGAGCTATTGCTCATTTACCCTGATCCCCCTCCTGATAGGTTCTTTGGGCCACGTGCCTGCCTCACCATGAAGGGCGGTAATATCCTGGGGCCCTGTCCTTGGCTCGTACTCCCAATCACCGTAAGCAAGGGGGGGTATAACACACCCCGTCTCTGAAAATGGTGAGTTACCCCGATATAGCAAAAAAGTGTGCAGCTGCCCACTACCAGCCGGGGCATCTGGTATTATGGCAAGTTGTGGGCCACAGCTTGAAATAACCCACCAGGTTGGGAGCAAATGCAGGACTGCTCCGGTCTTTCAGGAGCTCCCGCCACTCACCCGCCTTCAGGGAAATGGCCTTGTGGCACGTCCAGGTTCCTCCGAGCCTCTGGAAGCCCCTGCTTATCCTTGACTTGAAAACGCCACTTCCTCCTTCCTTTTGCTGCCTGGACTCAGCAACATGCGGGGCTCTCTCGTCACCATGGGAGTCCTGCCCACCTCCAGGCACCAGGTTGCCTGACTTCCTGGGAAGGCCTAGCCCCGCCCTTGGCTTCTGCTCTTGCTCATCCGCCCACAGTCAGGAGGTCGTCGCCTGACTTCCTCTCGTCACGGAGAGGGGTCTACTCCAATGCAGGTACACAGGCAGAAAAAGTGCCACTGAGTCATAGGGGAGATATGCCGCCAAGCGCAGAGGCTGCCTTCTTCTCCTACCTAGGGGCCCACAGCGCTCACCTTGTGCTCCACAGCAGGAGCCCCCATCTCGGGCCCAAAGGGGCAATCCACCACAGGTCAACGAGGAGAGTCAGCAAGGCGCTCTTCTCTCCAGGGCAATGCACAAAGAGCACCAACATGTAGTACTCAGAGGAGAGCTAGCAACACACCCTTCTCGCCAGTGAAAGTACTCAGCAGCACTGCATCTCTCCCCTCCAGGAGGGCAGGAATCAGGGCACAGGCAGGCCAGCACACCGGGTCTCCGGTGCAAGGCAGCATCTCCTCCAGCAGGGTAGCAGATCAGCCCTGCCCAAGCCCTCTCCTTGGAGCATGGAATTCAGCAGTGCAGAGTTAAGTCCCCAAAGTCCTCAGGGGAAAATCTGGGCCCAGGCAGGCCCTCCATCGGAGGGGCAGTCCCTTGTGGCAGTTCCTCCTCGGGCCCAACAGGCACAAGTATTACCCAAGCACAACATTTTCATGGTGTCACAGCCCCAATATTTATACCAACATTTTTCTTTGTCTGCCCTGGCACGGGGCTTGGGGGGAGCCAGTCCTAACTGGTTCTGGGGAGTGTGAAGTACTTTGTTTACAGGGCTCCTCTTTCCCGTTGTCAGGTGGCGGCTCTGTCATCAGACACACCACATGGGGGGCAGAGCCAGCATTCACATAGGCAGGCACAGACCTCTTCAGGGTCAGGGGACTACTCCACCCAGTACTCCAAATGCAGGTGCCCTATTTGGCCTAGCGCTGACTCACCTGCCACTCCTGGAGCCACACACACCTCACCAGCTTCTTCCACTCCAAAGCCAGACATGCAATTCACATCAGGCAGGCAGACACACAGTACACAGAAATGCCCACTTCTAAAAGTGGCATTTCTAGAATAGTGATAATAAACCTTCGCACACCGTTGTGCAGCATTTATTATTACTACTATTCCAACCATACCAAACTTGACCACGCTGCTCCTCTCATATCAGGAATTACCACTGAAACACTTATCAGGGAATCCCCAATGCATTACTATGGGAGGGCAGCCTCACAGTAGTGAGAAACCAAAATGGCTGTTTTTCACTACCAGGAGACATATCACACACTTAAGGTACATGTCCTACTTTTTACCTATACTGCACCCTGCCCATAGGGCTAGCTAGGGCCTACCTTAGGGGTGACTGACATGCTGTAAAAGGGGGGTCACAGGCATGGCACACACTTAAGGTGCCACATCATAGCGGCAGTAACACTGCACGCACAGGCCCAGAAATGGCAGAGGCCTGGGATAGGTTTGCAAGGCTAATTTGGTGGGTGGTGCAATTACGCTGCAAGCCCACCAGTAGCATTTAATTTACCAGCCCGGGTATATGAGATGCCACTTTACAAGGGCCTGACTGGTGAATGAAATACACCTAATAGGTGTAGACCAATCCTTACCATATTTAACACAGAGAGCACAAGCATTTTACACTGGACACCACCAACACCATGTCAGAAGAAAAGGCTAGGAGGAAAGCAAAAGGTTCAGGGAAGACCCTGCAAAAAGGGCCAAGTCCAACAGGATACAACACTTGTCTTGTCCTAAGGATGCCAAGGATGAATAGCGGAATCCAATGATTTGTGTTGTTTTCAAGCAATAATGAAAACCTGAGGATAACACCTTTTGAAAAGCCTTGGAATGGCGTGCTATATCTGTACAAGAAACGTGGCAACCTATTTTATTTAGATGCCAAATACCCTGTTATTATTTCATACAATTGATTACATACAGATATTTTAACTGTGTTATTTGTTTAGTAAATTTGAAATGGTTCTATTCACATACACTGATTTACATTCATCTAACTCATTGGTGAATTTTTGAGATGCCTGCCTTTAATTAATACAACCTTTCCAAGTAACTCGCTACGATGCACAACAATGACAGTATATATGTCTTGCAATGTTTCCCTTCCCTTGCCAATGCTAGATATTGTGTGGAGCAGACAGAATGTAACCATTACTGTTCCAAATGTCCATGATACACTTTGTAATTGAAAGACTTACCCTCTAGAGTCATTGTGATATGAAGAGGGCAACGTGTGAGTCATCCTGGTACCTCTGGGAGTAGAAGGCGGAGAGGTTTCACATTTTATTGTGGCTTTGTCTTCACGTCCATCCTCTTCTACTATTGCAATCTAGGATGGATAAGGGAGGTGTTTTTTATACAGTGTATTGTAGAATATGGTAAACATAGAATATTACAGAAATGAGTATCGACTTAGAGAATATGTTATGTACCACCAGCAGAATATAAAAACACATCTGTAACAAGCAATGTTCCTTTTACTCTTAAAAACGAGTTACAGAAAACGAAACCTCCGGACTTTGGCTGCACTTGTAGGTTTCCAAAAACAGAGAATACCCCCCCCCTTTCTGTCTACTAGTCAACATACCTATGGCATTGGTGGTAAAGGCTCTGATGATATAACCTGCTTGTTTCTGTTAGGGGACGGATTCATGTATGTAGTCTTATTGCATGTTTGTACTCCCTGCACAACTGAGGTATGCAAATAGACCATTTGTACCACTAGTACTATCATTGGCAGAAAATGCAGAGAATGGAGGCATGTGTGAACACCCTTCCAAACTCTCTATTCATGTTGCAGTCAAAGCCAAAGTGTTTGAGAGAACAACGTATGTTTGCATCTGCCTATTGTGAGTCGGGGTACCTTTTCTAAATACATAGAGACCTTAGACTATGCTGCAGTGCCTACTTGTTGAAAATTGGGTCTCTATTTGACAGAGGCATGCACTCTGTCCACGTAGGGACCACTACCCTAGTCTGAGTCAGATACACACCCTAAGTCAACTTTTGCTCACCCTCTGGTAGCTTGGGGCAGAGTCAGGCTTAATTTAAGAGGCCATCTGTAAAGGTATTTGGGCAACACTTAATACAGTAAAACAGTGAAAACACCACACAAAAATAATCTACACCAGGTTGGAAAAATACTGCTTAGTTTAATGAATAAAAAAAGGCCGAAACAACAAAAATTCAATAAGTAGATTCTGAGTAACGCAATTTCAAAGATATCTGTTACAATATTGCTGAAAAGCGCAAATCACCACCTTTAGTTATCTGGTTGCACCGAACAGGGACCGAGTCACAAGTTCAGGCCAACCGCGATGGAGAGCGGGCCGGCTACAGGGACCCACTTGATCCTGCTGAACACAGTACCTTAAATCCTAGTGGCGGTATGTGTGGCGTTGTCATATGAGGCTTCACAGCAGTTTTAATAAGCACCAGAGAGGGCAGAGCACCTTAGACCCACTTCCAAGGGTCCAAGACTGGGGTGGTACCACCTTTCAGGGCAGACTCACAGATGCTTCCGGAGCGGGCATCCTGCTGCGCTGTTTCCACACCAAGAATGGCGTTTGTGCGACTGGAATGCTGGCTGACCACAAGAAGATCCTTGTTGCCCTTCTCTGATCTGACATCATGGAGAAATGAGCCTTGAATGTTCCCGCCGATGAAGAGGCTAAGGTGGCGCCTGCCGAGCGGAGAGGTCTTGTCCAGTACCATGGGAGCTGCACAGTAAGGCTTTTGCCCAGCTTGCAGTTCCCCTTCCCCGGGTCCACCTCTTGAGCTGGGGGCTACGCACTGCGGTGACTTACAGCAGGACGAGCGGGGCACCTACAGTGAACATCAGAACCAACAGAGGTGAGAACTCTCTTGGTGCCAGTGAGAAGGGGCATGCTACCACGTCACTGAAGTCTGGGCGATTTTATCAACTGAGCTGATGCTGCCAGTTAATTATGAGGAGTGCTCCATTGCGAGGCCGTTTTCATCTCCACAGCAATCTCCTCATAAATAGTGCCTGACCCTAAAATGGCGACTAAATAAGGACTATGAGAAGCATCTCATCTTCTCCAGGGATGCTGTGCGAAGACACCTAGGCGTTTTGGACAATCGTTGCTGAACCTGTGCCCACAGATTAAGAGATGCATCTTATTGAGGGGCCGATTTTATCTCCATGACGATCTTTATATTAACAAGTGGCTCTAATGTCTCTGCTTCAGCGTTTTTGACCGGATGTCAAGACGGCTGCCCTCCCACTTCCCTTCTGGGCTACTGAGATTCATAGGGGCAGACTGAATTCGAACTTTAAATGACTCGTCCCCAGTGGTTAATTCGTAACATTAAACGTGCCGGGGCTCTCCTCAGGAGGCAGACCTGAAAGGAGAAATGTGCTGAGGCAAACTGCCTCCTGACTATAGCCCCAGTACTTTTAAACCTGGAGACGACTTGCCCTAATACGTAGATCTGCCGATTTCGGAGCTGGAGAACTTGGTTCGAGACTTGGTGTGGCTCAACATTCTTTGAGTCTATGGAAAATCATGTGCCTTCTAAATAAGTGTGTCCTTAACTGGTGCTATAAGCGCCGATGCTGAGCATTCGGTGCCAGTGCTGAGCACCGGCTCAAATTAAGCACTTCTCGTCCCCCTTGCCTGACTTCTAGATGGCTGACTCGGAGACCCTAAGCGATGCTCTTTCCTCCCCTGATCTATAATCATTGATCATTGTCTGGACCTCAACCAGCCTTCACCCGACCCTGTTCCCGCCCACCCACCAGGATCTTTACTCTGCAAACTTCCCTCGACAGCTGAGACCTAGCCATTTTGACTGATGCCTGGTGGAGCTACCTCACGAGCTAAAGGGGAGATGGACTTTGGATTCCCTCCTTGACCATCACCTACCCAGCCGGACTATGGGCAAACTCTCGTATGTCTCTCCTGACCTGATCTCCCCCTCCCCCTTCCCCTACCCCACACCCCTCTCCACTCTACTCTTCCCCTCTTTCCAGCTACTGACCTTTGCCCTCAACTGTCCTTGTCCTTGATCCCCACCCTCTTTTTCTGTGATCTTTTTCCTTCACCACTTGAGACCTAGCTATTTTGACTGATGCCCGATGGAGTTAGCTTGTTTAGCTAAAGAGGAGACGGGCTGAAGATTCCCTCCTTGGACGTCACCTACCCAGTCGGTCTTTAGACAAACTTTCTGTCATCTCGCCTGTCGTCTCTTCCCTCATCCTCCCTCTTCTCACCTCTCCTTTCCCCCTTCCACTTCTTTTTTTCTCCTTTCTCTCCTCTCTCAATGTATTGCTTATTTTTTGACATAATGTGTAATTGTGATCATTTTCTGTTACATTGTGGAACCTAATGTAAAGCGCTCTGATACCTTCGGGTCTAGCCAGCGCTACATAAAACTCTTTACATAAATAAATAAATAAATAATGGCAGAGTCTAGGTTCAGAAACAGGTTAGTTAGAAGTCTTGTGTGACCCTGAGACTTCTGAAAACAGGAGACCAGTCAGCTGGCCCTTGGATTAACTCTGGGTTCTGGGTTGTAGAGATGCAAGTCCAATCCTTTCCCACTACCAGGCAAGGGGGCAGCAGGCACATGTCAGCACAGCAAAGCAGGAGCCCTGCAACATAGCAGTCCAGCAGAGTGGCAGTCCTTTCAGAAGCACCAAATTCCTTCTTCCTAGCAGAGTATCCACAGATCCAGAAATGTACTGAAGTGTACTGAATTGGTGGTGTCTGAGGTCCAGTATTTATACTTTGCTGAAGGGTGGGAGAAGCTTCTAGACAGTGGCTTTCAGGTGCAGGGAATCATTTTCTTCCCCTGCCCTGGCTCCAAGCTGGCTAGAGTGACAGCACTAGGTCATTAGGCCTATTGTGTGGAGACAGGGCACAGCCTACCCAGGTGCAAGTTGGGTTGTGCTTAGCTCCACCCCCACCCCCCACCCCCCATCAAGCCAGTTAATGGCCCATTAAGGCAAATCTAGTCACACCTATCTCCCATTGTGTGCGGCTGTCTGGAGGGAATGCACAAGGCCCAGCTTGTCACTCACCTCAGAAGTGTATTCAGAGACAGGCAATAGGCACAGAATATTTAAGTAAGAAAATGCAAACTTTCTAAATGTGCAATTTTCAGACTTGCAACTTAAAATCCAACTTTACCATAAGTTGTGATTTTAAATTGTGGGTCTAGAAACACCAATCTTGCAAAGTTTATCTTTTCCCAATTGGGGATTACACTTATAAAGTATGATAAAATCATCCCAATGTTAACCTATGGAAGGGTTAAACCTTGCAGCAGTGAAAAAATAAGTTTTTCAGTAACTGGACATGTAAAACTTAAAAGTACATGTCCAACTTTACACTGCACCCTGCACTTGAGGCTGGCCAGAGCCACACTTAGGGGTGGCTTACATGTGTTAAAAATGAAAGTTTAGTCCTGTCTAGAGGGTTAACTTGGCAGGTCTACATGGCAGCATGAAACTGCACACAAAGGCTCTGCATTAGCAGGCTTGAGACATTATTAAAGGACTACTTAAGTGGGCGGCACAATCAGTGTTATAGGCCCAGTAGTAGCATTTAATTTACAGGCCCTTGGCACATGTAGTGTACTTTACAAGGGACTTATAAGTAAATTAAAGATGCCAATTGTGGTTAGGCCAATGGTAACATTTTTAAGTACAGAGCACATGCACAATAGCACTAGGAAGCAGTGGTAAAGTGCCTAGAGCCCGAAGGCCAACAAAACCGAATTCAGCAAAAAGTGAAGGAGAAAGGCAAAACATTTGGGGATGACCCTGCAGAAAGAGCCAGGTCTAACACAATGTATTGGCACAAAGCTAGTGCTTTGTTTATGTTTATATGTGTAAATATTTGGGTTCTATAAACTGCAAACCAAGCTATAGACATATGGGGCACTGTACTGGGGCAAATGCGGAGATACAGTAGACAAGTGACTGAAGACATAGATGGGTTTTAGGAGACATGAACTGTTAAGGAACCCTGATGTGTTCTTTAAAATGTCTGCCTCATCAGCTCTTTTCTAAGTTAGAGCAGGGTTGGGCAGTCCTGATGGTGCGGGATGTTATTCCATGTACAGCATGTATAGATTGAGAAGAGTTATCAACTAGTTATTTCATTTATGCATTTCTTTGCTGCCAAGCTGATGGTGAGCTGGCAACTGGTGTGCTGAGAACCACCGCAGAAGGTGAGCTTATCAGCCGGATGCGTGGAGATTCTGGTCGTGAAAGCTTTGTATGTGATGCAGATGCATTTAAAGATGGTGTGAGCTGGCAAGAAAAGCCACGGTTGCCAGGGGAGCAATCATGGGAGCTAGATTTCATGGCTGATTCATCTTCCCTCTTTGCAAAAGAAAGGGGAGGACCCCAGCATGGACATCAATTCACCAAAAAGCCAGAGGTAGCAGGGCCGGCTCTAGGCATGTGCAAGCTGTGCACCTGCACAGGGCCACCAAACCCCAGGGGCCACCACGCCAATATATATCCTTAATATATTACTCCTCTGAGGATGGATACATATTTGCGTGGTGGCCCCTGGCAGGGATTTGGCGGCCTCTGGCTCTGTTCCACTTCTAAACTCCCTGACCCCCTCCCCTCTTTAATGGCCTGCGCGCTCCGCCCCGCCTGAACCCCCTCATGCGGGCCCCCTACCTACGCTCCCTGCCCAGGGCCACCATGAGCCTAGAGCCGGCCCTGGAGGTAGCACAAGTGACATCTTACACCCTTTGACCTTCACTCACACATACACGCACACTCTCTCACATAAACCCATTCTCTCACATAAACACGCTAGCACCCGAAAACACGCACACAAAATATATTTTAAAGCATTTTTTTTATTTACCTCAGCTGCCAGGAAAGGTCATATTCAGCTTATTGCACTCCAGTTATATTATACTGCAAGTGAATAATGTAATACTATTAACTATTAGTGTAGTAAAAAATTGACAGAAAACATGTAGAGGGAACCCCAACCAACCCAACATCCAGAAGGTTGAGCGCTGTGTTCAGGCTCTAAGTTTGCCACCTCTGATGCCTGGGGTCTCAAAAGAAGTGTTACGGGTTGCGATGGGCAAGCGAGGGGTCGCTACTGCAACCCCTGGCAGCACCAAAATGATGTCCATGGACTTCAGATAGCTTTGTGTGAAATGGCTGTTTCAGAGGAAGAGGCTGAAGTAGCACCATGGGAGAATACATACTTTTTTCCACCCTTTCAGGTGAGAGACAGTTCTTCCTCCTTTTGCACTATATTTTGAATGTGAGATGCTAATAGTGTTATTTATTTCACCTGTAGGCAATAGCGGATGCTAATTACCCTCCTTGCTGTGAGTGTTCACGTTCAGCTAGGCCCCTTAACCTAGGGAGGGTAATAACCAGCCAATTATTAACAGCAGGAGTGGGCAATAAGGTTAACTTGTGTACAACAGAGCTACACTAATAACATTGTATCAACAAGTCGATGCTATACAGTGCATTTCTATCTTAACATGAAAAAGGACAGTCATGACTGAAAAATGCATTGGTGGCATTCTTTTTCAAAGGAGTTTGTTAATATAAACAGATGTGAAACTACTATAGGGAATCCTCATCTTTCCATGTCCCATAGCTCTCTCTCTTCCTTTGACAGCTCATAAGACAATGGATTAACATACAGGACTACATGTTAGTTCATTTAAGTGGCATATGAAGCCATTGTGCCCACACTAGGCTAGGAAACGTGTCTTTAGTATCCTCTCATAACCCCCACTTGCCATAAAAGTAACCTTCTAAGTTACAATTAAGACTTCCAAGAAGATATGGCAGTCAGTCATGAATCCGATGTGTTATTTTCTTCAAGGCAACTTAAATGTGATTATTAAGAATGAGAGTGTTTCTCTTCAACATGACTAAAGAAGTCAGAGACTACTTGTACTCTGTAGGGGAGTCATACAACCCCTGAGGGCTGAGAGTAATGCCAGCACACCCTCTAAGAGCCGCCTGGGAGCCCACCACATAGTAAGTATACACGTCACTCCGCTTTGAAGGAGAACAATAATACAGTGTAGTTGGTTATGTACAATAGCCAGCATACTGTTACTTGATAAGGTAGTCTGGGGTAACATCCCGTGCGTGAAGGGTTATTCTTTAGGTGCCCTCCATGCATGGCATACTGGAATAATTGCATCAATCACCCTTGCCACTGAGCATAACATCTGCCGAACTACCTTATAATTTACTGTTCTGAAAGACCAACGGGGCATATCAACCTTTGAATGAATGAATGAATGAGGAATTTGTAGAGCACAATCTGCTGACCAAACCCGGGCGTCCTGGCGCTAGATCGCCTTTGTCTATGATTGTTAGGTGAAGCTGTACAGGAAATGGGAAAGGATACCATGCTCAGCTCACAATGCACACAGAGTCAAGTTATTAAGGGTGGTAGATGTACGACTACAATTCTATCAATTATGTACATTGAAGTGTAAGATCAGCAATTTAAAGGGATCCGGCCGTCGTACCTTTTTGAATATGTTTCACTTGAGCTCCATGGCTGCTGAAAGGGAACTGAGGAAAGTGGAAGAACCCATGGCTAATGTTTGCGTTTGTGACATCTGAGTGAAACCAAATGGGGTTTCTATGACAAATTTGTTAACATTATTTGGAAAAGAATACCTTAACTTCAATGTGTATATTAATGAAGTCTAATGAGGGCACTTGCAATGAATGGCATATGCCTGACTAAAATATCGATAGAGGAATTAAGAAATATTGCAAAATTTATTGAGGTGGAAAATGGTCAATTGAAATCATATGCACTCATTTGTCTCCTAAAAGTGAACTCTATATTTAGGTTTTCATTTTTGGAATCAGCTTTGTTCGCATTAAAACTGAAAACAAGGCTAGGAATATCTGCACTATATTTGGCATTCTCGTTTTTATGTAAAAGACACAAGATGCCTTTATTTGCTATTTACGGAATACAGGTAACCTGTCCATCCTTTTCATATGCCGTTGGCGATGCGTCAATGCCCTCTTATTGACTTTGTTTGACCCCTGGGTATAAACATTATCTAGCTGCCCATGTTGCACAAATCTCCCAGAGATGTGTCTGAAATTCAGCCATCCACTGCTTAGAACTTTGGAAGAGCGCTTTGAAGACCCTTCATTTGTTCTGATATTACCCGGGTGTAGTAGGCAACAACATAAAATCATGACCAGCATTTTGTATTAATAATTCCAATAACTTTGAAAGCGATTAAAGCAACCCATTTATTAAATCCTTCACAACTATCAATTTATTTGTAGGTTCTATAGAATTACAGAGGCAGACAAAAAAAACAGAAATCATGCTCATCACACATGGAAAACTCCATATGTATTTGGTAACAAGGATTTGCAAAGCCAAATGGTTTGACCTTGGCAAGCTGATGTGATGATTAACTTTTTCTTTCATTGCACGTGTATGCCACAAAGTAAAAAGAACACAAGGGAAATCAAACTGTCTAAATGGGCAGCCAAATGCCTGCAATAAGAAACATAAAACATATTAATTATAGCATACGATTTTATTCAAATAGTACTTGTGCTTCCTAGCATGGAGGTGTACATAGAACCATTCTTAGTTGTAATACACATTACAGTAAGATATCATTCCTGTTGGCATTCTTTTTGGCACCAAGAAACAGTACTATTGTCTTTGTAATATGAAGACCCAGTTAAAGGGGCTATTCAGTGTAGCAAAAAGAAACAGATCTGTTTAATCAGTTCTGCATATCTAACAACAAGCATCAACCAACACTCCGGAATGGTCGTTTGTTTCATGATTTCAGCTAGGGTTTTCAGATGTATTGTGACATGCTGTCAGTACCAGTGCATTAGAGGCAATGGCTGAAGTGGATGGACCTATTGCCACATGCCCTGTTCTGGGGAAGATGTACATAAAATGTGAATGACAGTTAAACACCCACGGGATGAAGAGGGCTGACACAAAGCTCCATTTTGTATGTTTGTATCTGTCAACCATCTTCAACCCTTGGATGTTCAGCTGTCATTCACATTTTGCTTGCACCCTCCACAGTGCAGAGCATGTGGCATATTTTTTATTGTATTACTTTTATTACATGAGACTGGTAAAACAACAGAAGCTCTTGCAAGGCCAGACCTAAAAATCGTCAACAGTAAAGCAATTCAACAACCAAATCTTTAAATGTTTCTGATCACATTAAATTGTTTAGTGGACTGGTGTGGAAATATTCTGCATTAACTGGATTTATGGCTCTTTATATAGCATGCCCTGCAAATCAAAATACCTGGGCCATAACAGGGATAGGTCATAGTTTCCCTGTTTGCACCACGGGGCACCTTAAAACAGGTGTGCTGTGCACAAACAGTGAAAGTGCACCCTATCAAATTGAATGTGCTGCTCTCAGGACAGCTGCAAACTCACGCTGACCTGGGGGCTGCGCATTTAAATGAGAAACAGGGCGGCTTTGAAGCAGCCGCTCCGTGTTTCACTGTGCAGGCGTCAAACCCGCCTGCACCTTTAAGGGGGATTACAGATCCCCATGCAAGCAGTGAGTCACTGCACCCACCCGCAAGACAGTGTCTGGGGGGTCCATAGGATCATTTTCCCCCCTCCAGAGGGCTGCTATCAGGAGGCGCACTGGCAGTGCACCACCTTTCAGGTGGTGCATTGTCAATGGGCCTCCTGACAGTTTCTTTGCCTTTGCTCACGTGTCTATAATACGGTGTGGGAGCAGAGGCGAAGGAATTCCCTCATTTGCATTGGGCCACCCTCCTTGGAAATGAGGGAACGCCCTCTTGAGAAAGCGCTGGCACCGTATATGCACCAGCGCTTTCAGTATTGCAGAAGGGGCCGTACAATCGACTGGGGCCCCTTCTACAATACCAAAGTGCGCAAAGTTGGGCACTTTTGAAATGCAGCCCTTGCTGGAGCTTACAACCTACACAAGATACCCACTGTTATTGGAGCCAAAAAGAGCATTTGAACTGTCTGGCTTCCAACATCTTTTTCTCATGCAGGAGTTTTGCCAAGGCTGCATAAGAGCATAAGCATGGAGTTCCAAAACGATACTTCACTGTGAAAGATTACAAACTAACCTGTCAGCAAGAACATGCTTTTCACTGAAAAGATAAAACACAACTGGCTGGTACAAAAGGAACTGCAAATAAATACAGGAAAGGAAACAATGAAAACAACACAAGTACAAACAACAGGAAGATACAAGCAGGGAAATAATAGAACATGGGTACTTGTAGACATTTTTTAGGGGCCAAGAAATACGGTCTGTGGTGTTCCAGAGGTCCTCATTGATGCCAGCAGGGTCTGAGTGGGGAATTGGGGGATTGTGTAAGGTGGGTGTAGCAGCAGCACAGTATGCACATGGTATGGGCAGTGAGTCAATGAGTTATTTAGAGGATTTTGTTCCATAATGTCCTCTAAATTAGCAGCTAGTCTCTAGGAGAGTTGTAGATTTGACAGTAGTGTGTTATGCTGTCCCTGAATCTCTATCCCTCTACCACACTGTTTAGTATGTTCTTTGTTGCTGTTCCCTGCGTGGAACTCAGAATGCGCTGTAGTGGCAGTTGCTGCCTGGGAGCTGCCTGAACGGGACACAATAAACAAACAAAGTACCTACCTGTGGCCTTTGTACTTCCTTTCATTGGTGACGAGTTGTCCCATTTTCGGCCTCCCATTAATTTCGTGACCTTGGTTGCCTGCTGTCTGTTTCCTGGAATCCTGTCCCTGCAGTTTCCACTGTCCTGTCATTCTCCTGTGTTCGGCGAGATGAAGGAGACCTTCGCTGAGTGTTGCTGTGTTCCTGCTCCTCTGGTGGATGAAGTCGGTCTTCCACGGCATTAAGGTACTGTTTTGGGGTTTGCGCGTGACTGTGGTGGTTCCCGCAATTGCCGCTCGTGCTTTCCCCTGGTGACGTTGTCTTCCCTCATAACGAACAACGTCAAGGAGCCTGACCTGCCTGGCCCATGTCGTCACGTTGCGTGCGGCGTTTTGGACAGATGTGTTACGATTTGGCTTTCTTCACCATGGCAATGTGGATGTTGTCCGATCGCTGATGCGCTCAGCTGTTTTTCCTTTTACGTGCACAGCTTGCGAGACATCGCTGATGTGCACAGCCTAGCCAACTATATTGCTTCTCTGCATGTCTTGTTTTCCACTAGCACGCACAGCTCATATTATGTGATATCACTGATACGCACAGTTTTGCAAACTTCACATGTTCACTGCATGTCTTCTGTTTCTTCGCTGACACGCACAGCCATTACCTTGTTATAATACACGTTGTGTTCTGGATTCCTTTTCTTCTGTGAAGCACTCACAGTGTGCATTATAAAATGTATTATCCATTTACAAATTGCTTTAATTTTCACATCCACAGTGTTTTTTGTTTCCTTTACACTAATTACACTGCAACTTTATTTTCTATTTAATTTATTACAATTAAGCGGGTAGCAACTCACCCATGCACAGCCTCATTATGCATAGTGTTTTAGCTCCACCACCCTTTTTGCAATCTCCTGGTACTCCTCCAATTTTGTGGCAACAGTGGAAGAATACATTTAATAGTTATCTTGAGGCCATCAATGGCGATACTTTCACTGCAAAAAAAAAAAAAGCACTCCTCATCTATAATCTTGGGGCAGAAGGTAGAAGTATTCTGAAGACTTTACCTCTTGAACTTGTTAGCACACATGTAAGTGGTGGTGACGATGGTGATTCCCTAATCTTTGGTGATTACACATCTTTGAATAAAACTTTGGACAAAAGCTTCAATCCCCCCAAACATTTTGTGTGAGAGCGTCATAAGTTTTTGTAACGTGGTCAAGTTCCGAGTGAATCCATTGACGATTTTGTAGCTGCACTTTGAACTCTTGCTACCACTTGTAACTATAGAGAATTCAGAGACAAAATCGTTCATGATCAGCTCATTGAACGCATGTGTAACAAGAAAATTCAAGAGAAACTTTTATCATCTTATGACCCCGATCTTGAAACTGCTCTCACTCTTGCCAGAAACATTGAACATTCAAAAATTTTTATGAAAGAAATGAGCAGTTCTGTGGAACCTGCTGAAGTCAAATTGTTATTCACAAAATCTAATGTTAAGCCTACTAAAGTCTCTAATGAAAATTTGTAGCGGAATTCTTTATCCGTACTTACGCCCAAGATTAAGTTTGAGAAGATACAACCTTTCTGTTTTCGCTGTGGAAGGAAATCTCATTTGGGAAATGCTAAGTTTTGTTATGCTTTAAATCAAACTTGTTTTAAATGTGGTAAAAAAAGGTCATCTTGCACTTAACTAGAGAGCTGTTAGTTCGAACAAATAAATCAAATATACTGTCAGGTCTACCGAAGAAGATTTTGTTGACTCAAGTGATAAGAATGAGACTGCTCTATTAATGTTGTCTTCTTCATCCTCACAATCTGAAGGTGTGTTTGAGATTGCAGCTATGGTTAGTTCAGGCAAAAGGAAATCTCCATCATGTATTATCTGTGTGAATGGAAATTTCCTGGCTGATTCTGTTTCTCCATTTACCCTTATCAATGCTAAGGATTTTTGTACGTTAGAAGACATTCAATTACTCCAATTTAACATCAGATTTTTGTGTATGTGGGCAAAACGGTAGAAGTTCTTGGTAAATTTGAGGCCACATTGGAATTCTGTGGGGATCTTGCCACTGGGACTGTGTACATAGTTGAAGATGGTTCAAACTTGTTGGGGTGGTAGGAGCAGGGAGAGCTTCGCATTATTCTCAACCCTAACCATCCTGACATTGTTTTGTCAAGATGTAAGGCATGTAAGTTTTACAATCCTACCTCATCTTCCAATCCTTCCGGTACTGTGATGGTGGGGCACGTATTTGGTGAAGAGTGGATTCAGAAATATCCTGAAGTCTTCAATTGTAGTCAGGGTGCTGAAAACCCTTCAGTTTACCCAATTATCCTTAAGAATGGTGCAAAGGCAGTCATACACAAGGTGCACAAGGTACCCATGAGTCTGCGTACCGAACTTAAGCGTGAACTGGAACATTTGTGTGATAGGGACATAATGGAGCCCATTGAGGGATCTTAATGGTTAGCCCCTAAAGTTTTAGCATGCAAGGCTGACAAGTCTTTTAGGATGTGTGTGGACTTGCGCGATCTCATTGCCAATATTTGGATTGATCACCCACCATTACCTAACATAATCGAAATTTTGGCAACATTGGATGGGGCTAAGCATTTCTCTTCATTTGACATTTCCTCAGCTTATCATCAAGAGGAGCTCATCAAAGACTCCAGACATCTTACCTACTTCGTGACACCAGAAGGAGCTTTACGTTACAAATGCATGTCCTTAGGTTTGGCGTTGGCTTCTGCAGCGTTTCAGCGCCTCATGGGCAACTTATTAAAGAACACTGTGTGAGTCGCATTTTTTCAAGACAATATTCTCGTCCACGCACAAACCGAATTACAGCAGGACTATAGAGTCAAACATGTCCTTGAAACTATGAAGTCACATGGTTTGACTTTAAGGAGGGACAAATGTAAGTTTTTTTCATGAGGGTGTGGATTATCTGGGTCACCACATTTCCTGTAATGGAGTTGAACCTAAGGTGAAAATTCTAGATGCCATTTAAGATGCCCCAGCACCCACAAACAAAGATCAGCTTCGCTCCTTCCTTGGGTTAGTGGAGTACTATGCCAAATTTGTGGGAAATTTTGCTGATAAAACCTTCTGTTTGCGTGAACTCCTACAGAAAAATGCCAGGTTTGTGTTGTGCGACAGATGTAATGATCAGTTTAACCTTCTTACAAAAGAAATTGTGCCGGAGTGCGCCCTGAAATTATTTAACATTATTGACTTGTGTATTGTCTCTACCAACGCCAGTAACGTGGGGTTGGGCGCTGTTCTTATGCAAAAGAGAAGTGATGGTTGTGAGGAGACCATTGGATTCACCTCCAGGACTCTTCGAGTTGCTGATAGCACTTACTCCACCAACAAGAAAGAGGCGTTAGCCTTATGGTGGGGTGTTCAGTATTTTTGAAATTTTCTCTGTTTATCCCAGTTATGTCTTGTTGAAAATGTTACTGAATTTCCTGATGAGGATCTTGACATTGTATGTGCTGTTGCCGCGGTCGCTAACACCGTGAAGGGTGCACCTTCTGAGTGTGAGTGGTCACAGGCTCTATCCGATGACGATGAAATTAGGATGGTTGTTGGTTACATGGTTCATGGCTGGCCTATCAACAAGAATTTGTCCACTGAACTTATTCCTTTTTAAAGGGTTTGTGAAGAGTTGTCCTTGGTGGATGAAATATTACAAAGAGGTGGTCTTTTGTTTGTTCCGGTGTGTATGCATAATAACATTTTAGACCTGGCCCATGAAGGTCATCCTAATATTCGTGCTATGAAGCGCAGAGTCAGAGAGGATTTTTGGTGGCCTGGGTTGGACAGATCCATTGAGCATTATGTTAAGGAATGTTGTGCGTGTTTTTGAGTGACAAGTTGCATCCTTCTCTCATTGAACCCATTGACCCCATTGTTGTGAAGGATTCTCCTTGGTGCAAACTAGCTTTTGATGTTGTGGGTTCTTTTGGTATCACTGGGAGTTCTCCGTTGTATGCTCTGGTGGACTAAATGTCCAAATGGACTAAGGTTAAGTTTGTGGAGTTTGTTAATTACTCATCCATCATTAATTTTTTCAAGGAAGTGTTCCTCCGTGAAGGGTTTCCTGAGGAACTTGTGACTGATAATGGCACCTAGCTGGTTTCTTTGGAAATGCAACATTTTCTTATTGAGCATGGCATCAAACATTTTTTAACTTCTCTTTATCACCCCTGCAGCAATGGTCTTGTCGAACGCATGAATCGTGTCATCAAAGATCAGTTCAAATTGGCTCTGGTGAACGGTTTACACTGGAGAATGCCCATTGCTGATATGATGTGGGCAGTCAGGACTACTCTTCATGTCAGTACCAGCATTTCTCCCTTCACTCTGCTTAGGGGGAGTGTTGCGGGTTCCGAGCTAAAAAAAGATTGGATGTCTAGGAAAGAGGTTGATCTGTGAAAACTTGGCAAAGTAGCGGATATTACAGCAACTGTACAATCTAAGTATGGTACCTCTTCTAGAAAAGTTTCTCCTTTTTGTGTTGGTGATTGGGTAAGAATTAAAAAGCCTGGTTTTGTTCGTAAGGGGACCTCTCGGTTCTCAGCTCCGGCAAAAGTGAGAGTGGTGAAGGACCGCGTGGTGGTATCAGACAATGGCAAAACTTGGAACAAATGTGCTATTTTCCATTGTTCACCAATCCATCATTGTGTATGTTGGAGGGAAGTTGGGTGTACATCTTGATTGTGCTTCTGCCCATGCTTCTACCAATGCTACTCCTGCTCCTTCAGGTTCCTCTATTGCTTATGCTACTCCTGTTCATTCTGGTTTCTCTTCTGCTAATGAAATTCCTTCCAGTAGAGGTGTTTGTCCAAATCGCACCTCTCCCAGGAGTTTTCCTTCCAGGGTAAGAGCTGCTCCTGTCAAATTTCATGACTATGTGATGTTTTGATTATGTAGTGTTGCCCTGTTGGTTACGCTTGTTTTAGGTTTTTAGGAAGGGGGGTGTGTTGGGATCTGTATTAGAATGTTGGCAATGTTCTTTGTTGCTGTTTCCTGCGTGGGTCTCAGAATACGCTTTAGTGGCAGTTGCTAGCTGGGAGCTGCCTGAACTGGACACAATAAACGAAGTACCCACCTGTGGCCTTTGTACTTCCTTTCTCACACCTAGGGTAATTCTTCTCTGCTTACTATTGCCACACTGAGAGAATCAAGTGTACATAGGAAGTAATTTGATTATTGATTTGGAATGAAATGGAATTATACAATGTGAAACCAGAAAACCTGGGCTCAAACCTGGCTTTCCCACTTGACAAAATTGTGTGATCCTAGGCATTGTTTTATTTCACTTTGCTCCGTTTTCTTCATTATTGCATATAGGAGCATCTTGAAATATAGGAGTTAAACAAGTGCTATGAACAAAATAGTCTTTTAGGTTTGTTTTAATGAACTAATGAACTACCATTTTATCCATCAATAACAACCACTCAGGTCACCAGATGGTCCCCATAGCAAATGACTTGCCTCTTATATTACGATTGGCACTGCTGTCTGGGTGGGAGGATCCATGAATGATTCTAAAGTCTGCTTGAAAACTATCACCCTTAACAAACATAGTTCTCAATCCACTGATATGAACTGATGGACTAAGGAGAAATGCTTCTGCTAATAAAATATCTTTTTTGAAAATTACTATATCATTTTTTTAGATATTTGTAGCAAGACACCTTTAAAAATTAAGTTGTTCCTAAAGTCAAAAGATGCAGGACACCACCTTTGATTCTATTCTTTTTCTTCAGCGAGCTTGTAAATAAACACTTAACATGTTTCAGACTGTTAGTGCTCTGTCATGTGAACTTGTATAAAGCACAGGAGCAAAAACCCATCAACCACGTTGGGATTGGGGTAAGTATTCTAGAAAAACATGTAGTATCCCAACTGGTATTATTGGTGGACAATTAGACAGGATATGTCATAGACATTATCAGGAAAGAAATAAGGAGACTCTTTAGTTGTTTCAAATGTGCTCATAGCATCAAGTTTATCAAAAAACAGGGATTAGCAAGTTACAGTTGTAGCAGCACTGTAAATAAACAAATAATACAACCCATGATTGTACTTGGTGCTCAGGATGTGCAAGATAGCGACGCAAGTGACAACGTGATCAGCAAATTCGGCGCATAGTGACTAGTGCATAAATAGATACAGTGAGTCAATAAAACAATATGGTTCCAGCTGAATTGTGGAGCTTGATTCTACTTTGGATTGGCTGTAGTTTGGAAGAAACACATTGTGTGCTGCGCCTATAATTGCGCTGAGTGGTCGACGGCGTTTCGATCCTCATTAATCGGGATCTTCATCAGGACTGGCCTTGAAGAGCCAACAGTGCTGGACGGGAATCGGAATCCTGTCGGGAGGATCAAGGAGCAAGGGTCGTCGGAATGTCTTGACCGTTTCTGAGAGTCAGTGATCGGTGCTAGGTTTAGAAGGTCCCGGCCTGCACGATCAGGCAAGCGATCCGTGGCATGATCGGTTGAAGGGGAATCAATCTCACAAGTAGAATGGATAGATCTGTCTCAAACACAGATCTATCCATTCTAGCCTCAATTCCTGTTAGGGTGAACCACAAAAGTCAATAAATTAACCTGTGCGTAATCCTTTCATAGCTTTGTGCAGAAGAAGTCATGTTTAACTTAGAGGCAATATGTAAGGCATTTATGCGGCACACAAACAGCAATAAGGTAAAAACACAACACAAGAAAAATCCCACACCAATTTAGAAAAATAGAATTAATTTTAATAAATTGGTTGACACAATAACAAAAAAACTCCAATCAGTAGAACCGGAGTTATGAATTTTTAAAGTTTAAGGTAAAAACGAGAGCCTAAGAGATCAAAGTACCAAACATGGACATCTAGTCGTGCGAGGTTGGGTCCCAGTCCAACAATACCGTAAATAAGTGCGAGTCAGATGCTAAAAGCCGATTGGGGCCAGTCAGCATTTAACTTTTTGGACTTATAGAAATTTGAAGTAAAGTCTCTGAAAAGGTAGAATTTCTGCAGGGCAATGCTGCAGGTTGTGTCCAAGGTGGAGGAGGATGTGTCATCATCAGGCTGCTGCTGGACGAAGTTGCAATGAAGATTTCTACTTTTGGACTTAGTCTTTTTTTGGGGGTTTAAAAATCTCCAGCGAGATGAAGTTGGAAGATCTAGCAGATGAGAGTTCCATGAGGATAGATACCCCTCTGGCGAAGGACTGCTGAACAAGATTTGCTGCTGTGGAAAAGAACATAGTGGGAGTCTCTGCGAAGTAAGGCTGACCCATTAAGCACCTTGGGTGGATAGACTAACAGGTTGGCCTTGGTCTCCTCTCGGTTCTCAGAGCAGTTGTTTGTTAACTTTTGAATTTTGGCTACCTGGGCACCTTTAACACTACTACCAAGGGTCCAGGACTGGGTGGGCACCACTTGAGGGGAGGGGAGTTAGCACTCACTCAGGTTGGTTCCAGATGTAGGTTTAAGATAGTTTAAGATGGTTGGAACAGGCTGCAGGCACCAAATAGCAAGGGAAGGAACATGGCAACATTCTAAAAGTGGCATTTTCAAAACTGTAACTTAAAATCCGACATTACCATTAAAGAGGGTTTTAAATTACAAATTTTCAGGCACCAAACATGTTGCCAATCAAATGCTAGCACTTATTAAATGTAATAGGGCAACCCAATGCAAGCCTATAGGACAGGTAGGTCTCACAGCAGTGAAAAACAGATTGACACATTTTTCACTCCCAGGACATGTAAAACTTAAAATTACATTGACCAACCTTTTAACTACAATGCACACTGTCTTGTGGGCTACAAAGGGCTTACCTTAGGGGTGACTTGTATGCAAAAGGGGAGTTTAAGGCTTGGCAAGGGGGTTATATCACCAAGTCAAATTGGCAGTTTAAAACTGCATTCAGGCTGCAATGGCATGCCTGAGACATGTTTTAAGAGGGCTGCTTAAGTGGGTGGTACAATAAGTGCTGCATGCCCAATAGTAGCATTTAATTTACAGGACATGGACAAATATAGTATCACTTTACGAGGGGCTTACGAGTAAAACAAAATATGCCAACCAATGTTACCATGTTTTAAGGAGTGGGTACACACCCTGGTTTGCGGTAGTAATGTGCACAGAGTCCTCCTAAGGCAAGCAAAAACGAGATCAGCAAAAATAAGGGTGAAGGCAAAATGTTTGGGGTAACACCGCCCTAAGGCTGATAGGTCTAAAATGTATGCAATGGTTGTGCCACCCCATCCTGTCAGTGGTCTGCCATTGTAACCTGTGTGTGTACTTTAAAACTGCCCTTTTGACCTGGCAAAATAAACTTTTTCCTAGCTCAAGATTTACTTTTTAATACATAAGCCACTCCTAGGGTGGGACCTGTAGAGCCCAGAAGGTAAGGTGCAATTTATTTAAAAAGTAGGACATGGAAATCTAAGTTTTGCATGTCCCGTCACTTTCATAGGATAACAGCGTAAATACCTTATTACATTTTACAAGTGTAATTTTAATTTCCAATTGGGAAGAGATTGGACCTCCAAGTTTGTGGTCGATGGGATCACAATTTTTTACATCAATTTATGGTGAAGTCACACTTTAAATTGTAAATCTGAAAATGCCACTTTTAGGAAGCGCTCATTTAACTGGGCACATGTAGTTCACTTTACTAGGGACTTATAAGTTAATCAAATATGCCAATATTATAAGTAAATTAAATATGCCAGTTGTGGATAAGCCTATGTTACCATGTTTTAAGCAAAGAGGGTATGCACTTTAGCACTGGTTAGCATTGGTAAAGTGCCCAGAGTCCGAAGGCCAGAAAAAATGAAGTCAACAAAAAACAGGAGGTCTGAAAGCAAAAATTCAGGGGAATCCATGCAAAGGATGCCAGGTCTAATACATGTCCCCTCAGCTGAAAATTGGGATAGCGACCCCTTGTGAGTTCTCTTCACTAAGGCGGAAGAACCTAGTTGGACCATCAGCATTGGCGTGGTCTGTTCCAGGACGGTGTTCCACTGTAAAGTCCATTCTCTGTAGGGAGATGGACTACCTCAACAGTTTAGGATTCTCACCCCTCTTTGGCATTAGCCATCTGAGGGGCCTGTGGTCTGTCAGAACCAGGAAGTTGATACCATATAGGTATTGTCTCAGCTTCTTTAGTGCCCACACCATAGCAAAGTTTTCTATTGCTCTCCAGCAATGTTCCCTGGAAAGAAGCCTCCTACTAATGAAGGCTACCGGCTGATCCCGTCATAGTTGTTCAGCTGTGAGTGTACAGCCCATACACCCTGCTCTGAGTTGTCTCTCTGTACAAGGAATTCTTGGGAGAAGGGGCCCTGAGCATGGGTGCTGTGCACATGAACTCCTTCAGGGAGTCAAATAATTTCTGGCACACCTCTGTCCTGATCACCTGACATGCCTCCTCCCTGGATGTCAGCTCTTTCAAGGGGGCAACAATGGTGCCATAACCCTTGCCAAATCTCCTGTCGTAGCCAGTGAGGCTCTCACTTTTGTCTGGTTCTTCTGGAGTTCCCAAGCCAAAATTGTTTCAATTTTGTCATGGAGGGGTTGCACCCTGCCACCTCCCACTTGTTGACCCAAGTAGAACACTAAACCCTGCCCTATCCAGCCTCTGTAGTGCCCAAAGCACTTCCTGGAGGTGGTGTAGGTTGTCCTCCCATCTAGAACTAAAGACTGCAATGTCTTCTAGGGTTAGCAGCACTGAAGTTCTCAAAGCAATCCAGGACCTGGTTGGCATTCTTCAACCCGAAGGGCAAGACCCAGAGCTGGAAGTGACCTTCTGGGCTTGAGAACACAGAGTTCTCTTTAGCCCCTTTGATCAAAGCAATCTGCCAGTACTCAGACATTAAGTCAAATGTGCTGAGGAACTAGGCAGCTCCAAGTAAATCTATGAGCTCATGAGCTCAGGGGATGGGGTGTGCATCAGTCTTGATGACTACACTGAGCCCACGGTACCTCATAGATAACCCAACGTCAGGTGTGACACCTGGAGTGGTAGCCTTAGGGACCAATACCACTGGGCTCTACCAAGGACTGTTTGAGAGCTCAATAACCCCTACACCAGCATCTTGGAGACTGTCTCCTTAGTGCTGGCTCTAACCTTGTCACATAATCTGTAAACGTCACTAGTATCAATATCATGAGTACACCATGCAGAAAATCCTAGGGTAAGTGAGAAAAAAGAGGTACACTTTCCCAGTACTGGCAGCAGTCCCACTTTAGATCGCGGGTCAGGATAGGGGAGAGGCTGACACCATTTACTGACACATCCAGCTCCTTGGGAGAAAGGAGGTCAGGAAGAGGTTCACTCTCCCCTTCCACCCTATCATCAGTAACCACCCTATCATCAGTAACCAGAAACATGGTAAGCTGATCTCTAAGCAGACCTCTCGAAAGGGGGCACAAGGCAATTGACATGAAGGACCCTTAGAAGGTTCCTGGGAGCTTTGCGGTCTACCAAGTAGGTGACTCTTGCGCTCCATTACCCCATAAGGCCCATACCAGCGGTCTTGCAGGACCCTTGGGTCCCACATAGGCCCCATCATTCACACTTTTTGGCCAGGCTGGATCTCCGCCACAGTGGCATTCTGGTCATACCAGCATTTCATGTCATCCAGGATGGCTTCCATATTCTCCTGGAGGAGCTTCCAAAACCAGAATGTCTGGTATTGGAGTGCCAGCAGGTAGCTGACCACATCCTGGGGGGGGGTGGCTTCCTCTGAAGCTTGCTCCCAGCCGTTGTTCACCAAACTGAGAGGTCCTCTCACAGGGTGCCTACAGAGAAGCTCAAGGGGGCTAAATTCAACCTCTTTTTGCATTATCTCCCTGAAGGCAAACAACAGACATGGTAGGAGGATATCCCACTTCTACCTCATGGGTTCTGGTATGCCCAAAATCGTGCCTTTTAGGGTCCTGTTGAACCTTTCAACAAGCCAATTGGTTTGTGGATGGCAAGAAGTGGAAAACCTGTAGGTTATCCCACACTCCTTCCACATGGTCTTCATGTACCCTGACATGACGTTGGTACCCTAGTTAGATACCACCTCCTTGAGGAAACCCACACAGGTAAAAATCCACACCAATGCCCTGGCCATGCCGGATGCAGTCACAGTCCTTACAGGGATAGCTTCTGGGTACCATGTGGCATGGTCCACCAAGACCAGAAAAAATCTGTTGCCCCAGGTGGTCATGGGGTTTAGAGGCCCAATGATGTCGATGCCTACCCTTTCAGTGCTATTGAAAGGGAAAAATTGTGGGGGCCTTGCACGTACCACTCACCTCTGAGGTAGGGCAGGACCTGCAGAGCGCATCTGAGGTCTTTCTCATTTGAGGCCATTAAAAGTAGGTGAATAGCCTTGTCTTTTCCCTAAATGACCTGCCAGGGGGGCATCATGAGCCAACCCCAATAGGAAGGCCCTATAGCACTGTGGAGTTGTACCAGGCTCAGAAGCCTCAGGCTCACTATACACGAGACCATTCTCCTGGTATATCAGGTGTTTGCCACAGGTGTCACCAGTTGCCTAGGTCTGAGCCTGCTGCCAGAGACCCACACGAGTCACTTTGCCTCTACCTCTTGACAAACCACTCCTTGGTGGGACCCCCTTCCTGCTGCCAGTTGGCCACCTCAGACCTTTCTCCTGGTATATCAGGTGTTTGCCACAGGTGTCACCAGTTGCCTAGGTCTGAGCCTGCTGCCAGAGACCCACACGAGTCACTTTGCCTCTACCTCTTGACAAACCACTCCTTGGTGGGACCCCCTTCCTGCTGCCAGTTGGCCACCTCAGGCAAGTTCCCCAGTTTAGCCACATTTTCCCCGGCAGGATCCGGGATGTTCCTCTCAGGGTCAGCTTCTTCCCGGACCATGGGAGTTTGCTGAGCAGGTTTCCAGCATCCCTTGCCCTTCCTGTTCTTGGCAGGCACCTGGGCCATTCTTCCAGGCTCAAGGTCCTCTTAACTACCCTCTCGGGCTGCCAGGAAACCCTAGCATCTGGAAATGGTTCCTCAGCTCTACCTCCTTCCTGGCAGTATGCTCCAGCTCATTGCCAAGCAGAAAATCCACAGGCATGGACCAACTCAGAGTTACCATCAAGGAACCTGGGACCCCCCATCATTCATGGTGGAACACATTAGGAACTACCTGCTCTGAGGATGCCAGATGACACCTGCTAGTTGTCATACTGGCTCCAGTGTCTCTCAGAGCCTCCATCCTCTGCCATTAAAGGTGAGCCTCTGCCTGTACTTTCTAGTATTACTAGGCATTTGGGTTCTCTGCACCATCTCTCCAGGCCCCGGGGACACTAGGGTAACATCTACTCTGTCCCCCACACAATCTGGGGCAATCTCCTCCCCCAAGTGCTACAGTTGCCAGCCCCAATGACTTCTCACTGGTGGGGGCTGTGCTCGCTTGGGAAACTTAGTCTCCCTTCCTGTTAGCAGTCAAAGCACTTAGGAATACCTTCACTGATGGCCTACAGTCAGGGAACCATCTTTTTTCTCTTCAGTAGGAGGACAGGAGTCCTGACCCAAAGAACTATTTTGAGGCCCTTTAGAGAACCCCATCCTTTTACTCCCCCTTCTTCTAGTGAGGATCCTGCCCACCCTTTTGGTGACCCCCCCAGATATCCTCTTGTAGGCCCTGGTGCTGACCCAGAGATCCCCCTCCTGAGCAAGCTCCCTTAGGTCAGAAAGCTTACTGTCAAGAAGACATTAGCACAGATTGAGAAAACAAAGACAGAACATGCACATTTTTGCAATCAAGTTATATAGCCCGTTATAATCCTATACTTTACTGCTCTTCACCCAAACACCCAGTGCCTTGTAAAAAAGAAACAGCACAATACACCCAGGTCTGTTGGCTCAGTTATTGACTGTCCCTAAACGTTTGCCTATACTTCTTTGGGGTCAAGCCATATTTTCTGATCAGGGCTTCTTTCACAGGGGTTATCCCATCCTGTCCTCCCGCTCTAGAGTCAGTAGGCAGTCCCTCCCCTCGCTAGGATTGAGCCTCCACAGACTAGGCACTCAATCTCCCTAGGGGATCTTTTGCATCTTCAGGGCCCTCTTATAAGCCTCAAACCATCTAGCTTTGTCATTTGCTGTCACAAATTCAGGAATCAGACCATTGGGAATGTGGACATTCTTGCCAGAGGGCAATGAAGACACGCTGCCACAATCACGGCTGGACTCAGCCTGCCTAGCCTTAATGTCCAGCTTCTTGAGGTTTAGTTTATGACCCAAAGTTAGTTTTCTTTCCTCTATGGCCATTTTCTTCTTCTTTTCCTCCTCCATGGCCATCTTCTTTTCCTCCAAGGCTCTCTCTTTCTTCATGTTTAGTTTGGCAAACTCAAATTCTAACTTTCCTTCCAAATGACCTTCAGCTCCTCTGGAGACATGCCTTTGGATGACACACTGCTCCCTTTCTGGGGAAATCACGAATCCTGACAGGAAGTTGCACGCCCCCCCCTTCTCCACAGGCAGTCCCAGACTCTCCTGTGAGTCTTGGTCCAATTCTTCCTCATCATCCAGCTCCTCATCATCTTCTGGGGATATGTTCTAAGCAGCACAAGCTTCTACCCAGACTCTCAGTGCTTTTCGCATCTCCACCTTCATGGTGGTACTCTATACATGAAGCCCAATTCCTGTGCAGAAATCCTTGAGCTGGGCCACAGTATAACCCTCCAGTTCTCTCAGATTCAATTTGTGCAGGTGCGGATGTAGATTCGCCAGTCAGAGACATGATTTTAGGAAACAATTAAAAATATCAATCATAGAGAATTTAAAAGAGCTCAAATTGATCTTTGGTATGGATTGGCAATGTACACTAAATTACTGTATGGTACTGCACAAACACAAGTCCTATCCTCACTGCTGATCACCAATGTTAGAAATTGGGTTTCTGGTCGGCAGAGGTATGCACCCTGTCCAAGCAGAAACCACAATCCTAGTCACCATAAGACAGAAAAACACCCTAAATGACCTTGTGCTCAGCCTCTGGTACATTGACAGAGAGCATTCAGGCTTAACTTAAGAGGCAATGTCTAAAGTATTTGTGCAACATTTCACACAGTAAAACAGTGAAAACACCAGACAAAAAGATACCACGCCTGGTTTGAAAAAAAGAGCTTAATTCAATGAACAAAACAACAGCAAAATGACAAAAATCCAATAAGTATAAACGAATAAACTGAAATGTAGTGCTTAACACCATTGCTGCTAATGGTTTTCCCCTCCTGTGCTGATTGATGTGTAAATCCCATTGTTCATGACGAGCTCAGCTCGTCATCAGCACAGCTCAACCGTGCCTCATGACGAGCTGAGCTCGTCATGAGCACCGAAGGGGTTAAAAGCATAAAGCCCCAACTGGAGCTATCTCGTCATGCTAGACCAGAGTCAATCCAAATGTTCAGGCCGACCGTTCATGATGGAGCATAAGTCGGATACAGGAACCAACCATGGTCCGCTGCAAAGTACCTTAGTTGCGCCGTCAACTGAGCCAAGATACATGATGAAAAGAGGCGATGTGTCTTTGGAGCTGGGATGTGAGAATCAAAGAGGTGCTGCATTTTTGCCAAATGACAGAATGAAGCGATGCATCAGCTCAGAGCTGTGTAAAATTGAAGATGCATCGAAAATGGAGGCACTGGGCCACACAGTCAGTGATGCAATGCACTCAATCCTTGTAGCTGCCGTGATGCATTAGCATCAATAGAGATGCACCTGTTCCGAGTGGCGCAAATGCGTCAACGTCAGCATTTCTGCTTGAGCAAAATGTTTCATTTTATACCGAGTTCAAAGAGCCCAGGACTAGATTGACCTCACTTGGCAGGGCAAGACTCACTGACCGTAGATTCCAGGTGCTGTAGCAGGCTACTTGGAAGTATATGATGTCTATGAGACTTTAAACAGGAGGCAAGCCAGCAAGCCCTTGGAGTTACTTTGGTTCTGAGTTGGAGAGATGCAGGACCAGTCCTTCTCCTTCCCAGGCAAGACAGCTTAGCCAGCAAGTCCGTACAGCAAAACAGCTGTTGAATATAGTGATAGTCCTTGTAGCAGCATGGCAGTCCTTCTTCCTGGTAGAGTATTCACAGGAAACAGAAGGAGATGATGAACAGAGTGCTGAAACTTTTCAGACACTCATCCCTAGTCACAGATCTGGGTTGAATCCATAATTCTTCAGCTCACTTTGCCACCCCAGTGCAGATGTGGGTCCCTTGCTCACTTTGCCACTGGATTCAAGATAGCCTGGCTGATGAAGGGTGTTACCCAGAAACCGGGCCCAGGATGCTTGTTTCCGGTTCAGGGAAGACCTGGCTTGGCAGTTTGGGCTGGACTGTTCCAATGAGGAACAGGGTCAAGACTGATTAGCATATAGCTGGGTCTGAACTGAGGTGGGAAAGTGAGCTAAAGAATGATGATGGATTCAACCCAGATTTGTGACTGGGGTGAGTGTCTGAAAAGTTTCAGCGCTCCGTCCATCATCTCCTTGTGTTTGCAGAGCATCCACAGGGACAGAAGTGTACTGAAGAGTTTGTTTCTGAGATCCAATATTTATACTTGGACAGAGCTCCTTTGCCCATCCTAGTAGTAAGGCCAGGGAAATGAGCAAACTCTCTATGCATGCCACTCAAAACCAGTTCTGGCGCAGCTCGTTTCCTACTGGGATTGGAGCTTGGAGGGCTAGAATGACAATAGAGGGAGCAGCAAGGAGCTGTGCGCTTTAAAATGTGGATGGTTGTTTGGCCGGTCATTTTGGGCATGTGCCTTTTAAAGTTCTCTAACCTAGCTGTCTTAGACAGCTTTGTTAGAGAAAGTGCAGGCCTACAGTGCTCTTAGGAGTACTGGGAGAGTCTGCTCCATCCAATCCTGGTGCAGTTTTCATGCTAGGATTAGGTAGGGTAGTTTCCTACTGGCAGACACCTAAGGGAGGTAAGTAAATAATGTTTTTATGCCCCTCCTGCCCTACCATCCTTGGTGCAAGCCAGCTGCCACTGCCTGCACAGCTAGGTTATTAGTGGCAGGTCTGCAGTCATGCTTTGCAATGTCACTTTACATGTGTTGCAGTCCACTTATGATATTTAACTAAGGCCCTGGGTACATTCTGTACCCATACGAGAGGTATGTTAAATATGCCAATCAGGAGTAAAGCAAATTTTGACATGTTGAGGGGTCAGAGTACATATACTGGGATCAAGTTAGCAGAGGACCAGGGCACAGAGTCGAAAAAATTCAACAGCCTACCATGAGTCACAAAAATGGGGGTGAGGCGGTGAGCATTCAAAAAAAGTGAATTTATATATATATTATATATACACATACACACACACATATGTATATATATATATATGCACACATATAAGCACACACATATATATATACCGGTGGTTTGACATGTGCAAATGCATTAATTTCATTCTTACAAAATACCTGTAAACGGATATCTATCTATATATATATAGATATATATTCATTTAATTCTTACAAAATACTTGTAACCAGATATATATTGGGTTACAAGTATTTTATAAGAATGAAATGAATGCATTTGCACACGGCAAACTACCGGAAGAATATTTCTAACATCCATAATCCAGTTTTAAGAAAATGTGAGACAAATGCCTGCATTACATATGTTAGAGACCATTCCTAAGCATACACCTCCATACCTTTTTAAAATACTTAGCTTTTTAAATAGTTAAGCGGGACCTACCAGCAAGTGTGAAGAAACAGTACCACACATCATTAGGCAAAAAAAGTCACACATGTCCACCTGTTTTGTGAGCCGGTTAGTTCTTTGTGAAGTTATGCGAATTTCAGTGTAGAGGACAGATGGAAATGTTGGAATCATTACTGTGGCTTTCTTTGAAAAGGTAATGTCCATTAGAAAGTATCATCTCTTGAACTATTATTATTTATTTTTTTTGAAAGCTGGCTTAGATGGTAAACTACATTGAATCAGAATAAATTAATGATTAAATATGTAACATTCCAATAGTTGCCCTAAATAAAAAAATTAAATACGAAACAATATATCATTAATTTCAGGTAGAAATTGCCAATCAAAATATACAATCCACATGATAATTTCTTCAAATAAGAAAATTATTTCAGTCACTTGAAAGAAAGAAATATGAAGTTACTCTTCCTCTTGTCAGCCAGCAGAAAGGATGGGAAATTCAAATAAAGACTGATTCAAGTAAAAGGCATGCAGCTGCAGCAATGCAAGATGGCCGCTTATTAGTTCGCTCCATAATGCCAGAAAACTTTCTCCTTCAAAGGGACAACTAGCCAGCATAGTGGAGGCTCGTTAATTCAGTGGCAGGTGTTGGATGTTCCAGGGAGCTGCGGGTTGGTTTGTAGACCTTGAAGTGGTCTTATTATCTTTTTATCAACTTTTTCCCTTGCCACTCCCGGCGCAGTCCATTATGGCAGCAATTTTTTGTACTCTTGAGCTTGTCTTTCTACACCTCAGGTCTTTGCACGCCCGCTACTTTTGTCTTAAAAAATGGCTACGCCAACTACAGGAAAACAGGTTTTCCTTCCCAAATGAAGAATATCATCTTTTTTTGTATTTCCTGTCTTTCCTACATATATTATTCCACGTTCTCAGTATTTGTGAGCAAGCTATCCGGGCAGCTTAGCTAGTATGAGTACATACAGTGAGAACCTGACAGAAATACAATGTAATTTCAGATTTTTAATCATTGTTTGACACTTAACTGGTTTACTTCATCAACCTTTTTTAATGAAGCTACGCAATCTTGAAGTTATTTTCAAGGACATTGTAAGAATATATAAGGCATTTTGCTCATCTCCTTCAGCTCATTAAAATATGGAGGTATCGCAGTCAACTAACTCTTCCAGTAATACTACTACAAGCAGTCATGAAGAACTTGGTGGCAACACCAATAAAAGGGTTAAAATGCTCCCTCTTCTCCCACCAAGTCACCTTTGCCTATGACTCTAGAAGATATCATGGATGAGCCTAAAACCATAAAACCTTGGTAGATACCAATTCAGCTCTTCAGAGGATTGAAGAGAAATTGAATAATCTGGATTCCAGACTGAAAAAGGTCGAACAGAGGGTTAGCGATGCTCAAGATGTAGTGGCCAGGGTTGACAATGTATCCAAAGAAGTGATTCAACTCAAGAAAATAACAAGATCTGGAGAACCAAAATAGGCCAAATAATCTACACATATATGGCATTCCGGAACGTTCCGAAGGCCCTGACATGATCCACTTTTTGAAAATACATATACCGAAAATAGTGGGTTTAGTGACTCTCACAGTTCTCAATATCCAAAGGGCACACAGGATTGGCCCCCCTGGAATTTCAACTCCACTTCAAAGAAGAAGGATCATCGATTATTTTATGCAATACACAGATTTAATGACAATACTTTCAGTGGCTAAACAATGCAAACAAATGCTGTGGTCTGGACAAAACATTTTTTTTAGTCAAGTTGTCTCTAAAGCTACAGCCCACCACCGGACGGAATTTTTGATCTCGGACCCATGTTGCAATCCATGAATGCCAGATATGGCCTTATAAATGCTAGCTTTTTCAAAGTCACGTTCAAGAATAGGACAGTCACTTTTGCAGACCCCTCAGAGCTCAGGAAATGTATACATATGCATATGAGAGAAGTCATGGAACTCAGTAATCCTTACTAAGCAGCCAATGTAATATTTCTTTTCTTCCCTGACCTCCTCTTGTTTTGATGTGGGTGCCTTCATTGAATAGTGTCTTCTAGTTCACTATTTACATTTTATTCAGATATGCTGTCCCCCCCTACTGTTTGGTAAGTTCCATTTGCACTGTAATTATGTTCTCTCATTTTACATCGTTCCCTTCTTATGTGTCAATACTACTTTCATTTAATCTCGGTGTCTACGTCTTTTGAGCGTTGTGTTTCTCTCTTCTCATCGTTCCCCCCTCTACATTAATGTCTTTTTGTTTTTCGTATTTGTGACTAAAGTCCTACAGCTTTCTGTCAACTCTATTTTCTATTTATATCATGGGAGACTAGGTTCTTCCTTATTCCCTTTCTTCGACTCTTCACCCCTGATCCGGTTTGTCCCGTTACCTTTACCTTCATCTTCTTCCTTTTTCCTTTTTTGCTGTGCACTTTCCTTAAGTAATTTTTTTTCACAGTACTTCATTATCTTTCACCAGACTTTTTATGGTTGGATAAATCTCATTCTTATTTTAACTCTTTATATTTTTTATTCTCTAATCTCTTTCTATGTTTTTCCTCATGAATATTTTACATATTGTGTCATGGAATTTCAAAGGTCTTCATAACACAGTTAAAAAGAAAAGCGTTTTGTCTCCCTTATTAAAATTTAACTGTCAAATTGCTTTATTACAAGGAACTCACCACAAAGAACAAGACATAAATTACATTAAAAGTCAATGGGTTGGGAATATTTTAGTTCCCCTGCTGTAAATAACAAAAATTGTGTTCTTATATTGTTTCATTACTCGTTAAATATTCAATTGTTAAACAAATTTAAAGATGATACTGGAAAGTGGCTTTTGTTAGATGTGAAGATAAATAACACACAATTTTTGATTTGTAATGTATATGGTCCAAATGGAGTGGATCTATTATTTTGCAATTATTTTTCTTCTATGTTATCCTCTCATGCATCAGAAAACCTTATAGTTGGGGGAGATTGCAACCAATTTATAGACCCCTTTTTGGACCGTAGATCTCAGACCAGATTTATCCCACCAAAATGCACAGAACCTTTCAGAGCGACATATCCTCTAGAGGGTTGGTTGATGTTTGGAGGGCATCACACCCTGACGTTTTCGAATTCTCTTTCTTTTCTCCCGCCCATAATTTCCATTCCAGAATAGATTACATAATTTGTACCCATCATACACTTCAATTCTTAACACATGTGAAATAGGTGTCATTCTCATCTCAGATCACGCTCCCGTTATTTTGGACCTAGACTACCCTAGTCCCATTTCCCCCATTCGTAGATGGAGATTTAACAACACCCTTCTACTGGACCAACAATTTCCAGGACAATTCACAGTGTCCTACAATAATTTTTCACAAATAATCTTCCTTCAGATACACAAACGAACATTAACTGGGATGCTTTAATAGCAGCTGCAAGAGGTTTTATAATAGATTTTGGAGCTAGAAAAAAAAGAACTCTTAAGGATTCCATGAAACTCTTAGAACAGATTAAGGTTTTAGAGCATGAATATTTCTCCTCCAATTGTAAAAATATTTTATCTAAACTTATCAAGGCCAAACTGTAATACAACAAACAATCCTGGGACAATGCATGGAATACACTACTTTGTTTTAATGCAAAAATGTATGGGGATCAGAACAACGATGGCAAAACCTTGGCAAATTACCTTAAAATGGAAAAAACAAATCTAATATTGTTGCTATAACAGATCCTATGGGGTCAGGCATATTAGTGACTTTAAAATTGTATAATGCTTTTCTGAATATATACAGATTTTTATACCCATGAATCATCTCCTTCTACTGAACAGTTAGATACTTTTTTTCAATCAATACCAAAAAACTCCAAAAATAATGTAGACATATATTCTCTTGATACTCCCCTATCTGAGCAAGAACTTTTAAATGCCATAAATCAACTACCCAAATATAAAACTCCTAGGCATATTTGCTTTACTGTACGCTTGTATTCACATTTTAGACAGCTTTTAATTCCCAAGTTACTACTTCATATTAATTTATTTATTTATTATTTATTAATGACATTTAATAAAGCGCGAACAATTGCACGTGGGCGTCTCGGCGTTGTTACTTCTGCAAACTTCTCAACTACTAGCATCTGGCCATTACTGGTTAAACAACCACATTTTCAGTTTTTTTCGAAATGACATGAGAGAGGGGCTGGTCCTAATGGACTGGGGGAGTGTGTTCCATAGTTTTGGGGCCGCAACCAGAAAGCGGCAATCTCCCCAAGAGACAGACTTTGTACGTGGCACCACCAGTTCATTAAGAGTGGAGGAGCGGAGTGGTCTTGAGAGGCAATACGGTGTTAACTGATCTCTCAGAAACTGAGGTGCTTGTTGGTGCAGTGATTTGTAGACTATGCATAGTGTCTTGAATTTAATACGGTTTCCAATAGGGAGCCAATGGTAACTTCTGATTGTATCGGCTATGGGTTTGTACCTGGGAATTCCAGAGAGAAGTCTGGCCGCCGCATTCTGTACGGTCTGCATTTTCTTAATAACCCTGGTCTGGGCATTGGCAAATACGCCATTGCAATAATCTAACGAGGATAAGACTAGGGAACTTACCAAAGTTTTGCCTACACTCTTCGGTAGAAAAGGAAGAATTTTTTTCACCAATCGTAATTTATGGAAAGCTGTGGCAGCAGTCTGATTGGCATGGGCAACAAAATTAAGGTTGTTATCGAAGACAACTCCCAGGTTCCTGACCTTAGAAGCTGGTTTCGGCAAAGTTCCAAAGGAGGTTGGCCACCAGATGGGGGACCAACTTGGAGATAGTTGTCCAAAGGTTACCACTTCCGTTTTATCGGAGTTAAGTTTTAGACAGTTTGCGGACATCCACTGTCCAATTGCCAGCATGCCTGCTCTGAATCCCTCGGCCACTTTTTTCCATCATTTTTGATGGCCAGAACCAGCTGTGTGTCGTCTGCGTATGCGCAATCATTTTTTGAACACAGAACAGACACAAGGCTCTTTCACGCAGGCTGTGCTCTGCTTACTCCCTAAGAAAGTTAAAGCTCTCTCTCAATGTAGCAATTATAGTCCTATCTCATTGATTAATACGGACTGTAAGATTTTTGCTAAATTACTGGGACTCCGTATTAATTCTGTTATTCCTGAATTAGTTGATATGCATCAGTCAGGTTTTGTGAAGGGAAGATCTATTTCAGATAACTCTAGAACTTTCTTTAACATCATTCACTTAGCCTCTAAATGCAATTCTCCCTTAGCCGCCATAATGCTTGACGCAGAGAAGGCGTTCAATCGAATGACTTGGGAATTTATGTTTGATGCATTGAAATGGCATGGTTTTAGTCCTCAGTTTCTCCAATACATTGAACTATTATATTCTGAACCTTCTACTTCTATTTGGGTCAATGGTAAACAATCCCACTACTTTCATATTCATAGAGGTACCAGGCAGGGTTGCCCTTTATCTACCTTTTTATTCATTTTATCATTAGAACCCCTTCCTGGAAACAATTTACTGATCTTCATCCTTTTCTGGTTTTCATTTAAAAAATCTGAATATAAAATGCTCATCTTATGCAGATGATATTTTACTATACATATATCCAACCCCACTGCATCCTTACCAAAGTTTTTTCATTACTAAATATATACTTCATTGTTTTGGTATATAAACTGAATATAGATGAATCGAAGTCTTGCCGCTAAGTAAATACTGTCTTCCTGATATCTTAAAAAACTCTGGTTTTAAGTGGAACTCAAAAGGTATTTTGGGTCTCCTCCACTCTAACATTATTAAAGATATTATTAAGATTAACCTTAATGAGATTATGACTAAAATAACTGCACTGATAGAATGTTGTTCCCCTTTATCCTGGTGGGGTATGAACCTACAAGTTAAATGATGTTACTTATTGTCAATTTTTATTTGTATATGCTTCCAATATCTCTTCTACATACCTTTTTCAAAACCATCAATAATGTTTTGACTCAATTTTTATGGAGCAAACACAAACCTCGAATCTCTTTAGCCCGCTTTCAGCAACCTAAAGACTAGTGTGGGGTTAATTTTCCTAACCTTCGAACATATCATTCAGCCTTCACATTGAAAAATATATGGGTTTCCCTATCCGAAACTCATACAGACTCATCAACAGCTTGTGGGCAACTAGAACATGCACAATTTTTACCCTTTGCTTTCAAGGAAGTGGTCCATATTACCCAACCCCTGAAAGGATTTATTTCCCAAATTCTTACCCATTGATAACAATTACCAAACCTTTAAATTTTTCTTTCAATTCCAGCTCTGAAAATATTTTACAA
Organism: Lissotriton vulgaris; assembly: GCF_964263255.1. Taxonomy (NCBI): domain Eukaryota; kingdom Metazoa; phylum Chordata; class Amphibia; order Caudata; family Salamandridae; genus Lissotriton; species Lissotriton vulgaris. The sequence continues at coordinate 1,939,636,206 of NC_141685.1, forward strand.
ACCCCAATTTGGTATAGCAAAAATATTAAATTAAATAATAGAGTTCTTGGGTGGAAAGAGTGGATTAACAAGAGAACTATAGTCATCGGACATTTAATCTCTAGGGGTTCTCTGCTGGATTTCCCTGAGATCCAGGAAAAAATATATCTACCCAATATGCTTCTCATTTTCAGCACCTTAAACCTCTTCTTCTCCTTTACATATCTGAACGATCTGATATAGCTTCAGATACACAGCCTCCTCCTGTTAGAATGTTCCTCACAAATAAGGGCTTTCGCATATACAAATAATTGATTGGTTTCTCTAAGTTAGATGCAACGTCTAAAATAGAGCTCCTTTGGGACTCAGACCTTCATCAGGAATTTTCAGCTCATACTTGGAAATCTGTGTGGGCCAAGATTCACACCTAGTCTCGTTCAGTAAGCACAACACAAACATTATATTATTTTTACAACAGATTATATATCATCCCCCACAAGCTTATATAAATTTAAACGTTTTCCCTACTACTAACTGTTGGTCTTTGTGCTCATGACAATAGTGATCTCCTTCACATGTTTTTTTAATGCCCCCTTGTCAAAAAGCTCTGGTTACAAGTATGGGATAAACTGAATGAAATGTTGTCTACAGGTTTCCCTTTTGATGTCATACACACTTTGTTGGGGTGCTTCTCCCCTTTGGACTTCTCAGTGTATGGTTGGGACATTTATTGACTTGATGATTGATCTAGCATTACAAATAATCACAACTAATTGGAAAGATACAACTAAAACTTCCTATATTGCTTGGTGGAATCTGTTATGTCATCACCATTGGTTGGATCAAGCCCATGCTAACTCTCTTCCTAAAAAAAAGATTTACTATGGTTACCCCTTCCTTCATTTCTATTCAGGAGTAGGGCTTGACCCATATCTATGGTCCGTATCTATGAACCCCCTTAAAGATTAGAATTGTTTATTTAATATCCATTTACAGTACCGCATAGTTGTCAATTATTTGCTTGTTTAATTTAACATTGCATTATATCTTCCCCTCTCTTTCTTTTCTTTACCTCTTTCTCTCTGTCGTGTCTTTTTCTTCTCCTTCTTTACTAATTTTTTCTTTCACCCTCATATAATAATTTGTTTCAGCATTACAGTTAAACATTTCAATTCAAGTTTATTAAGTTCATAATTTATTATTACAGGATAGGTTTACTTTGTAAGGCTCCTATGAGTTAAGCATGGGCGGAAAATCCGTTACGCTCGCGGATTTTGCGGATTTTCGGTAAATTCGCAATCCGCGAGATTCGCGAATTTCCCGCAAAATCCGCAAATCCGCGAGCAGCGGATTTTATGGCTTGCTCGCACTGTTCGCGTGAGTTCGCGGCTTCCCAGTTCAACTTCGCGCCCCGCGAATAAGCGCTAAATTGCAGAAATACGATCTTAGCAAAACTGAAACTACTTACCAGGTTCAAAAGTTCAAGCTCATCATTAGTAGCCATTTCCTGTAGTGCTTCCTGAGGGGCCCCTCCAGAGTTCAGTTGCCTACTTGCAACTATTATGTGACCCTGCTCTGACCCTCAGAATAGTTACACAAAGGTCCTGAATTACAGCTAAGGCAGACAAGCAGGAGCCAGGCTGGAAGTTCAAATCCAGTGACACATTAATCAGCCCCTAATTCATTATTGTCAGTTGGGGCAGGGCAGGTGTTGTAACTAATTTTGCAACAATGAAAGCACTTAGCAAGTGCAAAAGATCAATAATCAGGAAGCACCAAGGAAGCAGGTGCCAGCTAAAAAAATATTCTGTGACACATTAATCAGCCCCAAATTAATTCAGGTCACTTGAGGCAGGGAAGGTGTGCTTTGCTTTGCCGAAAATAATGTACACTGGACAACCAGAGGGTGCGGTGATGAAACAGAGGGTGGCATGGGTGGGCAAGAGGGTGGCATGAGTAGTCAGAGAGTGGCAGTGGTGACAGAGAGTGGCAGTGATGAAGAAGAGTGTCCCAAACAGGCTGGACACGTAGAAACAACAAGTTCGCAAAACTTGCGACCCGACAGGTAAGTTCGCGTTTGCGAAATTGTACAAAACCCTCGCGAACTGGCAGAAACCCGCGCGAACACACAAAAAAAATCCGCAAATTCGTGAGAATTCGCGGATTTTGCGGATTGCGAGTTCGCAAATCCGCAAAATTAGCGAACGCGAGATTCGCAAAATTCGCCCATGCTTACTATGAGTTCATTATCCTCCTTCTATTTATTAGACTGTTGTATTAACGCACATTATTATATTCTTCCATTATTTAATTGGATTGACTTTCAGATGTCTACTTTTATCTGATGTAATTGCCTTTTGTTCTTCAACTTTCTGAAATAAAGCATTTCTAAACTCCAAAAGACAGATTCAAGTAGCTAAATATTACTTAAATGTCTAAAGAAGTACTCGACATAAGAGCACCGAAAACAAAATAGGAGACACTCGCACAGGAATACTGAAAGCAAACTGAATTAGTTAAGAAGCATATGTGTAGTCCTCAGTTAAAATACATACCAGCATAACAAACAGGAGTGCGGTTATAAATGTACTTCATTGCTGTCCTACCAAAATATGACAACTTCATAATGCACAGTGTCAAATAGATGTAATCTGGTTTGCTGTGAAACAGCACTGGTCAAATAAAAAAAGACCAATCCAAAAATACATTTAGAACAGCATGAGCAGGTGACAGTAACTGATAAACCTGGAATGTGCCCTGTGCTTACATCAAAAACAACATGAAGAGCAAAGTGCTGAAAAACGTGCCCTGCTATCACATTAGGATCTACACACAGAACGAAAAAGACAACATTAAAGTAAAAATAAGCAGATAGTACCATATTAGTCACTAAAAGGAACTATATTGTGCGAGGGTGTTGTCCTTGAGAAGTGTCGCTCGTATTGAAGTTAGCCAGTGGCTAAAGTGGACTGACCCATTGCCCCATGCTGTATACTCTTGTCGGGGACGAAAAATTCTGTTCTTCAAGAGGAGACTTCATCGCTGCTGGTCGCCCTGACTCGACCTCTCTCCCTGCTTTGCTGTGCCCGGTCTCCCTCCCGCCGCCGCTGTTGTTACCTTAGCGGCCGCCGAGCGGAGGGAGACTACAACTCCCAGCCTGCCCAGCGACCCGGATCCACTCCAGCGGGGTCATCGCGCCCTGAGGCGCTAGAAAAACGCTGCTCCCTCGGCAGAGCGGGTGTTCTGTTCTTCAAGAGGAGACTTCATCGCTGCTGGTCGCCCTGACTCGACCTCTCTCCCTGCTTTGCTGTGCCCGTTCTCCCTCCCGCCGCCGCTGTTGTTACCTTAGCGGCCGCCGAGCGGAGGGAGACTACAACTCCCAGCCTGCCCAGCGACCCGGATCCACTCCAGCGGGGTCATCGCGCCCTGAGGCGCTAGAAAAACGCTGCTCCCTCGGCAGAGCGGGTGTTCTGTTCTTCAAGAGGAGACTTCATCGCTGCTGGTCGCCCTGACTCGACCTCTCTCCCTGCTTTGCTGTGCCCGTTCTCCCTCCCGCCGCCGCTGTTGTTACCTTAGCGGCCGCCGAGCGGAGGGAGACTACAACTCCCAGCCTGCCCAGCGACCCGGATCCACTCCAGCGGGGTCATCGCGCCCTGAGGCGCTAGAAAAACGCTGCTCCCTCCGCATCGCGGGACGCGAGCGGGACGCCCGGACGAAGCCCGGACAAAGGGCGGGCCGTCTGAGGCCGTCCGAGGCTGGACAAGGTTGGGTTGGGCCCGTTACTCTGCTAGAAAACCTGATTTAAGGAGGTGAGCCTGTGTTATAGCTGGGGGTTATTTATTGAATTATTGACTCTTGGAGCACCTGTTTACCCCGTCCTTTTGAAAAGCATTGTCTGTTAGTGAAATATGCCCGGCAAAAAGTTATCCCCTGCAAAAAACACTATGGACAACTATATCTTTCAGGTAGTTGCCAAAATCAATAGTGACAGGAGAACTTTGCTTGGCCGGAGTTCACCGTCTGCCCTGAGTTCACCAACTTCGCCGGCTTCAGCCTGTGCCGAGTCCACGGAGCAACCTACCTCCTACTGTCCACCTGTAAATGAATCTGACCAAGCTTATATCGCTGTAATGAACCGGTCGGCTCTGATTGAGTTAGACAGCGAGAGTGAGATGGACACTGATCAACAATTACCCGAGGACAAAGCCCCCACTCCGGTGCCTGCTCCACGATCCACCAGAGGGGCTAAAAAGCCACAGCCACAGCCGAAACGATTTGGGCTCAGATCAAGCCGCAAAAAGATTGCATCGCCCCCTAGCAAATCCGCAAGGGAAAAAGAAGTCACTCTGGATGACGTTTCTATGTCTCTTACTAGTGGTCAATTTAAGAACTTACTGAGTATGATAGACACTAAGATAGAGGACATTGTTAATCCGCTGTTAGGCAGAATTGATAAACTCACTAAGGAAGTGAATCGCCTTGGGGGTTTACTGAATCAAACCTTATCTGAAGTAGGCAAACTACCAGAAGCTGTTTCTAGCAGGGTGGAGTCCAGTAAGGCCTCTTCTTCTTTGGTGGGTGGTGGGGCTTCCTCACTACCAGTTCCTTCGGTGGCTCCCTTGATATCCATTATAGATAGTGCAGAGAACAAAAACGTTCCTTCAGATACATCCTCCGCCCCAGAATCTGTAAATGGCTCGGTAGAGTTGATAGTTGAGGCCTCTCCATTGGTCTTGGTTTTAGCCAATGTTCCTCTTTTGCAGCCTGGTCAGGAAGAATCTACCTCATCCCTATTGTCTAAAGCACTTTATTGGCTAACAAATAACATGGTAATAACTCCTAGGGGTAGGCACCAATTGGCTGACGAAATAGTAAAGGCTAGAAGGGTGAAATGGATAGGTAATAGTACAAAGAAATTTCTGGGTGACTGCGTCATCCTACATTTTTCTGACCCAGAGGTTTTGGCCAATATTCTACCCAACCTTCTACCTCCGCAGCGGAGATCGACTGAAATCATTCCACTCACTTTAGACTTTTTCTATCAGTGTAGTGGGAGGGTCTCTAATAAAACAATGTTAAAAACTAAGTGGAACGTTGTCCCAACAAAAGGGCGGAGGGAAGTGAAGCAACCAGAGAGGGGTTTAAATCTAGAGAATAGATTTTCAGCCCTTTCCAATCTTGATGACTGTGATTGACTCTCTATAAATCTAAGTCAAGTACCACTAGCTAATGGGGATCAAAATTCGGATAGCTTATCTACCCAGAATGTTAATTGCCTTACTAATGATTTGTTGAATAACTTGGTTGTCCAACCAGAGGGTGAGGCTTGTGTACTAAACTCTTTTCCTGGATTACGCCAGGGTCGCTTGTCTGGAGTTGCTAACCTACTCTGCTGGAATATAGCTGGTCTGACATCCAAGCTCGATTGTGGGGACTGGCTTGGCTTTGTTACCCAATTTGATATTTGTATATTCCAGGAGACTTGGGCTTGCGATCCTGTCTTTGTATTAAGCTATTTGAATTTTTATGTGGCAGCTGTCAAGGGTCCGAAAGGTAGACCTGTGGGGGGGCTTACTATCTGGATTCGACAAGCACTAAATTTCTCAGTTAAAAATATAGCTACTGGACACAATGATATCCAGCTTATTAGGATTTCTAATGACAGAACAGGGTCACTTGATATTTACAATATTTATATTAGGAGTTCCAAAGGTCGATCTGAAACATTATTAACCTTGGCCGACCTCATCGAGGAGCACTCCATTAAAAATAACATCGTTATAGCAGGAGACCTTAATAGGACGTTTGAGCCATTGGTTGTGGGAGATGCTTTCACTGGTGCTGATGAGGATTCCTTCTGGGGCATCCCTGAACTACAACTGAAACCAGTCTCCCGTTGGACAGAGGACATTATAGCTATTAATGCACTGTGTCTTGAAAAAGGTTTGAGAGCTATGAACGGGAGAACAGCTGGGGACAGAATTGGTTCACCAACTTTCGACAATGGGAGGCACAAAAGTCGAATTGACTATGTGATCTGCAGTTTGCATCTGTGGCCTGCCCTTTGTGATATGGAAGTCATCATAAGATCTGAGAGTGACCATAACCCCCTAAGTGTGACTCACAAATGGTGGCCTGCTGAATCAAACTTTAGCTGCATGAATGAATTCTTCCCTCCGCCCATTATCCCCGAGAACAATACGCGTAGGCTACGTTGGGACACTGTAGCGAGAAATCAGCAGGCTATTGATATTATTAACAGTGAAACTGATCAAGCCATTCTAGCTATGGAACTGGCTAATGCCTCTCCTAAGGATCTGGGTGAAGTGGTCAAAATACATGATACCCTCTTTGGTAAGATCAAGGCGCACTTTCTAAGACCTGATAAACATAAGGGGGCTATTACCAGAAAAGATGCTAGATGGTATAACTCTGATTGTAGGAAGGCAAGACTCGACCTTGGCCGGGCAATCAAGAAGCGAGACAGTGTGTCTGTTTCTCTAGCCAGGAAAGAATATAAAATATGCATTGGTAAAGCTAAGAAGGATTGGGACGAGCAACACTGGTGCAAACTGAAAATGGCCAGTGACAGGAAGGATTCCAGAGTATTCTGGAATATTGTAAAATGGGGTTCTGAGAGAGCTGAAGAGTCACCAAGTAATAACGTCTCACAGGAGGCATGGGTTAAATTCTTTAGTTTGCAATACACTCTTAATACCCGGGTCTCAGTTGACGTCAGTACGGCTATGAAGTTTTTTGAAGATGACAATTTTAACTACAAAGAGATTATGTCTGCTATCTGTGCAGTAAAACGCGGGCGAGCTCCAGGACAAGATGGAGTACCCGCTGATATATTCCTAAATGATAGTGAACGCTGGTGCAAATATATACATTTGCTTATAAACTCAATTGCTCAAGGAGCAGATGTCCCTGATTCATGGAGGGGTGCAGTTATTATCCCCGTGTATAAGAAGGGGGACCGAGCTCAGCCCTGTAACTATAGGCCTATTAGCCTTATTGACACTGTGCAAAAAATCGTGGGTCGCGTGGTGGTCAATAGGCTTCTCGACTGGGCTGAGGATTTTAATATTCTATCTCCATTCCAAGCAGGTTTTAGAAGGGCAACAAGCACGATCGATCAAGTGTTCCGCTTCCAATTATTACAGTGGAAAACCGTGGTTCTGGGGGGGTGTAGCCTGTACGCGGCATTTGTCGACTTGCGGGCTGCATTCGACCTGGTCCCACGTGCAAAACTGTGGCAGGTCTTGCATAGCTTGGGGGTTTCCGATGAGTTACTAACCCTGATATTGCGCCTCCACGAGTCTAACTATGCAAAAATTCAGTGGGGCGGTCACGGGATGGTCACTCCTGATTTCCGGTTTGAAAAAGGGGTCAGACAAGGGTGCTCAATGGCTCCTACACTATTTACATTGTTCATAAACGGGGTAGTTTCTCGATTGGTAACTGCGAATGTTGATGCTCCTTCTCTTGCAGGACTAAAAATCCCCATATTAATGTTTGCGGAGGACACGCTAATTTTATCTAAAACCCCTAGTGGACTACAGCGTGCTCTGACAATTTTTTAGAACTTTTGTGGGGAACATGGACTGGAGGTGAATACTACGAAAACTAAACTAATGAGCTTCAAGCCGCAGCGTAGCTTTAAGTCCAAAATTATGATGAGTGGTGGGCCTTTAGAGTTAGTTAAATCATTCACATACCTAGGTATCCAAATAACTGATGACCACAGGTGGAGCCAGCATATAAATATTGCTATTTTGCGACACAAACAAATAGCTGGCACAATTAATTCTGAACACAGGAAATCGCTAACCAAACCTGTTAAACCAGCCCTATTGGTATATGAAGCAAAGGCTATTGGGTCTGCACTTTACGGCGCTGAAATGTGGGGCTTTGAAAATCTTACATCTCTACAAGCCTCTGAAAATAAATTTTTAAGAACTCTTACGGTACACCTAAAAGTACTCAGTTGTTGCCTCTCCGATACGATCTAGGAAGGAAACAAATTAAGGACTTGGCCAGATTACGCCCGATCTTGTATTGGCGCAGACTCTGGACCACTCCTGAGCTCTCACATTATGCCGCGGGTTTTGTGGATGTGATCAAGGCTGATGGCTTTCACAAGATAAGCTGGCTTAAATCATTGAAATCTATATTGTTTGAGCTAGGGCTGAGTTCTTTATGGCAGGACCCTGCTGGGACATCTTTCCCTTCTAAGCGTGTCTTAAAAGATATTTTTTGGGAATGGATTGCTACTAAAACTTTAAATGTTGCAAGCTCTGGGTCCATGTCTTCGCATTTTCTTGAGGCCAAAATGTATCCAGTCTTGGAACCATATTGGGATATCATCTCCAAACCAGGTGATAGGAAGCTCTTATTCCAACTGAGAGCTGGTGCACTTCCTATAAAAATATTGACAGCTAAATGGGGTTCAGGTGGAAATAGCACCTGCCCAGCTTGTGGGTTGGGGGATGAGTCTCTGGGTCACTTTCTGTTTTCATGCGGATCATATGCTATTCCAAGACGAGTATGGTTAGCTCCAATGTGCAGGAACCTTGGGACATCAAGTAGTTCTGTAGCTATGCGAATTATTTGTACGACTCAAGTTTCTTGGATCCTGATAGCTACAGCAAAATATCTGGGTTGGGCATGGATGCTCAGGCAGAGACTGCTAGTTAAATAACTATTCTCTGCCCGACAATTTAGACAGAGACTGCTAGTTAAATAACTATTCTCTGTGTGACAAATTGGCCCTCATGAATTTGACATTACTGCTTCTTATTTATCAAGGACTATGTATCAAGATAGAGACTGCTAGTTAACCAACTATTCTCTGTCTTGATAATTGATTTTTTGCATTTGTATAATTGCTTTTAGACTCCAGCGTTTCTCATCTTGAAAAGTATTTTTATCAAATGTTTTAATTCTTCTTTTAACCGAATGATTTTTTTATATGTAACTTATAGTGTTGCGTCAATGTGCTGGATTGTAAATTTAATTTGTTTTTAAAATTCTTGTGTATAATATGCTTTTATGAGTAACAACTCGAATAAAGCACTTTGACTTGACTTGACTTGTCGGGGACGAAAAATGTGAAGGATAAAACAACACATAAAAGAATGAAGAGGGGTGCCTGAAAGCCCTTTTAAGTAGATAAATTATATGTATAATTTTAATTAATTCAAAATTTAAAAAATTAGCTTCAAATACAGGTAAAGTAGAAGGCTGCTGCTTCTCTAATTAGATCACATTCAGTCCGTTGTATGTTATTTGTCTGTGCACAATATTTTAAACATTTTTTCTGGAAACCATTCATTGAGAACACATTTTGCATCAAATGTCACCATATGTGCTATAAAATGTAAAAGTGTGCATATCGAAAGTAAGTAATAAATACCTTTCTCCGATGTTTTCGAAGATCACTTGGCTTCAGAGTGTTAGATTTAGAAAAAGAAAGAAAGAAAAATTGTTATTTATCCTGTAATATAATGATTCATTTAACAGATTGATTCTTTGGAATAGTTTGCAGAATGAGTGGTGTGATATAATAAACTTCTAATTGATAAATGCATGCAATCATAAAAAGCATTGAGTAGGCCGGGCGATGTCTAAATCCCAGGGCGCAATGTTTCCAACCTAGAAGTGTTACGAAGAACTAATTATGAAGTAAAGCAGATAATAAGATATGTAAGTTACCAATCATAGTTTAACTATGGTCCTGCCTTGCACAGCACGGTACAGCCATTTCATAGCTGGGTACAATTAGATAGTGTTTCATACACCAATGGAAGGCGATGAATACTGCAAATAGCAATCAACAGTTTGAATGTTGGAAACTGGCCAGCTAACCAGAATTCCCCCCTTATGGGCTATAGCTACTAACATTGTAAGCCCACCCAACCCAGGGAACATTCTTTGGTTGCCAAATCCCCACGGATATTTTTTGCTAATTTGTAGTTTGATGAAACGATAAACAGCTCCCCTCAAGAGATGCAACCACGTCTTTCTTCTTACACTGGACTCTAGCTCTTGCCAACTCCTACCGGTGGCGGTTTCTGTATTAGGGTGTGAGGGCATTGCCCCCTGTTTGTTTTGTTGCCCCAGATCCCCATATTGAATGTTTTGAAAGAGTGATTCCATTTCCTATAGGCGCAGGGCACTGTGCAATGCTTTTACTTCGGCATTGCTTTTAGCAACAGCATGGGCAGGCGGGTGGGGGTGGAGTTTAATTGAATTATTGATACATCCGGGTTCAGCTTGTCTTGGGGTTAAGTGGGCATTTTCAGGTTAGACTGGTGCCTTAATGTGACTAGGCCGAGATGTGCACTTGCACCCTCCCATAACAGCGCAATATTAGTAGCTCAGGGAATAGCCCCTAAGTCTCCTAAGGAGTTCTGGGTTCTGCCGACCGAGCCAATTCTCATGTTGATCTATACAGTTGACTAATATAAACAGTATGAGAGCAGCCTCTAGATTGGTTCAGAAGACACGTCACATGGGGTGGGTGGGAGTCTTGGAACTAGAAGGCCAACCACGAGCTGGCCACAACTTACTGCTTCTATGCACGCCGGAAGGCAGCTTGCTCAAAGTCACAAATCATAATTTTAAAAGCTTAGCGGTTAGCATTCTGCTGTTGTTGACCTCTCTTTGATAAGTGACCTTGATTTCACCATAAACAAATTTAAATGTGTTTTGGGGATCAGGGCAGGTGGGGCGGGAGTGGTTGGAGAGGGGGCTTGCATGAAACCCATGGCACAGATTAGGGATATCGCAACGCAGCTGTTTCTTCATGCATGGGCTCTGCAGTGCTCGAGGGAAAAGATCTGGAAATAGAATCTTGACTTCCGAGCCTGTTTCCCCACATGACCATACAGTGTGGACCTGTGAAAATCAAGCCACCGTCTCCCTCAGTTCCTTAGCTACCAAATATAAAAGCCACCTAGTTGCAGGCCAAGCATTTGGCGCTATCCTTCAAATGGATAAGGCACGCTCTCATGTTTCCTGTTGCAGGTAAGTCAAGTCAGCTGCAAGTAGCAGGTATTTACAAGCATAAAACTAACAGGCCATAAAGAATAGAGTGTTAACAGGAAGAGGCACCCCAAACAGCGGGGAAATGTAGGGGTGTGTGTGTTCGCACATACGTGTGTGCCGGGTGGTATTGCACTAATGAGCTTGCAGATCAAGTGCCACTACTACAGGATAAATGGCGTAGGCACGTCCATGGCCTCTCCCACAGGCTGCAAAGTTTTAACGTGCTTTGAACACATGAGCCTTAGCTGCAACAAGGTGCTTTTCAATTTATGTTGGAACAGAAGTGTTAATGCTCCGAATAAACTGAGAAGAGAAATATCAAAGCTACGTGTTACACACTGAATTCTACTAATTAATATAATTATATCATCAGAGCACTGTTAATAGCATGTGTTGCTGCTGCATAACTTCATAGCGCTATTATTATACACTATGAAGGCGTGAAAAGGCGAATCTGCCCGAGGTTCACTCTTGTAAGCTGCAGTCTTCACTTGACAACAGTAATACGAACAATAACCGAATGAGTTACTGTAATATTTATAATTTTCAGAAGGGGGGCTTGGGGGAGGGAGCTGACCGAAGGGAGGTTTCCTCCCCCGGGCATTTTGGGAGGGCTGCGAGGGGTCAACCAAAAGGTAAAAGTTTCTGGAATTGGGCTGGCCTAGTAGGTTTTTTGCCAGCCCAATTATAAACCCTGGTGTTCCCGCCTCCTAGCCACCATTTTAGGTTTGGTGACCTGGTGGCTAGGAGGATAGTTAGCGTTTTTTGGTCTGGTGATTATTGGAAGAGTTTTAGGGTAGTTCCTTTAGTGCTTATTGTTGCCACTTTTTCATCGTTTAAATGGAGGACTATCGAGTGCTGGAAGCGATGAGGCTTCTGTCCGAAGCAGGTCGCATGGATCTGTTGATGGGAGGGGGGCCGGCGCGCCCTCAGCGCCAGGCCTCTGCTGGTGTTTCTGCCGCGGTTATGGCGTGCTCCTCCCCGAATAGGAGACGCTCCGGGCAGGTAAGTGAGAGGGGCTGGTCCCGTACGAGGAAGCCGGCCCCTCCTGTGCAAGCGCGAGTGGCGTTTGGGGCGGGGGGAGCTCCGGCGGTGTCTGGCGCTCCTGCAGGGCATGCGAGTGAGGCGGGAGACGCGCTGATTGTCCCTGCGGTGGTGCGGGCGGGCAGTGTGGCTCCCGATGAAGCGTTAGCTTCGGCTTTGTCGTCAACGGGCAGGCGGGGGAGGGGAGGGGCGGAGAGGGAGCAAGAAGGGCTCCGCCGCAGACCCGTTAATTGAGCGTCGGTTGGAGCCGGAGCATGTGGTTGCTGCGCGAGGAGCGTGCAGGGGCTCTGTGCAATTTAGTGATTTACAAGGGGCATGTCAGAAGCAGGTTGAGCCCAGTTTAAATCCTTCGGAGCTGGTTGTTGCGGAGACACAGTTTATATTTGATGCAGGCCCTCAGGTTTTATTAACCCCTTCTAGGCATTTAGTGCCAGGAAAACATGTTGTGGGAAGGATAGTTCCAGGCAGGTTTGTATCAGGTGGGGTGGAGGGCTCTGGGGGTTTGGAGCCTCAAGTTGGTCAGGTATTTTCTTCTCATGATGTTGGTGCTGGTCAGGTGGAGGTGGAGGGTAATGTGGGCAGCCCTTTATTGTTTTCTACTCCTGGTTCTTCTGTGGGTGCTTCATTGTCTGTGGGGGGGTGGGGGGGGTCCAGGGGAGAGGGAGAGTGGGCTCAAATGGGGGAGGGGGGTTCGGTTTCTGGTGTTGCTTTGGGGCTGGAGGCTTCTCGGCCAGTCGGTGCTGGGTCTTTTGGGTTCATGGAGGTGGATGACCGTTTTCAGAGGGAGGGAAGGGGTGTGCCACAGGTGGGCCATGGAGCTTTTTCTTGTGATGTTAATGTTGCAGGTCATGTACCTGGTGCAGGGAGTTTAGGGCTTGGAGGGGCAGTGGTGGGTAATTCTGCAGGGGTTTGGCAACCTGTTGTAAGGAGTGTAGGGGGTGTTGGTTTGCCTGGCACAACGTCACAGCATGACAGGGGTTTCAGGCAAGTATGTGGTGGGCCTGTACAGGGGCCTATGGATGCTGTTCCATATTGTTCAGGGGGTGCAGGAGGCCCCTCTTTGATGTTTGATTCTCCTGGGTGGGAGCATTTTGGTGCTGCAGGTTTGGCGCAGCGTGGATTACAGAAGGATGGTGAAGGTCAAGATTGGCTGCAGGGGCTCCTCTTCGGGCTTCTTCTACAGCGGTGGCGGTTGATAATTTGGATTGGAGTGAGGATGAAGAGGTGATAGGCGACTCTCCGGTCAGGGAGGTGCCTTTGAGGGGTAGTCTTAGAGGGCGTTCTTTGGATAGGTTTCAAGGGATGGTTGTTGGTTCTAATTTGCAGGGGACAAGGTTTGCGTCAGGTGTTGTATTTAGGGATCCTAGCACACCAGTCCAAACTTTTTCTTTTCAGGACAGGGATAGGTGCGGCGGTCCAGGCTTGGCAGGGCGAGGTCCAGTCCAATTTCGCCGAGGTGAAGTGAGGAGAATGCCTAGCGCGGCCCTCTCTGTTCCACCGAGGGAACCCGCCGCGGCCAGCACACGAGGGTCCGGCGTGACCCCGCTGGCCCCAACGAATAGCAGGTCTAGGTGGTCCACCTTACCGTTGGCTATGGAGCCACAGAGTCAGTGCAAGGGGAGTTACAGGCGTGTACAGTCTGCTCCCCCTCCTGGAGGTTCTTCACAACAATTAAAATGTAATATTGCTGATGCCGGGTTAGGTAAGACCCGTAGTGTGGTGTTTCCTGCTGAACTCGATTCAGTGGTCCTGGATTATGATGAAGATAGTCCCGAGGAAGGAGAGTTACGGGAAGTAGAGGGGGGGGGAGCCCTCTCATGTGTCTAGTAGTGTTTTTCAGGCTAAGGCGGTGCAAAGACAAGTAAAGGAGAGAAGAGAACACAGCCCGTCAGTCAGGGCGCCTCGAAGACAGGATACATTGGTATCGGCACCACTGGCAGAGCCTGCGAGAGTGGTCTCTTTGTTACCAGTTGAGCAGTTAGCTGCACAGGCCAAACCTACTATGGTGTCTGTGGGCACAGGAGGGGAAGGGGCTGTTGGGGTTGGTGAAGGGCGATTGCTGAAGTGACGTTACTTTAAAGACACTGCTGTGGGCACTGACGATGTTTTAGAGATAACAGGTAAAGTGGAGAGTAGTACTAGCACGGAAGCTCCAAGTGGGGCAAAAGAGCCATTGGCTAGCAAGGAATTGAAAATTAAAAAATTGCCTTATATGGGGGTCACAAAGCCTTTGGGTGCCCATTTAATGTTGACTACAAAAGAGCGAATTTGGAAGGGAGAATATGTTGAACTTCTTAAGCTGCTACACCGGGAAGTCCGGTCCAAAGAAGGGTCGAAAGAAGAAGAGTTTGAGCTTGCAAAACGACCTAGAGTTCCGTTAACCATTGAGAACTGGACGGCTGCATTCCTTATTTATGCAAGTGTTTATTGTGAAAAATTTCCAGAGCGCAGCGTGTCTCTTTTTAAATACATGGATGTTATACGTAAGGCGCAGATTACTGGGGGGGGGGGGGTTGCTTGGTCCCAATATGATGAGGAGTTCAGGGCCAGGATGGCTTGGGATCCGGTGGCCAAGTGGGGGGAGCTGGACACCGATTTATGGCAGCATACTATGGGATCTGCATCGGGGGGTAAGACGATTTTTACAGCCAGTGGTCTCCCCTTAATTTACAGGCCCTTTCAGGGCAAACCCATCCGGGGAGGGGTGGGGAGTAGCTCAAACACGCAGTCTGGAATGGGCACATGTTGGGAATTTAACAAAGGGTCCTGTAGTAGAGAGTATTGTAAGTTCATACATGAATGCTCCGGTAGTGGTAGGCGACACCCATTGGCTAGATGCTGTGATAACAAGCCAGCAGGAGGTCAACAGGGGAAACAGTCAGGTGCAGGTGGTTCGGGGACGTCCCAGCAGTTTTCAGGGGGTAGGGGATCTAGAGGTACTCAGGGTATTGGGCCCAAGTGCTCATACGCCGGTTAAGTTGGAAAAGTTGAGCCTCGCACTTCAGGATTATGATGATGGAGCGTTGAAACAGAAATTGTTGGAAGGTTTTGAATTTGGATTTCATTTGGGTTACATGGGTTCCAGACAAAGGAGATGGTCTGCTAATTTGAAATCAGCGTCTGAGTATGGCGCAGTGGTGCAAGAAAAATTTAATAAAGAAGTGCATGAAGGAAGGATGGCTGGCCCTTTTCATGATTGGCCGATCCATAATTTGATAATATCACCTATTGGAGTGGTCCCTAAAAAAGATCTGTGACAATTCAGGCTTTTTCAGCACTTGTCATGGCCGGAAGGGTCGTCTGTAAACGATTTTATTGATCCAGATTCTACTTCGGTCTCTTATTCCTCAGTTGACGTGGCCATGTCACTTGTTGTGACCGCGGGCGCAGCTGCTGAGATGGCTAAGTGTGATATAAAGTCTGCTTTCCGGCTGCTGCCTGTCCATCCAGATGACTGGAGTCTACTGGGCAAACAATTTTCAGGAAAATGGTATGTGGACAAAGCATTGCGATGGGTTGCTCCATTTCATATGCTCTTTTTGAGTGTTTCAGTACTTTTTTATAATGGTACTTTACTCATCAGTCTGGTCACTCACTGGTAACGCACTACCTAGATGACTTTTTCTTTGTCGGGTCCCCGGGCTCCACGGAGTGCCAGTCTGCTCTGGACACTTTCCAAGGGCTTATGGAGGATCTGGGAGTTCCTTTAGCTCCCGAGAAAACTATGGGTCCTGCCACTGTTTTGTCCTTTTTGGGAATTGAAATTGATTCTGTGGCAATGCGGGCTCGCTTGCCAGAGGATAAAAAAAGTGAAGATGCTGGAGTTGATGGAAACCATGTTGTCAAAACAAAAAGTGATGGCGAGAGATATTCAGGTGTTGCTAGGTCACCTCAATTTTGCGTGTAGGGTGGTGAGAGCAGGGAGGACTTTTTGTCGCAGATTGGGCAGGGCCCTTGCAGGTCAGCATTTGCCTCA
Organism: Lissotriton vulgaris; assembly: GCF_964263255.1. Lineage (NCBI taxonomy): Eukaryota > Metazoa > Chordata > Amphibia > Caudata > Salamandridae > Lissotriton > Lissotriton vulgaris. The sequence goes on from NC_141685.1 coordinate 1,939,652,257, forward strand.
CCATCGTGTTCGCTTGTCTGCTGGTGTCAAGGAAGATTTGAGAATGTGGAAATTTTTTCTCTCTTCTTTTAATGGTGTACCGTTGGTTCGGGATGTTGACTTCCAGTGGGATGTGCAAATGTATTCTGATGCAGTAGGCAGTGAAGGATTTGGTTTGTATTGGAATGGGAGATGGTGTGCAGAACGATGGCCGGATGAGTGGTTGAATGGTGGTCGCAGCATAACCTTTTTGGAGCTTTTCCCTTTACTGGTGGCTTTGACTCAGTGGGGGGAGGTCTTGGCACACAAGAAGGTGCTTTTTCGTGTGGACAATTTGGCTGTGGTGGAGATTGTTAATCGACAGTCCGCCAGGGATGAACAGGTCTTGAAGCTCATGAGAGTCTTCGTGCTGGGCTGTTTGAAACACGACATTCACTTTCGTGCTTTGCACATTCCTGGTGTGGACAATGACATTGCGGATGCTTTGTCTCGTTCACAGTGGGGGAGATTCCGTGGACTGGCGAGGGAGGCAGACAGATCACCAACCACGATGCCGATTCATCTGTGGCAAGTAGGCAACGTCGGGTCTTACAACTGGTGGTAGGTTCTTTATCTGTGTCTACGTGTTCTGCTTATTCTCTGGCTTGGAGAGAGTTTCTGGAGTCAGGCGCTTGCAGGCGTGAGGAGGTTTGGCATCGTTCTGAGGATGTGGTGAAATTAATTTTAGATCTCATGGACAAAGGTTTGACCAGAGTAACTATTGCAGGAAACTTGGCAAAGTTGGTTTGGGGTTATTCCCCTTCGGCGGGTGAGATTGGCAGGAGAATGCTTGAGGGCTGGGCTAGAGAACAAAGTCATTCTAGTAGATTAAGGGCCCCTTTATCTTGGCAGATGCTGGCTCGGTTGATAACTATTTTGCCTTCGGTTTGTACAGATGACTTTGAGTCTTGCTTATTCTCCATGTTAATGGCATTTATGTTTTTTGGAGCTTTTAGGGTTTCGAAGTTGTTGGGCTCAAAATGTAAGTGTGGAATTTTTGGGCGGGATGTGTTTTGTTCTGATGAGGGGGTGCATGTTTGGTTAGCTAGTTCCAAAACTGATCAGAAGAGGTTGGGGAAAGGAGTGTGGTTGGAAGCGCACTCTCCTATGATCACTTGCCCTTTGCTGTTGGCCCGGCGCTGGCGTTCTTTATCAGGGGGTGGTGATGATGCTCTTGTTTTCCAACATATTAATAACACTCCTGTTACAGCATACCAATTTCGCATGGTTTTGCGAAAGGCGTTACACCACTTGGGTCTGGATGGGAATTTATATGGTACACATTCTTTCCGGATTGGTGCTGCAACTGAAGCTTTTAATGGAGGATGGACGCAAAGGGATATCATGAGGTTGGGGCGTTGGTCTTCGAACTGCTTTCAGCGTTACGTGAGAGGTCAGGCGGAGGAGGCGCATGCGTCATCTTCCTTTCCATAAGCTTTAACTATGTTTTCTTTTATAGGATCTGTAGCTGGGCCCCGTTCTCCAGTGGTGACAGTCTGGATAGTTGGGCATTCCTTCGTGAAATGGGCCCGAGTCCAGGCGGCGCAGAGTTACTTCGGAGAACTTCTGGGTTTTAATGCTCGCATGTTCAACATGGTTTGGAAGGGGAAAGGTGGTATGCTCTGGAGAGAGTTAATTCCATGTCTCAACAACAGTATGGTGGGCGGGCTATGTCCTGACATTCTGGTGATTCATTTGGGGGAGAATGATCGCTGTACCACTAAGGGTGTTGTATTGTTGCGAGCTATCAAGAAAGATTTGAGTCTTATTAAAGAGTTTTGGGCTGGTTGCCATGTCTTCTGGACTGAACTAGTTCCGCGTAGGATTTGGAGAGGAGCGGTAAATCCCAGAGCTGTAGACAGAGCCAGGAAAAAGGTAAATTCTGAGGTTTCTAGATGTTGCTGTTTGATTGGTTTCAGCAGGATTTCTCATAGAGAGATACGCTTTGAGACAGTGGAATTTTTCAGGGACGATGGTGTTCACCTTTCCAGAGTAGGGATGGACCTGTATTTGCTGGAGTTGCGTGAAGTTTTGGCACGATCACTGACGATGCAACGTTGAATTTTGTTAGTATTTGCTTCTATTTTCCTAGTTGGGGGGCAGAAAGGGGGGTGGTGTAGTTTCCTCCCCCCCCCTTACCTTTCTGGGTGGCGGGGTTTTGTTGTTTTGGTGCTGTTGATTGTAAAGTTTTTGGTGAGTATTGGTCTGATTCATTGATTGACAGGTAAAGGGGAAGTTGGTCATTGCTTGACCGTTCAGGTTTTGGGGGGTCTTGACAGGGGTGAAGGGTCAGGCAGGGTTTTGGTTATCGAGGGCCTGGCTTTCATTATGTGATTGGGGTTGTTGATGATGTAATGTGTTAAGTGATGACGTAATGATTTAATTGATGATGTAATGTTTATTGATGATGTTATGTTTATAATGTCATTGTAATGTTTTAATGCAGTATTGTTGGGTGGGGAGGGTCCAAAGAATTTTAGGGGAGGGGGTGGGGGCGGGGTTTGTAGTTAATTATTTATTTAGTGAGGTCTAGTTTTGGAAGGCTTTGCCAGGGTTTTATATATTGTAATGTGCACCTGTTTCCTAATAAAGCGGCCTTTTTCACACTCAAATATTTTGGTCTACTTTTCTCTCTCCCCCCTCGCCCTCCCTCCCAAACAGGCTGCTAGGTTAGCACTGATAAACAGCTTCTTAGTGCTTGGGGAGAGCTATACTTACACAGCTCGATTGTATCATTTCATCCACATGTATCTACGTCGAGAGACATTTTTGGGAACCTGTTAGGAATATTTTGCGGAGATAATGCTGCTCCCGAGCTGTCCAGTTCTGCTTTTGTGTTTGCGTTCTGAGAACATTAAAGTTTGATTTCTATCTACGTGAAACGAGTCTTTTAATCGCTTGGTTTATGACCCTACCTTAATTCCATCATTTTATTTTCCCTGGCTGATATTTGTTTTTAACCTCTGGCTCGGAGGCACGCCCAATATGGGCATGATTCGCTCTTTGGTCTGTAATTAGATGTTTGAGATTCTTAAAAGCTTCTCTCGTGGTACCAGAGATTGCGTGCCTGGTTGAAGCAGCCGATACAGACTTCAGAAAGGATATTTATTTCTCTGTACCACCCTCGGCCACCAGATCTCGGGAGGAAACAATGCAAGGGTCTGCTCCCACGTCTTTTCACCCCACTGTGTAATGTAGAGATTAAACAGGAACGTGAGTCAGCACGGGAAACACCATTTACAACGAAGGCAATACTACGAGTGACGTTTACTACGAGGCACTTACCACGTAAACGTCTTTTCCAACCGTATGCCTTCCACGACCGTCTTTACCACGCAAGTGGTATTCCTTCCAGTCGTCCAGCGTGTACGATCTGCGTGGGCTTGGGGGGGCTGGAGCGGGGTCTCCCCCCCCCCAAACAAAATCCTTCCAGTCGACCAACGTGTACGTTCTGTGTGGGCATGGGGGGCTGGGGGAGTCTCCCCCCCCAAAAAAACGGGCGGGTTAATAACATAAAAAAAAAGGAATTCAGTGCCTCTGACGTTAAAGGAAAGAGCCTCCCAAAAGTCGTCATAATATAAGTCCTTTTTTAATTTTGGTAGACGTGTTTTGACGCTTGTTTCCGTGGTGGATGGAAGTGAGGGCTGCTGGTGAAAGGCGTGCAGGTAAGAATATAATCTATATTAAAAAAATATATATATTTAGAAAATGAATTTAAAAAGCAAAGGTAATTTGTGGTTTTAAAAATCGATGTATTGGGTTATGCAGTTAGACATATTTTATTTAGCCTATCACTATCATTATGTAGATTTCAATGACGGGACGTTAGATGTTTCGTAATGTTTTTTTTTCTCGAAGTGAAATCCTACGTTCTAAAAAGCAGCGTGGTAAAGCCTCTTGCGAAGTAAAATTTGCGTGGTAATGCCATGCGTGGTACTTGTTAGCGTGGAATAATGATATATTCGTCAACACAGAGTAAAATCCTATGCGTTTCCAGAACGACTATAAACACCCTTTTAAGACTGAGCTGATGGCTCCAGCCTGTCACTTGTACACATCAGTGGCAGGCAGAGCCACTGGAATTATATGGTTTTGCGACTGAAGCGTTTTCTTCATAATTATGGATTTGCCACATTTGCAGCGTAATCCAGCATCAGCGGCATAATCTGCAGATTTAAAAAAATAGCTTCTTGCTCGGCCGTTTGGAAAGTTACTAAAAATGCCGCAATTAAGTCCATGTTTATATTTCACATGTACTATTTAACCTTGCATTCCTTAAAAGTGTTTGCTATTTCCAGGATGTTGTATTTCTGTTCTTGATTGTGTAGCATATTTCTCTTGTACAGTGTATACTTTGAACTGAGTCGCCTCCAGATGTTTATAATGAGCCACCATTGAGAGCACTGGAGCAAAAGCTGAAGACAGTGTGAATTTCTCATAGTACCTGTCGGTGGGTCTAAAGGTTGTTCAGAATACTTTTTCATTCATCCAATCCTTGCCCTCTCTGCTAAATAAACAGAGCAATGGTTGTTTAGTCAGTTGCAATTGTGATTCTGTGCACCTCTTTGTGAAGGAGTTACACAGCTGACACAGTATTAAGAAGTCAAAAGCAAATAGATATACAGTGCCTACAGGTGAGTGGGTGAATTATGTGTGTGGGGTTGTAAAGTGAAGGAGATGCAAGGAAGTGCATTTAGGAGCCAGTGAAAGAAGGCTGCTGAAAATCAGATATGCAAATGGACAAGATGTGGAGAGAAGGGTGCACGTGTCTAACGTAGAATGAGCTTAACAAGCATGATTGAGACACTCTGAAGATGACTACCCCTGCCACAAGCCTCAGTAATGTTGTATTCACAGACTCATTGCATTGTTATCACAAAGTCTGTTATGAGGATCGGTGGTTATACTTATTAAGCAGCTACCTATGTCATTATCATATGAAATCTCTTTACTGATGTAAACTCCACTTTTACAATTGCTTTATTAACCATCTTGCTTTCTCAAATTTGCTTGAAAATACACAATTTTTCCACTCTTTTTCAAACTTTTCCCAGGGGAGAACACCCCCAAGCCACTCTTATGACAGTCAGTCCCGCTCGTTATGCTCGATTGCTACAGGGCACTCATCCTGAAATTTTATGCCCCACCACTTTCAAATGTCACCAGCTACCACAGACTCCTAACCTTACTCTAAAGTGTTGAGTACGCCCTAAAAATTGGAAGGTAGAAATTGTATTTTATTTTTCTAGCTAACAGTCCCCTTTAGTGAAGAAAGGGGATATGCAGGTAGAGCCTGACACAGAGTTTTGGTTTTATAGAAAGGATCTGCTACTATGTTGCTCAATAGGAATCCCTTATGAAGAAAGGAAGCAGGAGCTGTGTTCCTTACAATTCTCTCCTCAAACGTGGAGCTGTGATTTCATTGCTAGGGAAGGATGCTAATAGCCTCATTGTCCACACTTGCAAGGCAATATTGGCTGACAACTGCTCTCCCATTTGCATGTGGGAGTATACAGGTGTGAGCAATAATGATTATAAGGTTTTATCTGAAGTGTAAAAAAAAATCTTTTTTTAAATCCCTCCATTTTTCTTGTTAGGTTTCTGTAGCATTTTGACTCTGAGCACTGTAAAATTACATTATATCTCCCAATACCAATGCCATGCATAAACATGGTGTACATTTTCCAAAACCCTATTGGCAAATAAAACTTTTAAGTAGGACCACAGTAACATGGGCAGAGAACATTCTCTTTCTCAATTTTGAAGAGATTCCAAATTACTATTGATCCGGTATGCATTGTAATATATATTTACACTCTCTCTATGCTCACGTTCCCCTCCTCCACATCAGACAACAGCTTCCTTCCAATGCAGATATATTGCAGAAAAACTATGAATATAAACACTATGCAGAGAGACATCTTCCACATAGAATGTCACCATCATATCCACCTTTCCCTAGGATGTTATCCAACACAGGTATATTTTCTCCGAGCCCACATGTAGTCAACTTACAACAAAACTGAAGCTCCTTCTGACCTACTGGCTAGAGATTTTACCTTCACCCATACCTAGATGTAACTCAGCAGTACATCCCCAATAATTACACTGTTTTGAGACAACAGTGACAGCCCATCAAGGGACGAAACAGGACCACTTGTGTTTGACCTGTTTAAATTAATCTCCCAATACCCTTAATGAATATTTTTCTTTTAAAGTCCATACAACCTTATCTCTCTTACCTGTATCATGCACCCTGGAGAATCACTGACATGTGCACTACTAAGCAGTTGTATTCTCACCATTTGATTTTCTCATGTTTGATGTGCCCCAGAGAGTGGACCTCAGAATGTGTGTAAATAAGTGAAGTGAGTGATATTTTTTTCTCACAATGCTTTGATAACCAGTTCCATGAATGTAAACTAACAAACATGTTATTATGTACTTTTTGCATCCTTGAAAAAGCCCCAGTTCACCATGGGGCAAAACACATATTGGCTGTACGTCATGCACCATTAATGCACCAAACAAAAGAGAATAAGCTTTAAACTCTCTTAACCTTAAACTGTATTTGAATCTTTGTACTAATCTCAAATCTAATTTGAAAGAATTAGAAGATTTTATATATGTGTACTTATAGTGCTGGCATTTCCAACCATCTGTTCTAACTATGTAGCATTTACGGGCAAAGGAAACGTACCCACACCATGGAAATGTATCAGTACATTTCAACATAATTAGGCCAAAGTGAAGAATTGTCATTTCCATGGGACAAGCATTCAAGACCTCTTGTATATACTTTTTTATATACTTTGGTATATATACTTTAGTATATACTTATATGTGTGTGCACTTTGTGGGCTGTGGAGATTAGCCCTAAGACTTGTCTGCTTCGCTTAGGGACTTTTTCTCTGTTCACCTGCCTCTATTTGACTGTCTTGATAGAAAATGACCAGCAGAGGTCAGTAACATACCAGAATTGCTTTCTGCTGATGGACTTTCTTTTATTTTTATTTTTATGCCAACTGCCTCTATTTCACTTTCTTTTCTTTTTTTATCATTAATAAACAGTACACAGCTTCTGGCCTACAACCTCTGGGGCCGGCCGCCATCTTATTTATCGTATGCAGTATGTTCTAGAGTACACAGCCCATTAGCCGCCAACACGGAGGTGCGGCGGCATGATACATTTATGTGTGTATTTAGCTCATGATTAAAGTATGGATTCATGTAAGTCTCATTTTATATTTTATAACAATAAACAATATAAACATAAAGTTACCACATTCGGTCATCATTTCTACAAGAACGAGTATATCCCCCTAATCTGGTTTGATCGCCTAGCATTCGTTTTGTGTAGGTGGCTCAATGACCACTTAGTTTTCTGTCACTGTATTCCGCCTTGGTGGGGTAATTTCGCACGATGATCAATTGCTACATTATGTACCCCCCCCTCCCCGTCTCATACGTACATCTCGTTGTTTCTTCGAATCCCTACCTTGATCCCCCTGTCCCATATCCTAGTCGTCCTCCCCCTCTTCATCTGATGTCAATGTGTCATCTTCCTCCAGCGTTTCACATATGTCCCCCATGAATGTGTTTCCATGGGGTCCATATCTTGTTCCATTTGCGCAGGCATTCTCTATTAGTGTATACAGTCCTCTCTATTATCATGACTCTGTCCATGTTTTCGCACCACTGTGTTAGTGTTGGAATGTCTACCGCTCCCCACCTCTGTGCTATGTCACGTTTAGCTATTACCATACCTATCGTGGACCATTGCTATCCGTGTCTGGAAAGGTCGTTGGGTCCCCATATATTGAGGAGGCATTTCGGTGGTTCCGGAACCAGGGATATCTCTATTGCTTACGAAATGGTACGCATGACTTGTCTCCAGAATTCCTGTATGCGAGGGCAATCCCAAATAGTGTGTAAGAATGTCCCCTCTTCTCCACACCCGCGAAGACAATATGGACTTTGTGCCCTCTGTTTTGTGTGGAGCATCCTCCTCGTATAGTATACCCTATGTAAGATTTTAAGCTGTATAAGTCGGAACTTTGCTGATATGCCCACCTCCTTAGGAGATGCCAGTGCTTCATTCCATTCAAAATTGTCCATTTCCCCTATGTCCTCAACCCATTTAGCTCTCAGTTTTATTGTTGGATCCGCTAGGTTATTTAACAGTTTACGATATGTGAGGGACGTCGCTCGTTCCTGCATATAGTCCGTAAGGAGGTGATCCTCGAGGGGCGATGCCTTTGGGACTTTCATGCCGCTTGGGATGGCTGCTAGCAGAGCGTGTCGCACCTGTATGTATCAAAACAATTCTGTGGGCCCCAGCTCGTATTGTTGCCTCAACTGGTCAAAGGGGATCACCGTGTCTTTGTCCCACAGATCTCCCACTGTGGATAGACCAATGTTATCCCATAGCGTAAATCCCTTAATGCGTCTCAGATTTCCCAGGGCCCGGGTGTCCCACAGTGGGGTAAGTTTAGCAATTATACCCTTCCAGCCCAGTTTTGCCTGTGCTGTATGCCACAGCGATGCAGTAAGTCTTGTGGGCCCCACGAGTATGCGCACTTTCCTTTGGTCATATAGAGGTGCCAGTATGTTATGGGTACCTAATTGCTCCCTGTCCGCCCTGTATACTGGGTCTTCTTGAGGTGCATGCAGCCACTGGTTTATGGGTTTTAGTTCCGCTGCCAAGTAATAGAGGTGCAGGTTCGGCAATGCAATCCCGCCGTCGTACCACCCCCTATGCAATTTAGCCTGGGCTATTCGTGCCGGTCGATTATTCCACAGGAGGCCTGCTATCAATGCTGATACTTTCCCGAAATATCCTTTGTCTACTGGGTATGGTGTATTTTCCAAGATATACAAAAAACGGGGCAATGACATCCTCTTATATAGCGCCACTCTACCCAGCAATGTCAGTGGCAATGCCGCCCAGAATTTAATGTCGTGTTTCAATCGATCCAACGGGGGTGCTAAGTTCTTTTGAAAGAATTCGTCTGGATCCTTTTGAATATGCACACCTAGGTATTTAAAGGATGATCCTGCCACCTTCAGAGGGAAGTTTTCGCACAGTGTGGGAGTCGGGCCTTGCAAGACATATATTTCTGACTTACTCCAGTTCAAAGTGTACCCCGATACCTTCCCCAATTCATCGCACAGTGTCAACAGCGCCGGTATACTTCGTTCCGGTTCCGTTAGGTACACCAGCATATCATCCGCGTAAAGTGACAGGCGGTCTTCCCACGCTTCCGACCAGGCGATTCCCTTCAGTAGTGGAGTGGAGCGTATTCGATTTGCCAATGGCTCCAGTGCAATCGCAAAAAGCAAAGGCGACAGGGGACATCCCTGACGGGTTCCCCTCCCTAACTGGAATGGTTGCGAAATATCGCCATTTGCCACCACCTGCGCCACCGGTTTAGTGTATAACCGTCGGACCCAGGCCACGAATTTGGGGCCAATTCCCATATGGACCAGGACTTCGAATAAATATTGCCACTCCACCATGTCGAATGCCATCTTTGCGTCGAGCGCCAGTATGACCGCCTTCTCCGATAGTGTCTATTTCACTTTCTTGATAGAAAACTGCCAGCACAGGTCAGTAAAATACCCGAATCACTTTAGAATTCTCTAGATTCCAGTCCATAGAAATTGTCTTCCAGGAGCACCTGTAGACAATAATATTTTTTTAAATCTTGTATTTTCAGTGAAAAGACCACCGAAGGCCCTGCTTTTATATATTAGAAACAGAGCTTTGGACTATACCATTTCCCACTGAAAGGCAACATTTCTCTCCATGTGTTCCCATACCTGGCGTGTCACGCAGTTTGGTGCTTACTTTGCCTCCATGTTAAAGAACAGTAAATGTTTCAGCACACAGGCTAATGTGCTGCATAGCTAAATACATATAAGGTCCCAAAGGTAAGACTGATTGCATTGCAAATGCTTGTTTCCTTAAGCATTAAAGTACACAGGAACAGCTATAAAGGTGGGATGGCTGGACTGTGGAGACTCTGTACAGATTGGCTCAAAGGTTCCACAAAAAGTTGGCTGTCACGTAGGATATAAGTGCCTTCCTACCACCAGCTCATCAGAAAACGACTGGAAATATGATGAAATTAATTAACCGGGAAACAGTGTCAGCCTACCTCGAGAAAGACTGCTTGTCTCTGTTGAAAATGATCTGGAAGTGCTCTCAAGAGTTAGAGAAATTAAACCTTGTAGAGAGCCTGACCTAGAGTGAGTGGCTCAGCCTGCTTCCTAGTGGTGTACTCTGTCCAAGACACTACTAGTTTCTTGTTTCTGTTTTGGAGTCACAGATGTGATCAGGAACATTTTATCCAGCACATCCATAAGGTTTGGCCATGGACCTCTAAATGGGGCAAATCTGCATTTAAACAACTCAACAAAGATCTATTTGAGCTGCAAATCCCAAAATGACAGAATATGCATGTCAATATCCAATTGTCCGAAATCACTCCTCTACCCACCCACTTCACGCCACCATTGCAGTATAAATTCAGCTCATTCAAACTTCAGAAAAAAACTAACGTGATAGGCTTTGTCACAAAGACAAATGCATCAAAGAGGCTCCCAAGCTCAAATGTATGCCTTCCAATGCAAATCACACTACTAATAGGTAAATGCCTCTCTCCTTTCAGAAGTCATATCCATTCCTCTGAAACATGCCATCATTACCCATCACACCCTTTCTAAAAAATAAACGTCCACTGATTATAAAATCCAACTTGTGCTTTTCCCTCAAGATCATGGAAAGGCAAATAAGACCACAACTCCAAGAGAAAGTTGAGTAAGAGCTGCTCCTACGTAAACATTCATTTAAATTTAGGACTGCTAGGCACTCAATCATTCGGGCAGACATAAAAGAGATGGTCTAGAGACTTCAGTTTATACCAAGCCGGCAGATCGCAACAACTACTTGCACTTTCACAGTTTCCATCAAATGAGCTTAAAGAAATATTTAGCATACTCACAACTTCTCAGAGCTAAACGCATTGCATCTTCCGATGCGATGTTTGAAGAAGATAGCTGGATAATCACTAACAAGTTCATACAAAGAAGTTATCCCAATTCCATCATACAAACAGAAAAAAACAGAGTAAAATTAAAGGACAGACTGCAATTACTAGCCATCAAACCTCAGCCTATAGCTACGGAAGAACGAGCTGCGTTTGTGTCCAAATACTACATCCAAAGTACTAAAATCAAGCGAACCATTTGTAAACACTGGCAACTGCTATAAACCGAACATGACTTGAATAAAATTTTTCAAACCTACCCCATATTTGCATATCAATGCACCAAGAACCTGAAACAATTACTCAACCAGCAGACCAAAATCGCAGACACTACCTTTAAGGGGACAGTCCCATGCCACAACTGGGGCAATTGCAACAGCATTATCAAAGGGAATACTATAACTCATCCCACCCAAGGTACCCCCATCAAACTGAAAGTCAATGCGACATGTGACACCACCAATGTTGTCTACTTACTTAAATGCCCGTACGGATTACCGTACGTGGGCAAAACGGAACGAAGGATTAAAATCAGATTAACTGAACACAGAAGCCTCATCCGTACCAAGAACATGAAATCTTGTGTAGCCGCACACTTTGTCAACATGACAGATAATGTTAGCCAAATACTGTTCATGGTGTTGGAAACCATCACTAACATTGAAGGCAGAGAAATTAAGAAGTTATTATTACAACGTGAACTTTATTGGATACACAGATTGAATGCCCTCCATCCAAAAGGGCTCAATGAAAGACTGGAATTCAGTTGCTTTTTATAATGTTACTTTCTCACATCTATCATGTTGCCTGCATCTCTGGTTTTCCCTCTCTTTGCCTGTGATCTTCAAATCATCTTTCCGTTTGCTTCTATTGTGACTCTTAATGTTTTCTGTATTTTCCTGAGTTCCTGTTTTCCACCTCCCCTCTTTCTCCTTTTTTTCAATTGACCAGTTCTACCCTTTTCTGTACACACTGTCATTATTATTCTTGATCGTTTTCACCCATTTCTAAAATTTCTACGCACTCTCGTATTGTTCTCCCATCCTGTTTTGTACTTGTATATTCTCTACTTTTTTAGTTTGGTGTTCGTTTTTGATATTCATAGATGCATCTGTTTTTTCACTTCAGACTTCGCGCTCGTGCGTACTCTTTCTTCCACATCCTCTGCCTTGAGGGGCGGTACTTCCTGGTCCTTGGTATTTCTTGCTGTCACCGCAGTTTTTACTTTCGGCGGCGTTCACCAAACTCCGGCACTTCTTAACGACGAGGGTTAAAATCGCTGAGGTATGTCTGATCGAGACTCGTTAATGTACTGACTAACTTTGTTGGCACATTTTCCGTTCCCCGTAGCTTTTCATCTTCACTGTGGCTTTCCACTTGTCACCACATGTTTGATTCTGCATGATTGCTGTTCACTTGAGATGTAGCACTGCCCCCAAGATCCTCGCGTGTTCACCCATTTTCCTGTGTCTCTTTTCTTTCTTTTTTTCTAAGGCACGTTTTGCTTCTTTCAGCCTGTCTTTTTACAGCGCGCTCACACTTTTCATTGTTATGAGAGTTCACCTACGCACCCGTGTCTTTGCTTTATTTGGATTTTCTACATGCAAATTTATGTTTCAGAAGCATGTTTTCTCTCTGACTCTAGCGCCCACTTTTCACACTAATCCACCTGACTATTTCATTTGGTACACTCGTATTTTACGGCGTGCACCACAATGTTTTTTGTAAGAGTCACCTACTAAATTTAGAGTTCACTTTCTTCTTCAAGTCTAGTTACTTCTCTCACCTCATATACAGCAATCTTTCTGCTGCTACAGTTTGAGCATTCTGTTTGTTTGGATTTTGAGATATATTCTTTCTATATAACTTCTCAGATATTTCCCCCTGAAGAAGAGCTATCGCTCGAAATGCATCGGGTCATATTCTCAATGTGTTGACCTGCTAAACAGCTGTAACGCGTGTTAAGGTTAGTCAATCTATTCTATTGGACTGAATTAACATGGATTGAACTATGATGTTTCACAATTTTCATATGAAGTAATATGGAAAAAGAAATACATTAATAAATCTTGTATTTTTTTAAAGTTTACACCCGTTTTTATTGAACTCTAGTGCTCCAGATTTCAACCTTTCCCGGGAAGGGATTTCGGTAGCCATAAAAGAGAAACAGCTCTTTCAATGGATAAGAGAACTGCATATATATTCCTCAACATTTTTGTGTTCTATCACACAGTTGAACACATAATAGTGGTGGAAAAACTGGAACAATCAGCAGGAATATCTTTGTCTATTGTCTTGGACGCTACCATTTTTTCCAGCCACAGGCACAAAGATAGGTTGGGTCAGCTGAGTCATCCCAATTCCCAGTACCCCGAAGTATTCCCCAAGGTTCATCCTCCTCCTGCTTTTGGTTGTTGCTTGACCTTCTTGAAAATACCAAGTTAACTTCCAAATATACGGATGTCAAGCAAATTAATTTGTGGTGAGTTAACCATCCAGATATTCGATCCAATACTGCCTCATTTAAATAGTCTTCTTGATGAAGTAGAGCTTCCTTGTATGAACTGAGACAAAAGCGAGATTCCTTTAATGGGAGGAACAGACCCCATTTCTCTATCTTTCTATTGACCTCAAGGTGTAGGAACACCCATTCAATGACTCTGATTCATGCATTTAAAATCTAATCAGAAATACTTGGGAAACCTTTGTTCCATTGGCTGCATCATTAGGTTTAGCTGCCAGAGAGATGGCAGTTACATCCTGGCCCAGACAGAACTGCTCCTTGCTGCTTTGAGCTCCTGCATGGACCAGTTGTTTATGCTGTTTTCTGTAGGAATGAGATGCCAGATGGTATATATGCAAGCACACCCAGCTTTGAAGTTTGAAATATTCTGCAAGAAAGGTTTGGGGGGAACCTATGCTTTACTTGGAATATCTGCTAGCAGTATTCATTCTGGCCTCATCCAAATCAGGCGTGAGAGTAAATCCATCTAATAGAAAACTACAGAAAATCTTTCTGAGAAACAAAAAGCTTATTTCATTTGAAAGAGTAAACTGTGAATTTCCCTAGTGAAAATACAGAATACATAAAAGTAAGTATCTGCTAGAGAGCGGATTTCTGAACTTGGATTTCAGCATTAACTGATTTCTGGATCAAAGACTCTGGGGCTACACAGATCAGGACAGGATCTCGAGCTGGCAGGACCAGCATTCAATGATGATATTGGCTGAATCACATAAGCAGTTTGTGCTTCTGTTTGACTTTGTCCACGATAAAAGCTATCAATGTCAATTGCATATGTGTGGCGTCAATAGGGTTGGTGTCACCCGGTGCGAGTAGCTCATGGTGTCACCCCCTCACGACTTACCCACCCCACTGAAGCACGACCAACGCGCACCCAAAGCCTTCGGACAGGGATCGGCCTTCGGCCAGTTTGAAAATCATGATCTGGAATGTCGCTGGGCTCAGGAGGTTGCTTCTCAACCAAACCGCGGTGTCATTCATGGAGGATGCGGACATAATCTGCATCCAAGAATCTTGGCAGATCCACCCTCTCTCATTAAGAGGATATGCAGAATACGGAAAACCAGCAAAAAAGCTCAATATATTCAGAAGACCATCGGGTGGGAAATGCATCTATATAAAACACTCACTCAAACTGGAATTTACGGAAATACCTAATCTTTCGGACACCCTCCAGGCAGGCATCCTGAAAGGCGGTCGCCCGACAAATGGAAATTTTTCACTTTTATTAATCAACCTCTACCACAACCCCCATGGGCCCACATCCAACTCGACAACTCTGATAAACCACCTAGAGTCCTTATTGCTTCAATTTCCGGCTTTAGAATGCATTATCCTTGGCGATTTCAACACCCATAACATAGGGGTACCAACCACACGAAGTCACCTGTCCGGGGCCTCGAACGCTCTGAACGACCTGTTAAAATCCTATAAGCTGGCGACAGGGCATTCAGTCCTCCTAAAGAATAGCCCAGGTTCCTTTGTCGGTCCCACATTTAACAACCAAACAACGATCGAGTACATAATCCTAATCGATAAACTGCAACCCCTAATGTTAAACTTCTCAGTCCATCCACTTAGTGACAGCGATCATGCCGCCCTAACTATCACACTGAACCTCACAGTGGACATATGCCACAGGCTCGAATACATCGGAGCAGCCGACGGCGAAGAATTAATAAAGCTCCCCAGAAGAATCAAATGGGAACATACCGCAATCACTACATTTAACAACTGGGCATACCAGTGGACAGGCTGGCCACTGAGCGAACAGAAAAAGGGGGCAATAGCAACCTGGAACGCCATAACAGGGACCCTGGCGGTGATTCTTCGCGGGAATTCAAACAGTACAACACATAGGCATCCTCTAAACACATATGGTCACAACGCAGAAAATAAAATAAGTGCCAAACAACTGAACAAGAAACGCAAACTTTTTCGCAAAATTGGCACAAGCCCAAACAAGAAACAATTACAAGAGGCCAAAAAAAGTCATTCAAAGAAGGTTTGGGAAGCAAAACGAGACTTTTGCGAAGCACAATGGCTGAAAATGTTTGACTTGCTGAGCCCAGGAAAATCGCAAGAGTTTTGGCACTATTCAAGTAACCTGGGACGAGGCGCAAACCATAGAGAAAACTCTCTTGAAGCGTCCATCTGGGTCGCCCATGTAAAAGCACTCTACAACGAAGACGGTCCTGTTAATAAGCAAAACGAAACATCCATTGCAGGAGTCGATCTAGACCCAACCTCCGAGAAGAAAGCCCCGCCGGGAAAATTGTTAAGTGTCCAAAATTCTAAAAAACATCAGACAAAATGGTGCTCCGGGCCCCAATGGCCTTCCTGGACACTTATTCAAAGCAAACATCGACTTTTGGTCTAAAAACCTGACTCACCTGTATACTGAATGCTGGCTCCTGGGGGATGTGCCAGACTCATGGAGAGGGTCGCTCTTACAGCCAATCCACAAAAAAGGCCCCAAAACTGAACCATCAAACTACCGCATGATCGCCCTGTTGGACATCGAGGGAAACGCTTACGCTAGTGCCATCATGAGGGAACTCGCAGACTGGACGAGCGCAGAAGGTCTTCTTCCATTCTGTCAAACCGGATTTAGACCCGGGTCCGCCACAGTTGATAACATCATCGCACTTTCTTTTTTGGTCCATCGCACACGGACACGCAAAAGCCTCCCCTTATTCGCCTGCTTTATTGACTACTCGGCGGCGTTCGATGGGGTAGATTGTGTAATTCTGTTGAGAAAGCTGGTCCAATGGAACATCAATCCATCCCTGTTAAGAGCGATCCAGTCCCTGTACCAAAAAACGTGGGTGAGAATTAAACTCTCGAGGGACCACGCATCCGTGAAGATTGACACAGATCGAGGCCTAAAACAAGGGTGTGTGCTAGCCCCACTGTTGTCTAACTTATACACAGCGGACCTGGAGAGGGCCTTGACTGGGGCAGCCTTGGCCACCCCAAAGGTGGTGGGACCAAAATTCAATTCATGCAATATGCTGATGACCTGGTACTCTTGGACCATAAGAGAATTGGGCTACAAAAGGCGCTGACGGCACTTGCTGCATACAATGATAAAAATAGGTTTGTAGCAAATCCATCCAAGTCAAAAGTAATTATCTTCGGACATTACCCAAAGAAAAAATCATTAAAATGGAGGCTTGGCCATCTCTTGCTGGAAGCACACAGCGGTACACCTATTTGGGCATCTGCTTCCAGGAGTCGGGGCTTTCAAGTGCCCATCTAAAGACCATCCAAGGCAAAGGTAAAACCATCACCTATGCCATCTGCAAGCTGCAAGCCTCCTTATACAGCCCGTCCACAATGGCCATCCAAAGAGTACTCAAAGCCAAGCTAATGCCGGCCCTCAATTATGCTCTACAGGCATTCCCGAGCAAACTGAACAATGAACTAGAAAAAATGTATTGTAGAGCCTACAAGAGACTATTCCATCTACCAAGGTGTACCAGAAACACCCTTGTCCACCTGGAGTTCTCACTCAACCAGCAAAATCTGGAAGAGATGGTCGCCCTAAGCAAATATTACTTTCTAACAACGGCGGCACAGGAGAACACACTCAAGGCAGCCCTGAAATGTATCTTTAGAGAACCAGGGAATCACTGGTCGGCCACTCTTAATGCGGCAAAGGATCATCTCAACCTTGCCATCGAGCCTTGGAATCCTGAACACGTCAATTACACTGCCATCAAAAACTCGATCAAAAAACAAGTACGCGTGCGGTCACGGGAACTGGATCTGGAGTCACTGGTAAGAAAAGACTTTCATGAGTCCTTGTGCCTACCGCACATCCTGCACAACCCTAAACATCATCTCACGCAGGCCGTGGGCCGCGCAGCCCTTCACAAGATCTTAGCCTACAGACTACATCCGTTGCCTCTCAAAGAATTAAATGCCATCGGTCAGGTTGGCTCAGGAGTTCGGGAATGTAGGCTTTGCAGGTATAAACGTGAGTCATTGGCCCATGTTATGTTATGTTATGTTACAAAAGTTTTAATACCGCGCTCATACACCAATTGGTTTCTTGGCGCTCGAAGACAGTGGGAGTAGGCATGGGGGATGTGAACAGCTAACCGTGAGCAAGGCGGAACAAATGAGTTTTTAAAGATTTGCGGAAAGTGGGGTAATCAGGAGTGAGCCGAGTAGGGAGGGGGAGAGAATTCCAAGTGAATGGGGCAAGAAAGGAGAAGCTAGCACCACCGTGCTTCTTACGTCGGAACCTTGGAATGACCAACAGATTGTGGGCAGAGGATCTGAGGTGTCGGGAAGGGATGTAAGAGTGTAGACAGGAAGAGATAAAAGCGGGAGCAGAAAAGAAAAGAGATTTGAAAACGGTGCAGCCAAGTTTGAAAATGCATCGTTGCGCAACCGGGAGCCAGTGCAAGGTTTTTAACAGTGGGGTGACATGTTGGTGTTTTGGTTGCTGGAAGATTAATCTAGCAGCCTGATTTTGCACCAGTTGAAGGCGTTGGAGGTGGTAGGCTGGAATCCCCACGTATAGACAGTTGGCATAGTCTAAACGTGAGGTAACCAGGGCCAAGATGACAAGTATGAGAGCCTCTGGAGACAGGTACCTTCGGATCTTCCCGATCCTGCGGAGATGAAAGAAGCAGGCCGAGGTGACAGCATTAATGTGCGGCCGCATCGAGAGATCACTGGAGATGACAACACCTAAGCTCTTCACGGAGTCGACTGGGCAAGGGGAAGGGCCGAGGGCAGGCGGCCAGAAGTTGGCAGTCCAAGGATGAGGGAGCCCACCGATCAGGACCAGCTCTGTCTTACTAGGATTGAGCTTCAGCTGACTGAAGTTCATCCACTCATAGATGGAAAGCATGGTGGATTGGAAATTAGAGCGGGAAAGAGGGGAAGAGTCAATAGGAAAAATAAGTTGCAGGTCATCTGCATAATTAAAAGTGGTAACAGAAGAGTGACGGAGGGAGACCAAAAGAGGCTGCATGTAGAGATTGAACAGAAGGGGAGATAAGGCAGAACCCTGGGGGACACCACAAGAAAGTGAAGTGGAAGGGGCAGAAAAGGAGGATAGGTGAACAGATTGGGTCCGGAGTTGGAGAAAGGACACAATCCAAGACAGGGCCAGGCCCGAGATCCCAGCATTTCTGACACGGTCGACCAAAATGTCGTGGTCGACCGTGTCGAAAGCGGCCGAGAGATCAAGTAGTACCAGGGCCTGGGCCAAGTTCTTATCCGCCCCCTGTCTCAGCGTGTCCATGACCGCTGTCACCACTGCCTACGTAGAGTGGGAGGGTCTGAAACCTGCCTGTTGGTCATCGAGGAAATGAGTCTCCTCGATGAAAGAACTAAGGCAACGGGTGACATAGGTTTCCAAGACCTTCCCGAGATATGGGAGAAGGGAAATAGGACGGTAATTGCCCAGTACCGCGGGGTCGGAACCGGGTTTTTTCAGAATAGGTACCACCACAGCGCTTTTGAAAGCATTGGGGACAGAGCCTATGGAAAGTGAGCGGTTTAGGAGGTCCAGAGGAGGGTCAGGACATGCCATAAAGGCATCTCTAAGGATTTGGGGGGGACAACAATCCTTGGGAGAGCCTGAGCCCACAGCCGAGAGAAGAGAGCAGAAGGTGTCTAAAGAGATCGGAGGAAAAACATTCAGGGAGTGAGGATTTGAAGGAGGAAGGGCACTAGTGTGAGACGTAGTGGTAGGGGGAATATTGTTTTTAATTGTAACAATTTTATCAATAAAAAAAGAATTGAGGGAGTCGCACAAAGCTTGTGATGGCTGAGGTGTAACGCGGTCGGGTAAGGAAAGTTCAGCGACGATTGAGAAAATTTCTTTAGTTTTGGAAGCAGAGTTAATTACTTTTTGAGAAAAATAAGCAGATTTAACCAGGATGATGGATGTTTTGTAGGATTTAAGTAAGTCAGTGTAGACAGACTTGAGTGAAGGATCATAGTTACGCCTCCAACGGCGCTCAGCCTGGCGAAGAAGGAGTTTGCTGGCCTTAAGTTGATCAGTGAACCAGCGCTGAGCGTCGTGGGGTCGCTTCGATTTGATGGATTTGACTGGGGCGACTGCGTCACTGGCATGAGACAACCATTGGTCCATTGCGGCTGCTTGGGAGTTCAGATCGGAGTGACTAGGGGGTAGAGTGGAAGCAAGGGTCGAATGGAACAAAGAAGTATCGGCGTGCTTCCAATTACGAGCGGAAAAATTAGAGGTTGGAGGGGGGCGGGTGGGTGCAATGATTTGTAGCGTAAAAGAAATAAAAAAGTGATCGGACCAGGTACAGGGGTACACCATAGGAGAAGAGATATCCAAGTTGGTGGTCCACACCTGATCCAGGGTGTGGCCCTTGTTATGAGTCGGCACAAAAATATGTTGGAAGAGATTAAGGCCAGATAAAAGACCAGAAAAGTCAAGTGACACAGAGGATTCAGAAGGGTCGGATGGCCAGTAATTAAAGTCACCAATGATCAGGATCCTAGCAGAGTTAATGGTTAGTTGCGAAATGAGATCGCTGAACAAAGATGGAAAAGAGGGCATGTTGACAGGGGGGCGATACACTAAGACACAAATAAAGGAATGTTTGGGAGAAGAAAATTTCAACATAAGAATGTCGGAGTTCAATATAGGAGTGATTGTGGAAGAGGTGAATTGCAAGTTAGAGCGAATGATGGCAGCAACTCCCCCACCCGGTCTACCAGAGGTCCTGTTGGAATGAAGGATGTAGTAGCCCGGGGGTATTGCGGCCAAAATGTCAGGACATGAGTCCGCATGTAGCCAGGTTTCAACGAGGAGCAGGATGTCAATGTTGCCAGCCTCGAGAAGTTGAAAGACCTCAAGCTGATGTTTGGGGAGAGAACGGGTGTTCAGGTACACGACTGAAATGGAGCGCGTACCAGAGGAGCTAGGCCTGGGAAGTGTGGGAGAGGTAGAGTTGGAGGGAAAGGTAGTAGAGGGAGCAGCCAAAGGGGTGCAGGGTGGGAGAGGAGAGAAAATACCATATGTCTGAGCGATGGCAATCGTGTGGGGGGATGGAAGAGCACGGGTATAACAAGAACGAAGTTCGAGGGAGGTATAAGTAATACGTTGAGCAGCATGCATGGCCCCTAGCCCCGGTCGGCCGCGGACGGGCGCAGACGGGCTTGACTTATGCGCGACTTCGGCGCGAAGTCGGCGCTCCCGCTGCGCTCGTCCGCTGCGCTTCCTCCAGGTTGCCATTAATACTAGTCAACGTTAACCACTAGACCGCTCACCTGCACGGTGGAGAGGCAGGGCGGAAGTGGTGCAAAGCCGGAAGTGACGCTCGTGCAGGGACCCTCCGCGCAAACGGCACTCTGCCGGGGCGGACCGGGGTCTAGAGCAGTAAAACGAGGTAAGCAGCAAGTCAGACAGTGCAGGTTAGATGCGGGCGCAATGCAGCAAGAAAACAAAAGTACACGTTTAAAATTGACAGCCAGCTCGTAGTCCGCTGGAATGCAAATTAAAATAAAGTCACCGGCAGCGCTGGTACACGCCCGCGGCCAGTAGCCACGATTGTCGACCTGCGAGGCCTGATGCTGAGCAAGATATAGAGATGACCTCAGCAACCACTAGACCGCTCACCTGCACGGTGGAGAGGCAGGGCGGAAGTCGTGCAAAGCCGGAAGTGACGCTCGTGCAGGGACCCTCCGCGCAAACGGCACTCTGCCGGGGCGGACCGGGGTCTAGAGCAGTAAAACGAGGTAAGCAGCAAGTCAGACAGTGCAGGTTAGATGCGGGCGCAATGCAGCAAGAAAACAAAAGTACACGTTTAAAATTGACAGCCAGCTCGTAGTCCGCTGGAATGCAAATTAAAATAAAGTCACCGGCAGCGCTGGTACACGCCCGCGGCCAGTAGCCACGATTGTCGACCTGCGAGGCCTGATGCTGAGCAAGATATAGAGATGACCTCAGCAACCACTAGACCGCTCACCTGCACGGTGGAGAGGCAGGGCGGAAGTGGTGCAAAGCCGGAAGTGACGCTCGTGCAGGGACCCTCCGCGCAAATGGCACTCTGCCGGGGCGGACCGGGGTCTAGAGCAGTAAAACGAGGTAAGCAGCAAGTCAGACAGTGCAGGTTAGATGCGGGCGCAATGCAGCAAGAAAACAAAAGTACACGTTTACATCTTCTATTCTGTTGCCCGGCCCTGTGCATGGCCGCAGTCTTTATCTCAGGCCGATCCTAAGACAAGCAGGGTCATGCACCGCAATGGAGGGGATCATCCATCTCTACACCCTGACTACGGTAAAGCACATGGCCTCTTTTGGAAAGTTTATCCATCAGACACGGTCCCTGCTGATGGCTTCCGAGGGTTCGAACATATAGAGACTTAGCAGGCCCATGTCTTACTATGAACTCTATTTATTCCCAGTGCTCAGGGAGCCACCATACAGACTGATCTCTCGAAACTCTCCTGGTTTGAACTTTTGTAACTTTGTAATTTTGTACTTTGGTTTTGAGTAACCAAACAATAAAGTATTCATTGATTCATTCCCTCACGACTTACCGCATGGACCTCCTCCGCTCCGCCCGGGCCAACAGGGTTTTCAGGGTTTTCAGGGGCTGATGAATGTGCACGAGACCCGCCGGGCCAACAGTGATACGGCGGGTCGGGCATTTCCATTGGAGATGGTAACTCCTGCTATTGCCCTATCTTAGTAGCACAGCATTTGGAATGGGGGTCAGAAAAGTAACTTTCAGTCAGAGTTTTAGTAAGACAAACAAAAAAGAAAATCATCTCTAGTTACACTCAATACATGTAAACTATCACTACGGTGGAACAGACACAGAAAGAAAGACGCATACACTGGCGCCCTATCTCGCAGAACGAAAAAAAAACCTGTTCAAATGATGCTGCAAATGGCGTCCCATCATTAGCGTGAGGTAAGGTTCACAGTCAGGGTCTTGTCCTCGGGCCAGGGAACCACCGTGACGTCACCGCCCACGCGAGCAGGGGTTTGGGACCGGTGCTACTCTCCTGTGATGCTCAGCATGCATCCCTGTCACTGCGTTTGTAGCATCTTGTCCTGTTTGCAGTGACTGAATTCTATGACAGTTTGCTTTGTCAGGAGCGGCCTCGCCTCACAGTATTTCTTTTTTCCCCTCCTTTCATGTTGCCTTGTACTTTGCATGCGTGCCTTGTTCCTGCTGTCAGGACCTTGCTGGGTGGCATGAGCTGGCACCTTTTAGCCCTTTTCTTCCTCTGTCCATGAGCTATCTCTGTTGGCATTCCCTTCCTTCGACCCTGAGTACCCTTTGCTGCTTCTCTTGGCTCGAGGATCTGCTCCCGGTCCCGGGTACCACCCTGGCCCAGTCTTCGCTCTGCATCCCCCGTGGCAGTGTGCAGTTGTTACCCCAGGGCCTGTGGGTACAGTTTGCTGTGATATCTGGTTTCTGCTCACAGGGCCCCCTCGTATTTTCTGGAGTCACGTATCCACTCTTCAGTAATACCTGCTGTCTCAGGTCTCTGTCTCTAGTTCGCCCCAAGTTTCCTCATTCCTCCTTCAGCTGTTCCCTCTTCTGGGTTCTGCTTTCTCTTCTCACTACGACGCCCAGTACCATCATTCACAAACTGCCCCCTACTCTCTGTTCCAAAGTTGGCCTGAAGCTTCGGGTGTTGCATCTCCACCCTCTGAGGTCGCACCTGCCTCGGCCCTCCTGTCAGACCTGCTCCAGCTTCACACCGAGGAGTCGAGATGCAACACCTGAGGCGTTGTAGTGAGAGGGCAGAAACTAGGACTGACTACTGGCACAGCTTGCGTTCTCAAGGCCCTCTTGAAAGTTCGCTCTTCATTGTAAATGTGTACTATTTCCTGTACATTCCTCACCCCTCCGTGCTGTGTTGGATTTTGTGTTTGTGTGCCCTTCATTTTTAGTCTCCTGTTTTTCTTTGTAATGTTCTATTTTGTACCACTTTTCTCTTGTAAAGTAACTAGCTCTATTGTACAGCGCTCTGACACCTTCGGATAATGTCTGCGCTTTATAAAAATGCACTAAATAAAATAAATAAGTAAAACGGCTTCAAGCATCCTTCAGGGGACCTACCAGAAGACCCCATACCAGGACATCCCTAATCTGAAGGCTCCACACCCTACATCAGGACATCCCAAACTATGAAAATCCCAATCATGCCCTAAACCAGGACTACCCTTACTCAGAAGACCCATACCCAGCACCAGGATATCCCGTACTGCCATCAAACCTGGGGGCATATTATCAAGAAAGGCAATAACATTATCGCTGCTTTAGCGGCAGGAAACTGCTGCTAAAGAGGCGATAATGGGATTGATAATATGCATTTGAGAATTCACATAGAAGCCCAGGTTCTGGTGTTAACATGGGCTTCTATTGAATTCTCAAGGGCATATTTCTTGATAATATGCCCCCAGGTTTTTCACATGTCTTGCTTTTTTCTCTCTCTCTCTCTCTCTCTCTCTCTCTCTCTCTCTCTCTCTCTCTCTCTCTCTCTCTCTCTCTCTCTCTCTCTCTCTCTCTCTCTCTCTCACTCTCACTCTCTCTCTCTCTCTCCTCTCCTCTCTGACTCTCTTGGTCTCTGTTTCTCACTCCTCTCTCTCCTGTTTCATCTGCCCCTCTCTCTCCTTCTCTGTCTGTCTGTCTCCCTCTCCCCCTCTCTCTCCCCACCTCTCTGTCACTCTCTCTCTCCTCTTCTCTCTGTCTCTCTCTATATCCCTTTGCCCATGTCCGCCAAACATCCTCCGACCTCCATGTTCAGCTTCCAGTCCGCCTGGCCTGTACCACAGACCCCTACACCCCCCCCCCCCTTGACATCCACAGACCAACAGAGAAGACACACTGTCGACAACTGACAGGGACGGGAGCTGAAAACAGGGAAGATGCTGCACAGGTTATTGTATGGACAGATGAGTAACGACACAGCCAGACACAAGTGTACAGATCACTCAGATTGGATACAACATTGATTGCTGGAAAAAAACATTCTAAAATCAAAGTTTCACCACGCCAGTAGGTTGGAAGATGTTATTAACAGCATTTCATGATTTTGCCCCCAGTCAACACTTGAACTGCGACTTTTTACCACAATGTGAAAGACACATATTAAGTTTCTGGTGTGTGCTGAGTGAGTCACAGTGAATGTGTCCGTTAATCAATATTTGATTTATTAAAATCCTGCCATTCGTCCGTCTTATGTTTCTATGCCCCTGGGTGGGCGCCCGGAATTCGAGGGGGCGGAAGAACAGGTGATCACAGGGTCCCCCTGGCTGCCCCCCAGGTGTGAACATTGAACACACCTTTAGAGGCGTGTCCTCGGTGGAGGGGGGGGGGGGCTTACAGCCCATTCCTCGCCCATGCACGAGGCTTCACACAGACCTGGCAGACTTTAATAAACTTGCAACATGTGAGACACTGGGGGGTCCCAATGTCTAAATGGTAACGTTTGGCACACTTTCACATGAACCTTAATGGTTCTGTTCTGGTCTACATGTATCCCAAAGTGATAATAATTCAAGCAGTTTTTCTTGTTTCAAACAATCTTTGTTTATTCTTTCTTTATCGTTCATTTAGATATCTTTCATTTCCAAGACATTTTTAGTTATCATTTTCCATTTACCCAATGCATTTCGGGTCTATGGTGACCCTTCCTCGGGGGTCTCTAGAAAACCAAGAAAAAAGTCGCTGTCAGCCCTTAAACTTAAGTACAAGAACACATTTAACATTTATGCATAATACACTGACTTCTTAAGTGAAAAAATAACTAAGTTTCACGAAATGACCTACATCATTGAACAGTATCACTGTTTATACCCAAAAACTAATGTTTAGATCAAAAAACCAATATTAGTTATATGCTAGAAAATATGCCTGAACACCAAAAGCCTAAGTTAAAAAACATCATGAAAGAAAAACGTAATAGCTATCCTATCAACATATGTCCTGTTATTCACTTTAACAACCGTTCTATTTTCTCTCGTGTTCTACCAGCCATTCTGCTCGCGCTCGCGCTGTACTTACTGGAAAATGAAACTGAACAACGTCCCTCGCTAACGTGCTCTCGGCAAATCCGCTGTTGCCTATCTTTCTGTGTGCCGCTATTTAAAGCTACCTGGACACTAATTGGCTCAATTCGCGATCACGTGATCGTTACATCGGACTGCTGTTAAAGTCCTTATTTTTGCTAAAAAGTATATATTCATACATTTCAATCACTGTGTGAAAAGTAACTATTCAAGCAATAGATATTAACGCACAAAAGATGGAATTACGAGGCATATTTAATCGATCTTTTTGCGTTGCGCTTTCACTCAACTTAATTATATTTATGTTTGATTCAGCTGTCATATAAACAGTATGACTCTAATACTATGCGCTTACTGCAAGGAATTAAACAAATAATAAAAATTAATGAAAAATTACAAAGTAAATAAATAATGGTGTCGGCCATCTTGAATAGGGAAAGTTCTCATTCTTATTGTTATGCAGACGAGTAAGTTCGGCTTTTCATAGTCTCTTTATAAAAAGCAGGATAATTCTATCCTGTCATTCAGTCCATTTGGTTGTAGGCTACCCATTTTCTTTATCCAGAAGTATTCTGATCTTAATCTGGATTTTTGTGTGTCTTTTTCAGGGTGTTCTTTGATGACTTCCAGTATTGTAAAACGCAGTTGGGCTACGTTATGTCCTGCTTCCAGCCAATGTGTTGCCAATGTGGATTTCAGATTTTTCAGACGAATGTTACTTTTATGTTCAGTTATTCTTATCTTGATTTTCCTCTCCGTCTGTCCTATATACAATTTTCCACATGGACATTTGATTCCGTAAATGACATTCTTGGTGTCACAGGTTCCTGAGTGTAACAGGGTCACTTTTTTACCTGTCATAGGGTGTGTAAACAAGTTTCCTGTCATTACATTATTGCAATGGATGCAATTTTCGCATCTCTGCATGCCTTTGTGATTAGTCTCTTTTGGTTCATTCTTCTTTTTTAACAGTTCTTTCAAATTTTTTGATCTGTTATAGGCAAACGTAATCCTGTCAGCAAAAAGTGGTTTTAAATCTGGTTCACTGGCGATAAGGACCCAGTGTTTTTTCATGATGTTAACAATTTTAGCTGATTGTAGAGAATGTTTCAGGACACATACTGTTTTCTGTGTATCTCCTCTTGGTTTTGTGACTAGTAGCGATTCCCTCTGCATCTTCAGAACTTTGATTTTTGATTCTTCTAGTAATGGTGTGGGATAACCTCTGTCTTTGTATTTTTGGATCTGTTTGTTGATGGTGGAGAGCAGATCTTGTGGGTCAGATGTGATTCTCTTTTGACGAATGAATTGGGATATTGGAAGATGTTTTTTAAGTGAAAAGTGGTGAAAGCTTTCATAGTGTAAGCCACTGTTTCTGTCCGTTTCTTTTAAGTGTACACTGGTTCTCAATTTATTCTGTTCAAGATGAATTTTTACATCTAGGAACGCCAGTTCCTTCTGGTCCATTTGATAAGTGAATTTAATCCGGTCGTGTACATCATTCAATCTCTGAATATTCCTGATCAATGTTTCTTTCTTGCCTTTCCATATCAGGAAGATATCATCGATATACCTTTTAAATATCATGATTCCCGTTGTCCAATTTGAATTCTCAATTATATGGTCATGCTCGAATTTGGCCATAAAGGTGTTCGCGTAGGACGGAGCCCCCGCAAAACCCATAGAGGTTCCACTGCATTGTTCATAAAAATCGCCTTCCCAGTTGAAGTGACTATGTAGCAGAGCAAACTGTAGTAGTTCGAGCATTAGAGTTTTTTCTCCTCCATGTATTTCATTGTTGAGTAGGCACCATTCCATAGCCACAATGTGAAAGACACATATTAAGTTTCTGGTGTGTGCTGAGTGAGTCACAGTGAATGTGTCCGTTAATCAATATTTGATTTATTAAAATCCTGCCATTCGTCCGTCTTATGTTTCTATGCCCCTGGGTGGGCGCCCGGAATTCGAGGGGGCGGAAGAACAGGTGATCACAGGGTCCCCCTGGCTGCCCCCCAGGTGTGAACATTGAACACACCTTTAGAGGCGTGTCCTCGGTGGAGGGGGGGGGGGCTTACAGCCCATTCCTCGCCCATGCACGAGGCTTCACACAGACCTGGCAGACTTTAATAAACCACAGATCACCTGTACCCCCCACACACAGTACTCAGCCTTAAAGATCACACCAGGGATTCATCGCCAGCAGAAGAGAACTTAAAACATCCAAGATCAAGCATTGATGCAGCAGAAAATGATTCTCCAAAATAAATAGTGCTGAGTGGCCCTGAAGAGAGAGGCGAGGAGCTTTCCCTCCGTGTAAACCTTGTCCAAGGACACTGGCTCCACCTTGAATAAACAAGAACATACATGTCGAATATGAGTGCATGGGGATGGGGTCACGTGCCCCATGGGAGCGCACACATCAGCGCTGCTTTGGGTAATGAGTAATCTGACTGTGTAGTGTGTACCTCAAATATTTTTATAAGTGCTGATTAAGGGACACATTCTGGAACTCAGGGGTTGACACCCTCACACTACCCCCCTCTCACGAGGAATACATCTTTGCCACCTGGCTGGAACTACACGTGTCAATGGGGCAGCCCTAGCCCCCGCGATGCTGTGTTGAGCCGAGCCCTGGGGGCCCCTGGCCTGGGAGAGCTCCTGACTCAGATCAGCACTCAGCCCCAGTGACGTGTATATTTGTTTCTCACAGTCACACTCGGTGTGACATCTTACCTTAGACTACACTGTGGTGGTGGCTGGCCTGGGCCCCTACCGTAGGGGTTCTGCAAATCGCCTGGCCCAACAGCACTGACTTGTGACTCCCCTGCCGTGCCATTGCCAAGACTGTCTGTGTCTCCCTCCACTCACTAGTCTAAGGGCGTGGTGGTGGTGCGGGTCAAAAGAGCACAGCACGGGGGCTGGCCCAGGGCCGTCATTGGTAGTGCTATAAGATTGACGGCCCTGGGACCACAAACTGGGTGCGCCGCTGCCGCGCATCGCACCATCATCACCACTGCTAGTAGGTGGTGGTGCGTGCGTGACGTGCACTGACTGCAGTATTTGTTCTAAGCAGCAGGTGCGCTTGCTCAGTGCAGTAATAACTGCCCCCGGCCCCTCACCCCCCAGATACGCCGCTGGTTGGGTTCCGTTCCTTTGGCCATCAAATAAGGGAGACTCAGCTATACTTGGGATTCGGGTAATATATAAAAATGTATTGCTGCTGTCTCTGGGCCACAAGACTACTCAAACTGCAAACATTCTTTCGTTTTCACCCTCTCTTAATCCAATCCCGTCACCCAGCAGCCAAACTGAATGTGCCAAAGTACCTCATCTTCCCCAGAGGCAGATAGATTTCTAATCGTGATGAATATGTTCAGTAATGAGTTAAGAAATCCTCCTTTATAAATATAAAGCAGAGCAGTCTGCAGAGGCGAGGTTGCACTGAAAGCTGTGTTCACAGCGTGACCAGATTGGTGTCACCCC
Source organism: Lissotriton vulgaris (assembly GCF_964263255.1). Lineage (NCBI taxonomy): Eukaryota > Metazoa > Chordata > Amphibia > Caudata > Salamandridae > Lissotriton > Lissotriton vulgaris. Next base: position 1,939,681,364 of record NC_141685.1, read on the forward strand.
CCACTGATGGTGTCACCCGGTGCGGTGGGCACTCCCCGCGCCCCCCTAGTGACGCCAAGTTGTGGAAATTTGTATTTACATAAGTACCACTGGCAGCAATTAAAGATACAATATAAGGTTCGGTGAGCCAACACTTAACTTACAGCCAAAAACTAAAATACCCCCGATGATGAATTAAAATACCACCACGACGATCTATTTGTTTTTTCACACCCCCTTTTAGCGGGCGAAATTTCACTTCTTCCGCGATGAAAGTAGTGTCTGAGCTTGTTCAACTGCAGAGGCTGGTTGAATAACATGTCCAACCTGCAAAAGTGGTTTCTTACAACTTATACCGTTCTATATTATTTGCAACCTTGTTTTGTCTCAGAGTGAAGAAATCATCTTTGTTCTATTTTGGCACAGGTCCTTTTTATAAGTCTCAATTACATGTTCTGTGTATAATATTACTTGTTAATGGATGTGTCTGGGCAATGCAGGTTACAGTTTCTGATGCTCTGGGTTGTGTTATCGTCGTCCTGCGCCGCCTTTCAACTTTTGAATGAAATGATTGAGCTAAGCATGCTTCAAAACGCAAGAACAAGGCTTCTTTAGGCAACAATTGCTCTCGGTTCCTAAATGAGCGATGTGCATTTGTGTCTGAGTTAGGCCAAATCACGAAACACGTTTCCAATGATAATAAACAATCGTATACTGTACTGGAATTAAATAGTTTTCCTGCAGTAATTTACATGTTAAGGAAAACAAAAGCTGGCGATTGATATAGGAACCTATACTAATGCAGAAAGCTAATTAATCCTATTGAGAAAATAATGTATTTGTCGTTATAAATTAATATTTAATTTACATATCATAATTGTATGAGTTCACAGAGTAAGAGTGCTAATTTATTCAGTGAATATGTGAGAAACAAGCACACACTCGATTAAGTTTAATTGACTTGAGTCCCAGTGGAAAACTGCCACATGAAATAATAAAGTCTCAAAGTAAAAAATCAACTTTGAAAACATCAAACAGAAAAACATTAAAACAACAAAGTGTTAAGACATGAAGTTAACTATGTGGCTGAATTAATTTTGCTAGCATTTCAGGATATGTTCTTATGTCATTGTCCCAGTGGCATATCAATTAGTTACAGAATGAGCTACGAGTGATGCTACATTCATACACTCACTTCCTTGGTACATGAACTTACCAGCGTCATGACCCCCATGCGGTCCATTTCCCGAGCCGGGCTTCGGGGGTTAAGTTTGGGTGTGGAATGCCCACTGGGAGGAGAGGAGCTGGCTAACGAGGAAGCCGTCACTGAACCGGGGATCGAGGTTCCGCCATGCACGCGAGCTAAGTTTAACCCTTCCAGGCTCACACTGGCCACCCTGTTTTCTATTTCTTCTGCCCGCAGTTCTGTGGACTCTTTTTCTTCCTGGATGAGCCTACAAAAGAAATCGAAGGCATTGTGGATGTTCGCATTGTCTATGGGACAACAATATATCTACTTCGTGGGGTGGAGAAATAAAGAGGGGTGAAAAAGCAGGCAGGATATCATCACTGCATCGCGTTAAGTTTGACTGCATTGTGTTAAGTTTCTGCTGCTCCGACTTTGAAAATAGCCACTAACTCGAGTCATTTCAGATTTGATTTTAAGATTGACTTTACATTTTTATTCAATTTAATAAGGAGACAACAGAAAAAAGAAATCTAATCAATGCAACTAAAGAAATAATAAAATGCGAAATAAAATGACAATGTTCATAATTGAACAATGGATGGCAACAACTGATAATATATTACGTTTTTGTACTAATGAAGCAAAAGATACATAATGCATATCTTAAATATAATATCATTACAATACAACGAATAAAGAAGCATTTATTAAAGATCTAAAGGAACGTAATGAAATACCGGATTTTGTAATAATAAAAACATTGAAAACAATGAAACAAAAAAAGGAAAAAGGAAGAGAGAAAAGGAAAGGAAAAAAAAGAGTGGACTGCAATAGGAACTAACTGAACATTACTTCAGCATTACTTAAGTATATAAACATTATATTTGAATATGAGTGATTTACTCGTTTGAAACTGCCTAAGGCCCCAATACCGGGGGATGGCTTTACATCCATGTTCTTTAAAGGATTGCGTAACATAAGAGATATAGCTATATAAACAAGGCTATGGAACATTAACACAACAATGACAACCCAGTATCAAGTTATTTTACTATGAAATACATTAATAAAATGTAAGGCAGTTTGGGAAATACCTAACTGGCTTATAATAGATTCACCATCAGTATGACTATTTGCCATGTAGTTCCTTCAGAGAAACCAATATAAATCTATTTTGATGTTCCCTGGAAGGAGGTGCTTTTATGCTAAGTTAATACTACATTCGTCATAAACACCAATCCACCAAAAAAGTTTAGTTTCTTTCTTTCTACTGAAAACAGATACAAAATATCTTATCACCTTTCCATAGATTGGGAAGTATGTATAAAGATTTCAGATGAATATCAGTAAAGGTAAGGACAGTAATTAACTTCAGAATCTCATTGAACTTCCCATGGGCGTTTATCCAGCACACACCTACATTATTACAATAGAAAACATGCATTAAATGCATTGGTATATCATGACATTACCAGCTGTTATCAATAATAGCTTCATTAAGCAAGATAAAATGAGCAGATACATGCATCAACATAGGCTTCTGCGATTACTTAATTGCGATTATTAAGGAATCGCAATTAAGGAATTGCAAAAGCCTATGAATGTATGAATCGCTATAAAATTAGCAATTCCCAGACATTCCTTAAATGCGACTCGAAAATTGCGAGTCGCAATTAAGGAATGACTTCCCATTCATTACCATTGGGCCAATGGGCCCAGAGGAATGAATGGGAGATTGCATGCGCAATTTGCGAGTACCAATAGGTACTCGCAAATTGAGCATGTCATTTCAAGGGTGCAGGGGTGTCAAAAGGACACCCTGTTGCACCCCTGAAATTGCTCTATGCATACATGTTGGGTATACACATGCCCCAACGGCATGTGTGTGTGTAACCTACAACTTTGAAAAATGCACTTTAGTGCATTTTTCAAAGTTTTTGCAAAATACCATCAGGTTCAACTTTGCAAAATTGCTATTCTAAAGTGGTTCTAGCATTGCATTTAAGGAATCACAAATTGCAATTCCTTAAATGCAAATGCTATTTGAGAAATCACAATAATTGCGAATTCTCAAATTGCGAGTGCCTTGAACCTTGATGCATCGCAAATACCCTTTTTGGAGGCGCAAACAGACGATTTTTGCGAATTGCACCGTTTGCACTCGCAAAAATGGTTGATGCATGTGATTGTAAGTGCTGTAAAGAGCTATGTACTGTACAGAAGACCAGAGTTTGAGTAATGCAGATCTTCATGTCTTGTTTCTAATTTGGACTGCATCTACCTACCTCAGGTTTTAATGCAATAATCCTTGACAAGGGATGAAATAGAGACTACTCATGCTACACTGACTTTTAGAATAGCTACAAACAGCTGGACTGAGTTCGCTGTCATTCGAAATGTCTCCTGAAAAGTCTTTCTTCAGAGTTCAACATATATTAAGACTTTGCCAAATTATAAACAACCTCCTAACATAAGAAAGGGCTTAGAATGAGCACCTTGGGCAAAAAAAAATGATATGTTCTAACCCCATGTCGAAATGCATTTTTTCAAACAGTATTTTTTAACGGGGTGGGTGGGCAAAGAAGAATAAGCACTGACAAAGCCAATTGGTCTGGCCTTGACCGCCAGCCTTTCAGCAATTTTTGTTTGGTTTTGTCATGGATTTAGCAAAACTTTACCATTTAGGAGGCTGCCTGCCCCTCATTAAATTTAAACAAAAAACAATGGCTAAAGTGTTTTTCTGGTCTCAAAAAAGTACACATTGCCATGATGCAGCCGGCACTGAAGGGAACTACCTTGTGTGTGGATATGATCCTTGTGAAGGGGCAGCATCCTGTACCTCAAAGTGAAGTCAGTCAATGGCTGAAGTGGGCTAGCACTCCCATTTGATGGATGCTGGAGTGGCTGTAAGAAAAATGTGAATGGCACAATCATAGACTAATAGATTACGTCTGTTTGAAAACCCCCATAAGTAACTATGCTATACATACTTTTAGTAAAATCAAAAGGTCTTGTCTAACGCAGACCTCAAAATGCTATCAGGCTGACATTGTCTGCTAGCCTCGCCTTTTAGAAAAAAGGAAGAAAAAAGAAGGAAGGAAGGAAGAAAAAAAGAAATGCAGGCATAAAAAGAAGGAAGGTAGGCATAAAAGAAAGAAAGGCAGACAAAAAGGAAGGAAGAAGGGCAAAAAAGGAAGGCAAAAAAGGAAGGGAGGCAAAAAGGGAAAGGGGTGAAAAAGACGGGAAGAAGAAAAGGAAAAAGGAGGAAAGAAAAAGGAAAGAAGGCAAAAATGAATGAACGAAAGTAGAAAACAAAAAAAGAAGTGAATAAGACAAAAAACAAAGAAGGCTAAATAAAAGAAAGAATGAAAGAAAGAATGCAAAACAGAAAAAGAAGGAAAGATCAATGGAAAGGAGGAAAGGAAAGACAGAAAGCAAGAAAGATTAAAGAAGGAAGAAAGAACAATTAAAGAAAGAAAGTAAGAAAAAAAGGAAAGAATTAAAGGAAGAAGAAAGAAAAAATAAATAGGAAAGAAGTAGGAAAGTATGAAAGAAAGAATGAAAGAAGGTAAAAAGAAAGAAGGAAACAAAAAGCAAATAAAAGTTAGAAGGAAAGGAAAAGAAAATACATTAAGCAACGAGATGTAAAATAGCATATTTAAAAAAAAAGAAAAAAAGGAAGCCAAATAACGAAAGAAAGGAAAGAAGCCAAAAAAAGAAGGAAAGAAAAATAAGGAAAGAAAAACGAAAAAGGTATGAGAGAAAGAGACTCCAAAAAGGCAAAAGAGAAAGAAGAAAAGATAAAAGCAAGAAGGAAATAAGGAATGAGGAAAAACAAGGAAAGAAAACAGAGAAGGAGGGAAGAAAATAAAAGATGGCAAAAAAGAAATAAAAGAAGGTAAACAAGGAAGGAAAGAAAGGAGCACAGGAGTAAAAAAAGGATAATAAAAAGGAAAGAAAAGGATGGCCAAAAAAGAAAAAAATATAAAAAAAATGAAACAAAAAGAAAAAAGAAGATGGAAAGAACAAAGGAAAAAGGGTTCACAGTATAAAAGATCACTACTCTAAAACCCAAATTCAATGGCACCTATGTTTAAATGTAACTGTTACAAGTGTTCTGCAAATTAAACACCATAAACTTTGCTTTTCTTCCTGGGCACAGTTTATCAAAGAACCAATAGTGAAACTGAGTCCAGGAACACAATAGTGTAAGCTGATTAGTAGCTGCAGACCACTATAAATGGAATTTGTAGCAGCACTGTAAGGAGACAAAAACTGATAAAGCTGGAATGTGTTGTGTGCTCACTTCAAATGTTTCTTACAATCACATCTCGCCAAACTGGCACTAAAGAAAACTCCCTGTGTGTGGATATGCACCTTATGAAAGAGAAAAACACAAACACTTAAAGTGAAGTTAACCAGAGGCTTAAGAAGGCTGACCCATTGACCTATGCTGTATGCTGTAGTGGGCGGAAGCAAAATGGCAATGACGAAACAGACCAATGGGTGAAGAGAGATGGCTGGCAGCCCCTTTAAGTAAGTCTATTATACATAATATTTTAGTAAAATCAACCGGTCTTGGCTCACACAGACCTAAATATGCACACAATAAAACTTGCTAAAGAGGTCCGATTCAACCCTGATCCTCCAAAATAACGTCAGTTTGTAGATTGTGTACAATACATTTAGAAGAGAGATAATGCAGACAATTAAAGAGCTCAATCACATCTGCACTGAGTCCAGTGCTAGACATACCACTTCAGTGCTGTTCCGAGAAACATGTTAATAGTTCTAAGCAGTATTACAAGTATGAATTAACAGGGGCTTTTTCACAATACAAGATTCCACAGGACATTACCGCTGGTAACATTTTACAATGCAGTCCTAAACCCATATATCTTGTCACAGACGACAAGCATGTAGGGGAACTAAAGGTTAGAGCAGCTTGGGTTTTCAGCCATGATTTTATTTCAAAGATTTATTCGCATCCTGCTACCAATTAAGTAAAATATAAGTCCAGAAATTAAGCTCTATTCTGAGCAAGCTCTCAGACTATTTGGAAATGTTATTGGTTGGTGACTTTAATGTTAATATACAAAGAGAACAATTCATGGATGGAATGCTGAACAATATCAACCACTCACCCTCAGTCAGAGATCTGGGCCTAAATCCATTGTTTTATTGGTCATCACACCATTCCATTTTGGACCCAGCCACATGCCAATCAGTTGTGACCCTACTCATCATGGGAACAGTCCAGCTCGAACTCGGCAGACGGGTTACTCTGTCACAACGGTAATGGATATCCCATTCGCCGAAATCTAAATCCCATAGGATAAAATGAGATTTCGATTTCGGTAGACAGAGTAACCCATCCACCGAGATCTAATTCAGGCCCTATATGTGGTTGATGCTGAAAAGAAGGAATGTAACAGCAGATATGGTATTTCCAAACTCATGAGTCTTCAGAGTCCACTGTCCATGTCTTTCAGCTATGTTCACTAGGACTCGGCATAACTTGAGACTTTCGGACCCATTACAACACCCTATCTCTAGTCCACCCTGTGCTTGACATTTGGTCATGCAATGTTTGGCGGATTTCATATTTCTGGGGAAATGCACACACCTTTCCACCAACACACACATCTTTCCACCTTATGCAGCTTGCCCATTTCTCTTTCATTACCCTAAACATTGCAAGCCTCAGTACTGGACTATGCACGTTATTCAATGTTGTGCCTTGTGGACTGATCTATGGTGCTCTTTTTGGCAATACCTTACGCTAAATGATGCCATCAATGGAGTCATATGACGTTCATCAGTGAAGTCATGTCTGAGGTCATGAGCAGTGCATTTCAGGGACATGATTTATGATTTGCACGGTTTAATATAACTGAATTTCTGTGCTGCTTAAGGTGGATTTGAATTGTTCTCATAAAGGCAATTTCTGAAGTTCTGTAAGCAAATGGTAATATCCGGTGTATTACGATTTCTTTGAAAAAATTACTAAGGTGGTTGACAGCTTTTCTGATTTCAAAGTATTCTTTGTGCAATTACATTCTATATTGAGGGGATAAGCGAGGAAGAGAAAGCCTGCTAGGGTTTTTAGTCAAATAGTTGCTTTAACATGCTGATGGCAGAGGAGAGAACATTAAACAAATCAAACAGAGACGTCTTTCTCAGAGGGAAATACACCTATTAAGTGTCTTAATTATGTGTACAGATTTCCATAAGTATCACATTTGACAGTTTGATCAGATTTAAAAAAAGAAAACTTATTTTACTAAAATAAAAAAAGGCATAATCAATATTAGCTGACAATGAATGAATGAATGAATGAATGAATGAATGAATGGATGGATGAGGAAACACTTACAGAGCGCCTGGGTACCCAAGGGCATCCCAGCGCTAAGGAAACACTAGATCAGATGAGGATAGCAGGCTCTGCTAATATATTGGACATAAACATTTTTGTTCTAACAGGTATGCAAGTTTGAGCCATCTTTGAAACTCAAAGAAGACTTTCTTTTTTACTTTTACATGAAGGCTAGTTTTAATCAGTAAAAGAAGAGAAATGAGTCATAGATTGCTATAAAATCATCCAAAATATGTTGGAGTTGTTTTTGTTGTTAGTCTTTTTACAAATGCTGCAACTACTAATCTATTTATCTTTCAACAATTGTTATTGTGTGTACTACTATGGGGTTTTGATTTTTTTTAATATATCTTTAACATATACCCATGGTTACCTAATAATCTTTAGTTTGTCTATCCTTAAAGAAAGGGGGTTTGAGTATTAGGGTTCCACTACATATCCCTGTTAGGTCTCATGGGATTGATTGTTACCTAAAACACATCTCACTCAAATATTGCTCAGTGGTTTATGGGGTGGCTCCAGTTTGACTGTTTTTTGGTCTTGGCTTGCCACACTGACTGGGTTCTTAGTGCAGGGTGTCTATAAAACCAAACTCTGTGTTCAAGAGTAATCTAGGAAACTTATCACCAGTGTGTGCTCCTTGTCTTCACCTTTATTTTCCTCCTTACTGTCCTTGTTGCTACCGCTCTGCAGTCGTCTAAATTGTTTTGCTCATTACTCTTGCATCTGCTGTCTACAACAAACTAGATAACATTTCTGGCAGGCATGCTGCTTGGGGGACTCCTTTCACAACATTCCATTTGGTTCATAGATGCCGGACCTTGATTTATCTGTCTCTCAGTCCTCAGGCTATATGGGTTGCCAGAGGTTTGCCGTAACGTCCTGAGATCCTGGTAAGTCATGGACAGGAGTAGGAGTTGCGGTAGAAGGTGATTCCATCTTGTGGTACTCGAAGGGCGGGTGCTAGTATATGCAAGCCTGAAGAATTATCAATACATATGAATCTAGTGTTGTTGGTGGTCTTACCTTTACCCCTAGTTCCCCACAGTCAAGAATGTGTGATCTAAGCTTCTGTCACTCAAAACCATGTCACTCTCCAAGGGCGGAGAATTGGGCATTTGCATCAGATTTGACCAAATGTGTCCTTATCAAGTCTTAATTCTCACGGCCTGTTAACTTTTCTCTATAGGGTTTTATGGCAGACTGCAAATGGCATTCATGTTACACAAGTAACAGTATCTAAGTGGCAGCCATAGCCGTTACTGAGATTGACTTCCATAATGATGAGTAGGGACTGAAATGCCACCATCATGATTAAGAAATTGTGAAGCTCTTGTGGTTTCCAGTTTCTAAACATTAATATTTTGGAGAACTTATATTTGGGTCTGATGCCTTATAAAAGCAAGCAAAAGTTATCATCAATACTTCGCCCTTGGGAAATTCGGATTTATGACACAAGATTTGTACAGGTCAGTTGGCATAGTTCTGTATAAACTATGGTTAAAGGTATAATTCCATCTGAAGCATGAATGGGGTGAAAAGGAAGATTCATGTATTCATTGTTCATTCCAAAGCTGCCTACAGCCTGAAAGAAAATGAAGAAGGCTATTTTGTGATTACAAGAAACGAAGTAGCGAAAGCTGTAGAAACTTTGGGCCATATGTATCAACATTCCGTTTTGGGATTCCTAAATAGCGATTTTTAAGGAATCGCTATTTAGAAATAGCAAACTGGTATGTATGTAGAAAATCGCTTCTTTTTAGCGATTCATTAAAATTCCATAATTGCGATTAGCAAATTGCTAATCGCAATTAAGGAATAATTTCCCATTCATTTCTATGGGCCAGGAGGCCCATAGGAATGAAGGGGAAATTGCGAATCGCAATTTGCTAATCGAAAATTGTCAATATTTTCAAGGGTGAAGGGGTGTCTCAAGAACACCCTGCTGCACCCCTGAAAATGACATGTGTGTGCATATGGCGCACATACATGCCCTAAGGGCATGTATGAGCGTCACATGGCACCTTTTGGTTTTAAAAAAAATGCTTTTTTAAAAGAATTCGCAACTTACCACCAACTAGAAGTTGGTGGTAATTTGCGATTCCTTAATGGCATTTTGAAATGTTTTTTTCCTTGATACATTGCATTTAAGGAATCGCTAAATTTGCAATTCCTTAAATGCAATCGCAAAATAAGGAATGGCAAATTTAGCGATTCCTTATTTTGCATCAAATATGTTTCATACATAACATTTAGCGAAAATGGGTTTGCAAACGCCGGAATTCTGCGAATTTCGGCGTTTGCGAACCCATTCTGCCTTGATACATATGGCCCTTTATTTCTTTCCAAGTACCAAATAATCATGTCTAATAACCATTTAGTAAGGATGCTTCTTAACTGTGATGTTCATATTCAGTGCACCATAACTCCATATTTAATTTTTTTTAAAGTTGCTCACCATTTTGCATATTTAATCTCTATCCATTAGTTCAAATGTACCCCCTCTTTCTGCATGTGTGATATTCCTATCCCTCATTAGTATATTTCACCTCCACTTATCTGATCCCTTCTTTCATCTGTCTACTCAGATCTGTCTCTGCTTCCCTCGAACATCTGATTTCACCATATCACTTCCTGGTGTTTGATTTTTCTCTTTCCCTTCCTTCCATGTATAACTCGCATGCCCTGCCACCCTCATATTGGATGCTTTACTGTAGTCAACTCCATACTTTCCTTACTAGGGGTCTACTTAAATGTAAGAGACAACTTCTGAATTCAGTGAAAGTGCCATAAATTGTGTTTATATCTTCCATAGTGATTTTCTCTTTTACTACAAAGGGGCCCAGATTCAAAACCATAGTGCCTTAT